>NC_139536.1:69991164-71437390 GCF_965153285.1 Podarcis tiliguerta | reverse complement strand
ATATTGATTGTTTAATGCAGCGTCTTAGGATTTTAATTCTGTGTTTTGTTGTTCTTTATAAAGATATCTTTCACCCAGAAAGCATTAGTTATTAGGCAGCTAAGAAATATAAAAAGTAAATAAGACTTGTACCAGTTTTAATGACAGTAATGTTTGTGACTAAGTTAAAAATAACTGTATATTTTAGTATGGTGGGGAGTGGTAATTACTTCTTTTGGATGTAGGTCTCCAAAAATTCTTCATGTGGTAATGCATAATGTTTATACTAAATTTACTGTGTGAGTCAGTCTAATCACACAAACATGTCTTGAATGGAGGGTGCATTCCGGAATTAATGGTTATACTTTGCTAAACCTGGGCAGCCAGAATGCTTAATTCAAGTGCAACATTGTAAGCAGATCTTAACAAGTAAACAAGCTGTATAGCTTGCAGAAAAGTTCAGCTGTGTGTGTTTTAACTTTGGCCTCCTTCATTTTAGCACTATCTGATTAGCCCTCAGAACACTTTACTTTTATATTGCTTAGCAACCCAGAATGAGGGGGAAGCTGATTAGAACAAAGGCAAAGTCAGGAAATTTTCAGAGTAGTAGAGAGGGGAGAGAGAGAGAGATAAAGAGAGAGAGTTTGCTGTCTATCTCTCCATTTCCGTGTATTCCATTCTCCCTCTTGCATTCTAAACGCAGCATCAATGGTTTCCCCCATCATGTTCATCCTTGCAACAACTTTGAATGTCAGGCAAGACCTTGAGTAGCCAAAGTCTCAAAGGGAACTTTACTGAGTAAGGATTTTCAACCTAGGCCTCCATGGTCTAAGTCTTCAGTGCCCAGTTCCACAGCATCTGATTGATGCCTGTTTTAAAACTGAGTGTTAGATAGGGAAACTTTTCAAGCCTGCATTTGGGATGTAGTTTACGTCTTGTAATACTACTTTGAGCCACATTATAGTTTGTGGTGGTCCCCCCCCCCAAACTGGCAAAACTATCCCATTTCTCCTTTGATCTTAGAAGTTAGCCCTACTGAGATAGTGGTGTTGTCAGATCTAAAGCTTTGCAGGCATTATAGCCAAATCCATAATGGGTGCACGTCAGCACCACCATGATACCGCACAAGGCAACATTTACCGTATATTGAAGTCAAAGGTGAAATCATGGCATCTCCTGACTAATCTTTTCTCACATAAATCCAGGGAAGTCAATATGACAACTCCTTTAATTAAGGCTTCATGAGATCGACAAGAGTTAGGAACATCAAGCTTTTGTTTATTAGAGAAACAACAGAGGTATATTTAATAAGATCCTGAAAACTCATCCTTAATTTTGTGTTTTTGACCACAGGATGATATTGACTCTTTTGTTGATTGTTAGGAGTAAACATTTCTATGGTAACTTTGAAACTGTGATGCTACCGGTGTCCATCTTTAGTAAGAAGATGGATAGTGAAGTTCATGTTTTGCTATATTTTGCTGTGAATTTTCCCATGTCTTCTCCAATATCCTGCTTCACTGAGAATGAAATTGCCAATTAATTTCATGGCATGTATAACCCTGTCTTTTCTCTCAAAATGAATCCCGAGACAGCAAACACCAAAGGTGAAAGGAAGTGGAATAGTCTAATGTCATCAAATAATGCTGTGTTAGGGACATAACTGGTATCTGGTGTCCATATTGCAAAGACAGAGAACGGAAGCAATAGATTTGAGCTGTGAGAAGGTAGTTTTAATTTAAACACTCAGAGCAGGTGCACAATGGAAAATCTTTACCTCATTTGCTAGAGGCTTTTAAGGAGAAGCTGGATAAAGCTTTTAGTGACAATAGTTTTAGCAATTCATTCCTAATTTAAAGTACAATGTATAGTATATAAAAATTCTAAAATGTATGATGAAGATGGGCATGATCTTATGTATGTATTTATTCTAAAGTGTGAATTAAGTCTTAAAGTATTTTTCTCTATTCATCTTTGGCAACACTGAACTTTCTAACTTATTTAGGAATAATAACATTTGAAATGTATTTTATAATCAGGGTTCTGTGAGGATTCTTTTTCACTCATGTTTTTCAAACACAGTTGGATGGTTCAAGTGTAACACTAAAGTTTAGCGTCATAGCAAAGCCTAGGCTCATTTTTGTATTTTCAGTTAACTACAGCTTGCTGTGTCATCTAAACCCAGACAAAGCAGATAATTTTAACAAGAGTTGATGGAGACAAGCCAACTTCAGGCCAGTATTTGTGAAGCTCACCTGTTTTTACTAACCATAGTTAAGGTTAACCATGGTTTAGAGTTCAGAAACAAGGCTAAACTGTCGTTGCTTATAGCAGTTCTGAAGGAGGAATGTATGTACCTGAGGCTCATTCTCTTAATGCTTAACAATGACTTATAATTATATATGAACAGGGTCACAAGTTCCAGTGTCAGTTTGGGAATTTTTGCATGTTGAACTGGAACCAGTGTAGCTTTGAGGAATAATAGTGTTGCAAACATGACAAGGCTAACTGTGGTAAAGAGGGCCATTGTAACAATGTATCAGTGGGAAGACTGAAGGAGATGGCAGCAAAGATAAATCTGCAGAAATCTGAAGCAGTGTGTGTGTGTGAGGGGTGTTTTGAAAAGCAGGATGAAGTTTAAGGGCTTGACTACACCTGTGTATTACTCTGTTCAGTTTTTCTGAAAACTGTTGATATTCAAGTGAGCCCTGGAGTTACATGATGATCAGTATTCTGTTTAACTCTTTATCTTCCCATATGTATTTTATTTTAAAACATAGAATAATAAACATAAGACATTGTCCTTTTTTTTCTTTCTTTTTTTTTTTTTACTTGCTAACCTGATGTCTTTGGGAACTCCAAGGACAGGCTATGAAGCCAACAGTACTTCCCCAGCAAATGGTATTCAGGGACATGCTTCCTCTAAATCTGAAGGTTCTGTGTATCTATAATGGCTGATAGCCATTGATAAGAATATTCTCCACATATTTGTCTATATTGCCTTGAAACAAATCCATCTAAGTCACATGGTTCAATCACGTTTAAAATGAGGCAGAAAAAAATTGAACATGCTGTCCAGTTTGCTTGTTTTAAATAGCAATAACAGCAAATTAATAATAAAAGGCAGGATTTTATGTTTCAGCAATCAAAACTGATTGTTTATTAATTTATTCAATAATCTGTTCCAGTATTTTAACATTTGTATGTTTTAAAGTATGGTTGTAAATTTTTATCTATTTTGTTGTTTTATCTTTTTTTGTAAACCACTTTGAGGGTATTTTGTCACTCATGTATAATTCCTACTATATAAGTAAGTAAAGTTAGGTGTGTGCATGGGCCTCAAGATTCACCTTGCATCTGTTTATTTTTAAAATGCTGATTTATTTCTAAGATGCTCTGTACATTCTCCATTTCCATGTCAATTTTGGCTTTCAAGACATTTTGTATTCTCCCAATCATTGTAATGGGGAATCAAAAGGGCAACTCCAACTTTTTCCCCTTTTGGCAGAAATGGGTGACGTTTACAACCACAGGAAGCCCTTCCAAAGTGTTTGGGATTTGGGGAAAGTGTTCTTTCCATAATTCATATTAGGGCAATATCTTTATTAGACTGACAAAAATTCCTAAATTTATATTAGTTTCATATTTTCAATGGAGTTGCAACAGTTTGCCTTTCTCTTTCTTATCTTAAGATAAGGTGTGGTTGAGTGGTGTATATTCTTGCTTGTATATTTTTTTAAACTTTCTGATACTTCTTGGTTCCTTCAAGATAGCCTCCTGTTGTAAGCCTGGAGTTCTATCTGGAATGCTCCCTTTGAAATTCTGAAGAGCTCTGGGACAGGGGCAGCAGCAGCAGCTGAGGGATTGTTTATTAAAGCAGAGCAATGTAGGGTTTTTGTTTTTGTTTTTAAATGAAGCTTTTACCTTTCAAAAAATCCTTTGTGGCTGTTCAGTAATAAAAATAAATACAGAACTCTTCAGTATCTGCAGGCCACATTCAAGACAGCCTTGAAAAAGCCCATGGACCTAGAGAAACAGAGATATATGGAAACATAGAACGAAACAAGAAAAAAGCAACATGAGACATTCTGCAGGCCCTGACTTGGGGAGGTATTGACACCATGATTTAACCTTGGGGAGAGACCCCCAAGTCATCCCAATTCATCTTGTTATTCTGTCCCCATTCAAAACGAATACACACCCCAGTTGACAGAGGTATTCAGTGGATACCAGTACTGAACATCACTGAGTTTTATTTTAGTTTTTAAAGTTTACTCTTTTTCTTTTTGAAAAGGAAACTGTGGGGGAGCGAACTCTGTGACTCAGAGTACACCTGAAGAAATGTTCCACAGGATTTCAACATATTAAGATTTCCTCCCCCAGCCAGTTGTGTTGTGTGTTTTTTAAAAAGCAATGAAATTTACTGTTGGGGTGTGAGGCAATATAAATCGGTTCTCAAAAGAGCTTCATAAAGACAAGAATATCTGCATTAGCACATACATCCTTTTGCCAAGGGTGAAAGAAACTGCTTGACTTTGAGCACCAAAATATAGATCTAGGAGGTTTGTTGATTTGACTCTTAAAGGTTTTTCTGTGTGGTTCGGATTTTCTTTATGAAATAGGAATCTTAAAAAAAAACACCCAACTAATCAGTGAGAGACATTTTGTACCAACTAAGTACTTAGATTTTAGAAAATAATATATTCCCCTTGTTATTTACACAGTCTGGCAATGGCAACATCTGAGTTACACCTAAGTCAAAGTAAGAGATTGTTGTTAGCTTTGAGAAATAATACAAGGAGCGAAATTTGAATCTTTAAATCTCCCTCTCCCCCCCTGCCTCCGTCTGTCATTCACACATGATAACCTTGTAAATATAAGTAGATCTGAATAGTTTCCTGTTTCCAGAATTGTTACACTATTACAATGAAAATACAAGATCATAATAAAATAGAATGCAGAGTTTTAAAATGGCAGCCCCAGATCCTAGTTGTTGCCAAGTTGTTCCCTCTGGTGCAGCAAACTAACAAATAGCTGCTTAATTGACTCTGCAATCTGTGAAGTCCTTTGCCAGTGACTTGCTTAGAATTCAACCAACTGTTGCTCCTGTTAGGCCTTTGCAAAGGAGATTTGAAGGTCAATGGTTCAAATCTGGTTTATGTCAGGAGATGTTAAGTGTACATGTGTTTTTCATTCTTTCAACTTTTCCTGTGGAATAAAACCCTGGATTTTAAAAATTTCAGCGGCAACCATTAAAAAAAAAAGGTGCATAGATTGTGTATTTATATGTGCAACTTCAGATTTGAAATCCTTGGTTTTTGTTACATCTGAAAATTCTACAACTTTGTCAAACTGATGGAATACTGGGTACATTAAATGTTAACTGTGCATCTTCACTTTTCTGAATCTTACAGAAAATCAGATTCAGCTCCTGTAGCCCTCAGTCCCCCACCCCTCTCTAACACACATACCTCACATGGGAATAGCATTTTTATAAACTGAGTTGCGTAGAAAGCTCTGTTTTTATTGAATATGCACCAACTGATTGTTATTTTTTTAGGTTAACTTATTTAACCACCTCAATGGTGTTAGTGTGGCTGACTATTTTGTTCCATATGGTTAAATTAGTGTACATCCATACGGAATGCTGCACATAACATTTGTTTACAGTAAGGCAAAGCTGGAATTGTTTGCACATGAAGGCATGGGTGTGTCCCCCGCCCAATAGCTTAGAAAAGAACATAAAATGAACCTGCTGGATCGGGCCAATGGCCCATCTAGTCCAGCATCCTGCTCTCACAGTGACCACACAGATGCCTGTGAGAAACCTTGCAAGCTGGATTGTATTACAAGAGCATTCCCCACCCTTTTGTGGTTCCCAGCAACTGGCATTCAGAAGCAATTCTGTTTCTAACTGTAGAGGCAGAGCATAGTCATCATGGCCAATAGCCATTGATAGTCTTCTCCAGGAACATGTCCAGTGTTTTAAATCCATCTATGTTGGGGGCCATCACTGCCTCCTATGGAAGTGAGTGCCATAGTTTTAACTTTGCACTGCATGAGGAAGTACCATATTTTTCGCTCCATAAGACGCACCTTTTCCCTCCTGAAAAGCAAGGGGAAATGTGTGTGTGTCTTAGGGAGTGAATGCAGGGAGGAGGCTGGCGGGAAAAGCCCCTGAGAGCTGCAAACACATTCCATGCGGCTTGTAAAAGGGAGTGTTGAGCAGAGTACAGGCTCTGCTCAGCGCTCCCTTTAAATAATATTTTTTTTCTTGAATTCCCCCTCTAGAAATTAGGTGTGGCTTATGATCAGGTGCGCCTTATGGAGCGAAAAATACGGTACTTTCTTCTCTCTCTTTTGAACCTTACAGCATTCAGCTTCATTGGATGTCCCTGAGTTTAGTGTCATGAGAGAGGCAGAAAAGCTTTTCTCTATCCACTTTCTCCATACCTTTTCCTGCTTTCCTGCACATGCTACCTGTGGCCCTCCAGATGTAGCTGGACTCCAGACAACTTCCACCAGCCCTGACCCTGGGCATGCACTCTGGGGCTGATGGGGCATGGAGCCCCAGCATCTAGAGGGCTAAAGGTTCTCCACCCCAGCATATAGTTTTACCTGGCTAATGTTTCAACAGGGAATTTGGGTTGTTGAGCTATAAATATTTCTCTTTTACTGGAGACAGTGTATAGCAATGTCCCCTCATTAGATGAATAATAATGTGTACTATTTTTGTAGCACTTAGCATCCCGGTGTTGTGCAAAAAGAAAGCAGATATGAAAAGAGACATTTCAGGGGTTGATGATAAAAAGGTGGGAAAGGGAGATGCATGAGTGGGAGTTTCAGAAAGGAAGATTGAGATAAAAGTTGTAGGCAGGTGAAAAAGAAAGAGATCCTTGGCTGAGAAAATAGAAACTTGGCACTAAAAGGAAAGAACTGAGGAGAGTCACAGAGAATCAAGGAAAGAATGGTAAGTGTAAAAGGAATGTGAACACTTTTAAATAAAAAGGAGTTTAAATGGAAGGCACCAGGTCAGTCAACATATAATTCTAAGCCAAGCCATAGCTTTTCCTTTGTTTACAGCTCATTGCCTGTCTGGAAGAGACAACGCATTAAGCCTAAGCATGGCTTAGTGGGCAGCAGGAGGAGCAAAACAGCCACAGTCTGATCTCTAGGAAGCTGCACATTCATGCTAAGCCATAGTGTGGCTTAGCATGACATGCAAACTGGGAAAAGGGAAGACGAAAGGTTATACAATAAAGGAAATGCATGGTCAGTGTAAAAAAAAAAAAAAAAAGAATAACGTGAATAGCAGGATGGAGATATAACTGGATGGAAGTGAGAAAACTGAAAGATGAAAAAAGCGAATTGCAGTAGTCAAGTTGAGAGAGAATCATACGGTAATGTCTTGGCAAAGGATGAAGTCTAGAAATGTTTTAGAGTGCAATAATACTGTAATGCAGTAGGCTAAAGGTTTCAGGGGTGAGGATCAAGACTGTACACCTGAGTAAAAGGATAGATGATAGCAGAACCAATAAATCAAATAAGAGAAGGAACTGCTGCCAGAAAATCAGGAAGACAGTTGAGAAGTTCATTTTTAGATGTGCTTAATCTAAGAAAAATGTGAGGAAGACAAGATTAAACAGCAACAAGACATAACACAAGATTAAACAACAAAGCAGAAGGATATGGGCCAAAAAACGACTTGCAATTCATCTGTGGAAAAATTAATAATCCCACATGAATGTATAGTAGTAGCCAAAAGGATAAAAAAAAACACAAATAAGCAAAAGTCCTAGGACTGACCCTTGGAAGGACAGCAGGAGAAGGGAGGAAATAAAGAATATGAGCCAGAAATAAAAGGGGGAGAAATGAGTAAAGAGCAACCAGATTGCATACAAAAGCAACCCGTATAAATGTTACTTGAAAAACTAATGGAAGATAAAATAGACAATAAAATGGTAAGATCATTTGTGTAAAAATCAGATAATTCTAAAAGACTCTGAAATTATTACCGGTAATATATTACTAGTGATAAGAGTCAAAGCAGATTTAGTGGAGTGGCAGGCACAGAAAACTGACTGGAACAGGCTAGCTAGTAACTAATAATCAAGAAAAGACAGACAAGATGTTGTAGAATTTCAGAAATACAAGGAATAGTACAGAGAGCGAAAAGTCCAGCAAAGAACAGAGAACTGTTCTTGATCTAAAATATGCAGAAGATTGAGACTTGAAATATGCAGAACAATGGCTAAAGTCAAAGAATTAGAAGAAAAAATAATAGTTGGTCAGCAACTTAACTTGTCTTGCTAGAGTTCCACTTGAGAGCATCTTGGGGATGGCTGGTGATTGTGAATGGGTTTCTGGGCAATCTCCATATTGAATAGGTGTGCCACAATAGTTGCCCTGTTGTTGTTTAGACAACTCAAACTCCTCTAATGTTTTAAAACATTAGATCTTGCTTACTGTTATAATGTGCCAAATCAGATTTGGCAAAGACTGGGATGAGGTGTGTGGTTTAATTGGTTGTTTAATTTGTGGCAGGGGCACATAAATAGTGAAAGTGGAGGAACAGAGAATTGGACAAGGAATGATTCAGGATTTCAGGACTACCATATGGCTATCATTCACTGGGCTGATCCATCATCTCAAAGCAATTTACAGCATTTGAATCCTACCTTTCTAACAAACTGCTCAATAATTAAAGCAATAAATATTGATAAAAATCAGGATCGCAGTGCCTCAATGACCACCTATCCCTATATAAACTGACACAGACTGTGATTATCATATGAGGCCCTTCATATGCCTCCTCCATGAGAGGAGGTGGAAACACAAAAGTGGGCCTTTTCTGTGGTGGCTCCCTGTTTCTGGAATGCTTTTGCTAGAAAGGCTTGTCTGGTGCCTTAGTTACATATCTTTAGGTGCCAGGCAAACATGTTCCTCTTTGGCAATCTCTGTGTGTGTGTGTGTGTGTGTGTGTGTGTGTTTTGTTTTTTGTTTATTTGTTTCTGTAGTGTGTATTTTTTATATTTTTATATTGTAAACCACCCCGTGATCCTTGGATGAAGGGCAGTATAGAAATTTAATAAAAATTAAAAATTAACATTGACTTATTATACATAGCAAGACATACGCTGGACTAAATGCTCTTCACAAGGCAGTTTGGTGATCTATACTTGGAAGGATTTTCCATAATCGAGTTGCCATAAATAGATCACTTCCTGGTGATTTTTAGACTCAGTGGCCTTGACATTTTGCAAAGAGCAAATGGGGCAAGTTGGGTTGGTCTGTCTTGGCGATCCATGGATTCAGACAGAGGGAGTTTGCAGTTGGTATGGCTGATGTTCCTGTTAGCTGTGGAATGCAGAGATGACACTGGTGGTATGTATCAGGGATGTCCAACCAGTAGATCGCAATCCACTGGTAGATCCCTGGCTGATCCTAGTAGATCACAGGATCCTTATTGTGTACAAATGTTACAGGAAAAAAGATTTAAAACTTTGTGCAATCCTCCCCCAAAAAGCTCAACAACTCTGAGCAATCCACCCACACTCCTCCTCCCTCCAATGACAATGGGTAGATCGCTGCCAGGTTTTTTTGTACTGGGAGTAGATCACAGTCTCTTGGGAGTTGGACATGCCGGGTATATATTATTGCTCCTAAGTGCCCTCTCCTGGGGAATTGAAGCCAGTCAGCTCCTTGGTTATATGAGGAAGCTTGGAGCACAGAAGTAGCTGGGAAGATGGCTAGAAGAGAAGCAGATGAATGACCAAGTCAAACCCCAGTACAGTCTTCACAGTCTGTTGTGGCATTGATGGCAGCAAGAAGGGAATGCTTTTTCAGTCATCATTGCCTTGACACAGCATCTTTAACTGTTTTAAGTGGAAATAGTTTCACAAGTGGTATGCCTCTATTCAGTTGACAAAAGCCATTCAGTTAAGCATATGCCAATGGCTCTCCCATGTATGCCCAAGCTCCAAAATGCTGGTAAAGTGCAGCTGGTTACGCTTGTAGTGGATGTGTTATTTATGCAATGTGGATATGGTATCCTATGTTGTGGTCAGGTCAAGCCTTGCCTTGGAGCTGTATGGTTGCCAGTGGCAGAAAGGAGAGAGCTTTGCTTTTTAATACTTTTCGAGTTTATGGAACCCTTGAAGCTTTAGGTTACTGAACTGAATTGTAACTATATGCAAACATAGTAAAATGTAAGCCAGACTTGCAACTGAAAATGAGAAACTCAATGGAAAAAGAAGAGAAGCATCAGGATTAATAAGAAATCATTTAAACCACGTGGCTACTCAAATAATGTAGAGTCATTCTCGATAAGAAGAAATTAGCATATTTATAACACTGTTTGCACACATGCATAATTTGGAAACTATGCTGCTAAACTAGTATGAAGGGCCTAGAATTCATGGGGAAATTAGGTTTGTTGATGCCTCAATTATATTTATGGTTTTATCTGATTTTTTTTTAAAAGCTAATCCTATATGGTAACAGAATTTAAATCCACAACCCTCACACCACAGTAAAGTTACCAGTTTCCCATATAATTTTAAATCATACCTACTCAAAATAATGTGCTTTCCTTTTACCCTGTTACTTCCTTCAGAGCTTCATGGAGGAAACAAAGCAGAGACTGACTTCAGGTTCTATGGGAACCAGAAATCTTGGTTTCTTTTCCCCAACCAAACCACAAGAAGTATAAGCCAAGCTTGCTTCTTCACTGCAGCTAGCTCATGGTTTATTTGGTGGGGGGGGGGGGGGAGAACCGTGAGTGCAGATTAGCATGCTCCATGAAGCCAGTCTCTGGTTTGTTTACCCCTGGTTGAGAACACATAGAAGTGGTGGATGAGCTTAAATGCTCATTTTTTTTTAACAACATGTCATAGTTTATTTTAAACTATAGTTTAAGCAATGTGTGAACTGGTTTGTGTGAAGAGAATGTATTGGGGCTTCTTGGTAGGGGTGTACGCTGACAGCAAGTGTTGGTTTGGATCCTGATTTGTTGCTTTGGAAAGCAGCCTGCTTCAGTCTGAGGCACTTTGCAGTTCACATACAGTGGTACCTTGGTTTGTGCACTTAATCCATTCTGGAAGTCCCTTCTTAAACCAAAGCCATTCTTAAACCAAGGCTCACTTTCCCTAATGAGGCCTCCCGCCACCAGTGCCCTTCCACCATTCGTAGACCAAGGTAAAGTTCGCTAACTGGAACACTACTTCTGGTTTTGTGGAGTTCTTATACCGAATAGTTCGTAAACGGGACTGTTCTTAAACTGAGGTACCACTGTATTTGGCTTGGGACCCATTCAGATCTGCTTTAGTTGTTTCCCCCCACTGTTCAGAAATTTTATATAAAACCTTTTTTCCCGTTTGACAGAAATGAATGAAATTTGCAAGCATCCTAACCTCTCCAAAATGGATAAAGCCTGTGACATAGGTCCAAGAACTTTTATTCTAGACAGCATTTAACATCTTATTTTAGAAAGAAATAAAAAAGAAATGTTACCCCTTCTGAGAACACAATTCTTCCCTAATTCTAGGATAGGTACAATGATTTTCCTGCAATGGCAGCTGTTAGCTTTCGGTTGGTTAAAAAAAAATCACTTAATCTCCCTTAGTTTTATGTGGATGGTTGGCCTGAAAATTACAGATGTGAGATAAATGCTCCTGCAGAAGAAAAATGGCAGATTGCAGACGTATTGATCCAGGTGCTTTTTTGCTAGGCATATTTAATTTTGAGATGGAAAGAACTGCAAGGGATTTGCTTCCCAGATAAAAGTAAGCACACTGATTACAAGTGTGCCCTGTTGGGCTCAATGGAGTTCTTCCTCTGCTCTGTCCCCACTTTGGTGTTGCTCTCCCTCTGTTATGATACATACCTTGGTTTTATGACAAGCTTAGAGAGATTACTTTCTCTTTCAGCGGTTGCTTGCCTGCAGCATCTTTTATTAGCGTCTGGGTTTCCAAGGCGCCACAAAGTGCTTCAGGGGACCTGGCTTCACCTTAGGCCACATTGTCCACATCCCCACATTGCCTTTTGCAAACCCAAAATCCCTCTGTGGCATCTTGGCTTACCTTCAGGATTGGTCCAGATCTGATGCATCATTGCATATGTGATCATTAGGTGGGAAGTCTGTATCTTTGCTGTTGGAATAACCTCAGGGTCTTTCTTTGTATCCATCTGTTGGATACATTTATTATTATTATTATTATTATTATTATTATTATTATTATTATTATTAATAGCAACTGTCATTTTTTAAGTCTAGTAGTAAATGACAACACCGGCAAACTCTGCTCTAAAGGTCCCTTATGGCCATTTTCATTCACAGACTGAGCTGTAAGCAATGATCTTCTATTCATGCAATGTATTTATTTCATTCCAGGCAATACAATATTCTCAGTTAGGATGGAAGAATAGTGCAGGCAACTTCCTCAGAATTGGCTTTATAAAAAACACACTGGTTGCAAACTATTATCATAAATGAAAATATTATGCAAATTATCAGTTTGGCTTGGCATTAACCAGCAAGCCTAATACACTATGTTCTTATTCGGCAACAGCTTCAAATGAGGAAAAAGTTAATCATTACTTATATACATGGGCATAGGCAGAAATGCCATGCCCAGTGATGGAGTGAAAGTTGTACAACTGTGCAGAACATTACAGCCTTAGTAATAGGTAGGTAGATAGGATTTCTTTTTACTTGTCTACAGTTCTTATGCAAAATTTGGCATTACATCTTAGACTTCTGTTTATGAGTTTGAATAACTTGTAAATTAATTCCTGTACTGCAACACATTTCCAGAGATGGTTAGTCACTATTATAAGCTCCCTGTGTTCAGATACCTGTTAAATATTTTAAGTGATATGCCATTTCTATCAGACAGTTGGCTCAGGCTAAAGTATATATTACATTGTTTCTAAAAATGTAATATATTTCTACTAGTAGTTTAGTTAAACTTCTGAAAGAACCAATTATTTGCAGTTTCTGTAAAACCATTATCTCTGAACTAAATGCATAATTAGTCAAAATTGCTTTGGCCAGAAACATCGCTAATAATACTATAGAAAGCAGGGGATCTATCTACCTACCTACCTATTTATCTATCTCCTGTGCTTCATATGCACTTTCAGTCACAAATGTTTCTACATTTGATAATGTTGATAAACTGTAAGCTGGGATATAAAATTAATGGGTATTCGGCTTGTGTTTTTTAAAAACAATTATTACTGTAACATAAACAACATGCATCTGTTTCATGTTTAGAATTTTACTGCCGTATTTAATATTTCAGGAAAACAAATTTGGTCTCAAAATATTGCTAGCTGCAGTACACAAAATTCTCAGTTAGAGACTATTTATCCAAGATGTTTTTAAAAAAATTCTTCCATGATAATTGAGAATTATTTCCACTGAGAATATACTATTTTAAAACATGGAATTTCTTTCTTTCTTTTAAAAATAATAAATATACTAACCTAATATAATTTGCTAACTCTTTCATTTCTCACGTAATTTATTGGTTTTATGCAGACCTGGGCTTTAATAGACTAGAATCTCTATCAAGTGGGCTTTAAAGAGGAGCAGAATCCCAGCTGTTTCATGTGCACTGACAGATGTGGCCATAATGTACAAGTAATTTCTCTCGTGAAGCCTCTGAAAAGGCTTGTGCTGTAGAAGAAGCAAAAGCCCAGTTCACGGCACAAGGAGTGTTTGGCTTCTTCTTCATTGCATAATATTTGCAAGTTCGTTCTTTTTCCACAAGCACATGTAGAGCTCCAGTTTATGTCTGATGTCTGAGTAGACTAGTTTGGAAACTGAATCATTACCATCATCATTAGCAGCAGTAAAACCCAAAACAACTGCAGAATGTGTCTTTGTATGTGTGCTGTAAATAAAGATGTTTTTCCAGGAGCCTGAGCCATAAATGTACTTCTATTGATGCAAATAGTTTGCTGATTCATTACCTTTGCATTCAGAAGATCCTTCAGTATTGGCCAGGAAAAAAACATGTTAATAGTTAAGCTATGTCGATTCATAAGTCTTAGTATGCTGCCAGCTGCAGTTTGCTTGTTTGTTTGGGAATGCTACTGTCTTTTTCACAAGGTGTGTATGGTAAGCAGGGAGGCAGGCAAGCATTGTGATCCACTTCCACACAAAAGCAGCGTAGCATGTGATTAGGAAACTCAGATATCTTGGCAGTAACAAGCTCTGTAGCCTCCCAGTGCCAATGAAATATGTTTTTGAGATCTGCAGAAAAATGCCACGCCATGAATCCCTCCTCCGCATATGTGATATCGCCTGTGTGGATGTAGACATATAGGGAGAGAAATCTCCCATGCACAGAAAAAATGGCCAGTATAAACTATGAAGAAATATTTAGGCACTATTGGCTTATTTTTAATAATTAAAATTTATGTTTAAGGCTGGCTGTGATGCTAATTTAATGGTATAAGGTTGTGCTTCTCAAACCAATGAAATAAAATGCAAGCAAAATATTAAGTGCAAGGTGAATTTCTATAAGCGAAATGTGTGTGTGTGTGTGTGTTTTCTCCACAGCTTTGCATGGTGCATCAGCAGGTGTTCGGACCCTGACTGGAAGCCCACAAAAGAGAGGAAATTCTGAATTAAGGCTCATTATGGGAGCCCTTTCTCCCTCCCATGCTTGTATGCTAATAGGAGTAACACAGGCATATAAAGAGGAGAATAGATAGCCATAAAGAGCCCCAACTTGGAGTTTCCTTCCTTTTGTGAATTTAAGTCAGATTCTGAAGCACCCACTGACACTGGGCACAATGCATCAGAAACGTCTTCTGTACAAGACCACTGAAATTAATGGGACTCTCAGAAGGATGGAATTTGTGCAGAGGATGCTCCTGGTAGAATATGTAAGGCAACGCTTTTTAAAAACAAAACACTAAGGGATAATTTTATCAGGCATTGTTTCTTGCTCAGTTAGCAATTATTGCTACAGTAGCTAACTGGTGAGTTAAGCTTAAGCAGCCAATCGACCAGAGGGTAAGTAACACTCATTTATCTAATTATTTAGTTAATTAAAGCATCAGCTTAAACTAATAAGGGCACAGGAGCTAAATCCTGTAATAACTTATATCTCTGAAGCTAAATCTGTTGAACGGCAGAAACCTAGTTTTCAGTTCTACCCTAGCAAGCAAGTTTTGGGAGGTCACAGATACCCTTTATTATTGTCCTTTTGTTGTTTTCCATTGGGTTAAATGTAATGTAAGTTGTTTTAGTTGCTGCGGTGTATGGCTGGGGGCTTCAGCTCTTGTATTTGCTAGTTGTTTTTAGCCTATGTGATTTTTATTGTTTATTTTATTGTGCCTTTTGTTTTGAGGTTCTGTGTAGGGTTGTGTATTTCTTTATTGTGAAATTTTACTGGGCAGTTATGTTTTTTGATTGATTTTATATGAGCTCCGTCTCCCATTTGCCCCTGGTAGCATGGTCAATTGCCAAGAATAACGGGGGGTTGCAGTTCATCAGAATCTGGAGAGCCATAGCTCCCACATCCCTGCTAGATGGTATGCAGTAGCAGACAGTATTGTATGATGTTGACATGTGAATGTGGCCCAGGTGAATGACTAATAATAATAATAATAATAATAATTTTATTATTTATACTCAGCACATCTGGCTGGGTTGCCCCAGTAGTCACTCTGGGCAGCTTCAGTTTTCCTGCCATTTTCCTAGCTGTAAAATTTTTAGTTTCATTTCCGTGTTATATGATTATAGATCAGTTAAACTAATCAGTTAAACTAATGCAATAAACTCATATTTAATTGTGGTCCTGATGTCTACTGATCTTACTGCTGCTTACAAGGAGGTAGAGGAGGAGGTGGTGCCAGTGCACTGGTTGGATTTCCTCTGCCAGCATGTTTGCGCTGCGCTGACCTTACTGCCACCTGGCCTCTCTTCCCTCTCCATCCCAGGAAGTAGCAACAGTGCAACTGACCAGAGTGGCTGCACTATATCATCCACTACCAATGCTATCTCAGTTCAGACATTGCATTGAGCTACAGCACACAAAGCATGGCTTAGAGATCCTCTGCAAACCATGGTTTGTCAGTTGGGATATTAGAGCTAACAATGGCTCAGTGTAATGTCCTGAGTCAGAGCTTGGCTAACACTTAAGCAAAAATAGTCACAGCAGCCAAAAATCCCTCAGGCCACTGTAAATCAGTCCAAATTCATACCTGAAAAGCCAGGCTTGAGGTGCATTGCTAAAAGGCCAGCAATGAAGTTGTGACAAAACTGTATTTTTATGAGGTAAATTCAAATGCAAGAATGTTGTTAGGATATGAAAGCTTTTTGACATTTAAAAAATGGCTGACTGTGTGGTTGTTTACCCCTGACTATAAAGCCAGAACAGATGCAATATATGTGGTTCAGCTGGCAGTCTGCCAAGAAACAGATAGGTTGTTGCAATTTCAAAAGATGTGTTTTGCTCACATATTTGTATTTCAGTTACGGCAGTTAATCTAATATACTAGCTTTTATATGAGTATTATAGTGGTACATCTAGTTATGAACTTAATTCTTTCTGTTTTAACCTGAAACTGTTCTTAACCTGAGGCGTGCTTTCGCTAATGGGGCCTCTTGCTGCCGCTGTGCTGCTGGCACACAATTTCCATTCTCATCCTGGGGCAAAGTTCTCAACTTGAGGTAGCTCTTCCAGGTTAGCGGAGTTTGTAACCTGAAGCATTTGTAACCTGAGGCATTTATAACTCGAGGTACCACTGTATATGGCAATTGAAAAGGAGTTGAATTCTGCTAGGTCCTTTAGCAGACGTTCCATTTGAAATCATTGGTTTGGTTATAGGCCAAAAAGGATTTGGAATTCCAGAGCCAGATGATTGGCTAGACGGTTCTGAGTAGAGTGGATATAAAGGCAGGCACAGGGTGAGTAGTGGGGAGTTGGTAGTCAGTCATTTGTTCAGAGGCTGAAGAGAATGAAGAGTATAGAAAGAGGCAGATGGGACCAGAGAATCGCTGAGGGAAGCCAGGCAGGAGATTCCAAAGCAGTTGCCCAGGAGAGCTCCTGGCCAGAATGACAGCAGCTGTCAGTTGATCACAGGAAGCAGGAAAGACTTCAGAGACACAACTGTGACATCTGTGTGGCTGATTTCCCAGCATCTGACCTGAAGAGGGACTTCAGAGGAAAGCAGAAGCAAGCCTGTCAGGGAGAAAGCAGCAGCTTCAAGTGGCAGAGTCCAGTGAGTGACAGCTAAGGGACTGTCCTACCTTGTAATCTTTCAGTGAGCCAGGATCAGAGAGAGGCCTTCACTCACCTAGGTATCTGTGAGTTAACTGAGGGAAGAGAAACTGAGAATTGGGTTCCTAGTTTTGCATAAGGCGTGAGAACTAGGGCAAGTATGTAGCCACCTCTCTGGAAGCAAGAATTATTAGTTTTAAGGCAACAGTAATATCTTTTAAAGTGAATGCAACAGATTAAAAGTAACTGTTACCTATTGAAGCAGTTCTCAAAGTGCTGTTAAATAAGGTAACTGCAAATAAATACTGTAAAAAATACTACGTTATATTTATCCCCATGTAAACTGTGCTCCTCAGTCACCAAACACCTCTCTCTTTTTGTGGTGCATGGAGAGACAGTACCCTGGCGGGAAAAGACTTTGAAAGCAAAGATTGTGCGATCGCGAGCATTATTCCTGCTTGCAAAGGGTACACATGTGTCAAGGCCACAGCACTGGCAGACATCCCCCCCCCCCCAAGTGCCCACCCACCACTTCATATGGCCATTAAACCCTGGTTTATAGCGCTACTTGCACAAACAGGAAAGAGCTGCCTTGAAGCCTTGTGCTCATATGCTGCCCACTTCCCTCTGCTTCTTCACATATACAGGAGAAAGACTTTCCTTGAATTATCCAGGGATTATGGGTTAAAAACAAAACTCTGATCAGAACAAAAAAACAAAAACAAACATGAACTTCAAACATTGGTTTCTGATGCTGTCTTGTTAACCAGTTTGTTTTTAAGCCATGATCCCCTGCCTAGGTGAGGGGAGAAGTTGGCTAACATCCAGGGAAAGTGAAACTAAATTCTGGCAAAGTCCTTTTCCTGGCCATGCAGGAGGGAGGAGAAGGGGAAGTATTTGAGTCTTCCTGCAATGCTAAGGTATGGTTTAGTGTTGTGTGAGAACTGGGGCACAGTGCTTAAAGGTTTCATTCTTTTTAGTTTGTAAATGGCATTCCAGCTATTTATCCTCTTCATTTAGAAGTTGCCGTAAGTATTGTATTCTCAGGAACTGACAGGGTTCCTAATAAAAGTAAATCCTAGAAAGTCATTGGAATGGCTGTTCCGCTTCATAACCTTAACAGTAATAAGTTTAAAATGTATGCTTTTATGGATCAAGCAAAAAGAAAAAAATCTATACTGAACTCATGGTAGCATAATAGATTTACTGGTGATTAATTGTAATGTCGTTTTATTTGCCATTTTCATGAGAGGTTTTCCCACTTCTGTTATGGATGTGTATGGAAGTTGTGTTGGTTTGAAAAATTGATATTTCCACCCCTTTGCCTTTGTTCTGAAAGTGCTGTTCAATGACTAGATAAGAAAGATTCAAAAGTGAACCTTTTCCACTGTTCACATTCCATTTTAGGAAGTCTTTTCACTTCTGTTTGTTTATCAAAATAAATAATATGAGAATGTGAAACAGGGACGCGGGTGGCGCTGTGGGTAAATCCTCAGCGCCTAGGACTTGCCGATTGTATGGTTGGCGGTTCGAATCCCCATGGCGGGGTGAGCTTCCGTCGTTCGGTCCCAGCTCCTGCCCACCTAGCAGTTCGAAAGAACTCTTAAGTGCAAGTAGATAAATAGGTACCGCTTTATAACGGGAAGGTAAACAGCGTTTCCGTGTGCTGCGCTGGTGCTGGCTTGCCAGAGCAGCTTTATCACACTGGCCACGTGACCCGGAAGTGTCTCTGGACAGTGCTGGCCCCCGGCCTCTTAAGTGAGATGGGCGCACAACCCTAGAGTCAGACACGACTGGCCCTTACAGGCAGGGGTACCTTTACCTTTATGAAACAGAAGATTTTTGGCAACACTTTAAAATACACTTTAGCTAGACGGTGTTTTCCAAGAGTTTCTCTGTGTATATATTTAGAGCTTATGAACCGGTTTTTCGCCAGCAGGTACGTAGCTGTTCATAAAAAAAAAAATCCATAATAATTCTTGGTTACATCCACCATGAAACCCTGCTGAAATCCATGTCTAATCTGTAAACACAATGAAATGGTACTAATTGTAGTGTAGTGTCCTAGGTACCCTTTGTTCTGCTAGAAGTTCATTTAAATGAAATAAGCAAAAAAGATAATTAAATGTGCCTAAGTATGTTCATAAAAGGAGTCAGTTTTTATATTTCAGAAATACAATTATGTTGTCCGGTTTTGTTTTGGGTTTTTTTTACATACTTCAGTATTGTTCTATTTTCCCTAAGCCTATGGTAACTAAGAATATGTTTCCTGTTCACAGAGCAAGCTTTACATGGAAGGATTTAGAAGCCTAAAAGAAGGAGAACCAGTGGAATTTACTTTTAAGAAATCTTCCAAAGGACTTGAATCAATACGGGTAACAGGACCAGGTGGGATTCCCTGTTTAGGAAGTGAGAGACGACCCAAAGGAAAAACAGTACAGAAAAGAAAACCAAAGGGAGATAGGTAAATATTTCCCCTCCTATTTTTACATCTTTTGGAAAACTTTTATTTGCGGTGCTTCTCTGCAGACTCGGATGCAGTCATGCAAAGATAAGGATGTGAATGGTTTAACTTGTGATTCCGGAAATGGCATATTCTGATTCCTTCCATGAGGAACAGCTGTAGCTTGGTGGTTTGCATGCAGAAGGTTTTGAGCTCAATCCTTGGCCTCTCTGGGTAGGACTGGGTGAGGCCTGATCTGAAACTTGGGAGAGCCAGTTCCAGGCAGTGTGGATAATTATCAAGATGGACCAATCTGTCCCAGATATACAGCATGTGTTTGCTCTGTGGGACTTTACATATGTGTAAGAGCATTCTTGCCATGATGATTTGTTGCATTTCACATTAGGTTCTGGTACTGGAAATGGGTTCTAGTTTTCCTCACATACATGTACTGCGCTGTATATATGTTCTGCCACATGTCTTTGGCTCATAAAGTAATTTTAGTGTTACATGCCGAGGTCAGCATGTTCTGCTAGCTCATATTGGTTAAAAAGATTCTTTCGTATTATGCAACAGAATAATGACAGGTCCTAAGTATTTCAGGACTTCAGGCAGGCTAAGAATAGAGATAGAAGGGGACAGGGCAGAGAGAGAAAGAGCTCCTACCAGAGGCAGGTGTGGTGAAAGAATGCTCAACTGACAATGGAACCTATTGAGAAGCCTATACTGTGTAGTTTTCTGTAATAATTATTCAGATAATGTCAGCTGTTGCGGTGTTACGGGCAGAGCGTTTGTGTGTGTTGAAATCTGAAAATGTCTTCTGGCGCTATTATAGATCTAGGATGGTTTATGGTTGGTTTCACTAAACTTTAATGTAGTGTGTTTTATCCATTTTAAGTTAAAATTATAATAATATATATATTATAATTTTTTATTTATACCCCGCCCATCTGTCTGGGTTGCCCCAGCCACTCTGGGTGGCTTCCAACATAAATAGATATAACAATAAAACATCAAACATTAATAGTAACAATCTGATATCCAATATAAAAAGTCACAAGAACTTTAAATTAAACAATTTATATCAAATAAAGCAATATTCAATAACCTGTTAGAAAATAATAGTAAACAGTTTACAATTACAATAAAGAATTACTAATCCATAATCAATAAAAATAATAGAAAATCACAATGCATAAAATACCACAAAACATACAAAACCAAGTCACCCTATGAAATTATGTGGAAGAAAATGAAAGGACCCATCACTAGCACAAGAAAACCTGGCCTCGCCTGACAGGGGCTTTGACGGGTGCAGAGATGCACTTAGTCTTTCTAGAGATCTCTTGTTTCCCATCATAAGAAGCTATAGCTCTGACCTATAATACATAACTAAACCTGTTTTCCAGAACAGAGTGTCTACACTGTGGGCTTCCCGTTGTTTGTAGACTTCAGCTGACTATGAATCCCTGACAACTAGTCAACAGTATCTGGAAGACCACATGTTCCCTATTTCTGGTTTAAACAGAGTCATACTATTGCAAAGGATAATTTTATGTATGTTTGCTCATAAATGTAGGAATTTCCTCCTTTCCTATGTGCATGTTGATGCAGACACTACCCACAGTGCCCATTTACTCCCAGTCTTTTGCCTTTGTCTGTCTGCATCATCCATTCGTCCACCTAGTTATCTTCTTCCACCCCAAATAATCCATTAGTCCTAACCGGCTTAGTGGTGGGTTCTGCAATGGCCGGGCGGGCCAGATTTAGGACCCTGGTGGGCCGGATCTGGCCTGCAGACTGTAGTTTGAGGACCCCTGAGTTAAGCAAATTCTTCTCTTTGAGTCACATTTATTTATAGTATTTAGTGTTTGTTCTCATAGCGTGGAGCCTTTGTCAAGAAGTGCATTCAGAGAAGGGTATGAGAAGTGATTAAAATTACATCCAGTTTTTCAAAGAATAGTCTTCGGTGGCTTTAGAGGTGGGTAGAATTGCTTTCCACCCTTTAGGTTTCGGACAGTTTAAATGGTGATCAATGTAATGGAGTTCAGACAGGTTGGCAAACAATAGTAAACCACAGACTGCTCTCGTTTCATTGCCTGCCATTAATGCTGCAGTACCCTTTACATCAAAGTTAACTGGGCTACTTTGATTTCGTCTGTCATATTGATATGTCTGATACATGTGCTTTAAATGGTTTGCATGTTGAAAGATGATTTTTTTAAAAAAAAAAAATCCTATTTAGAATTATCACAAAATTATAGAGCTGCATCTGCCAACATTTATGTTGGATAGAGTAGCCACAATCCACATCCCTGTGCCTGTGGCAAAAGTCCTGTTCAGTTAATACTCCTTGTGGGGTGAAAGCAGATATTTATTTATTCTATACTAACAAAACTAAACTACCATTCCCATTGGCTCTCCTAAACCTTCCTGCCACCGTTCAGCCATTTACATTTATTTATCACAAGATTATTAGGTACGCAAGTTGATCTGGTTAACAGTACAGTGTTTTTTTACACTTCAATGGCTTCACACTATCGCTTCACACAACGTATATTCAGCTATTAATGTTTACTAAAATGGCTTGGCTTTAAAGGAGAAGTTACCTACTACAGTCGTACCTTGGATGCCGAATGTTTTGGCTCCCGAATGCCGCAAACTGTTCGGGTTTGCGAACTGTTTTTGGAAGCTGAACATCTGATGGAGCTTCTGCAGCTTCTGATTGGCTGCAGGAGCTTTCTGCAGCCAACCAGAAGCCATGCTTTGGTTTCTGAACATTTTGGAAGTCGAACAGACTTGCGGAATGAATTCCCTTCGACTTCCAAGGTACGACTGTATATTAAAAACCCTTTAGCCAAATTGCCTGTTTTTTGTCTCCATGCCCCTTAAGCTTCAGCAACTTCACTGCTGTCAGGTCCTACATTGACAGTTAAACTGGACCCTAAAATGCACTAGACAGAAAACTTTTCCCTTCAGATGCATGCCAGTGTACATTGCAATACAAAGGTCAAAACACATTACACAGTGCCCATTAAGACTTAGAGAAACAGTCCTAGTTTAAAGCTGAGAGCCTCTTCTCTCCACATGTGCCATGAATAAAAGGGAAGAAACAATTCTTGAGACAGGATGAATACCTTGTGGTCCTCTGGATGTTGTTGGACTCCCCATCAGACCCAAATAGGATAATGGGAGTTACTGGGCGAGTCCTAATGTCGGAGGGAATATGATCAAATTCGGGCACCTTTTACCATATGTGGTGGTCATGTGACATATCAGTTACTGTGGTTTTGGACAGACAGTCCCACGTGTCTCTCAGCACTGTTAACTCTGCTTGAGGGAAGCTTAAAAGAGCTGAAGTATAAATAACGCTATAACTCTGATCCTGGTTATAGTAAGACTTGTTATAGCTCGTAAATGGAAAGCTTTAGACAATGTCTGCATAGAAGCTTGGCTGCAACAAAATGAATTAATAGGAAAAAATAACCGAACACCCGAGATCATTGCGAGAAAATGAGGCTTTCTGGGGAACTTGTTGCAGGCTTGTTGCATATAAATTTAGAATCATCCATGTCCACAAACACTTTCTGTTTTGGCTTTAGAATTCAATGCCATGTTGATACTTAGGGGTGGGGGACTTTAAAAAGGGATGATAGGAGTTGTAGCCCATTAACATCTGGTGGGCCACCAGTTCCTTATACCTCAGTTAAAAGCAACAGATGGGAATTGGCTCCTTAAGAAGGCTATGAAAAGAGGTTGCTTTGCTAGAATTGGGAGTAGCTCTCAGGAATTCATCTACTTGTGTGGATTTGGTTGTCTTTGCCTCATAATTTTAACACATGGTATTAGTGAGGACCCAACTCTGGAAAGAATTAAATGTCTCACTCTTCCAATCATTCCCTGTTCCAGCATTTTAGCTTGCTAGATGGAACAATCCCCCTTGCTTTTGCCCCACTGTTCTGGGGGTTCCCCTGACCCTCTGAGAGCTGATATTGGGGAACAAGAGAGGTTGGAAAGTCCCATCACACAAATGGGCTTCTGTTGATGGGGCTGGTCATGTGAACCCTGTTCTCTAATACGCTAGTCTGTTATATCTGTGAACTGAATAAGCGTAGTGTTGAGGACTTGCAAAATTGCTGTGGAAGGGTTAAAATGTGAGTGGAGTTGCTTTTTGCTTTCTAATTTTTAATTAGAAAAATAGAATGCTGGGTTTTGATGTGGAAAGCCTGTATTCCAGTCCTCATTCACTAGGTGGCCTGGCTAGCTTGCTCCTATCGATCAGCCTGACCTACATCAAAAAATGCCAAAACACTACTTTGAGCTCCACAGTAGACAGGCAAGATGCAGAATTAACTCTTCATAATTTGGAAACCAGAAAGTTGATTGCTGGGTTAGCTTGAGCCAAGCAGGATAGATTTCTAGTCTTACATTTTTAAACATAAGCATTATAATGATTTATTAAGCCTCTTTTGAAGGAGTGCTTAATTTGTGCAAGTAAAGTATGGTGAAGTGTTTTGAAGAGAGAGACACTTTGTTTTCTGCAAGCAATCCAAAGAGAAGCTGCATAATTGTTAAAATGCAGCTAAAATGAAACTGGTTGCATTGTCACTGATAAGCAGACTGACCCAATGCCCCAACATTTTAAAGGAATCCATTGTTTAGAAATAAATAGCTCTAAAGACACATCATCGACAACTGAAAACCTCAGTAAACAGGGTAGAAGAAAATAAAACATGTAAACCCATTAAGTGACCTTAATTAGATTTCAGAATTATTAAAGCACAATTGCAGTTCCCCCTCTTCCACCCCTGGTATAAAGGCAGATTTTGGTAATATTTTATAATGAATATGTTGAAATACTGCTTAAAAGTGCTGGCCATTTTAGGCATTTTAAAAATAGCAGAATTTCAGCAAGTTTCAATAAATGTTGTAGTGGGCTTGTGCTTTTTAAGACTTGTTTTGTCAGATTTTGGAATTTGCTTTTTAGTGGTTTCTTTTGTAGGAGAGAAATCTTTCAGGCATGAATTGATAGTCCAGATCTTTTGCGGTCTGTCTCTTCTAACCTATGACCCTTGTTCCTACAAGGTCAACATCTGAGGGCAGGAGATTAAGATAGTTTAAAGACTGGAATGGGAACTGGAATGGAAAAATTAGCCAGCCTATTTTGGTTGCAAAACATCAAAGTCTCCAAACCATTTACTTATTTTTCAATGTAGTTTAAGAGTAACAAGTTAATTAATTATACTGTGCTTGGCAAATATATGCCTGGAATTAAGAGGACCATCATGGAAGAATTTTTGTTTTGTATTAAATATAGCAAGCATATTGTGTTACACGTACCGTAAAGAGTCTTTAGCAGTTTGCAATATAACTTGGAATCTGGTCTTGCAACTTCTTTGCCCAATTACTTCTCATTCTCATTAACTGCAACACTGACACCAGTAACACAAATTTCCTGTGTAAGGATCTAACCACGATTGTGTACCCAGTGACTCCTGAGATCGTGTGTTGAAATTGCTAGTATGTTTCCTAATTAAAGTTTAATTATTAAACCAGTGCCTCTTGTGCCGTTTCTTTACAAATGCAAATGTTCTCTGTGTAGTGGCATTGTCCATTACATAAAGAAATCAACCCCAACCAATACATTGGTAACAATGTATGTGCCATTACATGAAATATTGGTCCTCCATCTGCATAAGTGTGTTTAAGGCACATGCATTATGCGCATGAGTTTGTATATGCACATGTACATAGACTCCAATATAAGTTGTAGAAGCAGTGATTTTTTATGAACAAAATGCAGGCTGCTAGTAGTTTCCTTGCCGTTGCTGTTTTTAAAATATAAATCTCACATGGGCAGAAAATACGCTTTGTTCTTTCATGGAAAAAGGAAGAGATTGTGCCTTCAATGTATAAGCAATTTTTATGGAAAAGTGCTGTTTCTTCTATCATTCAGAATCTGATTGATATCTTTATAGACTTAGGCGGTTTTCTGATTGTTACTCTGCCACCAGAAAGGATTTCAAATTGAAATAGCTTAAACTACTGTTGGGAAATGTATATATAAAGAGGTTTTGCCACTGTCCCTGTAATCACATGGCTTCCCCTGCCTCAAACAATGCATGGGCAGCTGCAGGAGAAAACGTTTCTTTATAAATAACTCATGTTCAGTAGAATCCTCCTTTCTCCTGAGACAACTATACATGGTGCGGATGTTGGGAGCTTGTGTGTCTCCCAGGCAGGGCCAGCAGCACCCAAAGCCCCCCCCCCCCAGTGCCTCTTCACATGCAAAGGGTAGTTTATAAGGAGCTGTGAATAAGGAAATTATAGGTTCTCATTTATAAATTCTGTTGGCCCATAAAATGTTTGAGAGTAAGTTTGTGCATAGTTTTTCACAAGAGCTTGTGTAAATTGAAGAACTTGCTTGTATTTGCAGCCCTTTTGTAGATCCATCTAAGGTGCTATATTGTGTTTTGTTTCAACAGACTAACATGGCGAACCTTTTGGAATTGTGCCCTTAACTACCAGTGACTGAATAACCTTAGGGTTTGGATGTGCACATAAAAAAGGAGAATATGTGTGACTTGTTTCCTAAATGGGGGGTGTTCTAATAATGAATTATTCTATTATAGAAGTCTTAAAAAACACACAAAACTCTAACTTCTTAATTCAGCCTTTGCAAATTGGTTGGCTGTTTCCTCTAGCCTGTGCATCTGGAGAAAGGGCACCAGTGGTTCTTGCTTTTGTATATGCTTAGCTATTTAAATGCACATAAATTAATTTTCTCTGACAGCAGTTGTAAACTAAGAAAACACACTGGGAGGTGGTCCCTAAAGCACTGTTTCTGAACCTGTGGCCCATGGGCTTCATATGTAAACCTGAAATAATTATTGCTTACAGCCTTTAACTGGTATGACGAATACCTCTTACAACTTTTTGTTATGTTGGCATGTTTTGGCACTTGCAACCGAACACTGGAAAAGTCTTACATTTTGACATTTGAGAACCACTCTCTGGCAGCTAGTGATGGTTCCAATCACTGTTGCACCACAAGGTGCTTGCACAGGGACCTCCCCCGGAGTGTCCCCCACAGCTTGACTCTGATGCACAACCTTCAGCACGACCTGAGCATCAGAGACAAGCTGCAACAGTCACTAAAACCAACTCCTTGTACAAACACCCACAGTGAACCACCACTGGATCTGCTGCTAGTGTTAATTAACAGTGTGACCAGGAGTGATTAGAATTTGGGGGGGGGGGGAGTATCTAATGCTCCTTGAGTAACTGGATGCTTTGTAGAATAATTTTTTTATACCTTATGAAGCAATATCCTGCAATCAGATTATTGGTGTTCTTAACATTCCTGTAACAAAACTGTGAATAACTCTTAAATATTTAGAAGTACTCTAAATGTTTCAACAAATTACACATTAATAGGAGTGATAGGTCCTTTTTTTGCTGGGATGCTTCAAGTATAGGTTATAAAACAGTCAATGTTGCAATTAAAAGGCATGAAGCCAATGGCTGTTGAGGGAAATCAGCAGTTTGGAAGGTCCTGAACTCACATGACAATAAATGGATGGGACATTAAACCTAGTGAACCTGGACTTGTAGATTGCTATAGCTAAAAGACTGGGAACCACTATCCTAAGCAGTAATTCTAGAGTAGTTTTTAGTTACAATCCCTGAGTTCTTACAGGACTAGAGGGAAGAGGAAAAGAACATCATTTGAACAATGTGGTTTCTTTTTTATACAAAGGTGATGGTACAAAAGTATTTGACTTACTATGTGATTGGCAAGATGCTGTAAAAGGTTGTTCTCATCAGATGCAGATGAGGAAAAATATTGCTGCTTACAACCATTAAAGAAAGATAAAAAGCCAGTTTGTCAGAGAACAGAGCTTGATCCTTTTCAGACAAACAATATATTCAAGGGATGAGAATTCATGATGCCCTATGGACCTATATCCCAACATTATGGAAAAAGGCAAAGCTTGAACAATGAGTGACTCTTGGTGGTTCAATCTGACTCACCACTAATACCCTGAGAGAGATTATTCATATGTTTTCTTTGGATGTAATTGTAACGGTACTTACTGAAAACAAGTTAGTAAATATAGGGAAACCAAGATTTGCTGAATGCTTGGTAGAATATATGAAAAAGGAAATTTTCTTAAAATAAGACTGATGTTCCCACCCACATCAATTTCAGAAACATTTTAGGTGTTTTATTTTATCACTTACATGTTTGCTGTCCTGGGCTCCTTTGGGAGAAAGGCAGCATATAAATAAAATAATAAATATGAGTCCTTTTTAGCAACTGCTATGTGAAACCAAAACATTGCTTTCAACAACATATATTTTATTTGATGTATAAGGATGATTGAGATGATGAAGAACTCGAATTCTTGAGAGAGGTAGAGAGCATTTTACTTAAATTTGATCAGTTTTGTAAGTTTAGCTATCCATCTATTGCTTGCTCTTTAAAAGAACCATACTATTTTGCTGATGTTAATAATATAATTTCATGTTATTTCATTAAATCATTGTCCCATTAAAACTGTTGGGCACTATCCTATAATAATAGCTCCTTCAAGAACCATAGCATTGTGTATGTGTTTGGTACATATATAGGTGTCTTGTGGTTGCAAAAGAGAAACTCTGGCTAGTTGTAGCATGCATAGATGGCTGGTTGGCACTAGCATCTCTCTGTCCTACTACAAATTGTCATTGGTATCCAGAAACTTAATGTTCTTATTTTTGAACTTCTAAAAACAGCTTCGAACCAGCATGTTTATGGAAGCTACTTTGAAAAGCATGACACTGAATGACAGGTAACCAATAAATAAACAATCCCCAAACCAAGCAGGTGGATAGAACGTATCCCTTCCTGACATTATTCCTATGCCTACATCAAGATTTGTTAAGATCAGAATATTACAGAAACAAATATTATTTTAAAGTATATATACTTAAGTATATAGAAAGCTGTCGGTGATGCATTTTGATTGCAAAAGCCAGCAAGCCTTACTTGGGGTGAGCACCTCACATTTGGGGAATCATCACAGAAAAGGCCTGTTCTCATTTTGTCACCCTCGGGACCTCTCACGGAGAAAGTTCATGAAGAAGGACCTCAGATGATGATTGTGTAGGCTCCAGGTTGGTTCATATGGGGAGAGGCGGTCTTTGAAGGTTATAGAACTTGGCATGCCTAATTGCTTTGCAGCCAGTTGTATCATCTTCAGTGTTATTGCCACCCTTGTATTGTCAAGTTGGCAGAATAGAATTAAAATACACTATTCTTGGACAACCCATTGGTCACTTTCCAGATAGTACATAAATGTTTCTGGAAGAAGGGAGATAATGGAGAAAGCAGTCAAATGGTTTTTAAATTTACTCTTGTGTCTGTCTTTAAATATGAAAGATGGAATTCTTCTTGGGTCCCTGAAATCTTGTACTCTGTTTCCTGATGGGAGCTCACCAAGCCTTCTGTTGGTTGTGTTGCCTAAGGGATAGCTGCACTCCTCCGTTCACCATTGTTTCAGGATTCCTTGCCCTGCCATTTATAGATGCTGGCTATTCATTATGTGTTCAGGAAACCTGTGGCAAACAGCATTTCCACCCTGCCCCCCACCTTTCCGTGCTGCTTATTCTCTCCAATTTATTGGCATTGGCCTCTCTGTCTCGCCAACATTCAAGATCGACTTGTCATTCTGCAAACTGCATTTTCCGTTCAAGGGAGTCTCCTGCAGAGGATCCCAGCTGCTTCCACTTAAAACACCCAGAAACTAATCCTCCAGAATCAGCTTGAGCAGACCAGCATCTGTCTTTCGCATTTTGGTCCCCTCGAGGTGCCTCAGATAATGCTCAGCACCACAGTCAGGGCTGCTGTTCCTACCTTTTGGCCAGCCTTTTGATTCCGAGTCTGTTCCCAAACCCCTTTCTCTCTTTCTTCCAAGTTTTACTGCAGTCAAAGTAATAAAGCCATTTTCTCTTAGGAATATTCTGGTTTATAGACAGGTTTTAAAACCCACTCGCTTAAAGTCAGCCTGCCTTCATTATGTGGTTACCACAAGATCAGTTCATTTATGAACATCCACTAGTTTGTGGGTGGAAATTTTTTTGGGGAGAAAAACATTCATGAGAAAAGGGATTGCCCAACCTTTTAGCAAGGGCAGCATTTGTACAACCTGTTTAGATGCTGCGTGTGTGTGTGTGTGTGTGTGTGTGAGAGAGAGAGAGAGAGAGAGAGAGAGAGAGATGCCCATCAGTTGGGTGCATGTTTAGCTGTTTTGGGGGATATGGTACCTAGAGTGGTTTAGAACTTTTGTGGTGCTGACTGGCTATGCCAAAATCCTTACTATTAAGTTCATTTAGCTAATCTATTTTCACAAGATTACACACACACACACACACAATATATATATATATATATATATATATGCTTTCGTAGATTTTCACGGGTACAGGAATGCAGGTTTTGGTGTCCTCGGGTGGGATTCAGGAAATCACTCAAGAAATCACTCAAGATATCCCTCAAGTAATTAAGGAACAAAAGAAGAAAAGGCACACTAGCCTGGGAACCTCCTCTCTGCCCAGAACATTGGAGGCTATACACCACACCTCCTCAACAGTATTTATAGGAACTCAAACACTGAGATCCTGCTCTGTTCCAGTAACAAGAAGCCGAAAGCACCAGCCTGAAGATGACGAGTGAGACCTCGTCGAAACGTCGCCTAGACACCCCAACTTTTACACGGGAAGACACCCGAGGACACCAAAACCTGCATATATATATATATATATATATAATGTTGCCTACTCTTATATTTAGATCAAGGCCAGACGCTCCCAAATTCAATATATTCTTACTAGTTTGATTATCGAAGTGACATCCATTTAGCTCAGTTGGTTAGAGTATGGTGCTGATAACGCCAAGGTTGCAGGTTCAATCCCTGTAAGGGACAGCTGCATATTCCTGCATTGCAGGAGGTTGGACTAGATGAGATCTTTAGAGTCCCTTCCAATTCAGTGATAAGGAAGAACAAGCCAGTTAACACACTTGAATTTCATTCCTCTCATTCTCCTGCAAGGCTGGGAGGAGTACTGTTTCAGAGTTTAGTTTCACTTTTGTGTTCTCAGGGACCCTGGTTTATATAGCAAACTCTCTTAAGTTTCATAACAAGGAGATAACATGTGTTATTATGAAACTAGCTTATTAAATTAACCCACTGGTTTTTTAAAACCACGACCCCTGGGTTGAATGTAATGCTGGTTCAGAGTTCAGTAATGCTAAACTCTGGCAGAGTTCTCTAACCAGCCCTGTGCAAAGAGGGAGGCACCATGGAGCCAATGGCTACAGTCCAGTATTCCTTATACCAAATCACCTCCAATCTGGGAGCAGTAAGAAAAGGGATGCTTGCAGCGATTATAGCTAAGACACAACTGACCTATCCTACAAACCAGTTGTGCAGCCTTAATTTTTTGTTGCAACTGGTTCCAAGCCCATTTTAATCTCTCAGACATAAAAAAATGTAGCAAGAGTTTAATAGAAACCAGTTGCATTGATTCTTGAAATTAGAAACAAAGGAATAATTTTCAGAATTTCTAAAGCTTGTCTTCTCCTTATGCTATTATTCAATAAATGTTTCGGTAAAATAAAACTGATTGAGATACTGTTTCAGTTTAAAAGCAGCTACCTGGTTGTTTCTTTGTTTTAAAACAAACTGTTTAGAGGTTTTGCACATATTTATGGCTTAAATGCAACAGTAGCTGAATCTACCACAGCTCTGGGCACATAGGCTAGAAAGATGTGTTTATTTCTATGGTCACTGAATAAAGCAGCCTGCAGATAAGGATTGAGATGGGGTTACCTGCCTGCTACTTTCTCTGGCTGCTAGCTCTTATTGCTGTGGCTGTTCCACCTGTGTGAATGCACTTACGCAATGGTGGCAAGGATGCATGAAAAGATCAGGAGGCGTCATTGATTTACACGAATACTTTATTTCCCTTTTGCCTGAATATACATGCATGTATGGTGTGGCAGCTGCGGCTGCCCTATTCTTACTTGTATTGGTCTAATCCCAGGATAAATTGAGGTAACTGAGAAGCAGCAGGTGCAAGACAGAGCAGGTGACCAGGCAGGCAACTGCCTTATTGCAAGGCTGGAATAAAGTTTTGGCATCACATTAACATTCAGTTTCTTGCTTCAGTGGTGACATCTGATAGTCATTGATAAAAATGAGGAGAACAGTAGACCTTTTAACTTGGCAAGATAGCTACCCAAGCGTAGCCTACTTAAACTTATGTTGTTGTTTCATGTATTTAACATTATCTCCCCGAACCCATTATGTTAGGCAACCAGGAGAAGCAGAATTCTGTGTGCGAAAGGCACATGGGTGTGTATCTCGAATGCATGTTCACCTGCACTGCAGTGCTCACATGAGTCCAGGTGTGCTGCTTTGATGCATATGAAGCTGCCATTATATATAACTAGTTGCACATGCCTAGGGTTGGATCAGGTAATTGTGAATCAAATTTGCATCATTTTCATGCTGGACTAGATTATATTAATATCCAAGAACAGTAGATCTGTTGTGGGATGCTTGCTTGCTTGCTTATTTATTTATTTATTTATTTATGGTAGTGTTATTGTATTTTGGACTAATGTTGATGTCCTGTGGCTTTAATTTTAATATTGGAAAGTGCTTCAAACTCTTCTTGCTGGCCTGTGAAGTACTGACAGTTATTCGTGTGGCCTGCTGTCATGATGACATTTTATATAGATACATAAACTTCAGAATGTTCCTTCTGTGAATGGAAGGGCTTCTTTCATTTGCAGAAGGAACTGTGATCCTGAGAGGCAATTTTCACTTCTCCTCTCCATGCCACCTCTCACAGTGTTCCGCCCCCCCCCAAACCTTCCTGCTATTGCACAAGTGGGATTCTGCACATAGGAACTCTGGATCCAAGCCCAAATATATAGAAATTAAGTCAACACCCGCCCTTATTCATGTATCGTTTTTCTTGATGCAGTTGTTTCAGTACAGCTGAACTGAAAATTAGATCCTAATGGAAGAATAATGCCATACCTTAAATACTGGTAATTGTAATTTTGCCAGTTCAGACAGTCCAAAATGTTGCAAATGCTTTACAACTGTTCAAAACAATCATCATTTCTTTTCCAGTGGTCAGTAATCATTATTAGTATTAAACTGACTAATGTGTAGTCATTCCTACAAATTTTAAACTGAATGCTAGGTTGAATTGAAAGATACCTTCTGTTCATGGAAGTCTAGCAGTTGTTCATCAGCCCTCTCCTACACACTAGAAGCCTTCAACTGCTCTTAAGATTTGTAGGATTCTCTGTAATTCTGGGAGGTCGTGCAGGGAGTTCAATAGATAGAGAGTGAAATTGGGAGACCTGCCTTAGAGGAATGCTTTCCTCTTGTATGAAAGCACCTTTTCATACAGTCATTGATTTAAAGCAGGCATGGTCAAACTCGGCCCTCCAGATGTTTGGGACTACAATTCCCATCATCCCTGACCACTGGTCCTGTTAGCTAGGGATGATGGGAGTTGTAGTCCCAAAAACACCTGGAGGGCCAAATTTGGCCATGCCTGATTTAAAGTAATTGCCTTTTTCATCTTATACTTTACATAAAATCCAGACTTACATTCCAAATTGTAACTTCATTTTCTGTGGCTACTTCACAGCCTTCATCTCATTTCCATTTAAGAGCCATTTAAAATCTAAGGACTATAGGAAAATACTACGTTTTGTTGTTAGAATTTGAAGAGATAGAAACACAGGTGCTTTTGTTATCTGCGTTTATTATGGTTTCTTAACCACCATTCAAAAACGATATGATTTAATTTTCAAGCTTTTTCAAGCTTCGAAAAATTGTGTATAATCCAAAGATTTGTACAAAGATGTATATGAAATGACCCCTTCAACCTTTTTGTTTTATGAGAGCTTGCGTAACACAGTGGCTTAGAGGCCAGGTTACAAATCAGGAAGTTGCAGGTTTAAATCTCACCTCTGCCATGAACTGGCTAGGTAGCCCTGGCTCACAGTAGCTGGACTGATGGAGGAGTAACAGTTTTCTGTCCAGGAACCTACACATTCATTCATGCCAAGTCCTGGCTTGGCTTAGTGTTGTTACAGGAACAGGATCACTGGATGGCCTTAGGCAAGCCACCCTCTCTGACTTTCCCATCTGCAATGTGGGGAAAAGTAATAACTGATTATACAAATTTGTGGCGCTGTGGGTTAAAGCCTCAGTGCCTAGGGCTTGCTGATCGAAAGGTCGGCGGTTCGAATCCCCGCGGCGGGGTGTGCTCCCGCTGTTCGGTCCCAGCACCTGCCAACCTAGCAGTTCGAAAGCACCCCTGGGTGCAAGTAGATAAATAGGGACCGCTTACTAGCGGGAAGGTAAACGGCGTTTCCGTGTGCGGCTCCGGCTCGCCAGAGCAGCGATGTCACGCTGGCCACGTGACCCAGAAGTGTCTCCGGACAGCGCTGGCCCCTGGCCTCTTAAGTGAGATGGGCGCACAACCCTAGAGTCTGTCAAGACTGGCCCGTACGGGCAGGGGTACCTTTACCTTTATACAAGCATTAAAACTAAAGAATGCATGTTCAGTTCTTTGAGCCCCTGGAAGTGTTGGCAAATGGGAAGTGCTGGTAAAGCTCAGTTCCTAGAGCGTGAGACTCTTCATGGATTCAAGCCCCACATTCGGTAAAAGATTCCTGCATTGTAGGGGGTTGGACTAGATGATCCTTGTGGTCCCTTCCAGTGCTACAGTTCTGTGATGCCAAGTGCTGTTTTCTGAATACCAGAAAACAAGAGAGCGGCACCAATTCACATGAAAAGGGAGGGAGTTCCCAAAGGTTCAAAATAAATCTGGGTTATCAGGTGCCTAAGTCAGGCTTGTTGCTCTTTCTCACATTACTCCAACACAAAAATACATAATAATAATAATTTATATGAATTAACATATCTATATTAGGAAACAAATCTTTATAAAATGTGTTGTCCTAAAAGCTATCCCCTTTTTACTATAAAATACTAGAGCTATTATTTTCCATCACCTATTTCATAAGGTTATCACATCTTTACATGTATAATGCTTATTTTTCAAATTCTCACCGGGAAAACAAACTTTTTTCACGTGTGTGCCTCCTTTCTCATAAAAGATTACAGAAGATGACAAAATATCATTGAGTGTTATTCACAAACTGTTTATCAGCAAATAAAATAGGTTCTTTATTCTGTCTTTGTAAGGTCCTATCTCTCATTATTTAATACAGAGAGAACTGTCTTCATTTCTTCATTGAAATGATTATAATATATTTTTCTCTGTAAACTGCTTTGGAATTTATTTGTAATAGAAAGCAGTGTAAGAATACTGCTTACTATTTTAAAAAATGTTAAAAACATTTAAAACTAGAAAACAGACATTTCATGCTGCTATTGTAACAATTTCTTCTAACATAGTAGTTGTTTCTGCATAGTGACAGAAAAGTAATACTAAAACATGCAGATTTTTATTTTTTGCCCCAACCCTTTTAATAGTAGAGAAGCCATCTTCTTTCACTCGCTTTTTCTTCCTGCAATTGTATTTCTTCCCAACTGCCATACAGATGCTTCATAAATTCAATCATTGACTCAGGTGCTGAATCTCTCTTCTTCTGTGCATATGTTTAAAACTTTATTTACCAGCATGTTTCCATGTAGACACCATGAGTATATCACCAAGAAGCCATTTCCCAGAAGAACATAAAGATGGCTATATCTTCAGCCAATGCATGTGTTCCACTGAATGGCTATTATCAAAAAAAAAAAAACACTTAGCACATGCATAATTTTAATTAAAATGGAATTTGGCACTATTATGATATGATTTAATGTCATCCAATATTATTAAAATGCAAAGAAGGATTATAAAATGTGTGTATGGTGGAAATGTCTGAGGAAATATGTAGGAAATGAAGTCCCTTATATTTACTTTGAAGGGGGAGGAGTCATTGAAAGCCTCTAGTTTGCAATTCCACATACAGAAACTTCCATGTACCTTGTGAATGAAAGGCAAAAGGCTTGTAGACACATGCAAGATTTTATTTGAACTTGTCATGTGCAGTTGACAACCAAAGCAATATAGAAATTTATGACAAACTTTAGCAGAGGTAATCTGCATGTTAACAACAAATTAAGATGCTAAGATATCTGAACATTCTTCACTCAAGTGTTTTTGCCTAGAGGTAAATCAACAAAACAGAGATGATTAGTGTTCACTTCAGTTCTTTTATTTGTTGCATCAATTATATATTCAATTATTATAATGGTTAAAACAATTCAGTTTTCTGTTTAAGAAAACATGGGGATAATCCTGATTAACTGCGAAAAAGCTTCATGTCTCTTGAATTGAATTTCTATTTTTCAAAATCCCTGTGTTCTTTTTAAATACAGGTGAAGGCAGTATTTTATACAATTGTTTCTTGTGAAATGCATTACACTTTCTTAAAGGGCTTTTTAAAACAACAACAACAACAACACTTTCCTTTATCGTATTCTAAATGTCTTTATGGAAAAGGAGGAAGATAAAGAAGCCAAACTGAATGTCATACAGAATCTGGAGCCAACATGAATTCCTCTCTTTTCTCCCCCCTTCCCCCATCTCATTGTAAGGTTCCATCATGCGTGTCTCTTCTGGGGCTTCTCAATTGTTCACATAAAACTTGTTTTGTTTACTTGGGGGTGGGGGGAACCGACAAAAAGTATTTGTGCTTAAGTAGCAGCATTTGTCTGTTTTCTGCTTGTTGTAAAACTGGCTTTCAGACAATTTTCTTTTTCAGTGTTTGAACTATTAATATTAATCCGCATTGCACTTGCTCTAAATGCAAATGGGATTTACAATTAAAACAATTATGTAAATATGCAGAACAATTTTTTAAAGGCTCTGTTACATGTACTTTGTGTCTTTTAGATTAAGAGGCATAGGCCATAATACCAAAAGTTATTTCCTAATATAAGCAATTAAAACGATCAATTTCTTTAAAGGAAAAACTTGCCTTCTCATTATAACAAGAGTTTTGTTTTTGTATAATGTGTTAAGGGGCAGGTCCAGGAAATTGCATGCCAGATTTCCTTATTTAAAAGATCTTAGTGTGGCTGTTATTTTCTAGTGGTTTTTTTTATTGAGAACCCCATTAACTAAGCTGTAATCATCTTAATATTATCGAATGTCATATTAGCGATATTTGCACAGTAGCACCTCTTTAAAAAAAATGAAAAACAAAGCTGTTTTGGTGAACTGAATTCATTCGACAGAGATATACTGTTATTTATGTTATTTGTGAAATTAACTAAATTTTTACTTCTAAGCAACACTGCACACACTAATGGCTGTTGTTGTTTTTAATATTATAATCTATTTTGTCATTCCATCTTTAGTAATGTATGTCTGGAACCAGAAGACGATAATTATATAAATGTTCCTGTGTTTTGCTTTCTCAAACACTAATTTTCCTTCAGATGACATTGTGGAGTTGGTGGCTTAACACATATCTTTATTTTTATAAGGTGTGCTGCCGGACATGCATTGATTTCCATTAGTTGCTCCTGAATAAGTGTGTATAGGATAGTAACTTTCTTTTTAATTTATTCAACTTCTTAATTTCCCCCAGCTTTTTAGAACACTTGACATATTTTCTGAACATCTAATTTGTACTCCTACTACACATTTTGACAAAGCTTTTAAAACTCTTAACAGCAGAAACTTTTTACAGATCAGTTCCCCCAGATTCCATTTTGTGATCTGCTAGCATTTAAAGAAGAGAAAAGACTTTTTTTTTGGAGAACACTATTAAGTGAGTAATTCAAAGCTGTCTGCATATTGTCACTAGTGGATAATTCTGGCAAAAATAAATAAATCTGGCAACAAATAGTATTGTAAAACCACACAAATAATAAGGCTGTTTGCCATGTATATTGGATTAATGGTCCAAATCGTATTATAGATCAGCTTGAAAAAGACTATAGTGCTTGCTTTCCTTGTTGCTTAAATCAGCTGAGCAGTAATTAAAGCCAACTATTTACAAGTCCCTTTGCACTGGAAAATATAGGCCAGAGGTGATGTAAAAGACAAAATAAATGTCATCTTTATGCTGGAAACAAATGTTAGCTATGTGCAATCCACTTTCAGCTTCAAGTTCAGCTTTTTCGTAATAATTTATATTTGCTTTCTCTTAAATTTTCCACTGCCCAATTGCCAGCAGCTCAGGATAGGAAATAGAAGTATCTTCCCAGCTCAACAGCATAAAACTTACCGGTAATCACATTTCATGAATGAATTCGTTTTTCTTACCTGACTTAATAGACAAGCAACTTCTTTGGTCCAGTGGTTGACAAGTTTCAAAATGGTTTTAAAATAGTTTCAAAATGTGTATCAGTTCTATTATCTCTAGGAACTGGAGATATGACGAGTTCTGTGATATGAAAATTATTGAGAACTTTTTTATTGTTGTGTGTAAGAATTCCTTAAAAGTTTGCACTCAGTAGCTCACTGTCATGTACTGAGGACAGAAAATTCAACCTGTTCTTATGCAGGGAAATATGGAAACAATTTTAAGGAACCGCAGAAAGAGGGGGGGGGGAGTCATGGTTCAAAATGTTAGAATTACTGTAGAATGACTTGTGAAATGTTTTCTTTTTGTGTTACAATCGAAAATAATAACTAAATAATAAAATGATAATAAAAGAAAGAAAGTAAATACAACCAGTTCCTTTCCACTCTGAAATATGGATATCTTTTACATTTACTTGCCATTATTTATACAAATAATGAAAATGCCTCATTGTAGCTTTCAGAATCAGCCAACATGTTAATTTTTGTGTCAAAGAAAACAAACTAGTACTGTATTCACTAGTTTGTATACACTAATAGGTACATTTTGAAGGGATATATTTAGAGATCTGGGGCAAATCAGCAACAGTGTAAATATATGAGTGGCTCTGTTCATTTTCTGCAATATTTTCTTTGGATATGAAAGGCAACCTTGAATTAGGGTCATGGCTTTAGGTCTGATGAACCAGCTTTTAAATGCTTTTTAAGATACCTGTCATCTCTTTGTATACTTTATCTTCTGAATGTTTTGGGGGAAAGGGCTGCATCTCTTAGCTGGAGTTTTCCCCCCCAGTGAAACAATAAGAGAAATAATTTCCCCCTTTTTTATTTTAGAAACGTTTAGGGTAAAATACAAGTTAAATGACTTTGAGTTTCTCTGCTACATAAACCATTAAATTGCTATTTTTAAGTGCAGAGTTTACTCTGATGTCAGTCCCGTTATGGTGCATAAAGTACTCACTATAGCCTTGTATATACCACATGAAAAGTTAAACTGTGTATTTTATGTGTTGTAACAGAGTAAGTTTCTGAAGCTGCAGTGTATATAGTTAAGGAACACTGTCTAAAAAGAGTTCAATTCTTTTGAACCTTTATTCCCACCCCTGCCCAATTTTATTAATTCACAGGTGATGCTATGTTGCATCATTTGTGCAGTCAAAGCAGTTACCCATTTTCATTTTGGTTAAATTCCTAGAGAATGGAGATATTTCAGGAAATGGCTGTGAACTGATAGGAAAATAAATCCTAACGTTTTTAAATCAGCGAATGTGCAACACAATGCAGTCTTTCAACCACAAAGTCTGTTTGCTAAGTGACAAACAAGAAGTACTGGATCTTAATTACAAAGTGTTTTATTTAGAAGGGAAGTGGAGAGTCTAAAATTCAAGCTGCATTTATTTGCAAATAATAAATAAACCCCAAACTTTCTTTATTTTTATTTATCTGTCAAGGGTAAACCCATGTGATCTGCAAAGGTTGATGAGGCCCCCTTGAGTAGAATCAAGAGCCCTGACAGCTGGCCAATTGGGAAGGTGAAATGGTTCAGTGAATTGGATAACGGCAGTACATACCATAGTGACTGATTAAATTGATTTGTCCATGGCTGCTGCCTACCTCTTTTCTGCTGCTGAAACACTTTAGCCTACTTTAGAACTCTCAAAGAAAAGAGTGGGGGCTGTACTGTGCTTCTGGGTGTATATGAACCTAAACAAAAGCAGCTGACCTAAATATGTGTTCCCATAAAAATGTTAACTTTATTTTGTCATTTAACTGGAGTTTATAGATTTTTCAGAATGAATTTCCTTCCCTAGTAAAGGTAATACTTTGAGTCCAATCTTCTCTAGCACAGGAAGAAAAATGAGGGTAGTGATATTGACTGAACTAATTCTTTCCTCGTACATTTCAACCTAGACATTTATATTTCCTTCCTTAACAACCCTTAAGAAATGGGTCTGTTTGCTGTGGTGAAGGGGATGGTTTTAAGTTGTCTTGCTGTAACCAAATAGACACAGAAGCCAAAGTAATAGCAGAATGTTTGGTTGAGAAAGCAGGGAGGGCAGGCATGAATCCTTATTTAGACAAACAAATGAAATTACTGAGGAAAATCTAGCAAATATATTTACTTAGATATTAATGCTGCATGGAGTAAAGATATAACATACGAGCAAATTAAAAATGGTATAGTCTATAAATGAATTTTGCCTATTTTGGGTTCCACTCCAAACTCAAAGAGCAGTTATTTATTTGGTTTCTAGTATTTGGAAAACAAAGATCTTGAGCAAATGTTAGTTGGGAAGCAGTAGCACAGAATATGGATTACTCTGAATATGCACAGGTGAATGTGGTTTTATTTTATTTTATTTTATTAAGCAAAAGGACCATGGTCCGCCAAATTCAGTTCCTGTATCACATCTAATTTTTTCTGCTATGTCATATAAAGTAGATTTATTGCCTTAGCTCATGAGCTTCTAGGCAGACAAATATGCAATTTGGTTCACACTAGTCTATAAGATGTTCCACAGCATTGCTTCAAGTTTGTTGTGCATTGTGAAATCTTGGTGGTTTGGGGAGCAGGATTGAGGACAGTTTTATCAACAAGGCTTTCAGAAAGTATTATAGCCACCATGGAGCCTACTACAATATGGCAACTGACTAAATTCCCTCCTGTTTGGAGATGCAACTCTGATCCTAAAATTCCTCACTACACAGAGAGTCGTGGGGCTGCATAGAAGGTACATGGTCTCCTGCTACACAGTGAGCCAAGCATCTATATGTTCCCCAAAACCTTTTGGAAGTCTGAAAAAGGGAGGGAGGGTAGTGGGTGGCTCAGCACATCACCAAAGTCCTTGTTCTGTTACATAACAAAGGCCAACAGGCAGCATAATGGATAGTTAATGCCCCACTTGTCATGTAGAGAGTGCTACTTGCCATGTAGAAAGTGTCAGTATTTTGATTCTCCAACTCTCATCTGCCCCAAGCTCAATCTCTCCCCCCACCCACACAAAGTTCTTCAGAGTAGTCCTTCCAAAATATCTGGTATAATTCCCCCCCCCCCATTTAAAATAAGGACTACAGTGGTACCTCGGGTTACATATGCTTCAGGTTACAGACTCCACTAACCCAGAAATAGTGCTTCAGGTTAAGAACTTTGCTTCAGGATGAGAACAGAAATCGTGCTCCGGTGGCAGGAGGCCCCATTAGCTAAAGTGGTGCTTCAGGTTAAGAACAGTTTCAGGTTAAGAACAGACCTCCAGAACGAATTAAGTACTTAACCCGAGGTACCACTGTAGTTGTCCATATCTTACCTGAGAATCTTCTGCTACTCTATTCTATTTAATGCAACAAATAATTTTAGTAGCCGTGGTTTTATTGTATGTGGTTTTATTGTTCCGTGGTTTTATTGTATGTGTGGTGCCCAATGATTTTTATGGTTTTTGTTGTTGTTTTTTGTTGTCGTTCTCCTTCTGAATGATGCCACGGCCTAGGGCTAGTGCAATAAAAAGTTTAATTGGATTGGACTAGTTGTCCATTCCCCCCTTTACAAAGTCAGTTTCCCTCAAGATTGTATAAAACTGTATGAAGTTAGCAATGGTCCCTCCTGACAAAGTGGACCATGGAACTCTGCATCATATGAAGATTGCAACAGTTGTCTAAGTGTTATGATAAGGTTTGTTCCTTCTGTGAAAAGGAAATGCCCCCCACCAGCTGCTAAGGTCCCCAGTGGGGCATTGTGGTCAATACGAAAAGCAAGCCTTGAGAAACAACTCCAAAACTACTTCTAATTGCAGAGAGATCTTAGGTTCCTTTGATGAGCAGAAATTTAATCTCTCTGCCTTTGTTCATTAAAAGGTGAAGGAAGCTTAACAAATTTACTGAAATTGAAGGGAAACATCTATCAGAGAAGGTAGACAAGCTTATCTTCAGTTCTGGTGTTCTTAATGGATCAGTAGGACTCAGCATATTTAGTAGGGGACAGCTACTAAATCCAATTTAAAGAGGGCTCCTAACCATGTTACAGTCCAGGGGCAGGGAACTTTTTTGGCTTGCCCCATCCCATGGCCCAACTTTGGCAGGCGGGTGGATCAACCCACTTGTCAATCACATGATGCTACTATAACACCACTATGCTAATCAAAATGGGTGGGACGGTTGCACTTCTTGTCCTTATATCTTTTCAGTTTATTTTATAAACCTATTAAGTGTTTCACAGTTCAGGGAAAGACTCTAAACAAATATTTTCAGTAGCTGTCTAAACTTCAGGATGTTAATTGTCTGTCTAATTTCAGCTGGCAACTGATTCCAGGGGGCTGGAGCTGTAACACTAAAAGCCTGGCTTGTAGTACAAACCGTGTCAGAGGAGTAGTGTTGTTAAGCAGGTGGTACAGCAGTAAAACTGATAGCACATTTGCAAAGCTAAGCAGAGTCATCCAGCCCAACGCCCCCCCCCCCAAACATGCAATCCCCAATCCAGTTTGAAACCATGCCAGAGCATGCTTAACTTTTCAAATGTGCTAGCAGTTTTATTGCTGCAGAACTAGGATGAATTTATCATTACACAGTAGGGTGGTGCTTACAGAGAAAGAGAACGGCATATCATCCGCATACAAGTGACACTTTGCTCTAAATCCTTTAATGATCAGTGGCTTCATATAGATATTAAATAGCACCGGAGACAAAATAGTGTCCTGACGCAACCCATAACACAGATGCTAGGGAGCCAAAGATCATTTCCTCAATGCTGTTCTCTGGAACAGACTCACCATGTAAGACTGGAATCAATATAAAAACAGTGCCCTGGACGCCCATCTTGTAGAGCTAGTTCAAGACGATACCATGGTCAATGGTATCAAAACATGGAGAGATTGAATAGAAGCAAGGTCTCACTCCCCTCGTCCCTCTCCGAATGAAGGAAAGACAAAGGCAACAAACATGGGAATAGCCAGGGGTTAGGTTAGAGGGGCAGACTTTGTGTTGGGGAGGCAGAACCTCTGTTAAGTATTTTTATTAATTTACTTGATTTAGGGGGGAAGCTGCCCCCCTGGCCACCTTGGCTACACCCATGGCAACAAAGGCAATTCAAGCCCCTGAAATAGGTCTAGATAATCAGTTTCAACTAGGAAGGATTGCAGCTGCTCCAACATTCTCAATCTCCTTCCCAAGAAAATGCATATTAGTAACCAGTAAAAACCCAACTATCACATACTAGTAGATTCAAAGCAGAAGGCACCACCCCATTGAATAATGATAAATTAACACTTTGGACTCATCTAGTCATGCTCTGCTTGATAGTTTATATTAACCATCAGAAACAGGCATGTGGTCAGATGCATAGTCACAAGCAGCTTGTCATAGAATCACATAATTGTAGAGTTGGAAGGGACCACAAGGGTCATCTAGTCCAACCCCGTGCAATGCAGGAATCTTTTGTCCAACATGGGGCTCATGACCCTGCAATTAAGAGTCTCATGCTCTGCCGACCGAGCTACCAAGAGATTGTTCCCATAAAACTTGGTTAAATGTGGGTTGACATCTCATGTGGTTATGGACTAGCTATGGTATCACAGCACCCAGCAATTTCACCCTAGAATGCTTTCAAAAACTTTACTTCCTCGGGGGCCAGTAACCTCCAAACCACTCTGAAGAACTCCGCTGGACTGCTAGCAGCAGATGCAACGCAGGCAGCAAACGATGCCTTCACTGTAAGGTGCTGGGAGCAATTACTGTATATGTGCTCCAACCAATGTTTGGAAAGCTTTGGTGTGATATTTCCACCACTTGCTCTCTAGCAGAGTGGCCTAGGCATATTTTAAATCACTGAACAAGCATATGAATAGATAAAATTAATCCGAACCCTCCGACGTGTGCCAATACTATAATGATGATTTTAAAACTGCAAGAGAGAGGCAATTGTTTAGATTCTTGCTGCCCTCTAGTGGAGTATGTTTAAACATTCAAAAAGATTAAACACATAAAGTATCTTTATCTCAGTAACCCATGGCCAAAGATTTCCTTTGTTTCTTTTATTACTGACCCCCTGGTTCACTTTCTCTTGTTCAGTGGAGGCCTATTCACACTCAAAATTATTGGAATGTATAATGCAATACAATGTATAACATTGTTTAATACGTTTGTGTGAGAGTTCATATTGGCATTATTGTTATCCTATAACTTAGTGCTGTTTGTGCAAAGTTCCTTTGGTATAGTTTGTTTCAAAATTCTTGCAGTATTTTGGATGCTTTGTTAAAGACATGGGCTTGCTCGGATCATGAGATAAATTAGCTTAAGGAAAGTCACAGAAATTTCCTGTGCCCACTGACACTTTGAGAACAGGATCAGGTACATAGTTTGGGAATGCTCATTGGTACTAATAGATGCTAATTGATCCTGCATTGCCATTAGAGGCACAAATAATCATAGTGACTCAAAGCACCTTTTATAAACTGATTGTCCAATTGCCAAAAGAGGCTTTTCTGTGGTGTCACCTACCTGGGTTATCACCCTTCCTAAGCAGGCTCTCTAGAAACTTTATTTTTTCCCCACACCAAGAGAAGATCTTTTTATATCCTCATGCTTTTTAGATGCATCTGTTATTATTTAATTAAATTTATGTGCCTCCCTTCTACCCACAGGTTTCAGGACGGTCCACAAGATACTTTTAGTCCATTGAATTTTATATCATCTTTGTGCTTTAGGCGATACTGTTTTAATTTGCTGCTGCTGAAATCTTTGCTGCTTTTGACAATTGCTGACTTTTGTGCTGTTTTAATGCTTCACTGTTGTAAGCTATCCAGAGTATGAGATTGTTGGGTGGCACAGGGAGGCAGCAGTGCTCATCTGACCTCCAGTCACTTGGGTTGCTGCTGAATACCAGGATGGAGAGGGGAAGGGGGAGAGGTGGAACAGCGGGCAGGTCAGTGCAGTGCAAACACACCAGTGGAGCCAATCCAGCATTCCTGCTGGTACATCTATCTTCTCCTTCCTGACGATGCATACAGACAGTGTAAAGAAATAAACAATTAAAAGACTCAATACTTGTAGTATCATTTGCTCCCATGAACCCTTGTTATCTTTCCCTCACCTTTCTCTCCCCCCCCCCCCACCATCTTATCTTTGCTGGTCCCGTCCTTGCACATTTTTCTTTCCCTGCCTAGCTCAGTTAAAATTTTGCTTGAATCTTCTACACTTCTTCCCCTACCCATATTGGTCTGTAAAATAACATGTAGGAAAGATAAACTTCATAGATCAGTTCATTTTTCTAATATGCCTACGGTTCTTTGCTGACCACCATCCATTCCATGATTCATTGTATATTCTGAATTTTATATTATTTGTAGACCGTGAGGTGGTTTTCTTGACAGTATCTTTGAATTGGGACTTCGTAAAGAGTTAGTTACTGCCAGTTCTTCATTTAATTCATTATGTCATTGTCTTGTTTCTTATGGACTAAGGTAAACACTAAGAGAATTGGCAAATCTCCATTGACAGACATTGCTCTGGTAGATTGGAGATGGCATGTCTTTGAATACCAGTTGCTGGTCCTGTTCATGTCCTGCTTTCAGTCTTCGCATAGGCCACTGTGAGGAAAGGATGCTGGAATAGATGGGACTTTGGTTTGATCCAGTAGGGCTATTCATATATTCTTGTGTAGATATACAAGCAAACATGCATCAAATGTATGCTCACACACGTCAGCCTCAAAGACACGCAGCAGACAGTCTCTGGATATGTAAGTGCCTGTCTGTTCACCTGCAACTGTAATGGACATCTGCCTAGCTGTGCAGGTCACTTTTGTTTGTATTGGAAAGGAGCAGGAAAGTGGTACACTTCTTACCAGATTATGAGTAATTAGAACAAGCCACAGATGTATGAGAGTTGTCAAAATCTCTTTGGTGGCATGAAGCACAGGCTCTGCATTGGTCGTTCTCGTTCTACTCCCAAATTGCACAAGCATGTACAATGACCCATAAATCCTATTTTTCATTTGAGGACACCTTTGAATAACGAAGAAATCATTTCCTTTTTAAAATAAGTCTTAAACATCTTGGGTCACCCAAACAATTGCAGATAAGGCACCCCCTCCCCCACTTTTTAATGCATAGAGCAAAAAATTGCACCTGTTAAGCCTCTTATAGTTTAAGAAAATATTTATCTTTTGCAGATGCTACAATTGTGGTGGCCTCGATCATCATGCTAAGGAATGTACACTACCTCCACAGCCAAAGAAGTGCCATTACTGTCAGAGTATCATGCACATGGTGGCGAACTGCCCACATAAAACTGTTCTGCAGCAGCCCACTAGTTATCAGGGAAGATACGAAGCAGATCCCCAGCCCTCAGGGGCTTATGGCTACACATCTCCATCCTATTCTCAGGAGGGAAGAGCAGATGTCTTAGAACGCTCAGGCAGGTCACCGCAAGAAGCTGGAGCATCGAGTAAATTATCTCCATCGCCCGAAGAACAGAGCCGGAAGGGGCCTTCTGTTCAAAAAAGGAAAAAGACTTAGAGCTTTTGTCTTTCATCTCCTTTACCCTCTTGGGACGTCTACCTCATTCAAGCACAAGGAGAATAATTCCACATATCATGCAACCAACTTCAACTTTTCACTACTGCTGAGAAAATTGTGGTCATTCTGAAAACAACCAGACCAGTCACTCCAAGCAAACTTCATTTGAACTGAGTTTCCTCTATATTATTCAGCTGCTTCAGACGCCACAAGAAACCATGACTTACTGTGATGAGGATAAGCTGCAGCAAGCCTTAGGATCACACACTTCCTACAATTCCCTGCTGCCTCCCTCCCTGTCCAGCACAGCTGCAAGGAGCTGGGAAGCTTCTGGTTTTCTTCTTGATTATTTGCAGCTTGATGTTTTGTCCACACTGACAAACTGGGGTTAATCTTAACTGGCTTGTTTGAAATGAAACAAATTCAGATTGAGGGTTATGAGCTGCTAATTTCAGTAAACCATAGTTAAGATTAACCGCCATTTGTTTATTTTTATTTGTAATTTAAAATGTTTTTCGACTGCATTTATGGGCGAATGCCCATTCAAAGTCGCTTACAAGCAGAACAAAAGATTATAAATAGTACAGGTTTAAACCACAGGACATACAGCTGAACCTGCAGTTAATCAAACATTAGAATTGCAGCCTTGCCAGAAGGGGAGGTGGGGGTGGGAGAAGCAGGCAACCTGCAGCTCATTTCTGTCCTCATAAACCATCTCTGACTCTGTGCATGTCTTGAATGTATACATGCAACACTCTGTTTCCTTGGATACCCATTGGAAAGCAATAGTCTGAGTAATTTTTGAATAGGCATTCCTGGAATTTTTCTTTAATGTATCATTGCTATTATGGAAGAAAAAGAAAGGGTGGGGAAGAGATCACAACTGTTATTTCATGGAAGCCCAAAGAATTTCTGCTACTTAAAATTGCCATTGCCATGGTCATGGTACTGAAGATATTAAGACACCCCTGTAGGGTTCAGGGTAAGGCTTTTGAAAAATAATAATTTCTTGCTCCCATTATCCAGGACAGCGTTGCTTTTTATAAACTTCTCACCTTGGAAGGGTAATGTCTTGGTTTAAATAACCCTCAGAATTGCTACAAATGTTTAAAGAATAAAGGTATTCCCCTCTCTTTCCCCTCCCCCAAAGACTATGAATGTGTAGTTTTCTGTGCTGGTATCTCAAATATTGTATTAAATTAATATGGTTTAAATGCAGGTGAGGTGACTTTGAGGCAGAATGTATACATTGATATGATTGTTTAGAGTTGTATTGAGATACCACCTTGAATCTTTATTTTGTGCAAATCTTGAGGCGTTATGAAGGCAGCAGTAGCAATTAGCATTTTCTTCTGAGTCCGTTTTTACTGATTACATGCTATATAAGTGAATAGATTTTTACATCTTTTGAAAAGTGAACACAGGTAAGATTTGCTTTTTGTGTCTTGATTCTATTTTGAGAGACTGGACTTAGACCACTTGGCCTTTTAATGTTACAAATGTCAAGCTTTAATATTTACAGTGCAATGGGATTTTTGAACCAGGTATACTTAGAAGTAAGTTGCATTGAGTTCAGTGGGGCCTACTCCCATGGAAATTGGGCGTAGCAATTCAGCCTTTTTAAAAATTCAAAATTTAATAATACTAAAATTGTAATCTTCATGCACACCAGATTATTAACAGTTTCTGAAGGAGTTGCCAAACTGATTTGATGTTGAAAACTCCAATTTATAGTGAGATTAGAAAGCCAATCAATCAATTGACTGCCTATTATTTGATCATTAACTCCAAAATAATGCCGTGTCCACCAGAGATATGTTTCTTCTACTCAGCTGTTGATCATTAGAATATTTCTTTATCCTATTGAACATAAAGTGTTCTTTTTAAATACTTTGCAACCAATCCCCTGTGTTAATATTAATAGACATATAGGCTCTGGAATATTCATTAAGGCTACTCACGGTTAATGACCTTGGACCTGTAGCCAGTGCTTGCAGCTAGCTGGAGTGTGGTTTCTATAAAGCCACGTTACTAAATTGTCACACATCATTATGCATAAAGCTCCCATGTGCATTACCAGCATTTTCTTTGAGGTGTTTGCTGCATTTTTTGCCATTCTGAAAGATGCAAGCATTTTTTTTTTCTTGTTAAGTTATTTGCCTCCTAGACAGTGGGAGCTGCTGTAGGAACAATCCAATGAAAACTTGGTTGTGTGTAAAATAATTCCCATGAAAATCTTGCCGGAACATTTCCCCTCAACCCGTTGCTCACCTACCTGAGAGTAAGCCCATGCAAACTCAGTGGGACTTCCTTGTGACTAGACTTGTGTAGGATTGCACTGTGAAATGCTTTGACCAGAATCTTCTAAGCACCGTTTTATCTGTTGTTTCACTGACAGCAATATGACTTGTTTTGATAGGCCTCCAGTCAAGTCTGATGTAACTCCATTCGCTGCATCGGAGTTACGCAGAGAAGACATTTGTTGCTTGCTGGAGGACCCAAACCCTGAATTATTCCTCCTCCTGCTGCTGCTGCTGCCGCCGCCACCTCTCTCCCCACCCCCCACCTCACCGCAGAAAATGTATATGTTTCAGCGACCTCAGTAACAGACACAAAACCTATGTCCCTTTGCTTGAATTCCATGACAGTGTTTGAGGGAGGGGGCGGGAATCTCAATGGTTTATACTGAAGTTATTGGTGTGCTACGATGAAAAGTTTTTTGTTTGTTTTTTTGACGATACTGAATGTGATTATATGTATAGAGGAGTACTTCCTTGCCTTATGTAAGGATTGTAAACTTATTTAAGTTATGTAGACAAATCAAAGTGGCATTGCATAACCTTTTAGCAGGTGTGATAACTGGGTTAAACAGCAACAATGCTAAACTTAGGTCACTTTGAAAATATAAACCAAAGTTCCTTGACCATTACATATAGTAAGATGGAAATGGTGGATTTGAAAACTGGCCATTCCTCTGTTTACATACTTTAAAATTCCAGACCAGAAGTTATTACGAAATGAATAAATTCTAGCAGCCACAGACTGAATTGCTGAGAGCCTATCAAACCTATCTTATTATTAAAAAGTTTACATTTTATTTTTATATAGCGGAGGATGGTCATTATTACAAAATAGCCTTCTCAGGACAAAGGACCTTGCTCAGGGAAAATGCCATGTTAATCTTCTTTTATTTTTGTTTTACAGATCACTTGCTTTTACTTGCTTGCTCAAAACAAACCAAAAAGAGACCTTTTATAATATATACATGTTATGTGCTGATGATAGTAGCTACCTCTGTTTACATATAAAGGAGTTTCTGATAACTCAAAATATCAACCTTTTGCATTTTATGCTTTCCCGTTAAAACAGAAGTACAGTGGTATTCCTGTTTTTAAGTGAACGTTTGTGACTTGACATTCACAAGTGCAGCTGACTTTCAGAATTGTGAGCAGAGCACCTCCTCACCATTTCTGAAATTCCAAGCCACATTGTTTGCATAGGGGATAGTAAAGTTATTCTGTTTACAAGCAAACAACTACCTCATACTGGCCACAGAAGCAACACCTTTATGCTGTTTAGGACTTAAAGGTGGCTGTTGATCCTATGGTACATACCAGTTGTTGTTTTTGAAATTATTCTGCAATTAATACAGCTTTCACTGCAAAATGTTAGGGCAAATATGTATGTGATTTAAACACGATGTGTCCATTTGAAATGATGTGAGAGTCTCTTTAAAGTTTAGATTTGCTTTTCTGCCTCAAAGGGAAATGGGTGCTGTTTCACACACAAACGCCACATGTGAAGGTAACCGATTTTCTGGGGAAGAAACAGCCTGTGGCAAATAATTGAGTATCCCTGGATTACAATTAAATTACAAACAAGGTGATGTTGGTTTGGGCCAACAATTACTCAAATTATCTGCTTTAAATAAATATAAGCAGCATACACACACACACACAACACCTGGGTGTACTCCTAAATGTAAGGAATATTACATTTCCACTCATACCCCACTTCAGTTGGTGAAGTAATTTGCCACCCAGCTGGGCCACACCAAAAATTCTAGTTGCTTTGAAGCAACTCTTGAAAATATGCACTCCTGGCTTTTAGTATTTTGACTATGGGCAAGCCCAAGTAAGCAATCAGTACCTGGTCCAGATCTGAATAACCAGCTTTAAACATAACAATTTCAGACAAATAGGCCATGTTTTGTCAGACTTGAGAATGAGCCTTGTCCCTGTACTCTCCCTTCCCTCTTCCACTTTTATGCTCAGCTTTGAAGAAGATACCATGATTTGTTGAACCAGGAAACTGGTTTAAAGATCAAACCAGGATCAGATCTTTGTTTATAAGCAGTGCTTTAACTAAGAGACTGGTTTAAGAAACCACATTAGCCCAATTCAAACATTCTGTTTCATGCAGTTATGGTTGCACAGAGTGGAAGAGCAAGACTGTAGCCACAGCTCCTGTTGTAGCCAGTGTTGGAAACTCAGATATATAATCTAATCACCAATTGGGACCTTAAACCTATGTTACAGTCACCACAATGGAATGTCTAGGTGCCTTTCCCCCTGTTTTTGTAATGGAGTTTATTATCATCATTATTATTAATTTAATATCTAGACCAATATCTCAAAGTGGTTTACAAAACATTAAAACATCAAATAAAACAATCCAGAATAAAACAAAATCAAGCTTCAAGGAAAAAAATCTAGATCCTTCTCTAAGTGATCGTTTGCTTTCCCCAGTTGCCAGCCTGGCATCCAGAGATCTCCACGTGGTCACAATTGGACCCACACCAGTCGCAAAACATGCCTGGCCCCTGGCTAATTTCTAACATTGGTTGTAGCCACTGCCAACCCTGTGTAGGTTCTATGCAGTCCTTATTTTCTGGGGTACGCATACCCCTAAGCATTTTGTGACCCTTAAGTTTGGCCTCATTAAGGGACAGTATTTCAATATGAGTAGGAAAATGAGAGCATCCCTAAAATTTATGAGGAATATAAGCACTGGTTCTATGTACATATGTAGCTTCCATATGTAGGTTCTACATCTGTTGGTTCCCCTTTTGACTGAGAACCCTGTGCAATCTGGATTTTAAATCCTGAAGGGAAGCTTGCATATATAGAGTGCACTTCCTTCTTCAAACCTCACCTCTCTGGATGGCAGCACAGGAGCATGGCCAGCAGATAATGACCTGCTCTACCTCTCATGTGCTTGAGCATTCTTCCCAAATGCACTGACAAACAGGGCTAATATCTTCTTTGAAGCTGGTCTCCTGGTGGGAAGGGGCAAGGCTTGTTGTTCTTGGACCATGACTGTTGCATCTGAATCAAGCCAAAATAATGATCTTAAGATTGGTGTCAACATCCTGAAATATTTGTTCAAATGGTCAGTTTTCCATTTGAGTATCATGTTAAGGAATCTATTGTACTCTCATTCTGGATGGTATCCTGAGCTTTTGTTGAAATTCCACTTCGTTAAACAGCATGAAGTTTGAACAGCACCCCTGGGCCAATGTTTCAAGCAACAAGCTTGTCAAATTAGATGAAGTGGGGCTCCCAACCAGCACATGTCTCCCCTGACCCCAGGAATGGAGCCCCTCCTCCCCTCCACAAACATATCATAATTGATCTTCGATAAAGTGATAGATAGAACCGGAGAGCCTCTCCAGACACAATATTGAAGTCAGCAGGGGTTGTGCCACTGAATTGACCCTAAATACTATGTGCACAGTTGCATAGCATCTCTTGGAAAGACCATTCTGGAAGGGAAAAGACAACAGGATGATTACTTAGGTGCTCTTTGGGCACTAAAATTGGCTCTAAAAATGTGATATTTTGCCAAATAAAGGCTACTCAATTTTTTAAAACTTTCTTTCATTTGTGCTAGTGCTATCCCAAAGTTACTTCTAGTATGTCGTTTTGTGGATGGAGACCTATGAAAGTGTTTATAGACCGTGTGACCTTCTTTGTAAGAAAAATGATAAAGAACATGGGAAGATCTCGTTAAGTTTTAAAGCTAATTTAAATTAATTTATCTCTAAGAAATGTTTATCATAAAAATATATGTGTGTGTGTTTTTCTTCCCCATGCGTTATGGTTATAAAAGTAATTTGGGAAAAGGTGTAAGTGTGTGCGGATGCACTGAATTTAATTTTACTAGATGTCTTTAATGAGATTTCATTATTTTGTCTTTGCTCGCTTTTGAAGACTTGTTAAATGTGTCTTTTTTCTGTTTTATATGAACAGCCTGGTTGTGTTACTTCTGTCATCATGACTGGTTAGTAACAAGATGTTGGCACTGGAAACTCTTTATTGTGATCATGGAGCTGTGTGTAGTTCAGTGGCTCTGTTAAGCAGTATTTGTTGGGGGAAACAATTTGCAATCCCTTGGCCAAATTCAGCCACCTGGAGGTAGTAGGATCTGTCTCTGCCGCCCCCTAACTGCCAAGCCCAGACACAAACCTGGGGTGTGGAGGAGCAGATTCAGTAGCATCAGGGCCTAACAACTGAACATTTTGAGGGTGCCCTAATCCACTTGGTGCCCCTCCAATAAAACTAGTTGCCAACTAGGCTTTTCTGACGTTCATTTTGAGGATACAGCCACTACAATAAACTGCATATTAGAAAGTATTTGGACACTTGCTACAATTGTTGCTAACCTAAAATGGGCAGACTAACTAAGGAAGAACATGATGATGGTTTTGACTACCTCTTGCATTTTACTACTTTTTAACTAACAAACTGGTTTCACAAGTATTACCAGAGTAGCTTGAATCTGTATGTTGCTAATGGTAAACCCATAGCCAGAGACCAAAGTGAACACAGATATCTATGTGTCTTGAATATTGTCTTTTTATCTAGTGTTTTTAAAACTATCCTCTGTAGTATATAGATTACCTTATGGTCCATTTTGATTCATATTTTGTTTACAAGCTATAATTTTTTTAAAAAAAATCACTTGAATCGTTTGAGTCTTTTAAAAGAAAAGACAGGGAGTTGTTGATTTTTTAAAGGCCATTTTTCACATGTTTACTGTCTCTGTCTCATTGGACTGAAGCACTGATTGCCTTTCTACATATCCTGTATTTTATATATTTTTGTTTAATGCCTATTGCCTACTGTTATTATTTCTATCAATCATCGATTTGTGACTGAGGTTTAAAAAGAGTACATGATGAAAAATAAAACATATAACGTTGGCATTTACCAATGGTTTCTGAAATTTTGTTACGACGTGCATGAAGGATGGGAAAGAGAGAGCGTGTTTATCTTTTTTTATTAAAGAAAACCATTTGCATTAGCTTAAATTCCCTGTGTTTTCTGAAGATTTTCTTGATGTGAATTCATCCTCCTTAATGCTCAGTTAACTAGAGGAAAGACAAACCAAGTTGGAGATTGTTAACACTTTAGAAATACTACTTGAATGCTTTGGTTTTGAGAATGGTAAGGAAATAGTAACCAAGGGATGTTAAGAGAAAAAGAAAAATGAGTGCTTGGATGAACCACTGTGGCTTCTTATTTTCTTTATTATTACATTTATGTCCCATCTTTTCCTTTGTGGAACTCCAGGTGGTGTACATGGTTCTGCCTCTCCACCCTGTGAGATAGGTTAGGCTGAAGGGCAGTGACTGGCCTAAGGTCCCCCAGTTCATGGCTTAGTGGGGATTTGAATGCTGTCTTGCCTCCCAGGTCCCATTCCAAAACTGATCACTTGTTAATGGACAAAGGTTTATGCATGCAGAGGGAAAGGGACATGAAAGGGTTAAGTCAGATGGGCACTGCTGGTTCATTTTGGGTGTGTTTTTCCTGCACCTGCAGCTAGTTAAGCATGTGAGAGCGAGTCAGCACAATCTCAAGTATAACTACACCTGTGTTTGGAGCAAGCTTGCACTTGACCCCTTCCTGTAGCCTAGCCTGTGTTGGAACAATGCAAGGAGACTGTATGCTGCTGTGGAAGGACACAATATTACAGCTGTAGGTAACCTACAATCTGTGGAACTGCTCTAGACTGTCAGTAAAGGGACTGACCTAACCTAGAACTGTCTGGAGCTTTTCTGTTCCATTGGCACATTCTGCAGGCGTGTTGAATGGGCACTCTGCACATACCCCAACAAGGTGTGGGGCCCAGCACAGTGCTTTAGGATCCAGACAAGTGCCAGAAGTCTTGTTCCAGTTTTTCCTCTCCTGGACTCCCGAGGTTGCAGTGGGGAGGAAAAGCTAGTGGTGAGGCTGGTACGAGCTGGGAGCTGCTTGGGTGTCTGTGGCTACCAAAGGCTTGGAGAAGAAGCAACGGTGAAGAGGTGAGCACAATATTGTATTGCAATATTGTATTGTATTATGTTTTACTGTTTTTGTTGGGAGCTGCCCAGAGTGACTGGGGCAACCCAGTCAGATGGGTGGCATCATCATTATTATTATTAAGCATATGCATACATTATAATTGCTTCATAAATTGAGTATACACTTCAAATAATGTATGAAATGTAGCCTACAACTGCATTAACATTTTGGGGCAGTTGTATGCATTACCCTGCAGATTAGACTTGTGATAATCCGCAGTCTCAATATCATTTCCACATATACTGCTGCCAAGCCAGGTATCCCTTATATTATACTGTGCATTTGTGTGTGTGTGTGTGTGTACATGTACGTGCACATAAGTGCAAGACTTTGCAATTGTCTTTCCTAAAAAATATATATTCTTGTTCTCAGCCCAGTTTTCCTGTCTATCAAGGTCAATTTGAATTACCGTATTTTTCGCTCTATAAGATGCACCAGACCACGAGATGCACCTAGTTTTTGGAGGAGGAAAACAAGAAAAAAAATATTCTGAATCTCAGAAGCCAGAACAGCAAGAGGGATCGCTGTGCAGTGAAAGCAGCAATCCCTCTTGCTGTTCTGGCTTCTGGGATAGCTGTGCAGCCTGCATTCGCTCCATAGGACGCACACACATTTCCCCTTACTTTTTAGGAGGGAAAAAGTGAGTCTTATAGAGCAAAAAATACGGTATATTACGGGTCTTCTGAAATGTTAGTTGTCTATTTGTGTTTTGTGTTCTCTGCAAATTTGATAGATTCTCTCCATTGTCTGGTTTTTACATAAAATACTTTTTGTCTTACTGACCAAGTCCTGTGCTGCGATTCTGTGATCCCAAAATGTTTTGCAACACAAGATCTCCCCAAACATTACTTTGTAAAAAAGAAGCCGCCCTTGGCCACTTTCACATTTTGCTCATGCCCACTTTGATACATAGCCCCCAAAGAGATGACAGTGGGTTAGTGTGACCCTTGACCTAAAGAAGGCGAGCCATCCCTATCTTAGTCATTGATTAAAATATTGAAAAGTATCTGTGGCATCCCACTGAAAATCTCCCTCCAGTTGATGAGAACAACCTTGATGAGCACTCTGAGTACTGTGTTCCAGTCAGCTGTGAATCTACCTGATGTTACTATCATTTTCCCTCACTTAACAGATTTGCAAACCAAAATACCATGGGGGACTTTTAGCCAATGCTTTGCTGAAATCATGATAATTTTTGTCTGTGGCTTTTCTACAATCCAATAAGCTAGTAACCCAAACAAGAGAGATAAAGGTTAGCCTGGCAGGATTTATTTCTGACAGACGCATGCTGAAGTTTTCAAATGCTGGCCTTGTTATCAAGAGACTGTTCTAATCTCTTCTAATCTCTTCTCATATATCGAAGTCATATTGGCTCAAAAAAATAAAAGAGGAAAGATCACCAAACCAATTCAGAGACCATTGGATTTTGTCAGTCATTTGAATGTGAATTTCAAGGATAAGATGCCACAATATTTTTCTCATCCTTAACAGATTTGCGCCAAATGTATTGCTCTGCTTTCCTTTGGGCCACATCAGTGAGGCTGAGTCTTATTGTCTAGCCGGCCCAGGACCTCCATACACACTGCCCAGACTTGTGATCTGGAGATGTCACTTCACTGCTGCAGACACAGCTGTTTGACTTCACCTCCAGAGGTGCACTCCATTCTCTCTGAAGACCGACAGATGCCAGCAACAACAAAACAAAACATATTTATAGGGTGAGTTTCCTAAATTGCAATTCCAGTGGTTGGAAAAGGATATAAGAATGATAAGTCTTTTAAATACTAAGAAATAAAGATTATTTGTTTCAGCAGAAAAAAAATAAAGAGTTCCTCCAGTAAGGTGAATTTCATAAGCAGGTTTCCTCTTACCTTATCAATTCTCATTGGTTAAGCAATAATGCTTGTTCTCTGCTTAAAAGCCACAAAGAGGTCTACAGTGCCGCTGTTTGTGTGCACAGAGGAACCACATAAAGCAGTCCCTGGGATGAATATTGCCACCTGGAGAGTCATTCATGTGCAGGGCTAATCAAATTGATAAATGGCTTCTTCACATCACTGCAAATGGCTTTAAAAAGGAGATCTGAAATAATGGGGGTGAGGCAGAGAAATAATCAGTTTATCCACATGCCCAGTCACACTACAAATAAGGGGTCGTTCATGTATCTTCAGCTGTAATGGCTACTCTGATCCAGGGCATGTGTGACTCTCTGGAATCCTCACCCGATTCTAAGGCACAGTTACTGATCTGTTCTGGATGGGAGCTGCTTTCCTATGCGCTTATCTCTACACGACAAATTTATGCTTGTGTTTATGCCAATCTAATTGTTCTGGCATCCATAAAAGAAATTTATTGTTATCTTAACAGAGTAGTTGTGACTTCAATGCAGGGGTGTAGCGTAAACCATTCATAACACAAAGTAACTTCGTAAGAGCAAAAATGTAGCATGACAATTCAGCAACAACAATAGCTTTATTAAATAAGAGCAAAAATATAGTATGACCATTCAGTCAGCTGTCCAAATCTGTTGACTGTCATACACCCCACCAGTCACATGGCTCACTCTGATTCTAGTCTTTTAAAAGTACTAATAATTTTGTGTTGTGGTTATAAGCATAGCAGCTGTCTTATGTTTCTTCTCCCTGTAGCAGCCCTGCCACCACTACCATACAGCACCCCTAATATGCCCCAGTGGTTGAGGGACCCTCCAGGGCAGATTTTCAGGCTGCGCAAAGGTGGAAGAGAGAAGGGAATCTGAAAGTCCCATTCCACAAGTAAACCTTCCATTGAGCAAGCAAGCTGCCACAACTGAATCTCGCCCAATATATTTCATTTGCGAAGTGCCTAAGAAACTAAGCCCAGTTCACAATACCTACAAGGACAGCCCTGCCCAATAGGTTTGCAGTTTAGTGTAGGCGGACAGTGGCAATAACTTCAGTGCAAAAGCACTGCTTAGTTGAAGGTGCTGGGAATTCATTTAGTCTCTCCAACCAGAAATGGTGCCCTGGGATGGTGGGATGATTCTTAAATTAGTCTGGGTGTATAGCAATTATGAGATGGACAATTTCCCACCTGCCTGCTGAGCTTCAGAGTTTTACACTACATTTGATTGTGGTTTTATATCTTGATTTTATTCTGTGAACCGCCCTGAGACCCCTGGGTATAGGGCGGTATTTCAATAATAATAATAATAATTAATTTAAAAAGAAGAATATATGATTCATGTTGATTCTGTGTTGCTGTTCTACCCAGCTGCTTATTGCCTAGGCTAAAGGTGCTTCTAGATGACCACGCCAGATATGGTTTTAGGGTACCATGACCAGTTCAGCCACAGGAGGGGTGCCACAACAATGCTGTAGAATGGAGTATGAGAGGCCGTTGAAATTTGTTGAGTTCCCCCTTGTGGTGAATAATGGAGCTGTAGGTGGCAGCTTCTCAGAAAAGGATCTCCAGACCCTAGCCTAGACCAACTCTGCCCACACAACGTGGCCGTTGTATCCTCCTGACCAGAAGAGAGTTGTAAGAGGGTTTCCTGTTGAGCCTTGCTTGTGCAACAAGGGGGTTATGCGTATGATTCAGCTCTATTCTTTGGTGGGAACCTGCTCATCAATCCTGGCATATTTCTTAGACCTGACCCCTGCTTTCCTCTGTTTTTACACTTAGGTCTTGACTACTAGCCTGTCCCATGACCGTTGGCTCATGCAACACTGTTGCCCATGGCCCAGCCCTGACAATACAAATACGCAACTACAAATTGCATTAGCTTCTGGGCAAGTAACAGATGCATCTTAGATGGGGAAATTGTAGTCCTCCCTATATTTTGGATTGCAGTCCACAACATCCCAATTCATCCCTGGTCACTGGCAATGCTGGCTAGAACTGATGGGATCTGGAGCCCAGTAACATCTGGAGAGCCAATTATTCCCCATGCCTTTCTAAAACATCCTATGCTGACATGAAAACTTTAACCAGGAGTGTATAAATTTTCAGCTACACATCAGTATAATACTACCATACAGTGATTTTCTTCTGGGGTGCCAGTACTGCGTACCCTTCAGTACCTCCATAAAAAAACACTGCTACTATACATGCTTAGACTAATATCAATCTGAAATTGTTGTTACATATTGTTGTTTTTATTGTTGATGCTTTTCTTTTCTTTTTTCTTTTGTTTCAGGGGAAATGATTCATAAATGAAATGAAACAAATAATCTCTCCAATTACAAGCAAGATTCCTGTGCCTTTAACATCCGTGACAGGCAGAGGTTCCATAGAGGAAGCTTTCCCACCAATGCAACTGTTAAAATCACATGGCTACTAAGAAGTCCTTCCATATTTTTTAAAAAGGTAACCTCTCTACCCTGAAATAAAAGATCCAGTTAATGGAACAAACTGAGGTTTGGTGCTATATGCTTTATACCTATAATTTCAGGTTCCCACTAGAATCTACTGTCAGTGGCCTTTTTAGTCACTAAGGTGTTAACTGGTCATGCACTGGTACTCCTGAAACTGGCGTGCAATACCTGTGACTATTTTATAGTGGTCCTTGATACTCTGTTACTGTTTGATCCCCAATAGATGCAGGCAAGCACAGCAGTTAACAGCATGCTAGCTTGGTCTTTGATTCAGTGGTTTATTCTGTTTTGAGTTCTGATGCAAACCACTACATGTACAAAGAATACATTGAATGATTTTTACTGTTTGAACTAAAAAAGTATCCCCACTCCTTCTGCCTTGGTTTTTTAACACAAACACACAGCTCCTTTGTCAAAAGGCAGGATAAAGAGAATGAACATCATTGAACTCAATGGGATTTACCGTCTGATCCTATGCACTCAGAAGTAACGCTCCAATCTTATGCATAGGAACAAATCCCATAAAACTCATTGAAACTGTAATCAACCCCCCCCCCCAAATCCCACAATTCGCTGTGCATGTAATACGTGGAATTTACTTCCTGTGATTTTTCTGCTCTCAGATCTTCAGCATTCAGAATGATGTTTTAGACCAGGAATGTGGATCAAGAACTGTTCTACCCCCGCCCCATCAAGGGCTGCATTCTTTCAGGGGGAATCTGTTGGCAGTTGCATGCTTGCTGTGGATGGAGGAGCAGCCAAAAGTGGGTGAGCCACCCCCTTTTTTTAATGGTTTCATCATGTAGCAACCATGTCTTCTCTTTCCTTCACTCTGTCACACACAATATGGAAAAGGAAGTTTTCTCCACATGGTTGCCTGGAGAGTAAGAGGCCAGAGGTCTTCAGGTCACCTGCCCCTGAATTAGACACTTAAAAAAAATGCATGTGATGTCATTTGGAACTAACGCTGCAGACTCCAAACTCTTAAGTAATATCTGTCATTTTGAAGAATTGCATAGAAATCAAAGACATCACCATGCTGCAGTGATCAGAGAAGCCTCTGCCCAAATATTGCCTTTTACTCAATTTTTCAGATGGGTAGTAATGGTCCAGTTCTCCACTCTCTGAAAGCACCTTTTAGTGGCTTGTCTGTTCAGTGTTTGGGCTGCATAGTATCCAAATTTGCTCTGCAAACAGAAGACACAGTTCAGTGGCAATAGCAAGCAGATACTGGATTAGTGATCAACTTCTATGCCTTTAGTTTCGAGTAAGTGGGATGCAGCAAACCAATGGCCTTTTTCTAGTTTAATTACAGGGAGTAATGAAATCCCATCTCTCAGATATCAATGCATGTACTCAGTGGGATTACTGCATTTGCTTTACACATACAGATGCATTAATACTTTGATTTAATGTTGGTGGCTCTGTATAATATTGTTCAGGCATAATGTACAGGCTCCTTGCTCAGTTGCCAGGTCTGGGCTGGTGACTAGAGCGTTTCAAGAAGAATATTGTCTATATATTTTATCTACTTTTTTTTTTAAGTGTAGCAATGTCTGTGAACAGAGCAGCCTCTGCTTTGCATGCTTTTTGTGTCATAGGTGGCTGGGCTGATTGTTTTAGCTTAAGTCAATCAGTAGCTGAAATTTCATTTCTGCATCACCTTTTACAACAGAGGATGAAGGGGAATTCATGTCCCAAGAGTAGTTTGTACAGGAAAGCAGGATGTGGTCTTAATATTTTATTAATCTCCAAGGAGGAAATTAAGGAGAAGCATAAGTGCTCAGTTACTAGAACCGGATGGTATTTAGTAGAATACTCTGCTTATAAGCTTGTTTGTGGGGGAGGTTCTAGTACATACAAGATTTTCCCGAGTGCACTTACAACAGAAGAAATGCTTATGCTTCCGTCTCTGTATCCTTAGTAGCCTTGAAGCTTGTGAAGGAGGCTTATCTACTGCTTAGGAAAATTCATTGTTGTTGTAGGATTAATATTTCCATTTCCAGTGCATGTTCTGACAGCTTTCTATTCCAGTGTAAAAAAGAATGCCAAATGCAGATAGGTGGGCAAGAATTTTGTATGCCAGATGACATAAAAGTAATCTGATAATTTGCAAAGTTAGGCATTTCAGGCATAAGAATAGGTATTTTAACCATAATAAATACAGCTAAATTTATTACCTTTTATAAAAAAATAGTATACTTACTGAATACTTGAAGTAGTATGACTCTTTGTAACTTTTCCTATTTTGAAAGAAAGCTATTAAAATGTTTAAATGTAGGGTAGTCTCTGACCCGCCCAATTATTTCCAATCTGACATCTGTAATAATTCTTCTGTCAGAAAGCTGAAATTGTTTTATTTTCCCTATTAACTTTTTCAGGAGTACAAGTCCACTCATTTTCACAGCTGTGACTAGTGTGATATGAAAGTCAGAAAAAGCATTTGATTCAATCAAACTCATGCTTCTTATGACTAATATTTTGAAACCAACTTGCATGATACTTATTGGGGTGGCGTCCCTTTAAAACATGAAATGTGCATGATCCACACAAATATATAAAATTTAATAAGTGATTTGAATCAAATTGGGAAAGCTACTCAACTAGATTTCATACCATAGCCTGGTGACCACAATTTGGTAATTTGTTGTTGTTTAGTCGTGTCCGACTCTTCGTGACCCCATGGACCAGAGCACACCAGGCACTCCTGTCTTCCACCGCCTGCTAGTGTTTCATATTAGTTGGCTGATAAAGAAGAGGTCTAAAGAAATGCAGGTATGTAATATGTATTTATTGTACAGAAAAATTAAATCTCTCATATATACGCTTTTCAAAAAGCTTTATTCCAGTTAGTAACATTGTGCCATATGTGCAGCGTCAATATAGCAGTGAATTATAGCTGCATCACACTATAAACTTGTATAGTCTAGTCCAGTTACATTCATTTTTTAAAACATCAATAACAACCATACTAGAAAGCAGTATTTCTCTGAAGGCTCAACCCAGCACGGGTGCAATTCTAGCTACTTTACATAAAGGGAAACACCTACAAGTGTGAATAAGCCAGATCCTTAAGCCAGCTCCTGATGACCATGGGGTTATTTGAAAAACTGGAGAAAAGATCTCAATGCTGCACTTCCTAGCCCTCAAAATCTTCAGTTACATAAGGGTATAATAGTCTAGTAAATATCTGTATGGTGCAGTCCTATAGTCCCTGGGTGGGTGGTCCTTGGGACCAAGGAATCTTATTCAATCATTGCCTGTGTTCCAATAGCTATGGGGGGGGGGGACATGTTATGAGAGAGGATTGGAGGTAGTTTGGGATCTGCTGGATGCAAAACGCTGCTGTTTTCTGGATCCATTTCTGAAATAGAGCTGAAAGTTTGCCAGCCCTGCCTAGGGCTAATATGGTTATTGTCTTCCTACTGGGACTAATGGGTATGGATTTTTAAAAAACCAAAAACATGCCAGCAAAGGGGGGGGGGAGAGGACTCCTTCATTTCCTGCTGGCAGAAGTCCAGCAGGACTGTGGTTTGCCCACCATGACAACTACTTGTCCCCTCCCATGTAAGAGTTCTTTTGCTATTTAAATGAGGTTCTCTTTCCAGAGACTTCTGCTAATGACATCCCACTCTTGTAGCCTTTTCATTATGATGCTTGCAATTAACAAATGTTTGCAACAGCCAGCTTAGAAAAACCACAGAGATGACATTCAACAAATGAGCTAAAATTATATAGTTCCATTATTTCATTGGTAGTTAAGCACATCCTTAAATTTTCCAGTTTTAATCTATGGAAGTGTTTAATTTGGGATGAAGAAATCTCTGTATTACCATAAATACATATCCGATGCAGCTGGAATCGAAATAAAAAAAGGCACTGTGTTATTCTCTCCATCAGTGTTTATGCCACAGATTACAATTTACCATTACTGCCAATAATTCTATGTTTCTGCAAAGCCCAATGAAAAAGCAACATTGGATGTATTCTATTCTTAGAAAAGGAGTGTAATGTAAGCACATGGATGCACATAATGAAGTACAACCTACAGCAGTGATAGAAAACTTTGTGGGCCTCCAGATATTGGAGAACGAATTTGCGTTAGTGTGGTAAATGTGCTATATAATGGGGAATTGTTGTTCAACAACAATCTGCAGGGGAACAGATTCCCCACCACTGGCCAACATCCCACTGAGGTCAATGGCAAACGCCCACTCATTTTAATGATTTGAGACTAATTAAAGCACTGTGACTCTGCCCTACCACATGAAACTCCTAATACTTCAGGTTTTGTGTCCAGTTATAATAGACATCACATTATAGAACCATTCATAAACATTACACATGGCTGAAAGGGGAAAAAGGTGGTTACAATTAAGTTATCTTTATGATTGCAATATTATTTGTACCAGTTCACAAAGCGTGTGCCATGATTAAGAATACAGTCATACTTTGGAAGTCAAACAGAATCTGTTCCAGAAGTCCATTTGACTTCCAAAGCGTGGCTTCCGATTGGCTGCAGGAAGCTGCGGAAGCCCCGTCTGACATTCGGATTCCAAAGAACGTTCGCAAACCAGAACACTCGCTTCCGGGTTTGCAGCGTTCGGGAGCCAAAATGTCTGAGTGCCAAACCTGCACATCAGCACAAAATGGGAGCTAGGAGAATGTGGAGCAACTCCTGTATCCCTCCTACAAATAGACATACAGTGTGATTGTGACACACAACACAATAGATTGATTACATATTTCAGCTTTGACTGTGCTCAGTCTTATTATTAGGCAGGGCTGGTGAAGATGGGAGTGGCCTCAGCCCAGACGACTGCTTTCCCCCTACTGACTCAACAGGTGGCCTAGGCAAGTGCAGCAGCAACAGCCGATTCTTGCACTTCCAAGCCCCACAAATGTGAGGTCAAAAGAAGGCTCAGGTGTCAAGCTTATCTGTGTATTAGTACTGCACTGATTGGCTTAAAAGCCAAACAAAAAACCAGTTTTTAATGGCAAAGCTTTGCAAATTAATCAATTTGATTTGTTGGAACATAAACTGAAAACCAAAGTTTGACACCTTGTTTAAAACCCCATTTCCAGACACATTTGCTCCAGTCCAAGAATCCACCGAAGCTGTGAGGATTTTCCCATTCACTTCAAAGGAGAAGCCATTCCTGTGCAGACGGTTCCATTACAAGCACAGACCTTTCTACACTATTGCTTCAAACGGGGCATTCTACTCCTCCAATCACACAAAGCTCCAGAATGGGGCTTCAAGTCCCACTAAAACCAGCATTATTTATTTTTCAGGTAATATGGTTAAGGGGTTCACTCACAGTCTTTTTTCTGGCATCTCTGTGTGTAGCTAAATATACATATGTATTTTAAAATATCAAAAAATAACCTTATGTGGTTTAGCAAGTTTTCTGTGTCTGCCACACTTGTAGTAGTTCACGAAAATTCCGCTCAGCAAGATCACTACTAAACTTTAGTTGATTTGACTGATGGGGAATGAAAGACATCATCTTCCACACTTTCTTCAATTGGTTTCATTTTTGCTGATGTTCTTAGACAAGGAGATGGCTGACCTGTCAACCGTGAAAAAAAGGAAATAACTTAAAAATAAATTATCACACTTCAAAAAGGAAACAAAAACCAGCACTCCTCCCACCACTACCTCCCATATTCTAAAGTAAGAAGGTATGTGTCCTTTCAAGGAAATTGAGTGTTTCGGTTTAAATCTGAACATGCTGGTTTAGAGGGAATACTGGTGCCAGCCAGGCAAACAATAAAAAACAGTGCCATCTGTAGTTCATTTTCAGTATTGCTCCCCATCTTGAGCAGTACTATTAAGGATGCGAGCACTTTCTCAGTCTTTTGGAATCTAAAATGCACGTAATAGGAACATTTCGGGGGGGGGGGATCGGAATACCTTAAAAGGCTGCAAGCATACAAAAACAAAGCATTATCAGTTCAGTTTGAAAGTAAAGCTGAACGCAAAAAAGCAGAATTATGAAATCCATAGCAGCTAGTGTTACTTTATTCATTCCTTTAAAAAAAAAATCTGTACTCTCTAATCAACAGTAGTTCTTGCTCAGATCAGCACCTAACACAATGGGCACAACATCAAAGCTTGCAATAAATATTACAATTCGTGGCCCTTTAAACTACATTGGGGGGGTACTGTTTTCATTTGTTAGTATGTTATGTATTTTTGTGTTTCTATATTGTAAACCACCCTGTGATCCTCAGATAAAGGGTGGTATGGAAGTTTAATAAATAAAGTAAAACCTGCATAGCACTTGATAATTTGCGACCGATTGTAGAAACTGTGGCACATTGAGAAAGATGAGATTCATGATATGAATGATGAGTCTGTGAAGTCTGAACTGCAATGTCCCATTCACACATGAAAATCATTGCCTGATTGCAGTCACTGCACAAGGAGCATGAATGTGAGAACATAATTTTTTTAAAAAAATCACGGCCTGAACCCACAGACTAATGTCTGAGTGTAATGGTATTTCCCCTTGTGCTAAAGTATTTCACCCCACAACACATCCTCATGACACTTGCAATTGACTAGCTGGATATGTAGGTTAATGACTCACGAAGGGTTGAGGCAGTGGAAGTCCCACGGAGAAAATGTTGCAAGCCATCTTCGCCATCACTTGAACTAGCCATGCTGTTTCTCATTTGCATCACAGAAAGTTGTGAGCACAAACTGGGCTGTCGATCTATTTTCTGGGATGTCTGTAGAGAAATAAGTTATACCAAATAGTTCATCATTAATAAACCTGAACATATATTTATTTGCATTTCAGTACCAATCTTGCTTCCTCCAAGGAGCTCAGAATGGCAGACATTTCTTCCATCCTCACCATTTTTTTGCTCACAAATGCAATTGTTTGTATGCCACCCTATACCCATAGATCTCAGGGTGGTTCACAATATAAAAAACAAAATACACAATAAAGACAACACAATAATCCCCCCTTCCACAACACATTTTAAAAGGGCATCAGATGTCTATCAGCCAAAGGCCTGGTTAAAGAGGAATATTTTCACCTGGTGCCATTAGCTGGGCTAGGCTAAGAACTGGAGAATGATCCCAGGATCACCTGATGAGCTCCATGGCTCTGTGAGGATTTGAAATTGCTTCCTCCTGATCCAAGTCTGACACTCTGCTACATCCCTGGAGCTTGCCATGTATGTGATAGGGCACACATCCCTTTTCCAAGGAACTAGGATCAGCCTAGCAGGGTTCATTTAAGTAGATCCACCCCCTCAAGGCTGGCTTCATTGTGTGTGTGTGTGTGTGTGTGGGCGCACACACACACAGAGAGAGAGAGAGAGAAAGCAGGAATTGGAAGATTTGGATAGCTGATTTTTTGAGATGCTCTGCTAGTAGGAGGCCTTTAGAGATAATTATTTGTGGAATTCTTACTTTCCACATGTGTATGCTAAATGCCGTTTTCGCAGACAGTTGAAATTGGTACGACAGTCATCACTGTGCTCTTAGTAAACTGCATGCTTAACAAGAGTCAACAGTGTGATGCAACAGCAAAAAAAAAAAAAAAAAAAGAGCTACTACTACTCTAGGCTGCACCAACAGAATTATAGTGTCTAGATCAAGGGAAGTAATAGTTTTGCTTTATTCTGTCTTGGTCAGACCACACCTTGAATGCTGTGTCCAGCTTTGGGCACCACAATTTAAGGAGGATATTAACGGGCTGGAATGTATGCAGAGGACGATGATCGAGATGATCAAAGGTCTGGAAACCAAGTCTTAAGTTGAGGTAGTTGGGCACATTTAGCCTGGATAAGAGAAGATGATAGCCATCTTCAAATATTTAAAGGGCTGCCACAGGGAAGATTCACTCCCTTGAAAGGTGGTGGGCTCTCCTTCATTGGAGGTTTTTAAGTAGGGGTTGGATGAGCATCATTGTTCTGAACCATAAACCCAAACTGGCAGGCTGCTTTGCCGTAAGTCTATACTTTTATTAATAAAGCACTAGAACTGGCCATTCTGAAGTTTTTGGCATCCTCCTTGAGCAAAACTCCACCCAACCATTCCCACAAGCCCTCCTTTGGGCCTAGAGTTCAGGACAGTCGTGAATAATCTAGTTGAGGTTACTGCATTGAAGGGGTTGGGGGCCTTTCTATGATACTATTATTCAAAATGTAACAAATATGTAAAAAAAGAGGTAGCATAGAAAGGGGAGATGCGTTTTTAAGAATTGAGGACAACAGCTACACAGTTTCCAACAGCAGAGATGAAATCCTTACCTTATCATTTAGTGTTGGATCATTTAATGAGTACAACTTGTTTGTAATATCTTTTCCAATAAGGTACTTAAATATTTCAAAGAGGAATGGTTCAGATTCCAGAAAAAAGGTAAGTCTCTCTCTGGACCAGCATAAAAATTTGCAGTTATCATCAGCAGTAATGGAGACCTGCAAAGAAAGTATATTCATAGAATTAGCACTGCTTTAATGGGTGCCACTGACCACAATGCATTTTAGTTTGGATGTTCAGCAGAAAGAGACTTAACACAAATGTATCAATAGTGGTTTGTCCTTCAAACACTACATCCACAGTCTGACACAGAATGTGCTTAACAGATAGATCATGGCCAATGGGTTCCCAAAATTTCACAGAAATTTGCAAGGAAAATTCTTTTGACGTTTTGGAAACCTGCCTTCCAAATCCACTTAATTAAAAGCACCCTGTGAGCAAATCTATTGCATAAAAGGAATGAAAAAGATGGACACCAATATCTGGGATTAAACAGGCCAAATTTGAATAAAGGAACATAGATTAACACGCTATATGCAGGCCCAAACCTTTGCTGTTGTATTGGTCTTGCTGCTGCTACCATCGTAGTCATATCAACAACAACAAAAATATATGCACTAATGCAATATTTAAAAATAGCAACCAATTATTATTATTTTTACTCTCAATATATACCACCAACAATAATGATAATATACAAAATGTTAAAAAGGAGAAAACATTAAAATAAAAAAATTAAATGAACTAATACATTAATATCACCCTTTTTTTTTACTAGTGCTGCTGTTTGAAATTGACAATAAAATATTAAAACATTACAATGTTTAATTGTCTTGATCTGTTGCACACCATCTTTATGGCTTAGAGAAAGACAGCCCTGGTAAATTTAAAAACGAACGAACAACATCAGTTTATCAATAGTGCAACAAATGATGATACAACTGGAGCAGTATGAATGCAGAAGTCTGATGGAACCCTATTGAAGAGATTGAGATGCACGTGTATAGGATTGCAGCTCAGTTCTAAAGGTTGATTCACACATACACCAACCAGTAAAAGCAAAAGGTAGCTAGTTTGCTAAGGTTGATATGCGTCCAGCAGATGGCACCAGTGTACTAAGAAAGAAAGAAAGACCCCAAGCGAAAGCCCACCCCAGATTCATAGGGAAGAAATGATCAGTGAGCCTGACAGGGAAGTGAATTATGAATGTGCTGTCTCCCAAAATATGTTACAGCAAAATGATCTATGCCCAATATAAAAGCATGCCAGGAGCATGAACCAGTTTTTACTTGGGTGTACATATTTAGTTAAGCTATTCATATACCACCTGCCAAGTAAGCATCTTCAGGTGGGCTACAACAATACAATTTCCATCCCTGCATATATTTAGAAACAGGAATTTGGAAATGTGTACCCATCAGTCATAAAATGAACATTTTTCATTTCGTGTAAAAAATAAATAAATCCAAACCCTGATCTCTAAATAAAAGAGATGCAAAGAACTACTCCTTTAAAATTAGGTGGTTTCCTCTCAGCTCAGAACAAATCAATGGCCAAAAATAATCTATTAGGAATAGTGTTAAGTATCCCATAACTTCCTTCCAGTGCAGAGATGAATATATCTTGACAGCTACCTCGTTTTGGCTTTACGCCCAGTTCTTGACTGGAACATATTACATCAATTACCAGTTTTAGACACTGTATCAACCCTCTGTCCTGGCTTTACAATCAAGTAGATACTGCATAGTCATAGTTAAAAACAAGAACTCACTAAAGATCTGCAGCCCCAAAACTGGGTGCTTGGTACAATTTCATGTGTGAAATTCAGCTTGCCCCACTTCACAGCAGCCACCTTTGAGGAAACTCAGGTATCTTCACAACTTAACTTCCAGATGTACAGTGACTTTGCCTCCAAATATCCCATTCTGAGAGACTGCCTTCGTACCAACAGTATACAAAACCCACAGGTGGGAAGGTTTTTTCCTGAAACTCAACTCCCCTCCCTTGTTTCCTATCTTTACTGCATCTACTTACCATCAAATCAAGTCCCTACTTCTCAAGCCAATACCTACTCTGCTATATATATATGAATGAATGAGAATTTTATGAACGATTTTCTTGGTTTACAAAAGTACATGCCTCGTCTCTTTTTTCAGGTTATACAGTCTTTTCTACAGATCAGTTACATTTGTTATGAGACATTGGTGTTGAGTACAGTTTAAGGTCAGGAAGAAAAGGAAGGAGGGGTGGTGGTGGTGAAATTTATATTTACAATTGTCAGCTTTTTATTTAAAAATGGGGGCCTTGGGGTTCAAAATCATTTTAGAATATGGAAGAGAGGGTACTATTGCTGCCCTTATTTATCTTCAATGCTTTTAAAGTAGATGAGTGTTCAGATTAACATAAGGCATAAGCCTGTATAGCTCACTTGGTGAGAGTGTGGTACTCATAACACCAAGGTTGCAGGTTCAATACCCCAATGGGACAGCTGTGTATTCCTGCAGGGTCCCTTCCAACGCTACAGTTCTATGTTTCCTTAGTCCCACAACAGATTCATATGATTATTTTATCCAATATTTATTATAGTACTTGCGTTAAACCTTTAGAATCCAAAGAAAGAAACTATATAATTTTACAGCTCTCAACAAGCAACACAACACTGCCACTTTCGCATCTAGAATGATAACAATTATATTCTCCAACATTAAATCTGAAAAGGCTATATGAAAAAGTTAACTCTATAGCACCACATATTTTTTTCATCAAGAATTACATTCACACCCAACAGAACAGTTCCATACCTGGAACTTCTCACCTCGATGCATCTGAGTTGATCGAAATTCAGGAGAATCTATAAAGGCACAGGGGTAAATATTATGCAGAAAATGCCCTCGATAGGAGACCTTCATTCTGATGATAAAAATATGATAAACATATGAAAATACCAGAGGCACAACAATTCAGTTCAATTCATACAATAATTTACTGTGTTTAGAACCCTGGAAAGTTGGGATTCAAAAACAGATATGTTTTTGAATATAGCAGGCTTCACACTTCAGAAGGTAGACTTGCATATCATGAAGTGCGGGGAAAACGAACTAGACATGGAGAATTACGGGAACTCTATTTCATTAACGGTCACAGAGCAACACCCTTAACAAATAACATTCCCCATGATTCTCCATGATTGTTAAAGTGGTATAATATTGCTTTAAATGTGTGGTGTGGGTAGAACTCTGATTTAACACTAAGGTATAGTTAAACAAGGGACGCAGGTGGCGCTGTGGGTTAAAGCCTCAGCGCCTAGGGCTTGCCGATCAAGAGGTCGGCGGTTCGAATCCCCGCGGCGGGGTGCGCTCCCGTTGTTCGGTCCCAGCGCCTGCCAACCTAGCAGTTCGAAAGCACTCTCGGGTGCAAGTAGATAAATAGGGACCGCTTACTAGCGGGAAGGTAAACGGCGTTTCCGTGTGTGGCTCTGGCTCGCCAGAGCAGCGATGTCACGCTGGCCACGTGACCCGGAAGTGTCTTCGGACAGCACTGGCCCTCGGCCTCTTTGAGTGAGATGGGCGCACAACCCTAGAGTCTGTCAAGACTGGCCCGTACGGGCAGGGGTACCTTTACCTTTACCTTTTATAGTTAAACAAAGTGAATCAACAACTTAGGAATCATGGTGGCATGAGAGAGTGCTACAGCTCACAGTCACCAAAAAAGTAGGCGAGACGCAAAGAAGCAATTGGCTCAAGCATTGCAGAGATCAGTAAAGGTTACTGCTACCTCAAAGCAGTATCTTAAAGCAATGGAGGAAAGCAGCATTGAATTGCTACTGCATACATTCAGATTATTCAAAACTAATGTTATGTATAAAAGAGGACACAAGTTATTGCATATTGCAGTCCCTTTCAATTTTCATTTCCACTTTTCCACACTTCAATTATGCCATGAAAGGGACTACTCCTGTTCAAACTTTTTCAAGCACGTACTTTCCTTTTAACAGGATGCTTAATCGATCGTCCACTGATGTTTTGTCCTCTGCAGCATACGCTTGACCTGTTTTTAGTGTCTGAATGTTGCAGAATTGTCCTGTCAGTCTTTGGAACAACTCTGGAGGCACATGGAGTGGTTCAAACATTCTCTTATACAGACTGTTGAGCTCCTTCTCTATCTTTATCTATAACACAAAAAGTAAGTATTTCTCAACATTGACTCTAAAATATACTTTTTACCCAAAACACATAAACATACAAACCAGTGACAACTTTATTCCAATGTAGCATCAAAGAAACTGACAAATGGGATACATCTAACACTATAGTTATACATATAAACAGATGTACTTTTACCATATAAATTTAAATAATAATATCAGAGTTAGAAGTTGCATTGTATTTTTCTGTGTGTGGAAATACCAGTTTCTTCCAGCCTACATTTAAGCTAGGAAGTGCCTATACAGTTTAAAATGTTTCAAAGGGCACGGGTGGCACTGTGGTCTAAACCACGGAGCCTCTTGGGCTTGCTGATTGGAAGGTCAGCAGTTTGAATTCATGTGATAGCGTGAGCTCCCGTTGCTCTGTCCCAGCTTCTGCCAACTGAGCAGTTAAAAGCACACCAGTGCAAGTAGATAAATAGGTACCACTGTGGCAGAAGGTAAATGGGATTGCCGTGTGCTCTGGCTTTCATCACAGTGCTCTGTTGTGCCAGAAGCGGTTTAGTCCTGCTGGCCACATGACCCAGAAAGCTGTCTGTGGCCAAACGCTGGCTCCCTTGGCCTGAAAATGAGATGAGCGCCGCAACCCCATAGTAGCCTTTTACTGGACTTAACAGTCTAGGGGTCCTTTACCTTTACTGTTTCATTTTGATATCACACTCATGGCAACAAGTAGATGTAGCCAATGCAGTAATACATATATAAATGGCAATAGAATGATATTCTAATAAAATAGGTAATCAGATCTTTCCTTATTTTCCCAGTTATTTCTCTACCTGTTGTAGCATAGAGCTGGTGAAGCACAATGATTAAGAGTACAATCCTCTAAACGTTTTCTCAATGGGACCTGCATCTAAGTTCAATGAAACTTGCTTCCATTATACCCAAAGAGACTGACCTACAGGATGCATTCAGGTCAAACCTCAATTTGGGTGTGAAATAGCTAGGTGACCTTCAACATGTCTCATTATGTCACTACACACTCCCAACTGCAATAAGGGGGTAAAAAAATGTCACAGGGCTAGAGTGAGAAAAGCAAGTTATGTGAAGCACTTTGAGCACTCTACAGGTAATGCTCAAAAGCAAAGTACTAATATAATTCTTTTGGTTCTTTGCTAAGAAGCGGAAGATGGCCAGAGAGCCATGAAAACAACTCTAAAGGCTTGCAAAAGCCAGTCCATTATAAGATGCTGTAGGGAAGAGAAAACAGTGTCTAACATTCTATGCACCAAAACAGGAAACAGGGTGAGAAAAAACTGGCTCATATCTAGCTGTGCTCCTGAATCAATAGAGTTACTACCCAGGACACAGTGTCCTACCGTATCTAAAAACATTAGCAGATTGAGCAGAGACCAAATTGGTTTGCAAAGAGAGGAGAAAGTGGGTGTCATGAAGAGCAAAAACAGGAAAGGCTTCAGCACTAGACAAATAAGTATCAAAGGCATAACAGAGGCATAATTCAAGGAAAGAGAGTTTGTCTGTAGTTTAGATTATTTCTTGCTAATAAATAAGAAAGGAAAAAGAGGTGTGTGCTCTGTGGGGAAAAGAGCTTTGCCCTTGGGTTTAAAGAGAAATGTGAGTATTCATTTGTCATAAAGATGCTAGGAGTCTTGCAAGCTGTCCTCCGTTCTCAATTTTTTGCCAAGTAAAAACCACATACTGGATTTTCTCCCTTATCCTTTCAGTTCATTTAGGTCAAAGTGTTATTTCATGCTTCATTTTCATACTGTTCACTCATGCCACAGTGAACAGATGCTACAGAACAGCTGTAGAAAGTGCAGTGTGAGAGGACTACTCTAGATGAAAATTATTCAGCAGTAAAGCAGCAAATATCATGTGGATCTCCATATAAACTGTGCCCATATGCAATGTATCGCAGAACTAGAATGACTTTATTAGCAGGAAATAAAACCTATGTAACTTGCACTTTTCAAACAATATCTGAATCAAAACACAACCATGCTTTGAAATTTGAATTTCTCTTAATTTTGCCATGCAATTTTTCAGCCAAGTAAAAATGCATAAATTAAAGCTAAGTGTGCATATATATGGAGAGATAGCACTGCAAAAATTGTGCAAAATAGCATATAAATGTGTGTATTAGGAGAAATTAACACTAAAGTGCTGGTGAATTTTTTTTAAAAAAATGCATACTGGCAAGGAAATGTTAAGAACTGAGTATTAGGAAAATGAGAAACAAAAGCGACAGATTTGACCATCCCTACTCAACATTAAGGGACGCGGGTGGCGCTGTGGGTAAAAGCCTCAGTGCCTAGGGCTTGCCGATCGAAAGGTCGGTGGTTTGAATCCCCGCGGCGGGGTGCGCTCCCGTTGCTCGGTTCCAGCGCCTGCCAACCTAGCAGTTCGAAAGCACTCTCGGGTGCAAGTAGATAAATAGGGACCGCTTACTAGCGGGAAGGTAAACGGCGTTTCCGTGTGCTGTGTTGGCTCGCCAGATGCAGCTTTGTCACGCTGGCCACGTGACCCGGAAGTGTCTCCAGACAGCGCTGGCCCCTGGCCTCTTAAGTGAGATGGGCGCACAACCCTAGAGTCTGTCAAGACTGGCCCGTACGGGCAGGGGTACCTTTACCTTTACCTTTACTCAACATTAAAGGCTGCCTTTTAAAGGCTTCTAATAAACTGCACATCAAGTTCCTGTTTTCCCATGCCAAAGCTTTCAGTTGCATTGGTGTTCTGCTGATGACATATTCAGCTTAGGAGGGAAGAGAAAAGCCTGAAACATTTTAAGTTTTTGTGCAATGACTGTAAGAATGAGTCATCTAGCTTGCTGTGCTGTTTTCATTTTTTATTTATATATTAAATCAAATCTAACTGGATTAAATGAAACACTCTTAATATTTCAATTTTGATGTGGGTTTTATATTCATCATGAATAACCAAACTGTGAAGGATGTTGGAAAGCAGATGAGCTATTGAGTTATACACACACACACACACACACACACACACACAGCAAGACAGAAAGGAAGAATATTGATAACCAGAAATCAAATCCACTGTCTAAAACAGGCAAGCAATCACAGTCACTTCAGTCTTTTGAGAAGTGGCTTCAATATTTCATGCCAACATTTCAAGGAGGGAGCTGCAGCCCAAGATAGGAAAAGAGGTGGTAAAGGAACACCTAGCTATTTTAAATGAATTCAAATCTCCAGGGCCTGGTGAGCTGTACCCAAGGGGACCATAGATGCTTGCAGATGTAGTGTCAGAGCCTCTTTGAGAATTCTTGGAGAACAGGTGAGGTCTGCAGACTGCAGGCAGGCAAATGTTGTTCCCTATCTTCAAAACAAAAATGGGGGGAAAGACGACCCAGGTAACTACCAACCAGTCAACTTGACACTAATACCATGAAAGGTCCTAGAACAGATGATTAAATGGTCTGTCTGTAAGCCCTTGGGAAAGGATGCTGTGATTACTAAGACCCAGCATGGGTTTCTCAAAAACAAGTCATGCCAGATGAATCTCTCTCTCTCTAGTTACAAGCTTGGTGGATCAGGGGAAAGATGTGGACATAGTGTATCTTGATTTCAGTAAGATATTCTTGTAGATAAGGAACTGTTAGATGGATTTGTAGCTGTCTGTCTGTCTGAACCCAAAGAGTGCCCAAAGGAAGTAATAGTTCATCATCATTCTGGAAAAAAGTCACAAGTGGGGTGCTGCCGGATTCTGTCCTGGGCCCATTGTTGTTCTACGCCTTTATAAACCACTTGGATAACAGACTTGAGGAGGTGCTCATCAAATTTGCAGATGACACCAAACTGGGAGGAGTAGCTGATGCCACAAAATTGGGATTCAAGGTGACCTTAACAGTTTGGAGAACTGAGCCCAAACTAACAAAATAAATTTCATTAGGGATATATAGGCAGGAATAACCAGATAGGGGGACACCTGAATTAGGCAGTAGTACATGTGAAAAGGCTCTAGGGTCTTAGTAGACCACAAACTTAACATGAGTCAACAGTGTGATGCAGCAGCAAAAAAACAATGCTATTCTGGGCTGCATCAACAGAAGTACAGTACCCTAACCAAGGAAAGTAATAGTCTCACTCTATTGTGCATTTGTCAGACCGCATCTGGAGTACTGAGTCCAGTTCTGAGTGCCACAATTTAAGAAGGATATTGATATGCTGGAATGTGTGCAGAGGAGGGTGACCAAGATGACCAGGAACAGTTGAGGAAATTGGCTATGTTTAGCCTGGATAAGAGAACACTGATAGGAGATATGATAGCTACCTTCAAATAGCTAAAGGGTTGTCACATTGAGGATGGATCAAGCTTGCTTTCTCCTGCTCCAGAGGGTAGGACCCAAACAAATGGACTCAAGTTATAAGGAAGGAGATTCCGACTAAACACTAGGAAGAACTTTGTGAGGGTAAGAGTTGTTTGACAGTGGAAAGGATTCCCTAAAAAGGTGGTGGGCTCTCCTTCCTTGGAGGTTTTTTTTTTTAAGCAGAGGTTGGATGGCTGTCTGTCAGGGATGCTTTAGTTGAGATTTCTGTGTTGCAGCAGGTTAGACCCTCGGGATCCTTTCCAACTCTACAATTCCATGATTCTATGCTCCAAATATACCAATTCAGACAATCACAGTAAATGCAACATGGAACAAAACCCTATAAAATTTCATTCAATGAAAACATGGGATAACCTTTCTTCTTCCCTCTGCCCTCCCCAAAAGCAAACTCCTATTCCATTATTATTTTTTTAAAGCAACTTCACCAGTGCACAACATGACAGAGAGAGGAAGGACTTAAACTTTCCCAGTCCGAATCATTCAAGATGGTTCCTTCACCCACCTCATGTTCCAGATGTGGGCTGCTCAATCAAACATGTGTTTAGGATCCAACAGGTGGAGCACAAGCAGGTTTACAAGAACAATTTGGAATGGGATAGTAATCTCCAACGTGCACGCCCCTCCCCACCCAGCAATCTGCTTTTGTTCAGACAACCCCAGAAAAGAAAACCACACATGTATTACTGTAACATATGGTGCCAATGGAGGCAGGGGGCTAGAGCACTTTCCCTATGACAAAAGGCTAAAATGTATCAGATTTTTAGTTGGGGGGGGGCGGGGAGCTCTGAACCAGCATGTTATTAAGAAAGAAATAGGCTACAGACATTCATTTTTACATGTGGCATAGATAGGAAAAGAGGGCCAAACCAGCTTTTTAGTTTCATACATGACAAAGCAGCAAAACATCAACGCAGGTGCAACACTTAAAGGGAAAGTCAATACTGAGCAACACAGAATCAATTTAAAAAATCTTAAGAGGCTGGAGAACAGCTTCAGTAGGGGCTGCTAGGTTATATTGCTAGGCACTGAAAGATGCACAGTTGCCCTCGAAAACAAAATAGCTGAGGAAACAAGGCACACCCATCCCCCTTTATAGAATTAACTGCTTGTCACTGATCTATAGTAACTGAAATTTGGGACTCTACTATAAAGAAACAAATTATTTGGTGATGGCTCAAGATAACTTTGAATGACTTACAGCACAGTTGTATCTTCCAACAGGGCTTACTCTCAGAGAAATGTTCATAGCCTTAATCATGTACAAGAAATTTTCCTGCTTATTTCTTAATTGATGCCTTTCAATCATATCTTGATTACAGCATTACACAGAAAACCATTTCATATTTGATACAATAAAAGGTCATACAATTCAGTGATTACTGGTCACCACCACAAACTTTGATTTAAACCAATCTATTTTTCCTGCCGGGGTAACTGGTTTAACAGATGAGTGGAGGAAATACCCAAAGACTTGCTACCCTAGTCATAAAGAGCCAGATGCCCTACACCATAAAGAATCAAGTGTCCTGAAAACTGAAAAACATCCACCACCACCATAATGTACACATTGGATTCAAGTTGAACCAAGAATGGCAGGTTACACAAATGAAAATTTAGTGGCTGTATACTAAAAAATAAATTAAAAAAATAGGAATTCATAAAGAATTAAAGGCCTCTGTATGAAGGATTTTTATGTTTAAAAAAACCTGAAAACAAATACTTGAAAGCACAGCTCTTGAGAGTTGTAGAAATGATAATTCATGCATTCAAGTTAGTCAACAAGTCCAGTATAGACTTGTTAGAATCAAGTATGGTCCTTTTAAAGCAGCACCTTAGACATTTTATCAATAGTTTAATGGTGATGTACATACCGGTCTTCTCTTATATAGCAAGTATATAAAATGCAAAAGGTTGATAACAAGGAATGTTGTATTCCAGATCATTATATCCAGAGCACAACGGAATAGCGTTGCCCAGATGATGAATAGTGTACATCCTGCCAAAAACAAAGTGTGTCAAATGATTATGTATACACACACACACGTCCAAAGAGCTATGATTCCAACAGAATACTGCGACTGGTTTTTCCCAGCCTCCTCAGTTAGGTATTCCAAGAATAAAAATATTCTGTTTAGTTTACTTCCAAATAATATTAATAATAATAATAATAATGCTCCTCCTTAGGGCAATTAAGCTGCAAGTCATACACTGGCCCTTCGTAGGCAATGAAAGCAAATGCATTCCACTGCAACTACAATATGTGTGCCACAGTCATAAGCATGTATGGACAATTAGCAAAGCTCTTCACACTAAAAAAAAATCCCAGAAATCATAATGGCTGGCAGGAGGTCGCTGTGCATGCCGTTTACATGTGTGTGTGTCACCAATGGAGGTATATTGGGACCATACAGATGTTTGTATGTACAGGCTACCTTTCTATTAAAATAATATCTAAAGTACCGTATTTTTCGCTCTATAAGACGCACCTTTTCCCCTCCAAAAATTAAGGGGAAATGTGTGTGCGTCTTATGGAGCGAATGCTAGCTCCATGGTTTCAGCGAAAGCAATGCGAAGCCTCCAAAGCGCAGTGGGAGCGCTCCCGCCGTGCTCTGGAGGCTTCGCATTGCTTTCGCTGAAGCCTGGAGAGCGAGAGGGGTCGGTGCGCACCAACCCCTCTCGCTCTGGAGGCCTCAGGAATAGCCGCCTGAAGGCCCTTCAGCGGGAGGAGAAATGGAAGGGGCTCAGTTTCTCCTACCGCTTCACTGAAGGGGCGCTGTGCAGACAGGGAGAGAATTTTTTTTCTTGTTCTCCTCCTCTAAAACTAGGTGTGTCCTATGGTCGGGTGTGTCCTATAGAGCGAAAAATACGGTAGTTTGTGTTGTGGTATGGAAGAAGGGGGGGTACTAGTATGCAATAAGAAGAAAATCTATTTGTTATATAAAAGCTTTTGCATATTACTAAATATTTGTTTGACCTACCTATTATTACCATGGCTCGTAGGACAATCATATGAAGATGGAAAGTGGTTGGAATAACCAATCCAACAGCAAAACAAATATTGGCCAAATGAAACACGAGATGGTGAATCTCTCTCCAGTTTTCACAAAGAGTTTCATTCAAAGGCATAGAGATGGGATTGTTGACATCTGGGTTGAAACTCAAAGGGGTCACCATGATTGAATTTGCTTCTGTAGGATTCATCTTGAAGTTGCCTGTAAAAATGTTTTTTTAAAACAACAACAAAACATTAAAATAAGAATTGGAAAATACAACACATAGTTTCACACTTGCAGCTTGAATCAATGTCTTTTTCAACAGATACAAAACAGATACAAAAGTACTGAAGACCATATTCACAGATGTTAAAAACTCTTATACCGGTATTTAACATTCCGAAAAGTTTTTGCGTGTGTGTGTGTGTGTCACACTATCACTCTATTTTTAAATAAGAACAAAAGGCAACATATGTATCCAAGCTGCTCCAAACTGTTTTGCTATCCACGGCAAAGTATCAGCTTTCTGCATGCATGAAGTGTATGCCAAAGGTGGCTTCTATGCTTTAGATCAGTATTGGCCTGGGATGCTTAAAAATAAAGTGAGTCTCCCTTATCTATCCCACACCTATCAAACTGTCATGTGGCAGCAACATTAAATAGTTCTACTAAATATAGCACTTTACAACGCTTGAGAGGCAAAAGGCTGCACAATTTTTCTGACAGCCAATTTTAAGTGCAGCAGAAACAGGTTTACTTTATCTCCAAACACGACAGAAGGGCAGATAATGCATCTGACCACGGAGCAGAACTGTCCATGCATGGGCATCAGCAAGGGGCACTTCTTCATTAGATGCACAACCAGCCCCTAGTATTGAAGTTGAAAACTTCTTAACAGGGGCATAACTGTTTGCTTCTCTGCACTGTTTAGTTTTAACAGTGGCTTTCTTGGCAGTTCCTATTCAGTTTTAATTATTTTTTTCTGGTTTGTATTCATGCTTTTCAACTTGAGCCAAGTACTTTTTATTGCCTGGTAATAATAATGTCAAAATACCACCAACACATACAAAGACAGTGAAGGAAAAGAACACAAATGTAACAACTTACAGGGTGGAATATTTTTTACCTTAAGTCATATTTCCTTTTTTAAATAATTTGAATTGAGTTTTCATTTTCCTACATTTCAAATTAAACATTTTACAAACTTTAAAATATCCAATGACTTCCCTTCTTCTCCTTCCATGGTTCATATTACATATCATACTTTCTTGCATATTTTACAATAACCATTCAAATCAATTTTCCACTTTCACATCAATCAAATATTGTTTACTCTGTTGAATTTATCTTATTGCTGCCAGTGTTTTCAGCTGTGTACAATTATTTCCCATATATTCAATAAATATTTTTCACTCTTCTTTAAATATACATTCTTTTTGCACTCTTATTCTGGGGGTTAAACCTGAAAGTTCTGCATATTCTAACATTTTAAGTTGCAAGAACTATATATACAATTACCATGCAAGTACAAAGGTGGGGTGGCGGTTAACTATGCAAGAAAGCACTTCAAAATTAATTTGTCGAAAGTCAGGCCCACATTAGATTTTGAATTTTAAAAGCACAGACATTCAACAAGACATTGAAAAAGCTTTCAACATTATAAGCGTATCAGAATCCAAACGTCTTTACTTTCAGAGTTACTGTAAAACTTGGCATGGGCTAGAATGTAAAATCTTATTATCACCTGCATTTTATCCTGCACAAATATTTTATTATTATTTATTTATTGTTATTAATTTATTAGGATTATTTATTTATGCCTATAAACATTTACACATGACACAAATTGGTCAGTACAGGATGAAATACACCTTTAAGGTTGCAGTGCTTACTAGAGAATAAATCTCACTGAATTTCATGCCTAGGCTTGGGCTGCAAGTAGTAGGGTATTTTTGCACACTAGCACAAGTCACTGAGAAGAGGCAAGCTATATATAACACACCACACACACACAAAAATCCTAAGCTCTATCCGGGCACACTGCAAGCATGAAAAGCCTACACACAAGCTCCACTCTGCTTTGCCCTCCAACTCATGGAGGGCAACTGTGTAAAGTGGGGAGGAGTGGGAAAGAGAGATAAACTCTGAACCTTTGGTATCGTGCAATACTGATCCCTGCACAGCATCACAGATAAACAAACCGTTGGGAAAATTCCCCATGGGATACCACTGTTTTCTGAATCACCTGGCTTTGTGCTGCTTCAGAACAAGTGTCCTTATAATTAGCTGATGACCTGTAAACAGACAAAGCAATGCATTAATTCCATTCATTCTTAAAAAAGAAAAGAGACAGTAGCCAAACTCTTGACTCAAAATGAAAACACATTTTATTGTTAATGCAGTTTTGCAGGCTTTCAGTATGCTCTTGTAAAGCGTAACCATAAACATTTGGCAGGGTTATTTCAAGTAGATCGTGACTGCATCTATTTATATAAATTAATTCAGTTTGAATTTATTTTGCATCCTATATTTGCTGGACTTCAAATATAAATACACCGCCTTTCATATACCTGTAAGCAGATACTTATTAAAGAATATATTTGAAATGAAAAGGATCAAAGCAAGGAGCAACAGCAGGAGTCGTCTCCTCAGTAAGCGACTGAAGGCATCCAAGGAAACGGGTGGCAGATAAGCCCATATAGCCTGACTGCCAAATTACGGCAGGCTCTCCTCACAAAGGACCGCTGTAAAGAGATAAGCAGACCACCACTTGGGGGTGTCTCCACTGAAATGTCCCTTGACATTCCAGGCTGTGACAGAGCTTTGCACACAAGCGGACCAGAAAGCAGGAAGGCCCTGGCTGGGGACAACAACAGGTGCACAGCTTAAATGGAGCCAGGCCTCAGAAAAGCTTAGGGCTTCCCCTGAATTTCAAGCAACAGGACTCATTCAAGCAGTCAGGTGCTGCAGGAGTAATAAGCAGGAACAAATCAGCATGTGAAGACTGTCTCTCTCAAGGAAAGGAAGCAGCGGGCTCTACACTTCAACTCTTAAACTGCAGCAGTGTGAGTGTGTGTGTGTGTGTGTGTGTGAGAGAGAGAGAGAGAGAGAGAGAGAGAGAGAGAGAAAGGGGTAACTGAGTACTGAGGGAACCAATATACAGTATTCTTTTGCGCTTGTCACACTTTGAGCTCGCTTCTGGCAGCATATGAAATTGTCCCCTGGGATAGCTCAGTCGGTAGAGCATAAGACATTTAAAATCTATGGGTTGTGGGTTCCAGCCCCACATTGGGCAAAAGATTCCTGCATTGTAGGGGGTTGGACTAGATGCCTCTTGGGGTCCCTTCCAACACTCCAATTCCATTAAGTTACTATGTCTCTATGGCACAGACTAGGCAGGTAGGTGACCTTGCTAAGCTCACCCAGGTCTGGGAAAGAAGAGACTACTATGCGCAGCTGCCTTGCGCTCTGCTGAGGAAGCGCGGGAAACGGACAGTCTTAGAGCTGCGTCTCTGAGCAGGCGCAAAGTGAATTTCTGCCGCCCCTCCAGAAAGACGGCCTGGAATTCTTGCCGTTCTTCGAAGGGGGTTTGCCTGCGCGCGAGAGGGGCGCCCGGCTCCCGGGAAAACTTTCTCCTGAGCAAGGGGAGGCGAGCCCCAAGGGCCACGAGGCTGCCGAGAAAACCCCTCGCGGGAGCCTCTCCCGCATCCGCAGCTGGTAACTCCGCCGCCCGAGCGGCCCCTGCAGCGTCCCGCCTCCCGTTTCGCGCGCTTGCTGCCGCCTCGCCCAACTTCTCCCGTCGGGGCTGCAGCCTTACCTGCCGCTCGCTTTTGAGGCGCCTCCGTCCGGCCGTGGGTCTCCTCCGGCGGCAGCTCCTCCGAGGGCGCCCTCTCTCGCCGAAGGAGTCGAGGCGAAGCACGCGCGAGCCCCCGGGGCGGAGGTTTTGACTAAAATAGGCAGCGGGCAGCAGCCGCCACCAAGTTGCGGGCGGCGCCAGCTCTCCCTTCGCGCGCCGCCTGCTGCGACCTCTCGAGAGCCGCGGCGGCAGACGCAGCGCGCAAGCGCCGGGAAGGCGAAGGCACAGCCCCGGGCAGGCGGGCCCTTCCCTCCCTTCGCCGGCTGTTGGACGGCGGGGACTCAGGCAGATGCAAACTGCTCCGTGGCTCCCGCCGTCGGGAGGCGCTTGAAACGAGATTCGGAGTGCCTCTGAACATGGGCCGAGTGTTTCTTTTCAGTACTGAGTAGCAGAGAATCTGTTAGGTCCCAGTTCCTCCTCCTCCTCCCCAAAAGACCAATCAAACGCATAAAGCAAGGTTTAATTAATACTTCTGTTGCAGAGGGTATTGGGCTGCTGTGCTTTGGTTCAGGAACCAATGGCCACCCGAGTAGCCCGACAGGTGTGAAATAGCCTGCTAATTTCTCAGGTGAGGGAGGAGCTACGAATTAAAGAACGAGGCGAGTCCCACATTTACCAGGAATCCGTATTCTCCGACTAGATGCCCTACTCCCAGTTCCCAGGTAAGGGAGCAGGATTTGGACGCAATGAGGAAAGTGGAAAGGCTGTAGCTTCAAAAGGTCCCAGATTCCATCCCTGACACCTGCAGGTAAGGCTAGGAGACACACCTGTCCTGAAACCAAGGAGAGTCAGTGCAGGCCTGGGAGTAGCCAGGATTTATTAGGGGAAGGCAGAACCAAGTTATCTGCCACACAATTGGTCAGTTAGGTATTTCTATTTATTTACTTGACTGGGGGAGCAGCTGCCCCCACCGCACCCCCCTGGCTAGGCCCATGGATAAGCCATTGGTCTGACATGGTTTACTATGTCCCTGTGAAATATGATGAAGTGGTTAGGCAGCAGAGCTGGCCTGCAGGTGAGACGGGGTGAAGCAGCCACTTCAGGCGGCAGAAATGCAAGAGGCAGCTTCCTGTCTTCCCCACCACTTCAGACATCACCAGAGCAGCTGTACTTTGGTCTGGTGTCTCCCCCACTGCTTACAGTGGAGGGCAGCCAACACTGAAGCTCTCCCTCTTGCCCAATTTGAGCAAGAAGAGGGGGTGTTCCAGACAACCTTGCAGAGTTTTCCCCCAGTGATGATGTTTGCAAGGGCCTTTCCTTTCTGATCCACATGTGTCTAGCCTTCTGTCTTTCTCTTCCCCCTTCCCTCTCTCTCATTCCCCCTATAATTGTATCTAGGTTTTCTCTTACTCTGCTTCCCATTTCTTACAATGTATGTACTCGATTGCCTCTTCTCACTTTCAATCGATTCTCATCTATCTAAATACATGCTAATAAAATAATAATCTGATTTAAATGCTTTGGAAGAAGGAAAATGTGTATACATGTTTTAGGATGTAATTCCCATAAATGTGGAAGGTGTTTCCATTTTCCCCTACTCTCTAAATAACCGGGAGTGTCTGTAAAGGCAATGGCAGGCATGAAACTATTAAACTTGTAAATCTACACCAAGGAAAGCAGTGTACAATAAATTGTTATTCATGCTATGCATCAAAAATACATCTAGAGAAAGGATCAATGTATCTCATTAATTCAAAGCCAAGGAACAACCATTTGAAAGTATTATGTCTTCATAGCTATTAAAATATTTATAGCAATTGCTCATTTTTCTTCTAACGTTTCTGAGCATCTTGCTGTTCATCTCTTATTTTCATCTTTTGGTAGAAGACATTATTTCACATCATATATAATAGTGAATGTATAAGAGAGAATCTTCTACTTCCTCATGGAAGTGGTTGCGGATAAATTTACTCTTGTCTCTTGACAAATTTACAAATGTCTCTTGAGAAACCCAATACTGACAAACCCAGCTGCTGCAGCATGTTGGAAAGGGCCACAGGGAGGTGGCAAAAAATATGCAGAAGTTCCCAGCTTCAATCCCTAAAAGTTCTAGGTAGTAGGGTTGGAAATGTCACGTACCTGAAATCCTGGAGAGCTGCTGCCAGTCAGTGTAGACAATACTGAACTAGATGGACCAATGGTCTGACTTGGAATAAGGCAGCTTCCTATGTTCCTGTGCATTAGGAACTACAGAAGAATCGCCTGTCCACACAGTTCATGTAGGGAAGATGCTTCTGCATACGTGGGCCAAACATTTATTTTGTTGACCACCCAACTGCCCAGCCAACAAAGTCCTCACACTAAGTTCAAATGAAAACACCAAGTTTAATCAATAGCTAGTCTTCAGATTTAAATGCTCTACCACAACCATGATGGCTATTATCTTAGAATTTCAAAGTGATGTTCTAAATAATGTGGCTTATTTTGTGCGGGCAATAGCATAGGTGCAGAACAGACCTGCCTTATATAAAGGTCTGAAATATAAAGTTACTGCGAAACTACTTCTGAAACTTTCCACATATTATATCAAGTACATGATGTAAAACTATTCTGGACTGTTAAGAAAATAAGGTATTCTTACTGAACATTATATCCCAACATCTGTAAAATATGTATTTTTACAACCTTGGTCAAACAAGTTCAGTACAGAAAAGTCAAACACAGGAACATTTTATTTAAAGCTGATAACATATATAAAATTACCTTTGCCTATTTCTGACTTCCCCTGAGTATGAACAAAAAAATGCAACAAAATCTGTAATACTACAAACCAAAGATTGTCCCATCTGTCAAGGAATCTGAAGACAGTCACAGAAGACTCTGAGATGTGGCAAATGTTTCACACCAGAGGTACCATCCTCAACACTTCAACTCTCCCATAAAATAACTATTCTATCTCCTTCCTCTGGCACAAGTGGGATTGTGCTGAGTACAAATCTGGCTCTCACCATGTATATTACATGGATCTCACCATGTAAATCTGGATCTGGATCTCACCATGTATATTATACTACTGGAAGTGATTCCATTTGGATTACTCCTAGTCCAGTATATTGGGTTTGATTTGAATTAATAAGTCTAGAAAATTCAATTCCTAACAAGAAGCAAGAGTGTGGACAAAATAAGACAATCCAGATCTGGCACAGCAGTGCTTTCAAAAATATGGCTTGAAGGTACAGGCTGGAATGTAAAAAGAGTGTTGTATCCTACTAAGATATAGTCATAGTAGATGCACTGAAATTAATGAACCTAAGTCAGCCATGTACACTAATTTCAATGGGTAGACTCTTAGTGGGAATAACACTGGATACAACCAATCTCTCAGTGGGATTAACACTGGATACAACCAGTGGCGTAGCGTGGGGGGTGCAGGGGGGGCCGGCCGCACTGGGCGCAACATCTGGGGGGGGGGTGCGCTCGCACTCACAGCTCTCTGCCTGAGTGCTAAAATCCACGGGTTAGGGGACACAAATTACTTGCCTTGCCCCGGGTGCTGACAACCCACGCTACGCCACTGGATACAACCAATAATCATGAATGAACTAAACAATTTAAACTGCATATAACAGCCAGGTGCCAGGCAGATCCAGGATGGTGCAGTTGTTTCATTTCCAAAGAGTCTTGGCTCAAAATGTTTATAGGGGCAGATCTTCATCAAACAGTCTCCAGCTTTCTGAGAGGGTTAAAGAAATTATGGCATTTCTCATTATAGACTCTTCAATATTGCTCCATAAAAACTAGTCATTCTTTTTGGTGTATCAGACATGTAAGTAGAAAAGCCTTTACACCTTTTCCTCCTTAAAAGAAAAGTAACTACAGGATGAACTGAGCAGTAACATACGCAATAGATCATCCAGCTCAATAACATTAATAAGATCAAGTCATTTTACACATACTTAATGTTTATGCGATTGTTTCTCTTTTCATTACTATAAAGTTTATAGTATAAAATATTGTGGAGTTGTCTTCCTCCTTGATCTTTTATATAAAATGGTAAAAATAAAATCTGGCATCTTTATAAAAAAATAAATGTAAACCAGGTTCTAATGAACAAGCAGCAAACTAGTTTGGCATGACAAAAAGGGCTTGGGACTTCAGTTTCTCAAGCAGTAGCCCCATGCCCCATGCCAACCACCAAGTTTTGGAACTGAGGACCATTTCATAAACAATTAAAATTGCATGGGAAGAAGGCATGCTGTTCAAAGTAAAACATTCCACTAGACTCCCAAATCTTCTAGGTGCACTCAAAAGAGCTCATCATATCCCTTTCCATTTGGGCTTAGTTAGTTAAGTGCACCTTCTGTCCCTTGAAAAGTATGCCCAACTCCACCAAATTTTTCCATTAGTAGGCACTAAAACCACCACCACCAGCTGTATCAGAAATCTCACTTGCCATGTTGGTATAACTATCCATATTAGGCCACTGATTTCTTGCATAAAGATAGGTGAGCAGGACTCTCTTCTGGCATACAAGCAGAAGTGTTTTGCTGTTTCATTCAACACTCTGATGTATAAAGCGTTACTTATGGGCAACAGGCATTCAAGCCATCTTACTATCACCATTTAACCAAAGTAGCCACACCTGATGACATAACCATGGAACTGGGGTAGTTAACCTTGATATGGTAACATTCAGTATTTATAATGTACCATATGATAATGACATTAACAGTGCTTGGATCTGGATTCAAACCTTGGGGAAAAATCACAATCTGATAGTCAAATGGAAATAACAAAGCTGTTGCAGGGATGAGGAGTTATAATTTAAACCATATATCCCTGCATCACATGTTTTATATGAACATTCACAAGTCTACTGTATGATCTGATGGCTTGCTTTTGTATCTTCTTTATAGACATGGAAGCTGATGGTATTTTTCTCTCTCTAAGAGCTTGTTGTAGCATGGTAGTAATTGCCCACAAAGCAATGTTGCTATTTCAGTTCACAGGTTCAGCAGGTTTTTGCAGTGCTTAAAAACCTGCAAAACCTATTTGTCTAGAGGCAATAGTGGGTCAGCAGAAATGAATGTATATACCATGGGGAATGTTGCATTTATCATGCTACTACCATTCTTAGAAAACTGCTCTCTCTCTCCACAGCTAGGGTACCTGCTGCTCTACTTTCAATTAAAATACCTGAATATTCTTTCCCTGCTACATATGTTGCAGCAATTAAAGTGACTGGCACATGCTTTGTACTCAAAGTAATTACATTAGTGCCTTTTGTTTTCATGTATAGCCTCTCTGCAATACCCTGAGAGAAATCTCAAGTCATCACTTCATGAATGTATACAAGAAAGAAATTATTGTTAGCCTTCTTTCAGGTTTTACAGGCTGTGCAGTTTCCTGTTTCATGTGTCATCTTCTGAAAGGCACTGCACAATGAGACCAAATTTATGCATTGTAATTACCAAGTAACAAGTGAGTCAAGATTACTTTTTAGAGATGGTCTGCATGTTGCTGTTCTCTAAGATAAAACTGCTTGCATAATTCATGATGTCAAGGAGGCCTCAATAAACATGAAGAGCTCTGTGCAAATGTCATTTTTGAGACCACAATATCCAAGGCACCACAATTACAACAAAGCTTTATCTCATAATAATTTATATCTGCGCCCCCATCCCCCGCAACATAGTAAGATGAGCAGAAGGAGTAAACAGAAACTAATCATAACGCACGATCAGTCAAGATGGCATCCTGCTAGCTTAGACACGGTGAAAGGAGCTGAGAGAGTTTTTTCTCTTCCTTGCCTCTGGAAAAAAATCGCTTTTATTTTAAAGTTGCCTTAATGAGAATCTTCCATTTGTTTTTTTTATGAAACTGCCACAGTTCATTTCAGGTGCAATGAACGCAAAATGCATCATGCTGAAACACAGTCACATTTTACAATATTAGTTAATGTTGTCTTGAACTGTGCTGAATCTGGTTTACAGGTTGCATTTTGGGTGCCTCTGGAATGGACACATGATAGAAGTTTGGTAAGCGGATGTCACATCGGAATCCTTTCCCCAGGTTCACTCTGTCATTCAGAGCATAGAGCTTATCGGCAATATCATTCCCAATTAGAATCGAAAATATCCGTGAGATGAATCGGTGTTTAGCAAAGAGTAAATACATTTTTTTTCTCCTCCAGGCCACATATCGACAGTCTGTTTCTGCTGTGAGGGTTACCTTAAAGAAACATTGGGAGAGGGAGAGGGAAGGGGGGAGAGAGAGCGAGAACACAGAAAGTTAAAATTATATCCGTGCACTGATGTCTTTATAACTGAGATCCACCTTCCTTTGGTGAAGGAAAGTGGACCATTATGTGTTTCCTCATTCTGATGCAACGAAGAGATGTGTTCCCAGATCAGTTATTGGATCAGGAATTGAATGTACATCCAAATATGTATCTGAGCATGGATACTATATATGGGGGCAGCAAGTGGGGACATCTTTTGAGAGACCAATTGAGGGCATACACTCTCCACCCTACTCTGTAACCTTTTATACTCCGGGGAGAATCCATTATTACAGTTTAAAACAGAGGTTTTCAACCTTTTGAGTCCACTGCTCCCTTGACCAACTAAATTCTTTCTGTGGCACCCCTGTGGGGCTCAGGAATCCAGTTAAGTCACCCCTTGCTTGCAGAGCTAGCCGCCTCTCACCCTTTTATGAACCCCCTCCCTTGTGAAGTGTTCCCTCAGCCTCCTCTCCCTTTCCTTGGGAGTTCTCCGGGCAGCCGCTGCCATCAGCCCTGGTCCCTGAGCTGCCCCACCCCCACCCCAAAGAGAGGTGCCTCCTCCCACCGCCCCACAGGGGCCCGGAAAGCACCTCCTGGCCAGCCCCAGAGGCACCATTCACCTGGGGAGCTTGTAGCCAGGACTGCTGCAACAAACAGCTGTGCAAGTCTCTGGGAGGCAGAGATGCAAGAGGGCATCAGAGGAGGGAGGGAAATAAACAGGGACAGTGTTGCCTGCAGCACCCTGACCATCATCCAAGGCACAGCAGGTTGAAAACCATTGGTTTAAAGAATGCTATGCATGTGCAGACAGGAGGAGGAGCATGTGTTCTGTACAAATGGCAAATCAATAGATCTGTTTCCATTTATATCAGCTTAAGAAATGGGTTTATAAGGTGGAATGAGGAGCAAGAGGAAAGCTTTCAAAATGTTCTCTCTGGATCTGGAAATCTTTTTACTTCCATCATTATTTTTTTAAAGGCCTCACTATGAAATATAATCAATCACTTATTACTCAACCCTATTTTCTGCATTACGTGTGTGCAGATGTTAGTAACAGAATGCTTGGCTCTTTGAATTTGTAGCACCTCTGCAGAGAGAGCTTCAGTATCAGGGAAACCTCACTGGCTGGCATTGCAAGCTATCCCAGATACGAGTATTTACACAAATTCTCATGTTGAGTGTTTCTGCCTGTAAGCACCTGTGATTTCACTGCTGCTGGATGGAAGAAGGAAATAAAAAAGATCTAAATCCATAGCATCCTCAAATGTTTACTCCAGTTTGAATGCTCTATATCGTTAGAAAGGACCTTTGTCCCCAAGCAAGCTTTAATTTTGGCTGAGCAGTTGCTGGAGTCTTTGCATCTTGGATTCTGTGAAAGAGAGGGTGTTAGATTATCCATCATATCTGCAAAATCCCCCTACCTGAAAAATGCCTTCTTCTGTAGGTCTTAGTGAATCCCATTCAGGCGAATCCAGAAACTGGAGGGGGAAAATATAATGCAGAAATTCCCCATCCACTGTCACTCTGATCCTAACAAAACAGAGCAACGTGTTAATATTGTTAGCACAGAGAAAAGGAATTAGATTAGTTCTTTTAAAAAAGCAACGGCTGGGTATGGATAAAATTTAGTTTCCACAGATTTCATAACAATCAAAAGAGCTTCATTTTCATTTTGGGTGCATACTAGACATACTGCAGGATATCAAAGAGAGCAGATATTAAACGTTATCTCACACAGTTCAAAGTTTTCCATTTTTATGCCAAATTATGTTGGGAAGTTGCATAATAAATTTCATACATAAAATGTTCATCTTTCAAATGTTATAAGCAGCAAGTGACAATACATTAATAATACCATTTGCACATGCAAGGAACAAAAAATAATTCCAATTCATGTCTTCTTAAAGAGTTCTTGAATCTCCTTTGCACTGAGTTTTTCAGAACACAAAAATGTATAAAACAGAGTCATCCATCCCAAAAGATAAGCCTGACTCATAAGCTACAGCGCCAAAGGGATAAGGGAGCTGCATTGTGGAATAATGTGTCTTCAGGACTAACCCAGCCTTTTTATCATTTTATCATTTATCATTTTATAACTGAGATCCTCCTTCCTTTGGTGAAGTTTTCCAAAACTGCACGAAAGTGAACCATTATGTGTTTTCGCACTCTGATCCAACTAAGAGATGTGTTCACAGATCAGTTACTGGATCAGGAACCGAATGCACATCCAAATATGTATCTGAGCATGGATACCGACTATATATGGAGGCAGCAAGGAGGGGACATATATTTCATGCATTGGGTGTTAACTGATAGATGTTGTTACCATCAAGATGTGGTGGCACCATGCTTGCTTAGAAAACCTTTTTTAAAAGGATTATTCAACATTATGGAAGGTAGGTCAATCCATTGCTATTGGCCAACATATAAATGAAACCAGTATTCAGAGTCAGAATGCCTATGAGCAAACAGGAGAGGACTTGCCTTCAAGCACTGCTTATGAATTTCCAAAGGTACTTGGCTGACCACTGCTGGAAACAAAATGGTGGCCTTGATTGGCATTTGCCAGTTTCAGAAGGGCTACCACGTACAGGCAGCAGATTCCTGCTGACACACAGGGACCAGAAAATGTGCCATATTTTCTATCTACAATGTGACAGATGGAGCTTCCCCTAGATTGGTGGCACATTAGGCACAACTCACACACCAATTTAAGGATTACCGTAATATTTTTTTTAAAAGATGTCTCAATTCCCAGATCTTCAAAGAGATGAAACTGGTCACATAGGCAGCAGGGCTCTCCTCCATTACCTTGCACACTCATAAAGCAGAATGGTTTTAGAGAATACTTAGTGGTGAACAAGGTTACTGAATTTAGTGTTCAGAAATATCCAAGTTAATTTTTAGACTTTACATTACATAGCAGAAAGCATGGCTGAGGGCAAGGAGGGAGGCAGAGCAATGTAAAAAGGGAATCTGCTATGAAGAGGGGAAAGAGAAACACACACTGCCTGGTAATCCTATTTTCTAAAACCCAATTCACACTTCCAAGCAGTCATTTCTCTTTACATTTTTTATTTATATAGGTGCTTTTTATAGAAGAAATAAAGAATAATTATGAAAGCTATTCTTCCAGGGAAGCTAAGTCTTACCAGAAGCTGCAGAGTTAATGTTTTTTGGCACTTGCATAGATTTGTAGACTACAAGTGATAATTAAAACACACCCTTCTCCCCCTCCTTAAGCTGTGGCATCTTTGGTAGTAGAAATGTTTTTGCACTCAAGTTTAAAGTGTCAGAAATGCTGAGCCTACTGCATTCAGTTTAAACAGGAACAAAAGAAAAACAAAATACAGCATTCTTGATTATTGTTCTGTTTCTAAATTTACAAGCAGGGTGTAAGAATAATACAAACCTTCCTGACAGAAGCAAGGAGAGCTTATCAATTGGTGTTTTGCCTTGCATGGCATAACAGTGCTCCTTTTCCAGTGTAACTACTTCTTCATCACAGCACAGGATGATCTTTCTAAAAATTGTCATTGAAATCCCCAGGGGCCGGAACATAGCAAGGTAAAGCTCCTGGAATTCTTTGTCAAAGGCAACACTACGGACTTGGTAGGCCACATAAATGAACTGTACAAAGCATATCACAAACAGTATAAAATTCCAAGAGAAAATGTCAGCTGCACAGACATCCAGCCATGACCAGACAGACGAGCAGAGAAAACCTAGTCCAAGCAAAAAGAAGACGTAGAGCAAGCCAAAAATGCCACTTCCACCCATGTAGCCAACAACGAACAAGATGCTGGCCAAATGATAGATTGATCCTTCTGCTTCCGACTTCCAGTTGACACAGATTGGGTGTGCATATATCAAACTGTCCCAAAAACTTGAGTTGTCTTCCATGGCTGGAACATCCAATTGATCAGTATTGAATGTCATCGTCTGTCTCTGCGATTTCAAAAACTCTGTTAAAAAAATAAGGTTCTGGCAGAATAACAGCCCATTATTTCTCCAACTTTGCCTTCGTTAGCTGGTCACCATAATGTCCATGCATTTTATAGCTTAAAGAGATGCAAAGTTACTCAGCTAGGGAAACAGTCTTCTTAGACATCCATACTGTTCCAAGTTGTGTCCTGAGACTTCCATGTGTGCTTGGTTCATGATGTGACTGATCTGTCCAAGAGAAAGAATAAAGAGGAAGGGAAAGTATAAACATAGAAAGGAGCATTTATACAACTGTTTTTATATTAAGCCACAAAAAAAGTTTGCTTAGCTCAAACTATGTATTTCCAAGGCTCAGTACAGGCCTTTATTCAATACAATATTATTATTCATTTGTATAGTATTTTCACTGTTGAATCCTGTGCATGATTACTCAGAGAAGAAAGGATCAGCAAGTTCAATGAGGCTTGTTCCCAAGTAACAGAAGAATCCAAAGTATAGGAAGCTGACTGAAGGTGGCAAACATGGTTCTCCCCCTTCTTATTTAATCCCTACAATCACCCTGTGGGGTAGGTTAAGCTGGGAAGCAGTGACTAGCCCAGGGTCACCCAGCAATCTTCATGGATGTGTAGGGATCTGAACCCTGGTCTTTCAGGTCCTGGTATGACATTCTAACACTGCTCCACTCTGGTTCTCTCTTATATGACAACATAAGTAGCAGTATTTTATTTATTTATTTTTTAAAGCAAGCTAAAAACTGCCAAAGTGGGCAACATTTACAGGTCATCCTTAAGTTAATGGTAACAACAATAACTTGGTCCCAGTGTTGTACACAACCTTCAATACTATTCTTTAATTGTTCTTATTTGTCCCAGCCTGAGGTGGTTAAAAGGTAAAGGTAAAGGGACCCCTGACCATTAGGTTCAGTCGTGACCGACTCTGGGGTTGCAGCGCTCATCTCGCTTTATTGGCTGAGGGAGCCGGCATACAGCTTCTGGGTCATGTGGCCAGCATGACTAAGCCGCTTCTGGCAAACCAGAGCAGCACACGGAAATGCCGTTTACCTTCCTGCCGGAGTGGTACCTATTTATCTACTTGCACTTTGACGTGCTTTCGAACTGCTAGGTGGGCAGGAGCAGGGACCGAGCAACAGGAGCTCACCCCGTCATGGGGATTCAAACCGCCGACCTTCTGATTGGCAAGTCCTATGCTCTGTGGTTTAACCCACAGTGCCACCTGCAATGAGGTGGTTAAGTAAATATTAAAAAGAAGCACAATGGCTTGAATCCAGACTTTATCTTCCTTGGACCAAGGGGCTCTTTCTGCCCATGGAAGTGAATAAGCGAATAAGCAAATAAGAGTAGATGTGACTTTTGCAGATATCCACCTCCCCCTGCAGTCACCAATGACCTTTTTTGTTTTTTAAGGAGGGGGAGAATTGCAAAAGTTGCCTTCCCTCTGCCCCACCCTGCTCTATCAGCAGAAGCAAGGACTGGATCCAACCCAATAAATAAAGGCAGTTCTAATATACAGGGCATGTGAAAAAAGTGAGTGGAGTTTTCCGAAGGGAGCCCCTCTCCAATAGTCTGAAGGCATGCAAAGCACATTGGGTGAAACCCAGGGGGGTTGGACCTGATGGCCCTTGTGGTCCCTTCCAACTCTACAATTCTATGGTTCTATGAAAACAAGTCAGCTGTTGAAGTCGAGCAGGTTTCTGGCCCTATTGTCTGCCAGGATGGTAGTTGAAAACAATATCTAAGACTCTCTGCCTGCTTTGGAAGAACATCAGGATGGTATAGTAAATGAATTAAATTTTAATATAAACAGTGTTGTAAATTTACATGCACCTCAACAGTCTTCTTATACTTTTAAAATATAGTTTTCAGAAGCAGCTGCTGAATGTCTGAGGTTTTTCTTCTTGTTCTGTTGAAAGTGTAAAGCCCCACTGGCTTTGACTCAGTTCTAAGAGTAAAATTCACCTATGCAAAATGACATCAAGCTGCAGGCACAGCAGGAAAGCAAAAATTACAATTTGCCTTTGAAATAATTACCATCAAAACCCCCCGAAAATAGAGCAGTTTTAAATGTCAGTGCTTTTCTGTGTTAAAGAAACCAATCATCCAATCATTATCTTCCATGGGGAATCAATGGAGCTTATTTTTCCTCAGCCACTCAATCACTTTGCTCTCTGAATGCTGAGAGGATTCAGCACTTCAGAAGTGCCATTGCTGTGGTGAATGCAAACAGAAGCTGAAGCAGGGCATGGAAAATTATCAATATCACATTTCTCAGGTGATATGTTTTAATTCTTTTATGGGCTTCTCAAGAGACCATTCATAGCACGATCTGAACAAGCTGTTGCTAGGCTTATGCTCACACAAGCAGAGTCTCTGTGTAACAAAGAGCTCAGTTCTGCTTCAGCTTGTGTTGCAAATAGTTTGGATGTAGAGCAGAAGCATAAAGGCACGGAGGCATCTTGATAATGTGGAGTAAAATATAAACTGCTTCAAAAGACAATGCACAAAATAATTATGGAAAGGGAAACACCACAGGAAGTATACAACAATTCAAGAGATCAAGAATTGTTCGGACCAGTCAATATATGTTACAAAGGATACCTGAAGTGTACCTAGCCATCTTTTAGAAGAGGGGTGGATAACCTGAGATACTCCAGATGTTGACCATGCTGGCTGTGGCTGATGGAAGTCCCAGCCTCTAAATCACCGAGTCTCAGTTTAATGAAAATAGAATCTTATGAGATCAGATCCCCACCACCACCATTTCGTGCATTTCAAGGTGGATGACCTAAACCTGTCCTTACTGCATCAGCAAATAGCCCTTTTGACCACCAAGGTATTTTAAGCAACTGGACCAAACCTTAGAGGAGCTTTTAAGAGCAATATAAATGGTTAATGACTACAGAACAGTCTGTTTTAATTGCACCCTTCATCATACTTTACAGGCTCCTTATTACAGTTTTTGCAGATTCAGTGTATTCATCTCAGAGGTCCAATCACAAAACAGCCAAGTACTAATCAAAGAATGATAGTTAAGGTGGGAACCTAAACCACTAGCAGAATTCAAAGTGGAAAAACACTGCACAAGTGTTGCCTGAAGCTCTTAATCCAATGTACATTAGACAAAAGTTTAGAATGGTTAAAACTTAGCAGCATTTTGAAGGCCAAACTAGATCAGGAGCAGGGGACATTTTTTTAGGAATGTAAGAGCCTGCAGCATCTTGTTCTCACTGTGGTAGCCCTCAAACAGGACTTGAGCACAATAACACTCTCCCCTCCTGTGGTTTCCAGCAATAGGTATTATGAAGCAAAATTTTCAGCCTGAGTATCACATTCATTTCTGGGCCACCTTCGAAGGGCCACATTCCAATGGTGAGGGGCCAGAAGCAAAAGTAGGTAGAGTCTAGCTTCCATTCATTACACCTGCTTAGGTGCTTCCTTCTATGTGATTTATCCATTATTTTGTTTATTACATTTATATCCTCCCTTTCTTCCGAGGAGCTGAAGGCGGTGCAAATTATTCTCACTCTGCGCCTTCATTTTAATATCACAATGATCCTGTCATTTTGGTTAGACTGAGAGACAAGCGAGTGGCTGAGTCATAGCCGCAGACCAGGACCCTTCAGAGGTGGAGACCTCTGGTAGCTGCAGCTCTGAGAAGGAGATGGAGCCACACCACAGGCTTTCTCATGTGCATCCACAGGCACAACCTCATGCCCTTGGATCCTGATGAGCCACATCTGCCATCAGACTCTGATAGCTAATCCACAGACTCCTCAGGGGATCAAGAGAGCCCTGAGGAGAGATCCCCCACAGCCAGGTACCTCAGGACCTCAAAGGAACCTATGTCTGCAGAACACACCACCCATTTAACTCACCAGGGTGCAGCACACAGAGCTGGGGTCTCTAGTTAATGACTACCTAGTATCACTATAAAATTCAATTAGCTGCACCAGAACAAGTTCAATGTTTCGCCTCAGCTACAGGAGCACTATTTGTGGTCCTGAACCACACCTTCTTTCTTCCTCCAAGGGACAGACTTTGCTAAGCTTTACCATCCTGCCTGCCCGGGCAACCAGGAACTACTGACCTTCCCTTTGGGGGGTGGCATCACTCCTCCCTAGTGGTGGGCATCACTGCAGATCATAACACTGATGAGCTTCATATAAATTACCTTACCATAGTTTTTCTCTGTACTGTATTTTTTGTTTTTATATATTTATATTCATTTTTCTGAGAAGCAGCTGTATGAAACATGTTTTCATCCCCAGGAATGCATATTCCGATTAGCAAAACCTTGAATGCTCTTGCATTATTTTGAGGAAATACCCAAGATTCTCAAGTTACTCATGAAATCCATGAACAGACACATTAAAACAGGACACATTAAGCAGTTTCCCAAAGTACAAAATAATCTAGCAGTTAATCAACAGAAGCCCATAATATATAGAGAGAATGCCAAATTATTCAGAGCTTGTGAGAAATATTGATTTAGTGGTCTTGTCTGTGTTGACTATTTGTTATTTTGAGGCATGTGCCAACTGCATAATTGACATAATGTACACAAAGGGGAGCCCAGTTCTTGGGAGTTGAATTTGCAAGCTAAGAATTTATTATTGCTTCATTCAGAACAAAAAATCTAAACACAACTCCTGTCAGCATAAGTAGAGTATGCTCTGGGAAATCAAATGTGGCACAGTACAGAAATCAACATACTGCTGATGGTAAACAGCACTGACCTCGTCCAGAGAAACTGAGTTGCACTCAGACCAGGTTGAAATTCACAAGACATGCTAGTTCCAACTGACTTTTAAAAGGATTGAAGAAATATTAACTTCTCTGGATGGGGCTTGTATGCTTTGAAGAGTTTTTTAATCAATAGATAGCATGGAGGGGGGAGAGACAGAGAAGTGTTCTGCTGAATTGCTTGCACTATCACTTGTACAAGCAAATCCCAATTCAGAAATTTGCTGCAATCTAATTTAAATGGTTTACATCTAACAGTAGAGTTTAACAATTTACAGCTGTACAGCTGTCTCCTCCAGTACTGAATTAGAATCACTTTTGTCCAACAAGAGAGAACATAAATGTTTCAACCATTTCTTCCCGTAATCTTTATCCAATTATTACAATTTTCTGGCGCAACAACACATTAATTGTACCAGGAGTATTTTCATAAACACAGAAAAATGTTTCTGCCTGCACAGCTCAAAAAACCCAGAAAGCATGGCAACTTTTAACACAAGTTCCTTTTCATATATGGAGTTCTTCTGTATACCTTAATGGAACATTTCAGCTATGATGTTTTCCTAGTGTTAATTGCCCACCTGACACAGTTTTTTTTTTTTAATAAAAGACTTCTGAAATGTAATAAAAATATGGTTATATAATTCTTGTGCCATTTTCCTTTACTTAAATCAAACAGTGAAGTCAGATGAAGAACAGATCTCGTGGTACTTGCTCCAGAAAACCCCCCACGATTGATTTCCATGAGATTTATTAAAGTACTGCTCAAACTCAACACGGATATTCTGATATTTGATAAGTTGTGATGCTGCTCTAGTCTAGCAAGCACAAATTACTTATTTATTAATTAAATTTATATACTGCCCTTCATCCGAAGATCACAGGGCAATTCACAAGATTAAATAGATGTTGAATACCAGTGCAAGTTGCATGCATATATACTCTACATCAAGCACAAATTAACATTACTAGAACAAAACCCCATTTCTGTATATCTGTAGTAAGGTCACAATAATATATTTTCATATTAAACAGTAAGATGAAAAATGTTCTGTGTATATTGGATCAGCATTTCTTAAACTTACAGGATGAATTAATTAATAGCAACATGCTAGCAATCTTTTTCATGGGCCAGGTATATACAAGTTTAGGACTAAACCCTTAAACATTTGCAATTTATTTTAGCATTGCAATCCATTCCAAATTATTTTAATAGTGTAATTCTAGAATTGTAGCAGACACATCCAGTTTGTCCACGAATTGTTTGCTTGCTACAGGGAGAGATAGGGAATTGCAGAAAATTGCCTCCCTGTTACCATTTCCGTTGCTGGTCTCCTTCCATCAGTGGACAGACACTATTGGATACCACCATTAGGTTCATATAGGCATATTATGGCAGTGAATTATGAGAAAGTGCACTTACACATTACCTTTTTCCATTATGTGTTTTCTAATTCAATTGTACACACATTATTTCATTTATCATAGAATAAATAGCATTAACAGAATACAGACCTGCTTCCTATTCACAACCTCTGTTTCCTATTCCCAATCTTATGTTTTTTCTACCACTTCTTGTTTCTGTACTTTGTCCTATTACATGATTTGAACTTTCCTTGGAAACTTGGATAACTAGGTTTATTTTTAAAAACAAACAAACAAAACCCCATTTCTATTATGGCAAGGTATTTTCTACACCTTTATCGAGCCCTTTATAAAATTTAATCCCTTTTGGGATAAGTAATCATGTTTATTTAACTGGCTCAAATGGCATAGGTGCAAAGATATATTTAATTACATTTTAAAGAAAACCAACCCCCAACTTGCCAGGAACTACTCTATGCCTCAAATGTAATGTTTAGTTTTTTTAACATGCAGGCACACATCAAAAGATTAAAAGCTGCTTGTCAGCTGTGCTAATGAACTGTGATTGAACCCTGTAAATTCAATACAGTATAACTTTGCTGGTATGTTGCATAACCACATGATGTTCCTCCAGGCAATTTGCTTACCAACAAATTAAGTTCAGGAAGCTTTTCTGTTTCCAAACTAGAGACAAGGAGCTTTTCTTAATCTAATTTCTGGGTGATGGGTTTACTTTGTAGAGTATGAGTTTGTTGGCTATTACCCAATGTTTTACAGTTCAATCCTACACATGGCTATTCAGATATAAGATACATTGAGTTCAATGTCAGTTGCTCTTTGGTAAGTTTGTATAGTACTGCAGCCTTAATCAAAACAGGGAAAAGTAGAAGTTAAATAACAGAAAAGTGTTCTGTGTTCTGTCAAATACATGCTAGTTATAACTAATAGGTTTAATATTCATGTGAAATGCACAGAAAAGCTGGTAGTTTTTAAAGAGATTAAAAAATACTGTGAAACAGGAGGTAGGAACCCCAGAAATAGTCCACTTTTGAAAACTGATCAGGACGTCTTCAGAATCATTTGGTAGAATGTGTCAGATACTCTTACGATCATTCTCTAGATATGCAAAATGGTATTTCCTCAAGTCTTCTGTACAGCTGTTAGTTTAAAGTGCTTACTTAATGGCATTTGTGTTTGGTGGCTATCAGTGACTGCTCAAGGTTGAATGCAGCTAAGTCCTACTCAGAGTAAACCCACTGAAGTGAAGAAATGAACAAAAGTTAGTCATGTCTATTAACTTCATTGGGTTCCTCATTGGGAGAGATAATGTTGAATACCTTCCAGTGAGTTTGGTTGCTGATTAGAAAGAGTAGGTTGTTGGTTTTGTGAACTGATGGTGCTTTGGCATGCAGAGAAAGGTGGCCAAGATGGTTAAGGGTCTGTAAACCAAGCCTTGAGAGAGCTGGTATGTTTAGCGTGGTAAAGAGGAAACTCAGAGGAGATATGATAGCCATCTTCAAATATCTGAAGGGCTGTCACAAGGAGGATGGAGCAAGCTTGGTTTTTTTCCTGCTTCAAAGGCTAGGACCTGAACCAATGGATTCAAGTTACAAGAAAGGAGATTCCAACTAAATATAATGAAGAAAATTCTGACAGTAAGAACTGTTTAGAAGTGGAATGGACTCCCACAAGAGGATTCTCCTTTCTTGGAGGTTTTTAATGTTTTTAGCAGAGGTTGAATGGCCATCTGTCATGGATGCTTTTGTTGAGATTCCTGCATTGCAGGGGGTTGAACCAGATGATCCTCAGGGTCCCTTCCAACTCGACAATTCTACGATTCTATGGTTTGCACATGAGCACCACCTGACTGGCTGCCTGTCTGCTCTCTCTACTCCCACGCTTAACTTGTAGATTTGCCAAAAAGCAAGTATTTCCAAAAAGTGTCCATTAGTCTCCCAGAGCCCTGTTCTTAAAGCCTTCATACTTCCAAACAAAGTAACTTAAGCAACTGCCACACAGCCTTGGATCTAACAAAGTGAAATATCTCAGAAGCTTACAGTTGTGACCTCAGAAGATCCATAAAGGTGGTGGTGATGAATCACCCAGTTTGCGTTGAAAATATTGCATTCATTCTAAAGCAAGTACTTTTGAGTTATTGAAGAATAGTGGGGTGTTGTTTTTTGAAAGAAAAGTATGTGATGCAAAGACACTTGAGATTTTCCTTTTATCAGTTTTGTAAAGGCATTCTTATATTATTTTTAAATAAATATCATCAATGGATGTGATGGGACTTGCCTTCTCCCCCTTCCTTTGCAGCCCCCAGGCCTCAATCTGCTTCAGAGGGTTCCCCCACCTCTGGAACAGGTTTCAGAGGTATATGGGGGCCACACGGTGGAGGAGAGGAAGGGAAGGTCTTTTTGCAAGGAGAACACCATAACTAGATTTCACCATGTGAGATAAAGTCTTTTTAAAGAAGCAAACGAGCACTGTAATAATATGAGACAGTCATAATGTTTTTTGTTTGCAGCCTGAATGTTTTTTGTTTGCAGTTTTGCTATGCTGCATTAAACCTGACCAAAAAGAAAAAAACCTAATCAGAAAAAATTGAAACACAAACATCTGATTTAATCTGTGAACATGTGATAGCAAGAGGAACTGCATGATTTTTCTTCTGAGGTTTTAACAATTATCTGAGAGTAAGTTCCACTCAGTGGGGTTTACTTCTGGATAAACATGTGAAATTTGGTGCAGAAACTCAACATGGTTCTAAGAAGTATTATAACTTACATCACGGGTCAGCAAACTTTTCCAGCAGGGGGCCATTCCACAGTCCCTCAGACCTTGTGAGGGGCTGGACTATATTTTGAAGGGGGGGAAATGAATGAATTCCTATACCCCACAAATAACCCAGAGATGCATTTCAAATAAAAGCACACATTCTACTCATGTAAAAACACGTTGATTCCTGGACCGTCCATGGGCCAGATTTATAAGGTGATTGGGCCGGATCTTGGCTTAAGGGACGGCTTGCAATGCACATATATGTACCACAGGAAATGTAGCTATTTGCATATCCTATTTCCTACAACTGAAAGGATACAATGTAGGATGGATAGTAATGTGGAGTGATGAGTTCAAATCTTGGCTGCTCCAGCTTCCCAAGAAGGAGCAAGTGAAATGCAGAGCCAAACGGCAAGTACTTGCCGTGCCCTGTGCTCTCTCAGCTCGATGTGCTAGTGACACCCATTCATAAAGCTTTTTTTTTCTGAAAAGAATCCAGCTGGACTGGAGATGTTATATGCACAACTGTCACATCATAAAGCAATAACCCAAACTTTATGGTTTTTTTGGGGGGGGCTATTGCAGATAACCTCTGCAAGGAGCTGGCTTCCCCTCTGCTATTAAACCAAATAAATCATACACCTCTCCCGGAATTCATACGCAAGTCAACTGCCATCCCATCAACATTATCGCAAGAATGCTGGCACCCCAGGTTTCTCTAGTGACAGACATCTTTACAGCATTACCAAGTGGATCTGAATTCAGTATTATAAAGGCTCCCTTATTGAATGTGTGCTTTGTTTTGTTTTCTAACCTACGAGCAGGCAAACTGTGGCAAGTGAAAAAATAAACAAGTAAAAAGCACTGGTGCATCAAATGTATCATTTTCCTGCCAAGTTTTACAATGTTACATATCTTCAGAGCTGTTCATACATTTTGGAGAAAAACAAATACTTGTTTTATCCCTCTATGCAGGTTGGTATACAAATTAAATTTATTATTATTATGTGCTAGCAACCTACCTAAGGGCTTTCCATGTTCACTGACACTTAGGAACCTTTTGCATTGCCAACACCCATTCATGATGCAAAGAATGCCTCTGGTCTTATGTAAGAGTACATTTCTCTCATTAGACCACAACCAGACTCCGCATACCCTGGAAAATGGGCAAGTGCTTCCAGTGTCCCTGCAACATTTAATGCTGTTCTGTCTCTTGTTAAAACCTGTGCCCACTTGCTGAAGGAAGTGGTGAATCTGTGGTTAACTCCCATCAGCCCCAACCAGCATGGCCAATGATGGGAGTTGAAGCCCAACAAAATTCTGAATGGTCAGATTATCTATCCCCACTGTAAATACGCCATGTACAAAACTGAACCGGATCTACATAGAGTTGAATTGAAAATCCCAAGTCCTTTCTTATATCAATGGGGCAAATAATTATAGCCACTGTTGTGTAGTGGTGAAGACCACCAGGAGACTAGGGTTCAGATCTCTACTCAGCCATGAAGCTCACTGGGTGATCTTGGGTCAGTCACTAACTTACCTCACAGGGCTGCTGTGGGGATTAAGGAGTATTCTATCTTGTGCTCCTCTGAGAAAAGGATGGGATATGAATGCAGTAACTAAGTAAGTATTTCTACCTCATGGTTAGCTTCCAACCTACAAAATGAAAACATGGCTATGCTTCATATTATTTATTTGCTGCATTTATATTCTGACTTTCTTCCATCATAGAGCTCAAGCAAGTGTGTGCATGAGTTTCCCAGGTGATCTCACACTGAGGAACTCTGCTGCAGGCAGCTGATTGTATGTCATATGCCTTCAGACCATGCCCTTCCTTCTAAGTCCCTATTGGACTCTGTGGGACTTATGGTACTTCAGAGTGGGCTGCAAGCATGAGTGTAGCCAAGGAGGGGAACAGGGGACAGCTGCCATCCAAATCAAGTAAATAAATAAAAATACTTAACTAATTGACCAATCACGTTGCAGATGGCTTAGTTCTGACCCGCCTAACATAAATCCTGGCTAGGCACATGGATGCAAGTGAGTCTTATCTAGGCCATCTAGGCTATCAACAAAAACACAACACAATCTGTTTGTTTTAATGTGAGCCTCCTTGGCTTTGTCAAAGAAGGCCAAGAAAAGAATAAAATCCACAAAAAGTCTTGTAGCACTTAAAAAAACTAACAAATGTATTACTGCACTAGACCTTTGTTGAATCTAGCCCACTGAAGCTTATGTTAGTTTTGAAAAGTGCTGCAAGGCTGTGGTTCCTGCTGCAACAAATTAACACAGTAAGCCCTCTCTAAACTGAGGCAAGAAAACGTCTTAGTGAATAAAAGTGTGTACAAAAAGACTGAAGTTTCGATCTTGGACTCGATGGCCCTTGTGGTCTCTTCTAACTCTATGATTCTAGGTACACATAAATTTTAGTGTTATGATTTGGGAATGCCCAAAGACTATTTTTGGTATGCGCTAATTTGTAATTGTCAGATTAGTGTGACAGAACCATAGTTCTAGACTTGGAAGGGATCTCTGAGATCATCTAGTCCAGGGTTTCCCAAACTTGGGTTGCCAGCAGTTTTTGGACCACGGTTCCCACCATCCCTGACCCATTGGTGCTGCTAGCTAGGGAGCATGGGAGTTGTAGTCCAAAAACTGCTGGAGACCCAATTTTGGAAAACCCTGGATAGTCCAACTCCCCATTTCAGCCTTGTTGAGCAGGCACAAATTATCATTTCAAGGAAGGCCTGTGGTCCAGCACTCCTCATTTTAGAAATTAAACCCTGCAATAGGGACTGGGACCATTTAAGATGCCGGGTCAACTCAGAAGTGGCACCCATGAATCTTAATTGTTCCCCCTTCAAAATACAGTGGTACCTCGGGTTACATACGCTTCAGGTTACATACGCTTCAGGTTACACACTCCGCTAACCCAGAAATAGTGCTTCAGGTTAAGAACTTTGCTTCAGGATGAGAACAGAAATCGGGCTCCGGAGGCGCGGCAGCAGCAGGAGATCCCCATTAGCTAAAGTGGTGCTTCAGGTTAAGAAGAGTTTCAGGTTAAGAACGGACCTCCGGAACGAATTAAGTACTTAACCTGAGATACCACTGTACAGTATTCTTAAATAGCATGACATACAAAGTAACGCCTGCTCCGTGCTATCCCCTGCCCCAAGCTGGGCAAAACCGTCCCTCCGTGCTTACACTTCCTTTCCCTTCGCTCCAGGACTGCCTCGCTCTCTTATCTCCCCGCGGCAGACGGAAGGGGCCGATCAGTGCCTCTTCCCGCTCCGGGGCAAAAGGCCGAGCGGGCAGCTGTGCCGGCGCCCTCAAAATGCGCCCGCCCGCCCGCAGGAGCTCGACGCCTCCCGGAGTTCGAGGGGAGCCGGCGCCTGAGGCGCTCAAGGCGGCGACCGCAAACCCTCCAGGGGGCTAGGTCCCAGAGCAGCCCGCGAACTCGGGCGAGCCAAGTTCAGAGGGTGGGGCTTCCCGGGAGCCTCGCGCCTCGGCAGCCTTTCCCACATTACAGCTCTGGGCTGGCAAGCGAAACCCATCCGCCGAGGGGACCGGAGAAGCAGCGCGCGAGGCTCCTCGCCTCTCCCGAGAAGCGCCCTCGGCAGCCGCGCCAATGAACCCCGAAGACACACACACAGAGCCTTTCCTTCCCTCGTCTGGAAAATCCCTCCGCGTGTCCTTTCCCCCCTCTCTCGTCCCCTTACCTTGCCACCAAGTTTGCCCGCCAACGCCGGCGACGCGCCTCCCTCCCTTCCTCAGCCCCGTCCCGCCGCCGCCGCCGCTGAGAGAGGCAAGCCGAGGCTTTGACTAAAATAGGCAGCGAGGGAACCGCCACGAGAAGGGCTGCGGGCGGCGCATGAGGAGAAGAGCGACCCCCAGCGAGCAGGCTTCCTGACACAACTTCAGCTGCTGCTGCTGCTGCTGCTGCTGCTGCTGGACGACTTCTTGGGCGGCCCCTGCCCGGGCATGTGGCGGCTTCTTCTGCCGCCACTGGGACGGCGCCGTCGGTGCACGCGGAACGGGGATTGGCCAGAAGGCCCAGCAGCTGCCTATGGAGGACTGCCTCCCCCGCGGAGCCCACGGGTGTGGACTCACGGGGGGGGGGCTGCCTGACGCGGGAAGCTTGTTGTGGGGTTGATGACAAGTGAGAAAGGACACGAGTGCCCAGGACCATATGCAGAATGCATTTCCCCTTCTGTAATACATTTTCCCCCGCCACACACATATGCAGCTGGAATACAGTAATTCCACAATATTTTATTTATTAAGGGTTTCTAATAATAATAATAATAATAATTTATTTATACAGAATGGTTTCCCCAGCCACTCTGGGTGGCTTCCGACAAAAGATTAAAAATACATTAAAACATAAGTGATAAAAAACTTCCCTAAACAGGGCTGCCTTCTAAAAGTTTGGCAGTTATTTTTCTCTTTGACATCTGGTGGGAGGGCGTTCCACAGGGAGGGCGCCACTACCGAGAAGGCCCTCTGCCTGGTTCCCTGTAACTTGGCTTCTTGCAGTGAGGGAACCTCAGTGTCTGGGCAGAACAATAGGGGTGGAGAAGCTCCTTCAGGTATACTTGACCGATGCCGTTTAGGCCTAGAGGTCAGCACCAGCACTTTGAATTGTGCTCGGAAATGTACTGGGAGCCAATTTAGGCCATGTGGTGTCTGTGGCTGCTCCCAGTCACCAGTCTAGCTGCCACATTCTGGATTAGCTGTAGTTTCCAGGTCACCTTCAATGGTAGCCTCACGTAAAGCACATTGCAGTAGTCCAAGCACTATTCTGAAGCAATTAACAATTATACACACACACATACATATATGTATCTCAAATCCCATTACAGATGGAGACTGGAATAAGGTGTTCATTAAAGGATTTCCTAAGCTGCTTGCTGAAAGTATCCTGACAAAGGATAAAATCCAAACAACTATTTAAAGCAACAAATCAACAGCTGATGAAACTATATTGTTATAGCACAGCTAAAAAGTTGACATCCCTACTCTATTTTTATTATTTAGATGTTCATTTTTTTCATTTTCATTTCCTTAATGCTATATTTGAAACATATGATTATTTTCATTTTATTTCTTTTATGTCTCTTCAAAGTCCCCCAAGTTCCCACTTGTTATTGACTCACATCTTTTAGATTACGAACCTAGCACACCTAATCTGCTTTACGACAGCAGCTGTCACACTTGCTCAAACTGATGGCATTTTCTTTTCTTCCGAAATTAAACATTTCCTTGGAAGACTTGTGGAGAGGCAGATAGCTTCTACACCCCCCCTTTTTTTGTAATGATATTTTAATCCTACAATGTATGAAACAGGCACCTGTCCTTGACTTGTAGGCTTCTTCAGATCCTTTCAACCTTTTCAGACAGGAATTAAAATGAAGCTCCAGTTTGTAAGGAAGTATTATCAGCTCTTTCTAAAGGGAGGATTTCCACAATAATTCATTTTTAAATCATGCTGAAGCCTCAACAAAAGTTGACTATTCAGAGGATTCTTGTAAATGTTCTGAACATAAGAAGAGCCCTGCTGGAACAGAACAGAAGTACCGGTATCCTATTTCCCACAATGCACTTGGCAATGCACAACAGGTGGAAATTCCCCTTCCTTACAATTATTCCCAAATAATGGGTATTCAGAGGCACACTGAGCCTGAAACCTGGAGTTTCCATATAGCCACTGTGACTACTAGCTGTTGATAGGTGTATACATACTTCATGAGTTTGTCGAATACCCTCTTAATTTCAACTAAGCTTCACAACATTACAGAATTCTAGAGTTGGAAGGGACCACAAGAATCATCTAGTCCAATGCCCTGCAATGCAGGAATGTTTTGCCCAATGTGGAGCTCAAGCCCATGACTGAGTCTCATGCTTTACCAACTGAGCTATCTCATCGCAGTGAATTCTATTAATCAAACAAGAAACACCCCAAATGTCTTTATCCTTCAGAAAGGTGTTCCAGTCCATTGATCACTTGGTTGCCATATTCTGTTCCTTCTGTTGTTGTTGTTTAGTCGTTTAGTCATGTCCGACTCTTCGTGACCCCATGGACCAGAGCACGCCAGGCACTTCTGTCTTCCACTGCCTCCCGCAGTTTGGTCAGATTCATGTTTGTAGCTTCGAGGACACTATCCAACCATCTCGTCCTCTGTCGTCCCCTTCTCCTTGTGCCCTCCATCTTTCCCAACACCAGGGTCTTTTCCAGGGAGTCTTCTCTTCTCATGAGGTGGCCAAAGTATTGGAGCCTCAGCTTCACAATCTGTCCTTCCAGTGAGCACTCAGGGCAGATTTCCTTCAGAATGGATAGGTTTGATCTTCTTGCAGTCCATGGGACTCTCAAGAGTCTCCTCCAGCACCATAATTCAAAAGCAACTGTTCCTTCTACAATAGCCTTTTTGAAGTGCAGAAACCCGAACTGTGCACAATATTCCAAGTGTGATTGTAAAGGAATTGAACTTTACTGTCCAGGACTGTTTTTATGGACCTTGTTTCTATGGACTGCTGTGTATTACATGTGAGTTAATCTTCTTTCTTATTGTAGCATGTGCCATTTTCTGTATTCACACAGTTTTTCTCCTGCAATATCTCCATGGCATGGAATTAAAACCTCTCCATCTGCACAACAATGCACAAAGAGTAATGAGTGCTTGACCCAGAGACCCACTGTTGGAAGCTATGAGTGCAGGATCCATGTGTGTGCTTGGTCTTCAATTTTTTCCACATGGTGCATTACTCTCACTAGTTTGGAACATATGACTGCTGTTTGCAGTAAGTGCATACACCACCATTGCTTTGGCATTCACAAATGTCAGCTAACACCCAAGATTAGTTTGGAAACAAATCCACAGGTAGCAATGGCATTGTTGTGTTTAATTTAATGGTCTGAAAACAGAAACACAGCCCATTTAAAAGCCCATCAGGTTTATTATGCTGCTAATGAACAATAAAATTTATTAACTTTGAGACAATGAACGGCTTTGAGACTGCTTTATAATGAATCACTCTTAGACAATGTGCTTGCTATGTTACTGATTAATTTTCTGCTTTGCTTCTGTTCTGAGACGCAAAATAAAAACACTTTTGTTAGAGGAACATTCAAGCATCAGATCCATTTTATAGTCTTTTTTTCTTTAAGCTATTGTCTGATGGAATAGTTTGTGTTACAGTATCGGAAAACACTGACGGTGCCGAAGATTTAAACATCTTAATCCTGTGAGATGAATTTGGAGGATGGTATACCATATTACTGCACCGGCAAAGTGACATCATATCGTGTTGCACTGCAGATTGACTGAGGTTTTCTGTGCCAGTACAATAGTGCTCTGTTGTTTGGGGCTGCTGTTGATTGGGGCTACTCCTCTGGAAACAGCCGTGTGCCCAATAGCAGTCTCGTACAAAACTATTGCATGTCTCAAAAACTGGGGGAAGGGAGGTTATAACTGCACCTGCTGATGTGCATTAGGCTTGTTGGTGCGACTCCAAAAGTTAAACTGTGGTGGAGCTCAGTCCTGGTGTTTGATTTCAGCCTCAGAACTCAGCCATAGAACATATGAAGAAGAGGTGATAGTGTCCCAGAGTAAGAATGACTGATTCCACCGCACATTGGGGATTATGAAGAAGGGAGAGGGACCATACTTCAGATGAAGAGCACATCTTTTGAATGCAGAAGGTCTGACATTTGATCCTTAGGTAAAAATGATCAGGTACGAGGTGATGGAAAATACTCTTTGTAGCGAACAGTTAGCCCATGCAGTGATGTCCAGATGCTGTGGGCTATGCATTCCCAGCATCCCTGATTAAAAGTAGTGGTGTAACAGTTAAGAGCGGTAGACTTGTAATCTGGTGAACCAGGTTCGCGTCTCCGCTCCTCCACATGCAGCTGCTGGGTGACCTCGGGCTAGTCACACTTCTTTGAAGTCTCTCAGCCTCACTCACCTCACAGAGTGTTTGTTGTGGGGGAGGAAGGGAAAAGAGAATGTTAGCTGCTTTGAGACTCCTTTGGGTAGTGATAAAGCGGGATATCAAATCCAAACTCTTCTTCTAACAAGGGTCATTGATAGAAATCACAATCTGTACACTGTGAATCCTTTTCACTGCATGCGCTACAAATTCAGCTGTATACGTATTTGATCTATAGATATGAGTGCAAACCCCTAGCAATCTAGCTCATGCTGTTGAAGTCAATCCTCTCCAAACATATGCACTTATTTACAACCCCTAGGAAGAGGAAGGTCCTTAATATTCCCCAGTCAGAGTTGCACAATACTGTTTCTTGAAGAGATGCTATGACTCATGTTTCTCTGGAAACACTGAAGGAACATGAACAGCCTTCTACCATATACTCGGCAGTGGCTCTGCAGGACAAGTTAGATTCTTTTTAACTGGAGATGCCAGATATTGAACCTGGAAATTTCTGTTAATGGGATTGTTTGTTGTATATTTTATTATATTTATTATAGCTTGTATTTTATTATATTTTAATTGTGCATTTTTTATTTTAAATCTTATTTTAATAGCATTAAGTGGTGCATTAATCAATTCGTAACTATATAACCCTAACTCTCCCCTTCATTGGAACAGTATCATGGCCAATATCTTATTGATTTTGATATGATTCGTTTGTGAGCGCAGTCCAAAGCTGCATTTGACCTTATAAAAAGCAGTTGTATTCCACTTCCTTTCTCAGAGTCTCCATCCTTGCTTATAATTCTGAGGTTGTGACAGCAAATATATGCTATCATATCACCCCCCTGTCCTGCCCAAATCCTATACCTCGGGTTAAATACGCTTCAGGTTACATACGCTTCAGGTTACAGACTCCGCTAACCCACAAATAGTGCTTCAGGTTAAGAACTTTGCTTCAGAATGAGAACAGAAATTGTGCTCCGGCGGCATGGCGGCAGCAGGAGGCCCCATTAGCTAAAGTGGTGCTTCAGGTTAAGAACAGTTTCAGGTTAAGAACGGACCTCCGGAATGAATTAAGTCCTTAACCTGAGGTACCACTATACAGGCATTTATTTGAAAGTTTAATTCCACAGATGACAGCTCAGCTTATTTTGAAATGAGCTACATGGAAATTAGTTGGGCATGAAGCGTTGAATTGAGGTGATTGTATACAGTAGGATTCCATGTTAGAAGTCATCCCTGACCCTCCTGACTTCTAAGTTTTACCCTTTCTTGCCTTGATAAAGATTTCACAGGAAGCATCAGTGTCTATTGCTGTATCTGATCTGGTGAAGCCCTATGCTGGAGGGGAGGGGAGAGTTTTCTTCCTCTGCTAGTGCTGGATCCTGCACACTTGAGCCTTTGAGCCACTGCCTCAGTACCAAATCTTATAGGATCAGACATATGTTCTGGAATATGGTTGATTTTCTCTCTTCATGTTCTGCCAGGCTTAGACTGATGTGATATCCTGCACGATGGTGGGATAATTATTATAACTTTTCGTAGACAGTTTTGTCACCTGTGACTTGAGTTGAGTTTACAGATTGTCATCATACTATATGTGTTGATTTTCTTAGCGATGCCAGGATCACCAACACTCCCTTTTAAATTGGCCACTGTAGTAATATTGCTTTTATGTACCGTAATTATCACTGTCTGTCTATTTTGTGTTTCACCTCACTCTACAACATGCACACAAACACATGCCAATCATGTTTACACACACTTGTCAATTAATTTATGATTACACTTCCTGCATATGAAGTTCCTGCTTATGATGAAATGGACTGCGGTCCACAAAACTGATGATAAATTTTAAGTTGCAAAACTCTTTCCTATTTTGGTTGCAACAAATTGCAACAGATTATATGGCTGCCCCTCTAGAAATCCAGACATAATTGTTTTCTATATTCTATATTTCTCCTACACAACCTAGTGGGCTTTTCTTTTCTTGATCATTCAGTGTAATCATCTGGACAAAAAAGCACCACCTGAGTGTAAAAAACCTCAAACCTCAGCTCCACAATATGGTAATGCACTGGTGTAGATGGTTAGATATAGAAATCAGATAAAGGCAAAGGGTAAAGGGACCCCTGACTGTTAGGTCCAGTCGTGGCCGACTCTGGGGTTGTGGTGCTCATCTCGCTTTATTAACTGAGGGAGCCGGTGTGCAGCTTCCGGGTCATGTGGCCAGCATGACTAAGCTGCTTCTGGCGAACCAGAGCAGTGCACGGAAACGCCATTTACCTTCCTGCCGGAGCGGTACCTATTTATCTGCTTGCACTTTGACATGCTTTTGAACTGCTAGGTTGGCAGGAGCAGGGACCGAGCAACGGGAGCTCACCCCATCGCTGGGATTTGAACCGCCGACCTTCTGATTGGCAAGCCCTAGCCCTGTGGTTTAACCCACAGTGCCACCCGCATCCCAGAAATTAGATAGAAGCAACCAAATATGCAACATCCTTGGTAAGCTAAAATCATGGATAGGCAGACTGTTGTCATCCTGATATCAGTGAGAAATTCCAGGGGCTATAGTCCAAAGTTTAGGGTTTAGATTCCTTCCAATGCGAAAGCACTGGACACACATTGTCACACTGTAATAAATGCTTTGTTTTCAGATATAAAAACAGAGACAAGTGAAGGGAAATACACTGCTATAAGCAGCACAGCCTGCACCATATTTCCAAATAACGATTTGTACAGCCCCCACCTCAGGGCAAGGCTGTATGCACATGGCATCTTTCTATCTCTAGCTAGAAACCTTATTCCAGAGTGGGGGACATTTAGACCTCCAGATGTTGCTGAACTACAATTGGCCATGCTTGCTGGGGCTGATGTGAGCTGTCCTTCACAACACCTGGAGGGACAAAGGTTTCCCACCTCTGCCAGAGGTGGATTGAGGGAAGCATGACTGGTTCGATCTCACTGGGTGCAGAGCCTCAGGGGGTCACAACTATTCTTTAGGATGGAGCGCAAGAGGCAGGGGGCGCTGAAATTTGAGACCCCAAGGTCTGCCACTGCCTCTGCTCTAATCTCTCAAGGTTAAACTAGATGTTATATCCGAGACACTGTGTGGGTTAAGTTATTTTTACATTGTCGGCAGCCAGCAGAACAATTCTGAATCAGGGTTGTGGCGCAGTGGGAGGGGAGATTTCACCTTTTGTCCCTGTACTGATTGCTCATTGAAAAATCACTGTGCTGCTGTTGCAGCTATTAGCAGCAGAGTGAGGGCATGACGGGGAGAGGACTGGACCAGGGCCACAGGGGAGGGCAGGGGTAGGTGCAACCTGTGGCCCTCCAAGATAATATTGGACTACAACTCCCATCATCCCTGCCATGCTGACAGGACTAGGGAAGTTGGAGTCTAATACATGGAGCACCATGCTTTTGCTTCCTCTAACTTCCCCCCACTGAATTTTCCCCTTTCTGTTTCTCTTAAGGGGGAGTTGATTGGAGATATAGCTATACATTGTCATGTTTCTTAGCCCATCTGTCTCTATTTCAAAACTTCAGAACCCCCTTCTCTGCCCATACTCTCTAGAGCAGGCTTCCTCAGCCTCAGCCCTCCAGATGTTTTGAGACTACAGTCCCCATCATCCCTGACCACTGGTCCTGCTAGCTAGGGATCATGGGAGTTGTAGGCCAAAAACATCTGGAGGGCCGAGGTTGAGGAAGCCTGCTCTAGAGCACCAGTCTGAGATCCCGCTTCTGTATGTGAATTGCAAGTTCAAGGAACTAGCTATATGCCTTGAGAACATTAACATTCTTTTGTTGAATCCCTGAGCGCAATCAGGCATCACTTTAGGGAAAACCACAGTTAGAAACACACTCGCAGCAATCAAGCAGCAAACATCACAATTATTTTTTACAAGGTATTTAGTGTTCTCTGCAATCTGTGCTATATAGGTAAGTTACATTCTAAATATATAAATTCTCTTTGCAGAAGTGTATCATACTCCCCCCCCCCCAAGTATTCTTGCAGGTATTTGTTTATGCAGGAAAGTGGAAGCTGATGTAATTACATTTTGCCGTAAACTGTATCAAGCTGCATAATCATTATCTATGTGTGAGCATCTGGAAGCATAAGGAAGAAGGTGAAGAGCAGCAAGCATGAGAGCATTTTAATTTATATTCATGATGACAATATTGGTGCTGCAAAATGTATGGAGAATAAATATCTTGGCATGCTGATACTTGTGGGACAGATGGTTGCAGAAAAAAGCAGTTGTGGATATAAGGAAATATCCCAGGGTGCCAAGTATATATAGCTAATAGAGCCGATAAGGCATCTTGCTTGAAGTTTACAAATCTTTTTTAGTTTATCTTTTAAAAGCATCAGTAGAAAGCAAAAGGGACGTCTTCTTAAAACAAGCAGAATTTTTCATGTCTATGAATTCATCTGCTGAGAAACTTTCCCTTTCAATTTCAATAACGCTTTTTTAAAAAGCTAAATAATGATAAAGATGATTTGTGATTTTTTGAGAACTTCCAAACAAGGTGCCTCATGAGCTGTATGTAGCGGGTACAGTGATGTATTTTCTTCCATTCACAGCTGTTTCTAGACACACATTGTGGTAGCTGAAAACAATAGTAAACATCTTAGTTCCAGCAAGCAGGTTAGCTACAAAACTAAGATACCAGGCATAGCAGAGTTAAGGCTTAGGAGAATGGGAAGTCTAGTCAACATATTTTCTCTAACATTCATGAAACCATATAGTTCAAAATAGTCTCCATGTGTTCAGTCCTTGATATTGTTGTAATATATAGTTAATATAGAAGAAGAAGAAGAAGAGTTTGGATTTGATATCCCGCCTTTCACTCCCTTTAAGGAGTCTCAAAGCGGCTAACATTCTCCTTTCCCTTCCTCCCCCACAACAAACACTCTGTGAGGTGAGTGGGGCTGAGAGACTTCAAGGAAGTGTGACTGGCCCAAGGTCACCCAGCAGCTGCATGTGGAGGAGCGGAGACGTGAACCCGGTTCCCCAGATTACAAGACTACCGCTCTCAACCACTACACCACCACTGGTTCATGAAAGGGTTAACCAGAGCTCAGGTTGCCATTGGGATGGAGCTTAAGCGCACCAGTCATACTCTCAGAGGAAGGCGTGTCTATAAAAGGAGTGTCACCACCTAGAAGGCCCTGTTCCATGTCACCACTTGATGAAAGTCCCCTAGTGATGGTACAGTGAGAAGACCTCGCTCTAAATCTAAGGACCCAGGTAGGCAGACGCAGAAAGAGGCATTACTTTGTATTTCTGGACCCCAGATGCTTTGCTTTTAAGACCGGATTAACTTTATTTTTAATAAATTATTGAATCCAAAAAGGCCTTCCTTGCAATACTTACATAGTGCAAAAACATGGCAATAATGCTACACACATCTGTCACTTGCATAGCTATATCACCGATGCGAGCTGTTCGCTTCATAAAGGATCTATTTTCCTGTTTAATTGTTTGGAAGGGAACCAAAATCTAAAGCCCCCAGTTCACTCCAATGCAGATTGAGCAGGCAAATAGCCCATCAGCACAGCTGTGAGGAAAACCTCAGAGTAAAAGTACAATATGCAGATCAGGACAGGAACTGGTTGCTGCTAATATAATATTGGCTGAGGTTCTGTAATTGTATTCTGAATCTGAGAAACTGTGTGGCAGCTGTTAAGTCTTCTGTTCTTCTTCACAGATGAATTTTCTGTAGGTATACATCTAACAATACACTTGGTGTAAAATCAGGATTTGCTGCTGTCTGTTGTGTGAAATAGCCCTGTACTTTCACTATGTAGTCCTACAGCTAAGTGGTGCAGTATCTAGGGATATGAAAAGATGTGTATCTATTAGATAAGATGATTGAACAGTATGGTAGGTATCCTGGGAACACCACTCTTGACAGCCAGAGGCTGTGTTGAACTACCTGAAGTTAACTCAGGTGTGAATTGGGTTGCCACCTTTTGCCCCCACATTGTCATTTACATTTCTAACTGGAGATAATTTTTATTCTTCCCACCCTTCCCCTCTATGGTCCTGCCATCCATTTCTTTCCTCACCTGTGGATTCCAGGTGGGCCACACTGCAACTGATGCAGGTGACAGATTATAGGACGGTGAAGGTAAAGAATGGAATAAACTGCAATAGCCTTTTCTCCTGCATCTGCTAGAGTTACCTGATCTCTGGGATAAGAGGCGGCAGCCCTAGGTTCAGACAGCAACTATGCATGTACTTCAATCCAAAATATCTGGTCAGATTGCATCCTGGTCCACAAGATGATTCGGAAGCCCTCTCATCAGCTGACAGAAAGTCCCAGCAAATTGAGACAGTGCACATCCTCACTTTCACCATCACTCTGTGACGGTGTGAGGCAAGAAAAGGCAACCTTCTGCAAGGAATGAAATGTTGCCATCAATAAAAATCCCACAAAAAGTACAACTACCAATTCATGCATATTTTAACATCATAATAATGCCACTTAAATCCTATCAATTATTTTAAATTATAGACCTTGTTTTTATTAAGTTTGCAATATTAACGCATGGAAAATTCACAGAAGACAAACTGCATCCTGTACCCAAAATCTGTGGGTCCCTGCCTACCGCTGATGAAACTTTCAGAGCACTTCCGACACATCGTTTTTCAACAGAATCTGTGGTACTTTCAGCTTTGAGTTATTGAATGGTAGTGCACACTTGGGTGCACTTCACTTGCTGATGCAGGATGACTGGTAATTTGAGAACTGTTTCAGTTTCTGTACTTGGAATGGGAAGAGGGATGCCATCTGATCCTCAGGGCTTGCCTGGGACATCGGCCAGTGGATTTGACAGCGGGAGCACTTGAGCATTCTGCCTCCACCTGTGCACAGCCTTTGTATTTGTAAACAAACTCAAATATTCCAACACACCATAACGGAGCAGACCTTAGCTCCCAGGGTACTGTGGAATTCCTTCTCTGCAGGAGCAGAAAATGGATTCTTCCCCCATTGGATGCTTCAATGGGAGAGATTTAAAATTAAAAAAAATGGCAAGGAACAAAGCATAAAAGCTCTGCCACATCACTGCAGATCTCTCCCACTTAGGGGGTAGGATTATTTTGTAAGGACAGATCCACACTATACATTTAAAGCATATCCAATGCACATGGCCCCAAAGATTCCTGGGAACTGTAGTTTGTTAAGGGTATTGGGAATTATAGCTCTTTTAGGGGGAAATTACAGTTCCAAGGATTCTTTGGGGGAAGTCATGGGCTTTCAATGTATGTTTGATGTTCCTTAATATCCAAGTTGTGAATCTGTCCTTAGTCTCCAGTGATCTCGGCACTTACCAAAAACCAGATAAGTGCTGCGTCTCTGGACCTTCTGCCCCATCAGATAACTGGATCACCTATAACAATATATTTAGATAAGATATCATATAAAGAATAAACCCACTGAGCTCACAAACTGATTGCATAATAATTTCTGGTCAAATGATGATGGTTGGGTTGATAAATTAAGCATGCAATCCATTATTTGGTGAAATGTCATGTGCATTTAAATCCCAGGTAAACCCGGTCTCATTCTAATGCTTAAAAACATAAATGTGAGAAGAAATTGTAACTATTTTTAAGCCAATACAATTATCCATTAAAGCTCATAACTCTTTGCAGGCATGCACATTTGAAAGCATAAAGAAATACAATGTATATACACTGACTTGTAAGTGGATTTGAAATATCCAGTTGGGAATAATTTATGATTTTCAGGAAGACAGCTGTTGTCTCATTTGATGGAGCTACTGCAAGCTTTTAAGGTGGAAAATTCATTTGTAAGCATAACAGGCAATGACCTTCTCCTAGCAGTATATTGAAAACTTGACTAGAATTATGTAGGGCAGTTTTTCTTCCAACTGTGGCATATTATGAAGTACATAACCATTTTCAGAACTAGGGTTGGGAGGCAAGCAAAGCTCAATAGAAAGCATAATATGTATGGAACAATCTGAAATGGAATTTCTCCACTCTATTAAATATTTATTGCTTACAAACAGGGCAGTGCTTGATGGTCAGTTTTATGATAGCAATACACCTGCAAAAAGAGAGCCAGATTTTTAGAAGCATAAGATTCATGTTATAAATTTTTAAAAATAGAATTTTGAAGGTTTGGAAATTGGTAAATTGATTTTGCAGGTTTTTGAAACAGAGGCACTAGTCAGTGGAACAAACCCCCCCCCCCCTACATACCTTTTGTTAAGTAATTATTCTCTCACACTATGTTCAGTACTCTTTAAAAACTATGTTTGGTCTTCAGCTTACATACAAATATAAAAAAGCAAGAATCACCAGAGAATGTGCAGTTCCAAGGAAGAAGCCAAGGGAAATCCAGACTTAATCAGCTGAACTTAGGTCTCACTCAAATGAATTTGACAAGTAAGTCAGGGTTTAAGACTCATTAATTTCAATGGGAACAAAATTCAATTAACTTTTTGCTTCTACCCATAGATTCTGAATCAACAGCTTTTGCATGCAAGGATCAACTCGACCACACACATCAAAGAGGGTGTTAAACTATGCAACTTTGACCACAGTCTCACACATCCCATGACAACTATCCATGCATCTGTGAGTGCTGGATGCAGGGATCCAGCAAGAAGGCATACTGGGAATTATTCTTTTGAACATGGAGATCAAGGAGGGAATGGGAGCGTGTGTGTACATGGATCACCCTTGCTGAATCAATACAAGAGGTAATAGAACAGTTCCTCAAGATCCTTTGCAAATTTACGATTCCATAAACTTGGGGCTTGAAAGTATTCCTGTTCTGGCACTTAGATATGCTCATAATATAGGATGACAGCTGAATTCAAGCTAAGCAAAGCTTTGGAGAAACCTCTGGCCCCTCTAAAACTGTCACCCCACCTTCCCTTGTCAATGCACTTCCATTTATTATGTATGAAGTTTAGGAGAGCATCTTCAATCTTGAGTGCAAAGGTTCTGGTAAGAGTCTTCTAAGTGACATTGATTAAGCATGCGGTAATTCAGGCATAAGCTTATATAACTCTGGCAATATTATGATTCTAGCAGTATTATGATGGGAATAAATCATAGGCTGAGAATACAGGAACAATTTCCATAACAAAACCTATTCAGGGCTTTCAAAATACTTCACATCCGAAATCTAGGGCAGAGGTGGGAACCTATAGCCCTCCAGATGTTCTTAGGTTTCAAGTCCAATCAATCTCAGCCAGCATGGCCAATGGGTAGGGCAGGCAGATTAAAGAATATTGTCATGAACTGGCAGGAACAATGGGGAGGAAGAAGAGAATCCCAGTGAGGGGTGTAGCTGGGACTAAGTCACACCGGAGCAAGCTGGGGGTGGGGAAGGAGAGTTTGGTGTAGGCAGTACTCATGTGGTGATGGAGGATGATGAAGGGATGGAGTTCAGTGCACAGGAACCAGAGCAGTAGCACCCATCACCAGAGCCAGAAAGGCCCTTGTCTCCATGAACACAGCAGACTATGAGGCATAGAGAGCAGCGAGTGGGGTACTCCAGAAGGCTGGCCCACAGTCCAGCTCTCTAGCTCTGGGAGAAGGTGTGATTCCTCAGCTGGAGTAGGTTCAGAACAGGTGTGGGTCATATGCCTCATCAAGCCCCGATGCTGCAATCAGCATGCAAAGTATAAAAGGGAAACAGAGCTGAGGGCTAGGGGCCCATGTTGGAAGACCTCAGCTTGACATCTCCAGGATGTTTGTGGGACTGTGCTTTGGTTTGGACTTTGGACATGTGGATTGACCCTCGAGTGGGGACTTGACATACTGACTTGCCACCAGGTAGGCCAGGGTTCGGGACAAATATAAACATAAGGGCAATTCTGTTTGATTAGAACAAAGGTGCATTTCAATCCAGCATCTTGTTTCTCACAGAAGCAAAGTACAAGCTGGGCATGAGGGCAACAGCTCTCATCCACGATTGTTTCCCAACAACTAGAATTCAGAGGCATGCAACTTCTGACCCCGGAGATACCATATAGTCATCCTGACTAGTAGCCATTCATAGTCTCAACTTCCATTAATTTGTCTGCTTGTTAGGTAAGATAGGGGTGAGATTTCCATTTTTCTACCTGCCTCATATCTTGTAGATTGGGTGTACTTGCTTGCATCATTTGTAGATATTTGTTCTGTAGTGAGCGTGCTCCTGGTCTGATGTGTGTTGTGATCTGCCCTGTGTATTACTTGCATGCACATGCTTGTGCAGGTATATGAATGGTCCAGGTTGGCAGAAGGATGTTGCATTAGTTAATCGTTTGATTCCCTAGTTGTCTATGATAATCATGCCCAAGCCAAAAACAGAAGCTTATTCAAAGAAGATGTATATGGGATGTATGGGGATGGGTAGTACCTCTGATAGAGGGTCCATAATGCTCCTTCTGAGATCGCTTGTCCACCTTTGGTCCCCACCATGCACTCAGCTCTCACCTGAGGCTCCTAGAAACTGTCAGCATGTGACAGTGGTGACACCCCGGTAATGGCTTTGACTGGCCGGCTAAATCAGTTGAGGTTAGCCATCGGGTCTCAAACTCTTGGTGAGTTAGGGACTTCCCCTGTGAAGATAGGCTCCAGGGTATTGAGCAGATGAGACCAATAGTGGGTCCAACAGTCAAGAAGGCAGTTTCTGCATGTGCTGTAGAGGGAAGTGAGAGACAGATGGGGCTCATCAACCTGGGAAGGTAGCCCATCTGGGTGAGGGAAAACTTTTATCCTAAAACTCTACTGCCTTGTGGGATGTTTTTTGGGAGAAGAAAAGTCTAAGGAGTAAACCCCACACAAATCTGGAGTGGAGCCACTAAGATGGATGGTGCCTTGTACGTCTCCTTCCAGCAACTCCTGTAGCCAAGCTAGTGCCAAACATATTTATCTTCCATCCTTTGGACCATATCAAATGGTCTGGTGTTGTTGTCTGGACAGCTCAGCACCTCCATACACACTGTCCAGGTTTGTGCCCTGGGGAGGTCACTTTGGTGCTGGTAACACAGCAGTTTGACTTCACCCCTGAAGGCGCATTACGTGGTCTCTTGAGATAGGCAGATGCCAACAACGAAAATCAAAGAACATTATTAAATAGTAACAGAAGAAGAGAAATACTGTTCTTTTGTTTCGTTACAGTTGAGTTCTGTATTAAATACGTTTCCTCAATTTCAGGATAAGATGTCCAGTGGTTTTTATGCCAGAGGGCAGTCGCATCCAGAGAGAACTCTGCAATACATTTACCATCTGCTCCTGATCATGCAGGTGTTGCGCAAAGAGCGTTTTTAGTGTGTTGCTCCCCTCCAAAAGAGAAAGGAAACACTTTCCACAGCAGGTGCCAACTAGTCCATGGGTAAGATGCTACAGCTGCTATTTTTCTCTCTCAGATGCTGTGTCATCTAGTCTGCTCCCATCCATCTCTTTGGGGTAGTGATGTTCAGCACTGCTCACTGAAGCAGTGACAGTATCAGTTCTGTTGATTCAGCATGCCTGTCACTTGGCAAAGCCTCCATCTGGAAGCCCCTTGATGTCTGACTGTGTCCTTATGTCACCTGTAATTACCCTTTGCTAAACCACAGCTGCTATAGTATTTATTTCTTTTACTGTAAGAGAAACACTGTGATTGTTAGCTCTTAGTGATTAGTTGATAGTATAGTGAGCTTTATTAAATAGGAACCCTGAAATTTGGAATCCCTTCCAAACTGATGCCAAAGTTTTGTACTACCAAAGCTGGTATAGTGTATATTCAATATTACTTTGACTAAAAATTCATCCACTGTTGGTGGGGCGGGGGGAGATGCTAAGAAAGAGAAATCAGGCCAATTTATTCTATTTTGCAGCTGGAAAGGAGGTGATAATGAGGACTACAGAGAGTTATGCATAATGGAGAAATCCACAATAGGCTATTTTGGTGGTTTCACACATCTGAAGCAAAAAATGACGATAATTAGAAGTTGTGGAGACCAAATCAATGCTGGATCCAAACTTTGTTCATTTGTTGGGGGGGGGGGGAGTGAAGTAATAGAAAACAATGCTGTTTGTCCCTGCAGATAATGCAGTAATGAAGGAGTTTACATAGTAGATTAGAGGCCTCCATGGCCAAAGTAATTATAATGACAAAAGACAGCCAAGGAGGCTAAATCACTATTAGTTCCAACTCAAGGAGCCAAGAGGAATTAAACAAGCCAGGAGGTTCCAAGTAGCAGATGCCTGCAAATCTTGTATGATTTTACAATCCTGCAAGTCCAGCCAAACATCTGCAGGGAAGATCACTTAGGTGTTATTAAACATGTTAGCTGATCATCATTTCTTTTAAATCGAAGGTGGCAAACCTTTTCCAGCCTGAGGGCTGCACTCTCTCCTGAGTAATCTTGCATAGGCCACACGCCAGTGGAGGGCAGAGGCAAAAAAATGGGTGGAGTAATAGCTGTGGCTTTTGGTACAGTTGACTACATTCCAGACGGGAAAAGCACTTGGAGAAAGCATGGAGCAGGGTCAGTGAGGGGGCCTGGGCTATGGGAGAATTTCAAGGGCCAGAGAGAAAGGACTTGAGGGCCCCTATGCAGGGTACAAAAATAATATAGAACAATAAACAAGTATTTTAACTTCCCTCCCCCAGCAAAACAGCATTATGAAGACTGATAGAACCCAAAACAAGGGTGTTTTTGTTTTCAAGAATTTCAGAAATAATAGGGTGTGAATGAAACTTGACATGCTAGGATATTGGTCAAAGTGTCAGCATTCCATAACACAACAGGTATTGCAGTTTGAAAGGAACATCAGAAAAGGGGAGAGAATCAGGTTTTTTTCCAGCACCTCTCAGCTGGGCACCATTGCCATTCTAAGACAACAAGGGAGGCGTTCACGGTGAGTTCCGGCACCTCCTTTTCTGGAAAAATAGCACTGGAGAGAAACACTAACAGAATATTCCCCACATCTGAAAGACATAGAGATGACTGAAAGTAGGAGAAAAAGAAAGTGTATTAAAAAGCACTGATAAATCCTGATGTAGAAAAAAAATCAGCTTCATTGACTACTACAGCTGGATAGATACATTGCCTTGGGGTTAATGAAGTTGCCATTGTAATATGTGAATTACTAATATGAGGAAGAAGGAAGAGGAAACTGAGAAATGTATTGTGGAAGAAGGTTAATCTGTGAAGAAGTTACTACTCTAAAATTCAGGGTGCTAATTATCTCAATAAGTCAAGGTGTACACAAGGTGAAAACAGCTAGAAGACTAGCATGACAAATTAGAGCAGATAATGTTGTAAAAACAAATGAGAGAGAAAGTGAAGGAAGGGCAATTTGTTGAGCTCAAAATAGCTTACAACAGCACACTTACTGCCTGTTTTTTTACAGGTCGATTCAAACAATCAGGTAAGGCTAATGATAGAATGTGAGACATGAAGTTAAATAACACGGGGGAATATGCATGACTTGAAAAAAGCAGGATCGTGGTGCTTTTTTATTTTTGGTGAAGTGCTTACAGGAATATCTCCATCCAGAGAGAGAGAGAGATGAGATCTCTTGAGATGTTAATTGAGACATATATTGTGTGATAACCCCAAACAAACCTTTGGTCATTCGTGAGATTTGAAAATTGAGAAGAATTCTTTAGAACAATTGACTCTTTGAGCAATGCCTTGGGCAGCAATGTGGGAAGTGTGGCAATGCCAAGCTCATGCAGAGATCAGTTTAAATGTTAACATTAAAAACAACATTGTGGAATCCAGTTGCACTCACAGGAAGGCTTTCTATCTAATGGAGGTGTCCACTACTGGAAGAAGATGGGAGGTGTATTTGCTGATTCCAGCTCCCATCATTCCCAGAAATGTGTTCCAGTGTGCTAGAGGACTCTCCAGAACAAGGAGGAAAGTGGCATGAGGTGCTGCAGGGGAAGGGGGTGGGAAGAGAAAAATCCATCTCTTCTGGATCTGAACCAAGTGTTATCTTGTCCAGCATTTGGTGTACAATCTTGGCCAACCAGATGACTTCAAGCTCTGCCTACAACAGGACCTGCCCTCACTAACCTGGTATTAAGAGGTATGATGCAATTTTACATAAAAGTTCTACCTAACCATCATAGGATAGACAAATTTAGGCAGAATTTAAAACAGGGTAGATTAACTTAGGCACCGAGACATGGGTGGCGCTGTGGTATAAACCACTAGGCCTTGGGTTTGCTGATCAGAAGGTTGGCAGTTCGAATCCCCACGATGGGGTGAGCTCCCGTTGTTCGGTCCCAGCTCCTGCCAACCTAGCAGTTCAAAAGCAGGACAAAGTGCAAGTAGATAAATAGGTACCGCTCTGGCGGGAAGGTAAACGGCATTTCCGTGCACTGCTCTGGTTTCACCAGAAGCGGCTTAGTCATGCTGGCCACATGACCTGGAAAAACTGTCTGCGAACAAACGGCGGCTCCCTCGGCCAGGAAAACGAGATGAGAGCCACAACCCCAGAGTCATTCACGACTGGACTTAACTGCCAGGCTCCTTTACCTTTTTTCAACTTAGGCACCATTGCTCTACTAATGGCTTTCCAAGCTAATAGACATCACCACTACATATGAGGTAATTATGCAATATGTGAAGAATATATTCTTTTGGCTGCTGGCAATCCAATTTTATTTATTACATTTCTATATTGCCTTTCCTCCAGGAAACTCAAGGTAGTGCTCCTGACCCCCCCCTTTTTATCCTCACAACATCCCTGGGGGACATTAGGCTGAGATCATGGCTGTCCCAAGGTGAGGTTCATGGCTGAGTAAGGATTTGATCTTGGGTCTCTCCAACCCTAGTTCGACACTCAAACCCCTATGCTACCCTGGCTCTCCAGTTCATTATGTGACCCTGAATTGTAGCACTGCATGTGTCAGAGAAACATTGCTCTTTACCCCAACACCATTCAAGAACAAAGTAGATACGTGAGAGAGCCATGGCTATCCCAGTTCAAGCAATTTAAGGTCCAGGAGTGCTCTGGTCCATTCTGTTAGTATCCTATCTTAAACAAGCTGGCATTTCCCCTTCTAGCTAGCCGGCCTGGTGACTCAGTGCCTTCCAAATCCAAGCTTCATGTTGAACATTCAGTGCATCTTGTGTGTACAACACTGATCCGCAATCAGCAACAAAACCACTGTGTCATATTGTTTTGGAGAGCTATGGAAAACCATGAAGAGGTAGATAGCTTGGAGACAGAGCACATGCTGTGAATACATTTTCCAGGTTCCAGGTTCTGTTTTTAGCATGTCCAGTAGAAGGAAAGAGCTCTCTGCCTGAGACCCACCACCCATCAAAGAAAACAGTACCAGGCTAGAAGAAGAGCATCACCTCATTTAAAACAGCTTCCTATGTTTTTGCTGGCAGCTTGGACTGACTTGTTTTAAAATGTCTGCATCAGAGAAACTGGCTTCCCACTCAGAGTCAATCATGAATACACAAAAGGCTTGTGCGTGAATGGGAATATGATTCAGAGTGAACACAAGAGTTGTCAGCTTTTCCTTGGAGCGTATTTCTTTCTCTGAACCTTATGGTGTATTATTTTTTGTAAGGAGGAAGCGGAGAGAGAACAGCTTATCAGAGCAGCCAACTTGAAAAGACAATCATACCCCCTGGCGTCTCTCAGGCATGCACATTGGCACACTACTACTGTCAGCCATCAAACATTCGCTTAAAAGAAATTGCTCTGAGGATTGGATCGTGGGCAGGCTTTCTGTTGAAGAGAAACAGGGGGAACCCTCTTGGTCTCCATACATTCCACAATCTGAGGAGCATTTTATTGACTGGCTATAGAAAAATGGATGAATGGGCTTAGGAACTAGCCTGTTCCTATTAACTCTTGGATATCCTGGACAACAGAAGCATTGTGTGAATGGATCTGCCAGCAACAAGCTGCCTCTCTCCATATGAACCTACCTGGACTCTTGAGATCACCTTCTGAGGCCCTTCTTCTTGTGCCTCCTCCTTGAGAGGTGGCAATACAAGAACGGGCCTTCTCTGCCGTGGCTCCCCATCTGTGGAATGCTCTCCCCAGGGAAGTTGCCTGGAGCCTTCATTATACACCTTTAGACGCCAGGCAAAAACGTTCCTTTTTAATCAGGCCTTTGGTTGATTTGTTTGACATCCTATGCCCTTTTAAAATGTGGTTTTTTGGGGGGCGGCCATTGGGTTGTTTTATATTTTGATTTTATTTTGTGAACCGCCCTGAGACCTCAGGGTATAGGGTAGTATATAAACTTACCAAATAAATAAATAAAATTAAAAACAAGCAGTTTTACCACGTGGGTTGCAGTGCCAAAAATTATTCTCATACTGTTTATTCTTTTGGACACTGCTGGTCCAGCAGTGATCAGGACACTGAACTGGCATCTGTCATGTCACAGGTCAGACTGGGTTTCTTCTTCTGAGCCCAATCTTGGTGAGAAGAGGACACCAAACATGAAGCCAGCAAGCAGTAACCTATTGAAATAAATTCCACAGCATTGAGTCATGTAGGACTAGGACAAAGACCAAGAGCACCTTTCCTTGGGCCTAAGGAACTGAGGGCCTCCATACTACCTCATCATTCCAATGGCATGGTGGATGCACCAAGTGGGAGGCCAGGTAACACAACAGAAGTGATTGTCTACATGTCAGACAGTTGATCCTTTAATAAGTTTTCCAAAAGGAGGTGGGGCATAGGTGAGGTGAATGGGAGCCAGAGGCTCAGACAAGCTTATTTCATATCAAACCATTTTTGGAGCACATGGCCCACAAGGAGCTCTCCATGGTGCTGCAAGAAGGGAACTGCCTTGGCACCACAGTGCCTTGGTCCCTGAATATCACGGGAGCACATGTATGTCAGCCCATTTTCCACATGGAAAGGTGGAATGTAAATGTAAAAGCAAATAAATAAACTGAGTTCTCACAATTTCCAGGTGTTTTTCATGCACACCAAGCTGCCTCCACATAAGAAAGGTGTTTTGAAAGTTAAATAGCAGTTACACAGTTATACTAGGTTGTTTATTACTAATCACCTATTTCTCTGACATGTAAGATTGTCACTTGTATTTCTGTTTTTATAATATGCCTTTACTGGTTTTTATGTTGTATTTTTGTATACCACTTAAGAGCATTTCTGAATATTATTTAAAAGTCTCTAATTAAAACAACAACAACAAACATTTCCATCTTCCCAATGCACATTTAGGACTCTTTTAGATTAAGAAGAACCGTTTAAGGCTTTATAGGTCCCTGTCCAGATAGGGGCAGAACTGGGCCACCAACCAAAGCTGATGGAAGGTACTCCGTTCCACTGAGGCCACCTGACAGCAAAGGATCCAGAAGCCGCCCTCAAGCTACGAACCTGCTCCTTCAGAGGGAGTGTAACTCCATCAATATCAGGCAGTTGCTTTAGGGAGAAAATGCTGGGGTGGAGGGAGAGAAAAGGACACATCTTCACCACCCCATTAAAACAGCATTTGTTATTTGCTACCGATATGACAAGTTGCCTCATGCTAGGAAGTAATGTAAAAAGGGTAATGAAGTAGAAAGCGCAGTTCTTCATTTAAGTGTTGCCAGCTGACATTCTGAAAAGCTGCCTCAGTTTGTGGTAAAGTAGCAAGACAAATGGCTAATGCTCTTCACAGCTGGCTGGCCTGGATGTGCTAGAGATCACCATTTGTCAAATGGTAACTTAAGAGCAGAAGGCACTGAACGACTACTTTGTAAGTCAGGGGTGGGGGAACATCATTCAGCCCAGTGACCACATTCCCTTCTGAGGGACACGTGCTAGTGTGGGCAGGGGCAGAGGACAAAACCAACACAGCAATTAATGTAGTCATTTTGGCAATTTCCTTTTCTTTTTTTTCTTTTTCTCCCCCCCCTTTTGTTAGTATTCTTAATTTTTTAAATTTTTTTAAAGCTATTTTATTAAGGATTTTCTTGTTTTACAGAAGTTAAGCGTAATGCCTTGTATTTTTTTCCATGTAACATTTTTACAAATCCGTTTCATTTCTTGAGGCATTAGGGGGAGAAGAAAAAGAAAAAGAAAAAAGAAAGAAAAAAGAAAGGGGGTGGAGGGAGGGAAGATGGATGGGGGTGGGGTCGGGTGGCGATGTTTCTATTATGCTTAATGTATGTAGAGTTTGCTGTCAGCGTTGCTTGTGTTGTTCACTTGTGTTCCTTTGGTGGTGAGAGAGGTTGGGGTTGGCCTAGGGTGTGATTGTTTGTTTGTGATTGGCTGTGGTGATCTTTGTTTTCGTGTGTGAGTGAGGTGGGTGGGTGTTTTGGATCAGGTTAGCCATATTGATTTGTATGCTGTTGGTGGATTATTGCAATTTCCTTTTCTTCTTTTAGCACACTTTTCACTCTTTTGTCATCCAACTGCCTCCCTAGCTGATTTCCTGCTTCTAGTGTTGTTTTTATAATATGACTGTTTGGGGTGGATGAAGGTGCTAGGGGAGGGGCAGTGGCTCTGGTGGGGGGCAGGCCATGTTCCTTCTGGGGTAGTTTGCCACCTTTGGTCCCAGAGCAAACTCCTTTACCCCACTGGAGGCTTTTTAAAAATCATGCCAAATGATAAAAAACAACAACAACAACCAAATGGTAAAGAGAACCTTGTCACAAGGCAAGATAAGTGATGGTGGACTGGGTGTTAAAGAGTTGTATATGTGCTTTATGGTAGCGTATCTTGGATCACTAACATATTTCGTGACTTTTTGGTGTTCTTAGGGAGGTTTAGTGAGTGGCCTGAGTGATGTTCCAGAGACAAATAAATATTCAAATTTTTGGAGTATGATGGATCTAAAATCCATTTCTTTCTTTTGAGATAAAATATGAAAGGTCTAGATTTTCCATGGAGATATGCACCTGTGATTTTGCAGAGAAAAGGATCATGTCAGTATATAAAACTGAAGTTGCTAGTAAAACACAGTTGTATTGTTGTCAGCTTTAGATCAAATGGTGCTCTACGGTTGATTGTTTCACAGCATTATTGTATCTATTCTGGCAGTCAATGCATAATCATTCCTCACAAAAGGAGGAAGTCTTATTTTTAGCTGGTGGGCAACAGGCACGCACTCCCAATACATCAAGGGGAGAGATATCCTATCAATATGGCTGCCATATCCTACACACATCCAGGCCAGAACAGGTGGGGAAAATCACAGTGCTCTGAAAAGCTGAGTGACAACAGCTACAACCTCCCACTCTGTGTCCATGGCAACACTGCCAGTGCCCACCAATCACATCCAGTGTGGTGATGTCATGGGGATGATATCTCAAATTGTGGAGATAAACGTGGTGCAGTTTTGGAGGAGGAAACCACAGTAACTGTCAGCATATTTCTCCCTTTCCCCTTAGGGGTTACACTGGATCTCTTGGGGCGGGGGCGGGGGGAGATAGCTTGTTCTGTGTCCAGGCTACAGACCTGCAAGGAAAAGTCGCTCATTGAGTGTTTGGCTGGCAGTGGTAATGGTTAGAGTAGACTGCCTGGCTTCTCAGGGAACTTACCCGCATAGCATGGCAAGTACATACGCTTTGAAGAGAGACACGTCTCCCAGCTGCTGGCGGCTATAGCCATAGCTTGGACAAGACACAGCATTCGCATACAGCTATGAGGAGCAGCAGACGGTTGAGGAGATAAACTTTCAAATTCACTTGGTTACCTGGCAAGTGCTGTGTCCCATCACCCTTGTGTGCTTTAAGTGCGCATGATCTGAAGCTGGATAAATTAGGTCAATGCATCTCACTATCTAAGGGACACAGGTGGCGCTGTGGGTTAAACCGCAGAGCCTAGGACTTGCTGATCAGAAGGTAGGTGGTTCGAATCCCCGTGACGGGGTGTGCTCCCACTGCTCGGTCCCTGCTCCTGCCAACCTAGTAGTTTGAAAGCACGTCAAAGTGCAAGTAGATAAATAGGTACCGCTCCGGCGGGAAGGTAAACGGCATTTCCGTGCGCTGCTCTGGTTCGCCAGAAGCGGCTTAGTCATGCTGGCCACATGAACCAGAAGCTGTACGCCGGCTCCCTTGGCCAATAAAGCGAGATGAGCGCCACAACCCCAGAGTCGGTCACGACTGGACCTAATGGTCAGGGGTCCCTTTACCTTTACCTTTATCTCACTATCTGGAGTTATGGTGTCTCTCTATGTGGTTTATGTGCTGGTGATATACTGAAATTGGGTGTTGACTGATTCAACAGCATATGACACGGGTGGAGCAAGAGGCAGGGGAGATAGAATGTTTTTTTTCTTTTCCTTCCCCTTCTTCCTCCTTTCTATTGAGTTGAATGGCAGACATTTCCTTTACATTAGCTCTGTAGTGGGTGGAAAGTTTTGCCAGTATTGTTCAGGGTGTATAGAATTTTGCTTAACTCTGCTCCTCCCATGCCCCACCATCTCCACTCATCTGGGTTGGTGGAAAGTGACAGCACAGCGGACCTGGTATGGCATTGCTCTAGTGTGTCAGTGCAGTTACGACATATCTGATGTGACCACGGTGGGGGTTAGTTCTGGCATACCTAAAGCTATGGGATCATAATGTGTCATTATTGTAAACATACTCTCTAAAGAACAATAGAAAGCAGAATAAATGACAGGTGCTAATCAATCCTCCTTTCTTTTTGCCCTTCTCTTATTTACTTCCTTGGTATTTCAAACAAAAGGAAAGGAAAAACAGTGCCCTGCCTTGGACAGATGACATTTCCAAATCAAGATTTTACTGTAGAGAAAAACATTTACTATTTGTCAATCAAGAGCATATCAGACATTGAAAAATATTTCATTATATTAAAGGGAAATATAATCTTCTCATTTAGCATTTAAGTTTGTATAACTTAAGCATATCTTGAGAAAAGACCATGTCTTAATGGCAGAGCATTTATTTTGCACACTGGTCTCGGGTTCAACCCCTGCCATCTTCAGGAAGGGCTAGAAAAAACCTCTGGAGGACTGCTGTTGACAATAGTGTGCCAACGATACTGTACTAGATGGATCAATGGTCTGAGGCAACCAGGGCAAATTCTTATCTTCTGAGAAAAGGCCCGAAGTACCAACTCAGTCAAGAGAAGCAGAGGCTCTTCCAGTTGCATTGCTACTCAATTTGCAGACTTCCTTTTAATTGTAACAGCCCGGAGAGTATAGATAACAAGACTGGTTAAAAATAGATGTTAGAAGGAAAGAGGTGTGTGTGTATTGCACTGTGTGAAACAACACAACTGCGTACTGATTCAAAGCAGTGCTGCAGAAAAGCCAGACCTTTAAAAGAACTGACACACAACCTGGAATTACTCCGCATTTGTAATATAGTTATTTTAATGGAGAGGCATTGGCAATAATCCCAACACTCGTCGTGGCTGTAAAGAAAATACGAGTTGACAGTCTATACTGGAACAGTACTTACATTTAATTACGAGAGCGTTGGATATGTTTACAAGGAGAAAAACCACATTAAAACCTTTTCACCACCAACACCTTTGACTTTTAAGAATTCACGTTAACAGCGTCATCTGCAATCTGCCTAATTATCCAAACATGCTATTTAAAAGGTATGACTGGAACTAAAATGAAGAGCCAAGAGTAAACACTGAACAGAAGCAGAAGAGAGACAGAGTTCATGGGAAGCTGGGCGTGGCAGTTCTTAAATGTAAGTACTACACCAAGTGCTCCTGTATAGTTTTAAAAGGTTGTTGAAGCCCTTGATTTAACTGAGACAGTAACGGCCTATTCTATCCATTCGAGATTTAGGCATCTTGCTATAAAGGCAAACATGTCAGATGCTTCCTCTATAACTTTGGCTGTGGGCTTCCCAGCCCCGTGGCCAGCCTTGGTGTCCACGTGAATTAGTAGTGGGTTGGTCTGCTTGGGGCTTCGGCCTACGACATATTGTAGAGTAGCAATGAACTTCAGGGAGTGAAGAGGCACCACACGGTCATCGTGATCAGCTGTTAGAAGTAAGGTGGCAGGATACTGAACGCCTTCTCCTTCCGGAATTTTGATATTGTGGAGTGGAGAATACCTGTTAGAGGGACACACATTGGTTGGAGATTTGATAAAATGCTACCAGTTGGCAGGAAAGTGGGAAAAGAATAAGGAATCCTAGGGGCTGGGAACATGATGGACTTATTCAAGACATTTCTATACCGTCTAATTATTTGCATTTGTAAGTGGTGTAAAACATAAAAACAAACCACAAAAAATGAGACAATAGGACAATTATCACAAAACCGAATGCTATCTTAAAATGAGGAGGGAAGGAAGGGGAGCCATGGATCCTCTGCTCACGACTACAGCGGGATCCCGTCGTCGTCGTCGGTGGGCATTCTCATTCCATAAGACGCACAGACATTTCCCCTTACTTTTTAGGAGGCAAAAATGCGTCTTATGGAGCGAAAAATACAGTAAGTCTTAATCACATGCATAAAGTTGAGCAAGGTGACTAATCTCAGCTGGGGAGGTTTTCCACTGGCCTGGGCCCATCACACTATATGAATGACTTCTATATTGAGCTGTGCATCTGAGCCACCAACAGAGATTTCCCCAAAGATCTCAGTGATTTGGCCAAGATATAATGGCCAATGCAGCCCTTAAGATATCCTGGAGCCATGTTGTTAGGCTCCTTGTAAATTAATGCAAGAACCTTGAACCTGGCCTTGGTGACGCATGGGCAGCTAGTGCAAACGTTTAAGCACCCAAGTTATGTGCTGGTGCTCTGAGAATTAGTTCTTGTTGAGGAATGGGATGTCTGGATCTAGAAAAGGAAGGTACACGTGGCCTACTGACATATACTCATTCCAATCCAAGAGTTGGCAGGAAAGGTTGAAAGGAAAGGGGCTCCTTAAATTTTATGGTAGTTTCCGCCTCCTCCCTTTTGTGTGTGTATATGGCTGAGAACAAGGGGAGGATGTAAGAGTACACAGGGCAGTTAACTTGGGGGTTAAAGTGGCAAATTTTATTCCAGGGATTGCTAGGAAATGACACTGGAAATAAAAACTGCTATTATTGTAGGGCCCTATGGCAAGACCACATTTCAAAAACTCTGTTCCGTTCTGATCACCACATCTCAAAAGGGGAAACTGCTTATGATCCCAAGCTGCTCAGAACACTTTGTTGGCTTTCATAGCTGATTAAAGGTTGTAGCCATAAAACATTGTAAAACTAAGGAGTTAAAATGTTAGCTGCATTTCTAACATATTGGGAATACCTTTCATATTTATTTTGAAGTAATTTCTGCTGATCATATAGTGTTTATCTCCAGGTCAATATACTCAGAATTGCAAGCTAAGCTGTCTACATGTGAGAAATTTACTGAACTCAAGAGATAATGTATAAATGAATGCATCCTGGATTTATGATGTCACTAAATGATGTGATTTTCAATTATTGAGAGAAAATAAGGTGTGGGTGGGAAACAAGCAGCTTCTATATTATTGTTATTCAAGAAGGCGGTGGTGAATATAAACTAGGGAAAACAAAACAAAACTTTACTTACTTGTACAGCCAGGCAAATTGTTCTTTATAATCAGAGCAGCCAAAGTCTGTTGTCCAAGCATGACCAATGGTGAATTTGTGGAATTTTAACATGTCCATCACTCCTACTTGAGCAATAACACAGCCAAATAGATCAGGACGCTGATTGGCACAGGCAGCTGGAGAGTGGAGGAAAACACACCCAACCCAAATTGAATCTAATGTTTAAAGCAGCTAGCAGTGCTAATATCTACAAGTAGAAATTATAAAGATAGCAATCAGAGGATGTCAACATTTGAAACATGTAACCTGCATAGGAACAGATCAGTTTGTTGCTTTAGCACTAAGGCAGAAGTTTATTAGGGGAGAAAGAGGATGCGATGCAGGAATACCTGCTTCCATTCTGTGGGGAACTGGAACCCATGAAGCTGTCTTTATGACAAAAACAAATCTGCATGTTTTAGAACGGGGCCATTGCTGAACTTAAAGGAAGGAAGGGCAATTCCATGCAGACAATGAGCAACTGGGGGATGGTGCAAACTCTTCCTCCATCTGTTCCAAGGATGGGGGGGGGGACCCTGTGGCCTTCCAGATGTTGTCAAACTTCATGTGTTTGGCCATCCAGTTGTTACCCTATTAACTTTAGTGGCAAAGTTCTGTGGAGTCAGTCCAAAGCAGTGCTGATAATCAGTGCTGCCTTTTGTGTGCTGAGCTCGACAAGTGAAGCATCGACACTGAACAGACATTTGAAGAGCCTATTATTAAACAGAGTTTGTCCTTGTGTTTCCCAAGGACTTGAAGAGGAAGAACTTGAAATAGAAACAAAAGATTAAGGAAACACAGTATTTTTAGAGCAGCAAGTCTACCAAAAAGAGAGGGGGTTAAGGGCCTTCCAAGATTTCAGACATTTTCAATGGCTGGTAAATAATTTAACTGGAACCGTATGCTCAGGTTCCAGGGAACTGATATGCCCAAATATTGGAGAGTGTCAGAGCAGATCTAAATACCCACAAGCCATTTTGCAGGCCAAGAATTCAAGGGGTAAACATGCCAGTACAAAGACTGTTTTACTGAAATTAAAAACCGGAGACAGTCCCAGATTGGTTAATTTTCTCAACCATTGGATGGATCTTCTTATGAATCGGTTGCTAGTTATACACAGCTCCAGGGAAGCATTAATGTCTTATATCACAAAAATATTATACACTTCATACTGTTAGTCTCATGACATTCCTAAGAAAAGGTGGAAGGGGAACAGACTTCTTGGTACCATCAACATGGTTTTCGGAAGGAGACGGACTTGGCAAAAGATGACTGTTTTGAGATAAGGCTCTTGTATTAAGAGATTTGTCACACTAATTTTGGAACTGTTTTCTAAATGAAGCCCTAAAAATTCTGTCGTAGGCTTAAAAATGGTGAGGTTGTGTGGATTTGGGGTATATGCTACAGTCACATTTCAAATGTAATTCCATGACTATGCAGTTAGACCCATAAGAAATAAAGAAAAACTGAGAATGGAACTCAAAACTGTAATGCTTAAATCCAATTAGTGCCTGTTGTGTATGTGCTGTTCTAGCAAAGAGCCACTTGTTTTGTTTTTAAAAAAGAACACAGTGTTCCACTGTGCATGAAAAGGGGACCAGGTGATAATCTACCATTGCCGTATCAAGACTTTAGTCCTGGATAAATGTAAGGACAAAATACTTCAAAATAGGAGAGTGTGGGCTGAAACAGATTTAGTGGCAACTAGTGATGCAAAAGTCAGCTCTGACTAGCTATTTTTTGATATGAATTTGCTCTTTCCTTCCCTAACTAAAATGAAAAAGTCAGTTCTACCCCACAGGAAGAAAAAGACAGATGCCTCAGTGCAGTAATTACGTGTGCAGCTCATGAAGGCAGATGTTTTCTTAAATGGCCAATTGGTATTCTGCAGGCCTAGACAATATTTGGGTATTGCACTAATTACTTCAGTTTGTTAACAAATGGTGCAATGTCCAACTTGTGTGGGGAGGGAAACGTCCTTCCAGAGCTTATCCTCTGAGTCCTCCATTTAAATGACATTAAATTCACTTAGCTTTGTCGTTTTTTAAAAAGGAAAAGGAAGCAGACAGCCTCTTCTTACCCACTAAGAGACCCCCATTTGAACCTCCATTGATAGTCAGTTTCTTTGGAGAAGTATACCCCTCTTTGATAAGATACTCAGCTGCACACTGAAAGTCATCAAAGCAGTTTTGCTTATTGGCCAGGATGCCACCTAAATGCAAACGAAGAAAACAAGATAGTTAACCCTTTGAAAACACACAGATACGCACACTTTTGATATTGCCGATTCAGAACATGTACTCTAGGGTGTATGTACACACAAGAAGAACTGCTTGGATTGAATTTTTCAGTTCCACAAGTATTTTAATAATGTATGCAGTTGAGGAACACAAAAAAAGATAATGAATATCACGTGCAACAGAGACTTCAGAAAATGGTCTTGCCAGTACCTTTAATGCTTTCAGAAGGCTTGAATAATACATACCTATGCTAAAGACTTCGGGGGGGGGGGGGAGGAAGGAAGGAAAGCACAGACCAGGTAATGTTCCTAATAACTGATTGCTGTAGATTGCAGACAAGACGGTCACGTGCATTTCTGACTGAGGTTTGTCTTAATGGGAAATTGACAGCATCCAGCTCATTTATGGTATTTTAAGCTTATAGGCTTATAAAATTAATAGTCCCCCCCCCAAAAAAAAAGGTAAATGAGCGCTTTTCTTAAAAACAATAAATCTTTCATTCATGTGGTGATCAGGGCTACAGAAATACATCTTCCTTTTGAGATCTAGCATTTATCTACTGCAGATCAACACAGAACTTGAGGTGCACAGCTAAAGGTATCAAAACAAAGAAAAGCACAACACTATCACAGACACAATTGTATAGGAATGCAGAGATGGTTAAGAGCTAGTGTGCTTTTTTGCCGTGCAGCAAGATCTGTTTTCTTGCCTACCCTCCTGCCTTTCCTTGTTCCAAATCTAGCAAACATTTTATTCCCTCCTTTCCATCCGGTAGATAGGTTTTTTCCAAGTTAATAAAAATAAATAAATCAGGTGGAACAAAATAATTTTTACTGGGCAAGGCAGGTCCCTTGATTTTCATCAATAGTATACCCCTCTTTGATAAGACAACAGCATACTTCAAAACAAGTGAAATCCATATTCACATCAAGATAGCAATACAATAAAGCTTCTTAAATCCAAGGACAGAAAATGACATTATGTATAAAGGCTTGGATCCACAGTGGTCTTGTATGGGCAGAAGACACTGAGTCACACAAGGTGCCCTTCCTTCTCCTCCTGCAGCACCTGCATCCCATCCTATTCTATTCTGGAAAATCTTCCAATGCTTAGAAGCTGCCTGGGGAGTAACAAGCAGCCGCAATGGGGAGTTCTGCTTGTACATCTTTGATCCAAACCAAGATGTACAGAATTCATATACATACTTCACATAAACACACAAAATAATCAAGATTACAATGTTGGATCTGTTAGGATGTAGCAGTAAACTACGGTTTATTGCTATGAGAACAAACCAATACCTTGGACCCATCTGCTTCCTAGTCTCTACTTCTCTGATAGGACTGCAAGCACAAGATCAGAAGATTTCACTTGTATTTTCAATTAGCCCAGTTCATCCTTAAGTTTTTTGTGGTTAATCTATGGTTTGTTATTATGGTTAATCTATGGTTTATTGAAATAAGCCAGCTTCATAAATCAGGGTTTTAAGTTGGCTTGTTTCAGAAAGCCACAACCACATTTTGTTGAAATTAATCAAAAACAGAAGTAAAGATTTGCAGTTTTATCCTTAACAGATGTGCTGGAGGAAGAGAGAGTACATAAGCCTGCAGAAAGTTCTCATAATGATAAACCATAATTTATTATTACATCCTAACGTAGTCAGTAATTTTTCTGGATCATAGCCACGAAAACAATTACTGTGGCTCGATCAAGGCAAATTTCTACAATTTATAGTGGTTAGGGTTGCCATATTTCAAAAAGTGAAAATCTAGACACAAAGGTTTTTGAGTTGTTGTTTTTTAAGGAAATTCGGACAGGGGTTGCCATACGTCTGGAGTTTTCTGGACATTCCAGGTGAAGCTCAGGCCACAGTGCCAAGCTCCATGAATATCAGTCATGGCTGCCCATGAGACTTAAGAAACAGCAGACGTCAACCTAATGCCAAGACACAGTCTTGTGTGCAAATGAAACAGAAAAACCAGAGCCCTCCTACATAAAGGTTAACTTTATTAAGAACTCATTAAAGGTCTACAGCTAATTTCCTGTTATTGAAGGGCACGTTGTTTTGGGGCAGTAATACAGTGTTTTCTCTTTCTGAAAACCCCAATTACTGGGAAACACTCCAGACTACAGAGGTAATTAAAATAATAATGAGGAACAAAACTGATGCAGTAATGGAGAAAATTATTTCGTAAATTAAGAAATATGGACATTTTCAAATAAATCTGTGATGGTGTTCCGGAGTCAAATTAAGGTAATAAAACAAAAACAAAACCAGACCTCTGCAGTGGTTTAGCATGGAGACATGCAAACATTTGACCTGTGGAAACACAATCACAGTGCAACCCTTTACATGACTACACTCAGAAGCGAGTTCTGCTGAGAGTTGTATGTGTCCAGGATTGCAGACTGTTATTGAATAAAGCACCTTACGTATGTTCTTGCACCAAGGAACTCTTACCTTTGTGCCAGGTCTCTCCATATTCACCACCTCCTCTGATATTAGCCACGGCTAGAATGCCACCCAGGTGTCTTACAAAAATGAGTCTTGATACACTGCAAATATATATATATGCAAAGACAATTAATTTCAGCGCTTGGCCCATGATGCTCAAAATGTAGCTGGAGGAGGAATATGTTTCCATTCATAGAATCAAAGAAATGGAAGGGACCCTGGGAGTCAACTAGATCAACTACCTGCGATGCAGGAATCTCAACTAGATCGTGCAACTAGAACCTGGGACTTCCTGCATGCAAGGCAGGTGATCTGCCACTGAGTGGCAATGCCTCCATTTAGACAAGCAGCTGGATTAGAACCAAGCCACTTCCCACGGCATATTCTACAACGTCAGGGGCTCTGATGTATGGCCCAGGGTGCCAGAGATTTCTGCAGTGGTGAGGAAGGAAGACACAATACCTCCCTTGGGCCCTTGGACACCATCCAAGAGGTCAAAGGAATGCAGTCTTAAATGCTATTCAGTCTTCTTTGGACTCCTGAGTCCGACTAGTTTTCCAAAAAAGACAGGCCAGGTTAATTTAAAAAGCCAAAAGATGAGTGATATTGAGGGAACAGAACCTTTTACGCCATTTTAATTCACAGGATACTGCCTGCCAGTTAACGATCCCTTTTTGGCAGGAGGTATTTAGATGTTCTAGCTCGACTCTAGGAAACTGGTCTCTGTTTCTTCTTTTTCACCCAACTAATGGGCACAGTCAGTCCAACAGGAAGCTTGGCTGCACAAGATGTGTTTCTTTTTGGTAGTTATAAAGACTATACAAGCCAATTGGGGGCAGCGGTAGAGGGTGGGAGGAAGCCGTGTGACACCAGCAGAAGTCCTTGCATAAGCTTCTGCTGATGTAGCTGGTTAGCTGAATCTGGTCCAGAGTTTTTTGTTTTTTAAAAAGTGTGCATATTACTGTATCTGTATGTATATGTGTGGCCCTCAAAACAAAGGCTAGGGTGCCCTTTTGATGTTCTTGTTTTCCATTAGCCAGCAGCTCTATTTCCACACTGGCTTCCAGCCCTTAGTCCAGTTATGGGGAACGTTTGTTTGTCCAGATGTTGCTGAGCTACAACTCCCATCAGTCCCAAGTGAGCATGGTCAAAGGCCAAGCTTCCTCTCCCAGACTGCATTCTGGTCAAAGACACCACCTCCATTTGCCAGCATTCTACATCTACACTGAGCCAACCTGATAGTACTAAGACTGAAAGGTACAGGTGAGCTGCTAGTTAATGCTTCATGTGCCCAAAGTGACTAAGATCTTTGACTTTACAAACGTGGCTGCAAATAGTCTGCGACACAGCGATGCACACGAGAGACACTTACACACATGCAGCACACACTGTACTAAGATCACTGTGTGCACCAAGATGATTTTTTATCCTAAAGCTGAGCTCAGTGATAAAATGCAAAAGATTTGAAGCTTATATATTATGCAAGTGTTTTTTTGTTTTTTTTTAAAGTCCATTTAAGCAGGCATTTTTTGGTTCTCTGCTTCTGGAGTTATGACTCATTCATTTGGGCTTTATTGTCAGGTCACATCTGCAAGGTACATAGCTGAGTGACTGGCTGCTGAATAAAAGACATGACAGCAAAATATGGAGAAAGCCCTTGGGATGTTGAGAGGATAGTTTTCCCCTGGTCACCTGTTCTTGGAATCTTGCAAAGAGCGTGTTTTTATTTCAAGTGTTCTCTTCCATGGTATTGAGTACCTATGAGCCATCTGCCAGAAAACAGCCCCTTCTTCAAAGGCTGACCTCTTTTTTTTAGCTGCTAAGTGAACACAAGGATCTGGTGGAGGAACAGTCAAGGCCTGAAAACTTGAACTTTTGCATTAAAAAACTGTCCAAATTATCTACAAAGGGAACTTCATATCTGAACTTAGAATAAAACAAGTTAACTATAATAAGGCTTAAAAAAAGAAAGAATCAGAATTGTGTACAAACGCTGAAAATAGCAAAGCTTTAGGAGTAAATGGAAGTGAAATAAAGGGAAGAGAAGGGTAAGAATAACAGACAAGTAGTAGTTTTGCATAGACGTAACAGTGGCTCTTAATTCAAGTCAGTAGCAAGGGATTGTCTTTGCTAAACATCATTGACTGAGAGCATGGATCTTAAGGCATGGAAGGATTCAATAATTTCAACTTAAAGTCATCCCCATGGGAGATGTATAAGAACCTATTTGTGACATTTACAGCACTATTCTGCTAGCCTCCTGGGAATTTAAGTGAAGCTTTTCTCCATTTATTTTTTTATTTTCGAAATGTATACTTGATCTATGGCTCAAAGCAGTTCTCAGGGCAGTGCAGAGGTACTACTTAGGGCAGAGCAGGGTTGGCACCCTCTGCATTTGTCAGATTATTTCTCCTAAACACACAAAGATCATCTATGTAAGAAAAGGAGTGTCACCATTAGACTCATAGTTTGGTCATGACTTTCAAGCTAGCACAGAAACTCTGCCAGACGAAAAATAAGGACTATAGGCATGTTAAAGGAGAACTGCAGTGTGGTCAACAAAAATCTGAAAGCAGAAAAGAGCTGGTAAGAGGTGACAAAGCAGGTTGCTTAATTAGCAAATGATTACTCAGGTTTTGGGAACTCCCTTGACCTGGGTATTTCCACCGGGTTTAAGTTTCAGTATCAGTATCCATTAGCTGCAAATTCAGGCTAAAAAATACACCGAACAACTTTCTTAATATAAAATTACTGGCACTATTACTATTCTGACAAATCTTCATAAGCACCCCATCTCTGCTTACCTGTAGCTTGGTGTGATTGATATGTTGAAGCCACCATAACCATAAAGGAAAGCAGGATGAGACCCATCTAATTTGATTCCTTTTTTGTGGACAACAAACATTGGAATCTTAGTACCATCTTTGCTGGGGTAGAAAACCTGGGACAGAGAAAAAAATATATGTGTATCATTGGTACAGTCAGTCTGCTTGGATGGATCTTAGCCACAGGCAACCATTCTAATTTACAAAGGAAAAGTATGGGAAATAGAAATAAAGAACATTTTGATTGTTAGGAAGTTGAAGGATGCAAGAATTATAACACAAGACAAGAACTGCTAAATCAGACCACTGAGTCCAGCATTCTGTTACTGTGTCCAACCAGATGCCCTCAGCAATTTTTAAGTCACCCATTGGGGAAAAACAATGTTGTACGCCACTTTGGACACTGTTCAAAAAGTGGATACAAATCAATTAAATGAATGAATGAATGGAGCAGAGTGGGGGATGATAGTTCTCAGATTATATTCCTAAGAGATGCCAAAAGCTTGCTTGAACAAGTGTTTCTCTGAAATCCAAAACAAATGAGAACAAGGGAGGCAGGCTTCACTAAAGAACTGAGGCTCCCACTGTAAAGGCCCTGTTCCTAATTAGTATTAGTTCCTAGATGGTATTAGTTTATAGCAGGGGTGGGGAACCTATGACCAGATATTATTGGACAGCAACTTCCATCATTCTATACCATTGGTTCGGCTGGCTGGGAGTGATAGGAGTTGGAGTCCAATGACATTTGGGGGGCGGGCACAGATTCTGCTCCCCTGCTTTACAGGGAACTGATACCTAGACCAGAGGTTCTCCTGCTTATATTAATGAGCAATAGGATCACACATAGGAAGAGGTGCTTCCTAAAGCAGGCAAGATCCAGGCTATTTAGGGCTTTAAACCCAGCACCTTCAATTGCTAACTAAAATTTCCCAGCAATTAAGGAATAGAATGCAATATTCTTCTTCTTCTTCTCCTTCTCCTTCTTCTTCTTTAAATGCTTTATAAAAATACACACAGACAGCTTTGCTGAAATAAGCCACGCAGAAAACTAGGGGAGAGCTATTTTTGTAGCTAGCAGATAACTTCAAGAGGAATACGATCCCTCTCTCCCACGTGATATTTAGTGAGTATATTTATCACTGTGCCCACGGTTGGTAAAATCAAACACCACTACAGTGTCTTAAATTAGCTCCTGCTCAATCACAGCTACACCGGCGGGGGGGGGGGGGATTTCAAAAGATCAGAGTGGGGGCGGAGAAGGGAAATGGAACAAGGTTCCCAAAGCATCTATTATTTAGTTACACTGCATGCAACAGGTGACGACAAACTCTTCCAGCCCTGAAAGCAGCCTGCTTTAACAAGTCTTTCACAAGAATAAACACTTCCATAAATCAGCATCAAAGGCTTGCACAGCATAACAGCCTCCATGCATGCCTGTGATAGGAGCTATTGAATAAAACTGAGCCAGTGCCGGCAGCAGTACCAGAAAGTGGACATGGAGAAAGAGGAGGAATCAACCAACTAGTAGCCTCAAAGCAAAGCATTTTTTCACAATCATTTAATTCTTCACACAGCACATAGTTAAACTATGGAACTCGCTTCCACAGGAGGCAGGGAGGGCATCCAACCTGGCTGGCTCTGAAACAGGATTAGGCAAAATTATGGAGAGGGCTACTAGCCATGACAACTATTATCTGCCTCCACAGTAAGAGACAGTGATGCTTCAGAGGACCAGTTGCTGGAAACCTCAGGAGGGGAGACTGCTCTGGTGCTTAAATCGTGCTTGTGGGTTTTCTACAGGCACCTGGGTGGCCACTGTGAGAACAGGATGCTGGACTAGATGGGCCATTGACCCGATCCAGCAGGCTCTTCTTAGATTCTTAAAACCACCTTCCATGGCAAAAATTAGCAGATCTGTCCCCTATTAAGGATGCATCTTGTCTACATTCAATATGGGATAATCTCAGTTTCCTTGCACTGATCTGAATAATCTAGAAGCACCAGGGAAAAAGGGGTGTGAATTCAGCTCAAGTCAATGCTTTATACCTATCCTGTAGGACTCGGGTATATTGGATGCCCATTTGACCACGATGGACCCCCAAGGACTGTTTTACTGCTTTATCCCAATGAAAGAACAGGTGACCTAATGTTGCCAGCCTTGGTGCCAAACCTGCAGGTAAATACAGTGGTACCTCGGGTTAAGTCATTAATTCGTTCTGGAGGTCTGTTCTTAACCTGAAACTGTTCTTAACCTGAAGCATCACTTTAGCCTATGGGGCCTCCTGCTGCCGCTGCGCCACCAGAGCACGATTTCTGTTCTCATCCTGAAGCAAAGTTCTTAACCTGAAGCACTATTTCTGGGTTAGCGGAATCTGTAACCTGAAGCATATGTAACCTGAAGAGTATGTAACCTGGAATGTATGTAACCCGAGGTACCAATGTAAGGCTTCTATCAAGGGAGGCACATACCTAGATATGGTCAGAAAAGCTGTTACAGAAAATAGAAGAAGAATTATAAATAATCAATAAAGACTTCAGGTAAGTTTTTTTCCACTAGCCACCCATAGGGACGTGAAGCAGCAGTGTCATGCTGGTAAAAGAAAAGTGCCAGGAGTCTTTTTAAAAACTTCTAGCCCTTGTTAGTGAGCCTTGCAGTCGAGTAGCAAATGGTTGCTGGACAGAAACTCCCCAGGTGGCAGGAGAGAGGGGAAAAAGGTGCGGAAGAAAATATAATTTTCAAAAAAAAAAACCTGACAGAAATCCTGCAGTGAAGGCATAAAGTTTTTTTTTCATTGTTGCTTAACCAAGTAAGGAAAATAGTTTAATTCCCTCCACACAAATATCAAATGTCAAAAAGGTTTGATGCAAAGTGGGTTAATCAAAAGCTTTTGAAGGCAGCCCTTTTATTGCACTTCTATTATTTTTTAGTTTTTGCAGAGCACACTGAAGATCAGTGAGCATTCCTTCTACTTTTTGAAAAGGTGTCTCATTGAATGCATTACTAGGAAACCTGAGAAATTAAAGTCAGATCCCTTTCATTAAAGTAGCCCTTAATGCCAGAACACGCCATGATGCAGGCAATTATTGAAACAACAGTCGATAGCAAAGGGGAAAGTGTCAAAGGAGAACGATATAACTGACACACACAGAAGTCTTTGCAATATAAATAATGGATGTCGCTTAAACTGTGGCTTGGAATCTTGATCCCCTTCTTCCTCCCCACCCCAGTATCTTCTCACCTCTGACACTGAGTGCTCTTAACAGTTTCCCAGCTGGAAGCTACAACAATTGAATGAATGTGCTAATACCTTTTAGCATCTTCTCCATATCACAAGAGACCAACCAGCCTAGTAGTGTCAACCTTGGCTGCCAGTGACACTCCAAAGCCTCTTATGCAGAGATAATTCCTACCCCTCCTACCCGAAACATACTTATACAGTGGTACCTCGAGTTAAGTACTTAATTCATTCTGGAGGTCCATTATTAACCTGAAACTGTTCTTAACCTGAAGCACCACTTTAGCTAATGGGGCCTCCCGCTGCCACCGCGCGTTCTCATCCTGAAGCAAAGTTCTTAACCCGAGGTACTATTTCTGGGTTAGCAGAGTCTGTAACCTGAAGCGTATGTAACCCGAGGTTCCACTGTATTTCATACAAGCATGGAGCAAGTTAGTATGGGGCATCTGTAGCAGTGCCAGTTCCTCAGGTCAAAGTGGTCGAGTGGGCATGCATGCGGTAAAGATGTGATCACAAGCAAACTGGTCCCAAGGTGTTAAGGGCTTTATATACCAGTAGTAACACCTTGAACTTGGCCCAGTAGCAGACTGGCAACCAATGCAGGTATCTGAGCAGGGGTGTTAAATGCTGACAGGGTTTCACTCCTGTTAACAAACATGCTACAGCATTCTGCACTAACAGAAGCTTCCAGTTCAAGCACATCCAGTTGTGGTTTTGCTCTCCAGGAGCTTCTCCTTTAATTAGTTATGCTTAAAAAAAAAAAAGTCTCTTTAAATCACACTTTGTTTCAAGAACCATCACAATCTTTTTCTTGAAAAAGTGATTTTGTTGTCAGCCTATTTATTAGATTGTATAGTAGCTGCTGCCAAGAAGAACATCAGTCTATGACAATGGAGGCCACCTATGGCTTATGATCATTAATCTTAGGAGTGGGAAAGGGAAATAGGAGTTGTGTTGAGATTAATAACGACTTTTTTCTGCAGTCACCCTACTTTGTAAGTTTCATGAGAGATGCTTCAAGGACAAAGCAGTAACAATTAGCCTGAGAAAGGTGACTGACTCTGAATAACTCATAGGCACATTTCTCACAGCTCAAGTTAGTAAATTCCCCAGGTGAAACTGAAAGCAAACATCCCTGTAATAAAATTGCCCAGTGCTTTATACTAAAAAAAAACCTGCTCTGTACAAAAAAAAAAGGGGGGGGGAATGGCCACAAGCAAACAACGTCAGGCTGTAAGAAATGACAGGACAACAATAAAAATAATAACTTCCACCCTTGATCAAAGCTAATTCTACCGCAAAGTTGCAAAACTCATCCCATATTTCATTTAATTTTTCATGCTGAAACACTGGATGGGTATCCAAAAAAGCTGTCCCATTTGCAAAAGTACATCTGCTTATGCCACAGAACCCCCCCCCCCCTTTCTCTCCATTTATCCCCAAATATGCTCTGGATGGTTGTGGGGGAAGCCCAGAACAACTGTGGGGGGGCGGAAGTTCCATTGTGTAAACGGAAATCCTTGTAGTAATAGGACAACTTCACAGGATTCAAACCACTGGCAACACCATGAAATCTCTACACGTTTTAAACGTCCAGCTACAACTGAATGGGAGATCATCGCAGTTACATGTAAGAGGTGCTTTTGCAAAGAAATAACCTTTGAGTCCTGTAAGTTTTTATTTTATACGCTATGCATTCTACCATCTATATGAAGTCACTGGGTTATGTCATTCTGGGATTTGAAGCGAGGCCATCAGTATGCAGATGACATCCAGCTCTTATTTCTCCTTGTCATCAGAGTTAGGCAAAGCTGTGGTTTTTGCTGAACCAATGCCTGGATTTGGTTAGAGGCTGGATGAGCCAATAAACTTAAGCTGAATCCTGACAAGATGGAGGAAGTGCCCTGCCTAGTTCTGGAAAGCCCTAAACGCAGCCTTCCCCAACCTGAGGTTTTGGACTACAATTCCCATCAGCCTAAGAGAGAAGGCAGGCGGTACTCAAGATTCCTTAATTACAACATAGCGTCATTATTGTTTTACATTTTTTTGTGAACCATGTAGAGAACATAGTTGTCTATAGATGCCTACTCTTAAATTGAAGGCATTCTTAAGACATTCAATAAACTGTTTATGCACAGTACGATATAAGCATAAATAGAACTCTTTCAAGTACAGGATTATATTAACTATGCAGGGAACCGACATCTATAAACACTTTGTAAGCAGCTGGGACAAATGATTGGAACTTGAGTTGCTCTGCTAAACAAAAACTGTTACTTTCCAATTAAGATCTAATTTCAAAACCCAAAAAGCTTTTAATTTACTTTAACAGGCATAAATAACCCTTCTGAGCATATCACCTTTCTTTATTAAGGAAGCACTGTTATGCTAGATTCTAACGCTAATTTAATACTGTTTGTTGGACTGGCATAACACTACTGAACTCAGTTCAAAGAAGCCCATCTATAATTTATCTTCTCTTAAAGAAAGATCTCTAATGGGATTTGCAACGTAATACATTACTTCTGCCATCCAGAATGGAACCACACACCTTAACCCCAACCAAGACAAAGACCTTTTCGTTGACCAAATTATAATTGAGGACCCCATTTCTGCACTGCTCAGAGGTGTAGCTGTCCCAAGATGGCTCTTTCTGTCCCTCAAACTAGGGAAGAAGGTTATCTTTCCCTGGCTCCACATTTCCTAAAACTACTTTTAGATGGATTTTGATAATGTGTGTTAGTTTAAATGTGGCATCCAAGTTGTGAAAACCAATTCAAAAGAAACCCCTAACAACATACTACATTATGTCACTCAGACAAACCATACTGCCGAGGTGAAACTTTTTCTTCTAAAATTGAGAACCAAGGTGATATTCTAGCTACATTTACACCGATATGTTTTTGGTGCTGGTTTCAGAACAGTCTGGATTCACCCTCCTTCAATTCGCATGGAACAAAGTGAACTCACAGTGATGCGCTCAAGTTTTCAACTACTGAATTCTAATTCCAAGTACAAACTACTAATCATGTTCATAATAGTCAATGACATCATAACTCTAGCATCATTTTTTCAAGAGTTCTTTTCTGGCTCAGATTTTAATCCATGCTGGTGAGCATCTCACTCTACCCATCTCATTCCTGAATGTTGTCATGTCAGAATCCCAGGTACCTGGGAGCCTCACATACAATTTCCAGGGTTCCTTTGAAGGCTTAGGATGCAGTTAATCCTTTGGATTTGGCTTGCAGGGGAAGTGGAGGAGGAAGGGAGTCTAATTCTGAACTGAGGTGTATACACCCTCAGAGCGGATCCTCAGAGTAAGCAACAAGGCTTTCATTCCAGCTTATATAAAAAGACGTCATAGGGCAGGAATTGACAATATATGCCAAAACATCTGGAGGGTATCACAACTCCCATTAGCCTCAGTGAGCATAGTCAATTGTCAGGGATTATGGGAGTTGTAGCCCAAAATATATGGAGGGCACCACATGGGTTATCCTATGCCTAGAGCAATATTCCTAATTACCCAGATGCCCATCAACAAGTGTTTTGTTCTGCCACTTTTATGAAACATTTTGAACTGTCAAACAAAATAAATTGAGATCCACTTGCTAATGTAAGAGGAAATAATTCTTCTCTGTCTTGGGAATATGTGAAATAATGTGTTGATTGTTAACTCACAAAGGCAAGATCAATCTGTATTCATAGATCAATGTTTGTGTTAGCTGCAAAACTACAATTAAAAAGGATAAAAGTTTTACCCATGTTCCATTTCAGAAATGATACCGGAGGGGGAAGAAAGGACAAATAGACTTTATCCTTCCCATGAGTAAAGATGAACTCAATTACTTACAGTAAAAGTCAAAATACATCTTTATTCAGAGTACTTTAAAGACTGGAAAAGCTTTCATTTAAATTTCCATTAAAAAGCTTTTCCTGCGTAGTAAGCAATTTGTAGAGCAATAGGATCAATGGGTATGGATTGAAGCAGATCTCCTTCCATTCAGGACGGTCTTTTAACAAGCGGCATCTGAAGGTTTGGAATGAAGCCTCAGATTGCAACGTCCTCATCCATCAGTCAAGATTTCCACTACTCATTAGAAACAAGTTGGAAATTGGAAATACTACCCAAACTATCACGGCATATTGCATGCAGGTATGCAGCCCAACATTACCTGTTCACAAAAGTGCTCTGACATCTCATCTGCAATGCAGGATAAGCAGATTCATACTTTTAAAGCAGCACAGAAGAGTGAAGTTTGGTGGGTACAACTCCTTATGCAACAATAAGAGAAGCTGCACATGCAGATATTATCTGTATCCTCCATTTTATCTGGGCACCCCAGGCCTCAAGATGTTTGAAAAGAAAACCATGTTCAACAACAATTCATGAAGTGACCAGTCCGTCCTTACTTTCAATTTGGGCTGCAAGCCTCCAGGGGTTTTTACTGGCATTTGTTTTAAAACAATGGTCTTATTCGTACATAAGGGCAAGGAATGGTCCAAAACAAACCCGCAGCTCAACTGCATCCCTCTCTCCTACCTGTGCTGCACTGGGAAGAAGCAAACCAGTCATCTTCTTTTGCCTTATGTGCAGATGAGTGTTTATGCTTTGCTAGTCTCTAAACAAACCAGGAATGGAAGCCAAAGTGTCTTGTTTGCTTTATTGCTTGTGGTTTGAAGGAAACAAACCGCAAATGCCATTTGCCAAACCAGCACTCTGGTTCCTTTCCTACTGGCCTGGCAGTTGGCGCAGGGAGGAGAGGGGCGGGCAACAAGGAACAGCATGCATCAGTAAACTGCATGCTTAGAGTAAACCATCCATTTATGACTTACCATGGTTTATGCCTTATTGTTATGTGTGAACCAGTTCACTGGCACAGACATGGAAGTCGTAGCACTGCTTGAAGAAATATGAATAGGAAAACTACATTTACAGGTCTTGTCTATGAACACAGGTCTTCCCCAGAAAAAGGAACAAGCAACAGCAAGAAAAGAGTAGGCTAAGAAGCACTTAGATGACGGAATTGGGGAAGAAGAGAAAGAAAAAAAAACCACCAACCAATAAATTTTCTTCTAGAGAAAACTTTTTTCTTGTTCCTGTGCTAGCAAAACACTCAGCACACACTAAGAGGCAAAGCCTTCTGTATTTTTCACCAAGGCCAACAAGAGAAGATAACATCCCAACGGTTCCCAAATGGATGGAAGTAGCACTACGCTGAAAGTACTCACAATCTTTTTTCCTTTTTTGCACACATTTTCAGCATTGCTGAAAAGCATGCCTTCCTCTAGTGACTTACATTATTTTAGATTGCCCTCAGTTTCACTTGCCTCCCTCAGTGATGGCTAAATCTAATTGGCCGCACAGCATTATTAGAGTGCATAATCTCCAATGGATAGGATCATCCATAGGACTAATTAAGGCTGATTGGAGCAGCAGTAACAGCTTGGGAAAAAATTCTCTGAGGAAGTAGCTGAACTGGAGATATGATAGGCCAAGCAGGATTGAGAGGGGGGAAAGAGGTGAATTTTGGCAGAGAAAAACGTTTCTCACTATAACAATTAATTTTTACTTGAAAACTACCATATTTGGCAGAACTCCAGAGAGCAAGCCTGAGCATACAGGGCAGCAACCTAAACCTGCATTCATAATAACTATTACTAGAATTTGAGCCATATCTCAAAGGTAGAGCAACTGCTTTGCATGCAGAAGGTGAAGGTTCAAACACTAGCATTCTTCAGGTAGGACAGGGGAAGAACCACGTCTGAAATCTTTGTGAGCCACTTGCAGTCAATGTAGACAACGTAGGAGACATACACCAGTATAAGGCAGCTTCCTATGTAAAACCAGACCACTTGTTTGAGGGGGGCAACCAATAATTATAAGTTTATAAAAATAAATTAGCAGATGCCTATTACTTAAGGCTATAGGTAACCATTTCACTCTAAAAGGTACAGTTGAAACACCAACAGAAAACAATTTAATACTAATACTAATACTAATACTAATAATAATACTTTTATTATTTGTATTCATGCCCCAGCCACTCTGGGCAGCTCCCAACAGAATATTAACTTCCTAAAGAACAGAGCAAGGCACAGCTCTTCTGAAATACGAATATTTTCAGTCATCTTAAGGGTGATGCTCATTAGCAAGATTGCAGAACCACTGAACATGCCAATTTTGAATCCCAGTAGACCATTTATTTGGAAAGATACTAGGAAAAAGAACCCTCAATATATTCTCCCTTAAAAATTGTGATCTGAATCTCTTATTTCCCCCCATAAGGGCAATCAGGAACTTGGTTAGTACATTTTTTTTAATGGAAAAAAGATTTTCATTTTAAAAAAGTTTGCACATTTAATACTCACAAAGTGTCACACCAGTAAGGATAGCATGATCCAAGAATGGTGTGGGAAGATAATTGTGAAGAAATTTCTCTTACAAACTGCCAATTAAATTCAGTTCTGACTCATCCTCAACCTTGTCAAGATTACCACATCTGTACCTGATACAATTCTGTGTAAGGGGCAAAGATTATTTTAATCTTGTTTCTACTCCTGAATAAACAAATATTCCAGTCTACATTGTTAAATGTAGTAAGAAAGGAGCGATACTAAGTTCACTATACAACCCAGACCTTTCAGAGGGTTTCCCATAGGCATCTGGTTTACCACTGTGAGAACAGAATGCTAGATCAGATGGGCCTTTGGTTTGATCTAGCAGGTCTCTGGTATTCTTATATTTTCACAATATGGCCCTTAATCTATGCTATTCCTTAGAATACACTGTCATGCAACTTTCCTTTAAATAGAAGTTCACAACTGCCCAGACAATTCCTGGAGCCTATCATTTTGTATCTGTTTAACTGGCATTAAGAGCAATTGAACTGGTCTCAACCACACCGTTTCAGCACCTGTAATCTTGGCCTGCCAAAATAAATGTACTGAATTCTGAACTGGAACAGCTGGAGGTGTAATCTATGATGAAATATCACTCTAGGGTATAAATATGATGAGCACAGGGCTCATCACAAGGGCTGAAAATGCATAGCTTTTACCTAAAGAAACGTATGAATGATTTACAATACCCAAACAGGAAAGCTCAATTAAACAGAACTGCGCGAACTTGTCTCTGTCCCTACATAAACTTAAGGAGGAAAACAGTGTTAATAATGGGGAGTAGGGGACTAGTATTCAAAGGCCTGGCTGGCTTGTCTCTTTAAGCCACATTTAAGCTTAACAGTAGTTAAAAGGAGAACATGGTTTGGCTTAGCATTACAGCTGAACTCAGGTTCATGGTTTGTTGCTCAAAAAACAACACAAACCGCCCCCGTCCCCGTCCCCCCACAACTGGCAATGCATGCAAAATCTTCTGCAAAACACTTTGCAGGACCCAATGATCAGAATAGCCCCTTGCAAAGTGAGGCCAAACCGTCAGCTAACTTGGATCTTGCAAAGTGATTTTGGGCATTTCAAGACCCAAATATCAGTTCATTGTCGGTGCTTTGAATGTTGGTTGGATTTGTGACATAAAGTGATTTGACAGGTGGACGGACACACCCAACAGTCGAATCTGGTTTACTGGGGATGCTCCACTGTTTATATCTAGCTCCCCATCGCTGCCACAGCAGGTAAAGCCAAACAGCTGTCTCAGTTGCTTTCTTCTATCTACCCAGATGAAAGAATAAAAACATCAACAACCAACCAACCAACCACCACCCAGCCACAAAATCCAATCGTATTTGAGAATAATTTGTTCAAATTATACATTTGTGTTTAATCTACTCTCAGTGCTTTATGGAAGAGTGATGCCAATTCTGTACACGCATACACATATTCAAAGATTTTCTGAGCGTTCAAATAACAGACATCAACATCAAACAGAATCACAGTACATCTTTTAATCTTTACTAATATATGCCATGCTAGCAATGATGGGCTTAATTGTGCTTATCAGAAATACTATGTCTCAATAATACTGTGTGTTCTAGCAACATGAGTATATTGTTAGTCCTATTAGAGATACCTCGTTTAATGTACTGAAAACAGCCTAGCCATAAAAATGTTGACATTGCACATCAGTGATGACTTTAAAGCTTCAGTCAAAAAGACAGAACTATTGGTTCCTTTTTAAAAACAAATCTCAAAGAACTGATGTTGAATTCTTCAAACGTTTGCGTAGTTTTAACACTGGAACTTGAGGCAAGTACAGAAATGATTTTAGATTCTACAAACATTTTCCACCTAAAATTCCCATTAGCTTTTCCTCCCACTGAAACACTTTAATTACACGGGTATTTGAATTCAATTACTGTCATCTCACTGAATGTAGGAACACTGTATACTTATTAAGGTTACACACCGATGTCCTTTTTACAAAAACACAAGATGGGTCACAAATGTGCATGTACACAGTATGCTTGTATTAAGGAACAATGGTGGCACCTTTGATAATCTCTCTTGCCCATCTGTCTGCAGTGGAATCATAAGATGGGTGGCTGCAGTCTCTCCGTCCCTGACCTAGTCCAGCACCCCATTCTCACAGTACCCAACCAGGTGCTTCCAGACAAGCTCACAAATAGACATGGAGGCAAGGCCCTCTTCCCACTGTCTCCTTTCTCCCCTCCAGCAAAGAGCAGTCAATGGCGTGTGGCATCATGAAGGTTCTTTTCAGCCATCATGGCTGAGAGCCACTGACAAGTGGAACTTGCATGAAAATGTTGCTATGGATTCTCATTCTAACATAATTTCACCTCTGCAAGGATTCAGCCAGTAAGCCTTCTCCTAAGAGCTGAAGAAGGAACTGTGGGGCGCAGAGAAAGATGGGCAGCCTAATTTCCCTGGGTGGGCAATTGACTCCAATTGGGGAGGGGGGTAGTGAGAATTTCAGGTGGAGGGCAACAGAAGGACGTTAATAACCGAAAAAAGAGGGGATGGTACCCATACTGTTACGCTAGCACAATGACTTTTCAGCTACACCATGTAACTTCCTGACCTCCTTCTCTCCCTGCAGGCGTTATGTCTCTGCCCCATCTACTCCAGAGAGTTGGGGAAGCTCCTAGAGCAGATTTAGGGGTGTCACAGGAAGAGTGAGGAAGTTACACTGCACAGCTTAAAAGCTGCTGCAGCAGCCTAACTGTTCAGTTGGATACTGCCCTGTGTCAGGAAGTGAACAGAAGGAAGGAGCAGTCCAAGCTGCTGGGGAAGGTGGAAACAGAAAGCAGGCTCAGGGTCCCTCTGGCACTGTTGAAATTCCAAGTAAATGCTTCAAATTCAGTACCTGTTCTCAAGGAGTCTCACCAGATTCCCTTTTAAGTCACTATAATTGGCTAGGGACACTTGAGATTAAACTCTTAGGATAGTAAAGCATGACTCATAGCAAACACCAGCTACTGTTATTAACACCACAGAATCACAAAGTATGGACTTTAGGGTGTCTGCCCAGGTGGCACATTCATTTTCACAGGGTACTGTCACCATCAGCATGAGATCAAAATGTCCTGTCAATTAATGGGCTCCATCCTGTAACTATACTTGTAAGGGTGCAAAATCGACCAAAAGGTAAATTCAAATCAATTGTAACCAACAGCAACTCTTGTCAGCCTTTTACAGCAGTTGATTAGAATCTGTAAGAAAGGATCACTGCTCTTTACTCACCTGAACTGTTTGGTAAGCTGAAGGATCAAATCCTTTCACTGTGACCTCTCGGAAAACTCTTGGCTCCAGTTCTTCTTTGGTCAGATCACAGTGGTAGATAATACCTGAAAACGTGATTCAAGTTGGTCACTCACTGATTTAGTGCCTCTTCAATGAACAGAATTCACAAGAGTCTGTAGCCATTATTGGTATACCAACGAACAGGCTGTATAAGCAATCAAGCATCACCCTACAATACTCACGTGTGTGTGTTTGTGTGCACGTGTGTGCACGCACGCATGCACACGCGCGCGCACACACACACACATATGAAGCTTTGAAAATACAATTGAATAATAATTTATCAAGGCTTAACTTTTTAGCTGAGGCAAAGTCTTTCCCCGTGGACCTAGTTGATGAATTCTGCTAGAAATCTTGCATTTCAAAAAGTAGCTCAAATTTTCCTTTCTTTCTTTATAATTAAATGGTAGTTGAAACACTCGTCTCCCCTCTAGAAAGCCCCAAGGCGTTCTGGCTTTTGCATAAGATGCACTTAGGAATCAACACTTTGTATCCTCACCATCAAGTAATATCACCTTTAATCTTCCTTGGCCTCATATAACGAAAGGCTTTGAAATGGGATGCTATGTTTTTAATGACATACCCTGCAAAAAGTGAGTACAGCACACCTTTGAAATTTCCTGATATGCCATTAAATGTACACTCAGTTGTGACCTTTCATCTTGCTGTAGAATTCTCAGATGACTGATCTTTCCCTGCTCAGCCCTCCAAACTAAGTCAAGATTTTCCTATTTCCTACAACATAGTGAAGCATTAGCTATGGTTTATGTGGTCTGTGAACACAGCTGGTATCTACTCTTTGTGTTTAATTGCCCAAACAGTGATATGTCACATAGTGAATAAGCTGCCTTTTTATTTTTATTTTGTTCTGAACACAAAACTGGGCAGAGTATATTGTGCTACACATATGACAGAACTGCTCATCAAAATAGTGTCTGACACACAGTCAGCTCCGATTCAGCAGGCTTTTCAATTGCCAAAGTTTAACAGTAAGTTCAAAGCAATGTACGGGGATCCAGCAAAGACACAGATTGTTAGGGATCAAAAATGCCTTGCTACGTTTTTGCATACTTTGGGGGGGGGGGGATTATGCACTGCAAATGTAATCCTGGGCTCCTATTCTTCCTTTTTTAGTAATTTCTAAACTTGCTGTACATGGACATTTCTCCTTGAAATAAATTCCATTTGCTCACAAGGCTCTCACAGTCGAATGTACTTAATACTTGTCTGCATAAAGCGAGCTTTACATGAAGAAAGAATGATAAAAAATACTCTTTTAAAGTAAGGCCAACTTTGTAATTGCTTTCCTTATTAATGGCCCTTCCTTAAATCACAAACAAATGAAGAGTAAACTAACCATTTCAACAAGGGCGTTCTACCACTTACAATGGTTAGAGTGTTGGACTGTGGTCTGAGAGACCAGGTTTGAATCCCCGCTCAGCCATGAAGCTCACTGGGTGGTTTGGGGCCAGTCACTATCTCTTAGTCTAAGCTACCTCACAGGATTGTTGTGAGGATGAAATGGGGAGGAAGAGAACCATGTACACTACCTTGAGATCCTTGGAATATAAAGGGGGGTAAATAAAAATAAATAAATGAATTTAGATTCCTAACCCACATTTCCTGAGGGGCCTGAGGAGGGTATCCCCACAAGCAATATGCCATCCACCCCAGACCTACTTCATCTAGCTTCTCCAGTCTGTAGCTTCGCAAACTGCCCTGGAAACATGATGGATGGGTGGCATAAAAAAATACTTCCATTCTCATACAGTTGAGGAGGGAAGGGTCACAGAAAGTGGGAAACAAGAGAACAACTAACTTAGGACATTACTAGGTGCAGAATACTCAATGGCTGTTTCAGTTTCCATCTTGGAGAGGAAAGAATGGGAGTGCTGATAGTTGGGAAAGATAGACAGCCAATAATGAATTATTATGTGCAATCAGTTGTGTTGTTAAGTCCTAGATCACATATCCACCTCCCCCTGCACCTTTCCCCCTTTAACATCACAATATAACCTACTTTTTACTTTCTTTATAGGGTGTGCTGCAAGGTATGATCCCAGGGTAGACCCCAACCACTTTCTCCCAAGGGAATGTGGCCCTAGACCCTGAAATGGGCACCCACCTTTGTCTAAAAGACCATAATTAAGGAAAACTGGCTTTCAACTAATATCTTGTTGCTAATACAGTTCCTTTCTTGCAGTTACATTTCTCACTGCTGCAGTGATTTTCACACAGCCTCATTTGTGTGTTGATGTATTTTGATTTTATGATGCTTCCTTAACTCTGAGGATTTTGCTAGCGTCTGTCTGGCTTTCTTGAGGGGGGGGGAGGGCTGAGTATCAAGGGGTGATAAGGAACAAGAGGTATTCACAGTTAACAAGAGCTGCTGGTAGTCAGCATCTTGCAAGACACCAGGCTGGAACCAGAATGTCAGAGCCCCGGCTCTGCAAACGTTCAAAGCAGTTTACTGACAAATGTTCAAAAATACAACGTTGGCAGCACAAGCCATCATTCTATAAAACAACAGAAGACACCGTAACACTTCTGCAAGTGTTGAAACACACGGCTACAAGAAGTGCAAAGCAGACACTGAGTGCAAGAAAGAAGATGTTTAAATGTTGCTGGCACAACTGCAGTCAGCTAAGAGCAGCTTCCTGACTTCTTTCCTCTCTTTTCCTTCCCACCCCCTATCTGAAGGAGACCAGAAATGGAACCACAACTTGAGGCTATCAAGAGGAAACAAATTTGTTGTCCAACCAATTCAGGAGACTGAAGAAGAATGCAATTTTCAAGCTTGTCTGCTCAGATGTCCTTGACACAAGAACTAATCTGTAAATTACAGTGTTAAAAGAACAAAGTCAATGCACTGATCCTACTACTGGGCTTTGAAAACACAAAGTAAGCTTTCTTGCTAAAAAGCCATGGTCCTTTAAAATCTATGCTGATAAAGCCACATGGGAACAGACTGCATGCTGGACTAGATGGGTCACTGGGTCTTTTCTTATGTCAACATCTTCCAGCTTATTAATGTGGCCACTGCCACGATTGTTTACAAAAGCCTAGTGCAAGGTATTATGGCTACCTATGAAGTGAATACTGGAGAAAGAGCCCCTTTATCCATTTATGTAGCATCTTTTGTATAGGCAGTAGTTTCACAATAACTGCCCTCAGAGCTGTTTGGAGTCAGCCACTTAATTCTTTACAAATGGACAACCATTTATATAGTGAGCAGTGTGGTGTTATACAACCTTATCTGAAATGTACTCCTTCGAGCTGCTCGTCTGAATGGTGGGAAACTGCTTGTTTAAATTGTTCTACATGCACACACAAAGGTCTCTCTGCATACAGAAAGTATAACAGCAGGAGGAAATATTGAACCCTTCTCCATGGCATGCTATGTGCAGAGAGGCTTGTATTTTTTAGCCAGGGAGCCATTTGAACTTGGAATATCCCACCCACAGGAAGAAACAGTATTGTCTAAAAATCAAAACTTCATCTTATCATTTGACTGACTTTATCAACAAGTCCAATGACCACATCACTTCCTTACATCAAAATACCTCCTTCTTCACAAAATGTAAATAAGCAGGTTTTAGAATCAGTTAAGTTCCCTCACTACCTTTTGCTTTTCTCTATATTGAAAATTAATATGGTAAACTAATTACAGGATTTAAAAAGAAGCATTAACTAATCACCATGAATAAAGCTTTTCAGAAAGCTATGAAAAATAAAGATTGCACAAGGCACTAATTGGCAAACTGTTTATGAAGATGGTAACTGGTCCCCAATAAACACCGAGCACAAATCATTGGTGGTTTAGACTTTATAGACAGTCATCCCTGATGCAACACTCAAGAGGCACACAAACTGTTTCCATTGTTATCGTTCTATTGTCAAAATTGTTATTTTTCAAAAGCCAGATTTCCATATGGTCGAATAAGAATCTTACAGTTGAATATGGGATTGATTTAATCTGCACAATAGGCTGAATGAGAGCACCACTTAAGTACAGGTCCTTTCAACATATCATTCAGTATATATATATATCTCAATATATCATTCAGTAAAAAGCAGGGTTATTTACCACACAGACATGATTCAATTCTGCAAGATCTTTGGGTATTGCAAACACTCCATACTCTGCATGTACACAGTGACAACCTGCTGCCATGCTCCACCAAGCATGTGAAACAAGTTGTTCCAAAATAAGAGACTTGTGAAATAGGTTCTTGCAAAAAGAATTTCCCTAGACTTGACTAACATTTGTGTATGGGAAGTGTCATGTGTGAAGCTGCCCAGAACATAATGCAAAGGCAAAACAGACTTACCAGGTGATAAGAAGGAAGTAAACTGATAAAATATTTCACTGTCTTTCTTTTGGCCACTATATCCCACAATGCTGCCAACGTCCAGTGGGAGTGTCTTGAGATGAGCTCCAGTTGTAAGGTCATGAAGCTGCAGGACGTTCTTCACATCATGGAGGTAACACAAGACTAGGAAGTTGGATCTAACACAAGCTGCCCATTCTGTCCACAGGAAGGGAAAGAGTCCATTTCAGAATAAGCAGTAAACATCACCAAAACAGAACACACCTAAAGTCACTTTGTTTAAAAATGCACAACAGTTATATAGATTTCCTTAGCTCTTAAATCCAAGGACCAAACACTTTAAACCTCATGCACAAGATCATTTGTTTTAATCTGATTACAGATTAAGGACCGAACTGAACAGCATCACAATGCAGGGGGAGGGGTTTAAGCCCCCCCCAAAGCCATGATTCCCCAGCCCCCCCCCCAAAAACCCCTGCACATTTCTGATGCTTAGGTCACACCCAAACCTTACATTGAAAACACTCTGCTGCTTCCATCCAAAGAATCCTGGGGACGGTGGGAATTGTTGTTAAGGGTGCTGTGAACTGTAGCTCTGTTAAAGGTGAACTACAGATCCCAGAATTCTTCTGGGGCAAGCTATGATAGTTGTAGTAGTATAAATGTGCTTTAATGTAGGGTCTGGCTGTGACTTTAGAGCAAAGGTTCCAGCAGGTGCCAAAGCTTTGTAGCTACACTGGGGAGGGGCTGTAGCTGAGGAAGGAAGGAATAAGCTCCCCTTCCTTGCGCATCATGATCCTGGTAACTGTGGGGGTGGGGGGAGCATGCCTGTATTTAAGAAGAAAAAGAGAAAGCTGTCTCCTGTGCATTAAGTGTAGCATGTAGCTTGGCCCTAAGCAACAACACACGTTCAATTAGATTCTGAAAGCTTTCCAGACCCGTAAATATAGTTGTTTTACGTACCGTAAGCAAGAACATGAAATGTTGGCTTGTAAGCAAGCATATGGCAGACTGTCTGTATGTATTCTACATTGTTATTAATGAAACTTTCAGATAACCCATCTGGGTCCGGCAAAGTTAACAACTTGTGGGAATACTCAGCATGTAGAAAGAGCCTACATCTGTTCTCTCATAAAACAACTGAAGCAAAGATGCATTGTGATCTGCATTACTGATATCACAGAGGGATTACATAACACATACCTAGCACTCTTGGTGCACCCCTTACTCATGGCAGAGAGTGAAGGAGTACAAGGTAAGTCAAAATATTTTCCCCACAACCCTTAACCACAGCTGGCCTCTTACATCAATAGGGATTTACACTAACCAGGGTTCACTCTTAAAGAGGATTTATTGACATTAAGCAATGTTAACGTCAGTGCACTTCACATGGCTAACCATGGCTATGGATAGTGAGGGCACCACATCTCTCAGACAGGAAGCACACACTGTCACAGCCCAAATCTGATCCCTTCAGGATTTGGTAGCATTAATTCTCCAGTGAACCTTAACAACCTTAATTCTTTTTAAATTTATATACTATCCATTCAACATCAAGACTCTGTAGGCAGCTAAATCAGATTATTAATTTAAGAATGTTAGATTGAAGGGAGACAGACAGAGACCACCGAAAAACATAACCACATCTTATTTACTCAAAGACTGCTACTGCTGAAGCAAGTTATCCCATTTTCTTTTCAACCAATTCCATAAATAACTTATCATACAAAACATTTTGCAGTAATTTCTGGCTTAATTCAACTAGCGTTCTTTGCCCACCAGACCAACCAAAAGAAAAAGAAAAAAGAATTACAAAACAAAAACACAGGTTGTTTTATAATGACAAAATGGGGGAGAAAGGAAAGGAAATAATTGCTTCTTTTTATAGTACTGTAAGCTCTAAACACAGGACATCACTGCAGCGACTGTGCCCATATCTCTCCTTACTTACAGCAGGAGAACCTGCCTAAAGGCAATTTTATTTATCGCAGGGAGACAGACAAATAACTAAGTTGGCTTGGCACAGGATGCAGTACAAGAACAAGGGGTTGTCTGAATTCAGGGACTCTTCATTTTCAGAGAGTTCCAGTTTCATGGGCATGGAAATCCTGAATGGCAAGTGGAAGGATACAGATACACCTGCCAAAAATATGTGCTTTAATCTCTAGCCACAAATTGTATTGATAAAAGCGACTCGCAAATAAAAATTATGCTGCCGAACAAGAAAACACTGCCTATTCAGGCAGAACCTTCTCTAACAGCTTCTGTTAGTATTAAGGTGTTTAGATAAAAAAGCAAGGTTGAAAAATATCTGAAAATAATGCCAATCATATTTTTTTAAAAAAGCTCTCTAAAAGGAACTAATATTCTGACCTTCATGAATTTTAGATATCCTGGAGCTGCCTTTCAAAATCTATGGTTCCCCCCGCTTCTCAATTCACAGAATTGCATTCTAAATTTATCTCAACTCTGTGTGAAACCTCTCCTTATAACCCAACTCTTGTTTTGTGTTTTGGGGTAGGAAAAAAATAACAATGTGTCAGCTGAAAGAGAAAACTGGGATATCTTTTTGCCATTTCTACACTTTCATCAATGAGAGCAGTATTTGCCTAAACATTATGCTGTTCAGCAGCAGTAGCTACTGCAAAGCATAACAACAGTGTATTGTTATCTAAGCAATACTATTTTTTTGGGGGGGGAGGAGGATTGGGGAGGTAATACTTCTGTGTTGATACTTCTGTGTTCTGTAGCCCAGCCTACAGAAAACAGGAGATGGTGATGCAAAGCTAGATTTCTCAAGTGGCTGTTAAAGGAATCAAGACCACTACAAGACTGACGGTATACCTGCCCCATTGGAACATGGCAATGGACACTTAATAGAAAACTCACCAAGGGCTGGTTCACAGAAGGCGTATCCTTTACGTGTAAACACTTCCCCAAATCCTCAGGTATGAGGACAATATCTTGTGTCAGCCAGGCAGTCACTGCTGTAGTCAGCAGAACTCCCCACAATGAAAAGAGCTGGAGAAGTGCCCTCCATGATTAGTGCAAAGACTATATGGATCAGTGGCAAAGCATTTGGCTTACATGAAGGACGTTCCAATTCCTCGCACTCCTAGCTTAAATGGTCAGGGAGCAGGAGAGGGGAAAGACCTCTCCTGGAGATCATGGAGAGACAGAGTGGACAATACTGGGACAGATGGGAGAAATGGCCTGACGTGGCTTACAGCCACTTTCTATGAACTGATGTTGCTGGCTGTAGCTGCAGTGTGTGCCCATGTGAGCATACCAAAGACTGATCCAGTAGGGAGCAAAACATCTTAGTGTGAATCAGTCTTAAAACCCATTTTTAGCAAAGACCAAAACTTCATTCCTAAACATACTAATGAGTAAGTCCCAACAATGGATACTGTGGATTTGTTTGAGCTACACAGCTACAACTACTAATGGAAGACATCAGTTCCACTGTTTTAAATGGGATTTGGCCACTACTAACTTTGGCTTGGTTAGGGGCCTACGTCTGCCATCAGTTGGCTCTGTTTCTGAGTACACGTTTGGGATTGGATTGCAGATCAGTAGGCCTTCCATTTGTATGTACTTTGCATTTATTTTGCATGAGATGTGGGAAAGGTTTCACAATATAAAACACCCAAGGCACTTCCAAATAGTGGCACGGGAGTAGTTTTCATGTTTTTCATTATTATTATTATTATTATTATTATTATTATTATTATTATTATTATTATTCTCCCTTCTGGCTGGGTTTCCCCAGCCACTCTGGGCGGCTTCCAACAGAATATTAAAATACAATAACCTATTAAACATTAAAAGCTTCCCTAAACCTTCAGATGTCTCCTAAAAGTGCTAAACCAGAAAAAGAAGCCTTAGTCTCTGTGCTTAAATAAACATAGAAAAGGGCTAAAGAGGAATGTTTACAACCATTGTGCTATCTAGAATTTGAGAGCAGTGGTGTCAAGTGCTGATTAAGCCACGGCAATGAATCACTTCATGCTAAGTAACCGTTTAACCTTTGAATTCTTACACATCTTGTTTTTGCAGAAGGCACTTCATTAATATGTCATCTTTATCAGGTAAAATCAAAAATTAACTTGACTGCAAAGCCTTCAGAGTGATAAATTATTAACTGCCTTCTGATATAATTATTTCTTTCCAAGGCAAATCTGGGAAGAGACTAAAGCAATGTGACACAACGGCAGCTTGGCCTGTTAGCATCAGGACAAGTTGCTCTTTAGGAATAAAGCGCTCTCACACAATTTGAGTATTATAATTTCTGCAGTTCTGGTATACAGGAATCTAGCAATTGGGTGGGAGAAGATTTCCCCCCACAGTGCCTAAAAGAGAATTAGCTGGTTGTGTGGTGCTGTAAGGACACCTTCCCAACACCAGCATTGCTGCTGCTTACCTGGATGGGATTATGAAGGCACACAGGACTGGCTCTCTTGGTGCACCCAGATCACTTCAGCCTCGCCACTGCCCATTCTTTGCACCATCCAGATAAGCCATACTCTGAGCACACTGATTTCCATGGGCCTACCCTGAGTATTACTTAGTCAGATACAACTTAAAACAACTATTCAGTTTCACTGTGCGCTACTTGTTTGTGGTTCATATGCCATGGTTGAAGAACTGCTGTTAAAAGACAACCTGCAATTCCATCTCACAACATTTCTTAAACTTAAGAGATTGTTGGTTCAAGGTGAAAGTCCTTCTGGGTTATTACAAAAAATAGTAGTGGCGTCTCTCCTTTGTAACTTAATATTCTTACCCAGAACGTCTCTTCCGTGTTCAGGAACCAGCACTTTCCACTTGGATTCCTCAGGGTCACTAAAATCAATGTTAATTAGTCGATAATTTGGAGCATGACGGTTTGTCTTGAAGGTGAACACAGTTCCCTCATTGGTGACATATTCATATTCTCCATCAAAGTTGTCTATCAGTTTCACCCAGTGCAGAAGACCTACATTAAGAGAAAAAGGAAAGCACTTACAACTGTAAAACCAAGTATACGTGATGAGGGTATTTAACAGCAATGGGCTGCATTCAACTAACTTTAACTCGGAGTGGGCATTAAGTTAATGACCATGAGTAACTTGGTTGACTATCCCTCAGTGTTCTTCTGACCCCACAAGATTCTTTTTCCTGCAAGCATCATAGCTTGTTGGGTCTAAAGAAAGGAGGACTTGCATTATGGATGTCCTGTTCATTCTAATATTTAACCACACATTCAATCACACATCCAGACCTGATGTCTTGCAAAATCCTCAGTCATCATCATCATCTATCCCCACCTTTCCTCACAAGAGTCCAGGGCAATTGAAAAAGTAGCAAAGTAAAATGTTATTTTGACAGCAACAGGACGATACGGAAAACCTTACAAGGATTAGAATTATGTTATATAAATTAATTATGTTAATGCTCTTTTGCTCCAGAAACAATAATTGTGTTCCTTTTCAGAAGCATATGTGTCCATAATCATGTATGGCACAGAAATGTCAAGTATAACTCAACATCTCTTTGCACTCCTTTGCAACTTAATAAAAAGGAACATACTAATTAGTCCTGACACATGCAAATATGCTGAAGTAATAATTAATCTTATTCTGTCTATCAGCATTTCTGAAATCTTATCATACTGTGCATGACAGCAAAAGAGCTTTGTTGCCTAACGCTGCTTGGAATGGAGAGAGAGCCGCGTTCAGACAATCTGTCAAACCATGTTGACACGAGTAGCAACTAGCCTTGGGCTTGTGTGCTACCTCTTACTTGTCCCCAAACAGGAGAGATCAGAAGCTTCTGTTTCCACTTAGTGCCAAACCACTATCTGCTGTTGCCTCTGAATACAGCTGACTATAGTTGGGAACTCGCCTGCAAGACAGGTTCCCAAACAAAAATCAAGTATACTGAATCATAGGAGTCAACCACTGCTCACTGAAGGTTAAGTCCCCTCCAGGGACCAAAGATTTTATTCATCAGAGAACTTGACCGAAGTTGTTGCCCTACTTTTGTAAACCAAGGATTGGCCTGTGAAACAGAGGCGGCACTTTTTGAATAGCTGTACACCCCCCCACCACCATCACCAGTGGGTGATGCCTCACACAGCTGTTAAGATAGTTCTCAGTTCTCAGATGAAAAGGTTTTCAAAAGCTATATAAGGAATTTTCAGATGTCCCAACGTACCCCACACAGGACACGCTTTCTCCTTCTGCAGGCCTTTCACAGCCATGCCACTGCTAAGCAAAAGGAGCAACAGGAAGCTGGAGGGCGAGGAGAGTGAGTGAGCACACGGGGCTCAGCTCCTCAGAAAAGTTAACCAGACAGATGGCTCTGCCTGATAGCAAAAATTGTTCCCTGGGTAGTTTAACACAGAAAGTTGCCAAGGTACTGTATCTCCCTACAGAAGACATAAAACAAAGAGGCTGGTGTGTTGAAAAGAATTCCTGCAGCAGAATCTGTCACTGGAAGGAATGCAAGTGTGTGTGTGTGTGTGTGTGTGTGTGTGTGTGATGGGTCACACATCATGCAGAGTGAGAAGGTGTTTGAAAAGATGCTGCAGATTGTCTAGCAGTCTGTACTCTGGCACTGAGCTACTGCCAGAAGCCTGCAATGAAAGGCAGATAACACAGAGGATGAATGAAGAAAGCTGAACAGAACACACTGCAGAGAGGAGAGTGGGGAAGATTTACACCTCTTCTTCTCAGGCCAGTAAGAAAGAGAACATGCTGTTAAAAACAAGTTCGGCAGCATCGGATGCTTCCTTCTTCTGAGTCAGACACAGGGTACAGGGCACTTTGCTTGGCATCAGCTCTTCAAGGGCAGATGCTACTTGATTCTTCTTAGCCCGTGACCCCAGAGACTGAACCTGGGCTGCTGTGCTTGTGAAACAGCTTTGCTCTACACTGAGCTGCAGCCTTCTGAAGCAGACAAAAAACAACAACCCAGATGGCAGCAGCCATTACAGAAGTATCACGGTGGAGATTCACTTTCGTTTCAGGTCCAGGGCATCCCATGAAAGGCACGGATTTAGACTTCCCATATTTTCAAGATGCGGAGTTAAACTTCACTCTTTTGCAATTCAGGGTTAAGAAATTTGACTGATGGTTGTTCCTCCTTTGGCTAGGTGTTTTAACATCCAGGATACGACGGCTGTTTGGGGGTGGGGGGGTTACAACTAAATTTCACGCTGCTTTAGCAGACAGTGAGTTAAAAGGTAATAGCCCACAGCCTAATCTCAGGAGTCAAATCCATTTTCTACCACAGACAGAATGAGTCAACTTCGCAGATCCCAGGCACATCAAGGATCAGTGAACAGACAAGACACAGCTGCCTCCTCTATGGCAGAACTAATAAAATGTCACACTTGCCTGGAGCCTTTAATGGTGGACACCCTTCCCTTCCCTTCCCTTCCCTTCCAACAATTTAAAAGGCAAAAGAGCCAAGACAGCTTTGCAAAGCAGATGAGGCATGGCAGACACAAAGACTCCCAGACTGAAAGGTGCTGCCAGTCAGTGCAGACAATACTGACTTAGATGGGCCAAAGGCCTGACTTGTTATAAGGCAGCATCCTAACTCATAGCAATAAATTATATATTAAAAAATCTTCATAAGGGAAATGGGCAGAAAATAGTATGTTTTCAGCAGAGTTTAAAGACTATGAAGACTCACACCCTTGCACTCAACAATGCTGTTAAGTCAAGGGTCTATGGGTATAATTAATTAACTCAGTGGTAACCATCTGATGATATATTTGCATGTTCCAATGGTTAAATATACAAAAACCTAATACCTAATCACAGAGTATATTTTAGATGCTTATTAATCCAGTTTAGAGAATGCCCAAACACTTTGCTAATTGATCAAATGAAAGCATCGTAACCAAGACATTAAACTGATTAGATTCCCATCTCTATCTTCCAACTTTTAACATCTGCTTCCTTTTAATTTGAATCTAGTTCACATAAGACTTCTATCAATCAATCAATCAATCAATCAATCATTTATTGTATTTGACTAAAAGCCATTACAAATCCGGTTACAAAACAAGCATTGGAATATAAGACTTATATACAATCAATATATATAGGGAGTGGCGAGATCCTGTCAGTAATCAGAAACTCTTAATATGGGTTAGGCAAAGGGAAAATCACGTCTATGTTGGTTCTTTGTGTGAAAAAATAATTACTGTGGGCTTTTTAGGATTTGAGATCATCAGTATGCAGAAAGATCTACTCACAACAGTGAAATTACACAAGCTACATATACACTGTGCAGTATTGACTTTTCTATAAATATGGGCAAAATTGGCTAAAATATTTAAAAAAACCCAAAGAAATTAACAGTAATTACTAACACAAGGAATCTTTTTACTTTTGCCCTTTATTTCAATGTGAGTCAGAAATGCCATTGCCAATACTTGCTACCACTGTAGGGTGGGGTTTTTTTTTGGTACTGCCAATGCTCAGCAATATTACAATGCATGACACTAAGAAAACAACAGGCATTTCTGTTGGGTCAGGATCGTGTTGGGCTAATTCAGCCATCATGCCAATCCATGATTAATTATGCTTTACTTTGGCTTGGTGTGATGTCCAAATTGACAAACCATAGTGTGTGATAAACTGAAAAAGAAAAGGAGGCAAGGAACTGTAGTGTAATGTGGGTGTGCAAACTATGGCTTGCCTAATCATGGCTTGGTATGTCTGAATTAACAAACAACAGCTATGCCTATTGTTTGGGTAGAGTTAGTAAAGTTTTCACTTTAATGTACAGTGTAAGCACCAGCATTCTCTGGGATGCAGCACCTCCTTCCTTGTGGCTTAGTAGGAGAATGGTAGAATAGATGCTGAACATTCATCTTGACTCTCACCCAAAGTCCAGTGGTGCTGACTTCATCTTTTCTGGCCACATCAAAGGCCAGAAACATTTGACTGGAAGTCAACTTAAAAGCTAACAGTCTGAAGTACTTTAGGGCAGACAGAAGTTATCGGAGGAAGAGAGGGGAATTAGCCCCGTTGTATATTGGGGGGTTGTGTGGAGACAGTCTCTTCCTTTAAATTCCTGGGAGTTTACCTTAGTGAAGACCTCACTTGGAAAAACAATATAACTCAGGTGGTTAGGAAGACCCAACAGAGATTCCATTTTCTCAGGGTCTTGTGAAAGAACAATGTTAAACAACAATTGATTTACCTCCTTCTACCGGTCCACAATAGAAAGTGTCCTCTCATATCACAGTGTGGTACGATGGCTTGACCGCCACGGACAGAAAGTCTTTACAGAGGGTGGTGAACACAACACATGATATCATGTGCTGTCCCCTGAGCCCGCTAGATGACATCGCAAGGGGATTGTTGCCTTAGGAGAGCGAGAAAAATTCTCAGGGACGATTCACACCCCGGCCAGCACCTCTTTAATGTTCTACCCTCAGGCAGGAGATATAGAATCAGTTGTACCAACAGGCTAAAAAACAGTTTCTATCCTTGGGCTGTTAGGCTGCTGAACGGAAAATAATACAGTGCAACTGACTTTCGGAGTTGGTGTGTTGTGCGACAAGTACACAGAGTGCAATGAGACTGAGTGTTGGGGGAGAGGGAGACTCGGTTAATTTCATTGTACACAGGTTGTACATTGACAATAAAGGTATTATTACTATTATTATTATTATTATCCTTACCCCCCCCCAGCAGGTTGTTGGGCTTCAGCTTCTAGCTCTCATGGCTAATGGTTAAGGATGATGGGAGTCCAACATCATCCAGAAGACCTCAGCTTCCTTTAGAGCTATTCCAAATTTTACAGATAAACAAAGGAAACAGAAGTACAAGTTGCACTCACACCAGTCTTCCACATTTTAAATGCAGAACCAGAGTGTCGGACTAGGACCTGGAAGACCAGGGTTCAAATTCCCACTCCATCATGAAACTCACTGGATGATTTTGGGCGACTCTCAGTATAACCCACTTCACAGGGTTGCTGTGAGGATAAATGGGGGGCAGAAAGAGAACTAGGAAGCTGCTTTGAGCTCCTTGGAGAAAAGGCAAGATCTAAATTTAGTATGAAAATGAATGGATTTGTCAGTCTCACTCTTAAGTTCAGAAGCCAACTGTGGTTCTTGATATCAACCTGAACAGTCATTAAAGAAAAGAAAGCAAAGTTGAAGTTACTCATTGCTTACAGTTGTGCTCAGACACACACACAAAAACTTTTGGCAATCGTGAAAATGTATAAAGGGATTGCTCTAAAGAAACGATGAGTAAATGTGATGAATTAAATGTATGAGAGGTACTGATTTTTTAATTAGCTATCATGTGCACAGCATGACATAAATAAAGCTTATTTTAGAATTGGGTTTTAAATCCCCATTGGAAAAAAAGGGACAGATTGTGGAAATGACTTGGATAATATTCTACATCCTTCTCCCACATATTTTTTCTCATGCAGTTCTATCTAAGGTTAGAAATGTTCTTAGGATAAAATCAAATTATGATACAAAAAGATGCAAGTATACAGTAGTGGCTCAATGGTTGTTTTTTTTGTATTAGTCTTACACTGAACAAGTTATCTATGTTTTCAAGTCTACACTGAAAGTATGCTCTGAATTAAGTTCACTGGTTAAAGTCTTCTCACTGATTATATCTACAGTATCCGTATAATATATGATTTCTTCTTTTTTCCAATGTGCTTAGTTGGCCTTGGATAACAACTCTCTGTTTCAACTTTAAACTGTATGTCTACAAGTTGTGGAATAAATCAGACAACGAAGTAATTAAAAGAAAGAAAACAGCCCTGAAGAACGAAAGAACTCTTGTTTTGTTCATTTGAGCATATCAGATAAATCTGTCCCCCCTCCCATATGTTGCGATTTCCTTGTCCTGTTTCACTCCACACCAAGTTCCAATTAGAAACTCACTGAGCAGAAATTAGAATGTTCTTAGGGTACTTAATAACAGATGGAAATTTGAATTTTGATACACACATGGTTCAACAGAGTCCAATAAATAGAAGAGGCCAACAGTCCAGCATACAGCCAGCACAAATGAGAAAGGGAGTAAGGGATGTATCTAACCAAGTTGTCCCATTCATGAAAGGACTCCTGCTTGCACAATGAAACTTCCCCTCTTCTTGTGCATGCCTCCTCAAAAAACAATACAAAACAAAAACTGCTCCAGAGGATTGGAGGAAGCCCCAGAACAGATCGAGGGCAGGAGATCAAGGGTGGTGGATTTTAAACAGAGGTTGGATGGCCACCTGTCAAGGATTTTTTGGCTGTTATTCCTGTACTGCCAGGGGTTGGACTAGATGACCGTTGGGGTCCCTTGATGGAACTTCAGATTGGGGGGAGGGGAAGTAGTCTACAGTGGCAGCCATAAATGCAATTTTGAAAATGGAACATACATGCATAGACAAATTCAGAAAGGCTTCTTCTGCAGCAAGCAAATAATATGATGAAAGCAAAGGGGGAAAGAGAAAAATCTACAAGTCCCAAGAACAGTTTATTGCTTCAAATGCAAGCATTCTAAGAGAAGGGGTAAATTCTGTAGCAGGGGTGGGGAATTCAAATGTTGCTGGATTACAGCTCCAGTCACCCCTGACTATTGGCCATGCTGTCTTACAGTCTATACAGGGGGGAGGTATTTCAAGTAGCTTGGTCCCAAATTGTTCAGGGCTGTAAATGTTATTGCTGAGACCATGAGCATGGTCAGCTGGCCAATTGCACTGACTATCAGTTGCTCAGCACAGGTGTAATACATGTGCATCCACGGCCTCAGCTCAGCTACCTGACTTGGGCCCAACCTTCAGTGCAGACCGAGTCACACAGGGTGGAATATGTACCAAGCTACCCCTTCGTATGCTTGAATAATCCTAAAACGACAGAAGGAAAATTTGTAGCAATCCAGAATGTGACTGTTAAAGACAAGTCCTGTATGAAGCCTAAGGAAAGAATGTGTGGTTTCTCTGTTTAACAAATACTGGCTGGAGAACAGGGCAGCTCAAGCAGCCACTAGGAACACACCCATGTTTTTATTCTTCGTACAATATTTGTAACTTACTGTTATATGTAAACTTGCAATGTATTCGGAAAGGAGTCATTTTACTTTGACATGAAGAAAGCAGCCTCTTACCAGTTATACCATTTGATTCCTTCTGTAGATTACAGTACCACAGCCTATTAACTGGATCGCATCCTTCTCGTATGGACAGCAAAGCGTACTGCCCATCATCAGATACCTAAAATTTATCACAATGAATGAAACATAAATATTGACGTACACCAAACCAAAAAGTTACTAACAATTTACAAACCAAAAGCAAAACAGGTGTGTCAAATTATAAAGTTACAAACATATGTAGGACTACTGATATGCTTTGTACAGATGTGTTTGGAGCCTGTGATCTTTCAGACGCTACCAACATGGCCAATTGTAAGGGGCGATGGGAACTCAAGTCTGTCAACATCTAGAGGGCCACAAATTCGCCTAGTCCTTCAAATCCGTTCCACGTCTCAGACACATACAAAATGTGAAGCACATGTCAAATTCAGTGTTTCGACTCAACGGTGCATTCTGAAAAGCAGCAACCCAGTGTATTTTGATAGAAGCACAAACCGCCTGAAATTAAAGCCAAACTAATTTTAAATCCCTCTCATCTATGAAGCCCTTATATTATGGAAAGTCATGCCAAGCTGATGTTGTTGTGCTAAATGCAAAGTGACAGCAGACAGTGTCAAAAATTATACTGGCAGATCTTTATTAAATATATTCACTCTACAGAAAGCATCCTAAATTAATTATATCAACACTTAAATACAAATTTTTAGATGATCAGCAGGTGCAAATATTTTAAAGCCATGTCCTAATTCTTCCCCTTCCCCTCCCCTCTGCTGTTATTGGTAGTGTTTGTCAGTATTGTTGCGTGTGTGGCTTTGATACCCAGGATTTCTACACAATTAAAATACAAAAGCATAGAATATCTGTTTTGTATTACACATACGTATTTGTAGGGGGAAGCTCAAAGAGTCGAAACATGCTCTGCATACAGAAGGTCCCAAGGACAATTCCTGGCATCTTTCTTTGCTTTGTTCAATTGATTGGATTTTTTTTTTTAAAAAAACCCAAATACCCTTTATTTGGTTCTTAATTTTATGTTTTAATGTTGTTACATTATTTTGAGTTTTTAGCTGTAGAGATGTGTGAACCACCATGAGATCTCCTTGATGAACGGCAGTTTAGAAACCATATAAATAAAAACACACTTCAGTTCTATTAAAGCCAGTGGCTAGAACCCACTGAACAATTTTGAAAGCAAACTTATTATGAACCCAGCACAGACTGCTAGGGTTCCCAACTGGTGGGGTACCACCCCAAACTGCCATAGGGAAAAGTGGCTCAGTGATAGCCTTCCCTGTTTAGGGAAGTTGTTAATGTTTGGAGTTTTATTCTGTTTTTAATGTTCTGTTGAAAGCCGCCCAGAGTGGCTGGGCAAACCCAGCCAGATGGGTGGGGTATTATTATTATTATTGCATCCAGGGTGGAATTCAACTTGGTGCTAGGCAGATAGCTCCGCCTGTCCTCTCCAGACTCCCTCAGAACCAATTTGAGGTGGGTGCGAGGTGAGAGGAGATGGGGCCCTAGTCCCACTGCACCGGAAGTTCTTACACAGGCTATTATTGGTGGGGCTTGTTAGTTGAATCCTGTCCCAAAGAAGCTTTATATCTTTTTTTAAAAAATAAAAATTTTAATTGCTTTTTTTTGGGGGGGGGGGGGATTACACGTATAAAACAAAACCATTTCCAGCATTAAAATACAGAGTTCTTTCAAACCCTTAGACCTCTTCCCTCCATGGGTTCCATCTTTCAAAGAAGCTTTATATCAAGACACACATTGGTCCATATACCTTAGTATCATCTCCACTGAATAAAAGCTGCTCTTTCCCATCCTTACCTGAAGATGCCATGGATTAAGCCTGGAGCTTTTTGAAGGCCAAAGAAGTTATCAGCCATTGCACCTTCCCCGCCTAGTACCCAACATTTTGAGTTCATGTCAATATACTACAAACTTGAGAATCTTTACTGCCTTTACTCCATCAAAGCAAAAGCAATCTCTGAAACTTTATTTTGCATGATGGCAAACAAGAGCCCCTGACAGCAGCAATTTTGAGCATATCTAATGAGCTTCTCAACATTCCCCGCTGGACTGGTGAATAGTTGATAATAGTTTGCTCAATGCGATTCCCAGAACACATTCTTAATCTAATTTCCCAACACACATTACGGGTAGGGTGCCAATTAAGTCTGTCTTCATTGCTACAGCTGTCTTTACATCAATGCATTTCAAAACTCAAAGGAATTCAAGAGTGTTAAGGCAAAACATTATTGACAGCTGCATTCAAAAACTACACCATCAGATATTTTACTGGAGAAAAATAAAGACAAATATATGTCTGTGTGTGTGTGTGTGTGTGTGAGAGAGAGAGAGAGAGAGAGAGAGAGAGGGAGAGAGGGTGCAATGTGAGACAGAATACCTTCTTTCCTGCTTCACCTGCCAGCCCGCTGGCCCAGCAATGTGCTTTTTTGTCTCTGTGGGGCTGGATGGCCACCCCTGTCAATTTGCATTTCATGCTATGCTGAAGCAGTATTCTGTCCACAGGTTTCAGAGTCACTCAGGTCCCAAATTAAATGTACCGTATTTTTCGCCCTATAGGACACACTTTTCCCCTCCAAAAATGAAGGGGAAATGTGGGTGCATCCTATGGGGTGAATACAGGCTTCAGGAAGCTCTTCGCAACCCTCCGGAGCGCGGCGCCAACCTGCGCCGGGCTCCGGACGGTCGCGCAGAGCTGCCTGCCCTCCCGGGCTCCGTGCAGCTCTGCGCATCCCTCCGGAGCCTGGCGCCAAGCCGCACCGGCCTCCGGAGGGTCGCGCAGAGCTGCCTGCCCTCCTGGGGTCCGCACAGCTCTGCACGACCTTCCGGAGACCGGCGCCAAGCCGCGCCGGCCTCCGGAGGGTCGCACAGAGCTGCCTGCCCTCCCGGGCTCCATGCAGCTCTGCGCATCGCTCCGGAGCCCGGCGCCAAGCCGCGCCGGCCTCCGGAGGGTCGCACAGAGCTGCCTGCCCTCCCGGGCTCCGTGCAGCTCTGCGCATCCCTCCGGAGCCCGGCGCCAAAGCCGCTCGAGCCTCCAGACGGTTGCGCATAGCTGTCTGCCCTCCCGGGGTCCGCGCAGCTTGGCGCATCACTCCAGAGCCTGGCGCCAAGCCGTGCCGGCCTCCGGAGGGTCGTGCAGAGCTGCCTGCCCTCCCGGCGTCCACGCAGCTCTGCGTGACCCTCCGGAGCCCGGCGCCAAGCCATTTTGTTTTTAGAATTCATAACCACTGTCTCTTGGAACGAAGCTCCCTGATATAATACAACACTCCCTTGTCTTCTGGTTTGTTTTTTAACCAATGCTCTTGAAAAAGAGAAACCAATCAATTAAAAACCTTTCTTTTTTGCAAGAGGCTGCAGCTGCTTATACGCAGAACTGATTGAATCCCTATACCCAAAACCTGTGTGCACTTTCTAACCACTGTACCTTAATTACTTCCTTGCAGGTGTACACAGCCACCGCCACCACTCTTGCCAACTCCTGTATTTGTAATAATCTTAATTAATCAAAACCATTAAACCAGGAATGGGAAGCTACGGCCCTCCAGATGTTGATGGGCCACAACTCCCATTGTTCCTGCCACTGGCCATGCTAGTTAGCTGGGGATGATGGGAGTCTTAGTCCAAAAACATATGGAGGGTACCAAACACTTCAACCATGCATTAAACCCAGTAGCAATGCTGGTTCCTATTCAAACGCTGTCATGTTTTCCAAGAGGAAAACAATAATTAGCACATAATGCAGTCAAATGAAGCAGGTGTATTGTATTGGGAGCTATACTCTCCATAAAGCATAATTGGGAAGATCATGTTCCTTTATAAAATAGCCGTTCCAATTATGCTAGGCAGGAAGCCCTGTGGCCACATTTCTAAGATAGGTCCTGGGATTCAGAACTACCAAGAAGTCATGCTCTAACCTGGGAGCTGTTTCCTATCATAAAATATGTGGGAGCACAGTTGCCTGCTCAGTAATTATCACAGGGATTCCTCTACATTTTTGGTCCCGGGGGCACAGTTAGAAATCTAAAAAAACTGCCATGGGCACCATGAAATACAAAATGATCTTCAGAGAACAAAAACTAGTGATTCTCATAATCCCTACCCCAAAGGTCAGACATACCTCCAAACATGAGACAGACAAAAAGGCCCTTCCAAATAAACACATTTAAATAATAATAGTGGGCCCTTGGTAATCTCCCTTCCTCTAGCCTGTTGCCTGTTTTCAGTCTCCAGGACTCAGGATGTTTGTGAAGATTCCAGTGCTTCACAGCAGCTCGTGCCAAACTTCAACCGCTGCAAATCCCACAGCACATTACAATCGAGATACTGCAGCAGTTTGTGTTCGGATTACTGGTATTTGTTTTGAGCAAAAGCACAAAGGTGATCCTTCAGGTCAGCTCATCTAGGCTGTGCTGCAGGTAAGTGCCTGTAGCTGAAAGTGAAAGGAGTTTTGCAACTGAAACTTTTAAAATGCTTCTGAAGCGAAACACACCACCTATACTGCTGTTGTGTTCACCTGTTATTTTTGAAGGGAGTGCGGAATGCAATATCTATCTATCATCTATCTATCTATCTATCTATCTATCTATCTATCTATCTATCTCCTAATTTGATACTTTTGATGGCATTTCTTATATTACCCCAAGCATGGGAACTTGGTTCTAACAACGTGTGCAGCACAGGTCCATTTAAAATCATCACTGCTTTCCCCACTTAACTCAGATGCCACACACATGGCTTCAAATCGTCATTCTATAGTGCCCTCTTCTGGGAGCTGCCACAAACTTGCTCCCTCTGCTTCCATTCTAAATTCTGGATATAGCGTATGGGGGAAAACAGGGCCATGACATTTCTGGTTTTAGTTAGAACTGATGCAAATACCGACACAGAACATTTGCTTTGGAACAGGGGCAGAGGATGAGGCTTGGGAAGGGGTGTGTGTGCCTTGGATAGCTGCCAATGGAATGAAATATAGTCCCTTCTCTGAAATGTAGAAGCACCATGTTGAAGGAAGAAGGGTGAGAGTTGGGCCTGGTTTTTTTATTTCATTTACTTATCACATTAACATCCTACCTTTCATCGAAGGAGCTTAATGAGGTGTACACTGCTCTCTTTCTGCTCCCTCCCTTGCACCCTCACAACAAGGATAAGCTATAGCGACTGGCCCAGCGTCACCCAGTGAGTGTCACAGCCAAGTGAACCTTGACGCAGGATTCACTGAATGAGCCCTGGCAGTGGAAGCCCTGCACCAGGACTTCTGCTTGTGCAACAGGGCTTCCCCCAAAATTGGCTCTGTGGTTGTCAGGAGAACCCCCAGAACAGTACACAGAGAGAGGAGACAGGGATCATTCCCCATGGCAAGCTGACATGCTTGCGCTGAAGGAACAATCAGAAGAGCACAACACTGAATTCCTCCTTATGTCTCCCCAGCACTAATCTGACAGACTAATCACTAGGCAACCCTGTCTTAGACATGACATCTAAGGTTTGTCATACTTGGTAGACCCATTGAAACTGATGGACATTAGGGGTGTATTCAAAGTAGTGGTGAGTAACACTTACGGTGGTACCTTGGTTCTTGAACTTAATCCGTTCTGGGAGTCCGTTCGACTCCTGAAACCATCCAAAAAGCAAAGCTTGGCTTCCGATTGGCTGCAGGAACTTCCTGCACTCAATTGGAAGCTGCGGAAGCTGAGTTGGACATCCGGCTTTCGAAAAATGTTCGCAAACTGGAACATTCACTTCTGGGATTGTGGCGTTTGGGAGTCGATTTGTTCGGGAGCAAAGCCGTTCGACTACCAAGGTACCACTGTACCAGTGCAAATATTTCCACTTGTGCAATGGGATCTCCCCCCTTTCCTCCCTTCTCATCCCACCCAAATCTGTTCCAGGGATTCCCCCATCCTCCAGGGCAGATTTAGAGAGGTTGTAGGGCGTACACAGGGGGAAATCCTGCTGTACAAGAAAAAATCCTTCTGCTGGTGAGGCATGTTGGATACTGCCAAGTAACTTAATTCCATTAGGTGGAATTCAATGTAGCACTAAGGATCAGCACAGGTATTTCTGCTTGTCCCCCGCATGCTCTTCTGGGAACAGGGATCTCCCAACTCTCCAAACCATATCTGGGGGAACTATGGGGTGACATGGGGGGGGGGGAGTCCTGTTGCACTAGCAGGAGTCCTTGTGCTGGCTTCCACTAGCAAAATAGGATGGTTGAATCCAGCCCATTGATTTCACTCGGCCTACTCCAAGTATGAATTAGTTGTATTATCAGTTCTTTAGTTTAAGAGAAGAAATGCTAATTTTGATGAGGAAACAAGGGGATGGCTTTTGTTAACTCCTTTGTGTAACTCCTTCTTAAGCCACCTTTCTAATTTCTAAACGTTTGGAAGACAAAACTGTCTCCTTTCACGTTGGCTCAATATTGTTTGTTACTCAACCTGCATATTGTTCAAAATAATAAATAAATACACTAAACCAAGAAGCAACTTTTAGCAACATTTATATAGGATTGGATGGGCTAAATGTTTCTAAAGGTATAAAACTCGACCCCACTACAATAAAAGGAATATATTAGATATTTAAAGGTAGCAAAATCATATAAAAACTATTTTCACAAGGTCATTTGCCAGAAACTGGCAGCAGTAAGAGAGAAAAAAGTAATAAAATATTGTAAACAGCAGGCAAAGCTGGTAAATGCTTTTAATTAACAACAGATGCTGGGTGTAAGAAGCCTCCTGCAGATATGTAATCAAAAGTTATTAATTTCCTCAGACAAACAAGCACCTCGAGAAGTTTATGAGCTTCTGTCACTACAGATTTATGACCTCGTTTTATATAGCAAAATGAGGCATACTCCCTAAGTTTGATGGTGAAATGTGTTTTGTACGTCAAAACACCATCATGCTACACTAACACTACAATCTCCTGAATTCAGTGAGACTTACTTATGAGTAAGCACATGCAGGATCACATTGTCAGGCCATGAACCTAAGCATACTTGTTTGAAATCTAACCAACAGAGAGGATTCATGCAGAAAAATGTTTTTGCACAAACCACTCACCTGCATGCAGAAGGGGCTGCTGCAGCACATGGACAGAAACACCCATATCAAAAACAATCCAAATCCTGGACACATTGCCAGTGCCAATCAAGAGACCCAAAAGCACAAAAGTTGATTTCACTCTCATGAAATTAACTGCATTAGGAGGACCATAGGTTCCCCATCCCTGCCACAGAGGGCCTGTTATGGTATGGTGGATTGAAGGTGGACTTGGCTCAAAGACACCTTGATGTGGCAAATGTGTTTGTGGTGTATATACCACAGTGATCACTAGGTTTCCCACAGCAAATATACGGAAGTGCGTACAACTTACAGAAATACAGTGGAACCTCGGTTTTCGAATGTAATCCGTTCCCGAGTTACGAAACATTTGAAAACTCAATATGGAAGCCTCAAAACAGAAAAATTAATATGGAAAACTCAATATGGAAGCCACCTCGGATGTTCGACTTCTGAGGTATGCTCAAAAACGGAAGCATTTACTTCTGGGCTTACGGCATTCGAGTTTTAAAACGTTCGTCAACAGAAATGATCGAAAACTGAGGTTCCACTGTAATAAGTTTCTAAGCATTAGCTGACAGTAATGAAGTTAAAAAACATTGTTTTAAAATTCTACAAATGTTAATTCTACCATATTTTAAAAGCTGAAAATGTGTGTGTCCAGTGCATAGCAAACATATTTTCTTTTTAATATTGTTTTCATTGTGGTCAATGCCCTTTCAAGTTTTTTTTTTAAGTGGTACTACAGTAGCATCAGATCAAAGGAACAATGGCTGAGAACAGAAATATTTTTTTTAAGTTGGAGAAAAATGGAAGGGGTTTGTGTAGGAGGGCTCTTAATGTAAACTGATTACCACAAAAATTCATTGTAGAAGTCAAAATGAGTTCTCAATGATATACCGAGTCACCATTTTCACATATTTAAAACAATGTGTTATATATTGGTCCTAGGTAGTGCAACAGAGGTAAAAAGAGGCAACGAGAAACCTTATTTAACAACAAAGGATTGGGCCTATAACCAACTTTTCACTTTTATTATCTACTGAGTTTCAAAGAAGGTGAGATGCACCATACCTCAGCTCCACCCATCCATTTTGGCTCATGAGGAAATTCAGCACATAAAACATCCTTTGATTGGTCAGTTCCCAGGACATGATAGTACAACTTCTGGTGCAAGTTTGTCGACGTCTCAGTGCCTGGGGCAATCAACACATTTAATTACAGGTATGTAAGCTGTGACTTGTCATTCGTTCTAACAACCTGAAAGTTTCAAAACCTTAACATATTAGAAGCTTCTTAATTGGCAAGGTAGCAGAACCAGATTTAATAACTCATATGTTTTCTGGAAATACCAGTCCTTATAACCAAGAAGCTAGATAATATCTATGAGGATAATTTTTATTCCTATTATTCCATGCATTTTTTCTTTGCATTATTTTTCTTTATATAAATATAACACATTTGGAATAATATGTTCTTTACATAATTTGAGATACGTTGCTAAAGTTACTGTGTTTTTATTTTTGGTCTGTGTAAAATGTCATGCTTAGCTTCCAGCAATATGTAATATTCCCTGTCAAGGAAGTGAAATGTTACTTTGAAACTTGACAGTATTCTGTGATGGACAGGCAGAATAAGAAGGCCCATGAGCCAAAGAAACTAAGCAACTGTGAGATATTGGCTCTAACCAACCTGTCCCATTAGCATTAGCAAACTGGGGTCTCCTGCTGTTTTTGGACTACAACTCCCATCAACCCTAGCTAGCAGTACCAGTGATGAGGGATTATGGGAAGTGCAAAAACAGCTGGAGACTCAAGTTTGGGAAACCCTGACCGAAAATACCCACAAGAAGAAAGCAGAGCTAGTAATGAGATAAAGGAACCTGAAGTAAATAAAGGCTATAAAGGCCTGAGCAGGAGACGAGTGATTGTATGCCACTCACCATCACTTTTCCCATCTTGTTTCGGGTAGCAGTTATAGAACATGCCTTTGCCATCATGGGTCCAAGCCATACAACTGAATTTTACCATCTCCAGTGTGTCTGCCAGTTCTTCAGTACCATCCACTTTCATAAATTTAATTGTTACCCAGTCTGACCCACTGGAACTCAAGCCATATGCAAAATATTCGCCATCTTCACTGAATGCATAACCTGGTGATTAAGAACATGCTGTGCATTAGTTTACGTTAGTTACAAACTTTACTTTCATAGTTTATGCTTCTAACACTTGCCTTCACCATATAGGCAGCAGCTCAAAGCATGTTTTACGTCTTCCACAATTAAATTTTTTCACACGTAGCTGTGTATAACTCAAAATAGAGAAATTTTATGTTGGCTTCCCAAACGATGCATTTTCGAAAAATCTGCTACACTGACCTCGCAGAGCCACAGTGCCATCATCAGAAAGTTTATTTGGGTCCAAAAATACTTTGGCATCAGCATCCAAGGAATCTTGCACATATAATACTCGTTGATTCTGAAGTCCAGAATTATAAAAGTGAAAATACCTAGAATAAATGATATAATTATTTGGGCTTTTTTTTATTTTCAACCATAGTATGAGATTGAATACAGAATTATGCAGGCTAAGACTCTCAAGAGGAATGACAGATTTATATAACAGAGGAAAGCAGCTTCTTCCTGATGGAAAAATGCCTCATTTCAGTAATTTAGCACACAATTTCACCCATCAGGTTGCATTAAGTCAACATCAGATTCAATTAGCAACTCACAAGTTACATTAAATAGTTCATTATAACAGTTAGATCTTTTGACATTACTGCAGTATGTAATGAGACAAATCATTAAGATTTCTCAGCCATGCACTTACTTAAAAAAATGGAACAAAAATCCTCTTCTTCATCTGAATGTCATACTGCAGCAGTTTGGCATTTCCATGCATAAGAGAAGCCCCTTAAGGAAGTCAGTCTAAGGCCCTGAACACATAATGCCAATGACATGGTTGCCACAAAGAAGACAAACCACAGGCATACCTTTCTGCATAGGAAACTGTTTGTATGAAGTGGCACCCACATGGTAAACTAAGTTTAATCATGCCAGTAAAGCAGGAATGGGGAGCAGGTGGACTACAATTCCCATCATGCGGTGTGGCCAACCATCAGTGATGACAGAAGCTCTAGTCCAACAAAAGCTGTGCGGCCACAAGTTTCCCAATCCCTGTAGTAAACCTAAACCTCTCACTTTTGTAGAGATTTTGCTAGCTTAGCTAGCTTAGCTATAACAACCCAAAATATATGCAGACAGGCAAATGCATTATCACCATATACAAAGGCAACCATTCAAGTTTAACTCAAAAAAAATGGTTCCAAACTGCCACTTGTAAACGACTTTTATGAAATATTCTTCAATGCTGCTGAACCAGTTTAAGCATAAGCCATCATTTGGCTTAGCATTAATGCAAACAAGCAAATGTGTGGTTTTCTAGAGAGGAGATCACAACTGCTGTGTTCCTTTCCCGATTCCTCCTGCTGCCACGCTACCCAGGGCTAAACCATGGTTTGCCTTGGCATGTCATCTGAACCTTAGTTAGTGGCTTGTTCTGCCCAAAGATTTCTCTGAAGTAGTGTAGCACCGTAGGACAGATGGTGTGAGACGAACAATGGGCAAGAGCCTATGGACAACAGTGCAGCCTTTAAGAGCTCATGACCTACTTGGGCTCCAATTGTGGCTCTAAGCAGCGGATCACAAGATAGCCACATCTGCCAGGAAAAGGAGCTTGACAACTTTGTGGAGTTGGGAGATGAACTATCCCTGCCAGATGGATTTTTCTTCTTCTTGTGTATTGAAGGGGAGAAAATGACCTCCCCACTTTGATGTGTTGGAGGACTAGTGAACTGAGTAATCTTAAATAGATAATTTAGCGTACTAGTTTTTTGTCCTTTTCTGCTTCAGACCTTTAATTACTGCCAACTATATTCTAAGCCAGACCTTTAATTACTGCCAGGGATATTCTAAGCCAGGAGTAGCCAACAAGGTGTCGTTCTGATGATAAAGAACTACAACTCTCAATATCACCAACAACTGGGAAAGCAGGCTGGGGCAATCCATCATCATCTGAAGGGAACCATGCCTCCTCTAGGCCTTTTCCTGAATTTTCGGCTTTCATTAAAACGCACACACCCCCCCCACAAAAAAAACAAAACCCTTTTCTGACTCTATATTAAGGAAAATGGAGAAGCAGTAAGCAATTCCTCAGTAAGTATTAGTAAACCTTCTCTAACTTCCAGTATTCTAGTAAATATAAACAAAGGCAAGAATAGGACTGAAAAGTCACAGAAACAGACATGTCCTCTTTCACTGCTTGACAATACAAAAGGTACGATTTCTGTATTTTCCTTAATTATTACAGCAGTTGGTCATGAGTTTATTATTTTTTTGGCAGGCTGTTGATTTTCCTGGCTCAAGATTTAATTAGTAGAGACTCAGTCTCTCTCTCTCTCTCTCTCTCTCTCTCTCGTGTGTATGTATTTGACCTGAGAATCACTTGGTGTGAACACTTAGCACATAATTTATGATACCCCCACTACAAAATGTCTGGCTATAAACCATCCTGCAATAATCCAAAGGCACACACAGTCCTTTACATACCTTTTCCCTTTCTTGAAATGACAACTATACTTGGGGTAGTCATAGAGTTCTGTCATTTGCTCTTTAAATAGTCCCCGGACAGCACACTGCTCAAGAAAGGGTACTGTTATCTTATTTTGTGCCTCGACAAAAGCCTGAAAGAGAAGAAACAAAACATAATGAAATAAAACAAGGGCTTTATAAAGCAACAGTTTGTATTGATCTAGATCAGGGATGGGGAGCTGATGAACTGGCAGATGTTGTTGGACTCTCAACTACCTGACCAGACAGAGGCGGAATAGCCCATGATCACAGGTTGGGCGTACAACATCTGGAGGGTCACAGGTCCGTCCCCCCCAGTCTAGAGAGTGCAATGATTTGGATGCAACTTCATAGCAGTCTTAGAGTAGAACTGAGCATACCACAGACATTATTTCAGGAATGCTGCTGCTCGTTTCATTAAGTGGCAATAACATGATATCTAAAGTGGCTTTCTAATATTCAAAACATGATAGCAATCTGTCCAGTCCACCTATTACTGACTTTTAATTTCAGCATCCTGTGTTAAAAGGGGGAGGGTGACTTTTGAGATGGATTCTTCCTGAGAGAGAAGTCTACAGTCTGCCAACTTGCTTTGCAGGTCATCAAAGGATTCTCTCAAGCAGCTTTCGGATGAAACCACTTCATACATTCAAATACAGAAAGAGATAACTATTTTACCACTTGGTCACCACACCCTGGTTGAACAAGTCAAAAAAGCAGGTCATCACAGGTATGAGTCCTGATGAGCTTTATGGGTCTCTTTGATCTAAATGCAAACTCTCTCATTTGGTGTTTAAACACAATTGCCAAGATGCCATGAAGACAAACAGTTCAGCCACCACTGAAGCGATATACGAACAGCAAAGTGAAGCACTTTAGTTCCAAGATTAACGCGAAGGCAGATTACTGCTGTTTGAATGGTATAAATGGATGGCTTAATAAATGAGCCAACATAACTGTTGGTGAAAAGGTTGCAAGAATCTCTATAGCAAGGCTGGGCTATAGCTTTTGTGCAGGCTGATCCCGTGTATGCCAACAGGATAGAAAGGCCATTCCGATGAAAATTTACTCAGAAATAAGTTCTGCTGAATGTAAAAAGGCTTAGTCCCAAGTGAGTGAATGCTGGTTTGCAACAATACAAGCAGATTCTAGTCTGCAGAATGCTCTCCCCAGGGAGGTTTGCCTGGCGCCTTCATTACATTATCTTTAGATGTCAGGGGAAAACATTCTCCTCTTCTCCCAGGCTTTGGCTAATTAAACAACCTATGGTCTTTAAAGTGGGGCAAGGTGGGTATTGTTTTGTTTGCTATTATGTCACATATTTTTGTGTTTTTATATTGTAAACCGTCCTATGATCCTCGGATGAAGGGTTGTACTGTATAGAAATTTAATAATAAAAAATTAGCTATAAATTTAGCAAAGAGAAACAGAGAATAAAAGGACCAGAAGGGGACATAATCTATTAGCTCTGATAAAACAAATGGGTACTTTCTGCAAACTATTCCATAGCATTAAACAAAATCAATTTCTTTTAACAGCTCACCAGAGAGAACAGTATTACTGCTCCAGTTCAAGGCCTCAAATAAAGTCATAAAGGTAAATTTCAAACAATTTTCTGCAATAATGAGACACAAAATGCATGTGAACCTGTGAACTGAAAATGATGAACAGCCAGATGTTTGATATTTTTAATGCAAGCAATGAAGTGTATCAGGGTTCAGTTTAAGCACATTGCACACCAAGAGTACAAGGTTCACAGAAATATTTTGATTCAAGGTGATTAACAGCCCCTCTCGCAAATGCACTCTACCTATCCTTGAAACTAATCAAAACATACTTGAGCCTGGTTGAGACATAATGGGGCCAACCTCTTAAGAGCTTGGGTATGAAGACTTAGGCTTCTCCCCTGTCCAGTGTGACATTCCCAGCATTATCCATTGTTTAGTATTGTGTTTGTATGGTGAATCCTAACAAGCTTTCTCCTTAAAGGTTTGCAAATGCTGTTCAAACCCAGATTATGAGAACAGTATTGGTTCATGCTGGTGCAGTTAAGGCTGTATAGAAAGGGAAAGAGAATTTGCACTGGAGAGGTGACAATGGTAAGGTGGGGGTAATGTCCACAAGCTCACACCCAAATATCTTAACTGTTGCTAAATTATTAAAGCTACTACATCTGCACTGCTTTGTAAGTATCCTGTCTATGGCTTGTACTTATATATTATATACTTGTACTTATATAAAATACACCTTAGTATATTTTAAATAGCATTTACTTGTGAAGATCATGCACGTGCCAACTTTGTCACTTACTCATGTAAACTTCCTTTCTGTTTCCCAACGCATGCACAAAATTTGACCCATTTGACCCAGGCAGCTCCCACCTTCCATAAACCAACATGGATCCTGAGCAAGGTCCTTTAAGAAGTTTGTAAAGTCACCCCATGCAGAAGCCTCTAGGGGGCATACAACTGCTCAGCTCAAGCCACTGCATCTTCCAAGCCCAAAATCTCACCCTTCAGCCATGCCCACACGTGATCATAGAAGAAACGTCAAGCCCAATTCTACATAACAGTGTCATAGCTTATACAAATCAATGTGGAGCATGGATGTTACTGATGTAACAGTAAGCCAGAAAGTATGCTTCATTTTAACCACAGCACCCACAAAGAAACCTAGATTTCAGATTGTCCCTTGTTTAGAGAGAGAAACAAGCTACAAACTCTGGTTCAAAAACAACACTAAACCAATTGCTCCATGGTTTGTTTCCCTGCAGAGGGGAGCAAAGTGCAAGAGCTCAGACTACATGTACCAACGTGAAACATTTGCACATTAAGGCTGAAACAAACTGTATCTTGAGCACTCCCGCTACATGTGAACATGGTCATTGAGTCATACCACTGTTCCACCGAGTCTAGTTCAGTATTGCCTATACTGACTGGGAGTGGCTCTCCAGGGTTTCAGATAAGTCTTTTCCAGTTCTACCTGGAGATACCAGGGGCTGGACCTAGGACCTTTGCTCTCTCAATGACATTTGATCCTCCCCTAGTATTTTTAAATGGAGATGTAGTGAATGGAACCTGGTGCCTTCTACAAGCAAAGCATGAACTCCATCACGGAGACTTTCAGTCCCATCCCATCTTTTCGGCCAGAGCTCCAAGGCACCGAACCCAAGACCACTGCATCCAAAGCTTGTGCTCTGACCATGAGCTGTGAGACATACAATCTAGGGAGGCTACCCCACTGTAAATACTGGGGGTCCTGAACCAGGGACTTGGGTCATTCAAACATTTCTACCCTGCACAACTAGCCAAAAACACTACAATGGTACCTCGGGTTAAGAACTTAATTCGTTCTTGAGGTCCGTTCTTAACCTGAAACTGTTCTTAACCTGAGGTACCACTTTAGCTAATGGGGCCTCTCACTGCCGCCGCGCCGCCGCCACAAGATATCTGTTCTCATCCTGAAGCAAAGTTCTTAACCCGAGGTACTATTTCTGGGTTAGCGGAGACTGTAACCTGAAGCATCTGTAACCCGAGGTACCACTGTACTCCAATCACAGTAATTGCCTGTGGACCAGTAACAGACTTCCTACAAACACAAACCTTTCTGGTGTAAGATGATCATTAGCAGAAAACTAGTTTTTGCCTGAACTGATGTTTTACTTGAGACTAGTATCACATTTGAACAGTACCGTATTTATTGCTCTATAAGACACACTTTCCCCCTCCTAAAAAGTAAGGGGAAATGTGTGTGCATCTTATGGAGCAAATGCAGGCTTCGCGGGCTATCCCAGAAGTCAGAACTGCGAGAGGGAGCGCTGCACAGCTCTGGCTACATGTACCAACATGAAACATTTACACATTAAGGCTGAAACAAACTGTATCTTGAGCACTACATGTAAATATGGCCATTGAGTTATACCACTTTTCCACCGAGCTGTTCTAGCTTCTGGCTTAGCGAAGCGAAGCCTCCACAGGGCAGCGGGGAGCCTTCATCCTGCTGCCCTGTGGAGGCTTCGTGCAGCTATCCCTGGCTTTAGCGAGAGGTGGGGGAAGGGACAGAGCATGCGGCTCCTTTCCCCACCTCCCAGAAAAGCCCTCAAGAGCCTCCTGAGGATAGCCCTGCAAAGCCTCCTGAGCGAACAGGGAGGAGCGCTACCTCTTCGCTCAGGAGGCTTCTTATTTCTTGTTTTCCTCCCCTAAAAACTAAGTGCGTCTTATGATTGGGTGCGTCTTACTTATAGAGCGAAAAATACGGTACTTTGCACCTCTACACTGCAAAGGCATTTGCCCCAAGATGTCCAGAATTATAAGGCTTACCTTTGTTTGCTCACTATCAGGATCTTCAAGCCAGCTGTATGGATCACATATTTTGCAGCCATGATAGTCGTCCACCTGATTTTAAAATATACAGAGAGATTTGTTTTTTAAAAGATTGCTTTACAAGCACTTTATGAGTGGCATTAAATAAGTTATTACAGCTTAATACACTGCTGAAAACTGGAGGATGCAATAGGCAACTAATTTCATCAAGCTGCCCTGGCAGCAGAATAATAGCCTCTTCCAAACAAATGAAGTTAATCAAGCATAACCAACCCAGAGAATTTATGTGCCGATGTAGTTTTGGACCTTCTGTTTTTATTAACAAAAGAGAGAACTCTCAGCCACTGATTATAACTTGGCATGGGAAAAAGATGGGTAATGGAGATCAATACAGTGGACCCTCCGGATATGAACTTAAGTCGTTCTGGGACTCCGTACGTACCTAAAAAGTCCGCATCTAGAGGTGCCACTTTCGCAACCCGAAAGTTACGTTACCCGAAGGTAACATAACCTGAGGGCTTCTAAAAACACAACAGCAGTTTGGAACAAAACCCCAAGATAGGACTTCTGCAATCGCTATACTGAAGCCACAGGTCTCTCTTTGGATGTACTGTATGGCTTTTCACTCCCTAACTAGCTGCCTATTATGCTCTCAACACAGTAGACCTGTTCAGGGATTTCTAATTCCAGAAATGAGTCACACTTGCTGGGTGCATCTGCAAGGGAAAATGCTTGTGCTCTTGGTTTGGTGCTATAGCACTAAACAGCAAGCACTAGAAGGATTCAGGTGTCATAGCAGTCTGAAAGGACATTAGGCAGGGATGGGGACTCCAAATGTTGCTGGACCAAAATTTCAATCATCCTCATGGGAGTTGGAGTTGAGCAATATCTGGAGAGCAAGTGGTTAACCGCTCAATGTCAGCACCTGAACTTGGGAGAACATCCTTCATGCAAAGCCTATACAGTGGTGCCTCGCAAGACGAAAAGAATCCGTTCTGTGAGTCTCTTCGTCTTGCGGTTTTCTCGTCTTGCGAAGCAAGCCCATTAGCGGATTAGCGCTATTAGCGGTTTAGCGGCTATTAAAGGTAAAGGTAAAGGTACCCCTGCCCGTACGGGCCAGTCTTGACAAACTCTAGGGTTGTGCGCTCATCTCACTCTAGAGGCCGGGAGCCAGCGCTGTCCGCAGACACTTCCGGGTCACGTGGCCAGCGTGACAAGCTGCATCTGGCGAATCAGTGCAGCACACGGAACGCCGTTTACCTTCCCGCTAGTAAGCGGTCCCTATTTATCTACTTGCACCCGGGGGTGCTTTCGAACTGCTAGGTTGGCAGGTGCTGGGACCGAGCGACGGGAGCGCACCCCGCTGCGGTGATTCAAACCGCCGACCTTTCGATCGGCAAGTCCTAGGCGCTGAGGCTTTTACCCACAGCGCCACCCGGGTCACCCACAGTGCCACCCGGGTTAGCGGCTATTAGCGGCTATTAAAGGCTTAAGGGATTAGCGGATTAGCTGCTAAAAGGCTATTAGCAGCTTAGTGCCTTAGAAAAAGGGGGTGGGGAGCGAAAAAAACACCCCAGGAATCGCAAAACATTTTCGTCTTGCGAAGCAAGCCCATAGAGAAATTCGTCCTGCGAAGCACCTCCAAAACGGAAAATCCTTTCGTCTAGCGGGTTTTCCGTCTTGCGAGGCATTCGTCTTGCGGGGCACCACTGTACATGTGGCTCTCCAGATTGGACTCCCAACTTCCATCATATTAAAAGCTAGTACTTCAGTGAGGGAAGATATATCTAGCTGTAAATTTAAACACAGAGAACCTAAAGAAATGAGCAACATTCTGCTAACAGGTTATAAAAGACTGCAGTATGGCTGGAAGTTCTTTTGTTGCTAGTGAAACTCTACTACGTAAAACTCTGGGAGGGACTTCTGAACAATATCAGCAATTTTATTTACAAAAGGGTTATGGAATGTTTGTTACCAGCACAGGGCAGAGCAAGCTTGACCCTTCTCTGCCTAATGAAATATTTGATTAAAAGTATTATTTTCTGTAGCCTATTAGCCTGAGAATGTTATAATTGGAACAGAGTCACAGATTTTAAGAAATGGGGAGTACAATTAAATCTATAATTTAAAGGCTGGTCAAATTCTTTGGTTATTTTATCATTTTTGTTTTCCTTCATACAAGGCACTGCTTTTTCCATATCATGGAAAAGTAAAGCTGTTAACAGGTATTGTTTGTCAAACTTCCAGTTAAGATTTTCAGCACAAAACTACAAGAACATGGTAAGCTGGGAGCGGAAGCTCCCAAATTAATAGAACTTGTGCTACAAAGAATTAAGAGGTAGCTTCTCTAGACCAGGGCTGAAAATCTTTGCTCTGTAAGATCCAATTCCCATCAGTCCCAGCCAGCAAGGCAAATGGTCAGGAATGACAGGACTTGTAACAAAATATTAATCTTGAGGGTTACAGCTTCCAACACCTGCTCTAATTCAGGGCTCATCCACACTTCTGCTTGTGCCATGCCTAGAAAGCATGTGTCCGAGGAGTTTCCTGATTGCCCCATGCTCCCTAGGCACGGATTGGTTTTCCCCTTGCCCTGCTCCTTTCCAAGGGAAAACCTGATCAAAAACCTGAACTACCATTTATTCTGATTGAGCGCTGAAGTGTGGTTTTCACCAGTGGGGGGGGGGGGGGAGCAGCAGGACTCCTTTCTCTTCTGCTGCAAGGAAACACCACCTGTTTCTTTTAGAGATTTATATACGGCTTGATTTTCAGAATTCCCAAGCGGCACTATCCATACACCAGCCCCAGCTGCACAACCATACCTTCCACCTCTAAAGTTCTATAATTTTATTATTTTAACCCAGCCCATTGCGCACCCCCAGTGGAGAGCCACTGTGCTGCACAAAGCTATTTACAGGGCAGACACAGGCAAGCCAATCTGGTTACTGGCCAATCTGATTTGAGGAAATTATGTCTTCCTGCTTGAGCAACAGGTGCTTGTTTTTGGGGCTCGTAGATTGTGCAAGACAAAAAAATGTGTCAGCATTAAACTTCTGCAGCTCGCACTGTGTCGTTGGGTGGCAAAAGTGGCCCCCGATCCTCTCCAGGAATGCCCACACCTGCCGAAATAACCCACGGCGGCCGTCCTAGCAATCCCCACACCCTCAAGTAGTGGAGAGAGGCAGGAGATAAACGACACCGGTGGTTTGAGACCAAACCGGCCAGGAAGGAAAGACTGGTGTGTGGATGGGTGTGCAAAGGACACGGCCCTGCATCACACCTGCATCCATTCCCTTCAAACACAAATCATCAGGCTTGACGGGGAAAGTCCGCAGGGTGTGATAGATGCGGGAAGCCTTTCCACGCCGGGTCGCCGGTGGCCGAGGAGGAAGGAGAGGAGGCAGGAAGCAACCGGGTCCCGGAAGCTGCCCCAGAGACGGGAGCTGCCCCGGGACTCCTGGGGGGGGCGTGTTGGGGGGCTCCGGGGGCGGGAGGTGGGGGCCAGGGAGCTACTCACAGATGTCTCTTCGCGGTACACCTCGGGGTACTGGAAAAGCTGCATGCTGCTGCTGCTGGCGGCGGCGGCGGGTTGCGGGGAAAGGCAGGCGCCGTGGCGGAGCAGGCGGCAATGGGGCGGCGTGCAGGAAGAGGAGGGGCCCGGTGGGGCGAGGCGCCGCTCGGCTTCCCCTTCAGCCGAAGACAGGCAGGCTGGAGCTCCGCCGCCGCAGCCGCGAAAGGGCCCTCCCACTCGCCGGCGAGGAGCTGCCACCTCCGGCAAGAGGCAAGAGAAGCGAGCGGAGCAGGACCAGGAGGCCGCGCGGCTCCCCCTGCAGTAAAGCGCCAGCATGGCCGATGCCGTCCATGCATTCGAAGCGGGGCTTTCTCCCAAGGCATCCTGGGAACTGTAGTTTAGTCCCTCAGAGAGCGGCCGACGCACCTGAACCCATTGTAGCAGCAGCTCCCAGGATTCTTAACGGGGTCGGGGTGGGAATGTGGTTTAAATGTACGGTGTTTACGCAACGCAACCTGCCCCCCCGCCAGCAAACTCCGAAGGGTTCAAAAGCCATGTTCGGTATTCTGGTCAGCCTGATAAAAGGTCTAGCCCTACTACGTTTTTCATAGAGCGAAGGAGGGACTCCAAATGTCATCTAGTCCAACCCCCTGCAATGCAGGAATACAAAGAGACTGCATATATATATACTCCCCCATCACTTTCAGAGAGAGATAAATTAGCCTTGTTCACGTGAAACAATAAACCATGAGTTTGTGAAATAGAAATCTCTTGCTTCTTTATCATAGAGTTGGAAGGGACCCAAGGGTCATCTAGTCCAACCCCCGGCTGCAATGCAGGAATCTCAGCTAAAGCATCCATGACAGATGCACCCAACCTCAGCTTTAAAACCTCCAAGGATGGAGAGTCCGTCACCTTCCGTGGGAGACTGCCCCCCTGTCTTTAACAGCTCTTACTGTCAGAAAATTCTTCCTGGTGTTTAGTCGGACTCTCCTTCCTTGTGACTTGAAGTCATTGGTTTAGGTCCTCCCCACTGAAGCAGGAGAAAACAAGCTTGCTCCACCCTCTATGTGACAGCCCATTTGATATTTGAAGGTGGTTATCATATTTCCTGTCAGTCTCCTCTTTTCTATGCTGCTACCCAGTTCCTTCAACCACTCCTCACAAGTTTAGGTTTCCTGTCCCTTGATCATCTTGGTCACCCTCCTCTGCACACACTTCAGCTTGTCAATATCCATCTTAAACTGTGGTGCCCAGAACAGGACACAGTATTCTAGGTGTGGTCTGACCAAGGCAGAATAAAGTCATACTGTGGTACCTCGGGTCACATACACAGACCTCCGGAACGAATTACCGTATTTTTTGCTCTATAAGACTCACTTTTTCCCTCCTAAAAAGTAAGGGAAAATGTTTGTGCGTCTTATGGAGCGAATGCAGGCTGCGCAGCTATCCCAGAAGCCAGAACAGCAAGAGGGATTGCTGCTTTCACTGCGCAGTGATCCCTCTTGCTGTTCTGGCTTCTGAGATTCAGAATATTTTTTTCTTGTTTTCCTCCTCCAAAGACTAGGTGCGTCTTATGGTCTGGTGCGTCTTATAGAGCGAAAAATACGGTAAGTACTTAACCCGAGGTACCACTGTACTATTACTTTGCTTGACCTAGACACTTTATTTCAGTTGATGCAGCCTAGAATAGCATTAGCTCTTTTATTTTATTTTATTTTTGCTGCTGAATCACATTGTTGATTTATATTAAGCTTGTGGTCCACCAAGTCCCCTAGATTCCTGGCAAGCCAGGTGTCCCCCATCTTATATTGGTGCAGCTGGTTATTCCAGCCTAAGTTCAAAACCTTACATGTATCCCCTACTGAAATTCATTTTGTTAGTTTAAACCCAGTTCTCCAACCTGTTAAGGTCATCTTGAATCCTGATTCTGTCTTCTGTCTTCATCAGCTCTCCCTGCTAGTACAGTGGCATCTACAAATTTGTTAAGCATCCCCTCAATTCCTTCATCCAAGTGGTTTATAAAGATTTTAAACAGCAATGAGTCCAGAACAGAACCCTGTGGCATCCCACTTGTCACTTTTTTCCAGTGACAAGTGGAGTGTCAAGGAACCATTAGTGAATTTAGGGGTTTTCTGAATTTGCCATAAAGTAAACACCTTTGAATACAATAAAATATACTTCTGAGTATAAATACATAAGATTGCAATGTGAATCCCAACTGTGGCAAATGAGAGCTTCTATTTTCAACCCTATTTTTCTTTTTCTCTGTCCCCATATGTATGTACATATACCTGCCCATTTAGGTTTCTATTCTGTATATCTGAAAATGCTGAATAAAATTGCTAGAATTAAAATTGTTAAGCCATTGTACCACAGAAACCTTTGTAAAAAATTGTATACCAATGAACTAATCTGGTCAATCTTCCAGGGGAGAGGAAGGGTTCAATTTCCATTTAATATTATACTTTTCCTTCAGAAAAATGAAGGACAAAAATACTGGTATCCTTAGAAGGAGACATCTGAGAAAATCCTATTTTAAATTTATACAGACTTGATGAGGTTTCACCCCTTTTCTTCCAAGCCCTTGTTAGGGTGGCATGTACCAAAGAAGAGAGGCCTTGTGAACCTTTAATTGTGAAGAAAAGGGAGTTTCAGCAGGTGGAGTTTGCATTACAACTATACTTGTTGAAATTCCCTTTTCTACATGAGAAGTATGTGTCATTCTAGACTCCTTTGGGAGATGGATGGGATATACATTTAATAGAGGAATGCAGCCTATGGATTTTTTATAATGTATAAATATACGAAATCATTACGATCACTGCACACCATAATTTTATAGATTACAAAATATGTGGGGTGATAGTCATCTATATTTTATTCAGAGTAGACCTGTTGAAATTAATGGATCTAATTTACTCATGTTCATTAATTTCAGTGCGTCAGTAAAATACTGAGTTGAATATTACCTGAAATTTACAATAAAAGGTGTATAAAATATAAACTCTTCACAGGAGTGGGGGGGGGGGGGGCTGCTAAAAGCATTTTTGTTTAGACAAGCATACCCAGATATGTAGAATGTTGATATGTGTTTTAATCTGTTATTAGTTCATCACTGATTTTGATTTTTTAAAAATGTATTAAATAGTTGTTTTTACCTAGTTTTAATGATAATTTTATCAGTTTATATTCATTGCTCCACATGCATTCAGGTGGGACCAGAGTTGCAAAGTTAGCTCTAAAGATCTGTCATTCCATGTTCACCTTTCATTCGATCATTTTGATATATCAGTAACTAGAAACTCTTAAAGAATTTTCCTTTCATTTTAATCTAATTTATTATTCTATTTTTAAAAGTTATATATTAGTATAGAACCTGTGCTTCTGAAATGTATCAGGAGGTGGCAGCAAAACCACACTGTTTCTCTGTCTCACCGACAGCAGTCAAAACATCTTAATTGTGCTCGGGTTGCCCTGACGAATACTTTACATTAGTATTTAAAATCATAAGAACATTTTGATAAGAACAGCCATCTTGATGGCAGTGTGCCTACAGATGTTCCCCTCCCAGTAATTAACCTTGCTTAAGTGGTTTCTAGAGGGACGCGGGTGGCGCTGTGGGTAAAAGCTCAGCGCCTAGGACTTGCCGATCGCATGGTCGGCGGTTCGAATCCCCGCCGCGGGGTGCGCTCCTGTTGTTCGGTCCCAGTGCCTGCCAACCTAGCAGTTCGAAAGCACCTCCGGGTGCAAGTAGATAAATAGGGACCGCTTACTGGCGGGAAGGTAAACGGCGTTTCCGTGTGCTGCGCTGGCTCGCCAGATGCAGCTTGTCACGCTGGCCACGTGACCCGGAAGTGTCTGCGGACAGCGCTGGCTCCTGGCCTATAGAGTGAGATGAGCGCACAACCCTAGAGTCTGGCAAGACCGGCCCCTACGGGCAGGGGTACCTTTACCTTTACCTTTAAGTGGTTTCTATTTAATTGATTTTAACTGGTTTATGTTTATTCTTGCTTGACATCTTGCATACGTAGACATAATTTTCAGTGTATGAAATAATTAACTCTTTCCAGAGCATTTGCTCCTTTGTACCAAACTCTCTTGTGGTAAGCAATAGGTTTTGAAAACAGTAGGTTTATTATGTTCATTGTGGGTGTGGATGTGCATCTGTGCTTCTCTGCCTGTGTATATGCAATCTAAACAAAACTTAAGCAGAGCTGCCTTCAAGTAGCCTCTGGACTATAGCACAATGCAGGCAGTTCAAGCTATCCTCCACTCTCCAGGGAGGGAACCCTGTGGTCCTTCTTCCAGATCTTGATGGGCTCTAACTACCATCAGCCCCAGTCAGCATAGCCAGTAGGGAAGATGGGAGCTTGTAGTCCAACAATGTTGGCTTTATTTAATTGCACTGAGGTGGGGGCTGACAGTATACAGTGCTATTGTGTCAGTTTCTTGACCACTGTTTCCTATGTACTGTATGCTCAGGAGGGGTTATAGTCCAACAAAACAGAGAGAGACTTGAAATCATTTGTTAAAAGTGCTGGTTTTCACCTTCTCAGTACCACAAACTATTTATGTTCAAGGAGCTTGAGGTGATATATATCAGTGGTGTCCAAACTTTTTGCAAAGAAGGCCAGATTTGATGAAGTGAAGGGCTGTGGGGGCTGACCAAAGGGCCAACCAATGTTGTTGACCTTTTTTTAGGATTAAAGTTGTTTTTTAAGATTCTACCCCGGGAAATAAACTGCCATAGGAGCCGGATTAAACCGACCGACGAGCCAGATTAGGCCCCCGAAACGGACTTTGGACATGCCTGATGTATATGGTTTGCCCACCCTCCACCCCATTTATCCACCGAATGACAGGTTAGTCTGAGAGATAGTGCCTTGCTCAAGGACTTCCAGGAAGCTTCATGACTGAAAGAGGACTTGAACTCCTCTCTCCCTGGTCCTAGACTATATACGCCATCTTCATTAATTCTGGGTGGTCTAGGTGGTGGTAGGGTGAAGGTCATAGTCCTAAATGTGCTGAGGACAGAGACTTCTCAGAAAGGTGGCATTCCACAAGAGTGATTTTTTAAAGAATTGAAAAGATTAGTAACATTGTGTTATGTACTGAGTTGAATAGGATCCAAACTGCAGCAGTCTGATTGGTCCTAGAACAATAGGATCCAAAATGCAGCAGTCTGATTGGTCCTAGAACAATAGGATTCAGAATGCAGCAGTAGTGAAATGTACTCAGAGTCGCAAAGTGATTTCATGCTCTTTATTCAGCTCATAGTGATGAGGAGGAATGAATGAATGTCCCCTCAAAGTATCTGCTTTATATACATTATTTACACAAGGGGCTGCACATGATTGGCTAATTCTGGAATTCTACTGTAAGCCAATCAGGTTGTGGATTCACTTATATCTGGAGCATGATTGGGTGGTTCCTGCCAACCAACCATACTGCTGCATTGTTCTAGGACCAATCAGACTGCTGCATTCTGGGTTATTTGTGGGGCCTGCCTGGTGTTTTTACATGAGTGGAATGTATGCTTTTATTTAAAATGCATCTCTGGGTTATTTGTGGGGCATAGGAATTTGTTCATTATTTTTTCCCCAAAATATAGTCCGGCCCCCCACAAGGTCTGAGGGACAGTGGACCGGCCCCCTTCTGAAAAAGTTTGCTGACCCCTGCTCAAGAGGCTGTCATTTTTGAGCAAATAAATAAAGGAGATGTAACACACATTTGCACTCTTTGTAAATAAAAGGACACATTCTACTCACGTACAGTAAAAACACACTGATTCCTGGAACCACCTAGAAGGCGATTGGGCCAGATCTGGTCCCCAGGCCTTAGTTTGCCCACCCATGCTCTTGAGGATTCTTCTGACTTACAAAGAGTGCAAATGTGTGTTACATCTCATTGACCACTTATTCTTTCCCTTCCTTCCACTTCTGGAACATTTGATTTTTATCCATTTATATACTCCTGCTCATGATTTGTACCTTCTGAACCAATAAGGTTGCCTCTGTGTGTGCATGCACGGCAAAAACATGTTAATGATCATGTCTGCTGACTGACTTTATTTTTGCCTTTATTGTTGTGAATTGTACAATATTTGCTGAAGTACAATATTTACTGAAGTGCAATACGGGTTGTTAACATATCAGATGAACTTGCAAAAGACTGCAGCTCATTTAAAGATAAATGCTATCTAAACCTTGTGAGGAATAAACCGATTGTGTCAAGAAATGGACCTTTCTCCTCAGATAATGTATGAGATTTGTGTAAAGTATGCAACTGTTGAATGGTCTTGCAAAAGACATAAGTATGTCAAACAAGAGTGAACAGGTTTTCTTTCACCTTCAATGTAAGGTAAGTGTCTGGTACTAGTAATTATCAACAGAGCTGTTAAAATGAATTACTTAGAGAAGTGGTATATAAAGGTAAACTATTAAAGAGTAATTACGTAAACTTTGCCAAGGTATGTGATTTTTTTAATGTGTGTCAAAAGCTATGTTTAATTTAAAAATAGCAAAAAGTTTTCTTCCATTAGAAGTGCCACTAGCGCACATTAATTCACATTGAGTTTTCCAAAAGTGTTTAAAAGGGTTGTAACAGCCTGCCCCTCTCAAGACAGAAGGCAGAGCCAAAGAGCACATTTAAAGCACATACAACACACATTTAAAGCAGATGACTTCCCCTATCCAGGGAACTGTAGTTTGTTAAGGGTGCTGGGAATTGTAGATTGGGGGGGGGGGGCTACAGTTCCCAGGATTCTTTGGTGGAAGACATGATATTAATAAAACATTAATATTCATGTTTAGATGCATGTTATTTACATTAATAATCCCGGAAACAAATGTAGCTTCCAAAAATAATTGCTGCTCAACACCACTATGATGGATCACTTTTATTCCTGTTTTGGAGGTGGGGAACTGAGATTAAGGTTGCTTTCTTTAATGGGGCATCCATATGAAACTGTCAGCCGAGCCTGCTCATTCACTGAGGGCATCTGTGACCTTGTTCTGGGTGAACTGAACTTTGGAAGCTGAGTAGGTAGCTACTAGAAATATGGCCTTCTCTGTGTTGGCATCCTGAGGATATGACACCACTTGGTTTTTTCCTCTTGAGTTTTAGTAGAGGAACAGTATGCTCTGTGATTTGCCATTTTGCTGGTAGCGGTTCTGTTACTGCCTTATAGCTATGTCCTAGCAAAGCAGCTTCTGCCAACCTGGTGCCTTCCAGGTGTTTAGAATTGCTGCACTGGCTGGGGCTGATCCAAAACAACTGGAGGGCACCAAGTTGATGAAGGCTGTGGCGGAGAGTGTTGACACTGGAGTATCCATGCTAGAAAGGAGAATAGGGCTAAAAGGACAAGCCATGATTTCTTTAGAATCTCATTCTTGTTCTCCAACCTTGAGCACATTACCCAGCCCATGTTATAAAACACTTGCATACGCAGAAAAGGTTTTCCTGGGAGGAAAATGTGACTTTTCCCTATCTTCCTATCATGAGTTCACAGCTTTGTGTTATGCAAGTTTTTGGGATGGTGTGTGTGTATGGGGGGGGGGGGGAATCTGTTGAAACCAAGGGTATTTGACCCTGACCACAGACTTCTTATCCTTTTGCAAACAACACAAACATTCCAATTGACACTAAGTGCTCTCCCGATATCTGATGTGAAACCTTCCAACCTACTTCCACATAGTAAACATTCAGACACAGGAGGAAGCCATTTCCCTGCTAGCAGTTTTTCTTACATTTGCTTAGTATTAAGCTGTTCATATATTAGAGATGGGATCTTTAAGAAGCCACACCCATAGTCAAGAACTGATGCTGCTTACTTATTCTATTCATTCTTACATGGGGCTGGTGTGATCTTCCTTCCAAGGGACTGCTCTGATTTATATCTGCTTTGCTTCAAAAATGCTGCAGAATCAGGTGCTCTTGAAGAATGGGAATTCAGAATTTGTATTTGTGAAACATGCTGGCTCTAGAATACAATTAGAATTGTTAAGTTGGAAGGGACCCCAAGCGTCATCTAATCCAATCCCCTGTTAATTCATTGCCTCAAAACATCTAGCTTTTAAGACTTCCTCCCCACTCCCATTGTTTCAGGATTGTTATTTGTTTTGTTCCTCTCAACAAAACTAGGAAGTAAATCACAATTATTAACATTTTACAATTGGAGACGTGAAGCTGGGATAGATTTGCTTGAAGTCAGCAAAGAGCTGAGTCACTTGTGGACCAATCTGAACCTAGTATAGACCTAGGTTACCAGACATTCCCAGGGATAGTCACCGGATTTACAAATCAGTCCCCATACAAAATCTATTGAAGCTGAAAAGTGTCCACAGACTCATTGAAAAAAATCTGGTAACCTTATTATAGACCAGGGGTCAGCAAACCTTTTCAGCAGGGGGCTGGTCCACTGTCCCTCAGACCTTGTGGGGCGCCGGACTATATTTTTGGGGAAAATTGAACAAATTCCTATGCCTTACAAATAACACAGAGATGCATTTTAAATAAAAGCACACATTCTACTCATGTAAAAACACGCTGATTCCCAGACTGTCTGCAGGCCACATTGAGAAGGCGATTGGGCCAGATCTGGCCCCTGGGCCTTAGTTTGCCTACCCATGGTATAGACAAGGTGTTAAAAGCCTCTTTTGTGTGTCTGTGATTGGGAAAGTTTTATTTCTGCCATGGCCAATGTGGTGCCCTCCAACTGTGGTGGACTACACACTCCCAGGGACGTGGGTGGTGCTGTGGGTTAAACCACAGAGCCTAGGGCTTGCAGATCAGAAGGTCGGTGGTTCGAATCTCCGTGACGGGGTGAGCTCCCGTTGCTCAGTCCCAGCTCCTGCCAACCTAGCAGTTCGAAAGCACCCCTAAGTGCAAGTAGATAAATAGGGACCGCTCCGGCGGGAAGGTAAACAGCATTTCTGTGCGCTGCTCTGGTTCGCCAGAAGCAGCTTAGTCATGCTGGCCACATGACCCGGAAGCCGTACGCCGTACGCCGGCTTCCTCGGCCAATAAAGTGAGATGAGCACCACAACCCCAGAGTCGGCCACGACTGGGCCTAATGGTCAGGGGTCCCTTTACCTTTACACACTCCCAAGACTGCACCTGGCCATATTGGCTGTCTTTGTCTCACATAATGCCTTGTCTTATACAATACCTTAAATCTCCACAGATATGTTTTGTGTCAGCAACACACACGCTTGTCTAGTGGTGGTGAAAGAATGAGCCCAAATATGATTACTTTTGTATAAAAGAGAAAAGGAATTTTATGGTTCAGCTCAAGAAAACCATCTGCTAAGAGAAATAGTTCGACTAAGATTTCCTCTGAGATTATATGTGAAATTTATTATGTGTTTAAATCTTTCATGGCATGAATGCAAGAGTTTAGTCCTTTTGTAAAGCAGTGATGCAGTTGCAGTTCCAAATCTTTCATCCGTACAATCAGTTATAGCAAGAGGAAGCTGCCTTTTCATTCATTGTATGGCTGCCCTGTCTCCCAGGCATGGAGAGTTTCCCCTTTGTGTCCTTTGTTGGATCCCTTTGGAAACATTCAAAACAAACAACTTCCTTTCTCTTCCCGTAGACAGAACAAGGAATATTAATGGCTATCTACCTGTGATAAGCTCTGTGCAGGTCTCATTTTACATGACTTGAAAGACTCATTGGTATAGCCAAGCCCAATTAACCTGTCTTGCTCTCACAAAACAGAGTTACCAAGAGGCTATACCTTATCACATAGCTCAGGGAAACAGTTCCGGCACAGCAGACTGATCAAAGGATATTTTCAAACACAAAATCCCCCAAACAAACAGAGCACACACTTGCATGTAGCGTCCTGGTGTCTATTTTGGATTTTTCTCTGGGCAGAATTCTAAAAGTAACAGGGATATTCACTGGCAACAATCTATCACATTACATGAGAGAAAATTATATCCCAGCAACAAATTTCACTTCTCCTTTATCCACTTCTGAAAGTGTGTGTGTGTGTGTGTGTGTGTGTGTGTTTGTATAACATACTTGCATTAAGGAAACATAAAACATACCAGTTGCGTAAAGTTATAGCCTATTTCTTTGTGCTGCTGGTGGTTTGCTTCCAGAGTACATAGAATTAAGAATGTGAAACATTTATTTAGCTTTAAAGTGTATGAATCACTCAAGGTGATATTCAGCATTCAAATATTTCTTAAAACCCCATGAAATCTGTAAGAATAATACCATTAGTGGAAAAGTAGTCAGTAACACCACATAACACCAGAAGGAAATTCTAGACCGCACTAAACTGTTACGTGCCCTGTAGAGAGCAACCCACTTCATACAATTGTATCATAACAAGCTGAGACATGGACAAGCTCATGCATGCAACCCCTTTCTGTGGACCATGATTTTAAACCAGGAAGTCTCTTATTACAATAGTTCCCAGTTTCATCCAAACCAGAAAATAACAGGATCCTAAACTACAGTTTATGGGACACGGGTGGCGCTGTGAGTTAAACCACAGAGCCTAGGACTTGCCAGCCAGAAGGTCAGCGGTTCGAATTCCGCAACGTGGTGAGCTCCCATTGCTCGGTCCCAGCTCCTGCCAACCTAGCAGTTCAAAAGCACATCAAAGTGCAAGTAAATAAATAGGTACCGCTCCGGCGGGAAGTTAAACGGTGTTTCCGTGTACTGCTCTGGTTTGCCAGAAGCAGCTAAGTCATGCTGGCCACATGACCCGGAAGCTGTACACCAGCTCCCTCGGCCAATAAAGCGAGATGAGCGCCGCAACCCCAGAGTCGGCCATGACTGGACCTAATGGTTAGGGGTCCCTTTACCATTAAACTACAGTTTGAAGTTGGTTGAAGATCCTGGATTCAACAGCTTGGAGCAATGGCGATACACTAGGCACCCAATGTTAAGTGACCAAGCATTAGCCCAATGGCAGCCTCAGGTGTTGCTGTTTGACAGAGCCTTGTTGACATCCAGTGAGGGAAGCCAGCCAAGAAAGAATTAACTAACATACAACATGCAACCACTAATGATGGCAACCTGGCCATGTTGACCAGGTCAGGTATAGATAGGTATGTTATCGAGGGCAGGAAAATTCCCATGGTTCAATCATCCCCTTTGTCCATTATGCAGCCTTTTAAACCAGAATACCATATCACATGTCAATTTAATAAAGTTGATTCTGTGTTGCTGGTATACACAGTGAAATAGTCCATGTGTAAAGTTCGAAAGCATAGAATCATAGAATAGATTGCACAAATAGGTACCGCTCCGGCGGGAAGGTAAACAGCGTTTCCGTGTGCTGCTCTGGTTCACCAGAAGCAGCTTAGTCATGCTGGCCACATGTACGCTGGCTCCCTCGGCCAATAAAGTGAGATGAGCGCGGCAACCCCAGAGTCGTCTGCGACTGGATCTAATGGTCAGGGGTCCCTTTACCTTTCTAAAGGATTTTAGTTTTCTCCTTTTTTTCAGACGTGCCTCAAAATAAGAGAAATAGGAAGATACCATGTTTTCACTATCATTACCTGAAGGATGAGCTGAATTCAAATATAAAAATAAATAATTTTTTGTTCTAATTTAAGCAGTATCTTTTCTTTCATCTCTCCCATAGACCTAATCAGAGATGGTTCTAACCAGCCTCTCACTATAAGGTTTATGACAATGTGAAATGAACTGAAACCATAAAAATCAAGAAAGAAAAAATGTAATTTTATATCCTTTTCAAAATACTTCCTTAGGTTTACATACTTTCCTCTGCAGAGCTGTGTAATCATAGAATGATTCACTTAAGCTGTCAAAACGTAACTGTCTGCGCACATTTTTCTCCCACAAGCCACCAAGAGTCACATTGCTCCAACTATTTTTGAAAGCTGAGGACCACAAAGTTCAGAGTTTTCACCATTTCTGCTTGCCTAAATGTCCAGACTGAGACCTTACAGAAACTGGTGGGGAGATGCAGGTTAGGTTTCTAATAATGCACCCAAACACATGATTTCACAGGCCCCCCACATTGTGGCCACATGCTCACACACTGACTAATTTGCAAAATTCTCTTACAGCCAATAATTGTGACCATTATACACCAAGTCCCCTTCTGAAAATAGACCAAATAAGTGAGAGTTAGGTTGATCAAATACTGTATGTGTGTGAATAACATGCAGAAATGTCCCAAGATATATTGACACCTGATATGGAAAATAGAGGTGCCCCCATGATAATGGAAATATGGGAAACAAAATAATGGATACTGTGCCTTCATTTAATGGTGCCCCTGGAGAATTAGAATGGATATTTTAGAAATATGTTATCTAAATGTTCAGAGTCATTTTAAAATATCAGTTTTTAGTCTAGCTTCATCGTCATTTTATTTTTCTTACCCTTTGCCAGAAGGTTCCAGGATGAATATAAAAACAACATGCGATGAAAACAATGGACAGCAACTCTCATCTATAACCCCAAAACAATCATTCCATTAGGAGAAAGTTTTAACTGGAGGTTGCCTTAAAAACTGGATATTCGGCAGCTCTCTTTTAGAAATAAAGCACAGTGTGTCTGGGATTTATTATCTTTCTGTACCATCTCTCTGCTTACTCTCATCTAGTTGACAGTTATACATCTAACATTAAAAGTGGCCCACTTTCTCTTTTGGGCTCTGATTTGGAAATGGTTAAACCATAGCATTTGGAATTAACTCAGTGGAAATTAATGGCTCTTAATTCTTTTACTAGCAACCCTTGGCAGTTGCATCCTTTTTATAAAGTGTCCAAAATGTTCACTATATTATCTAAATAGTCCTTCCATCATCCCTATAAGGTATCGTGGTAGCAGTAATCTCATGATATGTGTGGTGCTTTCAAAGGGAGGTTGAACGTTTCAGGTTTAGCTAGCTGCTGTGTTTAATATTTATACAATACGTTAGCTGCTTTTATCTTGCTCAAGGTAACCCAATGCAACTTACAATCAAGTATTTAGACTTTGGAAAGTGCTGTGGACCATTCTATGACTCTAACCATATCTGAAGCATTACAGCCTCAACACCCAATTCCAGAACACAACAGATTACAGATTATATCAGAAATATGGCACAACATCAGAACATGCACTTCTCAATTCCAGGCTTGGACAAGCTCCATGTAGTTTAGGCCATTTGATGAAATCACCTGGAGGTGTTTGCTTTGCAGTCAAATAGCATGCTTACTTTGTTGCTGCTCTTCTATGATTCATTCATTTCTTCAAATTTGTTTATTTATGGGAGGAACATGTAGCTATCCTGCAGTTGAGGATTTTCTCGGCATGCAGATAAAGTGATTGAGGAACCTCTACCTCTTGAATATCTGTTTGCCACACAGGTGTTAAAAGCCTAGGAACTCTTGCCAGAAAAAAAAGCTGGGAACATTTCCCAAACTTCTTATATGGGGGTTTTCACACACTATTCCCCCCCCCCTTCCCCCAGAATCATCTGAAGGCAGTCTTCACTCTTCCACTGAACAACAACAAAAAAGACATCTCTTTCAGGCTGCTGTATTTTGTTTTACCATTATTCTGATTAACAGACCCTTTGAAAATTAATGGGTCTTGTAACTTTAATATGTGGTGAATAGGCTGCAAGTCTTACTGATCTTCTAGTGTGATTTTATTTTAAGTTGTTTTATTTAGTCCTTTTTATTGTTGCATTTTATCTGGTATCTATTTTCTGTATATTGTCATATTTATTTATTTTTTGTTTAATTCTCAACGCTTTATTTGTTTTTCACATTTTGGCCAGTAGGAATAATGTAGCATTGGTTAAAATCACATTTTACTTAAGGTAAGTCAAGTGAGTTATGTCAATGGCAAAGCATAATTTCCCAAGTACTGCTTTTCCAAGTAGATATGGCCTCTGTGTATGTGTGTCTTCTTCTTAAGGGAAGATGGCAGCCAGCAGTGCTCCACCAGCTGTCACTGCAGCGGACAGCCCAGCTGGTAGCAGCGGACAGCCCAGCAGCACCGACTGCCTGAAGCGCGGCAACAGCACTCCTCCACCATTGGTGATGGCCGCTGCCGACATCATTTTTGCAGCCAGAGAGCCAGCTGCAATTCCAGCTGCAGTGAAACCCGCTGCTCCCAGTGCTGCTGGAACAGCAATCGTGGCCACTGCCAAGCCGGCTACACCTCCCAAAACTGTAGTTACTGGAACACCCACCATATTGGCTTTAAGAGACCGACTCCTCTCCTTGCAGATCTGCAGCTACCTCCATCACGTTCTCTATCATATATTGTCATATTTGGAAAAAACAGATTGGAGAACAGCGGACAGCCAAACAGGGAGACATTTGCAGTTGGGGGAGAGCTCTCTTAATCTTATCTTCTGATCTGTTGCCATTTCGCAGTCAGACAGTTCTAATGGACGGCACTCTGCTTTCTGGGCAGAAGTGAAAAATCGAGGTTCCTGCTTAGACCTCAGTTAAAATGCAGGCTCCATTAGGGAACCCTAGTCCATACTCTCTCCCACAGGACAATGTTGCTGCCCATATACTGGGTGAGTCCTTTAAAAGAGGTACTCTGTGTACACATGTTCCACGGGGCTTCTTTTAAAAGACTCACCCTCTAGAAACAGTGAAGGCTAGTCCATTAGGGTAAAGGGAGAACAGGTCCACCAAGCTCAGCTTGCCATCAGCCAGCCCACAACCTCTTGCCCATCTTCTTTTAACCAGTCCAGGGGATGGCAGCATCTACCACCTTCTCCTTACTTATCTTCAGTGTTGCAATTATGGAACTCAGCAAGCAGGAGGAGGAGAAAGCTAAAACTAGTTGGTCATTATTTCTGGCTCCACCTACTGGCTTTGGTTCCACCTGCAGTTGGAATCCTTGGCTCTGGCATCACCTACTGTTGGCCTTCCTGCCTTCCTAATAAGAGGCAGGAATCAATGCTGCACAGGACCTCACCACTTCAGTCAAGGGGGAGTGATGGATTTAGGCTGACCAGGTGGGTGGAGGAGCGGAAAGTGCCCCTGCACCTTCAGTTTAAGTGTGGGGAGCTAGTGGCTCTCCAAATGTTGTTAGGATCCACATTCCAACAGCTCCAGCCAGCATGGCCATTGGTCAGGAATGACAGGAGCTGAAGTTCAGCAGCTTATGGACAGCCACAGGATCACCACCCCTAGAAGAGGATATTTCTACAAGTGGAGCTTGTCATGCAAGCAACACTTGCTGAAATGGCCTTTTCTACACAACTATCAAGCACGGAGGAGACCTGTTCTCATTTGCATCTGGCCACCCCTAGGTGGAGGCATCCAACTTCAGCCCCTATTGTGACGTGTTTAGCAGCATGCCCCAGATACAATTTGGGAATCACTAGCCTATGGAAGAGGGAGCCAACTCTGCCATTGTTTAAGATTGACAGCTGCGGTAACCTGAGTCTCCCGAAAGGTCAGTGGCCAGCCCCACAGCCTCTTCTGTGCCTATCAGTGCCATCTCTTAAAACAACAGTTGCTTCCAGAAACCCTTCATCTCTTTTGCTCTTTGGGCCTGTCTTTCCTCTTCCTCCCAGTCCCCAGTCTCGTTCTCCATTCCGTCACTGGCGCACATCCTTCAACATCATTCTCTCCCCTTTCTCTATGTTTTTCCTGTTGTCGTTGGAAAGACCTTTGTTGTGATAGCCCTTCCTCCTTCCCCCTGCAAGGAAAAAGAATCTTACTCAAAGGCCAACCCTGTTTTAAAAGGAAATCTGTCATTAAAATGCTCCTTCAGAACAAAATAGAGGGCCTTTTCAATGTCTAACAATGCAACTGTGAAGTAAGTCCCCACTTTGTAAGTGTAGTTTTAGGATTGCATCCTAACGAAGTAATCCAGTAAAAGCTGCCAGAGGATCACCTAAATTTTTTATTGCATTTATATCTCACCCACCCTGCAAGGAGCTCAAGATAACATCCATGTTTCTTTCCCCATTGCCCTATTTTATTCTCACAACAACCTTGTGAGGTGATTCCTGCTGAGAAATCTACAGTTGCCCAGTGGACTTCTTGGCTATTTGGAGATTTGAACATCCATTATGCCACACTGATTATCAGCTGCACAAGAACAGTTGTCTCCATCCTTTTAAGAGCCACCTTGCACCCCAACATTTAACCGGGCAACCTAATTCTTCATTTTGTTTACCATATGTTTGCCTGGTGGCAGTGCTGCTATTGCAACCCATCTTGGATCAGGCCATGACCTGCAGTGGTTTCTGACCCACCACTTGAAAACCACGTGTACCCAGAGCTGGATTTATGTATAGGCTAAGTAGGCTGAAGCCTAGGGCCTCTAAATTTAGGGGGCCTCTCCAGGCCTCCCGCTCCCCAGCAGGCAAACTCCCCTCTCCCAAAATTGCAAACCCAATACTTCATGAGAGGGCAGGGCAACTTGGGCCTCTAAAGCTAAGGGGCCTTGCCAGCCTGCCATCTCCCCAGTGCCGCAGTCTTCCCTCTCCCAAAATTGCAAACCCAAGACTTGTGGGTCCCCAGATGTTGTTGAACTACAACTCCCACCACCCCTAGCTAGCAAGGCCAGAGCTCAGGGATGATGGGAGTGGTAGTCCAACAACATCTGGAGACCCACAGGTTGAGAACCGCTGACTTATGCAGAGGTTAAGGCCCAGACCTTATTTTAAGAATAACATTACAACTTCATTTTCCTAAGAAATAGTGCTTATTCCACAAAATGTTTACAAGGTTCAGCTACTGCAAAAGTTTTTCAGTGTTAATTTTATGCATTTTTAAAAATCACCATGGTATTTAACAATAACATCTTATGTCCTTTAGAGGAGAAATTGTGAATTGCAGAATTTTAAATACCTGTTATCATCCTTGGCTTCACTCAATTTTGTTTATAACGCTCTTCCATTTTCTTCTAGTTGTGAGGGTGGGGGGTGGGGAGGGGCTTCACAAGTGGAGTAGCCTAGGGCCTCTCTTCATCTAAATCTGGCCCTGCATGTACCAGAAGATGTAAATATAATGCCTTGGAAACCAACTGATTCCTACTCATGTGTCCCACCCTCACTTTGTGAATTTCCTGAGCAATCTATTTACAACTAGCTTCCTTGAAACTTGGAAGTATTCTCTGTAACAAAGGCTTCCATATTAGGCTGCCAAGAAAGCTATTAAAATAGAATATTGCTATTCTTTTTTGAGCACTTGTGACCTTTCCAATGTTTTTGTTTCCTACTGCTCAAAGCGAATGTTTTACAATGTTGCTATAAAAGTTTTTTCTTCTTCTGTGGCTGGATATGGCTGATTCCCCTGCACCCCAGAGAACAGATGATCATGTGAAAAGGCGTCATTGCTTGTGGTAAGCACAATTCTCCAACTATATCTCCTGTTCACGAGAGGTTCAGACAGCCTGAAAGTCAGATGAAACAAATGAGTGAGTACATCACAGGAAACATTCATTTATCATGTGCATATCCTGCCTTTCCTCCAAGGAGCTCAAAGCAGTGAAAATGAAATGTGTCTCTCCGCCGCCCGACTTTACCCTTCAGACAACCTGTGAGATTGGCTTGGCTGAGAGTGAGAGGCTGGCTCCAGGTCAGCCAGAGGTTAACAGTTGAGTAGGGTTTTGGACCTTGATCTCCCTAGTCCCCATCTGACATTCTAACTACTGTACCACACTGATTTACCATATGCCACCTTAAAACATGGGACATGGGTGGCACTGTGGGTTAAACCACAGAGCCTAGGACAATCAGAAGGTTGGCAGTTCGAATCCCCACGATGGGGTGAGCTCCCGTTGCTCGGTCCCAGCTCCTGCCAACCTAGCAGTTCGAAAGCACGTAAAAGTGCAAGTAGATAAATAGGTACCGCTCCGGCGGGAAGGTAAACGGCATAACCGTGCGCTGCTCTGGTTCGCCAGAAGTGGCTTAGTCATGCTGGCCACATGACCCGGAAGCTGTACACCGGCTTCCTTGGCCAATAAAACGAGATGAATGCCGCAACCCCAGAGTCGGCCATGACTGGACCTAATGGTCAGGGGTCCCTTTACCTTTACCTTTACCTTTACCTTTAAACATCTTCAACATCAGCCATGCTCAGAACAGGTTCGTTAAATGGATGTGACTAACCGAGGTCTATCAATTTCAAGTGAGTCTGCTCTTGAGTACAACTTAGCTGAAGGCAACTACTTCCAATATTTCTTACAAAACAGCCACGAGCCACATCTCCTTGTGCATATGGTGCTTGTTCCTTGTTGAGCAAGGAAGTGTGCTTGCTTTGAGAGTGCGGATCACCTTTTGAGTTGGTCAGATCGAGACAGCACCATTTGCCACCGAAAGGAGGCAATCAGCACTCTCAGAGTTGACAGCACCAGTTATTTACTTAGCAGGTGCTTGTATGGATTTCTATCAAGCATGGGTCATGCTTTTGTGTGACCTATTTTATGTTCACAGGCGACAGCGGTGAACAGTTCACAAACCCACAGATCTTTGCTGAGTGGGACAAAATGTTTTGCTAAGAAAAACTAAAAATCATGATAAATGTTTTTTTGGGGGGAAATGTAAAAAATATCCCAAATATACCTAAACGTATGCACATGCCCATAGTATGAGCCAAGGTTGAAAGTTTTGTGTGTGCTTTTTAAAAAAGAAAGCATATTTAATTATAGGCAGTTTAGAAACTGTTATCAGCAAATAGAATCAAAATATCTACCTTGTTACAGCTTGTCCTTGGCTCTCACATGGCAACAAGTTGCTAAACAGTGATTTTTTAAAAAAAGAATGAATAAAATAATTATAATAAAATCAATCTTAATTGTTAGCGGTGGTGGTTTTAAATAAGAATCTGGGAAATCTTATTGGTGTGAATTTGATTCAGCATGAGCAGATTTGCTTGCATGTTTCTTTTGACACATACTCTGGATTTTGGAAACTTCTAAGGGGAAGAGAAGACCTGCAGTTCATTGCTAGTAGTACATATGTGAATATTCCAGGTTCAACCCCATGTACCTCCAAGTCAGACTGCCAAGGCTCCTGCCTGAAATTCTGGACCGACTGTCTGAATCCGCATACTGTAAGCTCCTACAGGGATGCGGGTAGCACTGTGGTCTAAATCACTGAGCCTCTTGGGCTTGCCGATCAGAAGGTCGGCGGTTTGAATCCCAGCGCCGGGGTGAGCTCCCATTGCTCTGTCCCAGCTCCTGCTCACCTAGCAGTTCGAAAGCACACCAGTGCAAGTAGATAAATAGGTACAGCTGCAGCTGGAAGGTAAGAGGCGTTTCCGTGCACTCTGGTTTCCGTCATCATGTTCCGTTGCGCCAGAAGCCATGCTGGCCACATGACCTGGAAAGCTGTCTGTGGACGAACGCTGGCTCCCTTGGCCTGAAAGTGAGATGAGCGCCGCAACACCATAGTCGCCTTTGACTGGACTTAACTGTCCAGGGGTCCTTTACCTTTTTTTACTGCAAGCTCCTGTATTCATGGTTGGATATAAGGACAATGCCCTTTTTACTGTGCCAGTTGGCCATACAGCTAATGCACCATTTATGGGCAGAGGCAAATTCAGATGTGCAGAGTTTTTCCAAGAAGGAAAGTAAAGCAACTGCCACCCCAAACACTTCTTTGTAATTGTAACTTGTCAGACTAGCTGCATTTCCATCATTTATTCCACCAGAGGCTCCTCATATTGTAAGCAATGGATTAAATATAAACATTTTAAGGTCCTCACACCTCAGTTATCTTCCCAAACTGTAGGAGTGATGGGTTATTTATCACTTAGCGGCAGATTTTTGCTCCCATCTGTATTGGTAAGCAAGAGCAGAGGCCCTAACTATGCCCCGTCCAGCATTTTAATCTTATAAAAAAGAAAAACTGGTAGTGCTTTAGTGTTAAATTGCATCAGCCTGTGTGCCACTGTTTAGATTGGTCTGTGCTTTTAAGGCATAATGCAAGGGGAGCCTGTCCACTCATCAACCTGCCCACTAATGTGAATGTTCCTGGGCACCTAAAACAAATATGTGGCCGAACTTCCTTAACTTGCTAGCCAGTGATTTCTGCCAAAAATATTGTTTACTATTTTGATGGTGCAAAGACAAAGCTGTCACATGGCCCCAGAAGTTCCACTGCAGCCTGTCATCTGATTGAGGCTGTTTATATGCCATGCCCTAAGGAAGTGAAGCAGAAAGAATGCTGTGACATTTCTCAACAGGAAGCATTTATCTTTGCTTCATCGGTACTTAATTGACTTGCAAACCACTCAGGACACTATCAGTGCTAAATGAACAGCTCTTAAGTAAGCAGTTACATTTTACACAAGTGTCTCTAAGGTACGTTTAGTTTTGCTGCTTGTTAAGTGGTACAGAAATAGCTCTTCAGCTTGCACACTCCAACCTGGCTATGCACACACCTTTGTGTCTGATAGTTCCAAAATGAGCAAGAAGTCTTGCTTGGAACTCTCACTATTACATTTCAGGAACACAGAATAAAACCTGCACTCAGAAATGCCTAAGGGACGCAGGTGGCGCTGTGGGTTAAACCACAGAGCCTAGGACTTGCTGATCAGAAAGTTGGCGGTTCAAATCCCCGTGACGGGGTGAGCTCCCGTTGCTCGGTCCCTGCTCCTGCTAACCTAGCAGTTCGCAAGCATGTCAAAGTGCAAGTAGATAAATGGGTCCCGCTCCGGCGGGAAGGTAAACGGCGTTTCCGTGCGCTGCTCTGGTTTGCCAGAAGTGGCTTAGTCATGCTGGCCATGTTACCCTGAAGCTGTACGCCAGCTCCCTCGGCCAATAAAGCGAGATGAGTGCTGCAACCCCAGAGTCGGTCACAACTGGACCTAATGTTCAGGGGTCCCTTTACCTTTACCTTTACAGAAATGCCTAGTGGTATGGTCCATTTCTTGTTTCATCGGGGCATAATTCTTGTCCTCCTTCTAGTACAGTACGATGCAAATGGTTTGCACTGAGTCAATCGCCCTCTCCTCCCATGAAATCTGCATTGTCCACAGTGTGTGTTTCACCAGATATTTTGCTCCATACAGTTTCATTTTAACGAACTGTTTACACTCATTGTTTTCTCCCCATTTTCTTGTGCATTTTTGGAACTGTCACTATCAATCTCAAAAGAGTGCAGGCACCATGGCCAACAATGGTGCCATCATGCCACCTTCACCTCTATTCAGGGTACACAGAGGCGTAGAAAGGGGGTGCGGTAGGGGTGGTCCGCCCCGGGTGTCACCACTGAGGGTAATGACAAAATGCCAGGTGGCACTCACAGCAGGGGCCTGCAGAGCGCCTGAGCATAGCTGTGAAGTTTTCCCTTTTCTTGTGAGGAATCCTATTTGGAATAAGGGAATTTTCCTTTAAAAAAGGGAAACGTTGACAGCTATGTGCCTGAGCCACGCGTCTCTTCTGGGAGTGATGCTGTGGCTTAGGCACCTGCAGGCTCCACGCTGCCCCAAATGGTCTGCCCGCTGCCTTCTCCTCAGCTGTGGGGAGGTTGAGAGGGAGGAGGCAGGCAGACTATGGAGGCCCTGCAGAGCATCCTGGCCCCGCCCCTGGACGCATGCTGCCTCAGGCACCCGATTGTCTTGCTCCTCCACTGAGGGTACCTCCAGGTTTGCAGGAGTTTGCAGGAGGGAGTCAGGTGCATACTGGAACTATAGGTCTGTGCATTTGAAATGGATTAAAGCACTACCTTATAAAAAAAATAATAAGTGTGCAACAAGTCCACTTTTAAAAAAGACTTTGGGAGGTTTAGAAAGTGAAGGAAGATGCCTTGAAAACTGCGACAAACAAACAATTAATGGGAAGACATGTAAACATCCCACAAGCAAGGCAGGATGAATGTTCATTGCCATATGACTACACTGTAAACAAATCAAACTAAATGTTCATTAAAGACCAGGCATAGTCTCACCACCATGTGAGCCTTGGGCATGCAGATCAAGATGGATGCTGCATGAATAGCTCACCTGAAGGAGCCCAGCATTGCAATCCTATAGCTACTTAACTGAGAGAAAGTCCCTTTGAGACTGACTTCTAAGTAGACATGGATGGAATTGCACCATTAAAAACCTCCCTACTTCCAGCCTTTGTGTGCCTATGAGCGTGCGCGAACACGCACACACACACACACACACACACACACACACACACTCCTTTTAGGCAAGGCTTGTTTGTTTTGGCACACTCTGGTCCTTTAGTGTTAATACGGATTTTCAGTCCCTCCTCCAGCCCTATATTGCAATTCTTCCTATCTTGCATACAGTAGCTATGTCACACTGGTCACACCAGATCACAAATTCTTTTATGTTTGAGAAAGAAACACTTGGCATTTGCTAAGGTGTTGAATGAAGGAGAGAACTAATGCTGTATCCTGTTAACCTCAAATAACGCTTACATGTGATTCCCATGCCTAGAGACACAATTAAACTGTATAAACCTTTTTAAAAAAACACCCACACCATAATTAGCTTTCCCTCCATATTTTTGGATTATTATTTTCTTCAGAGCACATTTGGATGGGGGACAGAGGAACTGCACATATTACAGACTGGCAAGTTGCCTATCATGGACCTCCAGTTAGAAGAATGATTTGTGGGGATGATTCCACAGCTGGGAAACCATAACTTTGGAACTAGCTGTGAGCATAGCTCATGTTTCTCGCAGGCTTGGTGATTGCAGTGACAAATCCAGGACTCTCGCAGTATGAAAACTTGAAACAATTACAATAAACACATTTATGTGGCACAAAACCCTGATATAGTATTAGTAGTACAAAGTAACGCAAATGCACAGGAAGAAAGATTTCAATCACATCCAAACCATACATTCTGAGCACTATTATACCACTGTAAGGTTCATGGGATAGTCTAAAAACCCACAACACTCTTAACTACCACTCCCATGATACTTTGGGGGGGGGGGGAAGGGAAGCCCTGACTTTAAGTGGCATAATAGTGCTTTAAATGTATGGTGTGCAATGCCACCAAACATGATGCATCTTTATAAGAAGACACAAAGCTTCCTGAGGTAATGCATTGTTCCCCAAATATTCTGGTAAGAAAACACTTGCTAGCGAAGTACAATCTAAGTAAATGAGATGTTTCCTGATTATGTGAAGGAAGAATCCTTCTGTGTTGCTGGTTGTTTTCCATTCCACAAGGTCACAAACATGTCATCAGTAAAGCTTCTGCAGAGGCATTTTTAAAGCTGTCTAAACATTTTAATTAGCCATACCAGATTGAGCAAAACTGCTGTGCTAACAAGTTTTTCCCCCTTTTGTTTTTAAAATAAAATAGAAAGTGCCCTGCGTTGCAGCACAAGGAAGTGCCTAATTAAAATCTAGCTTAATTAAATCTTGGGGAGGTTAATTTAGGTAGATTGTCAGAAAGTACAGGTATCCTCCAAGCAGCTGTTATTGCTCATGTGTCAATGCTCGCTTGTTAACATTCCATTGGAATTAATTATGTGTTTGGGGCCTCGTCTCTCAGTACAGTCTAAAGGCAGGGAAGCGTTCTCATGGGTTATGTGTGAAAACGTGTCTTCTAAAATAATTAAAACACATAACCAGCTCGTAAACAGATTGCTTAAATGCAAGGCGATCCTGATTACCAGATGCTGGAGACAGACATCAGATTAAGATGATGACTCCCATCTCAATATGTTTGGCCTGAAAGCTTCCCAGATGCATATGGGTATCGGATCCTTAAGACAGCATGCTGGAACAGATGGAGTTTTGGTGTGGTCCAGAATGTTGTCATTATTAAGAACTTCTTAGGACTGATCAACACCATCCATTTAAAGCACATTCAATGCACATCTAAAGCGTGTGGGTTTCCCCAAAGAATACTGGGAACTGTAGTTTTTCTAAGGTTACACATATAAGGAAATCCATGCGCGAGAGGGAAGAAAAAGGAGAAAAAGTGCACCTGACCTTAAAATCCAGTTTCAGTTGTAGGACTGGACCAAGTTTGATTGTGTGTGTTTCATTAGTTATTTCCTGCCCCCTTTCTTTTTACTTTTAACCAACTGTCTAAATAAATTATTCTCTGCCTCATTTTATTTTTTATTTTTTGGTTTTGTGCATTCCTCAAACCCTACAATCTCACTGAAGAAGAATGTGAACTTTTTTCTTTAAGAAGCTCTTCAAGTTTTGAGTCAAACTTTCACATCTGTGCCATTCAAGTGGGTTTGAAATTAGGCCAAACCGTTAGACCCACGTCTTGTTTCGGTCCTTGACAAACAGCTTGTGCTGCTTTGGGCCTGATGTTCAGGAGCATGAGCTGGTTCGTGCCTCTTTCATAAGGGAAGCGGTAGAAGATAGCTGTGCATCGCTAGGCTTGCAAAAACAAAGCTTGCTCAAACGGCATCTTCCTCGCAACATCCATTTTAGAAGCACCACTGTCTCTCACTTCAGCCCATAGTAAACAAAAGACAGTAGCAAACTGGGCCTCTAGCTCATGTGCTCAGAAGTGCTGGGGTGGAACTGGCAGACCTGATGGTCACCTGCTGGCATGGCCAGGACACTGGCTTTCCTGTTATAGCTTCTGGGGTTGATGAAGCATGTGGCCCTCACCTGTCCTGAGCCTACTCCAGCTTAGGAATCACAACCCTCCTCCCCAAGCTAGCCAGCCCCACCTGGGCTGTGGGTCCTTGCCTGCCTTCCCTCAGAACTGACAGCTGTTAGTTCTGGAATCCTGAGGTCGGGGGTGGTACGTCCCATTTTGCCACCTGAGGCAAAACAGGAAGTGCCACCCTGCTCTGCCACACCACCACACCACCGCCACCAGCGGGGCACTCACCACCACTGTGCCACCTGCCAGTGGCACTGCAGTTGTACCACCAGCTGTGTCCCCTCGGCCACTTGTAGAGAAGCAGAGCTGGCGTTGGCGCCGATTCCCTGAAAGAGCTTGCAAGATCTCATGAAATCTTTTGCTCTCCTTGACCTCTTGCAAGACTTTGATGAGATCTCGCAAAGATAAGTGCAGGAAATCAGCACCTATCATGGCACCACTTCTCTGGCAGAGGTGGGGGCGTGGCAGGAGGTGCCCATGAGGGTACTGCAAGGGTACTCGAGGACTTCTGTTGCCTGGGGCAGCTACTTCATGTCACTTCATGGGTGGGCTGGCCTTGCCTGAGGTCATTGTGGGCATGCACACTAGTATCTGTTTACCTATAAGCACACACCTTTAATTTTTATTTTTTTTAATAAATACAAGTTTCTCAATCTGTCAGATTTGCACAAAACAGTGTGTGTGTGTGTGTGTTGCTCCAAACCAGGAAACTTGAGGTCCATGGATATTTGCTTATATGTGCACATACACCTTTTGTGATCTACCATGCTTGCACAAAAGAGCAGTCCAAAAATAAAAATAAGCAATGCCTTGCTCCAAACTGGGTAAGGATTTGTTCAAATGAAAGGCTGCCTGTCACTTCTTCCCTTTTCCTCCCCGTTTCCTGTACCTGCAAGGGAAACTTTTTATTTTTAATACTGCTCTTTTGAGTGAATGCATTTTCGTGCCAAAGAGCTTAGGTCCATGCTTTATCTCCCTATATGATTGCCAGGATGCTGAGATCTTCTGGGGAAGCCTTTCTCCTGGTTCCACCACCTTCACAAGCATATTGAGTAAGGACTTGAGAGAGGGCCTTCCTGGTGGCTGCTCCTAGGTTGTGGAACTCCCTTCCATGGGAGGCTAGCCTGGTTCCCTCTCTGCTTTCGTTTTGCTGGTACACAAAGATGGCCCCTGACTGGTTGTTTTGGCAGGGCCTTCTGAGGGTAGATGTTGTACTTTTTCTTTGCTGTGCTTTTAAATCACACCCACCCAAAATGAGGGACAATTACCTACTGTAGCGAGATAGGCACTTCCAGGACTCTCTTCAGCCCATTGTCATGGTACTAAATCAATTTCCACAGCAGCTTCACACAGGAATCTTTCCTTGAAAGAAGTACTGAATTTTCAGTCCTCTTACTGAATTTCCAATGTGAAAGCTCCTATGCCGATTACTAGACATTTTCATTTTTAAATTCAAGACAACAGAAGGTGATTTTCAATGTGAACGAATGCTTTCCAGAGTGTCCGAGGTGTGGCTACCATGAAAGGGCTCTGTAGTTATTTGCTGTCTCTTCTGCCTTTACCCTCCATGTTCTGATTCCTTCCTTCCTTTCTGGTTTGAGCAACCCACAGTTTGTCAAGATGTCCAAATTTGGCAAACTATGGTTTGGACAAACCACAAGTATGTCTAAGCTGGAACTGGAATACGGTACAAGGAGACTTCTTATATTCCTGAGTCAGGCCACTGGTCCACCCAGTTCAGTATTGTCTCCATCAGGAATGGGGAAGCTGTGGCCCTAAAAATGTTGTCAGACTACCACTCCTATCACCCTTGGTCAGCATAGCTAGTGATCATGGATAATAGGATGATGATGTAGTTGTCCAGCAACATCTGGAAGGCCACAGATTCTTAGTCCCTGGTCTTCACTGCTTGATATCAGCTCTGCGGTGTTTCAGATAGGGGTCTCTTGCAGACCTTGACGGGGATTGAATCTGCAACTTTTTACACACAAAGCACATGCTTTATGCCAGAGCTGTGACCCTACTATGGCCTGAAAAGGGTTTTCAATTCAGGAGGGTATGGAAGGAATTAGAGTGCATCAGGGGAAACAAAGGAAGATGTACTTTATCAGGCCACCCTACTTATCAACCTCGACTAGACTCTGCAAGGCAGCAGCTCCTCAGGGTCTCGTCAAAGGCAAAGGTATTCAATAAAACCTACTCTCTGATTCTTTAAACTGGAGATGAACCCAGATCATTCTGTATGCAAAGCAGACAGTGGGACCCAGAATGTGTAAACCACAAATGGCTCTGTATTGGACAGAAAAACCCACAGTGATGGACAAGGTATCTTTTGGGGGAAAGGCATAACTTAGGGTTGCCATATGTCCAGAATTTCCCGGACATAGCTGGAAATCAGCCATTGGAAGCAGTGTCTGGGAGGAAATTGCTGAACTTTCTGGGAAAATCCAGACAAATGGCACCCCTGTCAGCAGTTTTCCTTAAAAATAGCTCAAAAACTTCACATTTTTTTAGATTTTGGCAAAAAAAACCAAACACAAAAAACCTTTCTGTTTGGATTTCCACTTTTTGAAATATGGCAACCCTACATTACTTCCATTAGTGATATACTTGGAACACACTTTGAAAACTACCACCATAAGCAGAAAGCTGGTAATGAGTTATCGGTGAAAAATAACTTACTTTTAGATGACTACAATGATACTCCATGCTTATGGATTTCTTACTGCTAGTTTATCACAGCCCATATGGAATAGTTGGACTAGGACCTGGGAGACAAGGGTCCAATTCCCTCCTCAGCCATGAAGCTCACTGGGTGACTGAGTCAGTCACTATCTCTCAGTGTAACCTGGCTCAGTGTAACCTGGCTCATAGTTGTGAATATGAAAAGGGAAAACCCACATATACCATCCTGAATTCTTGGAGTAAAGGTGAGACAGAAATGTAAAAATTAATAAACAACCTAAATAAATCCATTTAGGCCTAGGTGGTTATCCCATACAGATTTCCTGTCAGTTCCTTTGCCACTTTCACCCATTAAAAGCTACAAACTTTGAAAGAGGATGATCAGAACAAAAGTGCAATGTCATGTAAGTGAATATACAATTGCAAATCAAGGAACCATGATTTCGACATAGTTTTCTTCCTATTTTAAAATGCAAAGAACAGTAAGTTATGTAATAATACAGTACTGGATTTTGCTTTCCTCTTGTTTCAATAATCAGTCTAGAAGCAATTGTGAAACTATCTACTAATACACACTTGGGTGTCGATGGGACTTACTTCTGAGGAGACCTAAGATTATGCTGTTAAGAGGCACACAGATAGACACAGATACATGGGAAAAAATTGAGATAATATGAAAGTATTTTATTGCTTTTTGTTTATTTTATTGTTTATTTTGTTGCTGCCAGCTATGATCGTTTAGTGACAATGCTGGTTAAAGAGTCAAATAGAATAATAAGGAGGTATTTTGCATGTTCTAAGACAATCAAAGTATTGTGCAAAGGATTCCAATACTGGATCATCACAGTTAAAGTGTTTACTGACACTCTATGCACTTGGCTATTAGGCATACATCAAACATGCCCTGACTGATTTAACTGCATCCATCAGTCTAGCCAATGAGCACTGGAAAAATTACATTTCCAAAGAACCCTATTATGAGGTGTTGAAAAGGTTTTGGCCTCCATCCAAGTTTGTATTTCTTAAGAATGGTCCCTAGTAATAATAATACCCCTCAGATCTCCACTATCAGATTTCATAAATGCACATTTCAAATATATACACATATATGTAAGTATATATATTTTACTTTGTAATTATTAGTCATGTTTTAACTGGAATATTATTCACAAGAACCTTTTACATATTTATTAATATGGATCACTTCCTTCCTTAAACGGTGACTGATGAATGACAGCACAAAAGACTTCCAATTTAAAATTCCACCAGAGCCCTAACAGTGAAATCTCACGTATTTGTATTGATCTAGCACAGGGGTGTCAAACTCAAATTCATCGGGGGCCGCATCAGCAGTTTGGTCACCCTCAAAGGGCTGGTTCGAGTTCGAGTGTCTTCAAAGCCCATGACACCTTTAACAGCTGGATTAAGTAATGCAGAGCTTCTGGCTCATGGAACACTAGACCTTGATTTCATCTGAATACATATATGAATATAAAAATTGTTTCCTATTTGGCTTGGTGTTTAAGTTACACAAGATGTGCAGGTTTTAATTTTTCTCATTCCCCAAATTTTAATCGAGCGTTTGTTTGGATTTTCCCCCCTTTGCTACCTACCCTAACCCTTTGAGGAGGGCGGGAACTGATGGCCGGACCCTGTAATAACATTGAGGAAAAAATTGCATGATGTGTAAATACCCTAAAAAATAAACCAATTCCTTATCAGCCTTTTTTCCATATATAAATTTTTGCAACGCGCACCCTGCGGAAGCCGCACCTGACGTTATTTACAAAACATGCACTTGCGTATCGAATTTGCTTTTGAATCACGAATCCCCAGAGGCGGAGGATGCTGTTCATTGGGCAGCGCGGAAACGCGCCTAAAGAAATAAAGAAAAGCAAAGCAAAAGCACGCTGCCCCGAGTATTCACAGGGCGCGCTCCCGAAACACAAGCGCGCTCTCGGTCTCCCTCTCTGCAAGGCGTGCGAAGCCAGCTCTGCCCTTCTCCGCATTCCACCTCGCGCAGGCGCGCTGCGCTCCCGCCGGGACTTATTTCACCCCGGCGAGCCCGAAAAGAAGTTGAGAGCAGCAGCAGCGGCCTCCCATATCCAACCCCGCCCTCGCCGTGTCAAATAAGTCTCAGCTAGGTAGCTGGAGGAGGGGGAGGCCGGCGCCTGCGCAGAAGGGACCCGAGGCGCCCTGCGCGCGCGCCGCAGCCCAAGCTTCCCTCACAGATATATATAGACCAGACTACACGGGCCACATGATGAGGTCTGGCGGGCCGGATTCGGCCCGCGGGCCTTGTGTTTGACACCCGTGATCTAGCAGGACCCAAGTTTCTATCAGGCTGCAATTCAATGCACATTTAGCTGGCAGTAAGCCCCTTGCAGCTCAATGGCACTTACCTCCGAGAAGACATATATAGGATTGCAGTGTTGGGTTATTAAGGCTGGCTTGCTGAATTACTGACAGCACAATTCCATTCATTTCACTACCTTGGAAGTAAGTCCAATGGCATTTGCTCCCTCATTCGTGTGCTTAACATAATTACAGTTGTATATTTAGCTGTTGTACATTTTGCGTTTCCTCAATCGATGGAAAGGCAGGATATAAATGTTTTAAATAAAGAACAAATAAAAGACTGAAAAGGATTTGGCACTGCAGTTCGTTTGGCTCCTTTTCAATCCAGTTAGTTGACTCTGAGCCATGTAGCAAAGATTCCAAGAACATTGTTTAGGAAAGCTCTGCAATTCTTTTCTTTTTTTAAACTGATCAGAACAACAGAAAAGTTGGGAGGTCACATTTCGGTGAGCTGAGCCTCAGCGTGTTGCACTCAAAGTGAGCTAGTTAGCCAATCTAGACATAAGAACTACCATTCTATGTGATTTTTGCTGAAATCCGTAGGCTTTTGGTTTAAAAGCAATGCAGTCATTTTGCAAAACTCCAGCAGCCTAGATGAAAACTGTAAGCTGTGGGCCAAGACAGAATTTCATCTGAGACACTAAGGAAGAGAGTGCTACGGAGCATGTACAAAGAGTCCTTGGCCCATTGCCAATATCCTTTACAATCACCTGTAGATTGCAGGACAGAAAGGATGCCAGCTCTGTCACAGGGAACTTTGGGTTCTAGTGTCATTCATTTTAGGGAGGTACTTGCCTTATAGATATGAATGGTCTTAAACCCATTTAACTCTCTGCTGTATTTTGACCATGTGAACATTTTGTTATATAGACAGTGTCTTGTCTTCAGGCTGCATTACAATAGGCCTCGGGCAGGAAATAGGCCTCGGGTGGACATTAGAAAATAATTTTTGCATTCACCTTATCAGTACAACCTTTAAATTATCAAGTTTTGTATTACAAGCCAGGAGGGTTACTTTGTAATAGTTATAAAGCAGCCTTGAAGTTGCTCATTCTCTTTGACAGGAGTAAGAATCCCCCCCCCCCCCGAGCAGAAAAGGGCCTGGCTTTCCTAATCAATTGTGTATACATAGGATGGCACAGGTGCTGAAATGCCAGGTGTATAGGTGTCCACAATTATCTGTGATTTTGCATACCGGAGCTTGTACATTTTTGCTTGCATTGGAAGTTGGAGCATGCCATTAGCGCATACCAGGTTTTTTTGGGCTGTTGCAAAATGTTCTGTATCCTCTCATGTCCTACCCCCCCCCCCCCCTTTTGGGTATGCTTATGCCTGCTCCAGTTTTCTGTGTTGCACCATCATCTTCACTTTAAAGAGTAGCTGTGCATTTTAAGGTATGGAATTTATCTTTAAGATGTAGTGAATTGTGAAGTCCCGCGAAGAGTTGTGGGCCAAAGGAGAGGCGGTGGGGACTGTTTCTTTAACAAACTCCAGTTCTCTGTGCTGTCTAGCAGGTGTCCATTTATGTGCTCAAGCTGAGCAGTTAATGGCTCAATTTTCTGCATAACTACAGGCAGATTTTCCAGATCTTCTTATGTTGTCACGTCTCTCAGTCAACACATTAGTAATCGTTAAGAAAGTGGTGCCAGTGATTTACTCATCGCAGTGATGAAATGCATTCAGTTTAATCTTACGTACCATATTAATAAGGGCTATAATCCTGCACATGGCTAAGGCTGTAATACTTTACCCACTTGCCTGGAATAAGGCATGTTGAACTCAGTGGACCTCACTTCTGAGTAAGACATATATATGATTGCTGTAAATCCTATTTAAGTCAAGGGCCCCAGTTCAGCAAATGTTAGCTGTTGCTTCCTGTACAGGTCTGTAAGTTCTTCTATACAGTGGAACCTCGGTTGTTGAACGTAATCCATTCTAGAAGACCATTCAACTTCTGAAATGTTCAACAACCGAGGCGCAATTACCGGTTGGCAAATTCCTTTTTAAAAATGGGAAAATGCACCTCAGAAGCCGTTCAACTTCCGAGGCGTGTTCTAAAATGGAAGAATTCACCTCTGGGTTGTCGGCATTCAGGTTACAAATTGTTCAGCTTCCGAAGTGTTCAACAACTGAGGTTCCACTGTACCTACTTATCATAAAGATCTTCAGTGGAGGGCCTCCAGAAGGTATGTCTGCCAATATGAAGTGAGGCAAAGCTACCAAAGACAGGGCCTTCTCAGTGGTGGCACACCAGTTATAGAAAATTGAGCTTTACCTAGCACCTACTTAATTGTCATACGGTGCCAGGCAAAGACATTTCTTTTTTTTGTGCAAATTTAATGCTACTGACTGCTTTATACTGCTTTTGTAACACTGTGACTTTTACCTTGTGTGTTGTTTTTTAAAAACTATTTACATTTTATTTTTATTTTTTGTGTGAACTTAGGCTCTGATTCTAGGGTATTAGCCGAAGGTGCATGAAACCAGTACCTTGGTGAAGCTGAGCAGGTCTGGTCAGCACCTGGATGAGACACGTTTGTATATTTGGCTTGTAAGTCACTTACGCAAAGGTCTTCACATGATGTGCAATACAGTGGTACCTTGGGTTAAGTACTTAATTTGTTCCGGAGGTCCGTTCTTAACCTGAAACTATTCTTAAACTGCTGTGCCGTTGGAGCATAATTTCTGTTCTCATCCTGAAGCAAAGTTCTTAACCCAAGATACTATTTCTGGGTTAGCAGAGTCTGTTACCTGAAGCGTATGTAACCTGAAGCGTACCGAGGTACCACTGTATTTCTATTTTTACAATTAAAACTGTTTTGTTTTTTCCACAGAAATGCATTCACTCAAAAGAGCTATACAGTGGTACCTTGGGTTAAGAACTTAATTCATTCCGGAGGTCCGTTCTTAACCTGAAACTGTTCTTAACCTGAAGCACCACTTTAGCTAATGGGGCCTCCTGCTGCCGCCATGCTGCTGCCGCGCAATTTTTGTTCTCATCCTGTAGCAAAGTTCTTAACCCGAAGTACTATTTCTGGGTTAGCGGAGTCTGTAACCTGAAGCGTCTGTAACCTGAGGTACCTCTGTATTAGAAATAAAAAGTTTCCCTTGCAGGTATTGAACCAATGGCTTGAAGTTACAAGAAAGGAGATTCTGACTAAAGATCAGGGAGAATTTTCTGAAAGTAAGAGCTGTTTGACTCTAGAACAGACTCCTTTGGGAGGTTGTGGACTCTTCTTCATGTGAGGTTTTTAAGCAGAGGTTGTTTGGCCATCTGTCATGGATGCTTCAGTTGAGATTCCTGCATTGCAGGTGGTCTGGGTCAGTCCATAAGGGCACTGCAATCCTGAGCATTAAAAACAACAACAAAAAACTACCCTAGGAATATGGTTGAATGGTGACACACAAACACACATAATTCAATGGGATTTTCTCCCAGGTAAATGTGTATAGGATTGCAGTCTTAATCTCACTGAAATTAATGAAACTGATTAGGAGAATTCAATGGGACTTGGTTCTGAGTAGGATTGCACTATTAGTTGTGGTTTACAGCCTAAGTTATTTTCCTAAATCTCAGTTCCATTTTTAGCAGCAAGTAGTTCATTTTGCACTTTGATTTCATATAAATGTACCTTCCACTTGACAGGATGGACTAAAAGCTGCATAACAAGAAAAATAGATGAAATTTGTTTTTCTTTGTTTCATTTTCCTGTCTAACGCGTTGCTTAGTTAAAGGGTAACCCAAAGTCTAAACCTATTTTATTAATTCAGTCCTATTTCCCTAGGACTGTAGTTCTATAATTGTAACACTAGTAGGAGCTCCATCCAAAGGGAAGAAAACACAGCTAGTTTCAGAACCAGATGGTTTTGAAAGTCAGCAAAATCGCTGGCAACTCTGATACAGGCTGAAAGGAATTGTCTTTCTCAACTCCGTAGCAGTGCACTGTTGTTCTGTCAAATGATTCACTATACCATCTCAGAAATAAATTCGCCTGTCTGCAAAGCTTACAGACTGAAGGTACTTAGGTGTAAACGAATAACTCATATTGTTTAGGAGAAGTTTTAATATAACTGTCCTTGCTTTAGAGCTAGGGAAACCAAGGCACAAATTAATTAAATGCAGGGAATTATAGTCAAAATCAGGGATGGGAAACCTGTGCCTCTGGATGTTGTTGGACTACAACTCCCATCAGCACCAGCCAGTGTGATTAATGGCCAGGGATAGTGGGAGGTGTAGTGCAACAAGGTAAGGCATGCCACAAATTTCTTATTCCTGCCCTAAACAAAATAAGGAATGGGGCTTCTTAAATGGCTTATTTTAAAGAGCTTCTGTGTAAGGCAAAATTCACCCATTGAACTTCACCCATTGAAATGTATCCAGTCATTCTAATACTGTAAAGAGAGAAGCTTCACCATATTGTGCAAGTGGTTTTCAAAATAATATTTACACAAAAAGAAATATAAGTGGCATTTTTCAATGTTATGGTTAACAAAATCCAAACTCAGCAGTCCAGTTGTGAATAGTACATTGCAGGCAAGATATGACTAAATCGAGAGATTTAGCCAGACCCATCAAAGTTTTTTACAAAGATTTATCTGACGAGGTCTAGCTATCCCCACAAAATACTCCATTTTTTAAAATGTACAAGTGCCAAGGCTAAGACTTTCAATTGGAGACTTTGTGTTTTTTTGAAATATAGCCCAGGGAAGCGTTCCCTCTCACAGTAACAACAGGAAAATGTGTATTTGGTGTTTTTTTTTAATGGTATTGTTCATTATTTTTAGGAACAGCAGGTGACTGACTTCCACTTGATAAAATATGAGCACACTTAGGTTCTGTTTTCGTCACATGCCAGCTTTGTTCCAATTTGGTTACCATTCCCTGCATTCCTGAGTTCCTCTGGTAAATCAGATACACAATGTCTTTTTTTTTATTATTGCTCCAGGCAGAGAGTCCGATAAAATACAATGGGACACAAGAGTTGGCCGGACTGCAATGTGCAGGTGTTGGGAGCATTGTAATCATCCAAACCAGATGCTCAGGAGATTATGCACCTGCTTCCTCTTCTTTTGGAGCTCTGGAGAATATGGCTCAATACCGACTCCAGCTCTGCCTTGGCCGGGTAAAAGAGATGTATCTAAGGCAGGTTTGGCAAATGTCATATAAGTAAACACCTCACACAGAAACAAACTCTATTGAAAACATAGGTTCTTGCAAAGGGGAGCTTTTGGCAGAGGTGGGTAACTACCTCCCCAGATATTAGCCACTTGCTTTGGAGAGCTCAAGGCTTCAATTAAAGACTTCAAACTTATATACAGTACACTGCGGTACAACTCCTAACTCAACAGGAGTCAAAGAGGTAAGAGAATGTGCTGGCTAAGAGAGTGGCGTCCAATAGCCTAAGAAGATCTCTCTGTCCTGTCCAGCAGTCTATTTCCCACAGTAGCCACCCAGGTGCTTCTAGGAAGCCCCACAAGCAGGACACCAGCCCAATGGCTGTTCTCCTGCTGTTCTTCCTAGCAAGGGGTGCTCAGAGGCAGGCTGCCTCTGATCTTGGACGTCATACCACAGCCTGTAACCGTTGACAGCCTTATCCTCCGATAGTTCATTTAATCCTGTTTTATAGCCATCAAAGCTGGTGACCACCACCACGTCCCGTGGAAGCGAATTTCTCCACACCTGCACACCATTCCATAAACCTCCATCATGTCCGCCCTGCGTTCTGCCTTTTTACGAAACGAAAAAAGCCCCACAGGTTGCCCTTTTCTATCTCTTTTCCAGCTCTGCTTTTTGACCTGTACTCAGTACTGAAAGTGTGGTCGCACCATCAATCTGTATAGAATAGATGAATACAGTTCCCAGGATTCTTCATGAGGCAGAGGGTGCTTTAAACATATGGTGTGTAGGGCAGACCCAAGCCATGCATTTAAAGCACACTCAATGCACATTTAAAGTACCCTTTACAGTCCCTATAATTTTTGGGAGGAGAGGAATCTGCTTTGAATGTATGCTTTCTATGCAGCCTGAAACATTCAAGTCTATTTGTCTGCTGTTGATGCCTCGATTGGAGTTTATTGTCTAATTAGGCTAACTGGGGCAGAGTGGGGTTGGGGATGATTAAAATAAATGATAAACAATGCATCTTTTATTTGATATTATTTGGACTGGTTTCACTTATCTGCAGAGATTTTTTTTTTTAATGCTCCTTAATTTGTCCATGAAGTTCTGTATCTAATCATTAGTTGAGCAACCAATAATCTTCCTCCATCCCCTCCGCCTCCTTTTACGACCAACTTTAATCTTTGGACTCAGTGAAAAACATGCTTCCCCTATCATAACTAGTTTAACAAAAAAAAAAAAGTCCCTTTCAAGTTTAGATTACTCAGATACAATGGCTTTCCTGCAGCTTCATGCTGGAGAAAGGAATTTACGTTAGGGGGAAAGAGAGAGAGAGAGAGAAAGAAAGAGAGATTTATGATAGCATTGTATTTCCATTTGAATATGGAGAGTTAATAACATGCATATGTTTTTTTATTATTATTTTAAGATTTAAGCTATGCCATCGGCAAAAGGAAACCTGGAAATGGTGGGACTGGCAAGACTCAATGAATAACTTAATCTGGATTTCATTCACAAACAGCAGCTCACACACAGGGAAAGGGCTGGTGTGTTTGGCCAAATCGGAACTGGAGTAAGTGCCAGGATTTCCTGATTTGTTTACATTGCTCAAAACCCTTTCTTTCCCCCCTGGAGTAGGACAGAATTAGACTTCCTTTTCCACTTTTGGCCCTATCCAAACTATTCTTGCCTGACATTCAGTTCTTTCCCCTATATTCTCCTTTGTTCCATTCTCAGCTGGCTTCTTGTGTCTCTTGGAAAAGAAATCAGAAAGGCAGTGAAAGATGCTTATCTACAACAACAATAACAAGGTGGCCGGTGTTGTTGTTGTGTTTTAAAATGATAGTAACACAATGCCCAGGGCCTTTTCTCATATAGACCTTTGGATTCACCCCTTTTAAAACAAATCTTCCAGAATGGCAGTCTCGTCAGTGCTTCATCCTTGAGGCAAGCATGTTACAGTACAGCAAGAGGAGAAACCAGCAGATGAAGCTCATTCGTCTAAGTCTTGTTGATGAAACCTGTCACTGAGTTAATAGGAAATCAGAGGGCAGAGATCATAGAAGGAAAACACTTTTTCATCAACTGGCAGAACTCTTTAAGCACCTGAAGGTTTTACCCCCCCTTCCATTCATAGTTTACTTTTACTTGCTCTGCTGTATGTTGTGTGTTGCTTCAGATCGCCATGTGCTGAGGGAAAACAGGTTTTGCAAATCCACATGTACTCGTGTAGCCTTTTGACCAAATCCCTCCAGAAGAAAACCACCAGAACTTGGATCGAGGCCATTGCTTTTCTTATGGCTTGGGAGAGCAAAGAAACCATTGGTGGCTACTACTGTGCATATACGAAATTAGCAGTGGAGAATTCCATTGTAAAGCTGTGTTTTAAAAAACAACAACAGGAGGGGATATAGAAAACCACAACAAGGACTTACTTGCAAGCATGGCTATGTTTCCTTTTCCCCCTAGACATGCCCTTCTTCCACTGCATATATACATTTAGGATTTGTTTGCAACTGTGTTGCCACAGTAGGCTCATTTGATCGGTCTTTGAGGCTCCTACACCTGCCTCCTGTCTTTCCCCAGTTGTGCATTATGTCTCCTGAGTAGGAATAGACAAATTTCTCAGTTTTGATTTCTCTCACTTTCCCATTTTTCCAGTCTGAAATCCAGTTCTCCACATTTCTGCAGCAATTTGCAATTATTATTATTAATTGTTTTAAAAAATCCTCCTGAAGATTCATCAGCATCTTAGAGCAAATTTTACCCAGTAAAAATTTTTTTGTATGTAGTTTTGACTAATGTGCACATTTTTATGAGAGGTTTTCCCTAATGGGATGCATTTTTGTACACTATTTTCATGAATATATGCATTTTTGTGAGCATTTCCCATAAATATATACACTATTTCATACACTTTGGTTGGAGAATTGCATATCAAAATTTGGAGAAGTGTGAATTTAAAAGGGGAGTTGTGCTTTGTTTCATGTATTTGTTTGTGAACGATGATTAGGTAAGTTTTCATTAAATCCAAATCAAATTTCTTCTTCATCTTTACTCCTGAGGTAAAATTACCCAGAACTCCAGCACATTCTTACCTCGATACAATTTTGTATACATTTCCAGAGAGGTAGCAAAAGCAATGAAAAGAGGCCTGCATCACCTTGAAGCAGAGGTGGGCTGAAGAAATTGTTATAGATTTAGAGTAAACTGTGGAAATTAATAATTCTAGAGTTTTGGCTATTTGTGATATGAAAGGAGAATGCAAGATGCAAAGGAATTCCCGGGCTGGTTTATGCAAACCAGCCTGGCTGGCTTAGTGAAGAGCAAACCTAACATGCCAAAAGGTGTTGATGGGCCATTGAGGAGAGGAATCTTTTAGCCTGGGGACTGAGCTATTACCAAGGTGATGAGAGGTGTTTGAGGGGACAGGGAAATGATTTTTCTGGGGAGAAGAAGGGGAGAAAGGCTGGGATCCATCTTTTGCACTGCTGCCTCTGGAAATGTGTATGCTGCAAGGTCTAGATTCCCTCCATGCAGACTGAAGGTGTAAATAGGTGAATAAACATGGTGACCTACTAGGAATACAAATGATAACGTGGTGTCACAGGTAACCTGATCCCAAGTTGTATAGGGCACCAGAACCTTGAACTTGGCTCAGTAGTAGATTGGGAGCCAGTGTAAATCCCACAGGCAAGGTGTTATAGGCTGGAATTCAGTCAGACTTGCTTCTGAATAAACATGGTTAGGATTGTGCCATAAGAGAATATTGTGCTTCCATTAGCAGGACTATAAAACTGCATTGCTGACCTTTTGTTCCACAACATCTCCTGTGCTTGGTCCACAAGGCCATATAAAATGGAGTTTTAGGGCATTCATTCAACTGAATAAGCCTCCTTTGCCTATAGAAAAGGTCATCCACGATTTAATGCTTTCTAGAAGCTCCCACATACTAGTTCCAGGCTCTCTGAGGGTAGAATCCCACAGTTTTGTTATTATGTCTTAAAAAGGCAATTATATATTTTCTATTACAGTTTACCTGATAACTGCTGGTAGCTTTCCCCCACTAACCATCAATGCTGTTCCCAAGACTCTGAGGGGGTGGGGGGGATTTTTCGTGTGCCGTGCTTGTGTCTTAAGTAAACGATGATTCATTCCATGGGTCAGCCAGAGTTTGGTTCCTACTCACAAAACAAAAGTAGGAGAGTTATTTTAAACAAAACTTCTGCTTTCTCGCATTAAGACTAGCCAATGCAGAATGAAATCACAAACCTGACTATGAGAGAGTCATTGTCATCATTATGTATCATTTGGAATGATTCTTTACTTACGGGATTTGAGGGTTCAATCTGGCATGAATTTTTATTTCCCTCTCAGGTCCAAATGAGCATTTCTTTTTAAATGTCCACCCTTCTATCGCTGCATTAAGAGTTTCAATATATCGTTCAATTACATTTGCTTTATACTTACAAATACAATAGTAGAGAGAAAGAGGGGAAACACATTATTTAGAAATGGCTGACGCACTCAGTTGCTAGTTAATGGGATCCTCATAACAGAGGGTCCTGGTTGCGCTCGGGCCCCGGGGTTCACCCCCTTTAGGGTTAAAATGGGGGGGAGTAAGAGGAAGTCCTGGCCATTCCCCTGGGATCGCACCAGGCTGTTTTAGCCAATAGCCAGAGGGTGGCGTGATCCCAGGGGCTTTAAAACAGGCAGCGTGACACAAGCAGGGGCACTTGCTTCGTGCTGCTGAACACCCGCCCACCCTCCCTAGTTTTAGGTAGAGTCGCTTGGCCTTGCTTTGGTTTGGGTCGCCTGTTTTGGAACAGGGGCCTGGTAGGATTTTTTCCCATTTGTCAGATTGGCTTTAGCCATTTGGTTTTTGCCTACCCTTAGCAAATCGTCACAACTTGTAAGGTGGCGGTTAGGCATTAGCTCAGTTGGATTGTGGGGAGGGGAGGTGCGGCCATCACCTGCCCCTCCAGGAACTGGGTATTCCGTTAAGTGAATCTGAGGGTCCCGGATCTCGTCAGAAGGTTGCTTGAGGGGCTAGGGCCATGCCAGGACCACAGGAACCCCAGGGTGAGCTTCGGTTGGTCCTCATCAACCTTGCTCCCTCGTTTGGTTTACCCCATTGGACGTTCACCCTGAGAGGTGGAGTCAGTTATAGTGGGGAGTCAATGCCTAAGCCAATACTGCTCACGTGATTGTATTTCAATAAAGTTGTGGCCAAAATTTGCCCCAAAACTTAAAGTAATATAAGTGTCCGTGTGTAGTTATTTTCGGGGGTGGGTCTTGGGGCCTCAAGGCGCAAATGTTGCATCTGAAATATTTTACACACCTAATTTGTCACAAAAAAACAGACAATGGGAATAATGCTGGCGAAGCTTGCATCATACCTTGGGTTTTAGTCTTCTTTTTAATGCTGGGATCTGAGGATTATGGCTCATCTGTGGAGGAGGGACTGCGCCACCTGCCCTCCTCTTGTGGACACCTATGCCTAGATAGGCCTTTGATTATTTTTTGTTTCATGCTGCTTGAGGTGAAGATATGAAATCACAATCGTGCTGAGTTGTGATTCTGGTAAAATGTACTTCCAGACTACAATGAGAAAGCAAGCACATAAATAGCAAGCGTGATAAAGGCACCTCCATACCAACCCCTATCATTGGGGGGGGGGTATAATTATGCATATTAATTATATTATTTGTCCAACTGGTTAATTGATTTGTGTTTCTTTTTTCTCAGAATGGATAGCTAATAATGAAATCCTAGGCACATTTACTCAGAAGTAACCCCAGTGAGTTTAATGGACTTTGCTTCCATGTAAGTGTGTATAAGACTTGCAGTCTAAGGTTTTAAACATATATTTAGCTTAAATTTATCTAGTTACCTAGTTTAAAAGTCAACAGGAGAAATGAAGGCATCTCCACCCCACCCCCACAAAAAAGCACAACAGAACACCCTAATTCCTGCATATCAAAATTATGAGCTACATTAGCAATTAATTTCATATATGCTGTCTGATTTTCTACAGCTACAGATATGTACAGGGGAGGGGAAACTGCATGATAGAACAATAAATAATTTTTAAAATAAGCCAAACTCACAGGATATGTGACTCACAATGAGTTGTACATTATATGCTGAATGTTACAAAGAGCATTATTAATTTCTTTCCAGTAGCCAGTGGGGCATTAGGAAAATTCCAATTTGGATATTTTATTTTCCTTTTAAGAACTGTGACAAAACACTTGTTAAAAAAATTAAAAAATGCCAGGGTTTCTCTCCTTCACACATTCAGCTAGGATGTGGCTAATTGAGAAATGTGCTATATCTTGTTTTCATTGCAGTTGGTTCTAATAGAAATTAAAAATGATGGTTCAGATCAGTATATACATTCATGACCTGGTACATGAGGAAATAGGAAATAAACATGGGAGGTGGGGAGAGACTTACCTCTTTTCTCATTTTTTTAGCTAAATGATTTGGTGTTTCTGGTGATAAGATTATGGTTCCTTTAAAGCTACATGAAGAAACCAGATGTGTCTTTAAAACCGAGGGGAAGATGCGAGGACCCATCTCCACAATGCGGAGCAAAAAATGAAAGAAATCACTTAAACATTCTCGTTTTAATAAAGTTCCTTGTTCAGCGCGAGAATAATAGCCCTTTATGGAATTCTGACCCATTGTTATCTGATAGGATGCAGGAGGAGTGCTGGAAAAGGTTGCAGATGAAACATAAAAAACTACTCTCTACACACTTGGGACGATGAAAGTTTTCATGGCACCTCTGAACAAGTGGGGGCTGTGAAACATTTTCTGTGTGCTTGGCTGTCTTCAACACAGGTAATTGTAATTCTGCCCCCTTCCCCCCACTGCCTTGCTTTCATTCTCACCATAGTCTCTTAGGTAACCAGGTCCCAAACCATATAGGGCTTTACAGGTAATAACTTACACCTGGAAAACCACCTGGAAAACAACAGGCAGCAAGAGAATAGATACAGTGTGTGGCTGTAATGAGCTCCTTGGGCGACATTCCACACAAATAGGTTCAATCCCATTCTGCTTCAGTTGGCGCCAATAGCAGAGGCCCTTCTGCAGCTTCCTGGAGGGAGAGTTCTTATTAGGGTTGCACCATGGCCGGGAAAGAGGTTAAGGTCCCTCCCTGTGCACTCAGGTGGCCATGCAAGAGAGAGGACAGGGGCTCCTGAAGCTTCAATGGTTGAGCAGAAGAGGAGGTTGAGTGGCAAGCCACCCCTGCTGAAATTCCTTCTAGAATCTAAAACAATGAGCAAATTTGCCACAGCAGCAGTAGCACCAAAGAGGGGGTGGCAGAGCAGGGGTGGCACTGTGCTCACTGAGATGGGGGGGGGGGCAAGGTGTCAGCAATGTCAGGGGAGCTCCAGGTCTGCAGAGAAGGTGACTCTTCAGGTGTGCACACACCTGCAGGGCAGCCACTGCCAACTTGAGCACCCCTGATGTTGGGACCACTGTCCTGTCCCCATTTCAGTGAGCATCAGCACAACCACTGCTCCGCAACCTCACCATGCGCCACCCTGCCTTCTTCTTCAGCTGGCCACCCTTATACACACCATGATCCTGATTCCTCCCTGCAGTTGATACTTTACAAATAAAAACAGATGCATGGAATGTATAGCTCGTTGGGCCCTATGTGTAGCATAGAATCATAGAGTGGTAGAGTTGGAAGGGATCCTGAGGGTCATTTAGTCCGACCTCCTGAAACACAGGAATCTCAACCAAAGAATCCACAATAGATGGCCTACCAACTTCTGCTTCAAAACCTCCAGTGGAGAGCCCACAACCTCCACTGTTGAACTGCTCTTACTGCCAGAAAGTTCTTCCTGATGTTTCATCAGAATCTCCTTTCTTGTAACTTGAAGCCATTTATTCGAGTCCCACCCTCCAGAGCAGGAGAAAACAAGCTTGCTCCATCTTCCATGTGACAGCCCAATAGATATTTGAAGATGGCTATTGTATCTCCAGGATGTGGGTGGCACTGTGGTCTAAACCACTGAGCCTAGGGCTTGCCAATCAGAAGGTTGGTGGTTCGAATCCCAGCAACGAGGTGAGCTCCTGTTGCTCTGTCTCTGCTCCTGCCAACCTAGCAGTTTGAAAGCACAAAGTGCAAGAAGATAAATAGGTACCGCTCCGGAAGGTAAACGGCGTTTCCGTGCACTGCTCTGGTTTGCCAGAAGCAGCTTAGTCATGCTGGCCACATGACCCGGAAGCTGTATGCCAGCTCCCTCAGCCAATAAAGTGAGATGAGCACTGCAACCCTAGAGTCATCCGCGACTGGACCTAACGGTCAGGGGTCCCTTTACCTTTATCGTATCTCCTCTCAGCGACGAACACATGTGAAATATGCTTTTTAAAAACAACAGCAGCAACAACAACCTCTGGTCCTGAGTAGCTGGTCCATATAAGTAACCACCTTTATTGTCTGAGCTGCAGTGATGTCATGGCAAGATTTAAAACATTGTTTTCTTTATGGTGAAGGCAAGTTAAAGGAATATTGACGATATTGTGAGAAGACAAGATGGTTGAACAAGAGGAGAAGCTGGATCATTTCTTGGGGGAAAGAGTTGATTGGAAGAACAACCATCAGATAGAGTTCTTCTACAACATGCACAATATAGCTTTTCTGGGCCAGCCCAACTATGAGACAAGGTGAGGTGGCTGTCTCAGGTGGCAGGATCCACCAGGGCAGAAGATTCAGCCTCCAAAGAATGCATCACCTGCTTCTGCTGTTGTGGTGGCTGCAGCATGCTCCTTGGAAGCTAGGTCTGCTGCCATCTCAGCAGCCACCCACCTATGTTGCCTCTACAGCAGCTTCTTGGTGAATAGAAGGGTGGTCTCCTTTCACCCTTGTCCTCAATGTAGATCTTTACTCACCCCTTCTTCCCTGGCCAGGGAAAGTGCCATTTTGCGGTTTGCCTCAGGTGCCAAAATGTCTTGGGCCAGCCCTAGGATTTGTGATATGAAATACACAATGCCTGTCTTCAGATGCTATCACTGGCATATTGGTTTATCTGAGTTAGTGTTTTCATTATGATGCTTTCCATTTTAATTCTAGGAACAAGAGAGAAAAAACATGATCTCACTTAAAGCTAAATCAGAATTCTAACTTGCCATTGGACTGTTTGGAGAGGAGCTATTGCTTCTGGGAGAGCACCCAAGTGGGAAATGGCACTTCCTTCCTGACAGGATAATAATAATAATAATAATAATAATAATAATAATAATAATAATAATAATAATAAATGTTATTTATATCCCGCCCTCCCCAGCCGAAGCCAGGCTCAGGGCGGCTAACAACAATAAAACAGTACAAAAGTACAGCACAAACAACACTCTAAAATCATTATAAAATCATTATAAAATTAATTAATTCAAGCCACTGGCAACCATTGGGCCAGAGCTCTGCGAAGATTGCCGAGGGAGGGAGTCAGGCTATGCCCTGGCCAAAGGCCTGGTGGAACAGTTCTGTCTTGCAGGCCCTGCGGAAAGATGTCAAGTCCCGCAGGGCCCTGGTCTCTTGTGACAGAGTGTTCCACCAGATCAGAGCCACGGATACTCTCACTACTGCTCCCCTTGTCATATGGAAGGTAGCAGTTCATGGAAAGCTGGAATGAGAGCTTGAACAGAGCTGTGATGGTGCAGGGTTGAGGATGGTCCTGTGCTGAGACGCTCCCTTCCCTTCTCTACAGATAAGTGGGGCCGAGGGAGAGGCAAATATAATTATTTGCAAGACTGAGCTAAGTATTTGTATACAGATGAGATGTTTGGCCATTATGTCTGCACTTTGCAGCAGGGGAGACAGGCTGCTTTCTGCTTTATACTGTCTCTGCAAATATTTGTAAACAGGCAGATTGGAGTAAAAATAAAAGTTGCTGTTAAGAAAAGAGCCACACACTTTGGTAAACGTCTTTTACTTTCCCCTAATTAATAGGCTGACAAAGCTGCAGAGATGAATTAAAGGCCTGTTTCAAGTACCAGTGAAAGAATCTGAGGCCCAGATCCTATTAAAGCTAATAGTCACCAACAACACAATTGAACAATCAGCCCTACTGAGTTCAGCGGCACTTGCTCCCTGGTATGTGTACTTAGGATGGCAAGCTAAGTCCCATTTAAAGCAATTGGTGCTAACCTAATTGCACCAGTCATTTGTGACAGAGGCAGGGGGAAAGGAAGTAATCTGCATCCTGGTCGTGGGCCAGGTGGAGAGGCTGAAACCTCTGTGGGCACTCCAGTATTATGACTGGAATGAAAATGTGTTGGTGCTCTGTGCTCCCATGTCCCCATGATGACAACAAATTGGGTCAGAGAAGCTGAGGGCCCACCACTAAAAGCTCAGTGGGCTGGATCAGGCCCACGGACCCCCTCTTTGACATCTCCGCTGTAAATATTTATTGAAGCAGGGCTATCATATGGTTCTATTTTTCCCTGGGGAAAATAGAGATATGGAATGAATTGTATGAGGAAACTGATCCACTAGCTCTACCATTTGCAGAAGCTCACGTGCAAGACTTTTCTGTAGCTGGACTTCAACTCCCTCCATCTCTGACCAAGAGCCCTTCTGCCTGCGGCTGCAGAGCGATGGAATGTGGCAACATCCAGAAGGCCAAATACTCCCCGTCTCTGCTGCATGGCAGCCTGCAATCCATTGTGGCACTCTGCTGAAATATGTTGCTTGCAAGAGTCCCCCCAGAGTCCTACTAATACATTTCCTCCCTCTAATCATGGGTCTGTTGATCCATACCAAGAAAATAAACCAGTGTTGGTTTCATTCTTAATTTTTGTAATCAGAAATGCACATCATTCTTATTTTCGTTTTATTCACCCTCAAAACACAAGGAGCATCTTTTGAAATTAGCTTGCCTTTGCTTTGAGGTTTTATTGGGTTGGCATAGTTATATTTGTATTCGGGTCTTCTTACATGCTAATGAAATTAGTTGAAAATGACCCTGTTCCATTCCACCAACTCCAGACATGTTTAGGTCAATAGGAAGACATCCACAACAAAACAAGGCATCAGAAAGGGGAAATGCTCTGCGGTCTGTCCATATTTGGAGTTCCAGCTGTTATTTACAACATCATGTGTGCTTTCCCCTCCTGTTCACTCAGCTGGCTCTCATCCAAGCCCATTGTCATTTTTGCACACATGCATCCTGTCACATGACTATTCCTTGCTCCTGACAAGTAAACAGGTAGGAATGCACCCTTTCAAGTGAAAAGAATACGTTCACTTCCAAAGAAGACACAGGAAATTATGTGGGCTGACGAGCTAAATCGGCTTAAATGACAGGATATACAGTAAACTGTATTACACGGCATTTGTGCAGTAGTCACTAGTAAGCGTCAACATAAGCATGTCCTGTCTGGTGTTTCTGACACTTTTTCTCAGGCAGTCTTAGTCAGATAAGGTTGTTCTTTGTGGGCCTGCAGTCTTGAAAGGGTGAAGGAGTTCATTCACACACATCTATATATTCAGATTATGTCTTATTCAGAAAGCATATCAACACCCACTAGCCACAGGGTCCATGTTCCTGGGAATCACAGGTGGGCAGAATGTTGCGCTCAGTTCCTACAGGCACCTGGTTGGCCACTGTATGAACAGGATGCTGGACTAAATGGGCCATTGTCCTCACCCAGCAGGCTCTTCTGATCTTCTTATGGAATCTCCGACTCTTCAGATGTTGTTGAACTACAAGTCCTTTCATAGCCAATGGGGAGAGATGGCGGGAGGGGTGGTTCAGCAATATCTGGAGGGTCACAGCACCCTCTTCCTTGGTATATACAAAATATCATAAAATGAAGTCCTTTCCAACAAAGCCAAGTGTGAGGGCATCTCGAATCATTACACCTATAGTCTTTAGGAAGGCAGTGGTAACTGACGTTTGCTCCCCCAGAAAAATAAGCACTATAAACCCACACACTTCAGGGCAAAATAATATTTATGCCAGGGAATATGGCACATAAAAAAATTATACAAGTGTTGGGGGAAGGATGGTGTTGAAGAAAAACTGCAGGACCCTGAGCTGCTGTGACTGTGAGTCAATTTCATGTTCTGGAGCCTGTCCAGTTCCTTCCCATGTCATGAGTTGGTTAGAAGAGTGTTGGGCTCCATCCTATAGATTAATAGCAGCTTAGTATTCCACATGTGGATACTTATGTAGCCCAAATGGAACCATCCACATACAGGAGGAAGGTATGAGCAGGCTCAAGGAAACACAAATATTTGCAGGAGTAAAAAAAAAAAAACTAAACCCCTATGTTTGGGGTAAAAGGTAAAGGGACCCCTGACCATTAGGTCCAGTTGTGGGCGACTCTGGGGTTGCGGTGCTCATCTCGCTTTATTGGCCGAGGGAGCCGGCGTACAGCTTCCGGGTCATGTGGCCAGCATGACTAAGCCGCTTCTGGAGAGCCAGAACAGCACACGGAAACGCTGTTTACCTTCCCACTGGAGGGGTACCTATTTATCTACTTGCACTTTTACGTGCTTTCGAACTGCTAGGTTGGCAGGAGCAGGGACCGAGCAACAGGAGCTCACCCTGTCGCGGGGATTTGAACCGCCAACCTTCTGATCGGCAAGTCCTAGGCTCTGTGGTTTAACCGACAGTGCCACCCGCATCCCTTGTTTGGGAAGCGGGACACAAAAACAAGGAGGTCAATGGCCACAAATGTTTGACTGTTGGGGGGATGAAGCAAAACCAGGAGTTGATAGGGAATGAAATGGCATATCCTGGTTGGAATCCTGATCAGGTGCTGCCCCGTGCTGCAACATTTTGTTACAGCCTCTACTTTTAGAGATCTATAAATCTGCCTGGAAGACAAAGGATTTGCTTGCATACCAATGGCTTTTCACGCATCCACCTTGCAGAGCTTAGGAAGCAGCTTAGCAATTAGGTGGTGGGGCTGTTAAAGCAACATCAGAGACAATACTCAGGCATGCTCATGCAAAGCCTGGTTTTCAATATCTGTGGCTTTATAATCAATTAATCTGCCCCATCACATTTTGTCTGCCTTCATTCCGCCCCCCCCCCCCGAAATATTTTTAAAAGAATAGCTATCTTGAAGTCTTGGACTGGGTTGTGTTTTTGTGTGTGTGTGTTTTAATGACCATGAGAGGAGAAGTGACATGTTTCCATCAAATTTGCAATGGCTATGAGGAAGCTGCAGCTGTTTCCTATGAGTAAGTATGGACTTTCCACCCATGTTCCTTTCAGATCTCAACACAGCAACTCGTCGTAAGTCTTGCAAAATTTCACATATGTTTCTAGAACTGGGTGACAGCACATTTCTGAGTTTCATGCTTTAGGAAGGCTGTTTATTCTCAGAAGCACCCTTTTATTTAGCTTGCAAAAATTACCAATTCTTAATTTGGAGAACAGTCATGCTGGGTTTAAAGCACAGAGTGGCAGTGAATCATTTGTTTCTTTTATGGGGATTAAGCACATTGCTGCACAAAGTTCTAGTTACATAATTTTGTGAAAGGGGGTGAAGAGAAAGAGTGACAAAACAACGAGCAAAAGTTCCCTGAAGTCTGCAATGTCCCTTCCTATAGAAAGTACTTGAAGGAACGAATTGAGAGTTGTTTAAAGTCAATGGGAAATGTGCAAAGAACATTCAGTTCTCACACAGTAAACCCACAGGGAACATTGTAATCTTCATAAGTAAGGCACTCCTAAACAAGCGCACTTAGATGACTAGCCGTTGGAAATTCACTTCCAACTTCCTCTGTGTGTCACTAGTGTTTTGGTTGGAGTGGTGGGACAGGGGGGCATCAAACAGCTGTCCTAGACATTACATTGAATTCTAGAGGGCAAACGAACAAAAAAGATGTATTGTGGCATTTTCCCACGAGATATTATCCCATGACAATAAAGTAAGGGGATGCTTATATAGGCACTTCTCCTGAATATCTTCTATAGGTTTGTCCCGTAAGTAGATGATCTAGATCACACCACATCCCATGATGTGCCATTGTTTCGTACTCCAGTTCCTTATTTTAAAAGATATGTCTTCCTGCAATTGGTCTGCAAAAAACTAGTGTGGTTCTTCTTTCCAGCTGTTGTCCTGTTCCATATCAGAAGACAGATAGATATATTTGTGGATTTGTGCACCAGAGTTGCACATTTAAAATGTACACATCTAACTCAATACAGTTATTCCGGCAACAGTGAAATCAATATGTGAACTGAATCACGGCTATCCATTGAAAATTTCACTTCTCCAGATTTCACATTGCAGTTCTCCAAGCCAAGTAAGGTGTACATATATACTAGGGCGAAGTGTGCATATAAATATATATAATAGTGAAAATAACATACAAAAAGATATTATATTAGGCAATATTCCATACAAAAGTATGTACGGTAGAAGTTTGCACTAAAATGCTGATGAATATTCATGACAATTTAAAAAATGCAAACTGGTGTGGAAATGTGAAGAACTGGATTTAAGAATGGAAAAGGTGGAAAAGGTGAAATTGATGTATTTGCCCATCCCTGGACATGCCCCATCTTGCTTCATGGAAATGCTATGTCTAGTGTTTGTGCAGGTTGGCCATTTCCACTCCTTTTCAATAGAAGCTGACCCAGAAAAACCTTTGTGCTTATCTCCGTTATCTTTAGGAGCTGTTTTTCTTTATCAGTGCAACGTGTACAGTAGTTGATGCAGAGATCACCTTTTTCTTTTGCTCTTAATCAGCACCTTTGGGGTAAGTGACAGACACAGTGCAGCCAGAAACAAAATAAAATGGCAGGAAATGTAATTAGGAACCCAGGACACTATGGTGCCAGTACATTTCTGTGGTATGATAAATGGTGGACAACGGAGACTATTAAAATCAGTTCTCACCCCACATTTCTAAACATTTCGGGTGTACTCATGTCTGGCTTAAAATCATTAGAAGGCAGCTTCTTCCCACAGCATCTGGTTGCTTCTTAAATCCTTTGGATGCCCTGATGGCTCTCGTCACTATGTCTGAAATGTGGTTAGACTATTGCAGGTCTGTCTGAGTTGAGTTGCTGGGCTGACTCCAACTTTCTCTTGACTCATAAAATCCATAAACTGCTCTTTTAGGAACATTGTGTTTCCTATATCTATAGATTCAAGGAAGGGGAATGAAGCTTATGTTTACATTTAGAAAGTCCTCTTAATCTTCCTAGACATCTTACTTGCTCATGGACAGTGAAATCCAAGCTCTTTTTTTTTTTGTGATTAAGAAAATAACCAGGCCTCATTCCACCTCGCTCACCCCTTTAGGAACGAAAAGCACAGAAATTCAGTTAGTAAGATAAAAATATTTGTCAAGGTGAAATTGCTCCAGTTGTCAGGTGAATACTTGATTAGATGGGAGGGTGAAGACGGAATAATACCCATGCAATGGTAACCACACAAAAAACCTACCACACACAGCAAGCCAGCAGTCCTGTGTGCAGGAAATGGCTTTGTCTGAACATGTTTTGTAATCTGTTGCCATCCTCAGTCAGACAGAGTGTGCAGCCCTACAGGGATGCCCCTAACTAGGGGTGGGTAGATCAGTCTATTATTTCTAGTCTGTTGTGTTTCCATATTAATCCGCAACTTAAAAATCTTCGTAGAAATTCATATTTAAATACTATGTACTTTTCAGTTTATATTGGAATAAAATGTGCATTTCTAAATCTGCTTTCTATCAAAGTAAGTTGCTCTAAACATATTAACAGCAACATTTGGTCCTAAAATGCCTATTTTTATGCGAAGTTTTTGAGCTGAGAACTTCATCATAAAATGCACAGATGTGTGAAATCTGAACAAAAACCAATGTCTTCACTTTAATCCAGGAGGTGCAGATCATGTTGGTTCATGTTGGAATTTCCACAGGTCTAATTCCTTCAGCATCCATATTCCAGGCATTCATTCATTCATTCATTCAGTATATACCCCACCTTTCCTGCAAGGAGCTCAAGTTGGTATACATAGCTGCCCTCCATTCCATTTTATCCACTCAACAACTCCTGTGAAGTAGGTTAGGCTGAGAGGCAGTGACTGGTCCTAGGCCAGCCAGTGAGCTTCATGGCCAAGAGGAACTAGAGCCCCATCTGACACTCTAACCACCACACCACAGCAGTTGTAGCCAACATGGTGCCCTTGTTGTGGACTGCAACTCCCAGCAGCACCATATTGTCCCAGTATTGTATGGGGTGATGGGAATTGCAATCCACAGTGTCTGGAGTGTCCCATGCTCCCTCCCTCTGCTCTACAGTTTGCTTTGGTGCTCTCAGTATGGTTCTGAGTTATTCTAGAATTTTTATTTTAGCTTCTGACATTTGGATGTGTCAGTAGGGTCCCTCCAAACTGTCAGCTGGAAGCCACTGTGAGTACCTTAGTTATTCTCTCTTCACTGTTATACTTTCTCCATTATTGGAGTGTGTGGTTCTTTTTGTATTGATTTAACTTTCAGTCACTTTTTAACAAAGAGTCTCTAAATGACTTATAACATTAAAATTCATACAAATACAGATCATGTAAATAAAGCATTTAAAATTTATAACAACACACTAAAAACTGGAATTAAAGTCTTTTTCTTTGCAAAGATATGCAGTGGTCATGTGCACACAACACTTTTTAAAAATATGCTTTTCATTAGTTTTCTTACTTAACAAACACACTCAAGAAATTAACAAAAATAACAAAATAATAACAACAGAAAAAACATCCATCCACCCATAAATCCCTAAGTTCTTACAAAAGAACTTATGCCACCATGTTCTTAATTCCCAATTCCCTATCTTCCTCAGTTGACTTCCATCTTCCTCAAAGTGGATCTGTCTTATCTATTTGTTAAACGGCTTCTTTAACATTTCACCATTTCTTCTGTTATCTGAATACTATACTTATAATTCATATTGTAATTCTGAAAATTAATCAAACCATGTCCAAGTTTTAACTTGAGGGCATTGTTTTTTAAAAATATTCTTTATATATTTCCCACTCCTTTTTGAACTTTTGGTTTGGCTGTCTCCTAATTGTGTCCATCATTTTTGCCAGTCCGAGATATTCAAATAATTTATCCTGCCATTCCTCTTTTGTTGGTACTAATTCTACTTTCCAATTTCTGGCAATTAATATTCTTGCTGCTGTTGTAGGATATAAGAATATTCTTTTTTCCCCCCCTTTTGGAATGTCTGAGTCTAAAATGCCCAAGAGGAAGGCTTCTGGTTTCTTTATGAAGGTTCACTTAAACATTTTTTTCAATTCCTCATATATAATATCCCAAAATTCTTAAATTTTTTTGCAACCCCACCACATATGAAAGAGTGTCCCTTCTGCCTGTTTATGCCTCCAGCAAGTATTAGATCTCATTTTATACATCTTGGATAGTTTGCTGGGAGTTATATACCACCTATAGAGCATCTTCAAAAGATTTTCCGTTAGTGTATAACATAAATTTCCATTCTTTATTCCATAATCTTTCCCATGCCAATAGTTCATCTTTCACCTCCCATTCTAAAAGAAGCCTGTACATTCCAGATATTACTCTTTTCTTATTTTGCATTAATACTTTGTCTACTTTTGATTCTTCCATTGCAGAACCTTTTTCTTCTCGATCTTAAACACCTTGTTTAATTAATAATATTGTAGCCAGCCCATTAGGTGATGTTTTATTTCTTTGAATTTTTTCACTTTCAATTTATTATCTTCTTCTTCTAATATCTTTATACGTGGCCCAATTTGTTTCCATATTTTTTTTTCTTTTCACTGCTATGGCCTCCAAAGGGGATAGTCTCCAGGGAGTTTTTGGTTCCAATAGATCTTTATATTTTTCCCATACCTTATATAGTGGCGTCCTTATAACATGATTCAGGAAGCCTCTGTGAATTTTAACTTTCTCATAAGTGCACACAACACTTTGACTGGCTTTTTAGTCTATATGAAATTTGAGGGAATTTTGGTGGTCACATGTGAATGATGACAAGCCCACATGAATTTTATGAATGTCCAAAATACATACAGATTTTCCCACTGTTGATTACTAAGACAATTCATCAGCTGCATCTCTTGAGTGTTTTGACATTTACAAAATCTGGCTGAAACTTGCAAGTTTCCATTTTCGATTGTTCAGATAAATCTGCTAAATCTATGTGGAGATAAAGGAAAAGGGAATATTGTTTGATCTCATTTTACTGTGGCACATACACCACATAGCAAAATCTATAGCCACATGGAAGCAGATGAGACCAGTACGAAGCAAACAGTTTGAAGATTCTAGACATGATTTTATAGTAAACCACTTGAAAGGCAAGAAAAACTAGTAATTTTTTTCTTCCTTTAATAGGTGAGCATCTATAAAGTATGATTGACCCTGCAATCATTTATTTCTGTCACTGAGGATTATAATTAAATAGTAGAACCAGAGTTATTGCCCATGTCACCTCTATCCACAGGGCAGCCAATTTTTACAGTGTTTCATATACTTTATGAATTTTCTGTAAGCTGTTTTGAGTTTACAAAGAAAAGCAGGGCAATTTTTTTAAAAAAGTAATCGAGTAAACAAATAAGCAAACAAGCTGTACCTAGAAGTTAAAAAGAATTAGTGGGGTAACTGCAACTTATCTTTAATGTAAGCTACTGGTGAATGGATGGATCTAATCCATACCAAAGTAACTGTTCTAGGTAAAGTTAATTTGCACTGGAGGAAAAATTCAGGAATATAACCAGTATATTGCAGCGGAAAGCAAGATGCTTGCTCAAGGTTTATATGTGTACAAACCGTGATTCTACTTTTTTAAAAAAGGGGGGCGGGGGCAATTAAAAAAAAAAATCTCGTCAGATGCTGGATTGATGCATGCTTAGCACCACATTCATCACAAATGCAGTTGGGCTCATGGACGGCGAATGTGGTGTCTGCTCAGTCACAAAGGTAACTGGCTGAGTATCTCTCAGCCTGACCTACCAGACAGGGTTGTTGTAAAGATAGGAGGAGGAGGAGAGAGAGAGAACCATGTGTGATTCACTGAGCTGCTTAGAGGAAAAGTGGACTATAAGCATCTTCTAATAACGTAACCATTGCAGATTTCCTTAACTTCTCAGTAGGTCTTATGAAGTGTTTGGATTGGGGTTGTTTTTTTGGCAGATGCTTCACATAAGGAACCTGTCAAATATTAACAGAGAGCAACACAGCGATGGAGGAAAAACAGACTTATGGCATTATAACCCCCAAGACATGCTGTAAATCCCAGTTTAAAATCTGTGAGCATTGCAGAATGCATGCACAGGCCCTTCTTAAAGACAGCATTAGATACTAATGGCTCAAACTCAGATAACCCAAAGGCGGGGAGGGGGGTCATCTTCTCACTTTGTACAGCATTTTTTGTGTGTGTCTCTTAATCACGTAGCTGGGTGTGGAATGAGGGTGAAACACCTTCCATTTTACCTGAACTTTCAGGGAAATAGACAAACCTGCTACATCTCTACCAGCAAAAAAATTGACATGTTTTTGGTAATAATATCTAGTATTAACATCGTTAGCACTGAATCAACTATACCAGAGCATTTTGTTTCCCTGCCTTCCTTCCATTTCTGGAAGAAGAAGAAAACACCCTCATTCCTTATTTTTCCCTTTCAGAGCAAAACAGGAGACCTGACCTGGACTTCTGTTCAGGAAAGGCCCAAACACATCCTACCTATCCATCTGTATTGTGGTTGTACAGTGGTACCTCAGGTTAAGAACTTAATTCGTTCCGGAGGTCCGTTCTTAACCTGAAACTGTTCTTAACCTGAGGTACCACTTTAGCTAATGGGGCCGCTGCCACGCGATTTCTGTTCTCATCCTGAGGTAAAGTTCTTAACCTGAGCTAATATTTCTGGGTTAGTGGAATCTGTAACCTGAAGCGTCTGTAACTCGAGGTACTCCACCCCCCGCCCCGCCCCAGACAGGCAGCAAAACCTGGCAATTAGTTATTATTAAAGGTCTTTATAATTCACCCTTTAGTTAACCTGAAGGTACCAGGGCAGAAAATTAATACATATTAAAATCAAATTATACTCTATAAGAACTAAAACAAAGTAAGAAACAACAGCATTAATCACAATAACATCAGAACAATACAGAATAAATTTTAAAAGAGGCAGCAGCAACAAAGCCAAAATCATCAAAATTTATTGCTGCCTCACCACTGGCGGAGGAAGAGGAGTGCGGTGGGAGCACACCGCCCCCGGCAGCGCGATCCCAGTGGTGTGCCATTGTGGCTGCCCCCCCCCCCGCCTGCGCTGGGTGCCACACCCCTGCAGGCGGCGCACCCTGCCCCCAGGATATGCGCCATGCCACACCCACGCCTGCTCTCCGCCCCCCAGTGCCAGCGCATGAAGCTCCACCACTTTGCCTCACTCTTTCTCAAAGGTCTGGACAAAGAGGCACATCTTCATTGAAAAGGCAACGTTACTGAACTTCTGTGAGTGCTATTCTGCTGCATTCAGTTTAACATGCCACAAGCTCTGAAGGCCTTCCCAGAATCCACAAGGAAGGCACATCCTGTCATCATTGCATTGAAGGCCTTTGCCCATTAGCAAAAAACTAGCTGTGAATCATCGTATTGTAGAGTTGGAAGGGACCATAAGAGTCAACTAGTCGAATTCTCTGCAGCGCAGGAATCTTTTGCCCAACATGGGGTTTGAGCCCACAGCCCAAAAATTAAGAGTCTCATGCTCTACCAAAAGAACTACCTGCAATTCATGGGCCTAATTTGTCTTTTAATTTCAGTGGTCTACTCTGAATAGTACTAGCACTCAGAAACAACCCACAGTGCCCATATTAAACCACTGAAAGGGCAAGTCATGCTTCACTTCAGTTCTGTGCTTCTTCAGTACGGTCATATCTACCTAAAGAGTTCCACAAATTAAAGTGACTTTCTCATCCATTAGGCACTGCAAGTTTTTGCTGCCTGAAGCAGTTTAAAGACTATAGAGGTTATTCTACCAAGTATGGTGAGCCACATTTGAGGTATCTGGGACAGAGGTGAAGATAGCTATACAAATAGAATATAAAATTAATTACCACTTCTAAAGGGCAAACAGTACTTTACTGATAGCGCTGGCTGCTTAAAGGTTTTACTGATGTTTGCCAAGGAACTGTTGTTGCCCTGAGCTGGATTTCCATGCTTTCAAATGACATCACCAGAGTAGGAAGAAGTGCATCAGAAGCCACACCTGCTACATTAATCCCTGCCATTCATGTCTGCTTGGTTGCCTGGGAACCCTTGGCAGGATCTGCTCTGTAGGAAGGATTCCAGGAGCAGGGAGAGAGGCAGGTAAACAAGACCTCAGGGCCTGCTCCAGCTTGACTGCCTCCCTCTCCTCCACACTGGGTCATGTGCCGCCAGCTGCCTTCTTCTCAGAAGACATCATGGTAGCTGAAAGGCTGACACCTTCTCTGCAGATCATTGTTCCTGCTCTAGCAGAACCATCCCATGCTGCCCACTACCACATAACAGCTGCACTGTGGGAAGGATTCTGGGTGCTTTTTATATATTGATATTGTTCTTATTGCTGATTTTTACCTATGCTGATGCTCTTAAATGGTTAATTTTTATAAGTTACATATGTAAATATCTAAATTTCAGGTATGTTGTAAGTTGCTTGGAGACCTTTTGTGTAACAAGCAACTGACAAGTTCAAACAACAATATTATTATTTGTGAGAGATAGATGATACATAGATAGATGGATGGATGGATAGGCAGATAGATAGATAGATAGATAGATAGATAGATAGATAGATGACAGATATAAATAAAAATATCATATTACATGATTGATAAGCTGCCTCAGAAATATTTGTATCCTGAAAAAGCTGGATATAACTAATTATGTGTATACATGTGTGTGTACGAAATCTGTGGATAAAGTAGCAGTGATTTAATTGAAGCTAAAAGTTGTCTTTCTTACAGAAAAGACACAAAGGGAAAACTAACTGTCTGTCTGTCTTTCTGTGTATGTGTGACATTACATTCTTGACATACAGACACTTCTTTTTCAAAATTAAGCTGGGAATCATGGGAAGACTTTCACTGTTGCTACCATTTTATGAAAACTTTCATAGTAGGCATTCTTCTCTCAGGGTGACGACTGCAAGTGAGAGTCAGCTGAAACCCCCCCTGGGAAATGACACAAAGGTCAGGAACGGCCTCCTTTCAGTCATCTCTGTGTTTGCAAATGTGGCTCAGCTCTTTCCCAAGGGGACAATCCTTTCTGCTAGACAGCAGCAGAATGAGTCAAGGTGCTGTGGCTGAGGGCTGGCGCTGTCACCCAGTATCCAGACAAACTTTCAAAGAAACCACAGCACTCAGGTTTATTTGCCCTTGCCTTCCTCATCAAGCTGCAGCTATGCGAATGTGTATGGATTTCACCCACAAAACAAATAAATCCATTGAAACACCTGAAGATGGTTTACTTTCTGAAGGAGCCCTGGAAGCATAATTCAGAAGGCGGGAAGTGGGAAGTGGGGGAGGGCAGCTGATGGGAAAGAGGGGAATCCTGTGTGGCAATAATTCAAAGAGAAGAACAGGAAAGGACATCCCATTTTTACTGTAAGTGATCTAATTCAATTACTGTAAGGTCCTCAGCATTCCAAGGCTACCTCAGACCAATCTCACAAGCTTCCCTTACGTGATTACTGAAAGCATCACCAAATAATTAGGATTCTTTCAGTATGTTCCAGTTCTGTCTCAGGAAGCAGATAAACAGATGGAGGCAAGTTAGAGGAAGCAATGAATTGCCCAGTCCAGCCGGTTAGATTTAGGGTCAAACTACGCATGATGCTAAATGAGTTTTCAAACTTGCCATCCATGTTTTTAAAAGTGCAGATAGCAACCGCTGAGCTGAGGAGATAATTATTAGGATAGCAACCTCTCCTACCTCTTTCTTCACGAAAAACACTCTTTGAAACTACTGTTTGGGACAAAATCCCCCATTGGCACCATCAAAGGGTTAAACTTCCCTGCTTAATTACACACATATGCCAGCTGCTGCTATTTGCATTTTTAGAATAATGCTCATCAAATGCAAAGGTACACTTATAGTCATTTCAAGTTTGTCCTGAAGTTAATGCGGAGGAGCAGCTTGTTACATTACTCAAGTCAAGGGAGGAAGATATGAATGGGACACTTTTTTGCAACGCAAATTAGAAGAATGGGGGCCTTGATCCAGGTTGAGTCTGTGACAAGACCCCCTACCTTTATGTTTGCATCTGGGTGAAATTCAGGAGCAAAGTGCTGGTGATTGGGGGGGGGGGGAGTTCTGCTCTCAAGAGCAAAAGTTAAGGTCATGTGTAGTTGGTCCCTAGATTCTTGCCTGAGGCAATGTCTCCCTGGGTTTCCCTTGGGTGTTGGGACTATTTCAGTTGCAAAAATAACAAAGCCATATTAGCAATAAAACGTAACCAAATTCCAAAACAAAATAATTCTATTGTAACTAGAATATTTTGAAACTACACGTTTTGGTGGTAGTGAAGACCATGTTGTGTTTTGCTTGATAAATACTGTATTGGCCCAATTATAAGCCACACTCCGCCCCCCCCCCTTCTGATCTGGAAAAGTTAAAGTATGGCTTATAATCGCGACCTTATGATATGCTGCTGAAACAGTTGCGGGACAACAGGACACTGCCTGCCCGCGACTCCCAAGCTTTATTGGCGGCGTTCCCCCCTTCCCCCTTCATTTTGACAGCAGAATGTCTCTTCTTGCCCAGCTGGCCCCCACCCCCACTGTTAGGGAACGGGGGGTGCCTGTCCAGCATGGGGGGACATCCAGCGGCAGGTGGCGGGTGCCTGGGTGGGCTGCCGCCTCCACCGCTGCCCTACGCAAACCTCTCCCCAGCTGCGCCATGTAGGGCTGGTGCTTTGGAGGAGTGTTGGGGCCTCTTCAGCAGCCCCCCCCCATCATTTCCCAGTGCGTCGTCTGGGTCCTGTAGGGCCGCAATTCTTTGCTCGGACCATGTGGTCGCCGCCAATTTTAAGGGAGAGTCTTATATTTGGGTATTCTCTTTTCTCTCTCTCCCTCCCCCCTTGAATTTTAAAGGTGCGGCTTATATCCGTGTGCGCCTTATATTCAGGCCAATATGGTAGTATCAAAGCAATATGAAGCACAGAACCTACTATCTTAACATTCAATATCTTTAAAGCAGAGAAAGCACGGATTTCCTGTGGTTAGCTGTAGGAAGGGCACCACACACTCCTGTGGCAATCTGTTTAACAGGTTAAACCAATGGCATGCGGCCCCTGAAAGGTTGCCCATGAGGAAATGTGGGCCACAGTCTGGAAAAGTTCCCTCATCCTTGATCTAATATGAATTTCAATGAAGTGGGTGAATTAAAATTAACTGTAAACAAGAGCTGGGAAAGAGCTGGGCCCCATAACTATTTCAAATACTTTTTTTAAAATCAGAAAGTCAGACAGAGCTATGTCTGGATTCTTAACTGGATTTGGTCTCTCCCCCCCCCCCCCCCCGCCGCCACAGTGTTGTCTGATGGCTTTTCAGAAGAGCTTATACAGATTAACTTTCCCAGAGTTTCGTCAGAAATGTGCAAGAGTCAAGATAGTTATGTATCTACAGCAAGAGACAACAACAACAACAAAAAGGGTTTGCTCTGAAACCTGCCTAAAAAGCCCTGGCATGGCTCCAGAGTATAAACTTATTCTGTGACAAAAATTAGATGGGAAGGATTTCCAACCAATCGTTATGTCCGTTTATGAGGCCAACACAAATCTGCCAAACAGCTCATTATAATTCTTCCAATGTTAAAAGAAGAGACTTGCAACAGCACTCTCACAAATGTGGAAGGTGGCCCTCTAAGAAACTCTGATGCTCTATAACTCCTGCAAGTGGAGCTCAGAAGTTTCATTTCCAGTAAGGTAATGTTGCTCATGTCTCTGCTCAAGACTGAGTGTGTGGAGGGAGAACACAGTATTGGATCCACATGAGATTAACTGAACTTTGTTTCCAGTGTAATCAGTGGGACTAGTTAGTAATGACTTGAGTCCCGCTGATTTCGTTGGAAACAAAGTTCAACTTGTCTAGTATGGCTCCAACCCACAGAAATTACTTAATTTATTTTTATCCTACCTTTCTTCCATAAGGCTCAAGGCATGTCCCTGCCCCCCTCATGTTATCCCTGCAACAACCTTGAGAAGTAGGTAAGTAGCTCTAGGCCAGGGAACCTGATGGCTGAATGGAGATTTGGATCTCCTTGACCCCAGCCCAACACTCTATTCTGTACTCACTGATGGAGGAAGAGGAGTGTGGGGGGAGCGCACCGCCCCCCAGCAGCGCAATCACAGTGGGGTGCCATCGCAACTGCCCCCGCGACTGACCACGCCCCCACAGGTAGTGTGCCACGCCCCCAGGACGCGTACCAGCCTCGCCCCCGCCTGCTCTCCGCCCCCCCCGGTGCCGGAGCATGAAGCTCCTCCACTGTCTGTACTGTACACTGAGTCTGAAATGCCATTCATTCATTCATAACAACTGGATTGCTATGAGCTTTGGGCAGTACCAAGCTAAAGTAAAGCACTTTTAACTCCCATTGCTTTAATTGTGGGAAGAGCTAAATTTGCCCTGCTGAAATCAACAGGAGTTTGAAGTGCTTATAGTGACGCATTTGCTCTAAGTGGGTGCACTGAATCAAACGGATTTTGATTCAAGGATTATTTTTTTAGTTGTTCAAGTCTGTAATCCTGGGCTGGGTAACCTGTGGCCATAGGGGTACTGGAGAAATTTGATTCAGTTTGTATTCAAAGCTGAACTCTTCTAATTTGCACTTTTTGAAACAAGATGTGAACCGAAACATAGTCATCCTTCAAAATTTTACACTATTGTGATACAGTTCTCCAGCCAAGTACTGAGTACAAAAATGCATATATTGGGAGTAAAACATGAATAACACATTCATTAGTGAAAGTAACATACAAACATGCATCTCATCAGGATAAATTGTTTTGCAAAAATGTGTATGTTGTTGTTGTTTAAATTTCTGTACCATCTTTCATCTAAAGATCATGAGGCAGTTCAGTTTACAGTATAGAAACACAAACATACATACCATAATAACACACACACACACACACAAAGTTTAAAAGGCCATGAATTGTTTAATTGGCCAAAGGTCTGGAAGAAGAGAAATGTTTTTGCCTGGTTTCTAAAGATATGAAACAAACGCCAAAAGTGGAGAGCCACCACAGAAAAGGCCCATTCTCGGATTGCCATAAAATATACACAAAAATGTGTATACAGTTGTACCTTGGGTTAAGTACCTAATTTGTTCCAGAGGTCCGTTCTTAACCTGAAACTGTTCTTAACCTGAAGCACCACTTTAGCTAATGGGGCCTCCCGCTGCTGCCGCGCCGCCGGAGCACGATTTCTGTTCTCATCCTGAAGCAAAGTTCTTAACCCGAGGTACTATTTCTGGGTTAGCAGAGTCTGTAACCTGAAGCATCTGTAACCTGAAGCGTATGTAAGCTGAGGTACTACTGTATTAGCATCTGGGGCTGCTGATATAGTCTTCATATGCCTTGGCAACACCCCTAAGTGCCTCTTAGGACCATTTCTCATACCCACTAAGCTCCACCTCTGTACTAGTATAGGTCTTCCAATTGCTTCTGGGCTGAGTAAGAAGGGGTTGCTGCTGGTAAACAAACTGATTTAGGTACTTATGTTTCATAGCTTAGTTGGTCACATTGTTGACAGGGAGGTGTCGGGAAGGTAAGATAACAGGTGAGCACCGTTGAGAGTGGAGGTCATTTCTGAAAGCCAGAACCCTGATTTGTGAGGAGAGGGCTAAAGAAGGTCTCCGTAATCACTATAAGATGGGGCCCAAGATTTGGGGTCATGTCTTGTCATGCACCTTGGAATGGGCAGGGTTTTGTTCGCACAAGTTGACTTTAAGTTACTTTTCTCATATCCCTTGCAGACATAGTTTAAATAACATGTGGCCCCAGTTCAACCCATTCCCGAGTTGTAGAGATTGTCATGAGACTGATTGTCATCTGATATACATCCCCTCGTGATGACTGACTCACATATTAGGGGGTCTGAAAGTGAAACATACTTTCTTATTAGTCATGAATCTCCCCCTCCCACCCCGGCCACATGGCAAGTTTTTGCTCGCTGGGAATTATTTTATCACTATGCTAAACATTCCATATTTCTCTCTCTCAAATTAATTAATTTTGAAAATCCTACCTATCCTTGGAAAGAACCCTTTATTGCAGAGAGAAGATCCTGAAACAATGGAGGGAGAGTATAGGTGTGGTAGTTTAAGGCCCTTATAAGAAGGCCTATATGACCCAAATACTGGCTAGATCACCTCGCCTCACATTAATCTACCCATCCACTGAGATTGCCATCTGAGACATTTATTTTGGGTGGATCCGAAGTGGAGAGAAAGCCTTTGCCATTGTGGCTCCTCGTCTTTGGAATTTCCTGTTCAGGAAGGCCTGCCTCACACCCTCATTGTACCCTTCACCAGACTCGAGGTTTTTAGTACTGCTAATGGTAACATTTTTTAAAGTTAGAGTTGTTTTTATTTTTCACGTTTATTTAAGTGGATTGTTGTCATTTTAGCTTGTTGTGTTAGTTTATATCCTTTTATTTTATTTTATTTTCTATTGTTTTAGATTGCTGCTTTTTTAGCTTTCCTGGAAACACAGATTTACGTTGAAGGTGCAGGTTATAAGTTGTGTAAATAAAAATTCAGTGACCCAGCCAAGAAATAATAAGGCACTGAAAGATATACTTTGCCAGTGCGACGAGTTTCTGATGATTAACTGGTAGTCACCAAAAGTGGAGGGCATGGGTGCTCACCTGACCCCTGGTTGGTCGCATCATGGTTGCTTACTGGGAGGCTGGAGGAAGGAGTCGTGAAACAGCAGCAAGGTCGGTGCAGTCTGGCAGAGCCAATCAGGTAGTTCCACTGGCCTGTTTGCACCAACTTCACTGACACTTTGTACCTCCTCATCTATTGCAGAAACACAACCAGTTGGAGCTGAGGGGAGCAGTGGCATTTCACACACCTCAAGGAGTGAGTGTACAACCTTCTCCCCCCCCCACACACACTTAATAGAATGTGTGGGTTGTATGCTTCATGAGGAGATTTGAAGTCAGATTTGCAGGATTATTTGCCCTTTTTCTGAAGGTGAGAAAAGCCTCCATGTATACAAGTCCTCAAGTCACATGCCTGCCTCGCCCTCATCTATTAAGTTATATTCAGGGCTTTTTTTCAGCTGGAACTTGTCTGAACTCAGTTCTGGCACTCTCAGGTGGGTGCCATTGCCATTCTAAGAGAACAAGGGAGGTGTTCGTGGTGAGTTCCGGCACCTCTTTTTCTAGAAAAATAGCACCGGTTATACATATGCGATAGGTGAGAGCCACAGGCACATGGCTATACCTCCACCATATGAGAAGGAGGCAGAACTGAGTAATGGCGTGTTGAGGAACTCAACAACAAGAAGAGATTTGACTATAAAAGATTTATTAAATACTGACAGGGTCAAAGTGGAAGGAAGAGGCAGCTAAGACTCCAAGATATGACTGAGAACTGTTGGCATAGCAACAAGTCACATGGGTAACAGACTCAAATTATTTACTGACTGCAGTGAAAAGTCTGAAAGGGATGAGTCATGCATGTGCAACTGAGGGGGTAAAGTCTCCACGCAGAGACTTTACCACTACCTTTTCATGTGAGGAGCCATTTGTCTGAAACCTCTGTGTGAAAATCACCAAAGTTACCACATCAGAGAAAAGCCTTCAAAACTAGCGTAGCATAGGAGAACTTTTGCAATTTTCATGTGGGGCTAATTTCAGACAATTGGCTTTCTTCATGAAACTGGAGTGGTGACACAGCAGGACACAGCCAACTCAGAGATGTGCTGGTGGTGTTCCCCGAAGAGCATGAAATGCAGCATCCCAACAAACAAGCAAAAGGACATGAATTGGGAGGTGGGGGAAGAATGGGGAAAGGCAGCGCCTCCTTCCTATGGATGTATTGTGTTGTGCTGAGACCAGTACCAGAAAAGAATTGATGGGCTGAAAGTCATATTGACTTGAGATTTTGCTAGTTCAGGCCCTCCAATCACATCACAGGTTGGGCCCCTCACTCATTCACTTTCTGTGTCTGAAAATTACCTGGTAAAAGGGGCAGGGAAAACCTTTGGTTGGAAATCAGGCCCTGTCTACTTTTTCACAGCTGAATGCAAGCCCTTTCTGCTGCCACTGTAATAAGTGGAGCTGAGCATTCCCAATCCTTAAACTGCCATGCTGGAGAGGTCTAGGTATCAGTGAAGGTGTTTGCCTGCCTGGGTCTGCTGATAGGAGGTCTCTGTGCAGATCTCCACTGTATCCGCTGAGGATGCAGGTCAGTAGAAGCTACCACCAGCAGTACTTCCCCTGGCAATAGCCACTGTCAGCCCACAAAATGGGAAATTTATGGAATGGCATGGAACTGGACAGGCCACAGATCTTCTGAATCCAAAGCTGGTCCAGCTATTAGTGATAGGCCAGATCTAGGTCTCTCTGCTTCGACAACCAGGAGCAGTGAAAAACAGCAGTCTCACTTTGCTGCCCCTTCCACCCAGACTGACATGAGGGACCAGGCCTGGGGTGTGGCGCTGGCTCTTTGATCCATTCAGCCTTGATTACTCCTGACTAGGAGGAAGGATTGCTCCCTTTGATCCAAATCTTAACTATCGAAACCAGGGATGAGGAACTTCAGGACCTGAGGCCTTTCAGGCCGCTCTGTCTAGCATTTGGGACTATCCCAGGGCCACACAAAATTTGTGCCCCAGTATGGTGACAGCACAGGAATTTGCAAGGTACACAATGGTCAAGCCTGCAAGCATGGACGATCTGTTAAGCTGCTTGGTCTTTAGGTAGGTAGCAAGTTGATCACACCAAGGGGTGTGTCCAAAATCTGAAGCTTTATAGGGCCTGATGGAACTATTTTGGCCCCAATTTGTCGTACTAACTCCTAGTCTGCTGCGCTGATGAAGCCTAAGGGTAGCTGTGACTAGCTGTCTCATTGTCCTGATTTGAGCCGTCTGCCACGCTGTGTATCTTTAGTTTCTTGACCTCAATAGATTTCTCTCATTAATTTGATTTGCGTTTATGTACAAAAATAAAGAAAGGGAGAGAGAGGGAGAGAGAAAGCCACATCTCTTATTGTGTTTATCTCGCCTGTCCTCTTTCTGTGTACATGGCTTCATATATGAATTAAATTTTCCGAAGTGGGAGCAATGAGTTATTCAGGCTATCTATAAATATAACGGCATAGCTCAGTATAAATGTGCTTTAATTTAAACATACTTAAGCCACCAAGGGGATTTCAGGATTAGTCTAATTGGACCTACAGAGCTGCTGCCCTGATGGATGTGATGGGATGCATTTGTATAATTGGCTTGGTACAGCTCTAAGGCGCCCGGGTGGGAAGTGAAAGCAAAGCGCAGAAATGGCTAATGCCAACTCTGCCAGTGGCAGAAAATATTCTGGGCTGCTTTGGAGAACCCAACATTTCAGGTCCATTCAGAGTGAAAACTCGGAAATGTATATGCTGACATTAACTCTGAAACAGAACTCATTGTGGCACCATCTATCTCAGTGAAATCTGAGACGTACAGTAGTTAATGTTAATAGTCAGGTGCTGATCTGCTCTGCTGATAAGGGAAGTCATGGATGATATACAGTGCAAATGTATACAGTGCAAAGCCTTCCTCTCTTCTATAGTGTTTGGTATAATGTGGTATGTGTGTGTTGTGCCCATGTTGCTGTGTTAAGCAAATGTACAGCAGAAAAGCAATAGTTTGTTCTGTCTCCTAAACTGACTTAGTAGTCTAAATAACTAGATATTTATAAATCACCAGGAAGTCCCCATTTCAACTCTCCCTTCAGTCTGGAGCTCAACAGGCAGACTTGAGCAACCCACTCACTCTTTCAGCCTCAACTCCTGATACGCAATGTGAGAATAATGAAACCTTACGTTGTCAGTTTCATTGAGCTACCATATGCGAAATGTTTTGAATGCTGTGCAGGACAATATAAATGGTAAGTACTGGTATCCTGTTTTAGCCCCCTCCAAAGGTCTTATCAAAATCATAGTCAAAAGCCATGAGGCCCAAATGACACTACACAAGCTGCTTGTGGCTTACAATTTGTTCAGGTGTGTCTTAAGAAAGTGGGAAGGAGGAAGAGAGCGAGGGAGGCAGGGATATAGAGCATCAGGGCCTGCTCCAGTTGCATTGTCCCCTCCTCACCACAAGGGCAACTCAGGGCAGACTTTGGCAATATGGCACCCAGAGCGAGGACCAATTTTAGCACCCTCCCACAAAATATTTATTTTCCTTTTAAAAAGTATGTGTCCCCTCAGCTCAGCGCCCTGTTCAGGAGTACTGCCAGCAGTGGCAACAAGGCAAGGCAGCACTTCTTTCCTGTTTCACCTCAGGCAGCAAAACAGGACATGCCACTCATTTCAGGGAGTGAAATGAATCCATTTTAGTTCTCTCACATCCTACCCCCATCAGCTTTAAAAGCACCTAACAAACACAAACACAAACCTGGACCAGTTAGTCTGTAATTTGACATGTTTCTTATCTACAGGAATCTCCCTTATGTATGTTACTTTCATACAAATTCACACACACACACACACACACACACACACAACAGGGTAGATTATGAAACCTTCCCACCCCCACAACCTTAAAACATAGCTGTCAAGTGTCCCTTATTTGAAGGGACAGTCCCTTATTCCAGCGCCATGTCCTGCTGCTGTCCCTTATTGATGGATGTCCCTTAAATGTCCCTTAAATGATGTCCCTTAAATTTCAAAGGAAGCAGCTCCTCTCCCTCTCTCCCTGCCGTCCAGGGAGGAGGAAGCCTCCAACTTGGCTGTGTTGCTCACCCAATAAGAAGTCTAAGAACGACTAGGGGGTGGAGCTTGCATGCCATGTGTGTGGCTAGTTAATGCAAGCTGAGGAGGTTTTTGAATGCTGGATGCCATTTTGTTGCACGTGCTGCTGCAAACTTTGCAGTGCAAAGCCAGGCCGGGGAACCATCTTAAGTTGAGGCTGCATAGGCCTTGTGATGCATGTGATTCAGATTCTATTGATTTGAACCTCTGGTTACAAAGTTGGTTGGACAGTGTTCTCGAAGCTACCCAGCATGAGTTTGACCAAACTTCAGGAAGACTGGAGTGCCTGGAACAGGTGAGGCTGCAGATCCCTTGTTTTGGCTGCTGGTCCCTTATTTTCAAATCTGTAAGTTGACAGCTATGCCTTAAAACTGTGAAGGCTGCTCTTATAGGACACGTACTAGAGCTAATCCTTCAGAAATTTGGCAGGATTAATCTTCTCAGAAAGAGATAAACCTGCAAATTTCATCCAGTTCTGCCATTGTTTTAAAGGTTGCAGATGGCTCTTTTTAAAAAAGTAAGCATTCCATCCATGCAAGGATCTATGTTTCCACAATGGGACTTTTCTCCCTCTCTCTTCCCCCTTTTCATCTGTTCTGGGGTTTCCCCAAACCCTCCACAGCAGATCTGAAGCATGCACAGGGGGAAGAGGGAGGTGAAAATCTCATTGAATGACCAGAAAACCTTGCGCTGGTAGGATGATATGCTTAGCACTACATTGGATACAAGCTTTTATAATTAGCTCTGGCAAGATATACAACCAAGTGTCTTGCCATAACTACAGTTTCTATCTGAGAGGAAGACTGAGGAAGAATATAATAGCCTTATATCCAAATTAATGTGTCAGACAAACAGAGAGCACCCCTTAACTTAAAACATGGTAAAACACATTTTACTGCTTATTCACTCAGTATACTTTGGGATGTAAAAATGTCATCCAGCGGATTTATTGCTCCTCTTGGGTTTGCACGCTTTCTGTGGGAAATCTCCTTGTTCCAATAAACCAGGATGATAGGAAGCATTTTATTAGGGTTTACTTTAAAAAATCCCACAAGCACAGAGAAGCCAAGACAGCTATTCAGTGTGCAGATGGTAATATAGACAGAGCATAAAACAGAGAAATTGGTTAAAACTGCAAATATAACGATCTCCTTCACCTCACTAGTCTTAATGCAAGGCCTGTACATTACCTCTGTCACTTGGGGGAAAGGGGGAAATGGCCTCCATGTAATAGCTGCTCAGCCTTGCTCCCACAGTTGGGTAGTACTTCACATCTGTGTGTGGTTTTTCCTTGTGGGTTTCATAGTATCTCAGGAGGTACCTGCTTCAGCCTCTCCATTGATGCTCCACTTATGTTCATGGTGGAAGAAAGCTGTGTTTGTTTCAATGTGACTTGGGTTGTACAGATTGTAAGACTGCATGAAATCAGATGCACCAGTGTCTTCAGTCTTCAAGGTTTGGGATGGGGGTAAATTGTCGATTGAAGAGGATTCACACACTTTATGAAAATAGTCGATTTAATTGTTTACATTTGTATCACAACCTTCCTTAAAGGTAAACCTCTCCAGTTTACCCTCACCAATCCTATGAGACAGGTTTGGATGAGAGATGTAATGTGTCAGGTTCCAAGTCATCAGTGAGCTTCATGGCTGGCTGGAGATTTGAATCCTGGCATTCTGCAGGCCCAGCCCTACAATTAGACAGAGTGAGGCAACCATCTCAGATAGCATATGCTGGGAGGCAGTTGTGGCAGCAGTCCACCCATTCTTTCTGACCCCTGAGCCATTCACTCCTTTTAAGGGGGCAGAACTGTGTGTGCCATGAGGTCTAGTCTTCTAAACCCTCTAAACTAGTGGTAGTATTTATACATTGGGCCCATGGTATACCTGTAATTACATGAGTAATTCTATTAAACATCTGCAAAATTCAGAAAAGGAGTCAATGTATCAATTTACAAATTGGATAAAATCTTTATATAATAATACTTCCCCATATGGCTGCAGTACTCCAGAAAGAGGGATTCCCCACAGAGCTAAATAAACCCCATTCCCTCCTTCTCTTCCTCAGCACATGTGCATTCAGTGCGTCAGAAAAGGACTCTGCAAGGTTTTGCTTTGCTTTGAAATTCCACTTGTTTTTATTATAGGATTCATTCATTTATTAAAATCACATTTCTTTCATTCATTTTGATCACATTTGTTGCATTTATAGTGCATTTATAGTGCTTCTTTCTTTCTTTCTTTCTTTCTTTCTTTCTTTTCTTTTCTTCTTGAGTCCTGTGGTCACAGCAGCAGGGCTTTTCTTGGTTAGTGCCTCCTGATGGCCACCATTTCCCCCCAAGACATTGTCATTCTGGGTAACTTTGACAAAAGTATGACAAAAACATTGCATACTCCAAGTGGAAGCCACCATTTTGTGTGTGTGGTGGATGCAATTACACCACCCGAAATGGCTGGGAATTATGCAACAATTGGGACATTCTGGGAAAAGAAAATGCTGGCTGCCAGAAGTTAACTGCCAAAAGGTGCTTTGCTACTGCAAAAGGTTAAACTATCCCAAATGATTGAGGTAACAGGGTAATGGAAACAATTCATTGCTCTTTGCACTTCATAATGAAGGAAAGTTAACCCAAATAAACCTCATCCAGTTCAACTCCCCCCATCCCATCTGTTATGAAACAAATGCTCATTCCTAAACCAGAGTAGTCCAGGAAATGGGAGATTGATACATTCCCCACCCCCCCACCCCCATTCTGCCTCAGCCCTCCATTGCAGAGCTTGATCAGAATGGGAGGTCTGGATGGCACAGATCTCCCATTCCCTGAAGCAGCTGGTCGACCAGCCTGCACACATGTTCAAGTATGTATATCAGAAATAGGGAACCTCTGGCCTGTGGGCCAAATGTGGCCCTTCAGACCTCTCAGTCTGGCCCCCAGGACTCTCCCCCAGGCCACGCATCCTGCTGAGAGGCACCTCTTGCCAGACCTACTTTGCCCTCTCCTTGGTTGTTCTTGGCTGTATCTTGAACTCTGATAATACTTCTTGTTTGCCTGGACAGATTGTGTGATTGTGAATAAGCTAGCCTGCTGCTCATTGATTGTTCTGCTCACTTTTGCCTCTGGCTCCACCCAGTACTGGCATGTGGCCTCTGGAAGGTTGCCCAGAAGACAATGTAGCCCTCAGGCCCAGAAAATGGTTCCTTGCTGCTGGTGTTTACAAAGGAGAGAAGGGGGGGGGCACACAGGATCCTGCTCATTCGTGTTGGGATCTCTCTCCACACAGGAAAGCCATGGAATACAAGAGATAACACAGGATCAGACTTTCATGGGATTTTGACCCCACTTCATATCCAACACACACACACATGCTGTTCTGCGCCTATTTATGAACAATTATGTTCATAATCAGGCGAAGTGAAGTCTATTCCACAGAAGTTTGCTTTATGAGAAATACGTTTGTCTTTAAGATGCTGTAAGAGTCTCTGTAGCATTTGTGCAGCAGACTTAGAGAACTACCCCTCTGGAATTTGCCTGAGCGATGTATGACCAATCTTCCAGGTTATATGTCTTGGCTTCCCCTCAAAACTCCAACGCTTCTGCCAGATATCTGCAGCCAATTGGATTGGGAAAGTACACAGTACATGGCTGTTTCCGGTTTACACAGCCTCGGAGTCAGTGCGTACTTTCAATGTCTGACTGGCTTCCTGGCTTTGAGAGTAACTTGGTTGAAACTTCAAGGAGCAAGGGGAAAGACTTCTCTAAAGTCCCACAAACTGGACGGCATATCCAAGGACTATTTAAACCTTCTTATCTGAATCCTGCTCTCTCTGATCCTGGAATGGTACCTCTACCTGTGCTTCCCATATGCCAAAAAGCTCTGGCTCTGTTTATCTAAAGTAGCGCCAAGGGGCATCTATTACACAGAACAGCGTGTCTTCTAGATGCAAAAGGAAAGTCTCTATTAAACACTGGGATGGGATATGCTGTACACCAGCCTTTCCCGACCTGGTGTTCTGCAGATGTTTTGGACTACAACTCCTAATAGCCCCAACCAGCATGGACAATGATCGCAGATGATGAAAACTGTAGACTAAAACATCTGGTAGGCACCTGGTTGGGGAAGCCTGACACACACTCGTGTTGGATGGATGCATCCCTATATTCCAAAATAGACATTCTGTTTATTTACACCATGCTGGATTTTACACCTACATTTCCTACTGGAAGGTGAGCAATATATACAAATGTACATGCATCTCTGAGTATAAGAATACATGCTGATTAGCCCAGGTTTCCCAGATAAAGGAGTTTTAAAGACTTATATTAATGCATATATACCATACACGGTGTTGAGGGAAAAGGGAGTAAAAGATGCAACTGTTCTCTAGATGTGCACAGATGTTGTGATCAATAGAAGTCTTATTTACATTTTATTATGATAATGAAATTTGACATTGCTCCTTATATCTAATCCAACCTTATTAGGCAGCTGAGTGCAAGTCTTTGACCTCTTCCTTTTGACAGTCCTTCAGGTATTTGAAGGGTGCTATCAAACTCCCCCCAATCTGGCTTTCTTTTCTCCAGGTTAAACATACCCAGTTCCTTCATATGACATGTTTCTCATGCTGTTGACCATTTTTGTTGCCCTTCTCGAAACCTGTTTCAATTAGTCTATATCCTTCTTTGGAGCCTTGGATGACTTTATATTTATTTTGGATTGGATTGGCAATGGTGTTATTATTTCTGAAACTGGTGGAGGATATTTGACACTCTTCCTTTCCCTGGACTTTTGTTTTTAAGGGAAGTGCATTCCTGAAATGGGCACAGGCAGCATTACTAAAGGGAAAATCAACTCTGTGTCACCTCACCACATCTCAGCATGTGAATCTTATTTAAGTAACTATTTTTTTATTTAAAAAATCCCCTATGATTTTAACTTCCCCCCAATGGATGGGCTGTATTCTTCTGATTAGGTCTGACTAGGAGTCAACAATATGCTTTCAGAGATCTGATTATCTTTGTCACACACATACTGCCTACTTGGGCTTCTCTTGGAATTTGAACAGCAAAACTGTAGAGAATTTTGTCAAGAAGGACTGTCATTTTCGCAGTTGCTCATAAACAATAATATTCATGATACAGATTAACAGATCTGCTTAGCCGCTAAGCTAAGTGGTTTGGTTGAAATGTGAGATAACAGTAATTCTCTAGTACAATAATTTCATGTGCTATTTCCTGGGTGCCAATAGATTTCCCCCTTGATCTCCTCTGTTTTCACAGGGCCTAGTATGTGACCAGGTGACAAGTGACAAAAGTCTCCTGCAATGGAACTGCATTATAATACAAGTGAATGAATGAATGAATCTTTATTTGCGTCAGCCATCGGCCATAGCAACAATACAGCAATGCAATATACAAAGAACAGAAATAAAAAGTTGATTATATAAAACACACTTTAGGGTCCTAAATCAGCAGTTAAATAGTGGACCTTATTCTGATTGCCCCATCTAAAAACCTTGCAACCTCTGCTGTCATCTGCTACTCTTGAACTGCCAAGAGAAAGGACACTGTGGCAGTGGTTGGGTGACCCAGAATGGACAATAAGAGAGGGGCGATAATCTCATTCTTCAAGTCTTTATAAAGAGTGCAAGCCAAAAGGGCATGCACCACTGGTACAGAAAAAAATTGCCTTAAGAACTTTGATAGGACAGCTTCCGTAGATCCAAGGTAAGTGCCTGTCCAAATTTGAGCCCCATATAACAACTGTGTTAGGGGTTTAGCTTGGAACATTTCCAGGACTGAGGGTATATGTCTGGACACATGCGCCATCTGTTTCCTACACCTGCATTATAATACAGGTGTAGAAAACCGATGGAGCATGTGTCCAATAAATCCATTAAACATGCAGAATTAAATTTCTAGGTTTCTGGATATACTATAAATATACAGCAAAATCCAGGCCCTAAGACCATGGTGTGCCCTTCAGGCTCTTAATCAAACCCTTTGAAACACCCCCACTGCCTTTATTAAGCAAAACAAGATGGAGGGATCCTGCTTGGTCCCCATTCACACCCTCGAAGTTCTCCATGCCTAGACTATGACAATGATATCATTGCAGGACTTTCAAGTATAAGGAGCCCAGCCCAGAGCTAATCTAGAGTTGGGATGACTGATTTTTAAAAGTAACGTTTTGAAATAATTTCTGGTGTGGACCTGTCTTTCCTTACTTAAAGTTTACAAACACAAATAGAGGACACACACATACGCAAAGCTGCATGAGGCTGAATTCCACCTAGCATCTGTACAACACCTGCAACACTATAGGCGCTATGGCTAAATAAATGAGTAGTAATAATAGGAAGTAAAGGAGGAGGAGGAGCAATTCCAAATTTGATGGGACCCTCAGCAAAGTGATCTCTGAAGGGCACATTCTTATAATGATGGAACCATTCAGGCTTACCCAACTATGACAGCAGCTGGGAGCTACCACTTTGATTTCCCATAATGCCCTGGTGTGTTTAACATGGGGGTGTTGGGAAAATTAAAATAGGGGCTCACAGACCCAGCTTACTGATGTGGAGGATCTGGGACATGTGCCCTGCTGGGGCCCAGGAAACAACCCTAGGATGGCAGGTGTTGGTGCCCAGCAGGAAGAGGAGAAAGTGTTTCTATTTTCAGCTTTGCTATCAGATTTCAGTGATATTTATAGGAATTACATGAAAGGATGAAAGAGAGCATATTAACCTAGAAGGCAACTATTTTTATTGTAAAGGGAAAGGGACCCCTGACCATTAGGTCCAGTCGTGACTGACTCAGGGGTTGTGGCGCTCATCTCGCTTTATTGGCCAAGGGAGCCGGCGTACAGCTTCCGCGTCATGTGGCCAGCATGACTAAGCCGCTTCTGGTGAACCAGAGCAGCGCACAGAAACACTGTTTACCTTCCCGCCGGAGTGGTACCTATTTATCTACTTGTACTTTGAAGTGCTTTCGAACTGCTAGGTTGGCAGGAACAGGGACTGAGCAATGGGAACTCACCCCGTCACAGGGATTAGAACCGCCAACCTTCTGATCGGCAAGTCCTAGGCTCTGTGGTTTAAACCACAGCACCACCCGCATCCCTATTTTTATTGTATGAAGCATAATTAGCTAGCAACCGGTAACATGTGCTTTTAGCCAATGATTGCAGGTAATTCTATCCTAGGCAAAACAGTCAGACTTGTGTGTCGAGACCCCGAGACCACCCCCTCGTTGATGAATAAGACACAAGGACACAGATATTAGGTTAATGTTATTGGGCTAATTTAGGCCACAACTTTATTGGTTACAGAATGTGAGCGGTATTGGCTTAGGCATTGGAATTGACCTGACTTTTTCTGACTCCTGCCCATCATGCAGGGAGTCCAGCAAGGGTCAACCACCGGTAGTGGGAGCCCTGTCGATGCAAACCAACTTGAGCTTCCCCTGGGTTCCCAATGGGGTCGTGGCATGGCCCTTGCCCAGCCCCGGACTTAGGACAAGATCCACACCCCCGGATTCCTTTAACGGAATATCCTTAAGCTTGGAGGGGCAGGTGATGGCCACACCTCCTGCCACAAGAGCCCAAGGCTCGCTGCCAAATATCCTCACACCTGCAACCAATCCTTCATGCCCTCTGCAATATTGGCCAACCAGACATTGTTCCCCCAATTGGAAAATGTACGCCATCATCTCAAAATAGGGTCATCTTGCTGTAAACAATGGTCGGGTGTGTAATCACCCAACCGTCCAGCATGAGTGCCTTCTGTGCCACCGAATGATTCAAGCGTTTCCTGCTATAATCAGTTGCAGCTGGGCACTTTCTGGTTGAGATCAGGTAAGTCTCTGGCTCGGGTTCCTTTCTGAACTACTAGTATTTGGTTTGTGAATGAACCCTGAGGATGATGGGTGTGGACTGTATGGTGGATCTGTTGGGCAAATTCCATGGGACACAGAGGTCTGATCCACATAGCCATAGCCATCACTTGATGGCAAGTGATGACTTGTACACTTGTATATGCCATTATATGCTGTAAATGAGGTTAAAGACAACAGCTGTAAATGCTGTTAAAGACAACAGCTAGAATTTTCATATTATGTCATATATTCCAAACATATTCCTTTTAAATTTTAAATTTAAACCATTTTAAATGGTTTAAGGTCACACACTGTGCACACATCAAGTCAAGGGTAGAGAAATCACATGAGAAGCAAGTGAAGAACACGAACATGGATGTGACCAAGCCTACAGCTGAAGCTGCAGTGATCAAGTGTGTCAGTTCATCCAAAGTTTAACCATCTAGAGCTGATCGGAATGAATAGCAGTGGCCCATAGTGATGCCGTTTCACAGTCACCTCAGGGTGCCTTCTAGCTTCATTTGAGGCAAATGTGACTTTGCCACAGTGTCATTTTTTATTAAGATAACTGTCTTTAGACGTCCATGCACATTGTGCTAAATCACTCCCTGCTGTTTCATCAGACTCCATCAGATTACTCAGCGCTGTATAAAAGATATTAGTCACTGCTGTCATCAGACTTTCTGTGGGATAACCTCTGTTCTCTACGTCATAATCCCCATTTTATAGAATGATCTGGAAGCTTGTTTTTGCTTGAAGAGCCCTGAACAACCCCTTCCTCACTGTTCAACAGTGTAAAAAAAATCTAGTATTTCACCACCTCAAGGTTATTCATTCCAGACAAAAAAGTAATCCGTATTTACAGGAAACTGAATAGTTTCATGTTCCCCACTTTGCTGCAAAAAGGTTACTCAAAAGAAAAGTTTAGTGTTTCTTTCTATGATGCTGCTTATGTCTTCACTGGATGCCACTGGATGTCAAACTTAGTTGATATCTTTTTTCAGTTTCTAGGGTTCAACCCTCTGGCTCCAACCCTCTTATTTCATCTCTATGGAAGGTCTTCTTCCCGCTTCTAACAGGAAGTAATGAAGCTATTTGTTCCTAAGTGGGTAGAGAAAAGACTCCAAAACTGTTTTTTTCTGAACCTTCAGGGGGAAATTATATTGAGTTCTACCAATTTTTTTTTTTTAAGACCTTCAGTACCTTTTGAGTTAACCCAAGGGGTGTTTTGGGACGCTTACCAATTTCCAGTGTATAGCATGAAAGAGAACCATAGCTTTCCTTTGTTAACTCAGTTGTCAATACAGCTTGCTGTCAGGCTTCAGTGAATCTGATCTCTCCCACGGGGGGCAGCCAAGAATCAGATAAACAAGAAGAGTTCTTACTAAGTCTTTGATTCAATATTCACAGAGAGAGGCTTAGTAAGGTGCCCTCTATTTCAGTAATGGCGTTGCTCCAAGTAAAGCCCCACCCCCTCTGTCTCTCCTATTATACATCATCCCTGTGCTGGCTGATCTGTGCTTTCTGCCTCTGAGCTTTCTGTTCTCCTACTTCCAATGCCCGCCAGGGTTCTTGGAGGGGGGGGGTCTGGGATGCTTTCTAAAGACACTGAGTCTGTCAGCTGTCTCTCCCCTGGTGCTTTTTGCACGCCTGGAAGAAGTGGACAATTTGAATCCTTCCAGTCAGGATTCAGGCCTAATCATGGGACTGAAACTGCCTTGGTCACACTGGTTGATAATCTCCTGCAGGCTAGGGACAAAGGTGAGAGTTGTTTCCTAGATCTGCTGGATCTCTCAGCGGCTTTTGACATCATCAACCATAACATCCTTCTGGACTGTCTACAGGGGCTGGGAGCTGGGGGCACTGTTATACAGTGGTTCCGCTCCCTCCTCCTGGGGCGTGTTCAGAAAGTGGTGGTGGGGGGATGAGTGTTCAGACCCCTGGGCTCTCACTTGTGGGGTGCCTCAGGGTTCTGTCCTCTCCCCCATGCTTTTCAACATCTATATGCAGCCGCTGGGAGAGATCATCAGGGGGTTTGGGCTGGGTGTTCATCAGTATGCGGATGGTACCCAGCTCTACCTCTCTTTCAAATCAGAACCAATGAAGGTCCTGTGTGAGTGTCTGGAGGTGGTTGGAGGATGGATGGCAACTAACAGATTGAGACTGAATCCTGACAAGACAGAAGTACTGTTTTTGGGGGACAGGAGGTGGGCAGGTGTAGAGGACTCCCTGGTCCGGAATGGGGTAACTGTGCCCCTGAAGGAGCAGGTGCGCAGCCTGGGAGCCATTTTCTGATTTGCTTCAGATACCAAAATATCTTGGGCCAGCCCTGAGGACAGCAATTGGATGGCAATGTCTTGTGGGTGCCCCATAGTAAGCGAATGACTAAAACATATCAATTCCACACTAATATGGAAGCAGCTAGTAATGTTATGCATTGTACCGACAATACTTGTGCTCCAAAATCACTGAGCTAAATTGAGGAAGTCATTTTCCTCTTGTTTAAGCTATATTTAACATTTCTCCAACTGTTTACTTCAATAGTCTCATCATGCTGGGCCCTAACCAATCAACAAAGAAGAAGAGGGGGAGCACATATAACCCACACTCAACATCCTCCTTCATTTAAATGAGTGAAAACTTTCAGAAGGTCTCTCCGTCATGGTTCATGACTGAGGAGCCACAGAATGTATTTCCTCAGGAACAAAGACACTTCCTTGATCAACAGGAACAAATAAACAAAGTGAGTCAGCTATAATTGGAAACAAAGGTTATGGTCTTCAATTAAAGCTGATTATCATTCATAAACTCTGATTCAGTTTGCCTGAGCTTGTGTTCTATAAATGCTTTTCAAGTCCTTCCATCTAGTTTAATTTTTTTCAAAGGAGAATGATTAAGAAGGCTGAAATATTGCTTCACCTCACACTGTTACCATACAAATCTCTTTAGTCAGGATAATGACAGAAACTATTCAAGGACAATCATACCCTTAAAAGTTGCAAATGATGGTGGTACAACTTGACTATCAAGTTTTGATGCTTCTTAGGTATGGCAGTTGTTTCACAAGATTGATCAGAGTTTCCCTTTAGCTACCATCTCCTACCTACAGCAATCTGGTTTTATGGACAGCAGTACCTCAGGCTACCATATGCTGGTGTTTGGACCTGAACCAGGGATTCTGTGTGAAAAGGAAGTGTATCTGGAGTCTGTATGAGAAGGAAGGGAGAGAGAGAAGAGGTTTCTTTAAAAAATAATGGTGTTCTTGGTATAATTGTGGCAATGTGATAAGATCATTGGGCAACTATGAAAACTTGTGGAATAGCAGAATCAAAGGCAGCAATAGGAGAGGAAGATTTCCCTTCTTAGGTCCTTGTTACTTAAGAGGCTCCTCTTTCTCATGATCTGATATTATCAGTGCAGCCTCTCAATGGTAATATATGTAGACCTAGATCTCATGGTGATGTTGTTTCAAGAAGAAGATTCTGTTGTTGTGCAATAACTCTGCTTGGGGAGTAGCCAAAACCCAATCTGGAGTGTCATTAAGAATAATTATAGAATAAGGATGGAGAACCTGTGGCCCTCCAAATGTTGATGGACTTCACCACCAACCATTCCCAACTAGTATGGCCAAGCATTAGGGGGGATGAGAGCTATAGTCTAATAACATCTGGAGGACTTCAGGTTCTCCATCCTTGTTGGAGGACTTACCCACTTGGGCCAATCCTGTCTGGCTTACTTCCACTATGAGAACTGAGCTTGGTCAGGGGACTTCTTAATAGGAATGGAACATAGTGAGGTAGAAGCAGCTCTCCCTGTTCTTCTTTGTACTATTTCTTGCCTAATGAATGGACTTTCTTACCCCCATTTATATCTAGGCAAGGAAAGCATTTAAGATAGAGGTGATTGTCCCATATGTCTGCTGTGACCCCTTGTAAAGTATGGCATCAATGCAAAGAACATTTTCTTATGTACTGTTGAAGATTATCCATTCTTCTGCACATGTCCATGGTAAACACTTGCTTAATATCATTACATCAAGCTGACTAAATAGTTGTGAGGGGGGAAACCCATCAAAAGAAATGAATAAAGAAATGAAAACGTTGGCTTTGATACTCAAAATATTCTCACCACAAGACCCATCAGCTGGAATCCTGAAAGCGCACACACATTTGTCATTCCCATTGACTTTAGCACACAATTAGTGGGCTATTAAGTATTTTTTGAGAATTTCCTTAGCCTCCAACTGATAAAACAAATCAGTGTTGCAAGATGTGCTTCTAATGTTTATTTCTTTTCTTTTTTAAAAAAGAAGAAGCATATGCACAGTGGTTGGAACAACTGGATCTGGTTTCCCACAGTGCTTGCCATGTAATTAGACCAGCAGTTTCATTGCATTGCTTGCTTGTCTTCATATGATGTGGTGATGTGCTCTTTCACTTTGTTTTGTTGGGTGGCCTGGTGGGATTGCCACCCCAGGATTTCCCATCTGTCTTCCTGTTGCAGAGTTCATGTTGTCTACCAAAATATAAGTGAGTAAGAATTTGTATTCTTGGAGGCATTGACATCCAAAGAAAAACTGCATGCTGAAATCCAGTAGGGTTAGTCATGCTCTTTCAGAATACCAGGAAGAGTCAGGTACTGTATTCATATTTTTCAGGCCTGATACAGTAACAAGAAACATCCATGCAAGGTGCATACAAGCAAGTGTATAAATAACAGCTGAGCTTTTGTAGTCATTCATTCATTTCATATAAAATTTCACTCTAAGAAACACAGTAAAACCAAGAAAGGAGAAAGTAAAAGCTGATTGGCAAAGAAACTCAGTTTTGCAAGATCTGTCTGGATAATACAATTTTTTGATGATGTCTAAAAATGGGCAAGGATGACTCCTGCCAGACTTCTATTGGCAATGAGTTTCACAGGGCAGGGCTTGCCACACCAAAGGCTCAGCCTCTGGTAAAGGCCAAGCATGTGGGACCACCAAAAGGGCCCTATCAGAAGACCTCAGGGACTGAAGCAGAACATAAAGAATCAGGCAGTCCTTCAAGGTACTTTGGGCCCAAGTTGTATGGGCATTCAAGGTATCAGTTTGCTGGACTTGCAGCATCATTTCAGGTAGCCCTGGCTCCATTATTGTGGGACTTCTAGGCATCAAGGAAGGAGGATACAGGTGAATGTTATTTTCAACAACAGCAATGACTTTGAAAAGTATATTCATGTTTCAAATGTGGCTTTCTCCTTCCAAATATGCTGCAATTAATTACAGTGAAGCCATCAGTGTAAATGTTGCCCTACTTCAAGAAATTTAATAATCTTAGAAATTTACATTAGTACACACCAACTCTAGTTCTTAAGCTGCTGACTCCATAGTGTGGACCATTGAAATCTGGAGTAATTTTGTCATTGACATAAATGGCGTATAACAGATTGCACATGATTGACTCATGGAACTTGGGCTGCAGTATGGGCCAGAACACGTGATGTAACTAACACATGCAGAACACTTACACTAACACTAGTTTCACAGTCATTCCTGCTTCTGCGAGAACCTAAGCATTTAAGATTAGGCAAGAGTGGTTTCTAAACTACTTTAAGGCAGTTTTCTGTTTTTATGATTAACTTTTATTGCTCTTATGCTCTGTATGGTGTGGTTTGTTTGTTTTTAATGCAGGCTGCTGATAAGTTGTGATAAATATCTGAAATGAAATAAATCAATAAAGGTGTTAGGGATCAGTTGCAGCCTGTGAGATGGGGTGCTGCTGCACATAGGCACCTGTAGCTACCAACCTAATGTTTCCTCACCTTTCTGCCATCCTGTCCTGCCCACCCTGGTACGGTCCTTGGTGCAGCAGCAGGAGGAGGAGCACCCTATCTCATGCACCATGACTGCTATTAAGGATAGTAACAAAGAATCCACAACCGCCAACCCAGTTAGAAGTAGCCATGATAGTTAAAGTGATACAAAACTTATAGAAGATTAAAGGTAAAGGGACCCCTGACCATTAGGTTCAGTCGTGACCGATTCTGGGGTTGCTGCGCTCATCTCGCTTTATTGGCCGAGGGAGCCGGCGTACAGCTTCCGGGTCACGTAACCAGAGCAGCGCACGGAAACGCCGTTTACCTTCCCGCCAGAGCTGTGCCTATTTATCTTCTTGCACTTTGACGTGCTTTCGAACTGCTAGGTTGGCATGAGCAGGGACAGAGCAATGGGAGCTCACCCCGTCGCAGGGATTCGAACTGCCGACCTTCTGATTGGCAAGTCCTAGGCTCTGTTTAACCCACAGTGCCACCTGTAGTTATTCAAAGAAACCACTTTAAATTGTTTCAAGGGTTGCTGTCTTAGTGTGCTGGCCTATCCTCTGGATTTCTAACTCCTCCTTCCTCATTCTGTGTCATGAGCCAATACAAACACACCTGAAATATGCCTCAATATAATCAAATCCAAATCGCAAGTCTCATTTAGCTTCAACAGTGGCGCAGCATTGAGTTCCCCATGCCTCACCCCTCCCTTCTCAGCAAGCACCAGTGATCTGCTATGTTGGGAAGCCAGGAGAGCAATGGAGGCCCACCTGTGCTGCCTCACCAGCCACTACTGCTAAACTTTATCAACCTCCCTTCAAGGGCTGGTAAAATAGATCTGACTGTGGCAAATCTCTGTGTTTCAATCTGGATCTGTTACAACCACAAAGGAAGTGTGCATGTGAAAAGTTCAGAAATCTCCATATAGCTCTCTCCCAAGGCATTTTTCTCCCAGCCAGGTGGCGATATCATAAAAGTGACCCCGGCTAAGAGACTTTGGCTGTGTACACACCATACATTTACAGCACATCCATTCTATCCCCACCCAGCCACCGAAAAATCATGAGAACTGTACTTTACCTTTCACAGACCTGCAATTGCCATCACCCTTAGCAAATTTCATTTCCCAGGATTCTTTGGGAGGGTGCTTTAAATGCGTGGTGTGTACAAAACCAAACACCTCAAAAGAAGTGTTGCATGGAGGTAAGATTTAGAAGTGGTGACCTTCAGCTCTCCAGAGCTGCATTGTCCTTTTGATCCATAGATAGGACTTACCCTGTTTCTTACTTCATTACTGAAATCCAAGCTGTAAGTGCAGAGATCTGCTGCCATCATATTTAGTTTTGCTCTGAAAATTCAGAGCATTGCCTTGGGTTTTTCTTACTACTTATTTAGCTTTTTTTTCTGCACTGAAGTGGAATATCTGCCACTTCAGACAGTTTACATTGGAATCATCTTTCAAAGCACAACTATCCTTTGAAAAGCTGGCTGAAGTGGAACAGAGGTGAGGAAAATGGAGCACAATAATGTCAATGAACACAGAAACATTTCTTTTTATTACACGTAACCAGAATGGAAAGAGTGAAAAAAGACCCCCTTAGGACGAGTGACAGCCATGTGTGGCACAAATGTTCTCTGGTGCTGAAATGTCTGTGCTGGGGGACATTGTTGGACATTGTTCCCATCGTGTGTGATCATTGACTATGCTGGGTGAAGGTGATGGGAGTTTGAGTTCAACAACATTAGGAAGGGCAAAAGTTCCCCACTGGTTGAGGGAACTGGCATTGTGGCAGAAGGCAGTTGCGCAATCCTTAAAATGGTTGTAAAAAGTCCTGCATGTATATCTGAATGTGGGTACAGATCTCTTGGTGATTATTAGGAACCCTGTTTTTAAAACTTTTTTTAAAAAGTCAAGATTCATTTCGCTCTATTCCTGATGTGTCAGGTATTTATCTGATAAAAGCTCTTAAGAAACAAAAGAGTGAGCGCCTAGCCTGCTTAGGAATGGGTTTGGTGAGTCATGAACCTAGACCTTCCCCATTGATTTTAAGAATGATTTGATTTGCGTGATAAAATTGATAAATATGTGTCACATGAATCCTTGCTATTTTTATTGCTGGCAGCCTAGTTGGAGACAGCTAAACACTGGAAATTATTGGCAGTGTTTACAATTGATGCTTTCTGCATAGATTATGGAATATAGCAATGGCAGATAAAGGTATTTTTGTACTGAAAGGAGCCAAAGGAAAGCTAAACGACTGGACTTTCACACAGTCTGGCATCCATTTATGGATTATATCCAAACACCTGGGCAACAACTGAGTATATCACAAGCTTTCCTTTAACTGTGCTTGTCTTGCATTGCTACATACAAAACTCAATTTTCTATTCATACCCAGGTTGGCAAAATAGACATTTCATTTCATTTCATTTCATTATATGAATCATTTAGAATGAGAGCTGCTGCTAGTGGAGTGTTACTTACCTTAGTTTGTATTATACAGTTGTTCTTTTTACCCTTGTCTGTGTATTTTTATAATACAGTTTATTTAATTTGAATATTGTTTTAAAAAAAATGTTATTATATATAAAAAGGATTTGATTAGGGAGCAGTCAGATTTATTGTCATTTGATCATCATAGTGCAATTTCCTTTTACCTTTCTTATAAAGATACAGGAAAAGTATTCATGTGAATAATGACATGCCAACATTAGTGATGCTTTACACCTAGTCATAGACAAGAGAGGTGCCTTGTAAATAATTACCTGTTTCCTTCAATGTACACATAGCTTCATATGTGTACATGCCACAGCAGGAAAAGGGGGTGGAGACTCGTGATGCATCAAGATGCTTAATACTGAATCATCTGGTCCCAACCCTAAAGCAATTCAGCACCTAATAAAATTATTAACACCTAATAAAGAGACTTACTTGAGCTTTAAAGCTAATGATTGCTTTTTAATCACATATTTCTTCCAATTTTATAAGGCAGTAAATATTTCCTTCATCTCTCTTTAAAGGAAACATGCATCTTGCATTTCAGTGGAATCTAAGAGTTTTCTTTGGTGATCACTCTTCGTTGAGTAAGATTGTCTTCCAGAAATATGGTCTTAATGGTGTGTCCATAAGTGACTTTGGACGCCAATCCTGGATCCACATGTCCTTCCACAGTCAGGACATAGGTTTCCTGGTGGGAGTTGATCTCAGTGAGGATTTGCCAAACTTGCCTTCCTCTTAGCGTGTTTCTCCCTTTCATCTTGAATTCGTGCTTCTTTGAAGTCCATGACACTTTTGGTAGAGGCTATTCTCCAATTGGAGCGCTCGCAGGCCAGCGTTTCCCAATTAGCCATGCTTATACTGCATTTTTTTAAGATTTGCCTTGAGAGTGTCTTCAAATCTCTTTTGTTGTCCACCAGCATTTCACTTTCGATTCTTAAGCTGGGAATAGAGCAGTTGCTTTGGAAGACAATAATCAGGCATCTGAACAACATGACCAGTCCAATGAAGTTGATGTTGAAGAATCATTGCTTCAACACTGGTGATCTTTGCTTCTTCCAGATATGTGTGGATGTGTGTGCTTGCTTATTAATAAAATATTCACACTAAGTTACTACATTGAATTTGGAACTTCATATAGAAGATAACACAGTGTAGTTGTTATAATGTTGAACTATCTAGTATCTTAGCCTACCCCACAAGGTTGTTGTGATGATAAAATGAGGAAAGAGAGAATCATGTACGCCACCTTAGCCTCCTTGGAGGTCATAATAAATTGTATTTCCTTTATGCAGCAGCAGCTCTGAAGGCCTGTAAGAGCTTTATTGTTTTGATTTTTCTGGGACTGGTGCAGGTTGTAAAGTAGGGAGTAACAGGGTTTATTTTCCCTCTCCCAAAAGATTATGTCAAGCCCTAAAATTAAATTGTGAGCAATGTGGACATAAGGAAAGCAAACGCAGAGGGAACCAGCATTCCTCTTCATGTGCAAAACGGGGCAAAATGCTTTTCCTTTTAAATATTAACACATGGCTTCAGTGCTGCTCTGTGGTCCATATGCTAAGGGAATCCTTTATTTGCTGTAGAGAAGGAAGTGAGGGGCAGCCTTCACAGAACAGCCACCCTCTTCCTCAGATTTTATAGTGAATTTATGTGGTATGGGAAGATATCCAGTGTGGAGAAAATGGGGTTGAAGAAATGTGCACTACACACACACACAAACACACTTTCAATATCTGGAAGACATTTGTGCATCTTGAGACTGGTTGTTCACACATCCAAGACCAAGTGCTATCCCTCAAATAAAACAAAGATGCTCTGAGTCTTGAGGAGGAGGAAATCCCACAGATGTTTCTCATGCATTTTCCACAGAAATCTGAAATTGAACTTACACTTACAGATTGGAATATTACCATCTCTATTTTGTACATGACAGAGAAGAGAGAACATGGTCCAGGGGCTCTAGTTTGTGACTTCACTACTGATAAACTGCTTGATCCACTTTGTAAACTATTGGGTGTGCAAATGCATTGGTTTCACATACTGATTTATACAAATAGCTTCTGGATTTGCAAGGGAAGGGGGTAAAGAAATATTGTATTGACCAAGAAATGGAGCCAGCAAAGTTACTTCACGTTCTCTTTAGCTCTGCAGTGGGTCAAACTGAGGTTATTTGAATTCTGTTTGGAACACATGAGGCATTTTACATGGTCCAAATACTAATAAAACATATTTACTCAATTAGCTGGACAAATAAAATATGTCATCCATTCCTTCCCTATCTAGAAAAAGATGTCATCAGTAGAATGTTGGGTTTTGAAACAGGAGACCCAAGTTCATACCCTTCCTCAGTCAGGAAGCTTTTTGGGTGGCTTTGAGTGTTTTGCTGATTGACAGTCTGATATACCTGACAGGATTGTCATGAGGCTAAAATAAGATACAGGTGTATTGTTACATGCTTTGACACTATAGGACAGAGAGGAATAATAGTAAATAAAATGTATTTGTCCCTTACTCTGTGGGGAAGTTATGCCAAAGAACACTTTAGTTTATTTATACTTACAAGGAACTTCACATTCTGAGTTTGATCCGCTTGGTCCATTTTGTACCTTGCTGGGTATGGGGTACAAAAAAGTTTGTTTACGTGGTGAGCTTAGTCCATGACCAGTCTGGAGGTGTGGGTTGTTGAGCTGCATCAGCCTGTCCACGGAGGACTCCAAGGCTCTCTGAGCAGGCATAGTAAGAACATAAGCAAAGCTCTGCTAAATCAGACCAAAAGCCCATCAAGTCTGGTTTCCACAGTGGCCAACCAGATGCCTATGGGACGTCCCCAATTAGAACCTGAGTGCAACAGCAATCGCCTCATTTGTGTGTCTCAGCCATTGGCATTCAGAAGCATAATGGCTTCATCACTATGAACTGAGAACCTACCTGCAGGAATAAGATAGCAGTGAATGAGCCTCTGAATTATGTTTAAGATATCACTCCCGTGGGCTGAAATCCTGTATTGTGTTTCCTGGGAGTTAACCCTGCTGGATTCAATGTTACGTCATTTGGAATAGGCACTGGAGTGAATACATTGTAAGAGACTGTTAATCTAGTAATTGAGACTTGCTTCCACATAAGATTGCATCTTGGGTATGGTACTGCTTGGATATGGTTTATGTTTATTTATTTTCTTCCATCCCCAGCTTGCTGTCTTCCCTGAGATTAAGCCTATATGTACAGGATTAATATGATCAATCCTATATTAATTTGACCTCCTTCCCCCTTCTGTTCAAGCCCCACCTCCTGCTACCCTGCTTTCACATTGATGCCCCAGTTTCCTGCCCTGGGAACTCTTAGGTCAGTTAGTAATGTCAGCTGTTATATTGGAAATAAAACCAACAATTTGTCTATCTGAGCTCTAACCTTCATTTCAGGATTTTAAAATAACATGTCTGGCCCAGTCTGTTAGTCCATAGTAGCATTGGTTTTCAAGATATATTGCAAAGGAGTGGAAGCAAAAGGTGGAATATGTAGTGGAGATGGCAAGTATAGGAAGGGATTTTCCATTTCCCTGAGCTCCCCTATCAAGCTTGATGGTCCCAGGGTATGGTCTGAAGCTAAGCTAAGTCTGGCCAGTGCCTAGATTGGAAACACAAGTGTGACACATTGGATAGCATGATGGAACAAAGGTGTAAGAAAATAAATACTGCTGGTGTTCAATAAAAGATAAAAAAAAGAAGAGGTGGGAAACAGAAAGAGAAATTTCAGAATCTCATGTACTTCTTCTCCAGATTTTAAAAGCAACAGATGCATAAGAAGAAAATGCATGCTATGAAATCTTGATTAATAAGTTCTTGTAGACCTAGACCAAGGGCCCAATCTACTGCTGGCATGAATATTTACTGATTTGAGTGGGAACATGCCCTTTTGAGTTTACCCTTTGAGGCAATGCTGTACTGGCATCTTCTTCTTTGCAGGAATGCCTGCCCCACATGATGTTGGTGCTCAGCCAACACTGAAGTTGACAGAGAAGCCGGTTTACACAAAGCAGTGGATTTGGCCCCACATTCTTTCTGGCTGATTCAGAAATCCTGGTCTTACAAATAAACAACATGTTTTTTGTTTGTTCTTTTATCGATATCTGGCTGCAACATATGGCGACGTTGTTTTCCTCTTGCTGGGCTGCCAACATGCCATGAAAAATGCGCTCGTTGAAATGACAGAAGAGGCAAGATGTACAGCAGAAATGGTGTGGTCTGTTGCAATAAATTACAGGTTTCCTTTTCATGTACAGCACGAAAGGCGGCACTGATGCAATTAGCTACAGCTGGTTACAGAATGAAAACATGCATCTGTAGCCGGGGCAGGGATACTGGAGGGAACAAACTTGTACTTTCTGGAATGTATCACCGTAAAAAGGATGATAGAGTGGGGTGGGGTAGAAAGAACTGTTCTTTTCATTCCTGGGCACAACAAGCCTTTAATAACCTTGATTTCTCCTCATGGAATTCCAGCGCTGTGAAGCCTCCATACCCTAATAAACACTTTTACTTTATTGCCTAACAATTAGCAGGTACGATCAGGTTCCAGCCGTTCCGCTTAAGGGGGTGGAGGGAAAGTGGGGAATAAGTCATTTCATAGAACAAGACTAGCAGATGGAATAATGGCAAGACGTTGCAATGTGTTTGGTTCGTACCTTGGGGCCGAAACAACGTGTTTCCGTTTGTATTCTGTGTGAAGCACGTAACAAAGAAATGGAGCGATCTTACAATAGTCCAAAGAGTATATAGAAGGGAGAGCACCAGGAAGCAAATAATTCAGATGTTCTCAAATGAAAAGCTGAACTATATAGGTGTGTCTGGATACAGACAATGGTTTTCAAGAACAGTTAGAAGTGTTTAGAGAGAGGCATGTATTTCTTTTGTTCAACCTTTGTTAAACAGGTACTGATGCTTTGGGGTGGAAAATACGAAACCCTGCAAAACCTGTTTACCAAAGGCAAAAGTAAGGTAATGGTACACACAATCCGCTGTCCTTCTTCACATCTGAAAAACTGATATTTCTTTATTGTTAGTGCCATTCCCATATAACAAGACTATCCCATTTTCTGCTTTGCAGAAATTAATTCCATGATTTAGAATCTTAGGTTTTCCTTGCAGTGTGACCTGATTCATAAGTGGCCTGGTGAAACTTAATTTTGTAATGATTCTCGGGAAACCGCACTCTTCTCATTGCTGTCTCTAGTAAATAGTCTTTGTGTCTTATCTACCACACCCCTTTACCAGAAGCAACAGGGGAACCAACCAAAGGTGTGTAGATCATAGGAAGTGATTCTTCCTTTTGATCACTTTTAGCTTTCCTAAAAACTATTGTCTTTTTTTCCATTCATGGATACAGATGGTTCAGAACCCAAAGAGACATGTAACCAGTTCAATGCTTTTAAAGAGTCACAATTATTACACTTTTATGAGCTGAGGAGACAAGTTTAGCCCAGGGCCTTATTTTTCCACATATCATTGTGCTATTTTATTAAGCCCTACACTAAGTCACTGTGATCCCAGTAAATGTCAAGATTTCGTAACCTGACAGTTCAATACTAGCATATAGACCTTTGCTGGAGTGCTTGAAGAGCAAAAGTTTGCACATCAGTTTGGACTTAAATAATGAGGCTGCATGGGTGCCCTCTGATTAAATATCAGATGTGGCCATTGACAATGGAAGTGGAGGTTGTGGAAATGGGAGACCAACAACATATGGAAGGCCACAGATTCCATAGCTCTAATTTAGGCCTAATATACATTGCTTCCAGGGGAGAGTAAGGTAAATGGAGGTTCTTCCTCCTTTGCCTTCCTTGTCACTGCTCCCACACTTGCAGCACAGGTGAACAGGATGTGACAGCAAGGAGCAGAAACAGGCTTGCCAGGTTTGTAGGGGACCCTCTACTGTGATGTCGGTCTTAGCAGGTGACTGACAACGCTCACTCCTGGCGCCAGTTCTGACACCAAGGGCAATCATATCACTCCTCACTCTCTTAAAAACAATTGTCAACTCCAGTCCTGGCTGACTCACACAGTACAAACATATAAACAAAATGCTGCTTGGTGCCAAACCAGCAAGTTCTGTTCAGGAGGAACAAGATCACTTCTGCATTTTTATTGGGTCTTTCTCCCCAGCTGAACTAAATAGCCAACAATAAATTACCTTCATCCTGTGGCAAGTGATTTTGTTGCAACTTGCCATATTCCACCTGAACAGAGGCTAGCATGATTAATGTTTTCCTGTGTGTTTTGTTTTTGTTAGACCAAGACAAGTTACCAGCTAATTTGGGTGGTTCATGTTGTTTTCTTCTTAGGAATTTAGAGCTAAATCCTTTAATCCATGTCTGGGCTTCTCAAGCTTAGAGAGGGAAAGAGAGAGAGAGAGAGAAACATGCATGGTTAGATCTTGGTAAGAGGGCCCTTGAAAGGCATTTAAACAAATATATGTTGGTTATTTGGCTTTCCTCAAAGTACAGAGCTTTCTCTCTTAATCATTGACTCTCCCATGACTAGCAGATGTAAATAGCTACCTGTGGAATGAAGAAAATGAAAGATGAAAATGTTAAGGACTAAACCCTGAAACCAAAAACATTTTCCTCCCTTGCTTACAAAAAAAAAAGGTTAGGAAGGTCTGCACTGAGATTTCACTTACAGAGCCAAGTCACAAATCTACATAGTTAAATGGGCTTCAGATCATTTGAAGGATTAGGGTCCTACTTCACTACAGTACAGTACTGTATAGTACAGTACTCTCTGCAATATTTGATTCATTGGTTGATTGTTTGACTGGAATCCCCAAAACAACCTACAATATTTTTCGATTCATATAACAAATGCAACATAAAATACAACACTTTGATACAATATTAAATGTTTAATACAATATTAAACATTTTTAAAGCAGTAAAACTAAGTTGGCATAAAAACTTCATGTGAGAAAACATTTAAAACAGAATAATTCCCAGTAGCTGGTAATTTACAAGCATATTGAAAGGGACCTGAGGCCACCATCAAAAAAGTCCAGGATGGTATTCAACTAAGTCCTAGTCAGAAGAGGACCACTGAAATTAAGGAGCCTCAATTAGCAATGTCTATTAATTTCAGAAGTAATGATGGTTCCTAGGATAGTGTTTGCGATCCCACAGGGACCTGACATACATGGGGAAAGGCTTAAAGTATGGGACAGTTAACAACTCCAGTACAGGTCCATCTTCCCCTGTGTCTCATCATATTCTCAAATTTCATTTCAGATAAACAGCACCCTCTCACAAATGTCCCAGGGATGTGCAGAAACTGACACACGGCTCACAACTTGCTGGCACTTAAGTGAACTTGGCAGCACTCATTGTGCACATCGGAGTTCCAATGTATGCAGCCTTAAAATTACCATTTATGACACTGCCATGCAACTTAGTGCATGTGTACTACTGGGTCTCTCTCTCTCTCTCTCTCTCTCTCTCTCTCTCTCCTGTTTTCTTAATTTAATTCAATGACTGAAACCTGTGCTCATGCACTTTCCATCTGAGGACCGCAGATGTCTTGATCAGAGCATATGCCTGCAATGAAAGACCCTGGAACAGGATTAACCTGAAATAAGCTAAATTTACTTCATAGGTTCAAACTATCTTTGTTATTCAGGCTCCTGTGGTCTTGCTTCATCCATGACCTATACCTGTGGCAGTTGTGTGTGATTCCCTGAGAAACAAACTGCAGAGGAAGCAAGGAATATACCAAAGATGGAAGCAAGGAATAACTCTGATACTAAGAACACACAAATCTACCTTATACCACGTCGAACCCATCTTGCCCACTATTCTCTGCTCTGATAGGCACTGGCTCTCCATGGTTTCAGAATAAGAACATAACTGGTTCAGAACTCTGAAGCATCACAACATACTTTCCTGCTGTGATTCACATGAAAGAGATATTTCAATATAAGTAGCTTGAGCTGCTTTTCACAAATTCAGTGTGCTTTTCCAGTGAGATGGCTACCTTGGCCTTGGATCTACTTTTCCTCTATGGAAGGTGCTTTTGAAATTATTCTTACATATATGGAAAACACAATGCAAGAACTGGTCATTTCTTTTCCGGAAAGGATGAACAGAAGCTGGCGGGAACAGAGTATCCTGTCCACATACCTTTCCTGCAAAACCTGTTCATGTTCCATCGCAGGAATCCGTCCAAAAACACTTCTGCGGAGGAAGATAATGCATTGAAACCAGCCTATTGTCTTTGTAAATATGTCATTCCTAATGACAGCCAATCTTTAAACAATCAGGGCCACTTCATACATTACATTTTTTCCTACCCAGAAATAATCTCAATGTAGGAAAAACTATGTAGACAAATGAGGGAAATGGACAGCATACTTTACCAGAATTCCTGTCACGGTGATATCTGACCAGTTTTCTTCATTGAGTGATGAATGGTGGAGAATTTTTCTCTTTCCGTGGGTGTTCCACTGCTTTTCTTATATCTGTATGTTGCTCCCTCCTTTCACCTAAGCCATCATGTCTGAAATGCAGTTCAGGAGCTACTTTGCCATGTGAACATGCAGCTGGGTTGGATAAGACCCCACAGATACTGTCTCCATGTGGGGGGAAATATCATGTGTTCATTGGCCTTCACTGAATAAATTTAAGAATAGAGCATGGATGCTTTACAAACAAACAAACAAACTTTTCTTCTTCTTCTTCTCATCTCCTGCTCTTTGGATTTTGTTTTGTAGGTAGTTGGAGATCTGGTTTACTTTAAAACAGTGAAAGAGACAGAATCCCCCGAGGTAATTCATTGAGTACTGGGAGGTCTTGGTGACACAATTGAACTGGCACCAAATCAATAAAAACAGAACAGAAGAGAGAGAGAGAGAGAGAGAAAGAGAAAGAAATGTAATTAAAACATTATGTTAAAAAGAAACCAAAGACATAATTAAAAGATGCAAACTGTTGTTTTGCTACACTAATTGTGTTTTAATTCCACAATAGTTAGCTGAATGGCATAAAAGCTGAATGGTACAAAACCCTCCAGAATTCCCATTGGACTCCTGCAACTAGCGTGTTAGTGGTTGATGTTTATGTTCTAGAGCAGAATGCACTCTGTGCTTTCATCTCTGTGTGGGCAACAGAAACTTCCTTGTAAGATAACATGGGGGGGGGGACATTTTATTGGTTCCTCTTCTGGTGAGGTCAGCTATAAACTGATGTGTGCATGTGCACAGAGACATGTACATCTGGATTCTAAATCCACCCAACTTGAAAAGCTTGCATTCATTTTGGTAGATATTTTTTAAAACACTAGTTCTAGGGGTACTCTGCTATCTTCAGGGCTACTTCCAACCTAACCTTCCGCCATACACAGAGTAGCAGATTTGCAGAACAGGATGAGCAGTCTGTGAATTATGCCAGTTTACTCACCTGGAATGAGAAGATACTTCTTAGAGAATCAGAACTAGAGAAAAACTGGAAGTCACCATGGATGTATTTAATGCTATTAAGTCTCTGGATCCTTTTGAATGGAATTGGTCATGCCAGGTACAAAAAGAAGACGACCTTATTGGGTTTTTTTTTAAAAAAAAACCTTTTGGCTTTTCATGCATGGAAAACATTCACACCCAATTAATTAAATGCTGGAGCAGCATGGAAGCCAAGTGATGTGGGCATCTGAAGTGACTATGTCACCCAGAGGTTCCTTTGAATAGAGGTTCCTCAAAGAGCATGGGATAGATCACTCTGGCAATGTATAAACCAGGCCTTAATTAATTAATATACTAAAGAAAACAAATGGACAATTCACTACGTCCATTAACAAACTGGATCTAGATATTCACACACACACACACACACACACACACCTTTTGATGACAATAGCAGCTTTAAATCTAGTTTGTCTTCCCTCTCCAACTTCATAATATACTGCACCTTGCCCATGTCATCATTAATAATGATTCTTCATAAAATACGAAAAAAGCAAGACACTGGACAAAATAAGAGCAACAGTAGGCCCCACCTAATGGACTTACAATATTGGCGTCTAGACATAGTGCATTTACTCATTGCCTGGCAGTTAAAGCCAATGATGTGGAGTAGGAATATAAAACCAATTATGTAAACATAAACCAACTAGTGGCATAGGTAACTAGTTCTAAACCAGGGGTAGAAAATGTGGGGTCTTCCAGATGTTGTTGAAAGTACAGCTCCAATCATCCCTGACCATGGGCCATGATGGCTGGAATGTATGGGAGTTGGGATCTAATCATATTTTGAAGGCAGCATGTTAACTATCCCTCTTCCAGACATTGCACATCGAAAAGGAGGAAATAGACTGGTGTCTCCTGGTGTTTGGGGAGCTGCCTTTCATCTGAATTTAGTTTGTAAGGTCAGGAGCAGGCCTCAAATCCTGTGCAGGTTTGTGATGATAATAGGCATATCATTGTGGAAGCTTTTGCTGCAGGCCACCGAGAGGACATCTCGTCCTTGCTTTCACACAGAGGAACATTGCGAACAAATGCATTGTCTTAAGAACACAGACTTTTGCTAATGATGCTACAATAGGGCAGAGAGATTCAATTAACAATAAAGGTTACACAGTAAATAAATGGCAGAACCAGCCCCAGAACCCAAATCTCTTGTTCTTGCATCCAGATCTGGTAGATTCCCACAGTCTCAACAAAGACTTCAATTAGGACTAACAACAACAAAGAGAAAATGTCCTCTCCATTATTTAGAGGGGAGGGGGTGTCCCTGCAGCAGATTGTGTCCTTTAGCATTTACTATAATTAATAACATTCCTGACTTCCTAGCACTTCAACTTCTACATCTGTGGTGAAGTGGGATACTAGTAGCATATTAATAGGAGTCAAATAGTAATATTGATTACAAGTTGGGCCCTGGAACAAAATTTTGCCAAGTGGAATTCTTCTCCAAGTTCTCAGGTAGGCATCACCTTTTCTTCCATGGAAAGGTCAGATCAGCTTACATGGGAACCCAATATTTTCATGTGCAAGCAGTGATTAGATCCACACTTATTTAGTGAGTGCTAAAGAATCAGGTGTTCCTACATCATCCTCTGGACTATGTGAAACGCAGCCGATTTTCTGTCTGAAAAAGGCATTCTGTGAAAGATCATTCCCAGAGCACAGATACTTAAAAGTCCAACCGTTTAACCTTCTCTAACACTGAAAACAGGTCTAAGTTACTCTTCTGTCTCACAATGGGGGGGGGGGATATTTCTGTCAGTTCCAACTAAGCTGTGCCTCTGTTTTGTGGATGTCCAATTTGGTTAATGTATGTTGGCTCTTAAAGGAAATGCCACACTCTTAAAGAAACTAGCAATCTACCATATGCCAAGAGGGACAAAATGTCTGCACCTTTAAGTGTTTTGGAAATGAGAAAGGGTTTATAAGTGCAGCTTTTTTTTCACAGAGCCAAGGCATTGCTAGGCACTCAAAAGGCTCAGGGTGCAGGCACCTTTTACTTATAACATTTGCTAATGCTAATTTATATGTTTAAATTAGCTCTGCAGATCATGAGTGGACTCTGCGCTTTGCAGCATGCCCCATAGTCCTGTAAGCAGAGTTGGTAAAGTTTTGTAAAAAGGAGTGGAAGGGACAAGCAATCTGATGCATAGCTAAACATGGGGGGGGGGGTAAAGATTCAATTCAATTATCGTTTAAAGGCGAACCCTATCAAACCTACACTTTCTAAAACAATATGTGCACCAAAATACAGCTGTCCTTTGAAATCTGCAAATTTTCCAATGCAGTTCTCCAACCAATACTTATACTGGGAACGCGTGCATAAACATTTATATATTCGTGAAAATAACATATATGCATCGTATCAAGGGGAATTGCTTGCAAAGATGTGTACCTTAGTCAAAACTACATACGAAACTGTGTTTATCGGGGGGAAAGTCACACTAAAATGTTAATGAATTTTCATCATGAATGGCAAATAGCTCCAGAAATATGAAGAACTGAATACAAGATTTGAAATATGAGTAAATGAGAGCAGTGGTGGAGGAAGCCGCTTGGGCGCCTGGGGCGGCACGAGCCACCCAGAGGGGTGGGGCGCACCACGGGGCCTCTGGAGTCTGCCTGCCTCCTCCAACGCAGCCGCCCTACAGCTGGGGAGGAGGCAGTGGGCAGACCATTTGGGCGGCGCAGAGCCTGCTCACGCACAAGCCACCACATTCTCCCAGGAGAAATGTGTGGCTCGGGCACACTGCAGGCCCTAGGGCACGGGTGTCAAACACAAGGCCCGCGGGCCGAATCCGGCCCGCCAGACCTCATCATGTGGCCCGTGTAGTCTGGTCTATATATATCTGTGAGGGAAGCTTGGGCTGCGGCGCGCGCGCAGGGCGCCTCGGGTCCCTTCTGCGCAGGCGCCGGCCTCCCCCTCCTCCAGCTACCTAGCTGAGACTTATTTGACACGGCGAGGGCGGGGTTGGATATGGGAGGCCGCTGCTGCTGCTCTCAACTTCTTTTCGGGCTCGCCGGGGTGAAATAAGTCCCGGCGGGAGCGCAGCGCGCCTGCGCGAGGTGGAATGCGGAGAAGGGCAGAGCTGGCTTCGCACGCCTTGCAGAGAGGGAGACCGAGAGCGCGCTTGTGTTTCGGGAGCGCGCCCTGTGAATACTCGGGGCAGCGTGCTTTTGCTTTGCTTTTCTTTATTTCTTTAGGCGCGTTTCCGCGCTGCCCAATGAACAGCATCCTCCGCCTCTGGGGATTCGTGATTCAAAAGCAAATTCGATACGCAAGTGCATGTTTTGTAAATAACGTCAGGTGCGGCTTCCGCAGGGTGCGCGTTGCAAAAATTTATATATGGAAAAAAGGCTGATAAGGAATTGGTTTATTTTTTAGGGTATTTACACATCATGCAATTTTTTCCTCAATGTTATTACAGGGTCCGGCCATCAGTTCCCGCCCTCCTCAAAGGGTTAGGGTAGGTAGCAAAGGGGGGAAAATCCAAACAAACGCTCGATTAAAATTTGGGGAATGAGAAAAATTAAAACCTGCACATCTTGTGTAACTTAAACACCAAGCCAAATAGGAAACAATTTTTATATTCATATATGTATTCAGATGAAATCAAGGTCTAGTGTTCCATGAGCCAGAAGCTCTGCATTACTTAATCCAGCTGTTAAAGGTGTCATGGGCTTTGAAGACACTCGAACTCGAACCAGCCCTTTGAGGGTGACCAAACTGCTGATGCGGCCCCCGATGAATTTGAGTTTGACACCCCTGCCCTAGGGTGAGTGCCACCCGTCATTTTGTCACTCCCCTCAGTGGTGACACCTGGGGCGGACCACACCCACCGCAACCCCCTTCCTCCACCCCTGAGTGGGAGAACTGAAATCCTTCCATTCCTATGTGCAGCACAAAAAAACCCCCCAGGGCTTGGATCCCCAGTCCACCCCCTAACAATGCCCCTGCACTGGTGTGTTGCAGTGGCCAGGAAGCTGCCCCACCAAATATCCTGTTTCATGCCTCCCAAAAAGTTGTAAGCCCTGCGCCCTGTTGGACTATGGTTACCCTACCAGACTAGATAAGGCATTGCGTGCAGAAACCAACTTGCCCATAATTCATCCCCATGACAGCAGTACACTTAGTGCTCAACGTAGAATGATTTCTCAAATACAAAATATTTCAAATTTGGAAATATATCTCGGTGTTTCCTGGATCTGCATGATGAATGGGCCAACACTGTTATGTGGCAACCTGAACTGTAACATTTATGTCCGAGGAAATGTCACAAAGTCATGGGATTACCAGGAATGATCATATAAACATTCCAAGATCTTGACTTGGCACCCAGATATCAAGACAGCACATCTAACTAGTATGAACATCTTTCTAAATTTAGTAATTGTATTAGTTACGCCACTTGCTGACATGTATGATCCACTCCCATTAGTTCCATAGAAGTCATATTTGAAGATGTGCAGTTTGGCCAAGAGCAAAACACACACACAATCCATGTTGCAGCAGCCGAAGATACTGTATTATCAGAAGTAAAACAATACTTGGCATGACATATGTGGATTTTATTTTTAATTATTTATAAGCTGCTGTTCATAAAATATATCAGAGAAATTTTCCAATTTAAAATACAATTAAAACAATAAAACAGCATTTCATTGACACCAGTCCAAAGAAAAAAGGACGTCAACAAGTTTAGGGTGCATTAGTGCTGGGGGAAATGTGCTTGTTTCTTTTTCAGTGCAAAGTTCATGCAAAAAGCAAAGGCACTTAACTTTCAAGGAACTATGACTAGGTTTTTATAGATCTGATGGGGACCTAATTGGCTTTGCTATTTTCACAACTGGTAAGAATTATTTTGCCCAGTTCTGCTGCCAGTGTAGATGTGAACATCTGTCCTCTAGAAATTATTGTACTGAAATACTGCGAATGAACACTGAGCAATGCAGAAGCCATCATATAAAGGATGCTTTCTATCTTTAAATTTCTGGAGGCATGACGGGCATTTATTAAGCAATTTAGTGTGTTTAGAAAAGAACAACCATGAAAACAGTGTAGCAGCTCCAGACCATGTTCTCTCCCTGTAACAATTTCATTGCCAGCTTAGCAGATTTTCTCATACTGCTATGGACCAGTTAATGGTAGGTACGATGGCTGGACAAATGCTTACAGGTCCAGGTTGACCCTAAACAATCCCTCTGGCTACCCTTCCCTCCAAGACATCATGGTTCCTCAAAATAAACAAAAATCAGTGTACTCACCTTCGGTTTAGAAAGATGCTCCTGGGACATGGCAAGGAAAGCTTCATATTTGTGAAAAATATACCTGTGTTACTGTAGCCCCCCAAAAAGGGGGGAGGCTAAATTTTTGGCAGAGAGAGAAAAAGCTGATGTGTAGGTTGCATATGCAATGGGGAGTGCAACTAAGTCTGGGGCTCAAACACTTTCCTTCCCATGCATACAGCCATCAGTGTGAACTGGGCTTCTACCTGTAGAAGTTTTGTGCGCAGCAGGGGAAGATATGAATACATAAAACTTTCTTATTCTGAGTTAAGTCATTGGTCTACCTAGTCCAGTATTCTCTATGCTGATTTCAGGGGCTCCCAGGGTCTCATCTCAGGTGGAGGTTGTTCTCACCATCGACTATTTGATTATTTTAGCCAGGGATGGGGAATGCATGACCCTCCAGATCTTAGACTGCATCTGACATTTCCTCTGACCATTGGCCATGCTGGCTGGGAGCTGGAGTCCAGCAACATTTGGAGAGCAACAGGTTAACTACCCATGTTTCAGGGGACGATGCTAAGGACTGACCTTGGCAAGGTCTTCTGCATGGAAACCAGGTGAGTTTGACCTGTGGCTCTCCAGATATCATTGGCCTCCATCAGCCCCAGCCAATATGGCCCCTGGGATACAGCCCTGAGATACAGCCATTCCCTACATAATGTGAAGGCTTAATCTGTGTCCTCTGCCATGTGCATGGGAAGCAGCCTGAAGTCCAACTTGTTCACATCCGATTCATATCAAAGGCAACGAATACTGTAGACCTTGACTTTTTCTTCTTCTTCAGTTCCTTCCAAAGCACGCTTTTCTGTCCCTGCCACGCATGGGGACTTTAATTGTTTTTTTAAGGCCCACCCCCTCCTCCCTGCAGCTGTCAGATGGTAACCATTTTCATCTGCTGTTGATGTCAGTTGGTTTTGAACTTTTAATGCAAACAATGTCTGCATTGGGGAGGCAAACACTTTGTTCGCTAGGGAAACTTCAAAGGGCTTCAAAAACAACTCCACGCTTGATAAAGGAGCATAAAACAAAACAAAAAACAAACAAACAAACAAAGCTGGGAAAAGTGAAAGCCAAGCAGAGAACAACTGCAGCAGCGGTAAAACTAAAAGAGAGTGTGGTGAGCGTGTTCAGAGAACAGAAGGCGAGTCCAGTCATAATCTTGGTCTGCTGTGCCTAAGAATTGTTCTTGCAGATGAAGTTAGCTATGGAGTTAAGAGATATTTGTATCAGTATTAGAACCCTGGAAAAATCAGGCAGCCAGGCTAGACAAACAGGACCTATTAATATAGCGAGATTCAGAGGCACAGCCACAGGCTAACAGAAGCCTGAAAAGCCCTTTGACCTGGTCTGAATACTTACACATTGCCAGAAAAGAGGACACCGACCTGGGTAAATACAGTATGACCATTTATATGTATAGATGTAAATTACTATAATTTACATAGAAATGCAATACGTCTGACCTTAGCGAGGAAGATTTTGTGCTTGGTCAGGATACTGTCCATGCGTTAACTGTTGATGAGAAAGCTCAAAGCCTTTGCTCTGCCTTGTTTTGATTCCTTACCTTGAAATGGACAATCCCTCAAATACAGAATATCTTCCAAGAGATGGTGTTTTCTCTGTTTGACAGGGTGCAGGGCCACCCTCTTGGTTTTGCTCATGAACCCCAATGATAGCTTTCTGGGCAAGCTTAGACGTGACACAGGAGAGTGGCAATTTGCTTTTAACTAATTAGTGGCTCTGTGCAGTTGCTTTGAAGGGTGGGTAATTGGCACTCTGGGAGAGGGCATTTAACCCTTCTCTCCTCAATCTTCCAAAGGGGCAAAAAGAGAAGTTAGGCCACCCTCCATCCCAAACTAATTGCAGCTGGTGGGGGTGGGGGTGCAATTTAGACCAGGAAAAGGATATGGGAGGAAAGGGTTAAACACCCCCTCCCAGCATACCACCTCCCTGATCTTCAAAGCAGCCACACCATCCTGGCCATTAAGTATAAACACACACAGCCTAAAAAGTGGGAGAGCCTAATCACAACGTCCTGCAAAATTTCTACTTTAACTTTTATAATGCTGGCCAAGTTGGATACACAACATTTGGAGTTAACGGGATGTCTTTTCGAAAGTGACATATATGGGTGACTATTACAGGAGAACTGGCTATCTATGCAAGATTTCTGGGAGCGGAATTCAAAAGTTGGCACCCAAAAGGTTCTTACCAGAGCACAAAAACAATGCACTGGATGCTTTAACTAGCAATTAAACAGATCTTCAGATGAACCATGGCAAGGGAAGCAGAACACTGAAACCCTTTTGCCGTTTGGGAATCCCCGGGATGGCTGACTCATTGGGATGAAAATAAATTGCTTGACAGGCTGAATTACAAGAAACTAAATGCACTGGATTTGTTAACTACAGTCCTTAGGAATTTACAGAAATTGCGCAGATTGATAACCATCTCTGAATAGACTGCTCCGCTCCCATCCACCCCCAGGTTCCTCAGGAGCTTGTCCTGTCAGCTTCAAGTGAATCCATGACTCGGTATTGACTGTAGTGAAATTAACATAATCAGCCCCTAAAAGGAGAAAGTATGACACATTGGGCTTCTTTCCCTCTTGCAATATTTGTTAGCTCTGTGCCAGGCAGAGTTTTCATCTCAATCAATTTAAAAGGGTGGCCATTTTGGGTGCAATTTGTGTAGGCGTATGAAACCCAGTTGCTTTCACAGAAAGGAAAGTTTCTGAGACATATTCCCTCTCAGAGTGGAGGCCATGGAGAACTGGCCTGCTATCTTCTGCCTTCTCCTCAGAGATAGCCTTGAGTGGACCTAGTTGCTGGCCATAAACTTGGGGTGAGACAGTGAAATAAACAGAGGTGATAATATTTGCATTTCATTTCAGGTTCTTGTGGTGGGGAAGAGTGGATGGCAGCAATTTCCCAGGCTCCACAAATGGAAGGCCACTTCAACATAGCACAAACAGTACTAGACACCTTCTAAGGCCCACCATCCAGCAGATTGGCCTAGCATTATGAATCAGCTGCAAGCTTATCTCCCATTTATGTGGTGCATCTGAAGTGCCCATAGGCAATGTTGCCATTTTCCCCCTGGAATCCCACTGACTTCAGGTCAGAAAGTCATTAACTAATGGGGAAAATTACTACATGCAGTAATCAGGTGGCAATATCCATTTGTCATGAAATAAGTTAACCCTTTGAAAACACAGATTGCAGTCGATCGTGGATGCATCTCAAGTTGGAGTCACACTTTGTTAGTAGAATCAGCTACTCCTATACACCAGCAAAACATTTCTTTAGAAGAAGAAAAATTGGTTTCTCCTATCTCCGCTTTTTCAGGGATGAACAAGGTAGCCGCAGAATCTGAAAGATCATACCACAATAAACTCTGGCATAGCCTGCTTTTGACTTACTCTCTGATTATTTTTATCTAGGGGCTGGCCCAGCTGTGAGTTTAGCTTCTGAATAAAACTGATTATTCTAGTCACTTCCAATTCAAAAATCCTACGAAAATAAACAAACAAACTAGCCATTGTTAGAAAAACCACTGCATTCCTAATGGGCCACTGGAGAGGAATTTAATGCGCTAAAGAACTACAGAATTGAATGAAAAAGCTGCCAATTTTGCAAAAAGCACATCAGCATAGGGTGCAATGAAATGGGAAGGAAGCCTCAAGTAGATATTTGTCTCCTTGACCTCTCAGAATCTTTAAAAGGCTGATTTGAATTTGAACATCTATTCGATGTTCATTAATATTTATATGTACTGTGGCTTGGATCCAAAATTGCCATAGTCGGCACACCACTCATTAAATGTTCCTGCCAGAGGAAAAGGGGGATGGTGATTTTTTGCCAATTGCTCCTCTTCCATTCAGTGCCTTGAAAAGCTGCTCCAGATGGTTTTGGGATTTTAATTTAGCAGGATCCTCCGCTGAATCTCAATCTCTTCTGTGTATGAAAGGACCCTTTCTGTAAATGGAAAGAGCCCTTACCAATTATAATTTTAAACCCTTTGCCTCAGTCTTATGTTTTGGGGTTGTTTGTTATATTGCATTTTGCCCTGGGTTCAGTGTTATTCAACAGAAGCCAGCTCAAGATGTTGCAATGCTTTTGAGATATCACCATGTTCTGATTCTCAGAGGAGGTGCTTGGCAGGCATCCCTGGGCAACATCCCTTAGGCGTGGTTTTATCTTGCAGTATCACCACACCCGAAACTTTCTTACAGGGAGACTCAGAACGGGCATAGTGGCCCAGTCCTGCCACTCTTACTAATTATGAGTAAGATCTGGGGACCAAATGTGTAATGATGCAGTATCTACAACCTAGTTACACCAATGAAAATCTCTTCAATCACCGATTTGGAAATAAGGAACCAATTGCTATATTCATGCTTAGATCTACACAGGAGAGTGCAATTAGTTACCAGGAGTCCAACCGCACATTAGGGCATACTCCTTAGATTTCAAAGTGGAAGAGATATGAACAAGAAGGGGGAAGATACTCAAGGCTAGAGTTGCCTAAGGCATCTGCAATTAATTTGCTTAAACCAATGAAAATTTTGATTCGGATTCCCCCAGAATACAACACTTCTGGGTGTGAACCTGCAAAGTGATTGTCACACAATATGGTTAACTAGCAACTGCTAGAGTTAAATATGAAGATTTGAGTTATACTTACTCTCCTTCAACTGATACCTATGGCCTCCACTACACTATAGCTATGTTGCTGCCACTTTTAACATTTACTGACATGAGTATGCATGTGTGATCATTATGACATTTTACTAGAGTGCAAGAATTTGGGGCAACAGTACTATGAGAAATTGACAAGATCTTAAACTACCACATTATCCCAACTTCTCAATTAGCCTTTTCATCGATATTTAATGAGGGAAATCAAAATGAATGTGCACAATAAATTTGCACCTGTTTATAGCAGTAAGAATGACCATCACACACACAGTTTGGGAGGTGGAAATAGATCCTACTACTTGGTACACTAAAGTGTGAGATATTGCCCTGCTGGAAAAACTAATAATCTGAGAATTTTCAGGCACCAAAGAAATAGGACGATTTCATACCTGTTTGGTCTGACTTTATTTCATTTCTAAGCAAGGAGGAGCATGGCCAAAGACACCCTCAGGCTACAAATTAATATGGCTACTTCAACGAATCAGGGCATCTGAATACTTTATTTGCTCTCCTTTGGTATAATAGGGTCCATGTTTTGTAACCCTGTCTTATTTAACTGTTATGTCTATGTTGTTTCCAGTCCACGTTCTCAAATACTCACTTCTGAAACCGCAGAAGGGGACAGCGCTCTTGTGCTCAAGTCCTGCCTGCGGACTTGTCCCACAGGCATCTGGCTGACCACTGTGAAAACAGGATGCTGGACTAAATGAGCCACTGGCCTGATCCAGCAGGCTCTTCTTCTGTTAACATTTTTTTAACCTTAGTATTGAATGCATTTCAATAATAAAGAAGAATTAAGGGTATTTACAGCATAATCAAATGCATGTCTATGCAGAAGGAACCCTCAGTGAGTTGAAATTCTTGTATCCAATTGAGTTCCTGCTCTCCTGGAAGGCTTTCCAATCTAGTGAAGCCTTCTGTTAATGAAGGAGAAAGGTGATTTTCACTGATTCTCCCTTCCTTCTGCGGTCTGCCAAATCTGCTTCTAGGAGATTGAAGAATGCCTTTTGATACCAAGCCGTGTTATCTCTGACTGTTTATGTACTTCTTGTCTGCAGTTAGTATTCTTTCAAGCTATGTCTGATCCTCTCTTGCTCAGACAGTTTAATGTTAAATAGGTCTGTCTCTTGCAAGATTTTCAAAGCTTCCTGGGATTTACATATCTGTGAATTACAACAAAGAGATTCCCTCTCCACCTGTCTACACAATCTGTCTGGGGTATAATTAGATCAACGATAACCTGTCGAGCCCTTTCATTTTTTATTCTGCTATGTATTGAGCTGTCTCTTTAACTCATAAACATTATCCCATTGATGTCAGTATGAGCAGAAATAGAAATAAATCTATTTAAAACCAATGTTTACATTATTCCCTCTGGTCTATTTTTGTTGTTGTTATACACAGGATAATAAACTTCCTTCCCTGAAACTGGGCAAAGTTGTGCTATTGATTCAATTGACTAAGCTTTTGTCCGTAGCCTTTGGCAGAACTGACACTCATTCCATCCACTACCATTGGGAGACACCATAGGCCTGGCTTGTTCTGCCAGACAATTTGCATTTCTTCCACATTAAGGAACATGGTCATGCAGCTGCCTGCAGACAGTTTGTAAGAATGAAGCAACAGCAGGACAATGATGAAGCACAGGGTGAAAGCATTGCTAGTAAGTAGACTGCTGCAGTAAAAGATATTGTTATGAGTTTGTGGATGCCAGATTCCCCTGTGTTCCATATTTCAGACCCCCCTGTGCTATGAGTTTCTGGGGGCCAGACACTGAACCCTTGGTTTCAGCAAATGTTAAAATATAAGCCAGGCCAGTTTCCTGATGAGGAAATTGCCTGGGAGATGAGCCATTAGGAAAACAAAAGGAAGGTGATGAGCCAAAGAGAGGGGACTCTGTGCCAGGCGGAAAATAGGAAGGGCCCCTCTCTCAGCTCAGGGTTAGTTAGAAGACAAAGGTAGAGTTTGAATGAGAGCTTTAGGGTTGATCGGACATGACTTGGAGGGGGGAGAAAGGTAGCAGACTGGTCAAGTCAGCAAGCTGGAGAGAGAGTCAGAGCACGATGGTTGATTTCTGTCTGGAGTCAAAGCTGTGCCTATGGGAAAAGCAAGACCCTATTAGAGTGTTAATGCTGTGAACCCCTCCATTGTATGCTCAGGTTGTATATATGTGTAAATAAACTATATATCCTAAAGACACCACAGACCACTGTGCCTCATTTCCAGAAGGAAACACAATCCCTGGGTAAGCGCCTAGAAGCCCTGGAATCTTGCACCACTCAGAGATTGGGGTGGCATGCAGTTAGGCCAACAGCCTCAAGGCACATATGGGGCTCTTCTGAACACAAGGATAGGTTTTCCTCATGCCCATCAGGACTTGGGAATATTACATTTGCACAATAACAAAAGTCCACACATGAAACAATGTTAAAATTCCACAGTTTAGCCCAGAGCCTAAAAGGTAGGTGGGTGTCTGTCTACATGCATGCATGTACTGTGCATGTTTTTGCATGGTGTAAATGTGGCATCACCCACTACCAACTGGCGTGTGGTCCTTAGAGAATGTAGTTCTTGGGGCTCAGAAAGGTTCGCCATCACTGGCTTTAAGGAAACTACCTAGTCTGCAGCATGTGAATACATAGGACTGGGTTCAACTACCTTCCATTCTGCTAGTAGAAGGCAGCATAGGGACTCCCACCAGTGCAACAGAGCTTCCCCCTTTTCATCCTCCCAGGCCCCCTCACACCTCCCCCAAATCTGCTCTGGAGGTGGAGAGAACGCCTAGAACAAGGTTTGTTCCACCTGGCAAGCAGATTTGTGCTGATGGAACAACCTCCTTAGCGCTACATTGAATTCCACCCAATACATTCCTTGTACCCTTTGCTGGAAGACAAGCATTCAGTTGATTAAAGCTGTGTATCTGGCTTTATGTTATTCAATTCAATATGCACGAGTGATGCAATTATGGAAAGTTACAGGGCAAAGGAGAGAGGATGCCAATGGCTGGACAAGGAAGGCGCAATAGTTGAGTCAGTGGAAGGTCTGTGATTAGATCTCTCACATTGTGTCTTTTTTTAAAATAGCAAATGCAAGGGGGAAGAGATTGGGATGATAACCCTGGGAAAGGCACAGTTAAAAGCTTTTCCCGGGGCCATTTTCCTAGTGGAAGTCCTCTCTCCCAAAGGGTTTTGTTCAATGCAACCAAAAAAGCACCTATGTTTTGTGCTACGAAACAAATAGGATCTGAGGCCGGAGACCATTTTCAGCTGCAAAAACTGGAGCTGGGTAAGGTCAACACACCCATCCCTCTGTCTCAGTGTTGTGGTCCCAATTCAAATCAGCTTTCCATCACCAGTGGCTGCATTTGCTCAATTCTTTGAGGTCGTGTGCTTTGTGTATGTATGGTGTGTGCACAGCCACAGTCACGGATATCCCTCCATTTAGTTTCATTTGAGTGAACAAAAGCTCAGCAATAAGACTGAAGTTGCTTCCCAGTTAAGCCAAATCTCCCTGAAGAGGGAGAACACAGTCCCTTAGAAACCTTTAAAGGAATTATAGGAACTTACATTTGTCCCTATTGAAATTCATTTTGTTAGGAACACATTTCTTGTTTGAGTCTCAGCTGTCAACCAAAAGGTCTAAATGCGGATTTAGGGCTCTGACCGGGTCCTAGAGTCCTCCTTCCTCCTTCCCAAAGTCAGGCAAGCGCTTACCAGACTTTAGGAAGGAGGTGGCAGGGCTCTAGGACCCTGCCAAAGCCTTGTGCCTCCTTCCCAAAACCCACCGCTTTGTTTACCTGGCTTAAGCTGGCACCGCGAGGGCTAGAGGGAGGGCATCAAATGTATTTCCAAAGGCCGTCCCTGAAAGGTCTGATTTGAAATAGCTGGAACCAAGATGGCTGTCAATTGCAGTAGGCCTGCCTCCACGATAATGAGGGGTGTACATTTTTTATACAAATCTCGCAAACTGTAAATGCATTTAGCCTCCCAATCCACATAATGGTGAAAATTTTCCACCTTTTTGAAGTTCTTATGTCCTAATGTGCGTATTAGGGTAGAGTCATATGAAACTTACTGTTCGACCCAGAATCTCCCAAACCCTAAGCAATGGATTTTCAAGGCCAGGATGCTGTTCTTGCTAATCTTTTTGGAAGGGTGGTGCTCTCACACCAGAGGTATCATTGTATATTTTAGCACCCACCCAGGGAATTGGAAAGTCCCCTTGAAGAACATATCACTTTCTCTGAACTGACAGTGTAAACTTGAGCATTGTTTTTTAGCAGCCTCTGTTTACATGGATTCATGGTTTGTAGATCTGCTTCTCATCATCGGTTAGCATTTCTAGTTGTTCTAAGGTTAGGAAGCTCTGTGGCCTTAAATTTTTACAAATATTACCCCACCACGGCTCTTGTATTTATGAAACCATATGTCTTATAGTAATGAAGATAACTGCTCACATCATGAAATCATTAGTTTTCTTTGAAAAGAGATTGACTCTTTTTTATATGAGAGGCTTGGATTTTTTGCTTTACTTTTATTTTTTGCATATTCGGTGTTCTGGTGAGACTTTTTTCTTTTTCTTTTCTGTTGCACTTATAAAAGCATATTGTTTTTTTATTGAGAGTCTTGTAAATGCTTCCACAATTTACCTCCCTGGTTGTAACAATACAAAAGATACTTGAAAGTAAACCTCCCCCCCCCCCAGATAAATTTGTTCTTCCAAAGTCTCATTTGTGTAGGCCCAAATGAAGAGTGTGCACATTTAGAAAAGTGCAAATGGGGAAAAAACAAAACACAACCTGATAGCTCCTGGCTGAAGTCAAATTCTACCAAGCACTTTCTAGCTCATAACAACTATTTGACTTTTAGAAGACATCTGAAGGCAGTGCTGTGCAGGGAAGTTTTTAATGGTTGATATTTTATTATGTTTTTAATATTTTGTTGAGAGCTGCTCAGAGTGGCTGGGGCAACCCAGTCAGCTGGGCTGCAAATAATAATAATAATAATAATAATAATAATAATAATAATAATAATAATTCCTTCTCTCAACTGCTATATTACACCACATCTCTAGATAATATTAGCTGTGTTCTATAGATTTACATAGATTTCTGCATTGGAAAGCTCTGCTGAAGACACAGGACTAAGGCTGGGGTATTGTTTTAATACCAAGTGGCGTACTTCTGGCCCACAGGCCTAACTAGGTCAACCAGGTCACCCCATTTGGCCCATAAGGCCATTTAGGCAAAGCCATGGCCACTACACCTGAAGTAAAATATGATGTCTGGTATGAAACAAGCCTCAGCCAAAAGGATGTTTGCAAGCACCATCAGTCAGCTGAATGATGATGCCTGCAAAGCCTCATTCAAAGCTCTGTGAAAACTAGTGCTTCAAAAAAGATTTCTGAAGACTTTGGGCACCTGATGTCATGGTGACTCCACCCACCTGTCAAACCTGACCCATTAGGGCTGGACTGAAAAGGTTGCCCACCTGCAACAGCCTGGGAACCCTTGCCTGTGATGTAATCTGACACTAGAGAGCATATGAATATTGCAGTTGCCTGGCTTGAGCCAATCACATGAGTCTTTACTCCCAGCGCCATTCTGACCAAGTGGGAAATAGCAAAGCATTTAACCCACTCCTTTAAAAGTGTTGCAGGAGTAGGCCTAAAGGCTCCTTACACCTGTGCACATTGCGCTACTCTTCTGCTCTTCTGGGTGGGGATATCAGAGAAAAGATAGAAGAACCACAAGGAAAATACAGAAGGACCATGATTGGAAGGCAGTGCTGTCTGGGTGCCCCATAAGAAGTGAATGAATTAAACATGGAAATTCTACACTAAATTCCCAGTGTGATGCACCCCAAATGATGGGGCACTGAGTGATGAATATACATGTGTGAATCAGCCTTCAGATAATAGAGGCTTCTGTTGTAAGTTTACGGAACAATGTGCTCAAAACTGACGCAAAGATGTGATGAAACAGATGCAGGAAATATAGCGCTTTTAGCAAAGCAGACTTTTGAGGCCAATTCAGTTTATTAATGGCTTGTATTATGGAATAACAAGTTGCAGATGATCATTAAAAACAAAAACTTATCCTTAACAGACATTCATCGTACATTCATCTTTTGTTGTTTCCAGAGTAGGGGTGGAAGAACCTCATGGAGCTTGTGGTTTTGAAAACTTCACTCACTATTCTTGTGTTCCCAGAGTTCAAGCTCACAAACCTTCTTTATCCTGTAATTAAAGCCCTTTGAAAAAAGGATGACATAACATTTTAAAAGGGGGTTCTTTATTGTTTTTGCTAAAAAGGAAATCCTGTGGCCTATTTAACAGAGAAGTACCCTCTGGACAAATCTCTTCCTCATCTACCCAACTCTCTATCTTCCCTTCCCTTACTTAATTCCTTGCTACTTCTTTGGGGATATAAAAGCAAGTATAGGAAGGTTGTTTTAACAATCAAGTTTACTGGCTTTAATCAAGGATGCTGAAAGAAATATACTGATTTTAATATTCTAAGGGAACGATCTAAGTAAAGGTAGGACTGTTTAACTCTTCCATTGACACTGATGGTACTTAAATATGCTTTATCATCAAATAGTGGATGAGCCTTACTGAGTAAACAATCTTAGGAACAGAGAAAGAGCCCTGTTGGATTAGACCAAGGGCTATCTAGTTTGACATCCTGTTTCCAACAGTGCCTAGCAAGATCCCTCTGGAAAGCTCCAATGACTGTCCTGAGCAGGGATAGGAAATCTGTGGCCTATCAGATGTTGTTGAACTCTACCTCCCATTATTCCTGACCAGCCATTGACCAGGCTGACAGGAGCTGATGGGAGTTGGAGTCCAACAACTTCCCTGATTTTGAAGTATACTGTCCGTGAGACCCCTGGGTATAGGCAGTATATAAATTCAATAAATAACAACAACAACAACAACAACAACAACAACAACAGCAACAACAATAGTTTAGCTGTCACAACTTAGCTAACATGGCCGATCGCCTTTAATTATTATTAGATATATACTCCAGATTTGTCCAATCCCTTTCAAAGTTAGCTTAGCAAGTGGCAGCAAAATACATAAAATAACTGGGCATTGTGTAAAATAGCACTTTCCTTTGTCTGTTCTGGGCTTATTACTTATCAGTTACCCTGAAAGTGTTAGTACAGAGGAAGGAAACTGCCTCTCTTTCCACTTTCTCCAAGCCATACATAACTTTATAACCTCTCTTATGTGCTGCTTTAGATGTCCCACACACCCCAAACTAAAAGTTCCAAACACTTTAGGCTTTCTTCCTAAGGGAAGTCTTCCAGACCCTTGTTCAGTTTGATTGCCTTTTTGTGTACTTTTCCCGGTGCTAAGCTACCCTTTTTTGAGATGAAAGGTAAGCAGAACTCTACTCAGAATTCCAAATGCAGCTTGCAAAGTTATATAAAGGCATCATGTTACTGGGGGAACTTCTGGTCCTTCTGAAAGCCCCAGAAGAAACTAAGCAACTACTTGCCACAGCCCCTCATAAATACTCATTTTCAGAAAGAAGCACAACTGCTGAAGATTGGCTTTAGGAATTCCTGCCAGGTCCCACTGACTCTGTGCCAACTGCTCATGATAAACCAAGTTTACAGCTACTGGAAGACCTGGTGGGTGTGCCTGACATTGTTCAGTGGCCGCTCATTCAGCAATCTTTCCCAAATTGGAAATATTTGAATTAGTCCTTAAGGTTTATATCTGTCATAGAAGGGTCACACATGAGATTTTCATTCTGAGCAAGGAGCATATCTGGCATCCTGAACTTCCGTAACGTAATGCTATTTGTCCACCCAGGCCAGATCCAAGTTCAAGTTGGATAAAAAAATGAGTTGTTTGACTTGTGAAGTGAGTCACAGAGTCATTGGGTGGGCAGAAAATGACTCCAGATGGCAAGAGCTCTGCTCCCCAAGCCGTTATTCATCCTTAACAGCTTCAACAGGCAACTCTATATCAATCAGAGGTGGGTAACCCACAGCCCAAGGGCCACGTTCCTTCCCGAGGGCCACAGATACATCATGGATGGGGACATAGGCAAAAGTGGATGTGACACATACTTTGGAACACTCCAGGCTACATTCCAGGCACATGAAAATCAGATGTTTCTTCTCACCCACAACCTTCTCTCCATTCAGGCAATGAAGAGGCATTGTAACAGTTCAAAGCCACATTCCAGTTAAGCAAAAACAATCCAGGAGTGCATCAAGCAAGGCCAGTAAGGGACATAGCCTCCAAGTTAGGTCTGGTAAGGGCATGGCTTTGTGAGAGTCCCAAGGGCAGGATACAGAGGCCTGTAGGGCTACCTTTGGCCTCAGGCCTAAAATTCCCCATCCCTGACATAAATGCTACAGCAACAGTGAGGAAACATCTGGGATCAATTGGTTGATTTCAGTGCAAGTAGTGTACCCCTTGAATGTTAATAGTCTATTCTCCTACCTCAGCATTCTCACAATCTCTCTAAACCTGAAAAACAGCTATCTGTGCCAATAAAGGCGCAGGAGAGGGCAGAGGACTGCAATAGCCAAGGAAAGTATATCTTTGCTTCACTCATTTCTGGTATTTCATGTCCAACATCCTGAGAGCAGAAGGATAGACCTCTGTTGGTCAAGAGCCAACCTTGGGAGCAGGCCTCTGTGTACTGTTTACATTTAAGTCCCATGGAACAAGAAGTCTGGGTGGGGTCAGCACTACCTTGGGACTATATCTCTGGCTACTTTCATGGAATAGGAACCTCTGTAGCATGACTCCATCTGGAGAAGACCAAATGGTGGCACCTTTCCTCATCAGTGTTGCCCAAGTTTCCAGGAAGGACACCCATCACTGAGAAGACCTACAGTAAGACTGGGGAACCTGTGGCCCTCCAGATGTTGCTGAACTGCAACTCACATCATCCCTGACCATTGACCAGGGCAGCTGGGGTTGATGGGCATTGGAGCTCAACAACATCTGGAAGGCCACAGGTTCCTCATCCCTGACCTGGCCTAGGACATATGATATTACCAATGGAGGAAAGTGTGCAGTAGCCCCTAACTCTACGCAGGTGACCCTTGTTCCTTAAGAATTTTAAGTAATCTGAATATGGCACATATACACTTCCACTGAAACTGTATCTCATCAGTTTCACTTTATACACTGCCAGTTTCTCCCAGGAGGTTTCTCTGCCTTGTCACGAGGGTTGCCACCCACCCAGAATTTTACAGGCCTGAGCAGTATTTTATCCTCTTGGCTGGTTGCCGGAGCAAAGGGCGTAGAGCCAGGGATCCTTGTCATTGGTGCCCATGTGTTTGCTATCATAACACATGTCTGTGCACTAAGGCATCACATGGCTGTAGCTGCTGCATCTGTATCACAGTGCAGATGTGAAAGCTGCACGTTGCGAATTCACAACACATGTAGACAATGCCACACATGGAGTTCCATCCTTAAAGGGTGGCAAGTGTTTCGTTGAGTGCATTTGGTAAGGCCGCCTTTGAGTGGAGACATCAGCCCGCTCTGAAAAGTTCCAGCAGCTCTGCAGGATGCTTAAGTAAATAAATCTTTGTGAATTCTGATACTGACTGATCTGATCTATATATCCCAGTATAATGTGCAGATCAAAACTTACCTATCTACTAATGTTTGCACTTTCTGAATGTACCAACACAGTTCTCGGCTCAAAAAAATAAATAAATCATGATTCTCCTTAAAATGCATGCTCTGAGGAGGAAAAAAATGTTATTTAAAATTAATAATTTTCACACAGATTGCTCCAGGCACACTAAATTAATGAACCCCATGTTCTTCATGGCAAAGGAAGAAAGGAAAGGAAGAAGGAGCTTTCAGCTACCCCACATATATTGACTTATTATCAGGCTTGTCAGTTCACGCTGATCTATGTGGGTTCTTTTGCTTTCCATTTCTTTAAAGGTAAAGGTAAAGGGACCCCTGACCATTAGGTCCAGTCGTGGCCGACTCTGGGGTTGCAGCACTCATCTTGCTTTATTGGCTGAGGGAGCCGGCGTACAGTTTCCGGGTCATGTGGCCAGCATGACTAAGCCGCTTCTGGCGAACCAGAGCAGCGCACGGAAATGCTGTTTACCTTCCCGCCGGAGCGTTACCTATTTATCTACTTGCACTTTGACGTGCTTTCGAACTGCTAGGTTGGCAGGAGCTGGGGCCGAACAGCAGGAGCTCACCCCGTCGCAGGGATTGCCAACCTTCTGATCGGCAAGTCCTAGGCTCTGTGGTTTAACCCGCACCCTAATCTGGTTTACACAAAATGCAATGGTGGACTGTGGTGGCAGGTTCCTGGGCTCTGCCATTTAAGACTGCATTTTTGAACTGGGTGGCAGGGAGATTGCCTGCATGTAGTAATCTATAGCACATTAGAGAAAACTTCCAAGTGAAGATGGCAATGAATAAGGCTGCTTGTCTTTGAGCTCCGTGATCTGTTTTAATTTCTTTTTACTTAGAATAGTTTTAAATTCTGTTGGCTCACCTTATAATGTTAATTGCAACATACAGGCAAAGAATAGATCTGTTTTACTTTTACTTTTGCATGGGCTGAAAAGCCATGTGTTTTAATTGGAGGACAGGTGCTCTGAGAGCAGCTGTTTTGACTCAGTGTTTTGCTGATAAGGAATGTTTAGAAGTTCATCTTGACCGAAGGAGGCTCTGCAGTTTTAACAGTTTTAATATGGATACCACACGAGCACAGACATGCAGTGCTTCAGATAAGTTGTACGGAATTCCATTGCCAAATTTAATCCAAAAATCTATGCTGGACCATTGTGAATCAGCAGCTGGAGCAAAGAAAGTGAAGGTAACTGCAAAACAATTACAGCAAGATGCAATTTGTCTTATATGGACAGCTCTGGTTCTTTACATGACAAGTATGCAAGAAATGAGGCTGGAGATGCCTTATCCTAAGAAGTTTTGCTACATATTGCTCTAGTGAAAGCTCAGCTAACTGGTCAATTGAACTGGACTGTTAGGAGCTGATGCATATGCTCCTATAGCACATAAGAGGAAAAAAGGTTCAGTACTAGAGACAAGATCCTCTAATCACCCGAGGCAGTAAACCAGAGCAGGGTCCCTCAGGAGCAGCCATGTGGCAACAAAGAGAAATGGCTGTTCAGGAGAAACAAGTGGAGGCTGATGCTACTGCCCCTTGCCACCTGATATGGTTTTCTTACTCTACATAATCTTAGGGCTTTCCTTGCTTTGTATGTTTATGGCAACCATTTTTATACTAATGATACTAATGATACTATACTAATGATGCTGAGTTTCCAATCACTTCATGCTGGCTACTCCCACAATCTGATTATTTCATTATTATTATTTTATCTTTTTAAAAATCAGTTTCCTTGTGAGATAGCACACTTGCTACCACCCCACATTTCCATATGTTCCAGATTCTTTTCCAGTTAGGCCAGCTAGAGTTCCTGTCTTTGGGAAATCTGATTTGCACTGGCATCCAGTACATTCTTTTATTGCAAAAAGACTTGGCACTTACACTCTGGGTGTCCTCGTTCTGGGGGAAAATGAATTCCACTGCTCTGTGGTGTCGTGCTAGATGAAGGTTTGCCAGATGTCAGATTCTGACTTGGAGAGTGTGGTTTTGTCTGGTTTTCTCTAAGGTCGGGTGCTAACTATACAGGACTGAATCTGGCAGAATCCAGCAAAGTCAGGCAATTATTGGTTCTAATGGAAGAGGTGGAGGCCGGCTCTTTTGAAATCAGGATGTTATTCCTTTATAAGAACGGTAACTGGCACGGTATCCATTGCAACACAGAGGACATGTAGAAATCACTACTTTTATTTTCCTGAACTTTGCCACATAGGTCATAGGGCAACATAAGCCTGAATGGCAGGTTGGCCAAGCAGCGCAGTGTTCTTAACAATGGCCCATTGCACCATGTGCATCACCGTGATGGAATCCTATCCAGAAACACCATGGGAAATGCAGTTTTGTACCATTTTTGTTGATGAATAGAAACAGATGTCTTGCGTTGCTTTTCCATGATATCCCAAGCCCCCTGTCCTTTTATTATGTGTGACATATGTTTGCAGTACGTTATGTCTCTATATCACAGGCAAATAAAAGGCAACTTTCACCATTTGTGTGGGATTCATTGATAATGAGGACCTTACTGCCCTGCTATGTGGTGCTGCCTTCTGCAGATGTTGACTGTAGGTTTGCAGCAACCATCTGGAGTCATGTGCTAAATTGCTGTTACGTTGCACATGTGTGAGTCTCTGGCATGTGCATGGGCTGAGTAATAAGGAAAGGCAACAGCTTCAAGCATCTCAGCTGTGTCAGCTAATGTAAAAAAAATCAGGGCACAATCCAGAAAAGGGATAGTTGCAATGAAGTCGCTTTAGAAGCAGTACTTCAGATTTCAGTGGCTCTTCAGTGTCTTTCAATTGTTATGGCTCTTTTCCATTTGTACAATGAATGTGCAGATAGTGAGTGGATTTGACTCCCTGCTGTCCATACATTAAAATGCATTTTCATGGTTTCCATCACATGAAGTTGTGCTACCATGCATATACTTGTATAAATATACCTTTACTTGCAGAATGAATTTCAACATGCACACTGAGGAGAAGAGAGGACTTTAGGGTCTGTAGTAGAGCTTCTACTTTGCAGAAGATCCCAGGTTCAATACTTGGCACCTCCAGGTAGGGCTAGGAGAGACCCCTGTCTGAAATCCCAGAGAGTCACTGCCAGCCATAGAAAACCAGGCAGTATGGTGGCGTCCAAGTGTTGTAAGACTACAACTCCCATCATCTGGAGTTGCAGTCCAACAACATCTGGGGGAGCTCCATGTTGGCTGTTGTTGACTGAGCAATTATTGGACTCCATATGCAGCAGCTTCCCATGTTCCTAAGAAGTCTATCACCACCTACTCATACATTGTACATATGAAGTCCCTGAATTAGGCTTGAGTCAGAGCTATACTTTGACTTCCTGTATATGTGATCTGTAGAATGAAGCCAGGAATAGTGTGTCTGTGTGTCTGTGTGTCTGTGTGTGCGCGCGCGTGTCAGTCAGTCAGTCCTGGTTAAGGTAACAGCCAAATTTTGGGGGGGAGATGGGGGTGGTGGTATTCATCCTCCTTCACAAAAATAACTGTTTCCCATGGGCTTGCTCAGAATTAAGCCCCTAGTGAGTGGGGACAGGGGGCTTGACCTGCAACAAACCAACCAACCCCACAGCCCTGATTAAAATCTATGCCTCTTAATTGTATCGAGAGCATCTTTTCCAGCAGTAAAACAGGCACAACCCTCCATTGATAAGCTGCATAGCCCCAAAATCATTGTTACGGTATTTATTTTACGAATCTAAAGCCCAGAGGTCTGTTGGGTTTTCTGAGCATGTGACTAATAACTTGGTGCCTGATATTCCATGAGACCACACACATGTATTTGTTACACATGTATTTGTGTGGTTTGCTAAGCTAAAACAAAAATAGGCACAGGACAATGTGAGATTGCAGCTCTGTTAGCGGAATAAAGGAGAAACTTAATGAGGGCTGGCTCACACATGTATGTTCATCATTTAATGATTGCTACATCAAGTAGTGACTTGCCTGTGAATAAATAAGCCATCACAGATCAAGCACCGCTGATAGAAGATTAACATGGTGCATAATTTTATACGCCCCTACAATGTCCCTCTTACTCACCTTTTGCATAAACTGAAAAGCCCCAAATGTTGTAACCATTCTTCATAGGGCCATTGCTCATGCCCCTTGATCATATTGCTTGCCCTTTTCTGGACTGTTTCCAGCTGTAGAATATCCTTTTGGAGATTTGGTGACAAGAACCACACAAAGCAGATGTTTTCAACCTTTTTGAGTCCACTGCTCCCTTGACCAACTACACTCTTTTTGTGGCACTCCTGTGGAGCCCAGTTATGTCAACACTTGCCTGCAGAGCTGGCAGCCTCTTACCCAGGGGTCAGCAAATTTTATCAGCAGGGGGCCAGTCCACGGTCCCTCAGACCTTGTGGGGGGCCAGACTATATTTTGGGGGGGGGGATGAACGAATTCCTATGCCCCACAAATAACCCAGAGATGCATTTTAAATAAAAGGACACATTCTACTCGTGTAAAAACAAGCTGATTCCTGGACCATCCGTGGGCCAGATTGAGAAGGTGATTGGGCCAGATCTGGCCCTCGGGCCTTAGTTTACCTACCCATGCTCTTACCCTTTCTTGAACCCCCTACCTTGTGGAGTGTTCCCTCAGCCTCCTCTCCTCTCCCCTCTCCTTGGGAGTCCTCTGGGCTTCCACTGCTGCTGCCCCTGGTCTCTGAGCTCCCCCCCCCCGCCGCCCCAAAGAGTGGTGCCTCCTCACGCTGTCCCACAGGGGCCTAGGACTTGTTTGTCCATTTCCAACAGCAAGGGCTGGCAGACTAGCTGGCTGGGCTCCCTTTCCTCCTTGCTTGCTTGCTTACTCTGAGGCTGCTTCAGCTCATGCCAACCAGCATCCCCTGGCCAGCCCCAGAGGTGCAACTTAACTACGGAACTTGTAGCCAGGGCTGCTGCCAGAAACAGCTGTGCCAGCCTTTGGGAGGCAGAGACGCAAGAGGGCATCAGAGGAGGGAGGGAAGGAAAGAGGGACAGAGGCCAGTGATGCCTGCAGCACCACTGGCCATCATTCAAGGCACTCCAGGGTGCCACGGCACACTGGTTGAAAACTACTGGCACAAAGTATTCCAAGTGTGCTCGCACCATTGATTTGTATCAAGTCCTTGTAATTTTGGAAGTTTTTTTTTTTTTTTTTTTTATAATATTTTTTATTGCGTTTCTTTCCAAATTTTGTACATTGCAAACAACATACCTACAAATTTACAAGAAACCATTTTTTTTTTTTTTTTTTAATATAACAAAACAATATAAATCAAAACAAAAAAGAGTCCTAACTTGGACTTCCCCACCCCTTCCGATTCTGCATTCTTTGTATTAACAATGTCAGCAATTTGTTACCTTATATCATACCTTATTGTAACTTTCACATGTTATGTATCCAAATTCAATATATTATGTCACCATTTTTATACCTTTGAAAATAAACGTAACATGTTCAATTCATATTGTCTCCTTTTCTCTTTACTCACTTAATTTACTGTTTACTTAATCATAGTTGCTAAAGCATATCCTTTCCAAATCATGCACAATCTTAAGATTCATACAGCTTATAATACTTTTGCAAATAATCTTTAAATTTTTTCCAGTCCACCTCAATTGTTTCTACATCCACATCTCGGATTCTGCCGGTTAATTCAGCTATCTCCATGTAATCCATCAACTGCGTCTGCCATTCCTCCAGCGTGGGTAGATCTTGTGTCTTCCAGTTCTTAGCGATGAGTATTCTTGCTGCTGTACTAGCATACATAAACAAAATTCTGTCCTTCTTTAACACTCTCTGGTCCACCATGCCCAACAGGAAGGCCTCTGGTTTCTTGGGAAAGGTATACCTAAATACCTTTTTCAACTCATTATAAATCATTTCCCAAAAGGTCTTAACCCTTGGGCAAGTCCACCAGAGGTGAAAGAAAGTCCCCTCTGCTTCTTTACACTTCCAACATTTATTGTCAGACAGGTGATGTATCTTAGCTAACTTGACTGGGGTCATGTACCACCGGTATATCATTTTCATAATGTTTTCCTTCAAGGCAGTACTTGCCGTGAATTTCATTCCGGTGTTCCATAACCTTTCCCAGTCTTCAAACATAATGTTGTGTCCAACATCCTGTGCCCATTTAATCATAGCAGATTTAACTATCTCATCCTGTGTATTCCACATAAGCAGCAAGTTATACATTCTAGATAACAGCTTTGTCTTTGGTTCTAACAATTCTGTCTCTAGTTTCGACTTTTCCACCTGGAATCCAACTTTTTTATCCATTTTGAAAACCTCTTGAATTTGAGCATAATGTAACCAATCTCGCACCTTGTTTTTTAATTTCTCCTGGCTCTGCAGCTTCCAATTGTCTCCAATTTTTTCAATTAGTTCCCAATATTTCGGCCAGTAGGCCTCCATATTGGGTCTTTTTCGGGCCTTTGCCTCCATTGGTGATAACCACCTCGGAGTTTTACTCTCTAGTAGGTCTTTATATTTCATCCAGACTGCAAAAATTGCTTTTCTGACAATGTGGCTTTTAAACAATTTATGTACTTTAACCTTGTCGTACCATAGGTATGCGTGCCAACCAAAAGCATTATCAAATCCTTCCAGATCTAGGACATCGGTGTTTTCCAACAAAAACCAATCTTTCAGCCAGCAGAAGGCTGCAGCCTCATAATACAACCTCAAGTCCGGCAGGGCAAACCCCCCTCTTTCTTTTGAATCTGTTAATATTTTAAACTTTATTCGGGGCTTTTTGCCCTGCCAGATAAATCTAGATATGTCCTTCTGCCATTTTCCAAAACAGTCCACTCTGTCCACGATCTGCAAGGTTTGAAACAAAAATAACATTTTCGGCAACACATTCATTTTTATAGCTGCGATTCTTCCCAACAAGGAAAGTTTCAATCTTGACCAGATTTCTAAATCCCTTTTAACTTCCAACCAACATTTCTCATAATTGTCCTTAAATAAATTCAAATTTTTGGAGGACAAATAGATCCCTAGGTATTTCACTTTTTTTACCACATTCAATTCTGTTTCTCTCTGAAACCCCTCTGTTTCTGTAATTGTCAAATTCTTGGTCAACACCTTAGTTTTTTGTTTATTTAACTTAAATCCCGCCACCCGACCAAATTCAGATATAAGTTCAAGAACTCTTTTTGTACTGGGTTCTGGCTCCTGCAATGTCAAAACTAGGTCATCTGCAAATGCTTTCAGTTTATATTGTTTCACTCCGACCTCTATCCCTTGTACCAACCGGTCCTCTCTGATCATGTTCAATAGCACCTCCAGGACTGAAATAAATAACAGAGGGGATAGGGGGCACCCTTGTCGTGTCCCTTTCTCGATTCTAAATTCCTCCGTCACCACATTGTTCACTATTAATTTAGCCTTTTGTTCTGAATAGATTGCTTGTAAACCATTCTCAATCCCCCGTCCCACTCCCATCCCTTCCAAGTTCTTCTTCATAAACATCCAAGATATGTTGTCAAATGCTTTCTCCGCATCAATAAAGATTAACACCGCCCTTGTGTTCCTATTAGTCTGCAAAAGTTCCAAAATGTCAATGATGTTTCTGGTATTTTCATATAAGTGTCTACCAGGGAGAAAGCCTGCTTGGTCCTTATGAATTACTTCATTTAATACTTTTTTAAGTCTACTTGCCAAAATGTCTGCAAATATTTTGTAATCCACATTTAGGAGTGAGATGGGACGGTAGTTCTTGAGCTGAGTCTTTTCAGATTCTGACTTGGGTATCAATGTGATGAAGGCTTCTTTCCACGTTTCTGGTGCCCTCTTCCCCTCCATGATCTGATTGCATACCTCCAACAAGGGTTGTATCAAATAGTCCTTCAAAGTCTTGTAATATTTGGAGGTAAGCCCATCCGGGCCTGGAGATTTGCCTAGTTGCATATTCTGAATGGCACCTTCAATTTCCTGTGGAGTTATTGTAGAGTTCAAGATTAATTTTTTATCTTGAGTTATCTTTGATAATCCATTTGTCTTTAAAAATTGATCTATCTCTGATTCTTTCTGAGGCCCCTGTGCATACAGTTCTTTAAAATATCTGTGGAAGCACTTCCTGATTTCTTCTGGTTTCTGAATCATCCTTCCTTCAATCTCTAGATTTGTAACCGTGTTTAACTTTTGTCTTTTTTTCAGCTGCCATGCTAGCAGCTTTCCACATTTATTCGCTGATTCAAAGGATCTTTGCTTCATCTGTTTTATTTTCCATTCAATCTCCTGATTAATCAATTTTGAATATTCTGCTTGATGGAATTTAATTTCTCTCAGCACCTCCTTTGACTTTGGTTTAGTTCTCAATTTTTTCTCTCCTTGGTGTATTTTCTCCAATATTTTATCTTTCTTTCCATTCCAGAATTTTTTCTTGATTGTATTCTGCTGTATCAGAAACCCTCTCATAACGGCTTTGCTTGCATCCCAGATCGTTCTTTTTTCTACTGTAGTATTCAAATTTATCTCAAAGTAGTCCTTTAGTGTTTTTTGGGCCTTTTTCACAATCTCTTGATCTCTTAATAATGTGTCATTCATTCTCCATCTGAAGGAACCGGATTGAGTTAGTCTAAATTCTATTTTCAAGGCGTTGTGGTCGGAGCATGTTTTTGGGCAGATTTCCACCTTTTTAGTCTTTGGTGCCAGCCCCCTGGAGGTCCAAATTTGGTCGATCCTTGACCAGGACAGATGGGCCTCAGAGAAGAAAGTTCCTTCTTTACCTAGGGGGTTCTTTGTCCTCCATATGTCAATCAAATCCAGATTGTCAGTCAGTTCAAAAAAAGTTTTAGGCAGTCTGCCATCTGATGTTAAATTCTGATTATAAGACTTATCCATGTGTGTAGACACCACTCCATTCATGTCTCCCACCAATATGATGTTAGCATAATCCAGATAGTCCAGCAGCGTCTCATGCAGCTTCTTGAAAAATTCTGATTTCCCGTCGTTTGGAGCATAAATTCCTAATATCAATATTCTTTCTCCTTGAGCTTGAATTTCAATTGCCAAAATTCTACCTTGTTCATCCTTGAATAAAAATTTAGGTGTCAGGCTCTCTTTAGCATAAATCACCACTCCTCTCTTCTTTACTTTGTCCGACGATATAAATTCTTGGCCTAATCTTTTATTAACTAAAACCTTTCTATGGAGCCTGGACACATGAGTTTCTTGTAGGCAAATAATGTCCAATTGTTCTTTCTTCAATATGTGAAATAACCTCCTTCTTTTCTCCGGGGAATTTCCGCCATTAATATTCCAACTAAGTAGCCGCAGAGACATCCTGAACTATTCTGTCACACCTAGAGCGGTGTGTCTTCTTTCTCCTCTGGTTCCGAAGGTGCAGGCGTTGGTCCACCTGGGTTGGGTAAAGGCCAATTAGCTGCTGCTTGTTTTTGGAGATCTTCTCCGTGGTCGTGCAGGAACTTTTGCAGGTCCTCTGGTGATCTTATTTTAGCCTTCTTCTGTTTGTAAGTAAATGATAGTCCTTGTGGGAACTCCCACCTGTAAGGAATTATGTTAAGTCTCAACAATTTAGCCAATTCTGAATAGGTGGCTCTCAAATCCAATAACTGTTTGGGAATGTCTCGGTAAATTTCCACCCTTTTCTCTTGTATCACAATTGAGTTTTTAAAGTGTAGGCCTAGTATTTTGTCTCTCTCTTCCCTTGATCTCAAAGCTATTAAGCAGTCTCTGGATCTATCTTTTCTTACCAATCTTCCCAACCGAAAAGCCGATACAATTTTAAAGTCACTTTCTTCTTTTAGATCCCAGAACTTTGTAAACTCTGTTGTCAAGAGTCCAATCAAATCTTCTTGCTCAATTTCTGGGACTGCCCTCAGCCTGAGGTTAGTCTCCCGATTTTTCAATTCCACCAATGAGAGATAGGTTTGTTGGTCACCTATCTGTTTGTGTAGAGGTTTGACTTCCGCTTTAACTTCCTCAACCTCTTTTTTAGCCGATATTGCAATTTGAGCGGCTTCCCCTGCCAGTTTACGATTCTCTTCTGATGCTCCTTGCAATTTTTCAATTGCTAGGTTATGTAGGGAAACTTGCTCTGTCAACTTCTGGATTGAGGATGTTGATTGATCAATTTTTATTGATTGATTATCAATTTTTTGATTTATCACTGCCAATTGTTCCAGAACTTGTTTCAGTACACCCTCAGCTCCTCCTGTTGCCATATCTCCCTCCTCTGATTTTTCAGGCTTTTCGGTTTCTACTTTTTGTGTCGCAAGCACAGCTGGAACTGATAATCTGCGTCCCTGAGTTAAAGTTGTTTGGACAAGCTGTGCCTGCTTTTTTGCTTTCTCTTTCTCCTTAGCTTCTTTAGCTTTGGCTGCTCTTGTCTTTCCTGCGCCACTCATCAGTCAATGTTCAAGGTCAAATGTTATAATCCCATGGGAAAGACAAGCTCAAATTTAAAAACAGTCCATTGAGAGAGGATAAACAGAAAACTTTTCCCTGGCCTCTATATTGCCAATATCCTCTAGGGGGAGTGCCACCAAAATTTTAGTGAGAAGAAGGTAACTTTCCGCCATTAAAGTCCCTTTGTTCCAACTTTGAAAGCACCTTTAAAGGCGAATTAGTTCCAACGCACTAAGAAAAGAGTCCTGCAGAGCACTTTTAAACATGTAACAAAGTTCCAGCAAGGTGCCTGCAAATGTATCCACTTCAGCTAAATAAGCTCAAAATTACACTTTCCAGTTACAAAAGTATCTGGAGGTTTGCAACAGTTCCGCAGTTTATACAACTTTGCCCGGCCACCCGGGAATATGGAGTTAGAGTCTTCCCTTGCCCCTTGGGGGACCACTTCAGGTCCAATTTATGCTGTATTTATTCTTAAAAGGAAAGTTTCCAATGTGCACGAAAGTCCCAATTTAAAGCTTGAAAGCTTCTCTACTCACAGCGCTTTCCGCTCTTTAGATCATCTGCTTTGATCTTGCAAGCAGTGCCGGAAGACGGACTTCCTCTTTCTCGTCTCCCGTTTTCAGCCAAATTTTCCGAATTAATTTGTAGGATCTTAGGTCCTTACTCACGGGTTTGATGTTTCAGCCCGATGTTTCTTGGAAGAAGGATCAGCGCTCATCCGTGACAGCCGCGCGGCTTCGCCTCCGCAGAAAGAGCGATGAACCCACAGCACCGCTCCCCCTCCTTCACTCCGGAGCCCCTTACGGGGTTCCTTTCGTGATTTCGGGGTCGCTCCAGGTGCCCGCCGGGTCCCACGGCCACGGACTCACTCTGCCCGTGGTTTCTCTTAATGGGTTGTCGCTGCGCCGTCGCGAGCAACCCTTTTCTGCGGTGCCCCTCTTCAGAACTCGAAGAGGTCCGCCATCACGGTTTCGCGCCGCCCCCGGAAGCCCGTAATTTTGGAAGTTTTGATGCCTTTCCTAACACAGAATTTTTCACTGGGGGCAGATCCACACCACACATTTAAAGCACATTACTTCTCCCAAAGAATTCTGGGAATTGCAGTTTGCTAAGGACGCTGGGAATTGTAACACTGTGGAGGGAAACTACAGTTCCCAGTATTCTTTGGGAGAAGTCATGTGAGCTGGATGTGCCCACACCCTCTCAGTGGCTTCTAGCCACTGAGGCACACTCACAGACAGTATGCCTCTGAGTACCAGATGATGGCGACAAAGAACAGGAAGCCTGCTGCTATTTTACCATGCTTATAGGCTTCCTAGGTAGGTTGGTTGGCTAGCTGTTGTCACAAACACTAGTGGTGAGCCTTTGTTTAGCTCTACAAGGTTCTTCTTATGCCCTCTGAATTCTTCCATATGAGTAGTTTGTATGATCCAGTGTATCAGTTTTCTGTTCTCCTTCTTCAGTGGAAACTAGACTGCTGACCTGAAAGTAACCTGAAATGAACTGGCAGGCTGGATTGCCAAACATGCTCTGATATGATGTAGAAGTGTATGGCCCTCTGGGCAATGCCATGTGTCTTACTGTTCTCCTGAATGCAATGCATTCTTGGGGATTTTCAAAGGACAACACAGAAACAAAACAAAAAGCACTTTCGTTCATTCCATGATTCATATTGTGGTCAGTAGCCAAGCCCATTCTGAGGGTAGATAATTAGCATGAGGCAGATTGTTTTCATCTTTAATAATACATTTGTATGTAGAAAAGGGTGTGGATATTTACGGCAGTCACTATCGTGCTAGAGTAATCACCTCATGGGTTTCACTATAAGTGCAGGTAATTTCCAGAATGTCTATTATTAGGTTCAATAAGGCATAGTCATGGGCATAATTACAAAATATCAGAAGGAAGGCAGTGACAAAGTTCTAGGGCATGCTGTAAACAAAGAGAAGCAGGGCTGTCTTGCCTCAGCAAGGTGCAAGTCAAGCAAAATCTTTTGGGATTCCTCACTCCCCCCTTTGCACAATACCCTTTGTTACACAAATGTAGCCAAATATGTTGTTGCCTGCAATGTGGCTTTTTACAAAACAAACAGAAAAATGCCTACTGTGTGGGGCTCCAACAGGATCAGATAGCACTGAGCCTGCTGTCCCACAACTGCAAAGATTTCTTCCTGCACAACAGAATGTTCTCACCCCCTCAACACTCTTTGTGTCCTCTTTTTCTAGGGTGCATGGTGTACGCGGGGGGGGGGGGGAGAGTCCTGCTGCACAAGCAGAAAGCCTTGCATTGATGGGACCCAGTAGTTGAATACCACCCACAGCTTCTGCTGTGCAGCAGGAAAAACAGTTCAAAGTAAGTTCCTAAATGAATCACAGGTTAAAGACGATGTCTGAATGAAAGTGCAACCTGTTCCTTTTGCTGTTGGAAAGCATTTTTGCCATACCTTGAGGAACCCTCTTGTTTCAGGCAGAATTAGTTACAAGTTAGCTTTCTTAACAAGTGGCTTCAAGTTGAACATTCTAGCTATCCCTAAAAACATTACCTACCTAGTAGAACATTTATCCCCAAAGGATAGCTGGGTAAAAGTCAGTAAGCTAATGTCTTACCACTTGTCTTTTATTGGCTAAGAATAAGGGACACAGGTGGCACTGTGGTCTAAACCATTGAACCTCTTGGGCTTGCCGATCAGAAGGTCAGCGGTTCAAATCTGCACAATGGGGTGAGCTCCCATTGCTCTGTCCCAGCTTCTGCCAACCAAGCAGTTCAAAAGCATGCCAGTGCGAGTAGATAAATAGGTACCAGCGTGGCGGGAAGGTAAACAACATTTCTGTGCGCTCTGGCTTCCATCACGGTGTTCCATGTGCCAGAAGCAGTTTAGTCTTGCTGGCCACATGACCCAGAAAAGCCATCTGCGGTCAAGCACCGGCTTCTTCGACCTGAAAGCAGAGATGAGTGCTGCACCTCTCCATAGTCAAATTCGACTGGACTTAACCATCCAGGGGTCCTTTACATTTTACCTTTTCACCTGGTAAGAATATGACTGAAGGTTAACATAGCAGCAGCCCAGCTCAAGACCCTTTTCTCTAAATTTAGCAGGGGATCAAATACTTTCCCCCCTCACTGTAGATAATTCATTTTTTGTATTTATTCTGCTTATGCCTCACTAGATACATTACTGAGTAGGGGAGCAGAACCTTTTCAGCCCAAAGGTGACATTTCCTTCTGAGGGCCGCATGCCAGTGATGGGCAGTGCCAGAGGCAAAACTGGTTGGAGTAACAAATGTATTTTGTGGTTTCTGCACACACCCCTCTGCATTCTCCATCCAGACATTGCAAGAGGCATTATCAGAGTTCAAGGGCACATTCCAGCTGGGGGGGTGGGGGACACTCAGGCTGCAAAGCAAGGCCACTGGGGAAAATTCCAAGGGCCAGGCAGAAGCCTTGGGGGCCACAATTGAGTCCTGGCCTGAGGTTTACATACTCCTGCATTACAGTACAGGAGAGTAAGATTGACTTCAGCACATCCCTGTGGAAAGCAGCTCATTCACTTCTGTTGCCACACACATGGGTGACCTGCGTCTCATTCTAATTGGGAAATGCAATCTACCTTTGTTGCCAGACCGGTACTTAGAATTTGACATAATTTCTGAAAGCAGATCAGAAGCAGGTTTTCAGCTTGACATCCAAGAGTGCTCAATCTTCCAGGATGTTGCATAACCAACATTTCAGTCACCAGACAAGATTTTACTGTATGCAAATCTACAGAACAGATATATGATGAGTAAACTTAATGCAACCACCAGCTTCATTCCATGTGTTGTTGCTGCCATTATCAACATGACTGAATTCTGCTTGTAAATAATTAAAGGACTTGCCCCCACCCTGTCATCAGGGTGTGTCAAGAGTTGCTGTATCCCACTATAAATTGCATATTATCTGGACGTGAAGAAAATGAGCCGGTGCAATCTTGGTCTATGGATGTGCAAACTAGATTGTGCAAAATGAGTATGGAATGACAAAAATCTGTAACGTCACAATTTCTGGGCTTACTTAAATCCTATCCTATGGATTCACACTGAGCTGTGGAGGAAGAACATTGCTCCGGTATTAAAGGACAGGACAAATTGTACAAAACTAGTTCAACCAGATCAGGGCAGAAATTTACCTCAGTCCAATGTGCATAAACACAACATCATATCTATATATAAAAACATGTTATGCCTCACCTAGAGCAACCCAGAGACATTTCACAGAGTGATTGCACAGCTTATTAATTATGTCGAAGGGCCAGGCTTTGGTTATGCCCTATTTCTTAAAAAATGGTTGTAAAAAAGATTTGCAGTGTTGTGTAAATCACTACCTGTAAACAACCTAAAGCTGTCCTTTATTTCTTTTGCAACTCATGTAAATTAAAATTCCCAGCAGTATCTTAGCATATAATGACCTTTATAACTATGGCACATTAACCATTCAGCCATAGGCATCCTCACTTAGAAACAAGTTTCTTACATTCAGATGAGTTTACTTTACGTGTGCATTTGAAATAATCTAGAGATGAGTGAATGGCAATAGTGTTCTTGTTTGTCTTTTCCGTTGTCAGTAATGCACACTGTTGTGCTCCACATTTGTTGACTTGAACTGCACATTACTCTCAAATTCCTGACACACCATCACTAACATAGGGCTAGTCCACACTTGAGCAGTATTTAGCTTTTAATCCATGTTTTCCTCATTTGAATTAGACCAGAGTTGTTCACACCCAAACATATTTGAATCTGTATATGAGGAACAACCTTGGTCATCTCCATTAATACCAGTAGATGTTCCCTTTTGTGTTTCCCCTTGCCTTCTCATTTGTTGATTTTATTATGCTAATTAAGTACCAAGAGGGCATGCATGTAGATAGTTGTGTGCACACCTTGTTGTTGCTGTTTGAAAAAATCCACACCCAAGAAGCTTGCAAAAGCACACAGTCAGGCAATTGTAAATGTGCTTGTGCAGTTTTGTGGGTTTGTGCAAATCTGAGATAGAAAAAGAAAAAGAAATAGATAAAAGGCTCAGCTCCTGACGCATTCTTACAAGCACGCTGGAAAGAAATGAAGGCAACTATATATTCTCATCACACACTTTTCACGTTGCTGCTCAATGTATCTGGTGCAGAAATTTTTAATGTGATTTGCTTGTGCAGTTTTCCTGATTTTGTGGAAATCTGAGGGATCAAAGCGGGAAGGGAACACCCTCCATAGAGAAGCACACCACAAATAGCTATGAGCACAGCCAGAAAAAAATGAAAACACTGGGGAAGTAGTGGGCATGGAAAGAGAAGTAGCAGAAAGTGATAATAGTTACACCCACCCAGGGCTTTTTTTCAGCTGGAACTTGCAGAAGTTCAGTTCCGGCACCTCTCAGGTGGGTGCCATTGCCATTATAAGAGAACAAGGGAGACATTCATGGTGAATTCCGGCACCTCTTTTTCTAGAAAAATATCACTGCATCCACCCAAAAAGACTGAAATAAAAATCATCTGCTACCCCAAGTGGAGCAGTTTGGAGCCAGATACCCAGTTTATTGGATTATTCCCGTTACAGGTAACAGTGGCGGATCTTGGCATCTCAAATTTCAGCAGCACCATGTGCAACACCAAACTCCTTCCCACTGCCTCTTGCCTTCCACTGGACTTCATAGTTGCAAGGCCTGCTGTAGCACCCCAGCAGCTCCATCAATTGAAGTGGTTAAGCTTCCCTAGACCCACCTTTGCAGGTAAACAAAGGAACAGCATTGAGATTGGTGTTTGATGGTAGTGTCATGTGGACTGTGCAAATTAAATAGGAACACCAACTGGTGCAAACACACTGCAGACTTTGGCCCAGAAGTTGGTATTGCTTATTCACCCACGTATGAGCATCACTGGAGGGGATGATTTCAAAAGTGAAGACATTTGGTCCTTCTCCAAAACACTAACAGGTAGGGTGGTCCCTTAAGTATCATCCCTAATGAGGAAATGTATCACATAAAAGGGCAAAACATGGCACAAATATACACTAATGTAGACAAATAGACCCAAATTTAGAAAAAAATGCTATAATTTAAATATAAATACATCTCACTGTAGTGAGAAAGCCTGTGACCAGGTAATGTGTGTGTCTTGTTCAACTTGCTATCCAGACACAAATTGTTGATCCACAACGTCAAGGTCTCTGCTCTCCCTTCTTATTTTCCTTTGTTTTTAAACTGGACAGCCCTTTGCAGTATTCGGATCTGAGCTCCTTAGGAGGAAAGGGAGGATATGAATTTGATCCATCCATTCATGCATCAGGATTGTCATCTAAAGCTTTCGGAGTGGGAGTCCCAGGAAGCCCATACCCCTCAATTGTTCTGATAATTGGGCTGTGCTCTCAAAAGTATGGTTCCCCAAAAAGCAAGGTTTTGGGCTCATATGGATCACTTGACTTTCCTGGGAGCACAGCCCAGAAGGTGTGTGGCCCATTTTTTGGGCTGGACTTGTTGGAGGTTATGGAAGCCCAGTGTACAAAAGAGAGAACTAGGAAGCATCCGTATGCACCTTTGTGTAATGTATCAGCCTCGTAGTAACCCAAATATAGAACTTGAAACTAGAAGGACTGAATTATAACTACATCTCTGCCTTGCTGGTTGCAAACCTGTCACCTTGCAAAAGCTAGGCCTTTTTAGCCAGAATGAAGAGTCTTTGCGAAAGTGAAACCAACAGCTAATCATCCTGTTTACACATGCTGGATCTTCCCCCCTGACTAATTTCTCTTGTAGTGGGAGTAATTAGGTTTATTAGTAACAGTGAGCACATTGTTACCTCCAGGCAAACACTGGAGGAGTTGGTAACTAACAGAGCGTCACTTACTTATCCTGCACTGTTAACTCCAATCTTTGCTCTACAATTAAATGTCTGCCAAATATCATCTGTACTGTCTTGTTTCCTTTTGAAAGCAACAATATGGTATGTTAGCTGTGCAACATTTTCTGTCACACTGCTGGAGGGCTGGTACACCTGTGGGTGAACCTGTCAACACTCTACATGTGTTTAGCCACAAGGGTGCATTGACAATGAAAAACAGTGCAAAGGACGTGATGTGCAATGCCCATAGAGCCAGTGCGGTATAGGGGTTACAGTGCTGGACTAGGGCCTGGGAGACCAGGGTTCAAATCCCCATTCAGCCATAAAGCTCACTGGATATCATTGGGCCAATCACGATATCTCTCAGCCTAGTCTACCTCCCAGGATTTTTGTGAAGATAAAATGGGGAGGGGAAGAACCACCTATGCCACCTTGGGTTACTTGGAGGATATAAAAGATGGGATATAGATGTAATAATAATTACATCTATAATACATCTATATGTAATAATACATCTTAATCCTCACCTGAATCAAAGGAAATAAACCAGGATGTGCCGGCAAATGTGAGACTTTCAGTTAGCATTGGAAGATACCCTTTTAGTTCTGTGTAAAAAGTAACAGTATAGAAGTCAACAGGTAAAGACAGGTAAGGAACCACCATTTTCAGTGTGCTTCCAACTAACTACAAAGAAATAATAACGCAGCAACATTAAAGGCTCAAGTGAGGAGGCAACCTAGGTCTGGTTTGAGAGAGCTGCATATTTGGAACAGCAGCTCATATCCAAAAGTCATCAAAATGACCACAAGACTGTGTAGGCAGAAAAGATGAGAGTTATGTCTGTGACCTAATATCTGTGGCAAGTGCTTTCAACACTTTGGCAACCACCATCATACTGATCACATTAAAAATGATTGGGGATGTAAAAATTCTGTGGGAGGCATGAGCATGTTCAGCGCAAAATATGAGTTTTGTAGCCCTCAAAATATCATTCAAAAGCCACACACAACTTCTCCTTAATCTAATTCATTGTCTTTCTCCGCAGCTACTTTGGTACTATTTTTAAACTAGCGTTCCTCCAGAGGATTTCATCCTATGCAAGAAAGGATCACATAGCTAGGATTATTATTTCATAATGTAATATAACTAATTTGATTTGGCTATATTGTGACATTAAAAAGCCAAATCAGAGTGAGGGCAATGTTCTCTGACATCTCTCTTAATAGGTAAGCACTTTTGTCTCTGTTCACAGATCCCTCTCTCCTCAGTAACACACACAAACACTGAAAGAAGAGGTGTTTTTCATAGAGGATATTCTTAAGGGATAGCTTAGAAACTATAATAATAAGGGTGCTTGCCTGTGGGATAGGAATCATTTTCTTGGCAGTAACATATTGCCCTTTTGTGATACAGGGTGAATCAGAAAAGAAACGCTACCTGGAGAGATGACATGTGAGCAATATCAAAGCCTTTGCTGTGCAAGAAAACTATAATCTGGAAAAGACCCTTGGCTCTCTTGCAACCATACTTATTCGTGTAGCCAACCAGACATGCCTATAAAGCTACTGTGTAAACAAGTCAATGTCTGCAGGAGAGCTTGAACAATCGTTGCAGACTTTTCTCATCTGTTCCCTCCACCCGCAACTGAAAGCATTAAATCAGAATCTGCCAGAGAGGTTAATGTGCTCCTTCCAAGTTGATATCAACATCAAAAAGTACTTTCTCCCATTAACATGGAACACAATAGAAAACTGGATCTCTTGGGCATTAGGAAATATGCATACAGGAAATGGGGTCACATACCCAATTATTACTTGAAATTACAGTATACCAAGTGCAGCAATATTTCCTTTAGATCCAATCAGGAGAAAATAGTCAGGGTGATGTAAGTATTTGTGAACTTATTCTGTAGGAGGAAGGGCTTGGCTGCCACACAAAAGACAGTTCAGAGGAGGCGGTGAAAGACGACAAGGGAAAGGAGGGAAAGGCTTTCGTTAGGGTGTCTCATCCAATACAGTCATTGCCCTTGTTTCACTGCATCCTCCACTCATTTCAATGAGGCTTCTGCAAAACTAGTAGGTGGTGTGCGTGCGCATGTGCAATGAATCCCCGTTGCATCCCTGCTTTGGATGAAGCAGGAATGAAATGCAATAGATATTTCCTGTTTCTATTTGTTTAAGAAAGCAAACGCTCTAGAAGTTACTGTTGCACAGTTCGTTTGATGGTGGTTTTTTTCTTTTCTTTTTTGCATTGAGTCATAGAGTTGTAGAGTTGGAAAGGATGCAAAGGGTCTCTAGTCTAACCCCCTGAGATGCAGGAACCACAGCTGGGCTACCCAACCTCTGTTTAAAAACCTCCAGTGAAGGATAGCCCATGACCTTCCAAGCAGTCCATTCCACGGATGAACAGCTCTTACCATCAAAAGGTAATTTCTAATGTTTGGTTGGAATCTCCTTTCTTGTAATTTGAATCCATTGATTTGGGCCCTACCCTCCGGAGAAAGGGAAAACAAGCTTGCTCCATCTTCCACATGACAGCCCTTTTGATACCCACAAAAGGTAGTACCTCTCCCCTAACACCCCACCCAGGCAGAATAGAGTGGTACTATTACTTCCCTTGATCTGGACACTATACTGCTGTTGATGCAGTCTAGAATTGTACTAGCATTTTTTGCTGCTGCTGCAACACACTGTTGACTCATGTTAAGCTTGTGGTCTACTAAGACCCCCAGATTTTTTCACATATTCTCCTGTCAAGCCAGGTGTCCCCCATTCTATATTCTGAGGCAGGAATAATCAGATGCACAAAAATAGAATGGGGGACACCTGGCTTTGGTCCATTTGAGCTAATGACAATAATACTGAACCTTCAGTTTGTAAAGGGACACCCCACCCCCTCATTCCTCCTCTCCTACACACAGTTATTTTTTTTAATATTCAAAGGGATTGGTCCTGGTGCATTACATAAAATCATTGCAGGGTTGTCAGGTTGCAATCCAGAGATTTACTTGTTGCCTTTAAGTACACCAATGAAGCAGGAAGCAGAGCATTCCCCACCAATCCTTTCATCTGCATTTTTGATCACTTCCTGGGCAACATACCAGAAGGTCTGATCACTACAGTAGGTGGAGAGGGTGGGACAAGGAAAAGGAGCAGGGCATACATGGAGAAGGAGCTGTGGCTCTTTTCTCTCCCAATTAGATGGTGGATTTAGTAGTAAAGAATGATTCACCAGGTGCAACCAGGAAACCTTGCCTGTTTATTTTGGATATACTGTAACTTCCAAAGCTGCCCCCTCACGCTAACCTGAGAAAGGTGCAGACCTAGAGGAAATACTGAAGGTAAGAAACACTTTCAAAACACCTTCCCCTGGTTCCTCCCAATGTAAGGACAAAATTATCTGGCCTTCTACAGACTCAGAAGACGTAATCCCAGTAAAATCCCTATCCACTGTGTAGGAATCAGTACCTGCAGAATCAGGCAAGGGTTCTTCAAATCACTACAACTAATCTCTCAAGGCTTCCGATGCTTTCAGTTCTTGTCTGAGATAATATCCTTCATAGCTCAGCCAAGAGGGTCCACTGAGAGCTGACCAGGGTCCTGACCTCCTGAGAGAGACTTACCTTTTCTGGATCTGCTTTTACTTGGCCTGCGTGGAAAAAGCTCTAGTTTATTTCTTCCCAAGCCCAGCGGAACCTGCCTTGCCTTCCTCTGTTGTTTTCTCTCTGATGAATATTGACTTCAGTGTGATGTGAAATGTGCTAAATATGCTTTCATGCATGCAATTACGTCTTTACTGCCTTTATCAACCTTCCCCCGAAACCATTTTGCACCAGATACCATTATCTGCAATATGACAATGTAGGGCGCAAATTTGGGAGAAAACAAGTGGGGAAATATTCACCACATTTTTCAAGGCCCATGGGCTTTGGGATTGGCTAGGTGCATCACAGGAAAACTATGACACAAATTCGCATATGTTAATTTATATGCAAATGCAGAAATAATTACCAGAATTTAAATTTTTACAGAATGCAATCCAATTAATTTCTCCTAAAAATAATTCTCCATTCAATAAATCTACTTAATTACCCACACAGATCACACCATATACTGTATTTTTTGCTCTATAAAACTCACATTTTCCCTCCTAAAAAGTAAGGGGAAATGTGTGTGCGTCTTATGGAGTGAATGCAAGCTGCGCAGCTATCCCAGAAGCCAGAACAGCAAGAGGAATTGCTGTTTTCACTGCGCAGAGATCCCTCTTGCTGTTCTGGCTTCTGAGATTCAGAATAATTTTTTTCTTGTTTTCCTCCTCCAAAAACTAGGAGCATCTTGTGGTCTGGTGCGTCTTATAGAGCGCAAAATATGGTACATTCTTCAGATCACCAGATTAATAACCAGATCAGTTCTGCAACTATTTTATATCTGTTGATATTCTACCCAGATCCTGCTGCCGATCAGTTATCCCATTCATCATTAAAGCTCAAATCATCTCTAAGTAAATCCCTCTTAAATGACATCATCTCTCCTCCCCACCCCACAAAAAAATCAACATCCTGCCCAATTTTTGGGAACTTTCAGAGGGGAAGAAGAAAGCTGAATGATTTTGGGGAAGAGATAGTGTCTCTATATTGTTTATTTTTATAGTTTATTTTATATACTTCCTTTACTTTCAGCAATATAAAATGTTATATTGTATATTTTTTCCTGTATGTATATTCTTTTCTGATTAAATTACTGTTACTTATCATTTTAGGGTGCAGTGCTGCTGTGCACCTTGAAAAAGGACCACAAATGTCCCTGGGAAATAATGGTACTTGATGGTGTACTGTGATTTCCAAAGCCATTGTTTGGGAACTGGTGGCTTCTTTTCTTTCCCAAGGGAATACAAGGGAGTAGCAGAATAGAAAATAAAAGATTCAGCTAAAGTCTTGCTAGTGCAGCATATAAATCATAAACAACCATTTCCCACCCAGCACAATCCAAGTTATGAAACTGCAAGTTATATAATTAACTTTCCACATCATTTGACTTTCCTGTTCTGGAATCTTTGGTCTCTTGTTCCTACTTTTATACAACATAACCTCAAATTAGCTCTTTGGTGAGCAGGATAGACAGCTACTTAAGTGTTTCACAATTTCAGTATCAGACAAAAGTGCTTACCTGTGCCAGGTTTTATAAGCCCAGTCTGACAGCTGAAATTCATTGTTTTGTATTTTTAAATTGCCAGACATAATCATGGTGTAATCGCAATGCTACTTTTGGCAATTCATTTTGTAACACCTAATTCTAGACATGTCTGCTCAGAAGTCCCAGTGAGTTCAATGAGATTTACTCCCCGGTAGATGTATTCCAAGCTTGCATAAACTTTGTATCCCTGGCTAAGCGCTTGTTTCAATTTGGCAAAGGTGAGCTAGTTTCAAAGTAAAATAATCTAATTCAAAAGCGAGCCCAGTTCCACTATGAGATGTGCAGTTGAGCCTTGCCATGTACCCCCAGAAAAGAGTCCCATGTTTAGGTTTTCAACCTAGGATCATTTTGGATGAGAAACCTATGCTTATTATTTATTTGTGGTTCCTTTGTTAATTCAGTTTCCCACCTTTCCACCAAATATGATTGATTCTGGAGCTTGGTAATAAAGTAGGGTTGAGTAAAGTGAGATAAAGCTTAGGATTCCTCACAAAATGACAAGGAGGCTGCTTGAACGCTATCCAGCACCATATAATTATCTCTCTCTATATATGCAGTGGGTTGCACATGGATTCAAGTACCATATCTCGATTTGTTTCTTTTCTGCCTGAAAGATTCCTATTGGCAGCTTAACCAAAACCACATGAATGTGGCAGATCTCATAGTGATCCACTGTGTACAAACAGGTCATTGTCTGAAGCAGTCATCATCAGATGTAATTTCAACATGTAATTTCAACATGCATCAGATTTGGGCAAAACCTGAGGTGAAGTGGGATGCCTTGTGAAGTATCTGGAGCTTGGTCACAGGTGAAGTAGGATTTCTATGAGGTGGGCACATCAAATTATAGACTCCTAAAGTAATTTGTGGCATCTTGGTGATCGGGACATCAAAATCATGCTGCAGACAAGCATCTGTTGAAAAATAAAGTCATGCCTCTAAACGTACCATGGTGGGATGGTGGGGTAAGGGACAGAAAACACCAAAGTGGGAAGATGGCATGGAAGAAGGGGTTCATTGTGACTGACAGGTCTAGCTTGAATCAGAAGAACTTATGTTACCAATATTGTTCAATCCCAGCACTTTTGGAAAGGGGACAGAGAGTGAAACCTACATCTCTAAGCTTAAGGAAGTTACTAGGATGGAGGAAGAGAGAGCTTCTTCATGACTAGCAGGTCTAGATTGTCACATGGGTGAAGCCAGCTGATCGGGATTCATGTAATGAAAGGATGATATCATACAGCTAATCAGCTCTGGCTGTGTGGTGACAACTCTAAGAACAGGTAAAGTCAATTGAGAGTGAGAGCAAGAGAGAAAAGTAAATGAAGTAAATTGAAAGAGTAGCATTTGTTTTACTGTGTTAATGATTTTTGAAAAATAATTGTGAATAGTCAAAGTTCAGCAACAGTTGGAAGTCACTTTAAAGCCTATCCCTGGAATCATGCAACAATACAGGGAGGCCTAATATAAGAACTAACCATAACAAGACAACTGTAATTTTGCATGGTGGTTTGTTAGCAATGCAGATTTTGAACTAATGCATAATGATGATATAAGTTGGCCTTTGCCCATCCCCTCACCTGCACTAATTCCATCAGTGTGGCACCAGGAGAAAAGTGAGATGATCAAAGTACGCAGGCATGGTGCCAGATTTGATTGCAGGCATGCCATGTATAATCAGCCAGGTCATGCCGGCCCCTTCTTAATTGGCTACACGCCCACAAATCTGGTATAAATTAATGTGTGGCCATCTGAAGAAATGGCATTCTGTTCCGGGTCAAGGCAGTCATTTACTTCATAGCATTCGGTATACTAATTTGCTTGATGGACTTGTTTACCTTCCCAAAGCATTCTTCAAATACCTGTTTCATTCACAATGACGCAACTTCTGACCATGCTGAAATACAACCTACCCACCATTTATGGTGGCCCACCAAGGACTCAATAAACCTACTTTTTCTGCCTTTGCCTAACTAGTGGGTTGTTATTCTTTATTATATTTCTTATCCACCCTTCACCATAAGGTTTCAGGTCAGGTTACAGCAATTAAAAATACAATATTAAAAACAGTTAAAAGAGAGTATAGTCATATCATATTGTTGTATTCAGGAAACCAAGCCTCCTGTAGCCTGGGAAAAATCCTGCAAGAGGCATATATTATTTTAGATAAAGTTATTTTAGTTATCAGCACCTATGTGAATCTTGGTTTCAATAATAAAGATGCGACAGACAAGAAACCTGGGAGGAATTGCCATATGTCTGAAAACAACTTGAGTCACAGGTTGTACAGACTTGGTTAGCTGGAAGCCATTTGTAGCACTCTAGGAACTGGTAACTTTTGACCTAGGGATCTTATGCCACGTCAGCAGCTTTTGGCTCTCTTCTTGCTAGATAACTGGAAAATGGAAATGTGATGAACAAGTTCATAAAGCAGGCTACAGAATCCTCCATCTTGTTCATCACATTAAGCAGCTCTGTCTTTCCAGATAGGGATACTTCATTTCCTTCGTGAAGCATATATTTCTGTGATAGAAGTATGCACATGCATATAGGCGCTTGCATACATGTAATAATATGGTATGCATAAATTTAGGAAGATATTCAAAACAGGACTAGAGGTATATTATGCATCAACTCAAGCTATTATTGCTACACAGCCTACTTATTTCAGGAGGAAATGACCCCACACTAAGGCATAAATATATATTAAATTATGCATTGTATACATTATAGAGTATATTTTGGATAACTGACTGGTAGGGTGGCCAGGTTCAAGGGAGGACAGGATTCCTCCTGGTTGTGTATAAGAGGATATTTCAGCAGGTATCATTAACCTGACACACTTTGCCAGAGAGAGCAGCACAGGCTCACTTCAAGCCTCAGGTGGTGCCATAGATAGCTGTGGAGTATGAATCCACTGCGGACAGTTTTTTCACTGCTTTCAGGCCCTGGTAGCAAGCCAGTGGTGAGATCTTCTAATCAGAAAAATCCTAGGGTCACCCCTTCCTCAGTTTTATAACTTGAACAGAGTTGTGTTTTTAATGCCTTTGCTTCTTGTCCTGTGAGTTTAGCATGGGTCAGATCAGTAAAAACTTTACAAATATGATTCTAATGGTATATTCTCAGTTCAGTAAACCAATAAACAAGCATCCACTCTTTGAAACTTTCAATGTATCGGAGTGCTCTCCTGAGAATTAGATGAAGATATTTGCTCATATTCACCCTCCTCTTCATAAATATAACCTCATTATATTCCCAAATGGGCAGGCAAGGGAGTCCTGAGGAGAGGGGGGAAAGAGATGCTTTGAACATTGCCAAAATGCTTGAGGTGTTTTTAATCAATTCTTGAGAACATGACATAGTCCTGGTTATCTCTTGCTGCAATGTAGCTTCACATCAACCAGAGCCAGGGCCTTTTCAACACTGGCGCTAGCCTGGTGGAACACTCTGTCTCATGAGACCAGGGCCCTGTGAGATCTGATTTCTTTCCACAGGGCCTGTAAGACAGAGTTGTTCCCCCTGGCCTTTGGCTTAGAATCAATTTGATTCCCTCCCCCGCTTTCTTTTTTCCTTTCTCCTCCTGTGATGAGGCTGCATTTTAATGTTTTAATTGTTTTAATGTTGTATTTTAAGCTTGTTTCTTAAGTTGCATTTCAATCAACTTGTTTTTATTATTGGTTGTTAGCTGTCCTGAGCCTGGTCTTGGCTTGGGAGGGTGGGGTATAAATAAAAAATTATTATTATTATTATTATTATTATTATTATTATTATTATTATTATCCTACCTCTCCTCAATCTCCAGAAACATAAATGATGAAGACCTTTCCCAAGAAAACATGTAGCTCCTGATTGTGAGTTCTCAGAATAAAAGCCTTGCAACTGCAAAGCTACACAAGAATGCTTACCAAGGAAGTTAATCCACAGCAGTAGGGATCAAAATTTGTTGATTGTTTTCCACAACCAGAGAAAATAACTTACAGAACAAGAATCAAAAAGAAAAAGAAAGAAAATACAGTATGCTGTTTGCAGAATATTCCTCTACTGTTGGTGGCCTTGGACGTATGAGGATCTTGAATGCCAAAAGGTGGCAGGGAATTGGCAGAACACAATGTGCTAAGGATATTTCAGTTCCTGGTCACAGGTTCCAAGGTAACAGGCTAATTCTTAGAAGAAACAAGAGTTGCAGTTTCTCCAGTCCAGCTGATTCAAATATGTCAATGTTGTCATCATAATCATCACTTCTCAGTGTTTTCCAGGTAAATGATGTACAGTTTCTAGTTAAGAATAGTTTGCCAATGAGTCTGTACATGAAAACTCACTGTGGAATCTGGGAGTCAACATGTGTTACTTGTTTCCCTGTTGAATGCCATCCTCAAGGTTATCTGGAACAGGTAGCACCTAGCTAGATGCATGTACAGTTTTAGGCTTCTGGCCTTTCCTCTTAAGGCATTACCACACTTCCTTGCAACCTAGATTGGGCAGTGACCTTTCTGCTTCCTCTTCTCTGGCTGGTGTTTCTTCAAAATTAATCTCCAGGCTTACTGATACAGTCACATTCCTACATGTTGCCTTCTCTCCCTTTTGCCTTTCCAGAAGCCCATTAGATTTGACACTTTGTTCTCAGATTTCAAAAAGTAATGTGGGCACCTGTTTTTATCATGCTGGAGCCCCATTTAGTTGTTGTTATTGCAACTGACGAAAATGCCTTGTGGTGTTGTGTCATTCCCATTTCGGCCATAATGCATATGGGCTGCAATAGGAACTAAGAAGGACCCAGGAATGCTGCAGCCACACCCTACCTGGAGAGCTGAGGGCATCTCAGTCCACTTCTTAGTAAAGATATATCTCTACGGGTATATCTCACGATCTCTTGCATCCTTTGCAAGCTCTGTTGTCTTTTGAGCATTGCATGCTCCACCCATCTGGTTTGTTCTCTCAGTCTATGTATTATTTTAGCGTTATAAACCCCTCAAGGCAGGGTTCTGGCTTATTAGTTGTTCCAAATAACACAGTTCAGCATTTTGCACCGGCATTAAAATCACTGGGAGGATTCCAGTGTGTATTTCTACATGCTGCCAAAGAGCAGCCTGAGAGATCTGTTGTTGCGGCTGTTGCTGTTGAATTCCTGTCATTTTCACTTGCAAAGAATTACTCTCAGCCAAAAAGTCAACAGCTTGGAGTTTTCCTATTACCTTCCTGTTACCTTTTGAAAATGCGATCCTATCTGTGTTTTACACCCTCAGTTGGTGGAGACTGGTCTATTGGAGAAAATGGTGTACAGCCCTACCAACTCCGCTCTGCCTGTCTTGCTACTTACAGCCAGTCCAGAGGGTCCTGGCTCTCAGCTTTCGCCACCTTAGTCTCAATGTTGCCATTATAGAACTCAACAGGGAGCAAGATGGGGACAGAACTAGAATTAGTTGGATCATCTGCTCATCATTGGCTCTGGCTCCACCTACTGCTGACCTGTCTTCCACCCTGCCAGTCCCAATGGGCACCAGCCACCGCTGCCCAAAGCCCAGGCATCTTTCATTAATCTTACACTGGCAGATCACCATGTCACACAGGCAGGGTAGCAGCAGTTCCTTTGTGTTGGCGGCTGTTGCAGGCCTAAGCCTTACATCCATGAGACTTTGCTTTCAATTGGAGAATGGCAGGGTGGAGGAGGGGTGTAATGGGGGAGGAGTATGCCTTAAACAGACTCTTCACTCTGTAGAAGAGGTGGTCTAAGTTAACACACATCCATTGAACTAACTGGAGAACCAAAGGGTTGTACCCCAAGCTCTACTTCAGACACAACGGAAAACGGGGTTCTGATAAAAGCCCTCATCAGGCACTTCCCCCGTACATACCCTGTTTCCCCGAAAATAAGACAGTGTCTTATATTAATTTTTGTTCCCAAAGATGCGCTAGGTCTTATTTTCAGGGGATGTCTTATTTTTCCATGAAGAAGAATACGGTACACATACCGGTATTCTGGGGAGGCCTTATGTTCAGGGGAGACCTTATTATCAGGAGGTCTTATTTTGGGGGGATGCCTTATATTACAGCGAGAGGCAAAACTGGAAGTAGGTCTTATTTTCGGGGGGTGTCTTACTTTCGGGGAAACAGGGTATACATGTATATAATGAATGCATTGCCCACAATGATGACACAGCCCCTTGCTATCAGTGTGTTTTTCACCGGTCTATAGGGAGAACTGGGGGGATGCAGTTGTTCCCATACTGTGTTGTGACAGATTCACCTGTCCATATCAAAACCAAGATGAAAATGTAGCTACACCTGTGGGCATTGTGCTGTTCTTCCAATCTTCTCAAGAAAGCGGGACTTGCTGCAGCAATAAGAAAGACAGAAGCAATTGAAAGATCTACAAGGCGTATAAAGGGATGATGATAGCCCACCCCCACCCCATGACAAAATGCGACTGAAGGAGGCATAGTGATTCCACACTGAATGACTAGTGTGGAAGCAGCCTACATTGGAAATTATTTCTGCAGCTGTTGTGCTGTTGACGCTGCAGCTGGTTGAGCATAGGACTGCAACAATGTTATGCCAGCAGAAGTCCTAGCATAGAAGCTGCCCGGCATACTGTAACCATAGGGTTATCCTGCCTATCAGTTTGCCAGTCACTATTAACTCCTGCTCTATTCTGCTTCCAGAGTTGCTATGTAGGTGTCGCTGATCATTGTCGATGTGTTTGTTCAATGCCTCGTGCGGCCATCTCCATTCTAAGTAATCTTGCATATTTATGTGACCGACTGCTATAATAATTATAGGGTGTTTTGAGTTTCACTTTAATTAATGGTTGTGAGCGACTTTGGATTACTTGCAAAAAGAGAGCTATGTGAACATGAAAGTCCTGAAGGGCAGACTTTCCAAAGTGTAAGGGGAGGCTACTCCAAAGAAGGGGAAGTCTTTGCGAGAGTTCATGCAAACCTCTCCCTGAGCCCCCCGCCTCCTTTTAGTGGTTCCCTTTTAACCCTGATTGGCCAAAGCGGGTTGGGGAGAAGATACCCATCCACTCCTTTCTAGTCAATCAGTGGGGGGAAGAAGCCCAAGCTCCTTAGAACCACTCTTACAGCCATGGAGCTGTTAAAACAGCCAAGTTTTACCATCTTAGCTAACCATCGTAGTATGATCCTTCCCTTAGAAAGATTTGGGTAGGCAAATTAAGGCCCGTGGGCCGGTTCCAGCCCAATTGCCTTCTAAATCCAGCCCGCGGACGGTCCGGAAATCAGCGTGTTTTTACATGAGTAGAATGTGTCCTTTTATTTAAAATGCACCTCTGGGTTATTTGTGGGGCATAGGAAATCGTTCATTTTTTTATTCTTCAAAATATAGTCCGGCCCCCCCACAAGGTCTGAGGGACAGTGGACCGGCCCCCTGCTGAAAAAGTTTGCTAACCCCTGGGTTAAACTCACCTCTCTTCACCCACTGTGATCCTGGTAATGTTCAGTGTCTCCCACTATGCCATGTACATTTGCAAATGTATGTTATAGGGAAGTTTTTAATGTTTGATGTCTTAGTGTGTTTTGATTTGTTGGAAGCTGCCCAGAGTGGCTGGGGCAACCCAGCCAGGTGGGCGGCATATAAATTATTATTATTATTATTATTTATTATTATTATTATTATTATTATTATTATTTATTATTATTAACACCTAGTTTGACCTTTCACTATACTGGGGATGCCTGAATAGTTTCTTTTTATTTGGAGTGGCTCACACTGTCAATGTTTATGAATTCCTACTATAGAAGTTTCCCATGCAACCATCCTTTCCACGTGGATTTGAATCAAGTGTGGCGAGAAGGTGACAAATCAATAATACCAGATCCTACAACATGAAATGGATTTGGCAAGAAGCCAAAACTTTAAGCTGTACACCCCAGAGAGCAGGAGTCCATTAATTCTTATTGACAGGTTATAGAGGAAAATTGGCCTTCTACATCCCTTGAAAGCTTTGGACCACAGTTGAGCTGGATAGTGCAAGTATTTTCTCCTTGCAGCTCAGCTCACCCTTCATCAAAATAGATTTCAGGGTGGAGTACAACACAAATTACATAAAAAGTGTCACGGGTGATATCCAGCTAAGTCATTCTTGGAGTTGATTTCAGTGGATATAATCTGAGTATAAACTGCACTCATGCACTATAAAACAATACAACCAGTAAGAGCAAATAAAAATTACAAAGTAGGTTCTTTCAATCCACAAAAAACCACAAATCTTCAGTTAGCACCAAAATGCTACATGTGTTGGCATGCAAGCATCCTTCCACAAATGGATGTCTCATGTCTTTGTGTAAGGCACGTCCCCTGAGAATGGTACATGGAGTCAAGCCTCCTTTGAAGATCTAAAGCCATAGTAGGGCATGGCAAGATGACCTTTAAAGATCATAACATGTTTATAATGCAAAGCATATTGGATGGTTACTTCCTCAAATACTTTTCTTCTATTGTCATAAATAAGAATCATCAACAGTACACTAACCACTGGAGTTTAAATTTGGATTGAGGTGCTGTTGTTTTTGCTTACACCCAAACTAAAATGCATGTTGACCTGTTTCTGACCCCAAGAAAAAGGAGGATTTTTTTTTTTCATTATGCAACACTTTCGACCAGCTTACATAATCTGAATTAAAAGTATCAATGCTCACCAAGACAGTTCATTAAGTGCTCTAAAGCAATGCCTTGGCTGTTTCCAGTGTTTTTACTTCCAGCAATGTGAAATTTCTGTGCTGAATATAGCTGCAGTTCTAGGCAGCTAAAGTACCGGTATATAGAAGCCTTCCACACCAACTGAGATGCTGATTTGCTATTTCTTTGACTTAAGACACTAGCATTGTAGGCTTTACATGTATTTGCATAATCAGAAGAGAAAAGAAAGGAAAGGAAAAGAAATATTTTAATAGGTTAGTTTCACAGTACTGCTATTTACTCAGTATTCCAATAGCATTAGTCATTTAATCATAGGTCCTAGGGTAAAAAAAATAACAAAAGACTATGGCTCTGCTCCAAGGCGTTTAACACACACAAAAAAACCTTTATATATAAAACTACTATAAAACTACTCTTGGTCTTCTAGGATAGTGATTGCTTTCTGAGAACATTTCTCTTCTAATAGAAATGATGGGAAAGCATATAGTGGAGACTGAGTGTCACAATGCCCAGGGTCGCCCTTACCACTGCAAGCAACACCACAGAGGGATATAGGAGCAAACGCCTGCCCAGAAAATTTTTGTCATGGACATAACAGTATGGCTGGGGTCCATACTGGTATGCTAGGGCAGCCACTAAGGCCCCAGTCTTTTGCAAGGAGCTGGTATTGAGATCTTCCCAACATTTCCCCCCAGTCCAAGACTATGAGCAATGCAAGGATCTGACCTCCTTTTTCCGACATTTCCAACCTAGTGTTACTTTGGAGCATTATGGGAAATTTAAAAGGTGGTTAGACCCAGCTGCCCACAGCTGCTTGGAGTGCCACCACTGCAGTTCGGCCTACTGACAGAGCAGAGGCCCACCACTTTGTCCCAAGCTCCTTTGGATCCAGAGGCAGCCCCACAGAGCAGAGTTCCATTCCCAGCCTTGTTTATCTTGACAACTGCCTAGAACAAGCCTCCATTAGACAATATCAATGGTTGATGAGTGACGTTTCCTGCATTGAGGATGGTATCTTTATGCTTGTTGGACTTTAACTCTCATCAGCCTCTACCAGCATAACCAATGGTTGGGGAAGATGAGAACTATAGTCCAGCAACATCTGGAGAACCAGAGGTTCCCACATCCCTGAACTACATGCTACCTCAATTCCAGCCAGTCAAAATGGGTTCATCTCAATGCCTTCTGAAAGCAGCTAGTTTTCAGATGGCAGATTTCAGACTGGCTTTCCCCGCTCTCAGTTCCACCTCTCTTTGTCTCATAAATAAACAGGCATAGACGTTGGCATTTTGATTTTTTCCTTTAGGTCCTAAAGAGCCAAAGTGCATGTTACCCTAAATGCTTCTTACACTGCAGGTGTAGGTGTGTTTTAACTGCAGTTCATTCATTCATAATTTTATTATGATCAAAGACCAGCTCGCAGGGGGCTATTCAATCCAGATCTAAAAACCAGTGGTGTGGAAGAGGATTCGATCCTTTGTCCCCACACCTTGATTTCAGTGAAATCCTCCCTGCCACTTCCCACCCACACCCCCAAATAATAGCTTCCCTTACAGGTCACATGATAGCTTTGGGGAAGAAATTTCCATCAGAACTATGATATATGGGCATAGACTGTTAAGTTCAAACCACTTCCCCCACATGGGTGGTTGCTTTGAAAAACAAACACACAGGAGCAATTACAAAGACACATTTAATGTGATGAATAGTTTGGTGAGAGCTATACTGTGACTGCCACATAGATACCACATAGTGAAATCCTCCCTGCCACATAGATGGCAACACAGACTGTTGTAAGTATAGCTGGATAAGGCAAATTGCACGTAGTATAGAGAAAAACATAGGTGTCCACTTTATATTAGTACGTTCTCTATGTAGACCTACAGCATTCTCTAAATGTCATAAAGGTATCCAATAACAAGCTGTCCTCTTATCCCATATCTCCTGCCTTTAAAAGTAACAACATCAAATTCACCTCTGTATTGGGCTAATACCCAGCCAATGTTTTGACATTCAGAAGTGCTCTGTGATGAAGGTAGACTACTCCCATGCTTTGATGAAACTCCATCACCCTGTGGATAGCATCAACAGTATCACAATAGATACAGTGAACTGAAATGGGTTCCATTTTATTGAGTAGCCAGTGTAAGTAAATAAATGCAACCAGCCCTTCCATAGAACTTCACTCTTTATGTAGCAAGAAATAAACATCCAAAGTCACTTCCAGAAAACCTGTTTATTGAGTATTCATCCTAATTTGTTTGCACAAAGTTTGCAGGGACTGTTGGCTATTTATTGAGCATTGATTGTAGCTTGTTTGTGCAGCAGTTAAATGAAATTGCTTCAGCTAATGTTATCCCACACTTTCCAGTGCGTTTCCCCATCACTTTCCTTATCAGAAAGGCTTGGAGGGAAGCAGGATCATTGTGCAAAAGCTCCAAGTCAACTTTAATTACACAACCTGTATTGGCTGGTGTGTCGTTAAATGCGCCCCACCTGAAAATGACAAGACTCCAGCAAGGAGACCCTAAGAAACATGAACCCAAGCAAGCAGATTCACTCTTCCAGCTCTTCTGGCAGAACTGCAAGGCCCGTAAAGAGAAACAGCTGGCCCTCCAGATGTTGCTGGACTGCACTCCCATCCTTGCTGATAACTGGCCCTGCAGGCTGGGGCTGATGGGAGTCCAACAACACTGGGAAAGCCGCAAGCTCCCTATCGCTTCTCTATAGTCTACCACCAGGTCTTTTTAAAGCTGCATTGGATTATAGTGGACACCATGACTGCATTGAAGGAGCATTTTATTCTGTTTTCCTGATATTTCCTTGGCCTGGTAATTTCCATGTTTTATGTGATCTTTCACAGAATGTAAAAGTCACTTTTTGAAATCCGGTGGAAATTTAGCACTAGTTTCTATGCTAATTGTTTGCAAGCCAGTTAACCCAGAAAATTGTGAGAGTTTTAAACTGTGATTTTCATAGTCTTCAAGGATCACGCCATGTGATAAAACAAATAAAAAAGCCACTGTTCCATAATGCAGCAAGTATTGCAGTTAAAAGTAATGTTAGAAACCAGGACATAAATGCTATCTTTATAACCAGGAAAACTAATGCAATAATCCCTGTATCTGAATGCACCCTGAGTGCAGTAATCACCTACCTTTCTATAGGGGGTAGTTTACAATGGACTTGTGCAAAATCTTGCACAATTGTTTCTTTTGTTGATTACAAAGAGGGTTAACTGTAACCCCCTTGATAGGAAAAAGAAGAAGCAGTTTTGCTAGTGCTACTATCCCATTGTAGAAGCAGAAAGTATCACTGGGCCATTCACTAGTGATTTGCTGAGAAGAAAAATTATCTGGGGCACATTGCAAAACAGGAGAAAGACACTGGGCTAAATCAATAAGAGTAATGCTAATCAAGGGAATTCCCTTCTGAAACCAGGAAAAAGCAAATCTTAATGCCTCTTCCTGCTAGAGCTAGAAAGACTACATCATTCACCTGTCTATCACGCTAATGCTTTTTATATACTCCTTATAAATCAGCTCTAAAAGCTTTCTATAAATGCCAATTAGCAGTTAAGGCAGAGCACAAATTAATCCTAGCTTGAGGACAGCATAGGGAAAGTCAGAGCATGTTCACATTATTACATTTTTTCTACACTCCTTTGAAATGCATCTTCGTGAATATGCACTCAGTCAGTGCAGCCAACATTCATAATAAATTCCAAAGGTGCTGGTACCCTTGCATCACAGAAGGCATGCTCTTGTGTTTGAATCCGTCCCAGTTTTCAGTGAAATAGAAAGGGTTGACTGGCTAACAAACAAGTGAAGTAAGAAACACCAAAGGCTTAACCAGATATGATGAAGAAGATCTGTGGTCCAGATCTACTCCGTTTTGTTTAAGAAGCTAATAGCCTTCCCCAGCCAGGTCCCCTCCATACATTTAGGCCTACATCTTCCATATTCCCCAACCATTGGCTATGCTGGCCAAGACTGACGGGAGATGTAGTCCAAAACATAAAAAGTGAACAAGCTCACAAGCTCACTCTGAAACTCACCTACAGGTGGTACCTAACACCAAGAAAACTAGCGCTAATATGCCCAGGAACCTCACCAAAATGCTGGAGAGGGTGTACCTCCACATGCACATACCTCCACATGTGGTGGGAATGCCCCAAAATCCAACTATTCTGGACAACAGCCATACAAGAAATATGTAAAATAACTAGGCAAGTATTAGACATCACCCCAGAATTGGCCCTACTAGACATCTTCCAAGACGACAATGCCCATTTACACCACAAAGAACTCTTAACCCACCTACTTTCAGCAGCCAGAAACACCATAACCAGACACTGGAGAGACCTGTCAGGAGTTAGCATGGACCAATGGTACCAAATAGTATGGGAAACTGCCCTACTAGAAAAATTAACCAATAAACTGAAACTGACATGGGGACAAACAGAAGAAGACTCCTTTGTCAATGACAATAATCCACCAACAGCATACAAATCAATATGGCTAACCTGATCCAAAACACCCACCCACCCCACTCACACATGAAAACAAAGGTCACCACAGCCAATCACAAACAAACAACCACACCCTAGACCAACCCCAACCTCTCTCACCACCAAAGAAACACAAATGAACAGCAAGAGCAATGCTGACACCAAACCCTACATACATTAAGCAAAATAGAAACATTGCACCCGACCCCACCCCCACCCCTCCACCCCTTCCCACCCCCAATGTCTCAACAAATGAAACTGATTTGTAAAAATGTTACATGGAAAAAATACGAGAGACATTACACATACTTCTGTAAAACAAGAAAACCTTTAATAAAAAAAACAGAGCTCTGAGGAGGAAAGAAGAGCCCTGATGCTGAAGGTGAAAAAAAATATAAAATAAAATAAAGAGTGAACAAGGTTATAGTGCCGGATTTATGTATAGACTAAGTAGGCTGAAACCCAGGGCCTCTAAATCTAGGGGGCCTCACCAGCCCTCCCGCTCCCCAGCAGGCAGTCTCCCCTCTCCCAAAATTGCAAACCCAAGACGTCATGTGAGGGCAGGGTAACTCGGGCCTCTAAGTCTAGGGGGCCTCACCAGCCTGTCCTCTCCCCAGTGCCGCAGTCTCCCCTCTCCCAAAACTGTAAACCCAAGACTTCGGGCAAGGGCAGGGCAACTCAGGCCCAGCAACTATTAGACTCAGGGCTAGCCAGTGGGGGCCAGTTTGAAGCAGTGGGGCGCAACTTGATTTTTATTTTTATTTTGTAGGGCCTCAGTTCACAGCCAAAGTCTGCAAAATCTTATAGATATAAATAAAATCCATCTAGATTGCCCTGGTGCAACCTAGGGCAATTGCCCTGGGGCCCCCTTATGAGAGGCCTGTGGAGCCCAATTGCTCCAATTGCCTTAAGGTCAGCCCTGATGAGAATGCACAGGGGTTGGACTGACACTACACTACAGCATGGCCATAAACTTGTACGTGCAACCGCTGAAATATACACCCAATATGTAGCAATGGAGATTTCTGTTACTGCTCCAATCCAAGATAGCCCTCTCTCTGATACAGAAATCTGTGGGTGCAGAGGCAAGCTGTATACCTACTTTTAAGCTCACAAAGCCCATCACTTCACCCTAAATAATTGGGGCAATGGGATGGGGAGTTGGCTCTAATAGTGCAGCTGAACTATATGCAGTGGTGGAACAGATTTTGAAGAATACATTACAGATGAAGCCCTAACCCAATCAACTCCAAGGCAGCTTTGCTGTCAACTTGAAAAGAACATGAATTATAACCGAGACAAGCAATGTGGCCAAGCAAGCGCTGCTGGAGGCAATTCCACTTTCAAATCAGAGAGCAATTTTTTAATTAAGCAGCTTCAAGGTTGCATTAGCATGTTTATTATACTGGTTGAGCAACATCACGCATTTTTTAAAAATGCTTTTCCTTTCCAGAAGCTTGAACAGAATGCATAACATCCTGTTTCCTTGTTTCCCTTTTTCTTTCTGTTCCTCTCCAGTCTCTACACTTGAGCTCCTTCCAAAGAATCCTGCATAGCATTTGAAGTCCCAGCAATCAACTGGTTGTTGGAGCCTCAAAGTACTGCATCACCTGATGTCATTGTGACCTCAGGTAATGGACAGGTGAGGTGCCATGCCTACCTATCAAATTGCCATTGATCACTAATATGGAAGGCTAACGGCCTTAGATTCACACATAAGAACATAAGAAGAGCCTGCAGGATCAGGCCAGTGACTCATTTGCAGATAAACTACATCTGTGATGGCTGTGTTGTAGTGGTTAAGAGCGATAGACTCGTAATCTGGGGAACCGGGTTCGCTTCCCCACTCCTCCATATGCAGCTGCTGGGTGACCTTGGGCTAGTCACACTTCTTTGAAGTCTCTCAGCCCCACTCACCTCACAGAGTGTTTGTTGTGGGGGAGGAGGGAAAGGAGAATGTGAGCTGCTTTGAGACTCCCTAGGGTAGTGATAAAGTGGGAAATCAAATCCAAACTCTTCTTCTTCTTTTTCTGTTGGATGCTGTTCTCAGAGTGCCAACCAGATGCCAATGACAAGTCCACAAGCAGGACATGAGCTCAAAAGCACTCCCTCTTCCCACTGTTTCCAGCAACTAGTATTGAAATCCCCCAGGGATCTGTCCCCCAGTGAAATGTTTCGTGTCATTGCCAGCCAGGCATCTTTACTAGACTATGACACTTACCTTCTGTCTGGCTGAAAATGGGAGCACAGGTAATCACAGGCAGTTAACATGGACAAACAACAAGTGGCTTTCCCCTGTGATTATTCCCTGTAGAGATAACTGTGTTATCTGTTTTTGGAAAATGAACTAAGCTACAAAAGAAAAGTGGCTTCTCAAATGAGAACCAAAAAAACCCCCAACCCTGCTGGATATCGTTTCGTGTCACCCGTACCAGTAAAAGTTTGAATGAAGACAAAACAAGAGTTTTTACAGCATTCCTTGTTTTTATTCTAACATTTGTGGTGCCATGGAGTCTGCACACCCATCTCTCCCCCAGGGCTTTTGCAACACTTAATGAGAGTTCTGAACTCACAAATGATATGTACCTGTGATGCAAATGGATGCCAATTGGTTCAGCATCAAATTATCTCCACTTAGGTCCTCGAGAGGAGGATTGTAAACATGCATCAACTCAAAACGTGTAAACAGAACCAGTAGTTCAATATGCTTGACATCTGATATTTTAAGAGAGGTGGGGCAGACCCTCATTTCTCGGTGCATACTTGCTCAAAACTCCTCTGGAGACAAACTGTGCCATGCATCATGTATCATTTATGGTGCCTGTAGTTCTCATGTTCCTCAGCAATTCTGAAAGAAATGTCAAATACCTAAGGCCTCCATGTCAGGAATCTGGCCTTCCCTATCACTGCAGCCATCGCTGATAAACAGTGCATGTGCCACAAAAGGCCTATTGGAGAGAACACTGGACATGATCATACGTGGGTACATTCAACACATGTACAGCTGTCCACCCAATCTGTACCCCACATCAACTTTTAAATCCACCATGCATTCACATTATTATTTCTATGGACTCTTTGTACATGTGCAAAGCATAGCATTGGAGCAGCCTTATGCACTCCTTTTATATGGATGAAGTAGAGAAGAAAGCAGGTGTCACATGCTCCCTTCTCCACCCTTGAGTAGCAGCCTGTGAGGCAGGTTGGTGCTGCTCACCTGGCTTCCCAATGCAGACTTCACTGCTGGTATCCAAAGAGGGGGTAGGGAGGTGGCAGGGAAGTCGGTGTGGGCAGAGCAGCAGATACAGTCCAATGCTCCTGCCACTGCACCTGTGCCACACTGACCTCCCCACCACCTCATCACCACCCCTCTCAGTTACCAGCAGTGGCTTCCACAATAATAAGCAATGTAGTCCCACCACGGTCCACCGGCCACTACTGACTCTTTGAACCTTGGGGGGTGAGGGTTCTGAAATACACTATACAAAAAGAGCAGACTCTCCACTGCACAGAGTCACCCTCCAACTTTGGATGGGAGAGGGAGCGGGTGGGGCTGGCATGCTCATCTTCACTTACTTTTGCATACATCCATGCATCCAATTTAGTTAGTTAGTTAGTACACCAAACTTTATCCGAAGATCTCAGGGTGGTTCACAGTGTAAAAATACAATATAGAAACACAAAATACATAATGAACACAAGAACAATACAAACCAATAACCCTCCCTCCCACAAACACATTTAAAAGGATATAGAATGTTAATCAGCCCAAAGCCTGGTTGAAGAGAAATGTTTTTGCCTGGCTCTGGCCAAACCAATTCCTACTTAGCTTCTCCAAGGATGTTGCAACCTATGTGCCTCCATGTGACCCACGGGGGTTCTCTGCAGCATGGAAATCTGATTCTTAGTTTGCCACACACATTGCTCTACACACACACACACACACACACACAGCTCTGTTGATATCATTTTAGTTAAAATGGGAGCCTAACTCTCCACCTCTTTTAAGAACTGGATATGCGGAAATAGCCACAGGCTGGGGCATTTTGGCATTGTAATCCTGTCAATCCATTTGCACTTTCCAAACATAGCTTTATTGTGAAAGTTAACAAACAAAGCAGGCAAGATGGGGAGGGGAAAGTATGAGCAAGAATAGAAGATTTCAGCAGGCAAACAAAGAAACAATGAAAGGGTGTGTTCTCCCTCCTGAAAAAAGTCCTTCAAAGGGTGTTAGCTGCAAAGATAATAACACCAATGCCTCCCCTTTAAGGTAGTAAGTCCTTTTGTTCAGCAAATAACATGGAGATAACTCATCCCTCAGTGTCACTGTTTCAAACACATTTAAATTAACCCTTCTAATACCACCATCATCTCAGAAGTGTCTGTGGAGGGCATATATTGATTGAAAATGTATTGCATTGTAACTGTATTGTAACTTTTGAATAAATGTTTTCTGAATTTTTTATTTAAAAAATTAACCCTTTAAAGGCATCAAATTGCTCTCATATTCACAATTCATCAGTTGCAACTCCTATATCATCACCATCGCCAAATAATTAATTATAATAATAGTTTATTTTATTACATTTATATGCTGCTTGATTGTAAAAAAAAGAAAAAGCAACCTATAGTTGCAGTTTATAAAATTATAAAGCAATAAAACTGATAAAAACTTAGAACAATACTTTAAAACATACCAAAGTTAAAACAGATAAAAATTATCTCAGTTCAATAATAATAAACACTTGGTTGTCACCTTTGTACAGAAATCATATACCTGGTAAAAGGTAAAGGGCCCCCTGACCATTAGTCTAGTCGTGGATGACTCTGGGGTTGCCGCGCTCATCTCGCTTTACTGGCCGAGGGAGCCGGCGCTTGTCCACAGACAGCTTCCGGGTCATGTGACCAGCATGACTAAGCCGCTTCTGGCGAACCAGAGCAGCGCACGGACGCCATTTACCTTCCCACAGTACCTATTTATCTACTTGCACTTTGACGTGCTTTCAAACTGCTAGGTTGGCAGGAGCAGAGACTGAGCAACGGGAGCTCACCCCATCGCAGGGATTCGAACCGCCAACCTTCTGATCGGCAAGCCTTACGTATATAGATCAGGTCATCAGACTATGATTCCTACTGGATTTGATAGCAGGAAAACACGGTGCTGTAAAAGCAGCAGGATTTGTGCTTGGGGAGTGATTCGACTTTTGCTGTAGTCATCTTTTCCTAGTTTTTCAGTGATTATTACGTGGAATACTCTCAGCTCACATCCTTAGGATGAAATGGCTGACTCATGTTCTTATTTATCTGAGTGTCTGAAGAAGGGAGCATTGCGGGAGGATGGGAGTCTAGTCTCCTTGCTGGGTTAGCATTGTCTGAGGAGCTCATATGTCTTTCCCTGTCACAAATACTTTAAACAGCAAATCCAGGACCAGATGCCCATCACCAGACCCTGAGTCTATAAGAGGACCACTTTATCTGTATAGTTGCATTCTTAGGTTTTCATTGATTGGTTGCTATACCTGGTTTTGTTTTTGTAAATCGGTTTGGGTCACCTTTGTGAGGAAAGTGACTAATATATTATTGCTGTTGCTGGTGTTATGAGAAGAGGAGGCAGAGCAAAGCACTAGCCCCTTCTTCCATCTCCCAGAGTAGATTGCCATTAAGTCCTGTTCAATCCCCTGCAATGCAGGAATCTTTTGCCCAATGTGGGGCTCAAACCCACAACCCTGAGATTAAGAGTCTACCAGCTGAGCTAGCCACAGAATGTTGAGTCATCCTAGATGTAGGGCAGTGCAGAGCTTGCCCTATGTCTATCACTGTCACTGCATTTTCCATCGTTTCCTCATTCCTTAGTCATTTTGGGCCTCACTGAGGAGCTGCTTAAGAGATCTCAGTTGTCTACATGTGTAGCTCATCAACTGCTTTGTTTTTAATCTGTTGGCAATCTCAGTCCTTTTTGCTTTGATGTGACAGTACACAGAAGAGCTCAACCAATGTAACTAGCACCAGGTTCTGTGCTTGGGAGTAGCCAGTGTGCTACCCTCCAGATGTTTCGGACTACAATTCCAATAAGCCCCATCCAGCATCGTCAATAGAGAGGGATGATGGGAGTTGTAGTACAGTAACCCCTGGAGGGGGTTGCACTGGCTACCCTTGGCTTCCCTACTATGCTGGCTTGTGGGTGTATTCTTAGCATATTAGGAGCATAGGACTATTATCAACATAGCTGACTGTAAAGTACATTTGGGATGGGAGACAGATTAAAAAAAAATCTGAATAAACTATCTTCCATCTTCATCATGCTTCCATATTCAATTCTACACTGTGTGTATTGTTGTACACAGATTCTTTTACAGAAGCAGGCTGCCAGGGCTTAATTTATGACCCAGAAACTTTGTGTTAAAAAAGGGGTGTGTGGCAGAGTTGTGAAATGCTGCTAAGAATGAGCCTTGTTGGCCTCCCATGACCCCCATGAATCTCCTGGCAGGGTTGCTTAAGGTCATCTCATGATGTGTCATTGTCTTAGGAATTCATATTTCTCTCAGGTCACAACCCTTCCCCCCTCTACTGTTGACTGTCACAGACCTAAGTAAGGTAAATCTGCACTGTATGCCTCTTTCATAGCTTGCCTTGTTCTCTTGCCTAGGAGAAGTGGAGCAGCTCAGCTCACTGGTAGAACACAAACACTTAGCATGCAAGAGGGCCCAGGTTCAATCTCTAGGTTTCGGTCTGCAGCCGTGGAGACCTTTTGCTGTTTGCTGTTGACAATACTGACCTAGATGCATCTGTTCTATGAATTCCAGAGATGACCGTAGATTAGCAGTAATTATTTAATTGTCTAAAAGTGACTGCATATAACAGCCCTAACAAACTTGCTAATGCTGACCTTTGTTGTGTTTCAGTTCTACATGTAGGTTCACTTTCTATGCCATACTATACTATATAAGGCATCATCTATATATACAGGGTCATATCTTACTGCAGCACTATTGGTCTAACTTCTTTTTCCAGACAGGAAGCTATGTCCCTAAGCCTTCCATGGAGCATGCGGAGGAGGTTAAGGAATGGGTGGGTGGATCCAACTCTATTTTGTATGTTGTTGTTGTTGTTGCAGCAGCAGCAGCAGCAGCAGCAGCAGCAGCAACAAGGGCTCTAGCATATTTCATGAACCCAGGAAGATACAGAGAGGTAATTTGACCCAGATAGGTTTTGTTAAAATAGGCCCAATGCAAACTGGAAAGGTTGCACCATGAGGCTACCATGATCTTCCATTGTTGCCTGACCAGGTCCAGCCTGAGGAAGAAGCTTGTGCAACTGGTAGAACATGGGCTGAATCTGTTCCAGATTCCTTCACATTAAAAATAGGCCTGCACTGTGTTTTCACCAATTAAAAACAACAACCACATCCTCATTTGCTTATGATTTTCATGCATTGTTCACCATTTCTTTTTCCAACATGCTGCTTGTTGCACTATACATTTCAAACACTGGCTCCTACCAGAGGTGATCCCAGCCAGGCTGGGGTCCTCATAGCTGTGTCCATACATTGTGTGAGGATAATTAACAATGTGTTCACATGCTTCAAATATGTTGATAACCCCAGCTGAGACTGTTGGATTTCCCCTGGTAAGTAGTTTATAAGTACACAAGGACGACCTTAAAGGGCAGGCACTAGCAAAATACACTGAATACTGTACTTACTACTGTACATTCAAAACATCAGGTCATATAGACAACTTCCAGAACAGTTAGCCCTAAAAATTTAATAATCTAGTCAAGCATATAGTGTTGAGTGCAAAACGACAAGTGTCCAGATTAATCTAGAAGCTGTCTAGATTAACTTTATACCAAGGAACTTATTTTTAAACTATATCTCTCCCTGTGAATGCTTAGAAAAACATATATACATCACACACATACACACACATACACGATGATATGTAACCTCTGGGAAGGTGATACAAAAAATAAATAAATCTTTTGAATGACTCATTATATTTCAGACAATCCAATTAACATTCTGTACTGTCTTTAATATTTCTTATTAACTCATTCATTCAGTTCTGGAAGATTATCTGCTCATCCTACCAGCTACTACTTTTAAATTAGTTCTGCAATCTCATACACATGTGCTCATAACCCTAGTCATGATTTTCAGGAGGAAACCGTCATTTTGCTGCTAATATGCTTGTCCATACCTGCCACAGAATTTCCCATAAATTCCACTCACTAAATGTTTATGCCATTCTGACTCCAATTTCACAGCATATTTGTTCATTTTCCATCACTTACATTTTTGTTTTCAGGCAGACAGACGTCTCACTTACCAGAAATTAAACGCTTCATTTCCCTGTTTTTCATTTAATAGGCATGTGTGACAACTGGCCAGTTTTTGAAATGCAAAACATAATGTCAGCAAAAAGAAAGGATATGTCTGATGCTGCCGTTGGTCTGACTTGGATTAACTGCTCTTCCACCTCCCCCACTACATGTTGTGAGAATGAATGTCCACAGTCATATTTTCTGACCTATATACACATTTACTTCTTGTAGGCAATAGATGAATATGTCAAATGTTGGTTGATCTCAGTTTCTCATTTTTTCCAATCATAAATTCAGTTTGCAATTATTGTTATTTTTAGGTCCTCATGAAAACCCATCAGCATTTTAGTGCAAATTCCAAATCCAAAAATATTTCCACCCACTGCTAAAAAATGTACAGTTTTTTTTGTATGTAGTTTTCACCAATATGCAAATTTTTGCAAATATATATCTGTATCTCCCAAAACCAACACCCATGGGTTGAAAAAACTGCTCAGAGAGAGGAAATGCCGCAAGAAATCTTACATAGGGGAAGTGAGTGGCAACCTCTCCTGTGGCCTTGAATGAACTTTCAGGCCAGATTGCTTCCTGTAGTTATTTGGGGAGGTTGACATTGCTGGGCAGTTTGACCCTCAGTGGTGACAATCCTGCCAAAAACTATTTACTTTCCTTTTAGGAGGAGCTTTGACAGGTAAGAACTTCACGCCTTTCCTAGTTCAGAAGTGGAGAGAATGTTATAATTTGTGAGACTGTCATTATATGAAATTATAACCTGACAGACCTGTTGTGACATTAAAATGACTGGCAGAGCTTGTTTTGCTTCTTTTGCAAAGAGCAATTTCACTTCTCTGTCCCTACATGATCTATAAATCTCACTTTGCGAGATTCTTCAGTACCACACTGTTCACTGTGTTAAACAATAACAAACTCAGGAGCAAGAAAAACTGATTTCTATCACCCATAAACATTAGGTACACATGGCATAAACTTCCTTATTCTACATAATTTCTTCTTCTACTGCTAATTATTAGGAAGGGAAGCATATGAAGACTAGGCTCTCAGCCGATGGAAATGCAGCTTAGCTTCTCCGACACCTGCATGCGATCTCTGAAGTTTTAGCTGGTGTTGCCCATCTTCTCAACCAAAACGATATCAAATTCCTTTAACAAGAGATTTGTAAAGCTGCTGAATTCTGCACCCAAGTATCGGATTTTGTGGCTGTCCAGCACAAGCGCAGAACTGCATGGAACAAAATACAAATTTTGGTAATACTGGGTTCATAAAGCTAGATGGAGATTGCTCTCCTCAGATCACTTCCTGTGCATACCTAGTTAATTACTGCAGGTGGTGTTTGTTAGTAGCAAACTTACAAAACACCACCTTGCTTTGCCTATTCTGAGCTCCCATTTCTTCCCTGGGAAAGGAGAAGAGGCAACATACTATTCTAACCAGTTTTCATGCTGGGTTTGAGAGGGTGACAAGCGAGGTCAGAGTCTCTCTCCACACTGACAAAGGGAGTGGCCACAGGGACAGCATTCTCACTTTGTTCAGAAACACACAAGAAGATCAGAAGCAGTGTTCGTAGATTTAATCTAACAAGCAGGACTCGTACCTAGGAAACTATTAATTAACAGCAAAAAGAGCATTTGCTGAAGAACTGCAAATAAATAAATAAATTCTGGAGATTTTCAACCCCCCCCCCCCAACTTTCAGTCTTAAAAAGGGTCTCCAATGTGGTTTATGGAAAAAAGAAAAAAATACCACAAAACAAAGTATTAAAAAGCAAAAAGAGCAGAATTTAAAAACCCAATCTAAAATAAAGAACCATTAGAAAATAAAAATGTTTTTGCTAACTGCCTAAAAGGAATGGGGTCAACCTAACCTCCTTAGGGAGGGAATACCATAATGGGGTACTGCCACACTTTGTAATATATTCTCCAAACCCTAAACTGTGGCTAACGGTATCTACAGTTTGTTTAAACAAGACAGCTTTGTACTCCATGGATTGAAGTTGACTCATTTCAGACAAACCATAGTTATCATTCACCACAGTTTGTTAAGTGCAGATAATACAATCAGCTTTGGAATATTTTAAACTGGATACAAAAGATTCCAAAGTTTGGCTCGGCTAGAGTGTGAGGCATTGCCCTGCTTTAGCATGACTTCTGACCCAAGGCACTGTCTCGTCATGTCCTGTTTTTAATGACATAGTGAGCTGTACTTTAGCTGAGTCTTGGGGAAAACATGCACCGTTTGTAACCCCAAGGCAGCTAACTAGCTATGCATATGGGCCGACTAAGGGCTCGATAACCCTTGGCTGTGTTGTTTGATTGGAATTGCAAAATCAGGAATGCATCTGTCAGGCTTGTGGGCAACATTCAGTCTCATGGGGTCACAAGTTATTCAGGCATGTGTGAGATAGTTCAAAGTGCTCCAAGTCCCCCATGCAAACTAGCTAGTGGTGACTTTGATAGATTTCTTCTTCTTTTATCAATGGCTACATCAAGAAACAATTCCCGGTAAGCTTAGGTGTGTGGGTATTTTACTCTCAGTTTCCATGTGATCAAAAGTTAAGCACATCTTTGCCAAAGGAGCTTCTAACCAGGGCCTTTTCTACTGCTGTTCCCAGGCTGTGGAACTCTTTCCCTAGAGAAGTTCACCTGGCTCCCCCTCTCTGAAGCTTCAGGAGAGCTCAGAGCTGCTAAGACCTTTTTATTTCACCACACTTTTACTACAGGTTAAAGTCCTGTGTATTTGGTGTTTTTTATGCTTAATTGTTTTGTCCTGCTCTTGGTTTTATTGCATGAAATTGATTTTCATGATTTGGACTGTGTTTTAGGTATTTTATGAATTTTTCCTTTGTGCTGTTTTGAGTTTCCTTTATAAAGGAAAATGGAGTGTATTTAAAAAAAAAAACCACACACACCAAAAAAACAACAACCTAACATAGTGGTCACATCCACACCATGCATTTAAAGCACACAGCATCCCCTAAAGGATCCTCGGAACTGTAGTTAATCCCTCACAGAGCTACAATTCCAAGCACTCCTAAGAAACTATAGTTTCCTGGGATTCTTTTGGGGAAGTTTTGTACTTTAAATGTACGGTGTGAATGTAGGCAGTATTTGCAGAAAAACTCAGTTTTCCTCTTGCAAGCGGGAATTTAAGGTTCCCTGCAACATCTCACTTCATGTACCCGGCATTATTCTCAAAGATAACTGTGGAAATTAGCGATTTAAGCTTTGAAGTTTCTGAGTTTTCTGCTTGCTGTTCTTGAATTTGGGGTGATTAACTTGTTTGTGTAACTTGTGGTTGGCTGTCTGCACATCACATGAGCCACAGGAGAGGAAAGAAAGCATCTGCTTCTATTTTAGTCAAAGCTGCCAAAGCAAATGAGGCAAAATGCAAAGCCTATTGTCAGTATTCATTGGCAGGCTGTGTGTGTGTGTGTGTGTGTGTGTGTGTGTGTGTGTAATATTCAAACTTGGCACAAGAATATGAAAACACTTGGTTGCTTTACACCAAGGGTGGGGATCCTGTGGCCCTCCAGATGTTATCAGAGTCCATCTTCCAGCAGCTCCAGTAAGCCTGAGAGCTGGTGAAAGTGGAAGGCCACAGCATTTGGAGGACAGCAGGTTCCGCATCCTCACCTTTCACTTTTCACTTGGAAATGGGGATGCCTAAGAATAGCACTAGACAAACATTTTCAAGAATAAATTTGGTGGCATTGTACGGATGAAACACACTGCCTCTCTGACAAGACTACACTTGCTCAAGTTATACCAAGACAGGAAAGGTGAAATATGGGCAGTGCTGATTTCCTGGATGTTATTATGCTAGGAAGGTTTCTTGAATAGGGATTCTATTGTTCTGTGGCACCTTTAAAATGCAAACACTCACATCTTTCCGGGAGGATATATTTTACTATATGGTCCCTACCTTGCGGATCATAGGCACCATGAATCAGTGTGTTTGCTTTGCTTGCATCCTTGCCTGTACATGCAGTGTGGTAAACACCTGCTTTTCTTGCATAAGGTTCGGTGTCGGGCATCTTAAAAGAACTTGGGTAGGAGGGCTGAGATTCAGCCCTTGGAAAGATACTGCTTGTCAAGAGTACACTGTTTTGGGATACACAGACCGATTGTCTGAGCGAAGAACATAAGGACTGTCTAGTCAAGAATCAAGTTTCCCACAATGGACAGCCACATGAAAAGCCCACATGAGGACACAATGCATTTTTGCATTCCCCTATGCACATTTCCAATGTCCTTGTGAAGAATATGGAAACATCCTTCAGTTCTCTCTTTGGAGGAATACTGATATAGGATCAATCCCCCAGTTTTGTTCCGGCCATGGTAAAATGCAGTCTAGCTTGGTTGCTTCAGCAAACTGGCTAGCTTGTTATTCCTTTACCTGCAGCCATGTGTGTGAAAGAGAGGGACTGACTTGTCTCCTCTTCCTTCTGCGCCCTGTAACAGGCATAATGTAAGCTGATAAATTACCGTATTTTTCGCTCTATAAGACGCACCAGACCACAAGACGCACCTAGTTTTTGGAGGAGGAAAACAAGAAAAAAAATATTCTGAATCTCAGAAGCCAGAACAGCAAGAGGGATCGCTGCGCAGTGAAAGCAGCAATCCCTCTTGCTGTTCTGGCTTCTGGGATAGTTGCGCAGCCTGCATTCACTCCATAAGACGCACACACATTTCCCCTTACTTTTTAGGAGGGAAAAAGTGAGTCTTATAGAGCAAAAAATACGGTAGATATTCAGGTCCTTTGCCAATGCAGGTCCACATTCATTCAAACTCTATATTTCTATGGACCACTGCGCATGAGCTTTTAAAAATAATTCTATTTATATAATTAATTTTACAACATACAAAAATTCAAAAAAAAGAAAAACTTGAAAAGCAAACAATTTATCATATATATCTTATTTCGACTCCCCTCCCCCTCTTTCTGTGGTTCCTTGTTTACGCAATACTTTACTGCATTTCCAAATTAAACCAATTTATTATTTACTCCCTATGTTCCATGTAGATTTTTCTTTACCGACGTGCTTATTTTTAATGTGATAATTTGTACACACAAATGTCTGTATCTGCAGTGGCAGCTTGTAACATTTTGACTTGGTAGTGCTGCAATTTTTAACCTTGCTGTTTTTATCACAGTAGGACTCATACAGCACTTTTTTTAGGAAGGTGGATAGATTTCTCAATGGCTGTTAGCCCTGGTGGCTAAATGGAAAAGTCCTGAAGCATTATGCCAGGGAACAGAAACCTATGGCCTTCCAGCTATTCTTGGACTTCCCCTTCCATCATTGGCAATACTGGCATGGGCTGATGGGAGATGGATTTCAATAATTTTTGGAGGGCCATAAGATATTCACCCCCTTTGACTACTGGCCACAAACATGGCGTGACCATGCTGGGAGATACTAGAAGCATCTATTTGGCCATTGTGTGACAGAGAATCCTGGTCCTGATAGGCCTTGTTCTAATCCAACAAACTAGTGTTTGTAGTCATTGTGCTTGAATTGCTCTAAGCAGAGTTATATAAATGTACCAAGTAAATCAAATTATATCTTTGTGTGTAGCTGCAATTTTGCTGTTGCTTGCTAGAGTCAAAGAAGACAATGTCATGTCAAGGGCGAAAATTGTTACTGAATTTGGCAGCAAGATAAAAGCATCAACAGGCCTCATTCCTAAAATAGTCAAAACATTTCCATCATTATAAGTCACCAGACTTATTTGTCAATGGAAAGAATGTGTTCCTGCACAGATGAGAGAGAAATAGAGGAAGCTAAATGCAGGAAGGCACAGGGATTTCAGTAAAAAAACATTCCAGACAGTGTCTGTTCCTTATGGTTCCCTCAAAAGGCAAGACCTTACAAGTCATTGCCATAAAGTAAGAGATGGAAGGACATACTGTGCAGTCCATAACTTGGGTCAAACTACTAAACAAACATTTATCCTTCGAGTCCAGTGGGACAAAACACATACCTGGGGGAAAGAGGTGTTTCCCCACTCAACTGCAGTGTAGACTGCTTGGTCCATGCTGTCCCCATCTTCTGAACAGTGGATTCCCCAGTATGTATACTGGCTGCACAATGAACACCCTTCAGAAATATTGTGCAGGTATGCCAGTAATGTTTGATCCTATCTTGCGTCATGCATGCTGATAGCAATGGGACTATTTCCTTAGTGCTGGGGTTCCCAACATGGCACCCGTGAGTGCACATGCACCCACAGATGTCTTCCCTAACATCCACAGGGCCCTCTCCCTCTACTGAAGTTCAGCTTGAAAGAAGTGTCCTATTGTAGCCAATAGAATAGGTTGTGGTGGGGGGTTGGGGTGGGGGGTTGGTGCCCACAACAGTTTCTCCAGTTTGCAAATGTGCCCACAAGCCCCAAAAGGTTGGCAACCTCTGCTTTTGTGTCTGTCATGTGTTGTATCCACAGAATGTAAGACTGAAATCAAAGCAAGTAGAAACATTACTTCCTTTGCCTCTGTAGTACATGCCAGTATGTGCAGGTGTTCCTAACCTTGTCAATAAACCAGGACACTGAACACAATCAGAGAGAGTTCAGGGTCATTTCAGGTAAACAGGGTTGTCCTTGGTTTGCTATAGGCTTTTGTGCCACAGGACATAAATTATTTCCATAGAGGAGGAACCTTTAAGTGAGGCTGTCTGCCAAAAAAATGATCATTGTCAAAAAAAAAAGTTACTTATGTTCCTGGGTGCTCCTTAAATAGCCCTTCATTGCTGTCTCACTTGAGCTTGAAACTGTGAGAAACAATTTGTATGGTCTTCACAGCCATCGTTTACAAGGAACTTAATGAGTCACTGTCTCAGGCTGCTCCCTTGCATGCAAGCATTTGTTCTTTTCAACTTCCTTCTTTTTTGGGGGGAAATTCTTAGACACGTATTCCAAAATGTACTACTTTCCTTATGGAGAAATAAACATTTCTGGGGCATTAATGAGGTACACGTATCCAAGTCAAAAATGTTTACTGATGATGTCTCAATAGACAAACACAAATGAAGTAACTCCATGCTGAGTGAAGAATTGTAGCCACGTGTCCCTGTTCAAATGTCCCATACTTAGTACTCAATAACATAGAATCAAAGAATTGTAGAGTTGGAAGGGACCCTGAGGATCATCTAGTCCAACCCCCTGCAATGCAGGAATGTGCAGCTGCCCCATACAGGAATTGAACCTGCAACCTTAGTGTTATCAGCAAGAGGGAATAGTTTCAACAAATGTTTGTGTTCCATTTATGAATATTATGTGGACGTATGAGATGGGAAAATTCAGAGAGATAGTCATGTTAGTCTGCTGCTACAGAAGCAGCAAGAACAAAATGTTGCATCCAACTAGGTTTTAATCAGAGTAAACCCCTAAAATTGATGGACCTAATTTATTCAAGCTCATTAATTTCAGTGGGTTGTATTCGAAGCAGCTAAGGCCATTGGTGCAAGCATTTCTCTTTGCACAACAGAATATTCTCCCTCTCTCCTCCCTCTAAATCCCTTCTTGGGTTTTCCCCAACTCTCCAGAGAATTTTTGGGGACAGTGAAAGGTGTGCACAGGGAGTGGAGAGGGGAAAATCCCCTTGCGCAAGGACTAATCCTTGTGCTAGCATAAAAACTAGTTGAATACCACCCAGTGGGTTTACTCTGAGTATGACTAATGTTGGATACAAGCTAAAAGAAGATTGTGGCACCTTAAAGACCAACACATTTATTATGAAGCAGATTAGAGTCCAGTTGTTTTTTAAGTAAGAAGAGTACAGCTCTTGTAGATAGGAATTTCAATCCAGCAAGGGTTGTTTTGTGTGCGTCACCCTGTTGGATGCAATCTATGCTGCATGCAAAGAACTATGAAAGTCCACATAGCAGTGGTGGGGAACCTGTGACCATCCAGATGTTGCGGGATTGCAACTCACATCATCCCTGATCATTGGGCATGCTGGCTGGGGTTGATGGATGTTGAAGTCCAATAATATCTGGAGAACCACAGTTTAGCTCCTTAGTGACAGAGAAATCATCAGGAATGAGAGTAGCTCAGTCAGTAGAGCATGAGCCTCTTAAGCTCAGAATAGTGGGTTCGAGCCCCACGTTGGGCAAAATATTCTTGCACTGCAAGGATTTGAACTAGATGACCCTCATAGTCCTTTCCAACTCCACAATTCTATGATCACCTCATTATTCATGTACATATTTCACATATGAATAGAGCCATATTATGGAAGCCATTTTGCTAGGGCTAAAGCTGGGTCAACAATCCTGTACTAATGTAGGAACACCAACTACCACTCCTACAGCACCTCTGAAAATATGTTGCTACGCACTAATCACAATGTTGCCAACAACACCCCCAAAATAAGTATACATGGCATGCACCAATTAATGCCTGGCAACTACTCCATCTCAGTATACATATACACAGCATCCAATGAGGCAGGCAGCCAAACACCACAAGACTACCCCGAGAATCAGCTACTATAGTGCTGAGGGTGGAAGGCCTGCACAGATATCCCAAAAGCTTTCCAGAAGAAGGAGGCTTGCTGTGAAAACAATGGCTCTGTGGCAATCCACATTCCACAAAACGCATTTGTATCACTGTCTCAGTAAAGGGAACAAGCTTTTCGCAAGCAAGTGCAATAAGGGATATGAAAAAATGGGCACCACCACAATGGTGGGAAGGGCAACACAACAGAAAGCAGAAGGTGTGGGTTTGAGTGGGATATGTATGGGATGTGGCAACTGTTACAGAGAGTAACATGCCAGCCAAAGACAGGGCAGAAAGACCAATGCTAAGAGCATCCACAGTCACCAGGGGCCAAGTAGTTAAGGTGCTAAAACAAATAATGCATTGCAGGAGCCGTGCATTGGGGTTGGGAGAACACCAAGAACAAGACATGGAGGGAAGCAAGGGGCATAATTCAGTCTGGCAAGCTGATATAATTGCTCAGATGGAACACTTGAAACAGCATGCTAGCAAATTCCACCCATAAAGCCCTGGTAAAGAAAACATAAAGGTCAGGAAGATTCTTGTAAGTCCACATGCACTGCTGTAAATACACATTATCAGCTTTAGATTTTATGAAGTGTCAAAGTTCCTTCTCCAACCTCCTCAATCTTTCCATAGATGTTTACGGCAGAAGAAAAGGTATAATTGGGAAGAAGCAAGTGGATCTGAAAACAATGATCAACTGAGTAGCAACAATAATTCTTTGGCCATTATTCATCTGATAGAAGCCTATACTTGCAGTTCATAACATATCTGAATTCCCCTGCTGACCCAGCTCTTTGATCTATCTAGAAAATGTTGGTGTAATTTCTGCCTAAAGCAGTAATAGAAATGAACAGGTTACCATTGTTCTAAAGTCTGTCTTCTCATTAGATATGATATTGAAAACATTGACATCATGACACAACATATTTCTATTTTAAAAATTGAATGAGTCTTTTCATATTGTGATCTGAAAACAATCTGAAGACATGCACAAATTTTAATCTGGGAAAAGTAACCATATGAATCTATCTGTGTTACTGAGCAGTACTTAAGATTCATACTACCTTCTCATTATTCAACAGGGTGGTATCCAACAAAGTAGATCTGCTAGGACAAGGATTTCCATTTGCACAACAGAAGGAACCCACCCTCTCTTCTCCCCATGTGCCCTCATGGACTCCCCAAATCTGGTCTAGAGGTATTGGGGGAACCAGCATGGTGGTGCGGGGAGAGGAAATGGGAGAGAAGTTCTGTTTTCATTTTTGACCAATTAATAATCATTTTTGCAATGAACAAGTGGTGGGAATCTATTAAAATGTTGTTCTCCAAACACATGATGGATTTTGCAACCATTTTTTAAATTAGGCACAGCTAACCAAACCTTTGCATCTTGTGCAAATTATAGTAGCTATATGTTGGACTACTTCCTTTGTTTCCCACCATTTTGTCACTGAGAAATCATTGCTCATTGAGGGAAATATTGGTTGCATGAAATATCCACCCACACTTCACCCGCAGCGAACTTTAAAAGTATTTATTTCAATATAAGAAACTGCACTCTTCCCTAATTCCCAGGAAAAAATGCATACATGTGCTACTGCTTATTACTGTATATGACTAAAAGTGACAACACGGGTGAATTACTAGTATAGTTTGTAAAGCCTGAGTATCAGTTTTTGTTTCAGTTTTCCCTTATGTTTTCAAATCTACTCTTTACTTATTTTTTTAAAAAATAAAACAAAACAAATATAATTCTAAAAACAAAGCACAGCCTAATCTGAATAAAGCAATAGGAACAATTATTTTATGCATTACTTTGGGCATCCATATAGTTAGTGAGAAACATTCTGAAAAATTGCAGAACACTCAGAACTGTAATGCACAACTGGAAAGACCTCTTCCATACATTCAATTTTTGCTCTAGTCATTAAAACATGAACTGATAGAGCACATAATCCACTGAGGCTGCCCCTGCCTCTTAATTCATGCTGGCAGTATGTGGAAGTTCATATTTTGCTTTCGTACAGCCTGCAGCTCTCTTCTTTCGCTGTCAGTGATATCACTACTGCAGGTCCTCACCACTGAGCAAACTGGAGTCACCCAAACTGCACAAAAGATGGAGTGAGAGCCAGTTCCCATGGCAAATTTGCCAGGAATGGAGACTGAGCATTTGACTTGGGGCAAAGATGTGGCAATTTTGGACTTATCCACACCTCCATTTGCCTTACTGCTTTCCTCTGAGGAAACCCAATCTTTAGGGTTCCTGCCTAATTGCTGTTTGTTCTGATTTAGCACTAAAGAGTGGGTTTTCTAGGGGAAAGCAGCAGGGCAAAAGTAAAACCTTTTGGACCCATGCCTAGAAAATGCAAGACAAGCGGGAAACCACTCAGACCTGTGCTTTCTAGGCATGGAATAAGCAGGTGAGCTCTTGGTTTCAGAAAGGGAACAGTGCAGAAAGCAGCCCAAACTTTATCATGCCTCCACAAATGTAGGCCACGTGGGTCATATGCTGCAGCATTCAGATGGCATCTACAGTCTGTGCTAAACTCTGCACAGATTCCCTTTAACTGCATTCCAGCCACAACTATTTTGGGCAAAACTAAATCCAAGTTCAATTATTTGTGTCTTGCAGTTTGGCAAGGTACCGTAAATAAGATTAGGACTCTGATCAAAATCAGTGAGCCTTAAAAGTACTGTGGTGGATCATGCGCAGTGTCATATGTGAGCCTAAACCTCTATTAGTTGAATTCTGATTTTGCATGTTCACACGCTTAAATCAGCAGGAAAGAGCTCAGCTTTGGCTTGAGTCTACATAATCATTATGATCATCATCATTATTAAACGTAGGTGAGTGACCAAACATTTTTTTTAAAAAAAATTCTTCCCATACATTTTTCAGCACCCTCAAATTAAAGAGCTTGCTGGATCAGGCCAATGGCCTATCTAGTGCAGCATGCTGTTCTCACAGTGGTCTGCCATATGGTCTTGCTTCTCCCATAGCCTCAGCCTTGGATTCCAACAGAAAATCAGGCATGGCTCTGACTCCCTGGCTTCTGCCTGCTTCTAGCCTGCACTCTATTTTGGCCTTAAAGGTAAAGGGACCCCTGACCATTAGGTCCAGTCGTGACCAACTCTGGGGTTGCGGCGCTCATCTCGCTTTATTGGCCGAGGGAGCTGGCGTACAGCTTCCGGGTCTTGTGCCCAGCATGACTAAGCCACTTCTAGCGAACCAGAGCAGCGCACGGAAACGCCGTTTACCTTCCCACCAGAGCGGTACCTATTTATCTACTTGCACTTTGATGTGCTTTTGAACTGCTAGGTTGGCAGGAGCTGGGACCGAGCAACAGAAGCTCACCCCATCACGGGGATTCGAACTGCCGACCTTCTGATCAGCAAGTCCTAGGCTCTGTGGTTTAACCCACAGCGCCACCCGCGTCCCTTACTTAAGGGCCTTTACTTAAGGCCATTACCAAGAAGTTGACCTGGCTACTTCAACAATTGAATCCTCTGTTAGATTTTAACCATTGCCAGGTCCAGAACTCCGTGGATTAGAAGGGATTAGGGCATCATACAAAGTACCATAAACCCCACTCCCAGCAAGATCACAACAATATATATAATTTGTATGTGCTCCTTGAAGTAAGGCTTGGGGTACAAGAGTGGCTATTGAATTACTGCACTTTAAAATCAACCACTACACCACTGGTAGCACCTGGGAAGCAGGCCTTGAGAAGTCAGAAGAAATGTCCTTAAAATGGAACCGGGCAGGATTTTTGCAGCATTTCTGCATCCTTCCCTGATAGTTTTCCCTGTGGTTTCTTCAGAAGAAAATGTGTCCAAGCATAATCACCCACATAAAGACACTAAGTGCCCTGAGGTTAGATTAGCCCTACATGCACATGTGAAATTGATGAGGCTGTTTGGCAAGAAAACAGAAAGTTTGGTTTCCTGTCTTCTCAAAGCCGTGTCCTCCGGTATTTAAGGAACTAATAATGCTTGACTTTGGCTGGCGGGAATCAAGAAGGGGTGGGTCAGTTTTCACATGCAAATCCTGGCAGTTCTTTGAAAGCTTGCACCACAGAGTCATCTGGTCTGGCTGGTATCTTGTGTGTGACTGAACAGAGATAGGACCAGCTTGATAGCAATTGTGCTGGATCAACCAATCAGGGACATCCTGCAGGTCAAATTAGATAGGACACATGATCTCTGTGAACACCACTTGATTGCCTTGCCACATTTCCAAAGGAAACATGAATCCTGGATCAGTGCCTGGAACTCCTGGAATCTCATACTGCTCAGAGATTGGGGTGGCATGTAACACTATGAAATGCGTTAATGGACTGAAGTGACTAGAAACCCTTCGGGCTTTCAGAAACTTTAAGAAGAGTCAACATTTATTGTAAATTATGCTCAAAATTCATGTGTCCCAAATTAATTATTCACACTTGCGCAATCTGACAGGAAGCTTGTGAAAAGTAAGAGGAGATCATGCCCACTCCATGGCAACTTCTCAGGAAGCACTGCACTTAACTCGCAAGCTTGCTGTTCTTGTGAAACAGCATGAACACAAGGAAATATGGACAGCAGAATGCAGTCAGGACAGAATGCAAATGCCCTGTTGTTTTTGTTGTTTGTTTGTTTTGTTTCTTTGGGTTTTGTTTTTAGAATAACATGTACTAATACAGGATAGGAACAAGCTTCTAAGTGACCCTCTTGGAAGAGCCTGTAGGGCAGGACAAACTGTTCTAGCGCAATAGGCACAAGCCACCACCCATCTTAAGTGCAGTTATAAACTGTCAATATAAGAAGACCACAGGTCCAAGCTAAAGACTAATCTCAGCCAGTTCAAAGCCATGAATAGGCTTTCTTCAGCTTTTACAGACTTCCAAAGAAAGTGCTGAAAGCTTTGCTTTTGCAGCCACAACTTCAAAGGCCTGAGAGTAAGCCTGATCCATAAACCTCTAGGCGCATTTCCAGCAGTGCTTTTCCTGAATCTGCTCCTGCTCTGGTCTATCCAGTTCACTGGTGCTGCTCCTTCCTCTTCCTTCTCCCACCATATATGTCAGAGTAGCACCTGGGAGGCAGTCAGCTGGCCACATCTGAATGTTGGTGAATATGCCTAGTAGGCAGAGTTAGAACAGATGGCACCAGGGCTTCGCAACTTTCCCTTCCCCCACCCTGGGCCTTGATTGCCTAGGCCTCTGCTACTAAAATCTGTTAAGTCTAAATAGCTCTCACTCCTCACTTATCTTTTCCTAATATTTGCAGATGCCTTGTCTGTGCACTTTGACCTTATTTTGAAATCTCAACAAGGACTTAAGTGGTACAATTGAACTGGCTTTCGTGCAAAGGAGTGGAGTCAGTGAGTCAGAAGGATGACTCATAATACAGACCCGATTTTTCATTTACGCCAGTTTAAGAATGAATAACTTCATTTTGTTCCTTTGGCTTTAAGGGTACTATTAAGAACATAATGAGAGCTTTCTGGATCAGGGCAATGGTCTATCTAGTTCAGCATGCTGTTCTCACAGTGGCCAACCAGATGCCTATGGGATGCCTGAAAGCAGAACTTGAGCACAACAGCCCTCTTCCCACTTGTGATTTCTAGCAACTGGCCTTTTGAGGCATATTGCATCCAATGGTGGAGATATTTTGCATATTTTTTATTCAGCATGTTATGTGCTACATGTGAGAGAGGAGACTGATGTTGCTGTAGTAACCCTGTGCAAAAGTGTCCTGGCAGGATTGTTGCATCAGTCTAGTGAATTCTCATTCAGATGCACAAATGAAGCTTCTTCAGTAGTAAATATTATTAAACTAGAAGTGCTTGCAGACAAAAGGGAAGGATTGTGGGAACAGGGGAATTGGGAGGGGAAGGCCTTTCTACTATTCTGAGAGTTCGGCAGCGCGAAACCGGAGGCTCTCCAGATGTTGGACTCCAACTCCCATCAGCCTCAGCAGCTTGAACAATGCTCAGGGATGATGGGAAATGGAATCCAGCAATGCTTGGAAGTCTGCAGGATTACCCATTCCTGGGAAATTGAGCGTAAGAGCAAAGTGTGCCTTCTATTTTTAATTCAGAGGGAAAACAGTGGCCCAGGTATCAAAGCATTGGGGAAGGGTGCTCTAGAATTTAGAACAAGATCAGCTTGCCTTCAGCTGTGTGTTGATCCTATCTATCCAAGGGCTCAATCTGCTTTTCAAAGCTTTACAGCCAAATGATTGGAATGGGGCTTCCATACATAGTTGATTCAGGTTGAGCTGGCTATTTTTGTTGTTGTTTTTAAGTTTTGTGTGGTTCTTGTTGTGTATTTATTATATGTTCATAGATTAGCTTTGAGGGCTGTTGTAAAAAAGTGAGACACAACCACTATGCAAATCAGAAAACAAACACAAATGCTATTACCATAGTAAAAATACAGACAACAGGAAATCTAATATCATGAAAGTAGTCTGTCACCCACCCACATTCTTTTCTCTATATTCAATAACGTAGCATTGTAAGAATTAAGGAAATACCATCCTTATCAAAATGAACTAGATTCATTCTCCGTAATCCCCATTGATAATCTTTTGTATTAGCTGTTGAAGACTCTTGCAACATTATGATTCATCATCAGTGTGACATTTATCTACCACAGAGGAAGACCTGTATATGCATGGATAACTGAGTTGCTGCATGTAATTTTCAGGAAGCAGTTCCAAACAGGATTCTAGGTTCTTTCCAACTTCTGTTCAAAGTCTGTGTATTTCTCCTTGGAGAGAACTGCAGAGTCTCACAAGGTCTGTCAATAGCTCCAGAATCTAATATGAAAATTATATGTGAGCTGAGAAATCAAGTGTTAAGAGAATGGCTCCACTTACTGTCAATCAGAAACTTTCAGTGCCCCTGTACTCTTGTAAAATGAACCTACCCCATCCATCTGCACTGTCTGTGTATCAGTGCCTTAGTTACTTCCTTCTGAATTGTGTTTAACTATTCAGTTAGCCATGCTAATGCATTGCCTTTCCACTATTTTAGTCAGTTGAGGTGGGTTAAGTTAGACTTCTTCAGGAGCTTCCATCTCTACCCACATTTTCTGCCCCTATATTGCAACATAGATTAGCGACTACTACTGGGCTTTCATTTTGCCTCATAACTGACCAGGCTGCAGTTAATCCAGCCATACCACTGCCATGAAAAGCGCCAAGCAAGAGGCACTATCAGTGTTCAAGAGCACATTCCATCCAGGCAAAAATACCCAAGGAGGTGTGAAGTGGAGATGGTGAAAGTGTGGCCTAAGGAGAGGGGATGTGGCTGGAAAAGGACTGTGGTGTGAGCAAGAACCAGGTAGGGAAGCCTGGAGATCCACATTTGGTTCCTGGGTCCATCCCTGATTTTCAGATTCCACCAACCCTGATTCTCCATTTATACCACTATTCCAGCACAGACAACACTGAGACAGATTCTTCGTTCTAACCCAAATGTTTCATGGAGCATGAATCTGACTGCTTTGCCCTTCTCAGCCACATACAGGTAGAGAAGAAGGAAGTGGCATGTCTTACAGGCCCCTGCACCTGCAAAACGATTTTGGAAGAAATTGGAAGAGAAGGAGGAAGAGGTCGTGGTTGATGAATCCAAGCAAGATAGCAAAATGTGACAGAAGGAAAGAGTATGCCTGAGAGCTCTCATCACCAGAGGACACTGGGGACCATAGAACTGGGGTTTTGAGACAAGGCTGGGGATTTGAGCAGCAGGTGAGGCTTGTGAAATAAATGGTCAACGTGATTATGAAGGTCGTGATGGAGCCAGAGAGTGCTTTGGGCACATTTGTGACTGAGGCAACATATTCGGTTATATGGAGTATATGAAACCTATATGTTTTGGGAGACAGGAAGATATCAAAGTATTACTACCATGTAATACTACCCTTGATGTCAAGTAGCTATTGAATGTGATGGTGATGGTTTTGATTGCATGCTGTTAAATAGGATTGGACACACTGCTATGTCCCGTCCATCTAATTTTGAAAGTCCAAGTGAAAGAAAGTAAGAAAGGATTCAGCTAAATAGTTGCCCTAGCAGGAGCCAGCACAATAAGTCCTGCTAACACAACAGGGCTTTTCTTCCTTCTTGTCTCCACCATAGCCCACGCCACCCCAATCTTCTCTGGGGAATCAGGAAAACCCTCAGAACAGTTGTGGGGAGGAGAGAGGAACTCATTCCATCAGGCAAGGAAAAACGCTTGCACTGATGGAACGATCTCTTGAATTCCATCCTTTCTGTTGTACCCAGTGTTAGTCCCACTCAGAGGAGACCTGTTGAAATCAATGGGCATGTTTAGTGCTTTAGAGCTATTACTTTCAGTGGTTCTACTTGGAGTATGACTTAATTGGCTATAACCCTTTAAGAACAATTCATTGTATGTATGACATTAGCTTTATTTATTTTTTAAATCCAATAGTTACACCTGTCTTACAAAAACAATTATGACACTAGAGGAAAATGTCATGGGAATGGAAGTTTGGCTGGATACATATTACAAAACCCTTTGGACTTCCCGAAAGTATTCTGCTTTACATAATTCGCAACAGACTTTTAGATTTACAGGAAACATTCTTCTAAAACACATCAGATTGCAATATTTTTCCATGTCGACAATTTAGCGTATTCCCCAAAGAGCCCTCGCTTTGCCCACCACCCCTTCCTTCAAGTTGTCTTCTCCCAGTTGCTCATAGGATTCCATTATAATTGGCACTGAACTGCCTTTTGCTTCAAACCACTTTCCCCTCTGGCAGTGAAATTGTTTTGTGAAGTTGACAAAAATGGAATTTGATCTGCCACAGTGTGTCTGCATTTTCCTAATGCATTCTGGTAAAGCAAGCAATTGCATCATTACAAACCTGCAGTCAATTCAAATGGATTTTCTCAGCTCTACTTTACACTTTGAGACTTCCTGAAAAAGCACAGGGCAAGTTCATGTACAGTACATGCCAGAATTTCCCTGAAAGTCCTATTACTTTCATAATTCCAAAGTGGAATTAAAAACACTTGGCCAAGCTAGGCTAACAGACAGCTGCTTGCAATTAGATGAGACATTACATGCAGTCTCCTAACCAGCTTCCCAACCTGAAAAACTGTAGCAGGAACAATAAAGGATTATAATTTCGAATTATATTTTAGCATAACCTCTTTTATCATGCTGCATACTCCCATAGGTCTTTCCTTATAGGTAACTCACAGACCACTTACATTAGAATAACCACATTCATGTCACAAAACTATTCTCCCAAAAGATACAACATAGAAAATTCCTAAAATACATTCAGAAGAAAAATTGCTTGTACTGAACTTGTTTGTTCTCATTTCCATGAACATAGGCTGGATTTCTGGTCAATTGGAGATTATAAAATAAACTTTGAAAAGATTATCCCTCCTGTATCCTGTGAAAATCACTTAGAGTGAACATTACCATTCTTTTAGGGGAAGTGCTGATGTGGGACTCTGAAAAGGATGACTTTGGACATAAGACATATCACTCCAAAGTCTTCAATTTTTATATGATAGCTTCTGCAGATACAACTGTATCTCTACTATAAGCCCAACCCACTTCAAAACACACCAACAACCACATCTGATGACATTAGTTTTTATCCCTTCAGAAATGGAACCTACAATCTATGTTTTGTAGTTTAGCCAAGCCTGGGTAGGATCTGTGAACAGTGCAATTCCTGTCACAAAAGCCTTTCTCTACCTTAGATGCATCAATGACATATTTGTCATCTGAAGTTATGGCTTCAAAGAAACACTTGAGCAAGCCCAATTACTTTTACCCCACCATCAACCTGAGCCTGGTCCACACAAGGGTTTCATTTTCTGGATACTTCGATGAAACTTCAATAACAGACATATAAAATAACCATATACATAGGAAACAGACTGATACACATCCTTCCAGCTTCCATCCCTTATGCACTACTAAATCTATTGTCTACAGCCAAGCCCTATAATGCAGTCTGGTCAGACACATCAAACAGAGGTTCACAACTTAAGAATCTGTACCAGGCATTCCTCAAACTACAATACCCACCCAATGAAGAGGGGGGACACACCAGCAAGGTCAGACTAGTGCAAGAGCAAGCTATAAACAAATTTTATAAATATTTCAGGGCAGACACAGGGGGAAAAATGACTGGCCGCTTGTCACTTATCCTTCCCAACTGAATCTATTCAAACATATCATCCATAGCCCATCCTGAGTAATGTTATTTGCCTCTCACACACCTTGGGTGATAGGCCTGTAGTTGCTTACAGAGTGTCTCTTAACCTAAAAGAGCTACTCACCAGCAACAACAGGCCACATAGCAGGGAAATGGACACTTGGAGCAACCCCTGCAGAAGACCCAAGTGCCAACTCTGTTCCCATGTCTATTCTGGCATACCATTGCAGGACCTAATAATGCCATCCACAGCGTCCGATGTTTGTTCACCTGTTCACCTTCCAGTGTGATATGCACACAACATCTACAGTCCCACGGGGAACACACGGGCAAAGCAGACCCCTTCAGCCAGCAGGATTGAGCCTTGTGTTCACCAGCTGGTAAGCAGAACATACAATCCTGCTGGGTGCTCCTTGCCAACTTGTTCCCTGCAGGGGATCCTGAATAAAACAGTAGATTCTCTCAGACCTCTAACCAGCACTGCACATGCCAAAGCAGCAAGCTTTTTACATGGTAAGAACCAAACTAGGCAAGACACTAATGTGGAATCAAGTCAGGGTTAAATAAATAAATAGTAAGGGGGTGGTATATGAGACATTTGAGACACTTGAGGATGATTTAATTCTGGATCACAGCACACAAGAAAGGTGGGTTTGACTCCTTCCTTTTCTACCGTGACTCTGATTAAAATTGTCCCCTGAAGCCAATCTTATCCCCAGGAACTTTCTTTGGTTTCTAGTTCAGCCCTAACTTGCACACCAAAAGTTGTTCTAGACCTAGAAATTTATCTTACTAGTAATCTGATTATTTTTTATGCCTTGGTTTTAAATATATTCCTTTGAACCTGCATGAGCTTTCAAATAATGCTAAAGAATAAAACATACATGGGCATAACCGGGGGGGGGGGGGCAGTTGCCCAGCCAAATCAATAAAAATACATAACAAACTAACTAACATACACAAGTTATTTAAAATGAATGTGGAAATGGCCATCAATTTGTGGCCTCAGCAATCCAATGGATGTGGTCTTTGGATAGGCAATATAAAAAGATGACACTTGTTCATATCTATGGATGCCATTCAGCTATGTTATACTCTGAGCAGGTCCATTAAAAATAATTAGCATGACCAAGTTAGGTCCATCAATTTCAATAGGACTACTCTGAGCAAAACTTCACTGAACAGTTACCCTAGGACTTGATTTCAATGTGAAGGGTCAAGTGACTTTGAAGTATTGTTTGAATAAATCTTTTTCTGCACCAGACTTCAGACCTTACCACAAAACATGATCTGTGGTAGCATTGGACTTTTCATCTGATGCAACAAAGACTTGGTTCCCAGACAAAGGCCTGGTTTCAGCTAACATCGACACCACTTTCACCTTCCACTTTTTAAAGAAAGTGCTGATTGGCCAAGTTTCATTTCGCACACAAAAAAGCCACTTTCCTTTAAGGGTGGAGTAGGGTAGATGGCAGAATTGAAGAGAATTTGAGATTCAAACAAGCTGGGCTTGTTGCAGCCTTTGTAAAGTGAAGCTGTTCACTTCCCTAATTCAAACAAAACCACAAGATGATATCAGCAAAGCAGTAATGTAAGCAAATCCCCAGTTCAAAAATCATACTTACTTTCAAAAATACAATGTCACCCTAAGGTCTTGTCTTCTCTTTCTTTGTAGTAACCAATTCAGATCTCGTGTACACAGAATTATAAACAACACATGTTCTTGAGGCACCATAAAAACAAATAGATTCATTGTGGACTCAGCTTTCATAGACTAGAGCACACTTTATCAGCTGCATAAAATGTTCTTATTTATGTATAGAATTTTTATCCTGCTTGTCTTCATTTTTTTTGTTTTGTTTTTTCAAAAGGCTCCCAGCTCACTAAAAATCACAGGCTTACAATCTTAAAAAAATTACACAAAGGAAAATGTACTGGGAGGTAGGAGGGATAAACTGGCAGTAAGAATTGTTCAACAGTGGAACAGTCTCCCTTGGGTTTCTGCCTTTGAAGGTGTTTTGTTTTTGATTTTTTGATGTTGAAAACTAGTATCAATGAAGATAACATTTTTAGTTTGTAAAACATGATATTTGAATAGAAAACTAAAAATTAATTAATTGACCTTCCCCTAATGAAAGTTGTATAAATATTTCATATATAGATAGTTGTGCATTAATAATTGGAGACTACAGTACAGTACTTAGTTAATTGGAGTAAACTGTAATTTTTATATTCAGTTGTTTTAATTGAAAATGCATTGGTTGTGCTGGAAATATTAGCAGTTTGCCTATGTTTCTAACATCTCTGCTGGAAAAAAGTATCTCCTAATGGTATATCTGTAACTCCTTAAAGCAAATTCCCAGGGGGCTTTTTCTGTTACTCCAAATGTGGATACTAAAAAGATGTTTATCAAGTTCAAAGCTAAGCTAGATACTCTCTCTCTCTTGTCATGATGTTCAGGGTATGAACCACAACATCTGATTTTGATTTTTTTTAAGCTGATAAGTTTTTTCACATCTTTGTAAATGAAATTGCCACTCCAGATATCTCAATTTGGGGGTGGGGATGGGGATTTGTAGCCCTTTCAGGGAAGGAAAAACACCGATAGCTTATTCAAAAAGCTTAGCCCCCAAAGCCAGTCTAGCTAACTAGGGCCTTAGAACCTAATCCTTGAAAACTCCATCTGGAAAATGTCCTAATTCCATTACTTACTCTTCACAAGCATCCGCCTTTTCATTTTCCCTATAACCATTAACTGTCCTCCTTGGCTTTCCAACTATTTGACCCCAATATGTTTACACCAAATTAAGCCTCATTGGTTTCAGTGGGACTCACTTTCAAGTACTGTTAAATGTGTCATGTACTTCACTTCCTGAATTGTCTCTTAAGGCCCAAACTAGACATTATGTGTGCAATTTGTCATCTTCCCACACAATTTTACTCTCCTGATGTGGGGAAGAAGTCTGATGTGCATCAGGGCTGCAGCACAGACAGCATATACCATGGCCCCAATCCAAATCCCCTCCTTTGAGTTGTTAACCACAGATAGAGAAACAAAGAGGTACGATGCTAGCAAGAATTATCTACTAGGAGCAGAGGAATGTGCCATAGAATGTTAGGCCATAATATACTTAGCTCAATTTATCTATGCTAACTAGAACTCCAGGATTTCAGGCAGGAATCTTTTCTTAGCCAACCTGGTTGAACCTGGGGGATGAAACAGAGACTTTTTGTGTGTGATTGGCCACTAAGTTTAGTGGAGAACCTGCAGGGCACAATGTGGCCTCTCCAGCCACACCCTAGAACTTGGCCCAAGCCATCTATTTCACACACACACACAAGTTCTTTTGCCTGGTTAGAACATAGCTTTCAGCTCTGGTGATACTTCCTCCAGTGGGGGATTGAGAGGGGTATGTAACTGAGGGTAGAAACTAGCCTCCCGTACAAAGGTAAAATTTACGCATTGTCTGTACACTAATGTGTAAAGCATAGGAAATAAACAAGATGAGCTTGAGCTCTTGGTACAGCAAACTAAATATGACATAATAGGCATCACTGAAACTTGGTGGGATAAGTCCCGCGATTGGAATGTAATAATGGAGGGATACAATCTATTTCAGAGAAACAGACCAAAGGCTAAGGGAGCTGGGGATGTTTAGCCTGGAGAAGAGAAGGTTAAGGGGTGATATGATAGCCATGTTGAAATATATAAAAGGATGTCACATAGAGGAGGGAGAAAGGTTGTTTTCTGCTGCTCCAGAGAAGCGGACACGGAGCAATGGATCCAAACTACAAGAAAGAAGATTCCACCTGAACATTAGGAAGAACTTCCTGACGGTAAGAGCTGTTTGACAGTGGAATTTGCTGCCAAGGAGTGTGGTGGAGTCTCCTTTGGAGATCTTTAAGCAGAGGCTTGACAACCATATGTCATGAGTGCTCTGATGGTGTTTCCGGCAGGGGGTTGGACTCGATGGCCCTTGTGGTCTCTTACAACTCTATGATTCTATGAGTCTATGATACTTGTGTTGCTTTGCCCACTTTCACCTCAGGCCCTGCCCGCCACTAGCATGTGGCCCTCAAAAGATGGCTCAGAAGGGAATGTGGCATTGGGGCTGGGGGGGAAGTCCCTACCCCTAGACTGAGCAAATGCTTATAAACCATAGTTATACTGAGGACAGTCCTCACCCTGGCTTATATTGCTTGCCAGCCCCACCTATGTTCCTCCATCCCTACTTTACCCAAATCTCTGCTGTTGTCTAAAACCACCATTTGAAAACCTGCCTTCTCTTTTGCTCCCCTCCTCCACCCTGATGTCATGCAAATCCAGGATTGGGATGAGGCGCTACAAATCCTCCAGTTCTCTGACTTCATCTAAATCAAGCTTTGTGACATAGCGCAACAAATGCTCCAATGGGGGCTGTGGAATGCAAGTCTTACATTTTTATGTAAATAGGAATACAAGTTTATGGAGAGTAGGAACCACAATATTCAGTAACAGTATATCTTTGGAGAGCATCTGCTGTCCACAAATTACAGGGGAGCACTGCTTGTCAGCTTCCATACCCTGAGGCCTCTGAGTCGCCTTTTGTCAGATTTAGCAAGGCAGTCCTTCTGTTTGGGCAGCATACAACATGTCTGTTTTCTTGTGTGCGGATGTTCCCTCGAAGCACTCCCAAAGCTTGACAACAAGATGGAATGATATTTGGGTATATTCATGAGTCAAGGGCTTACGGAGCTGAGCAGGTGCATAGGGTTTCTCAGCATACCCATGTTTGACTAGCAAACAAGAGATGGATACAGATTTTACCCATATTGAGATCTCGGTCCTGGGACAGTGAGGCAGTGGTACCACTTCTGTAAATGAATGTTGTTACATTGGAATTCCCCTGAAAATACTTCCCTGTTGAGTAGGATGTTGTTGTTGTTAGTATTTTATTCTAAGGGGATATTTTGTATATGCTATTTCTACAAGATAAGAGTGGGAGAGGGATCCTCCATTGCTCAAGGCACAATCCTACACTGAAATACACCAAAGTGTATTCACTAGAATTCTCTCTCTAATAAGTAAATTTCGGTTTGCAACAACTAAGACAAATCTTGCACTCTCACGGGGTGAAACTAATTGAAACTTGCAACAAATGTTGTCAAGTAGACTGTGAAGTCAACAATGCCCTTGTGCCAGTGACACAGTCACCCATGGCTGTCAACCATATAAGGCCCAGTTTATTTATCAGGACTTTGGGGGTCCCCAGTGCAGCTGTCATCGCCCCAACCATATTTCATACAAGTTACTAAACATGTAATACAGAGGCAAAAGCTAACTTGGCAAATGGTTGACACTACATGTCCCAGCATTCCCTCCTGTTAAATATTAATCAGGCACCACCTCTGCTGTCTTTTTGGTCCCTACTGAAGGCCATCATTTTTCAACAAGCCTTTTCTAATACCTCTCTTAATAATTCAGTACTGGGGGACTCAGCAATAACAACTGAAACCCCTAGTGTGGCAGACTGATAAAATAAATACAGACATGCTGCTTCAAAACAGAGAAACTAATGAACCATAGTGGTTTTTCCCCCATTTCCCAAGGGCACTTTTCAAGCCTAGTGAAAGTTGCACAGGAATGCACACAAATCAAATTCCAAGTCCCTGCCAATTCTCTTGACTGTTCACTTTTCCAAGTAACTTATGACTAAGTGTTTGGTTTTCATTTGATAATAGAAGATGAACATACAACTGTTTCTCTGGTTAGGAATCTGTTCCAACAGAGTGCTTAAAACACAAAATATTAAATTGTTGCTCTTCTTAGAGCACATTAGTCTTTAGTTAAAATAAAGTGTAATTTACAACTAAAATCCTCCTCCTTTTTTTTTTTTTTTTTTTGAGAATTCAAAAGAGGGCCACACTTAAAGAAACAACAACCAGGTAGATATTGAATAAATGACAGAGCTATCATCTTAGCCACTGTTACAGCTAATGACAGTAAGCCTTTCTGAGCAATATCCAGCATATCTTCTTCACAAGGGAATCTTATCTCGCCATACTTTTCAAACCCTTTGAGACTGTCAGCAAACATGTCATTATGACTAATCCATTAAAGAAGCCATTATATACCGTACTAAATTTTCACCAAAGGCTCATAAGAAAACTTAGCACTCATGGAATAAGAAGACGGGTTCTGTTATGGATCAGTAACGAATAGAAATGTTGAAGGTAGTCAGAACAGAAAGTGACTGAGTATAAAATGTTTGGCTTTAAGGCTACCATTCTTCTTTAGGAATGCAGACTTCAGTGGTGGGGTTTTATATGCAGGGGGCAGGGGACACAGAATATAAAAATGCAGAAAATCAGGAATTACATTGAGACACTAAATAAAGATAAATTATTTTGTCGTGCTACAAACAGTAGAGATTTGAGATTATCTAATGAAATTTGCAAACGGTTCAGGGCTCATAGAAATGACAATTCATGTTGTACACCAACTTACAGAATTCGGTGCTAAAGCGCCACCAGCAGAGTTCACTTCCTAAAAATCTTTTGACAAATTGTATGCTATAAATGTCCACACAGCTATGGCAGCTCAAAATAAAACTTCCACAAACTGTGCATAAATTATATCTCTGATTACCAGAAACTGAGGACTATATGGAGCTTTGCTAATTTGCTATGACATCCTGATGTCCTTGTGGGCACTTTGCCATGTAAATAGGGAAACTGGATTGAGTGGTTTGAAGCTGGAGACACCACGAAGTGCCCCCTTCACCTTTCTCCAGGGGCAATTTGCTTTTGTGTACAAACCATCTGAGCCATAAATCAAACCTAGTGGAAAGTTTAAAATGTATTACTATTTCTAAATGAGCAGATTAGGATAGCTCAAAGCATTAAATTAATCTTACAGTGACTATCATTTTTTATTTTAAAAAAAACTAAATAAATGAGAGGTGCCAATTTAGACATGAACTTTACTGACAGACTTGAGAAACAGCAATCAAGCTAACCATGTTTCTAGCTAAATCAAAGTTCAGTATAAATTCCTATTGGCCTATACATTTGCAATCAATCTGGCCAAGATTGTTACCAATGCACAGCTGTTTATAGCTGGTTTATAATGATTGGTTGGCCACTCCCTATGTCGTTATTCTAATAGGGGGGACACAAATTACAGATTCAATAGTTTGAATATGAGTTCATCTGAAGTTCCGACTGGTTCAAATGAGCATTGTGGATTTTATTACACTGACAGCTACATTTGTAGCTATTAGCAAATAACAACCCAAAAATAGAGATCAAGGTCTATTATTTTTTTCCAGTTAGTGGCCATCCTTATACTGGGCCTATCTTGGAAATGAGTCATCTTTTCTGCTTCACGCAAGTGTAAATTTAGTATTGCTTTGGCCTAAATTTCCAGTAATTTTAAATATGAAACTGATTCTATTTTGCATGGGAGGTGTTCTTCATTTGAAAGCAATGAAAAATTATCTCCCTGACACCCAAAATGCCACTTGCTTTAGTACCTATATAGGTGTCTCTGTCTTTATCATCACAGCAAAAGCACAATGAATTGCAGCATACATTTCTAAGAAGGTTGAAGTAGATATCTCAGGCCACAGGGCCTTGAAAGAACTTCAGATCTGGCAGTCCTTCTTTCAGGAACCATTGATCTCTGGCATAACTCCCATAAATTATATTATGATATACACGTTGTGATGGAAATGTAAGATGTAATAAGATAAAATTAATTTGTCTATACAGTACCTTTAGTGATGTATGGAAGTGGAAGTGAAAGCTGGACCATAAAGAAGGCTGATCACCGAAGAATTGATGCTTTTGAATTATGGTGCTGGAGGAGACTCTTGAGAGTCCCATGGACTGCAAGAAGATCAAACCTCTCCATTCTTAAGGAAATCAGCCCTGAGTGCTCACTGGAAGGACAGATCATGAAGCTGAGGCTCCAATACTTTGGCCACCTCATGAGAAGAGAAGACTCCCTGGAAAAGATCCTGATGTTGGGAAAGATGGAGGGCACAAGGAGAAGGAGACGACAGAGGACGAGATGGTTGGACAGTGTTCTCGAAGCTACCAGCATGAGTTTGACCAAACTACGGGAGGCAGTGGAAGACAGAAGTGCCTGGCGTGCTCTGGTCCATGGGGACACGAAGAGTCGGACATGACTAAACGACTAAACAACAACATACAGTACAGTACCTTATAAGGTATTCCTGGATGGAACACCTTTGGGCAGGGACAGCCACTTAGAAACAACTATGCTGCCATTTTGAGTTCTAGAAAATTTTCTGTATTATAATAAACCTAATGAATGATCTTTCTCTCCAAAGATGCCTGCTCCATGCATCTCTGTTTAGATGTCCTGGGAACATTCCCCAATACATTTTTGAAGGTAAATGTTCCTTGGGCCTGTTACAAATAGACAAATGCTTATGGTAGTTTGGTAATCTTGTTGCAAATAGCTTTATAACATCCTGTGAAATAATGCCTGTGCTACTTTAACTCACGTTGTTTTGAGGCATATTTACAACTATTCATATCCCTACTGTCATACACAAACAACATTCAGGTAGGCCAAACGTGCCTTAGCACATTCTAAAATAATTCCACCTTCAAATAAACTTAATGACAAGTATTGTGCAGCTTCAGTAGTATCACAGATCTCCAAAAACTGCTGCATTCTGAAAGTAAAATGTTGGTTTACACAACTAGACAGTTATGTTTACACACTGAAATGTTAAGAAACTTAGCTATGTCAGAGTTTAAAATGTCAAATGGCAGGTAACCTGGGAATCTACTTATTAATTTATCAATAGCTTAACTGTTTAGGGGTAAAAAGAACTTATAAATGTAAACAAACAGTTGCTTTAACTTAAGTGAGAGCCTCCTTTGCCCCCAAGATCAGCTTCAGGACATTTGCTGGGAAGCTTTCTTTATCTCCTGACAGTGTGAAACACTTTACCTGCAAATTGACTTGTGTGTAAAAGGAAGCCATCATTCATGCTAATGGACCCCCATCAGCTTGCTTTCACTATATCATGATACCCTAGAGCAGAATTGTGAAGCCTTTTAAGCCTAGGGCTTAGCAAAGGTTTTAACAACTCCAAAATGCTAACCTTCATTTCCATACACATTTCAAGCCACTTTACAACACACTTCTGTGTAAACTATTTTTTAAAGAGTTTCTGCTGCAGGCTTGTTTATGACTAATGCATTGTTCATGTCTTTTAATAGCCAAAACTCAAGAAAATGCAGATATGTTTGTTTTATATAAAACGTGTTGGAGTTTTCTAGAATTTGGCACCTTTATACTTGTTCATACTAACCATTTATCAGAGGAAACCTTTAAAAAGGTGTACTGTCATGTGTAGTTTTTAAGGATTATGCAAAGAAATCATCCTGAATTTTAACAATTAGAGACAGGGTAGTTCTAACTTCCATGATGCTTTCTACTATAGTTAAAATATTTCAAGGCAGATTGTGATTTAAAAAAGGATAGTATTAGAAACTGATTAATATCTGGAAAGGTAAATATTCAGCTTGTTTCAGTTCGTACTGTACTAATTTAGAAATCTGATGCAGTGGTCAGAATCAAATGCAAATCACAGCCTGCAGTGCAGTTTTCCAAGAACAAAGAGTAGCAAGAACTTTTGCAATGGCAAAACATATAAAAAAATTGTCCAGTAGCACCTTAGAGACCAACTAAGTTTTGTGTGCTTGCACACTTCTTCACATACCAAGCAATGGCAGACAAACAAGATCACCTTTCATTCCAGAGGAATTAATCTGAATAATGTCCCACAATAAACACAGAAATAATGGGTGTATTCAGCTATACTCTACTCAGGGTAGACCCACTGAATTTAATGGACTTAATTTAGCAATGTTCATTAATTTCAACAGGTCTACTCTGTTGAAATTAATGAACAACTGGTTAATTACTTTCAACAAGCTGTGTTCCCTGGGGAGAATCGCAGGTCAGACAGAGAGCACTGGGGGGCTGCATTCTGCCTGTGGGCCCGAGACTCTCCACAAATCCAGATTGGGGGGATGCAGGTGCCTTGGGGAGCAGGTGAGGCAGCAAACAGACTTAATTGGCCAGCAAATTTGAAAACCTTTTTGAATTGGGTTGCATTTAAAATATTTATATGCTACTCTCCCACTTGGAAATCTACATGGTGGTTTTGCAAACAAACTGCAAATTTAAATAAGCTGCAAATGAGAAGTGCCAACTTAAAAAAAAATCCATTTCCTTCTGTAGAAAATAAAGAATGCACTTTCTACCATGATACTTGTTTGCAACATATGCCTGCATCATATAATGACAGAGTATGCCTCCCTGGCGCTAGTTTTGTAAAAGTTTGTGTCAAAGTTTATTTACAATTGGAAAGGGGACAGTGCAGACTTTCATCCCCTATGGCATTGGTTCTCCACCCTTGCTGTAGAAGAACCCAGATTCAATTCCCTGCATCTCCAGAAAAGGCGAGGAAAGAATATGAAACTCTGGAGACCTCCTGTAGGTCAGTTCTAACAGTACTTACTTAGATGAACCACTAGCCAGCTTCCTATTTTGCTGTATGAAGAATGTGAACAATATGTGAACATGGCTTTGCATGGTCATTGTGAAGGAAAGCAGACATCACAAAAAGTATATTTTGCAAATTACAAAAGTAGTAGTAGTAGTTTGTATCTATGCTATCTGTCTTAATAAACTCCAAAGTAAATGAGTCATGGACTGCAACCCAAAACTATGCATTTTGTCCTTTTCTATACAATGAGTCATTTTATTTTTATTGGTTTGGGCACTACAGAACTGCTGTTGTGGATTAATTTATTCCAGAAGTGTACTTCTTAGATTCATTTTCCAGAATGAGAATTACTTAAGCCACTGTTAGTGCAATCCACGTGTCTATTCAGAAGCAAGCCTCACTGAATTCAGTGGGACTTATTTCCAGAATGTGTGCAAACAAAGCCGGTAATCGTTACTCAACATGGTAAAATATGGTCTGTTTTCCAATAAGTTGTGAAGGTGGACCTGTGCAATAGCAACAACAACTGAGATGATAAGGAACATTTGGGATTTAGCTTTGAGCTTATTGCACCTATATACTAAAGTAAAAATCACCAAATGGTTGCAAAATCAGATAAGGGCTTAAAAACAGTGTATTTTAATGGTTTACTGTCTAGAAATTGTGTCAGAAAATAAAATGTGATATGGAAAAGGGAAATACAAATCCTACAGAGGGAACATGCAATTAATTCCCTGTGTCTACTAATAGTATTGACTTTCATATGGTTTTTAACATTACTGGAAGCTTACACTAGAACCCTTTTTTCCCCTTTGTAAGCTTTGGTTTTCATATTTGCCTTGATTAAATAGTCCCTGTGTTTTCTTTTGCATCTAATCTCCATGTCATAATTCTCTTAGTAATATATCTCTGGTTTCAGTTTTCCTATTACAGCATATGGATTTATCTTGTGAGAGAAATAGCTACTTCAGATGTGAATTATGTTGACCTGAATTTCAAAACCAGGCAGTGCACAGTAGAAATGTGTTTGCACTGTGTCTCTGGAATACTGTGAGGACACTATTCTCCATGGGTGGAATCCAATGTTGCCAATCAAAAGTTTGCATAACAGCTTTTGATCCCAGATAAGCTGATGCCTCCACTAACATAAGAGGAGAGGAAGTGATTTCTGCCATTTCCCCCTTCTCTCTATAGGCCTGCTGCAGCACCCAGAAAACTATTCTAGAGGATCAAGTCCTCCAGAACGTGGAAGGTGGCTGCAGGAGGGAAAGCAAACCAGAGAACGTTGCCTCTCCAACATTACGATGGCATAACCGCCCACTGATCAAAAGCCACTATGCAAGTAAAAAAACAGCATTAGATTCCACCCAATTGGACAAGCCCAAAGATCAACGACTTTGCCATTGACAATGGCAGTGATTGACCCAGGTCTTTCTAGCAAAAAAACAATGCAACCTGGCAAAATTCTGGGTCAGCTGCGAACATGCTGTAGGTGTTGCTTGAAAAGGTTTCCCACCATTCAGGGCTTAGTGAACTGTAGCTCAGGTAGGTTTGTCATATGCCCATTTGTGGCATATGATAGACAACAAGATTCCTACCTACAGTAAAAGGTAAAGGTAAAGGGACCCCTGACCATTAGGTCCAGTCGTGACCGACTCTGGAGTTGCTCATCTCACTTTATTGGCCGAGGGAGCCAGCGTACAGCTTCCGGGTCATGTGGCCAGCATGACTAAGCCACTTCTAGCGAACCAGAGCAGCATACGGAAATGCTTTTTACCTTCCTGCTGGTACCTATTTATCTACTTGCACTTTGACGTGCTTTTGAACTGCTAGGTTGGCAGGAGCTGGGACCAAGCAACAGGGATTCAAACCACCGACCTTCTGATCAGCAAGTCCTAGGCTCTGTGGTTTAACCCACAGCGCCACCTGCGTCCCTCCTACTTACAGTAATACATGTCAAAAGAAAATTGTGTTGCTTTTATTAGACCTCTTTACACGCTCATGTCAAAAGCAGGTAGTACACAAGAAGTATGACACCACTGAAGGAAATCTAGGGCATTTTCACATCTGAACCTTAACTTGTATTGTGCATTAAAGGTCCACTGTACACTATAATTTGCGTGGCTTAGAGTGTTAAGCTAAATTTGGTTTAGAACATAGCTTTGATTTGAGAAGCCCAAATGCTATTTGTAATATTATGGCTGAAAATTGTCCACAGTATAGACAGTTCTATAGCATAGTTGCACACTACCCTGTTTGATAGTGCATCAGTCACCATTTGATCAATGGGAAGCTGAGGTTGGGAGAGAATGACCTGTGGGATTACCTGAAATGAATAAATAGCCCAAGTGCAAATTATATTCCATTTGCATCCAAAGTTCTCCTGCTGGAACAAGCTGACTCTTACCTACTAAAAGTCCAATTATGGTGGACAAAATGGATGGGGGGGGAATACTATATGAGTGAAGGTTGGTACCAAAAGCAAAGTAGGAAAGGAAACATTTGAATAGCTATCTAAACATAAATCATGCAATGAATTCAGAACACAAAATTTATATTTAACTAGAACCAGTATCATGGGGAGAGCATTTGTATTTACTAACAATATGTGCATTCTGAATTCTGGTCACCCATGAAGCCTAATAGATTACCCTGAGCAAATCAATGTCTGTGATTTTCTTGACAATCTGTGAGGTAGGTTAGAATGAGAGATAAAGATTTGGCCAAGGTCACCCAATGACCTTTATGGCAGAATTAAGGATTTGAAAAGGAATGAACACCCAAGTTCTATCTTGCACACTCCAATGACTCTAGCTGTAACTCTGAAAACAGCATATTTGGAGTGATCCCATTTGACAATATGTGAGGTAGGTTAGAGAGAAATTAGGTAATACCTTATATGCTGCTTTTTTAATTCCTTGGATGAAGGGTGAGATACAAAGGGGATGAATAAAATATAGTGGGACCATTATATTGTAAATTTGAAGGATACATGAAGATACTCACCAAACTGTTAGGATTTTTCCCCTACCAAAGAAATAATACACTTTAGGTACATATATTTACTACTGTAAATGCAACATGGATTCATTCTCAGTTTTTTAAAAAACAGGGACATATGGCTGGATGTTAATGCTGGGATGAACCCTATTTAATATCAGCATTAACTCTTTAGAAGCAGTTGCTATTGTAGTGACATCTGGAAGAAACCTTTAAATAGATTATTTTCTAACCTGGATGAAGGATTCATCCAGCATTTGTATCCAATACAAATATTGTTGTTGTTGTTTTAAAAAAAAAGTATTAGTTTTGTGAATATAAATAAAAACCATAAACAACCATTCAGGGAGTAAATAGTCCATAAGTAAGTAGCAGAAAGCTACTGTTTTCCAGAATGAAACATAAATGCCATCTTTATTCATACAAGATTGGTTGGCATCCATCTGGAAGAGTACATCTTCGGGGGTGAAGTCAAACTGCTGGAGTTACAGTGCTTTCTGTGGCTGTAGAGAATGATCCGGGAGAGACCTGTTTTGTTGCAGCTGGGGCAGGTGAAGGCATCCAGTTCTGATGATACCAGTGTACCACGGTGTTTCTTCTTTCTGCACTCCTCCCAGCGGTCATTCTTCCTCTCACTGCTGTGGTTACATGACCTGACTGGTTGTCTCTAGGTGCTGCAGTTGTCAGCAAGGGATTCCCAGCCTTCATATCACATTGGAGACATCTCTGTAATACAGGGTTGGTCTGCCAATTGGCCTGTTGCCTGAAGCTAGCATGTGCTTGGGGATCCTGCCATCTTCCATTCTGTATGACCAAGCCAGCATAGACGTCACTGTGACAGGAGTGCAAACATGCTGGGAATGTGTGCTTGGGAGGCACATCTGTGTTTGAGACTCCGTCCTGCCATTAGATGCAGTGCAGGTGGAAGGCACTGATACGTCACTCCTGGCGGGTGTAAGTTGCCCACGACTCACTTCCACAAAGCAGTGTGCTTGACATTCAAGCCTGGTAGACCTTCATCTTGGTATTGGTCATTGGCATCGCATTCTCTCATACGCTTTTGGAGAGACTAGCCATAAATTCCCATGAGGCAAAGACAGGTGAAAATTATATTCTGTTCTTGCAGGAGAGGTAATAAAGCTACTCCAGACATGAGATATTACCACCTGAATTCAACATATATCAGTGGCTTCATTTGGGAACATCACAATAGAAAACAAGAGGAATTAGTTGGGGGGGGGGGAATATGAATTATATGTTCATTGGAACCATTAGAAAGTTTAATTAAAATGTCTTGGCGAGAATATGCCAGAAATCCAGAAAAGGAATATCACACACAAGAAGCCAAGATCAGCCATTGTCTGACATGGAACAGTTTGTGCTCTCAGTTCTTTGTCTTTTAGAGCTGACAGTGGCCACAATCAAACACAGAGATGCTTAACCTCAATAGTTTTCTTTGACTTAAGAGTGCTTAACTCTGTGTTGGATTGCGGCCAATGCAGCCTCGCAATTCACATTCTTCTGTGAGTTAAAAACTGTGCCCATGCTTTTAAGAAGGAAAAGTTCCAGTGCAAACTGGATGCATGTTCCAGTTTCCCTTTCAGTAGGCAATTAGATATGATGGTCTCTCAAACAGCAATAGGTTCTGGAACTATATGGAGCTAGACCAGGGGGTAGCCAGATATTACTGGACTACAACTCCTGTCATTGCTCACCATTGAATCCATGTTATATGGGTTGCTATACCACCTGGGGCTGATGGGAATTATAGTCCAACAACTTCTGAAGAGTACCATGTTTGCTACCACTGGACTATACTGTATTTGCATGTCACAAAGACAACTTCTTCTGAACAGGAAAAAAATAGATAAAAACTATTTTCAGCTACTGCTCAGCATTTCTTTGTGGCATGTACAGAAAATGTGAGTATTCATATTACACATTACATCAATGAGTGTATATTTGAGAACTGCAGTGAACTTCAAGAGGTGACAATGGCCTGCAGTACTGAAGACCTTACCATCTAAAGTGAGGATCCAAGGCATGTCTGGCATCAGGGGTGGGCACAGGGAGGTAACGGCTGAGGCCAATAGCCCAGTAGAGGGCTCACTACCAAAACTGGATCCTGGATTTGCCACTGTTCCTCAAGGCTGTTGCTGCCTCTCCAATTGCTCTCTCCGAGTAATCTCTACACACTTTGTCCACCCTCTCTCTCTCTCTCTCTCTCTCTCTCTGTGTGTGTGTGTGTGTGTGTGTGTGGACTGAGCCTAGAGGGAGAGGCAATAGGCAGCAGAAATTTTAATGAGGAGGAGGTGTGTGCCCCTGGGTTAGAAGGCCATGAGAGCAGCTTGATGAAGCTCCCCCTCCTCCCCCCCAAAAAACTGGAATTGGGAATGATCCCCCAAACCATGCACTAGCTATGTGGTCCCAAGGGGGTTTATATTTCTTTTCCTTTAAGAGGGTGTTTCAAAAATTATTTGCGAAATCTTAAGTCCAAAATCCCATTGAGCTATTGCAGGTGCCTTGCAGGAGTCTAAAGAGCTCTTGGGATCCTGGCCCAAGTACTACTTTTTCCTGTTAATAATTGCGTGTACTGAAAACGCCTTGCTATCATCAGCCATCTTCAAAGCATAGGATCCTTTCACACCATTTCATAGGTTTCCCCTTTCCAGCAATAAAAAAAGGATGCTATAAAAGTCATGATTTAAATGATATATCACAATTTTATAGACTTGAAAGTTAATTTTGCCTAGAAACATTTTATGGATGTTGGAAACAAAGAGCAGGGGGAAGTAAGGTTTGCTGAGATCAAAAACTTTCTTTCCCTAGAGAGATTTAAAGCTCCCTCCTCTCCCCCCCCCCCTTCTTTGCTATGGTATGTTGTGAGCACAATCACCCCAAGATGAAGTCTACAATATCGAAAGATTAACAGGGGGGGAATGCTTGTAAAGGGATGGATTTTAGCTGTTCCGTGAATAAAAGAGATTATGTTCAGTTTCTACTACAAGGGAAGTATAGGAGCAGCTAGCCGAGCTGTTTTGCTTAATTAGTTTCATTACAAGATGCACTAAGACTATTAGGTGAATATTAGGCTGTTTCCAGGTTTGAAATGGACAGATGTTAGCAAGATTAAATCAAAATGCTCTTCACTCCCATAAAGGCTTTTATATGCTCAAAGGAGCTCAACACTTCATTTTCTCTAGACATTCCCCGGTTTCTAAACATCACTATAAATCTCTCTTACTGGGAGTTAAATTGTGCTGCTCATCTCATTGACTTAAAAGGCCTCATTGGTCTCATTAGTCCAACAAACAGGATTTGCTCCCCCTTGTCTCACTCTTAAAGTCTGGTGATTTCTCCTCTTGAAATGTTTATTTACCTAGTTCCCTGCTAAATGCCAATCTGATTTTCATCCTAGCTGAACTGTGGCTATTGCATAAACATTACAGTAAAATATTTGCTACACTCCATAGAAAGCGGAAGATGATTGCTAAAATAAACATGAACCATATGAAGTTGTGAAGGTTGCTCTTTGTATTTTTCCCTCCCTGAGGAAGATGGAATTACAAATGTAGAAAAACTCCTGAACTTAAGAGGTCAAAAAAGAAGAAAAAGAAGAAGTAATCAATAGTAGAACTGACAAGAATAAATATGTTCCTTAGAATTATGATATTATTACAACATATAAGGAGTTTAGCTTAATATGCCTTCTTATCACTACCTCATCAACTTTCATAAAGGTAGCTCTTCAATGAAGTATCAGCATTGTGAAATACTGAAAGCTTGAGGTGTCAACAGGAGAAGTAACTCGAATACAATGTAATCACTGAAACATTAACTGTAAGCAATTATATGCATAAAGTTATTGTATCGTACATGCCACTTTTTGCCATTATGTGCAATTATAAGTAGCCTTAACCAAACAAAAGTTGGCAAGTATTTGCTATAACTAAACACCATACACATTTGAGTGAATATGTATAGGATTGTTTTGTAAATGTGCAATCCTAAACACACCTAATAACACAATGAGACATGTGTTTAGAAGACGTCTCTATACAGGAGAGACAAGCAAACAACTTTCCTGCATGGGTCTTCTTTAGCAATTCTTTCTTCTTTTTTATTATGGCTGCTGTTTTTTCCTCGTGTTACGAATAATGAAAGAACAGTAAAACAAACCACCGCCACCCCAAGAGTGGGTAGATTACTGTGAGGCCAGCAACCCTTAGAACAACACAATTCTAATCACTTATCCAAATGAATAAACAAATAGTTTTAAAAAAATTAAGCAGAGGTTGGTTGGCCATCTGTCATGTATGAGATTCCTGCAGGGGTTTGGTCTAGATGACCCTTGGGGTTCCTACGATTCTATGAGTCTATGAAATTTACATTAGTTAGAAAATACTGTAGTGTGAGGGAGGTTCTATCACATCTTCTTTAGCTGTATACATAATAAATATATACCAATCTGTTTTAAATGTTGATCATTTCATTTCAAACCCCTCTCAAACTTTAGTTTGTCATTTTTTCTATCAAAGCTAACTGCCTTACAGTATTTTTTTTAATGTCATCTGGCAATGAATGCTGCTTTTACCTTTACCCAATGCTGCTTCCAGAAATGTCCAAATACCTTTCTACTACTAACCTAGCTGCCAACAATAACTGGCCAATAAGATGTTGGTAGCCATGGTGAAAAATGAAGCAGGCCAGTTTTTATTTCAGATAAATTAATCCAGAATACCTTCTTCTTTGTTACCACCCATCATGAGCTGTAGCTGCACCAGCAACTGGCATGCAGCCCATGACAGACTATTCCTAAGATAATGTGGCCCTCAACAGACAAAAATGCTGCCCTTGCCTTTGCTAGAAAATACAGATTTTAAGTTTCAATACATTATTGCATTGTAATGTAAGAAATCTCTTAACTAAACTGAGTCTTCTTTTCAGCTCACCCTAGAAATAGAGGTGGATTTTGGATCAGGACTTAGGGTTGAGTAGATTTGTATTTAGTGAGTATTTGGCTTTCAAGAATGTTTCAAGTGTAAGGTGACTAAATAACACCTTGTGGTCTTGGGGTGCAAAGCAGCAAAACAAATAAACCCAACTGGTAACAGCTAAAATGATTATTAACCTATTACTAACCAGCTGTCGTTCACATGAAAACAAAACAAGAGGAGACACTAGCATATTGTAAGATAATTGCCTTGAAAAGTAAGCAAAGATGTGGAATTATCAGGCATGTTTCTTTTCTTTTTTTGCATGTTTACACACACACACACGTGCACACACACACACAGCACATTCAAAATCCTTCAGTGAAATACACCATAAAAAGCTTAAAAATAATTTATGTCTGTGCATTTTAATAAAATATAATGCTTTGAAAGGATTGGTTACATTTTGCCTAGCAGGGAGTGTGGTGCAGTGACCATCAGGTTTTGTTAAATGATTAATGCTATTAAATGATTAAATCTTTTGAAGTACCAATTCCTGCTGAGTATAAACAGAAGGTGAAACACTTTTAAATCAATTACCTGATGATAGTGGAATAATCTTCTTACTTTAATCAAAGCAATTACTGTATGTCAAGGCTATTCATTTAAAAGGTTTCCAGGATCAGACCCTCTCTTCCTTGGCTGCTCAAACTCACACTTTCAGTGATAGAATAAACATTTTCTGTATATTTTCTGCATTATGTCTGAAAATAATAAGTGATATATTCCGGAGAGTGGGATATCAAATGTATGAGTTCATCCACCACTAGCCCGGTTGAAAGTATTTTAGCCAGTGTCAAAAGTACTGTCAAATTAGTGCCTTAAGCCCAAAGGGGATTTTGACACGATGACATCCACCCACATGCCACAAGAAAGACTGATTTTGAAACTGAAAGAAGTTTCAAAAGCACTTTTGAATGTGGCATAAGTGGAATAAACTGGTGCACTGAGAAGACTGCAAGGCTGCATACAGCAGCTCACCCACTCATACTTGGGTCAAGTTACCAACAAAATTCTAGCACTGTAGACAGTTTCCTGTGAGCACAATCCAATGAATAAATATCCTAATCAAAATAAGAAAGCTTTTTTTCTAAAAATCTTTGTGTGAGCCCAAGCAGTTCTTTATTATAGGTATTCCATACATCAGTGCACGTAAAGCAGAGGTGTAGAATCAAGTGGTGCTGCTGATGCTGTTTAAGAGTGAGAGCACAATACAAGAATTACCAGCAATGAATTGCTCATTAGGTGACATGTAGGTGGGAAGCACAAACCAAAATATCATGATGCTCCTACCACTTTTCCATAACTATACATAATGACTTATAATGCAACTGGAAAATTAGCGTAGAGCACTGAACATATTGTGAAGTTCTTATTGCTTGCAATAAATTGCTAACTAACTTTCCCCTGTTGATCTCTTCTTCTTTCTCCCAGGGATCTTGACAAATATTGCCGAGAGTGTTCCTGTTGCAAACTTGTGCTATGGGTTTCTACAGGGCACTGTTTTGCCTCCAAGTATATTTAACAATTTATAAAACAATTTAATCCTCTGTGAAAAGGCTCACCTTGAAAGCATCATCATTAGTGTCTCTTCAATATGACCCCAGTATTTTCTTTAAAAAGCAACTCCTTTAAAAAAAAAATAAAACCATGAAGTGAAGAGATTCGCAAGTGCTGAAACTCCCTGATCTGCCTGCTCTCTCGCTCATCATCACCTGCTATAGCCTGAAGCATTTGTAACATTCACTAGGATCCCCCCTCCCGCACACACACACACTGCCAATTACTTACAGCCCAGGCCAGTTTAATAACCACCTGAAAAGAGAAGCGGCCTGCCAGAGAGGCCAGTCACCTTTCACCTGCAGAGCCCTTGTTCCCCTGTCCACCCTGAACCATTAGCTCTCCTTAGCAGAAGAAAACACAGGGGTATATTGTATTCTCCCGAATCCATTCATCAAAGGCAAGGTGGGTTCTCCTCTGAGAAGTGAGGTGATCTATTCTTCTTTCCTATCTCTTACTGTAACCATAGGAACTGCTGAAGAAGTTATTGCAGCAGTAAAATGGCAGGAGGGAAGGACGGGAGTTTCAGTTTCCCAGTTCCTATAATAAGAGACTGAGATCACTGAGAAAAGCAGAGGCCAAACATTTCAAGATCTGTATCTGAACTACCAGTGGTTTCTTGGCTGTTTGCAATTAAAATACTGTAAACCTCTTCACTTGCTCCTTCTTCCTTATTTGCCAGCTTGCTTCTGCCGGCACCTGGATTGCTCTTTGTGGCAGATGGCAGGTGGAAGTTCTTGCCTTACTATGTGAGAATGTGATGGCTTTGACAATCTTCTAGTCCCTTCCAACTCTATAAACACCACGCTATACATGGTGTGTATAGGCCTGTAGCTTCAGTTTACTATGTTATCCTTCTGTCCAACCAGCTTCCTAAAATCATTCCATATTTTATTAACATTCACTCTCTTCCCTTTAATTACTCTGAACATTCACCCAAATGAATGACAATGCACTGAGAGCAAGATGCAGCAGTCTCTGTTTCAAGACCTGAGACTGACAAGTTGGCTAGCAGCATGTAATGCACTTTTACAGCTGAAAATATTTTGGAAGTTAGCGATCATATGACAAAAATGTACAAGTCTATGAAGTTGTCTGGAAATTCTTTGGCAGGACACATTAGCAGACATGTCAGAAATTCTTTGGGTTTTCTTTGCCAATGGACTTGCTCACTTAACATGCAAATCAGGCCCTTTTCACACAGGTTTGAGATGTCTGAACAATTTGGATTTACATTGCAATATTCATGCAGGGAAATTGCTATCAGGAACATGTACTCTATTTGCTTAGACTGCTATTTACTACATCGTCCAAAATGAGTTTTTAAAATGGTATAGGCAAACCACTCTTTCTCATAAAAAGTAATGCCCATCAGCTGGATCCAGAGGTTGGAGGGCAGATTCCACATCAGGTGTTGACTTGTAAAAAAAATATAAACAATCATTTTCTCAATGACAATTTACTTACCAATGGTATGGATGTAGCCATATGGTAAGCCAGACATCTGCAGTCTCCTACAAGTGCTAAGGAACAGCTCACCACACTTCGACACCTGATTTTAAATTCAGGGAAGCAAGGGAAGTGGCAAGGCAAGGTTTTCTAACTACTTGGCAGAACAAAACAGTAGTAAAATAGTAGTAGTAAAATAGTTAGGCATACACGTGGCTGCATCTGTATGGTTGCCTGTATTCATTCACCCTTTTTTGTGGATGATATATATTCTCCCAGAGCCAATTCACACCACAGAATTGCAGAGAAAAGTACGTGGGCTCAGTAGACTGGGGTGAAGGCAAGGTTGGCAAGGCTGCGAAGTGATGCTCAATAAACGACCCATGATAGCGGTCTGCCTCAAAGGTTTGTTATGGATGAAAAACATAATAAAGAAGACTGACTTTCTCTAGCCATAGCTCTGTCAAGAGTGCACATCTGATGTGTGTTTGAGGTTTTTAATCGTGAATTCTGTACTGTATGTTCAAAATGAGTAAAATCCTATGGTTGTGCAACTAATGGGGAGGGAGGGGAGCTCCTCACGCTCCTTTAGCGAAAAGGCGCTCCCACTAGTCCTTGTGAGGTGACAGCGCGCCTTTCCCCGCCTGATTAAACCAAGCGTCCAACTCGCGTTCTCCTTGATAAGGGGGACCCGCGCGCCGCGCGTTCTTAAGGCCCCTCAAGTCCGATTTCCCGCCCAGGCAGCGAGGCGCCCCTTGATTGGCCGCCCTCGGCCAAGTTTACAAACCCTCAGGCCGCTTAGCAGAGCCGTTCGCGTCGAATCCCTCTCGGCTCTGCCACTTACGTTTCGCGCGAAAAGGTGAAAGGGATTCTCGTCAGCGGCAGGCGGTAAGCGCTATAAACGCGGCGACGGCTCTTCCCGCCTCCCACACAAATCGCCCCAGGTCGAGCGGGTCTTTCTTTCCACCCCACGAGCGTAGAATTTTGGCCGCTTCGTGTTTGCTCGCCCCCTCCCTAAGACTATTGGTATGAATGACACGCGGCGCGTATTTTCCGTCGGAGGGTTCCGTTTACCAAGCGCGCCTCGCTCTTTGCGCGTCTTTTTCCCGCCTGTTCTTAGGAAGGAACGCGGGAAGATTTTCACGCTTGCCAGGCAATCGCTAGATCAACTTTTCTTTGAAAACAGCAACTGCTATGAGGGGCAGGAATTGCTTCAAGCCAAAAGGCGTTCAAATAAAGCTATTAAATGATGATGATGATGATTGGGGGAGGTGCACCGCCCTTTCGAAGCCTATAAAACACCAGAAGCACCACTGGCCTGTGGCCCCGTCCAGGCGCTAAAACAGGCACCATGTTATGTCAAGGCTGGATTATATGGATGCAACCGAAGAAAATGGACCAGGCCTGGGTGTGCCAGCGGCCCTCGATCATCGTTGTTTCACCCTCGGGTGTCTCAGCCCCGGGTGGGTTGGCCGGAAAAATAGCCCTTGCCACCTCACTGGCAGAGGAAGGGCTGGTGTTCAGTCAACCAGACGAGATGACTCTAAAGGCTGCGCCCCCCCCCCCCTGCCCCGGAGCAGCACCGCTGCAATCCCTCTGGCGTTAGACTTGAGGAGATTCCAGACGTCGGAGATAGAACCACCGCGTAGCCAGCACGCAGAGGCGACAGTGGACATGGGGAGACGGTGGACCAAAGAGGAGGCGGCTTCATCAGAGCACTGCCAATACACTTGCGGGGGAGGGGGGACCTACCGCGGATGGAAAGCAACTTTCAGGCTTGTTTCCTCATCCCCTGGTGCATCCCGGCCACGAGGCTGAACCAAGGACCACGGAGCCTTGGCGAATCATTCCCACTGAACAATATCGTGGGGGGGCCGCAGGCGCGGCCCCTAAATCAAGTAAATAATAAATACAATCAAGTTAAATAAAAATACTTAACTAACTGACCAGTCGCGTGGCAGATAGCTCGGTTCTGCCTCCCCCTCCCCCTCCATACCCTGGCTACGCCCATGGGCCCGCCGGCGAATCAGCTGCGGAGCCGTCCCTTGAAATAAACGGGCTTCTCTCTTCATTTCGGTCCCCTTTAAGAAGTGACATTTTAATGACAACCGTTGGAGTGGTCCGATTGCAAGGGCTTTTGTATTCGCCACATGTTTATCGAGCGTTGTCGTTTCTGTTGCCTTTTAATTAGACGCCAATGAGCAGGCTGACAGAACGGAGGGAGCTCCTTTTCCCCTTCTCCGCCTATTTATTTATCTATTGTATATGGGCGGGGGCGGGGAGTAAAGAACACGATATAAATATCCAGGTTTCACCCATCCTCCTAAAGACGCCCCAAGTTTCTGGTTGATTTCAATGGAAAAGGTTTAAGCAGGTGCCCAGCTCTCTTGTGAATGGGCTGCTGTGCTTGTGCTGTAAACATTTAAGCTTCACGTTGAATAATCCCAAACTGCACCTTGCGCATTTCGTAGCCGCGCTATTAAACCCCCACCCTGTATATAAGGGGGATGGGGATGAGAATAGGATGCACATTTCAGGCATCAGATAAACTGATACATACTGCGAAACTTTTGGCATAATACATACTTTAAGAAGCCACAAAATACTTTCAGTGCAATTCTATATATGTCTACTTAGAAGTAAGCCACAGTGAGTTCCGTGGGAATTACTCTCAAGTAAGCGCGTGTAGCGTTGGTTTAACTCTCACTGAAACTGATGGGACTTTAAAGTGCTTCAGTTTGACAGGATGTCCCAGATGTAATATTTCTTATTTTAAATATATTTGCCACAACATATGAGAAGGAATAGCCCTAACAATGACTACTCTCCCCGTCCAACTTTCCCATCTTGCGCCAGACACCTGCAGGCCATGAGGATGTTTTTCAATATGTTTTTCTATATCACTGGCAGTGAAATGGCATCCTCTCTGTCCTCTTCGGAGCAAGGCAAGAAGTACAACAGCGCAGATTAAGTGGCTGTAGCTTTTTTGATGTTCAACTCCTCATCTGGCAGGCAGAATGGGTTTATTTTCGGCTATATCTGGGGAATACTGTAGTTGTCCCCAAGTGAAATATGTTAGCCTGTTACTTGTGTCCATGGACCTATCTAGCAAAAACCGCTGTAATGGTTACATTAAAAGACATTTCGCTTGGATTTTCTTTTCCTGATACAGAGTTCTGTCTGTGCCACTCCGGAGTATGTGTATATCAAATCTTTAAAATTTAAAAGCTGATCCGTGAAAATTAACCCTCCCCAGTTCTCTCTCAGCCTGCTTATGGCGAAATAGCTTTTTTTCCTTTCCCACTTGAACCTAAGGCATATTTGTTTTTCTCCTAAAATTGTTTTAGTATAATCAGGGAAGTTTGTAGGATGTGTGGTTCTGCCCTTACGGGAGAAGGGAGGGTTTTAATCCGGTTTAGCAGGGAAGTGGGATACGTGGGGCTTCTTCTGGGTTATTAAGCAATGCAGAGTCCCAGGATGTGATCCAGTAACAGGGATGGAGAATCTCTGAAGAATAAACGCGAACTGCAGAACGATTGTCCGAGTGAAGCGACAGCAGATACTGCGAGGAGTAGATCCCAGCTTGGAAATATGCAAAATAAAAACCAACCCACGCTTTGAAGTTTATCGTATTCCCTCTAAAGTGCTGCCACTCAGCATTCAAGAATGTCAGCAGTTTAACTGGAAACCGTTTCTGCCCATTGTTCTGTTATTAAATCGAGGTGGGGAGACGCTTTGCAATTTCAATAGAAAGGGAGATTGAAATGGCGGGGGGAGAATCTCGTAATACTGATAAAATTATTAGATAGAATTATTTGTGTGGAGCATCTACTCGCGTTGCGGGGGGGGGGGGGTTGGACTAGATGAGCCTTGAGGTCACTTTCAACTCTGCGGTTCTGTGGTTCTATATATTTAAATTCTATAGCACTTACAGTGCAAAACATCTACCTAGAATTTGAGGGAAGGGGGTGAGTATTTGTGTAAATTTATACGTACGGTATTGAATTAAGGAATGAAGCTGTGTATGGGTCAAACATATTTAAAATAAATCTTTAAAGAAGGTTAGAAGCTGCAGTATATGTAAACTTTATCGGGAATAAATCCCACCGAAGTAAAGATTAAGATACAGTACTTATGGAACGGGGCAGGGGGAGGTAAATTATGTGGTCGCTTATGGAATTGAGTGTGTCCCTACCTAGTTTAGTAATAATATTACCTTCTCAACTTCCTTGGATGGGGTCCCTTTAAGTCATTACATGCTTAATTACAAGTTACGGAGCTGTAAATTTTGAACAGTGTCTGCAGCAAGAGAGACGGAGAGAGAATGTGTCAGATCACATGACTGGATGGAACACCAAGAAGATCCTGATGGAGTTCGGAGTCCTGGGAGAAGCCAGGAAAATCCAGTTGTTGGATGCTGTTGCTGCCAGTACCAAGTGAGGGGGCGGGGGAGAGAGACTGCATTCAGCAAATCGAACCGAAGAAAAGAAAAGAAATCCAAAATCTTATTCCCGTCTGCATAATTAAATAAATAAGATGCACAGGAAATCAAACTAGGCAGCTTCACTGTGCGCGCAACTGCAGCGTTGTGAACTGGTTCATAAGCACTTTTTAGGAAAGGCGAACGTGCATCTACGATTACTGTATTACAATCAATGGTGTGTGTGCGCGCGTATGTTTTGGGTTGTAATTCCCTTTTCAGCCACGGACCTTTGGGACAAAGAATTACATTCTGGCTTCATCTTCTCCTCTGTAAAATGGAAATTTGCTGTTGTTAAATAAGAAACAGGTGCGCCGATTAAAATAAATAAATAAAAACCAAGGCACTGTTCGCACAGCTGCGTAGGAAGCATTATTAGGAATACTACGCTGGGGGAGAGAGAAAGAGATCGCATTCTTGTGAGATTAAAGATATTGTCCCTGCTAAGTAGAAAGATTAGCCTGAATAGGACGGGAAATGTGGGGAGAGAAAAGGCGTTAAAAGGTGGAAAGTCCCGAACCTCGCCCCTGCCGGTGTGTTGGGTCTTCCTCTAGTCAACTGATCCCTACGAATGGTGCGCGCCATCCCGTCCCCTCTGTCCAGGACACGCGCCGAGCAGCTGTCTGCAGGTTACCTGGGAAGTGGCTAGTGTCATAGCAGTGACGTCATTCCATTCCTCTCTGGGAGCTCCTTGCCACTCTTTGCAAGCCAGATAAGCTTTTTGCTCAGAGAGAAACGGGGGGGGGGGTTGGGGGGAGAGACTTCAGCAGAGAAAGAGAGAGGTTTGCTAAGAATTGCGAGGCTACAGGTTAGCGGTCGCTCTTCTCTTTGGAAAAAGGCCTTTTTATTGCGACTAAAGGAATTGTCACCAATTAGTAAGCAAGCTTTCGAGTTCAGCAGAACTCTTAAACCGTTTGGGTGCTGAGCATCGAGCGGAGCGGGACAGCTGGGTTGGCACTGAAGCCGCAAGTTCTACGGTGCAAGATGGGGCCTGGCGACGCAGGTTGCGATGAACTGCACCAGGCGCTTCAGACTTTAGGACTGGGGATATTCCCCACCCCAAGCCCCTGTTAAAACACTCCGTGGGGCTGCACTTTGCCTGGGCTCCCATCAATGGAATGCACAGTCAAGTATTTACTTACACCATTTTAAACCCACTCTTTAGAGTATATATACTAAACTGCTTGCAGAGTGGCTTACAAAAAATCAGCAGTGACATCCCCTGCCCTCTGGCTTGAAATCGAAAAGGCACAAGAAGTGGGGAGGAAACAAGCTGAGGCCACAGTTCTTTAAAAGTTGCAGCTTTTATAAGGACTGGCTGGGGTGGAGACTGCATACTGGACCATCCATCACTGGTCTAGGGGGGTGCGTCTGTCAGAGTAATGCGCGAACACTTTCTCTAAGTTACCCGTGACAGTTTCAACAGGGCCAGCCACACTGCTGCTTTGATCCTGTGCCCTCTCGGATAAGTCTTACAGTGCTCAATGGGGCTTCCTCCCAAGTTCGTGTGCATATGGTGGCAGCTCCGACACTTAAGCTGATTTCATCTGGCACGAAACCGGCTTTAACTCTACGCAGCTTCTGCGATTCGAATCGCGAGAAGAGTCAGGTATAAGAGATCCCCCGCCGTGCCCACCACAGTGGAATTTAGCAGATGCTGCTTCTGCTGCCTGCAGAGCACGCTGTTCACGGCATAGTTGTAAAAGCTGAACTGTAACTGGCGCCAATTTCCCATTGTAAAGGCTGTTTCAGGTTATGGCAGTGGCCTTTTTTTTTTCCTTCCTCCCTCCTCCCTCCCCCCCCCTCCCCATTTACTGGTAGAGGAGCGGAGCTGTCCTGCAAAAGTTTTATGCGTTTATGGTTCTGGAATGGCAGACCGCAAAGAAACTTCTCTCTTGGTCTGGCTGGTGAATCAACCAGTTTCTATTGCAGAAAGAAACAAACCGGCGCTGATGTCGGGAAGGTATATAAGAAGGAATCCCTTTCCTCTCTCCCTTTGAGGTTTTGCTTTAAAGATTTTTTTTTTAAAAAAATCTCTTTAAACTTCTATCAAAAGTGCATTGCTATTAACCGGGAGAAAGAGAGGGAGGGAGGAAGCAATCAAACAATACCATCTTTCAGGGGTAAATGTGGTCAGTTAAGCAGTCAAATAGAGTTGCTCCGGTAAGTAAAATGGAGCTGGAGGAAGAAACTCCATTCATCGCATTCACTCTGAGTCCATATGACATATTATACAAATCCAATTCCCGCCCAGGAGCAAAAGTTTTTGAAAGCTATGGGCTGTGTTGACCTATTTTTCAAGGCAAGACTTCTTCAGGAAGAACTTCACACAGTTATTTTCCTACAAGTGCTTTGTAGGATTCCCAATACCCTGTGCCACTTTTACTAATGCAACATTAGGGCCTCCTTTATTTAAATGTACAGAATAATAGCAGCACGGGCAAATGACTTTAAAATGCAATGGAGGAGGTGTGAATGGCAGCCAAATGTCTGGAAGCTGACTAGCATCTCTATCAGTGTACACCTGTGAACTCCTCACCTCAGAAAGGGGCTGCAGAAAAGGGCAACCCAAATCATCAAGGGGGTGCAGCAACTCCTGTAGGAGGAAAAAGTTTACAGTGTTTGGAACTCTTTGGTTCAAAGAAAAGGCAAGTAAGATGTAATATTATGGAAGTTCATAACATCATGCATGGCATGGAGAAAATGGATAGAGGAATATTTTCTCACTCTCCTGTCCCACTAGAACCCATGGACATCCAAGGAAATGTTGGAAGATTAAGGACAGACAATAGAAATTACTTCTTCACACAGCATGTAGTTAAACCATGGTACTGTGAAACTATAAGGATTTATGGAGGACAAGACAATCAATGGCTGCTGGTAAGGAAGGCTGTGCACGCATCCTGGGGCAGAGTGCGCCGCCTGCAGGGGTGTGGCGCCCAGTGTGGGCAGGGGGGCAGCCGCAATGGCACCCCACCAGGATCGTGCTGCCAGGGGCAGTGCGCTCCCCCCGCACTCCTCTTCCTCCGCCGGTGCACCACTGCTGTTAGCAGTGTTCGAAACTCCCATTGTTCTAGGTGCACTTTGCAACAGGGAATTTAATTAACACAGTTTCTGAGCTCTGGGTGCAGTACTGCACCTAAAATTTCAGATTAAAATGGAAGGAAAGGAGGACTTATTTTCTGCCTCCTCACTTCCAGCTACTCTCTGAAGACTGGAGAAGAGGCCCTCCTAAGAATATTGGCGGGGTGGGCAAGGGAAGGACTAGACCATGTGAAAAATGAGCATAATATCTTAGCTGCAGTTCATTCATTTTCAGCTTTGTATTCTTGTTATAAAAAAGCGTGCCTAGACATTCCATTGTTGCGCTCGTAACCAAGGTTTAAGGTGCCATTTAGCTCCTAGCTTTCATGTCTCTGTTTCTAACACTGGCTGACAGAGACATTGTCTCTGAATGTCAGTTGCTGGGAACTGCAGATGGACAGAGTGCTGTTGGGCTCAAGTCCAGCTTGCAGGCTTCTCAGAGGCAACTGGTTGGCCACTGTGAGAACAGGGTGCTGGACTAGATGAGATATTGGCCTGATCATGCAGGCTCATCTTATGTTCTTCTGCTATGAAGTCACTTGCTTGTTGAATCTAAGAGACTGCACTTCTAAAGGGAATTAAATTGGTTTAAGCAGAGATATTCTTGTATGATTTAACTTGTTAAAGGTTCTTCTGTGAATCACAGTCATAATTGCTTAGCAGATCTGAAAAGAGAGGCAGTGTTTATACTGTTCTAGTTTTTCTCTTCTCAGACTTTCGCTTAAATTATACAGAACAGGCAGAGCTTCATTTATCACTCCTGAAAATACCATCATCCTTGCCATAAGCCCTAAGGGAAGTGTTAAAACAGCAAGTGCGTTTCCTCAGAGTTGAGGTACATGACCTTCTGAGTTGCGAAGCTTAAATGGGCCACTTTAGCAAAACAAGATGAAACGTGTTTTGTTTTTTTAAAAACCTTCTTGCTCATAGAACCACAATTCCTTAGAGTTGCACCATTTTGCTGCATCCACACTCCTCTGCTGGATGTAGAGCATTTTAACTGCCATAATAAGTGCACACACGAACCTCTGCTCACTCCCTTAAGAGGGGTTTTGCTGAGAGTCCTAGCTTTTTGGAGGGCAGCTGAGATGTCTGTCTTGTTTTATTTCTCCAGATGGGACAAACGCTTTGGAATATTCTGTGAGAACCATTTCCTGTCTTCCCTCACACACAAATATGTATTTTATAACCATTTAATGGCACATACTCTGGACACTCTGTATGCTGATGCAACACCTTAAATCTGGGAAACAGATAGCTCAGCTAGGCTTGATTACTTTATTGGAGAATTTTCCACTCGTCCCACCTTGATCTGTTTTTGCTCCTCAGAAAAAACCTCCCCCCCACACACTTTTTACAAGCTGTCAGGTATTACACTAGCAGCTCAGCACTCCATGGGAAACACCATATTTGCTGAAAAATCACTTTGTATCTATTATTCAATGGTGTTTTGTATTAGCATTTAAGCAGTGTTTCCCACTTTAACACTAATCCAGAAGGAAAGTTGTCTTGTGTTTATCAGGAAATCGAATGATGGCGGCAAATAGTGTTTAGAGCTACTTCAAGTTAATTTCATAATAAGTAAATAGGTGATCTTAAAAGAGATGGTGAAGGGACAGAAGCAGACCCCTGTCTTTTCCTCTGTGACAAATGGTGACCAGCAGACTATGGTGGAAAAAATATTGGTCAAAACTGAACACTCTGCCCTGAAATTCCGCTCATTCAACGATCAGTCTGTTGGCCAGAAGGACCAATTTGACATGTAAAGCCCTACATTAAATTAAAAAGATAATGTCATGTCTTAACTTTGCATTGGCATCAGTGCTGACCTTAAGCATCTTTGCAGTTTAAAAGACAAAATATCAAAAATTAAACACAAATAAAATGTTGAGGTGAGGAAACTTCTGTTCTTCTGAGGTCTGCCTGCAGATGTGTCACTTTTCTCTATGCGGAGAAACAAACCCTGAACCAGTGGAACTGCTTAAGCACGAGGGAAATTTGTTCCAATTAGCAGTCTTGAAACCTTTTTTTTTTTTTTAGTCTCTAGTGGTCCTAATTCATCTGCTGTGAATTGCCTTGGAATCTTCAGATGAGGGGCGGAATACAAATTTAATAAATAAATATAAAATAAAATAAAGAATACCCAAATCAACTAAACATTACTTTCGCTGGGTATTGCCCACAGTGTGAAAAGTCCATCCAAAATGAATGGTAAGGCAACCTCCGATAAACAACTACGTTTCAATTTAATATTTCCAGTCTCCTGCTTTCCTAACTACACACAAACACACACACACAAAGTCAACTGTAAAAGTTAGTCTATAAAGCATTCTGACAAGTATAAAATGATGTGCTCACCACATCAGAGAGGAGTCAAACTTTCAGTGTGACAGCATCTGTATCTTGGACCTCCCTGCCTATTAACAATAGGCAGGCATTGTCGTTGGACTGTTTCAGACACCTGCTAACCCCCTATTTGTTTCAGCGAGACTATCTGGATATATAATCTAGTTAGGTTGAATTATTTTTAAAACTTGTTGTTTTTATTTGTTTTATATTGTTTTTACGTGCATTACTAAGGGATTTTTTTAATTAAGTGGTCTAAATAAAAAAATATATTATTATTATTTTCCAGGAAAAAAACCTAGAAAAAATCCTGTTCTTATCAGTACTGGAGTTTTGGGGGCAAACATAAGGGGTTGTGTTCTGTCTTTTCCTGTCTCAGGCATTACAGAACATGCCCAGTCAGCTTCATATACGACGTTATCAAATAATGTAAGCCAAGGTTCTCTATTGTTATAACCAGGTGTCAGTTCTCCTGAAAGTCACTCCTCATTATATTTTGTAGAAAGAAACACTTTTAACTTTTACCATATGGAGAGCTCCCACTGAGACTTTTAAAAGAATATCCTATGTATAATAATCCAGTGTGAATAGTTTTTTTAAAAATCTAGCCCTTCTTTCTCCAGTGCTAGAGCCCTAAAATATATTAAACCACCCCCAAACTCTTCACATGATGCCAAACACCCAGCACTTGAAGTTTCGCAGGTTTTGGAAAATAAGGGATTTACTTTCATTCTGCACATCCAGAATCAATGTAACAAGCTGTGAACTGAATAGCCTTCCTTCCACCAACCGTGTGTGTGCACCACAAAAGCTACAGGCTTTCTTTGATGTAATCCCTGCATTACACACTCTTCCTAAAAGACACATGCAGAGAAATCCTGTGTAAGTAAGCAGTGGTGCAGTGGAGCACTGGAGCAGGGAGGAGCAAGTATGAAGAACCGCCACTAATTTCAAAGCAGGGACAATGCTATCATCTCCTAGGGCATTTTTCTGCCAATCCTTCGCATGCAAACTAAACCCTTTTCACCAGATAAGCTAAGCAGAGAGAGAGAGGCAGGGTTAACCTGCCACTTTTATTTTGAAAAATTCTAAAGTCCCTTTATTATGACCAACCCAAAAGTCAGAAAATAGGAAGCAAGCTTTTGAGTCACTAGAACTCTTCATCAGGCTGGATATTAAGCAAGGGGCGGCAGGCGGGAGGTTTCTGGAGGGAGAGTGGAATCTGGCATGGTACTGAAACCATAAAGTCTGGATTGGTTAGAAAAATATATCCATTTTTGTTGCATTGTCTTAGAAGGAGCACAGCTGTGGGGTCTGTCATGAAGAATGCCTGCACTTCAGAATTTACAGCACCGCTGGTCTGCACAATGTAATGGGCTGTTTTTGGCTGAAATCAATAAGGAACATCATCACTTGTTTTGAGTTGTCCTGGCTTATGCAGATCTAAGATTCCAACATCTACGCAATCATTCAGATAGCAGTGTATAAACACTTAATACAAACTGGCATTCATACCTGGTAATATCTGGCCATACCTGGTATTTTTGGCACCAGGTGCAGAAACCCTGAGATGGGATGGGCTAAATCTGAAAATCTGTTGTTTTACTCTTGTTGTTTTTGCCTGCTGTTTTAAGATTTTAATTTTAATTTTTAAAAGATCTCCTTAATAGCTAGGGTCCAGAGTACCTATAGGACTGCCTTCTCCCAAATGATTCTGCCCATGCCTTAAGGGTCTGATCGAGAGGCCTTCTATATGAATCAAGTGTCCTTCTATATGAGCAAATGCTAGTTCAGTTGGGTTACATGAAACTGTCCTTTGAGTTGTGAAACGCCACACATGGAGATGTGTTTGGCACTGGTCTTAACTTTCACTGCTAGACTTTTTCCTAACCTTTACAGTTTAATCTGCTTCTTTTTAGTTAAGCCATTTCTGTTGGTTTTGTTTTGCTTGATTGTTTTTTGAACATCGTGAAACAGCCTGGGGCACTACTTTGTTAAGTGGGTGAGTGGAATATAAATTATTCTGATAAATAAGTAATTGCAGTAAACCACTGGGAGGTGTTCGCAGTGAAAGGAGTGTATACATTTAATAAAGAAATAAATCACATGTGCACATTTCTACATTGAAATGGGTGAAACCTAGAAGAGTTTACCTTTGCCTGGATCATGCCCTTTACATTTAGACATGAAAAATATAGGAAAAGGTGCAATGGCTCAGCAAACACCATAAAGTTGGCCTACTGGGCACTTGTATTTAAGGGTGTACTTTTATATAACAAAAGGACATTTGAGAATGCTCAGGTTAATGGACAAATTAACAGTTTAAAGGGAATTCTTGTTCATGCAAGACATAATTATTGTGTGGCACTCCCTGCCACAGGAGACTGTTGGAGCACTATAGAATCAAAAAGAAATTAAAAACATTTATGGGTAGGACTTTTTAACTGCAGTTTCAATAACTACAGGATATAATTTAAGTCTATCAAGCCTCAGCATTCCTGACTTCAGATTGGCCAGAAAAAATTATTCTATAATAAAGCATTACAAAACATATGCTGGCTTTTTGCTCTCTCCCCTTTTAACATGTTACCAGAAGCGCTATTGCTGGCAGCTATCGCAGAAACAGGCAATTTTAAAATCCTCTCCTTGTTGAGAGCCAAGGCTTTTTACTGCCTTTGTGTGTTGTACACTACTCTTTTATGTAATGTTTGTGGAACCTCAGAGATGTCTTATTAAGTGGCATTATGATTGCCTAGTGTCGCTTTAAAAAGTAAGGAGAGGGGAAATGAGCCACACTTTCTTATGTGTCATCTCCGTGCTGTTTTGCAACATCCATAAGCCATGCTTAGCAAGAGATGACGCAGGCTCCTTCTGACTATAACTGCTGTTTTTATTATGAGATCCCTGGGGAATGTATGTTGCTGCATGCAGTCGCGTTAAAACCAGAAACGTGAGAGGTGCCATGCCTGACCATTGCTATTTTGACAGAAAGCTAAGGCTTATTGAAGCAACTCATACTCATGTAATTGTACCCGTTCTCATTGAACAAATGAACCTTGGCATCATTCAATTCATTCTTCAGCCAGAATCTTGCAGGGTGGCCTTAGGCCAGCCCTAGCTCCCTATCTGTAACATGAGGACCATGATAGTGGCCTTATGTACAGTTTGGCTTTCAGGACAAAGGCCTGTCTAAATTTGATGGCTGCCATCGAAAAGTCTTCAGAGACGATGCTATTCTTCAAAGTCTAGCCACAGAGAAGACCAAATGTACTTCAGATGTTGGCAGAGCAGACAGAAGGATCTTAAAATACAGGCAAGCACTTACTGGAAAATGCAGTCTTCCAGATAACTTGGGCTGAAGCCGTGTAGATCAAAATCGGCTCTTCGAGCTGTGCCCAGAAGTCACTATAATGTTGTGGGATCTATTCAATATAATAATATTGTTGGTTTTCCCAGCCACTCTCGGCGGCTTCCAACAAAATATTAAAATACAATCATATACTGGTTTTCATTTATGAAGTGCAAGTCATGTTGTTTGGAACTATGATGTTGACAGACATGGTGAAACCCTTTAAAATTGGGTCTTTTTCAAAAATAAAATGTGGTAATCTTTTGAAAAGTTAGCAGTTTGTAAAACAACTTAGATGGAGCAATGATTTCATTAGGTATATAAGGTAGCACCCTTACGTTCTGTGTGATTTTTTTTAAGCGTATCTCATGCAATCCAGCAAGGCACTTCAGCTTCTAAATTATGTTTATCACACCCTTAGGGCATATTGTTTGATAAATTACTCTCCAAAGGGAAAGGAAGCCTTATCCCTATCTAAAGTGTGCATGCACACAAAAGCTCATCCCAATAACAAACTTAGTTGGCGTCTAAGGTGCTACTGGAAGGAATTTTTTTTTGTTTTGTTATCCCTATCAAGTTAAAAGCATTATTTAAACTTCCCACTACTAATACATCCGTCCCCCCCAGCATTTACCATTACTGTCTACCAGGCACTAAGCCTGGGTTTTTAAATTTTCTTTTTCTGTCTGCATTTGGAATACAGAACATTCAGCCTCACATATTGACAGTGTAAAAATGCACACATGTAATCAGGCTGGCTGGCTCAAGGATCCTAAGTAGAAAATTCAGAGGCATTGTGGAATATATGTACTATCCTGCTTCACACAGGTGCACTTCTATAAGGTGGGAAGTCCCTGCAAAGTCTGAAACCTTTTCCAGAGCAGGCAGGGCTAGATACACCTTGGGGGGGGGGGGGAATACAGCGATATGGGAGAAGGCCTAAACTATTTCTGGCACACACCCCCAGACATGTTTGTCCGTCGACCAGGACATGGGGTTGGGGCACCTCGTGAGAAAAGCCGCTGCGTGCCCAGCGGGGGTTAAGTAGTTCCCCAAATACAAGGCGAGCGGGTCACAAATGTCTCAGGCCTGAATGAAGGCTCCGCTCCTCAACAGCGTTGGCAATCAGAGCTCACCTCGACGTACCACAGATAGCACTGAGGCTTATTATGTAAACGAAGACCTTCCCCACGCCCGTTTCTTTCCCAAGGAAAAAAAAAAACCTGCAGTGTCATTTCCCCAGCGAAGGAAACCAACCCACGCCCCCCTCCCCTCCCCCTTCCCCCTGTCTGAATTCCCTCAGGATCAAGCCTGACGAACCAAAGTGAAAGTGAATGAATCAAGTAGCTCCCCCCCCCGCGCTTCCCCTAAACAGGAAAGCGGGGGGGGGGGCAGTTGAAGAGAGTGGCACGTGACAGACGGGAAACTGCCCAATCAGAGGGGGTTTGGGGAAGGAATGTGGGGAGTGTTTTTAAACTAAAAGGCGAAGAAAAAAACCACCCAACAACAACAACACACACACCACACACTGTCAATGTTAAGCTGCCGGGGCGAATAGCTAGCTAGCTGGGCGCGTGGCTTGTGCTGCGCGAGCTCGCAGCTGCGCCTCTGCCCCTCTTTCCCACACCCCCCGCGCGCACCAAAAGGCGGCTTTGAAGTGCCCCGCTTGTGTGCGTCGCCTCGCTCTTCTCTTCGCCACGCACCCACCCAGCCACCCACGAGGCTGACGCTCGCAGGGGTCCTCTCACGCACGCGAGCACACGGGGGCGGCGGCGGGGGGGGGTCTTGTGTGTACGAGCGAGCGAGCGAGAGAACCCGCCTCGTCAACTCGGGAAGCAGAAGGCATGAGAGGGAGCCGCCGCTGAGAGGGAAGCTGCCCCTTCCTCTGAGGAGGACGCCTCATGTTCTCCACACAAGTCTGACTGGGGCTTCTTCCAGCCGAGATATAATAGAGCCTCTCTATAACCCTCAATAGCCCAGCAGGGAAGCGTAGGGGCAGCACGGTGCCCACCTCCTGCTCCTCCTCAGCTTCGCCCTTCCCGGCCCGCTCGCGCGCGCGCCCACCCTCCGCCTCTCTCCTCGCGCGCCCCGGTCCCTGTCTGGGAGAGCAGCGGCAGCCGGCGTCTTGGCGCGCATTGTGCGCGATGCTGCGTTTGCCTGCTAGGGAGATGGGGCCGGGGCTTCCTGCTCTTGGGACACAGCCTAGTGGGAAGAGTCGGGTAAGTCGCCCCGGTGGCTGCTCGTGTGGATGCATGATGATGCTGGCATTGCGGCGGGGGGGGGGGTGGAGGTTGTTCAGCGCGTCTGATCCTGAAGTTAATCGGGAATGGAGGAAAGGCATGGGGCTCTGGGTGGAAGATGCGTGTTTATTAGACTTCCTGTTCGCACGTGCCTGGGAATTCCGTCAGGTTCACTCCCGAGCAGACCGCGCTGCACAAGACCGCCTCGTCGGGCAAAGTTTCGAGTTTAACGGAGGGGCTGCAAGAATTGTGAACTTAAATACTTTCTGCGCACGTGTGCCTTTTACTTAATTTACCTGTGAATAAGAGACTTGCTTCCAATGGTGCACGCTTCAGATCACAGCCTTCCTTTTTATTTTCACGTTTTTGAATCATCAGGCTGGGGGGGGGTTGGTTTTTGGTTTTTAAACATCCCCCCCCCAAAGTATGTCTTCGCGTAAAATCAGCACTAAACCTGTCCAGGGTTATGGAAGTACCTCTTTCCTTCCCTCATCTTTGTCTTTTCTGATTTTTTGGTTTCTAAGGAACCTCTCTCCAACCTGAGGGAAGGTGTGTTTGTGTAACCAGACACTGAGACTTGCTGTCTGATAGAGAATTAACTCAGACCCCACCAAAGCTTACTTTGAATTCAATAGAGGTGTTTGTTTTTCAGGTTTAAAGCTCCAGACCGAAGGGGGGGAGGCGCCCAAAGAATTCACCTGAAGAAGAAACCACCGGGAAGATCTTTAATTCCTTTCTTGAAATCCTACCGCATTTTGGAGCAGGTGGGATGTTTTCTACTGGAGGTGGGGAGCAGGGAAGGATTCCTTTTGTTAAAAGGAAAAAGGAAGATTGATTCAAATGTATTTCACATATCAGATCTGTTAGTTTAGGGCAGTCAACCTCTCTAGGATTAACGTGAGATTTTTGAGGAACCGCTGTTGCTCAACCCGTAAATAAAAGTGGAGATGGTGACACTTTCGTCTGGCTTCTGGTAAAAAGAGAACAAAAACATTTAATTCCTTCAAGGCACCATCCATTGGTGCAGGAGGGTGGAGCATGTGGGAGAGACAAGGAGTTTAACTATTAACCTTTATTGGGAATTTATAAATGAATTTGAGACTTCTCTGGCTTTCCCCATTTTTGTTTGCTCTCCTTGCAAGATTATGGCAGATAAAATTAGTGGCCGTGCTATTTAGGAAATGGAAGACTTTACTGTTGACCAGTAAAAATAATATGTCAACAGGAAACATCCTGTTTGTGTTGTTCAAACAGTAGGGAATTAACTGGTTTGAAATGTGAAGTGGGGGCGGGGGGGGGCGGATTGCAAAAGAAAGTGCTGAGTGAAAATTATATTTTGTTCTATTAGGATTCTGTTTGCTTTTCCCCTTAGATCATTTGCTTGAAAGCACTAAAAAGAAGATTTGGAAAAGGTAAGACATGTTTTAACCAAAGATTAAAAATCAAGGCCATGTCATGCGGCTACTTACTATCACTGTTAACTTTCTGTGTTTGTTTAGCTGATCTCCTGAACAAGAAGGTGCATTTCATAAGAACAAATTAGCTACAATGTATTTAGCAAAGATGTCATTTCCTTTATTTATACACATTTTAACACAGTCTATGAGTGCTACCCTTTTCCATTTTTTAAAGGAAGTACATAACTGACAAATGGAATGAAAAGGAACACATATTGATTATTGGTATCTTAATTAAAGTGTCCATCTTGACACCTAGGAGTTGAAGTGAAATAAACTTTTCGTTGTGGTGGAAACTTACATGCTCACTGTCTTCAGCATCAGAACTACTGAAAGCTCTAGAGCTGTTCATCAGGGACCAATAAATCATACTTAATATATTTTAATACGAGAGTACTTAACATAGTTGTTTCTAATGGATTATTCAATGGCTGCAGGCTTAGTTAAACTGCTATTGTCTGTCAGTGCATAGGACTGCAGCCAAAAATAAAGTGTCTAGAAAGGTTCTTGAGTAGCTCCTTTGTGTCCTAGTGTGGCAAATCATAACAAATTACATTGTTTATTGTCAGGATATACTGTAAAGATTATCTGTTACATTTTGTTCAGCTGCAGCTAAGTTTCATTCATTTAATTTTGCCTTTACATGGCTGTAGCTGCCAACAAGTGGACTCATTTATTGAGCTGAATCACATGGATAATATTATCTATCAAGTCTTTATCATGCAGTAGTTGACTTTAATAAGCTGAGGCTGCAGTCCTGTCACACTTCCTTGAAAGTTAGTTCCATTAAGCATAGTGGGACATCCTTTAGAATATATATGTGCAAGATTGGGCTGTATGTGACCTACAATCCTATGTGTGCTTACTCATAAGTAAGTCTTAAGAGTTCAATGGGGATTACCGATTTATGAGTAGGTTGCAATCCTATGTACAATTGAGACATTAGCTCAGTTCTAAACTGCCTGCTCAAGAGAATTCAGCTGTAGTTGAGAAGGAAAAAAAAATTAGTCTTGATGCTGTAGCAGAAGATTGCAAAATTATTTGACAAATATGATCTACGTGTGATTCCTGAAAAGTAATTTATACTGATGTCGATTTGATTCCCTATATTTCTATGCCAATTTTCATTAAAAGAAATACAATTTTCAACACTTTCCTATTTTTAAAATTATTGTTCGTACTTTTAGATATATTTGCTTTTGGAAACATTTCCCCGCCCAAAAAAACACTATCCTTAGTAGACTAATACAGGGCAAACAATTGAATATTTATTAATTTGACAACTTAGTGAATGGTGCAGAATATATAATGGTATAAATCTTATTTAACCGGAATGAATAGCAAAATTCCACTGTTTCAGGATTTCAGAAATTAAGCATTATTTAGGAAGATGCATTGGCTGTGTTAATACAGTAATGCATGCTACAGAAATGTTATCTAATAGATTATATAAGTTTCTAAGTCACACTTTGACTGAAAAAAATGTAATGAATTACCGATACCTGCTCAGTTTCATTGAATACATAGCTCAGTTCCCTGCAAGAAGAACATTAAAAAGGTTGTTTTTTTCCTAAATTCATCTGAGTAAACACAATCAATTTTAATAGTTGTAAATCTTTCAATATTGCTCTAGAGTGTGCAAATGTGCATTAACTTGAATAGATTACTAGCAAGTTGCAATGAGCCAATATGGGCTAAATGTCCCATTATTAATCTTTGATGTGACTAGGAAGTAATTTTATTACCACCCAGCTCAATATGATGTGGTCAATCAAACGTAACAATATTTAGTCTAACACGCAAGAGTGAAAACTTATCAAAGATCTGCTTGTAATAGAGTACAAATAAATGAAGATGTATAGCTGCTTAACAGGTTTACAGTAGATTTTTACAGTAGGCCTGGGAGTAAAAATGATTTTTTTGTTTTGCTCTTGTTGTTTCTTTTTTTTTTTTAACAAACTCATATACAGTGTCTGATGTAATTGGCACTGAAATGCAACCATGTAATTACCAAGGCAAACAACAACAAAAATCCATACAGGGAAATGTAATTGGTATCGTATAGCAGAAGTATTAATTTCAGTCCCTGGTGCTACAGATTAAGAGGTGCAATCCATCTAATTTGGACAAGGCTCAAGCATAAGCCCCTTTGAAATGAACAGAGTTTGTGGTCGGTAGACTGCTCTCTAAGTGATTCCATCTGATATGAATATAAATATCTGATAACTGTGAGTGTAAGCATTGTAAATCAACATAATTTATTTTCTTGGCACTGGAAGGTTTAAATAGCATGTCGATTATTTTCCATCGTTTTCGCTACTTAAAAAGAAAAGAAAAGCAACCTGTGGTAAATCGCTGTCACTGAGTATTGGTTTTAGAAGTTGAGCAGCGCTTACTGCTGTGTATCTCTTTTTCCCCGCAGTCTGCCCACCCACCTTCTTTCCTTTTTCTGCTAGTAATCATCTCAGTTTCTTTAAAATTGGTGCCTTTTCCTTCTTGGTTTGAATGCTAAACAAATGTTTGCTTCTCCAATTATTCTGTGTTTGGGTTGTCTTTTCAGTCCACAAGGCATGTGCCTAAGCATGAAACAAGATAGGTACTGCAGTAGTACTGATCCTTTGCCACAAGCCCTAATAATATTTAAACAGAAGTACAATATACTTCCAGATGAGCTTACTAGATTAGCATTGCTCTTAGGAAAGCATTCCTATAAAGGGTTAAAATTATGCTACACTTTATTTTTCAGTTGCAGTGTAGAGATTACAGTACATAGCAGACTTTTTTGGTCTCATCACAAACTGCTTTTGATGCCCCCTTTTGAATTTCAAAAGCAAGTTGGTACCAAACAAAATCAAAATCAAGACATGGGAAATGCAGAGGTAACATCCATAAGTGTACATGATTCCATGTGGCTGATGTAAAACGTTCTTAATTGTGGTGCCAGCCCATTGGTTCCCAAACAGTTTATCCCATTATCACTTGAAAATTGCTGAGACTCTTGGCAGACCACATAATGATTTTTCTGCCTGTTGCAGCAATTGCAATGTGCTGTGCAAAATGCTGTATGATTTTTAATAGTAGTATTATTGCTTTTCATTCCTGATATTGAATTCAAATAGCAACACAATAAAATGCCATCTAAGAAGCATAAGAAGTAATACAATTTTAAATCCATAGGAATATTTAATGCCAACATTCCACATGAAAGCATCTCATAAACCACAGCTTGAGAACTCCCATTCTAGCCTCCTTGCATGGTGTGTTCTGCTGCTAGTCATCCCTGGAGGGAAGCCTGGCTGATGCTTAGCCACTACATGCCAAGCAACCTTCAAAACCTGTTTTGAATGGTGGTCCTATGTCCATAGCGTCCATCTTCTCCTTTGGGTTATAGCTTGGTTATAATTAGTAAGAATCACAATTTAGCAACTGATAGCAAATTTTTCAATAATCGTCTACTATGGAAAGTTGGAAAGGATTAGATACTATGAAAATGAAAAGCATACTTGGTAGCTAGTGTTTACTTGACGGGACAAGAACTGCTGGGATAATATTTACATTAACCACAGTAGAAATTTCGATTCATAAGTGAATTGTTTTTTTGATTGGCAAGGCGCATTGTAGAAATCTTGCACTTAATCCTTGGTTAGTATCAATTTTCCTAGTTTCATTGGTAGCGATGTATGTAGAAAAAGACTAATATCAGAGTAAGTTAGCCCTGTATTTGCTCTAGGATTAAACTGTTTTCCTTTAATGTATTTGCCAATACATTAAAGTTTTGCTATGATCTTTCAATCTGTATTCCAGAAGCATACAAGCATAAAAGGAGGATTTCCATCTCCCCTCCTCATTCACCTTACCTATGCAGTCGTTGGTTGACTTTTGTTTTTGGCTAAGGCATATGTTGCATTAATCATATCTTCTATAATCCCCCTAAAAGCCGTTCAAAGTTTGTGCCCTCCTTAAAGTCAGACATTTTTAATCACACCTGAATAGTAGCTTCTATATATTTAGAAGCGCTCCAGCCCTGTCTAGTTTACCAGATGTAGGTGTGTTATAAGTGGCTTCCTGATAATACTGTGTTTGTGATTAAAGGTTCCTAAACACTCATGTTGGCAACCCTTTTATTATCAGCTTGTTTGATGTAATGGAGTTTAGGAACTGCCCAGTACATAAGCCTGTCTCTGCAAAAATTTGTCTGTATTAGTTCAGGAAAACATCCTTTTTGAATTGTCACAGTCACTATGGGTTAAAATAAATCAAGACTTCCAATTTGTAAACCTTCTGTGCTAGGAAAAGTATAGGTCAATAGGAAACAAATGGAGGCATTATTTATTTCTGTTAGGTTTTGAGCATTTATGAAAAGAATTGTGAAAACCAGTCTTAGCCGTTTAGGAATATCTTGTGTTATCTAATTAATGTACTTTGATCAATTTATTTGAACAATGTTAATTAGGAGAAAATGCAAAAGAGAAAGGGTTTTGAAGGGTAAGTGTCTTGTGAGAAGGATATTTTATATATATATTTATAATCTGAAAGCAGGTATCACTATCAACCTTCCTTTTTTCTATTTATCTGCTTTCCTAACAGAAATTTTTCAGTAAAACTGTAAAAAGGAAAAAAAATACAGTGTATAATATTACTGCTATTGCAGTGCCTTTGTCTGAAAAATACCAAGTGGGCAATTTCATGCATTCTTTAAATAAATTATCAGTTTTTGCTCTTCTCATGATGATCATTTTGTTCTCTTACCTCTTTTATAGCTGCACCAAATACTGTCTGCAGTCTTATATATTATTATAACAATCTTCCATTTAGTTTAACATTTTGAAATTTTGGAAAATATGTGCAAGAGGATTTCCCAATATTTGTGGAGTTGCTCTTTTTATAAGGAGGGGGAGAAGAAACCACAAACAACTTCTTTCTGTCACTGATTTTTCAACAAACAATTGAATTCTCCTAACCAAAAACAATAGACTTATAACAACCTATGTCCTGTTGCAATGAATGATACATGGCAAGAGTCTGTTTTTTCTTGATGTGGTAGATTGTTTTAATGATAAATAACAATATAGACTCCAAGATTAATTTTGGCTATTATCAGTCTGTGGTCCAAAAATATTCTATTTCAGGATAGCCTACCTGTGCGTTCCTTGTCTTGGAAATAATAAATTTTAATAGTACTAATTCAGACTTCAAAGTCTAGTCCAATGGAATAATTAGATATTTCATATCAGATTGGTGTTGTGCTGTTTGTTTGCTTGTATATTCCTTGCATTCCTTTATTGCTTCTTGATGTATGTACCTGAAAACAGAATATAACTTTTCTGTGCAAATAAATATTTGCTTATTTCATACATGTTAACACTGATGATGTTTCAAAAAGATACTACACTGGATGGAATCCACTTTCTGCCCATTCAATGAAGGTCTTCCAAAGCAACAAAGTGTCTTCTAGTAGAATAGGACGGGGGTGATTTTTGCCTCCTCCTTCCCAGCCTCCCCAAAATCAGCTTGAGAGAATTGTTGGGGAGCCTTCAGGACACGAATGAAGGTGGCATGAAGGAATGCCTAGGGAAGAAGGAATTGGCAGTCAGTTGCTTCCCCTCCTCTGTTGGATTAAAAGTGCATTCATGACTCCAAGGGCATAAGCTGGAATCCACCCATTTTAAGCATAGTGACTGTCAGAAGGCCTGACAGAAACAAAATAATGCAAAAAGGATATCAGCCTAACAGATTTCCCTTAACTGTATGATTTAATATCCTCACAATGGGAGTTTAGATTTCTGGATCCCGTTATATTATAAGGTGTTTGAAAACATGGTTTAGTTTCACTTGCTACCTGCCTAGTTGTGGCTGGTGAAGGTGGAGAGATAAAGCCCAGTTGCTTCCGAAAACTCAGCATTGTGGGACCATTTCCTAAATATTATGTTCACTTCATAAATCCAAGACCTTTTAAAAAAACCTGAACCATACTCATCTTGAATTTTTATTTAGCCTAGCAAACTGCAGTAATGTTCTGGTAAAGTAATGAATGAGTACTGTAGTTTCACAATTTTGTTGCATTTCTAAAAACCTATTCAGTGTTCAATATCTTTTTCTCTCTCTTTTCAAACATCTCTGACTAAACAAGACCATATGAGTTTAAGATAAGTGGCATGGATTAGTATGTTTTACCTATCAATATGCCTTTTGACAAAAACATGTTTACAGAAGATGTAAACTAAATTTGACAGATAATATAAACCATTTGCAATGCTGCTTGCTTTGATAAAGCAAAAGTCTTGAGCTGTGTTCACACATCGTGTTATATCACTTTGGGATGTTTCATGGGAAGTGATTCATAAACAAACAAACAAACAAATGTTAAACAAGTCAAAAAATAGATGCACAACCTGTACACTGCTCGTTCACACCAAGCCATAGTTAAATGTGACTTGCGAACTAGGCCTCCTAACTAATAGAGTAATTAAAATGCCTGTTTTTATTCATAAAGATTTATAAATGGTTTACTTTTAATAAAATGTCTCTATATAAAAAGGTGTCAGTGTAGTTTACTGATTGTTTTGCTCCTATAAGCAAACAAGATACATTTAAAGGAAATAAAATTTCTATAAAACAGTTTCATAACTGTGCATTTATAAAAATGGTAAAGTATCACACATTTATATTGTTTATAGGAATAAAAATATTAAAAGGCATAAAAATCATAATTAAGACAAACACAAAATAAAATAACAATATACCACTGTCTGAAGGAGTCTCTGAATGAGGAATATGGACCCTTTTTTTAAAAAAAAAGGTGCAAACGACAGCAATGTTGCATAAGTGTTGCAAAAAGATACACCAGAACTTTTCCATTTTCCACTCAACCAGTCCCATAGGAAGTTGGATGGAGGACGGGTTAAGAAAGGGATGCATGTTATTATTAATTTTAATTTACAGAAAGAAACACCACAGTGTTTCACACAATAATAAAATGGAACAAATTAAATATTTATTTACATGTAGTATGTGCTTTTCATTTTAAAATATAGATAGTGCCTTAGATGTGCTTATTAAAGTGGTTAGCGCAACAAACAGCTTATTTGTCAGACTGAGCTGCATCGCTTTAATTTTGGTCAGCCTTCTGCAATGAAATCCAGCTTAAAAGTGACAATGTGCACAAGATGTTCTTAAGTTGGCCAGGATCCAAAGAACCAACAACTTTTGCATGCTCACGCATGGTTTCGGCTTGTGTTTTCTGAGCAGCACAACTTGCCCTGCCCACCCCACAAATCCCACATACGCAGCGCAAAACACTTTTGGAACTGAGGGGATTTTCAAAAAACAGTTGGTGATATAGGTGTATGGGTAGCTTATTCTGTGCCAACCTGGAGCCAAAGAAAAAATCCATAATAATATGTGTTGTCTTTAAGGTGCCACAGCTCTCTTTGTTGTCTTTGCTTTTCCCAGGGGAGGGGTGGAAGACAATAATACAACAGGACATGCTCAAGTGCTTGAGTGTGCCTAAAGTATCTTTCTGGATTCCAGCCAACTCCCCCACCCCCTTGACAGCAGTGAGAAACTGATTTGGGAACTTGCAATGAATCTCAATCTGTTTTTCTAGGGAAAACGTGTTATCTAAAATCTGTCTTAACTAAAATACTACGACAGCTCCCTGTGTGTCTCCTGGCATGCCTATCAAAATTAGCTTTATAAATCATCTTTTTATATAGGTTGTGCTTTATAAAGTCACTTAAAGTTGGTGGATAAGATTTGCCAATGATTCTCCGATGTTAAATCCAGGTAGTAGCTTTCTGTCCCCTTTTTGTCATTCAAAGCTGAAGGAGACAATAGGTGGTGTTTGGAATTAGAAGCTGCTGGTCTAACCTAAGTGTTTCTTCAAACGCCTTAAGGCATTGTGGATTTATGCAGATTCCTTTTTTTATATAAAAAACATGAAATCACAAAAAATAGTAGGAGGCTGTTGTTCGATTAAAAAAAATTAAATTACCAAAAAAATAAAATAAATACATCTCACCTAAGATAGTAAGAAATGGGGGTGACTGTTTCTCCACTGATATTTCTACTTTTTAATTTTCTGTTTAGGCCATTTATCTCTATTGTATTTATAATAAGAGTATAAAGTACTATCCTATTCGTAAGCCTTCAAAAGGAAAAGGGGGGGGGGGGAGCCTGACCTTTGTGGTAGGGAAAAGTCATATATATTTTTCTTTCCATGTTTTTATTTAAAATATCCATTGCCTAAAACAGAAGACTTATTGCATGAGTCTTGGAAAATATGCTATGTGCTTCTTCTTCTTTTTTAACAGTTTGCTTTTTATGGTGGTCCAAGGAAATGGAAATTTACTGAGCAATTTTTTTCCAGGGGAGGTAGTTTCCAAAAATATTTTCAGTTAAAGGAAAAGGAGATCCTAGTTATATAACTATTTTTGGTAGTTTGCATATATTGTACAACATCCTACACCAAAAGAAATGTTGAATCAGATTACTGCACATTCAAAGTAAGAAGCGAATGTATTCTTTGTGGGGAGCCTGTGGTGCTCCAGATGTTCCTAGGACTGTCACCACCTCTGACTGATTGCCGTGCTGACTGGGGCGGATAGGAAGTTCAACAGCTTCTTGAGGGTGACAGGGTACCTTAAGGCAGATATGGCATTATAGAACCCTGCTCCCCACCCCTTCCTGTAATGGGTTTTAAATGGGCATGCATGCAAACTTTGCACCAGGGCATTACAAGAAAAAGGAGGCATGTGTGCACCTCCCATATCTTCCTCCAGTCTACTCTTTCTCCTTGGTCAACAAACAAGTATATTGTGAGTAGAGGAATGGATGCAGAAAGTGGACTCCCAGTCCCACTAACCTCCCTTCTGTATGCTGCGGTGCTCACTCACATGAACATATTGAAGCAAGCGGAAGGAGCAAGCGGAAATAATTTGTGTTATGTATGAAAATCTTTCTATTTATCAGCACTGTCCTAGCACTGATAATATATGTGTAGCATTAAAAAGGTAAAGGATGCCTGGATGGTTAGGTTCAGTCCAAGGTGATTATAGGGTGCAGCATTCATCTCACTTCAGGCTGAGAGAGCCAGCATTTGTCCACAGACAGCTTTCTGGGTCATGTGGCCTGCATGACTAAACCGTTTCTGGTGCAACAGAGCACCATGACAGAAACCAGAGCGCATGGAAAGCCCTTTAACTTCCCGCCACAGCAGTACCTATTTATCTACTTGCAGTGGCGTGCTTTTGAACTGCTAGGTTGGCAGAAGCTGGAATAGAGCAACGGGAACTCGCCCCATTGCGTGGATTTGAACAGCCAACCTTCTGATCGACAAACCCAAGAGGCTCAGTGGTTTTGACCACAGTGCCACCCGTGTCCCGGTATACTGTACCGTGTAGAAGTACCAGTGGGACCTGCTACAAAATGTTTTGAAATTAGTCCACACTTGGCTATGCACTTTGTCTATGCATTTCACATGTGAATATTGAGTTTGCTGTTGATGTACAAGACATCAGGCTATGTACAGCTTTTCTATGAATTTGAGGTAGTAATGTAGAGCATCCTTCTCCCTTTTTCTTTTTTGGTCCTGCCACAGAGTCTAGTCATACAAGTTTTGGCACATTTTTATATTGCTTCAAGTGAACACTAGAAAAATCAAAACAAGGCCTGGGAATTGGGACTAGCATTGCTGCACTAAGGTGTGAGGACATTTTTGGTATAGAATCATAGAATTGTAGAGTTGTTCTAAAATAATGTGTGTTCAGGTAGACCTTTTAAAAGAAAACCTGTATGAAGTGAAACATGTTACAGTACGCTGTTTGAATTCCATGGGACTGAGAGGAGAGGAGTTCCAGTTAAGATGCATGGAAGAATCTTCCCCCACAAGTTTCAATATGTTTGCATAGTTACCAAGCTACTCATTGTTCATTTGTAGTTCATTGGTCCACTGATAGCAGTAAAACAGAAATGAGTTCACGTAATTCTTGCAACAATGCTGTAAGTCAGTATTGTTACTGAGGCTGAGAGATAGTGCCTTTCCTTTGATTGGAACTAGGATTTTCCTGAATGATAGCTCAGTTGCTGAAACGATACTCTACACTCTGTGTTATTAGTCAGGCAGTATGTTTTTATACAATAAGGTATACGTTGAGTTAAATCCTACCAAGTCATGCTAGCAAGTCTATTGATTTCGATAGGTCTTTGTTTATGGCTTTGCTGAATTCAACCATATGATTATTTGCTGCCATAGAAAGAGAGAAGGGAATGTTTTTGCTGCAGTTATAACTATTTTAGGAATGCACACCTGTGAATCTATAATGCAGAAGTAGTATTTCGTGTATTTTTATTCTCAGTAATTATAGTCAAAGCCTGGAAAGTGTTGCTGATGTGGAGGGGGTGGAGAAGGAGAATGGGGCTACGTAGCTTATCCACCCTGACCTTTCAACTTTTCTCATTGTTAGCAAGCTTTCACTAAAAGATGCTCATAACCAGAAACCAGTTGTGCAAGGATTTCCACCCCCCTCCTCTTCAAAGTTCTATTATCTAGCGTGGGTTTAATCAATTCAGGATGGAGTAGACTGACGCACGATAAGAAAAAAAGAAAGGAGAAGCTGGAAATTAGTATTTCATAATCAAATCTTTAACTGGCTAATCTTTCAATCAAAACTAATGACATTGAAAAGGTTGATGAGTTTAACTAACTTATATTGTTAAGAGAATTTTTTCTTTTATAAAAGTAGACCTAAAACAAAACCACCAGCAAGACCACCCCACAAAAACCCAAACAGAAACAGATGATTGCTTTCCAGTTTTCTTACAGCTTGCAATAAAGCATATTGTGAATCAGTAAGGCTTTTAGCACTCCATGCAAAGCCTTAATTAATCACAATGCTCAGCTTATGTATATGGCTATGTTTAATATACGGGGTGGGGAGAGAGAATGCAATGGAACACAAGCAAAACTGAATTCAGAACTATCATAAACATCATTGTAGTATTTTTAAAAAATTAATCACAGAGGGTATTTGTCCTTTTTAAACAGCGTCTACTTTTTCATAGCAATATAAGTTCACCTACCCACCCAACTCTAACACACATTTTGCAATGGCTTTAAGGCCACTTTGAATCAAGATTTTTTTATGGGATGTAAATGGGTGTGGTCCCACAGAAGTCACTGAGAGTGAATTGTCCCCTGATGCCAGCAATAATTTTGTCCTCATTCAAATGCTTCATTTTTTCATAAATAGACATTGTACTTAGATCAACACTGAATGCATGGGGCCACATTAAGCACTTGTTTGCATTTGCTTTTTGGGGTGGAGAGATCAATTCCAGTCCAGGCTGGGAAAAATAATTATAATTAAAGACTAAGAGAAAATTATTCTCCAGTGACTCAAGGTATCAACTAATAGTTCTAATTAGACAATATTTTTGATAATGACAAACTATCTGCAGTATTTGACTATCAATAATATATTTCCTACTTGTCACGTACAAGAGCATTCAGCAACACTCTAATAATAATAATAATAATAATAATAATAATAATAGGACATGGTCCTTTAACAACTTTCTCTTTCCCCATGGATAGTTTATGTTGCAGACAGGAAATAAAAATTCTTGTTAGTGAGAAAAGGCAACTGTTGCTTTTCTTTTACTGAGAAATTATTCAGACTGACAGAATCAAGATTAGCAATCTGGTCTCACTTTTGTTCACCTACTTTCCATTGAGTGATGTCTTGACTTTCTCTTGTCATTACTTGTTTCAGTCAGAACCAGTCCTACCTTTAGGCATACTGATGCCTAATGGTAGGAGGAGCAGCACAATGTTGGAGGACAGAACTATGTGTGCCACATGGCCTACCCTGTGTCTCTTGCCCTGTTCTTCTTCCCACAAGTGTGGTAGAATATGCTGTCCTGTCAGCAGTACTTTATAAGATATTCAACTGCCAGCCTAGTCAGCTTCTGCACATGTCTTTGACTTCAGGCAGCAGCAAAATGTCTTCAGCTAGCTCTGGTCTCCATTGGGCAATTTCTCACACCTACTATGTACTACATGTGTAGTTGGTGGCCATGGGGCTCTTTATTTTAGTATGAACATTTAGAAGCAGACAATTAACTGCAAAATTGTGCTTGAGACATTATTGAGCATAGTTCAGTAGTCAACTGTGCTTTTATGCTCTTTCATTTGTTGTCTTTAAAACTGGTTTTATTTTAAACTGACAAAGTGACCTAGCCTGATACTTATTCAACCAACAACTCTAGTAAGCACTAGATTCACAACAGATAATATTTGGGCAGATCACCTTGCCTGTTTTCATTTTTATTGGAACTCTTTATTCCACAAGGTCCAGGGGTCCTTTACCTTTACCTTTACTGAGAAAAGCTTTAAAAAGCTTTGAGAGCTTCACCTGCAAGTCTCAAGAGGCCCTGATGCTTGTCTTATCTCCTTGTATTTATACTTCCATTTCCCTGGTGCATCACCTGTGCCTAATTCTGTGCACTTTGCTCCCTGGAGAGTCAACAGTTTTGCAGCATCAGACGCTACAAAACATTGAGTGTCTCACTCTGATTCCTCACACTTATTAGTATTGTCTGAAAATGAGCTTTCCCATTCACCACTAGACACATGTACAGTGGTACCTTGGGTTACATACGCTTCAGGTTACATACGCTTCAGGTTACAGACTCTGCTAATCCAGAAATATTACCTCAGGTTAAGAACTTTGCTTCAGGATGAAAACAGAAATCGTACTCTGGCGGTGGAGCGGCAGCAGGAGGCCCCATTAGCTAAAGTGGTGCTTCAGGTTAAGAACAGTTTCAGGTTAAGTACGGACCTACGGAACGAATTAAGTATTTAACCTGAGGTACCACTGTACTTTGTTTTGTGGAGGAGGAAATGCAAGAGTTTTAGGAAAGGGAGCACACTGGATCAGGCCCACCTAATCCAGCATCCATTTCTCAGAGGGACAATCAGATTCTGTGGGAAGCTCACAAGCAGGATATGAATGGAACAGTACTCTGCCCAACTTCAATTTCCAGCAGATGGCATTCAGAACATAAAGCATCATGACTAGTAGCCATTGATAGATTTAAAATTCACAGAGGATAAGGCTATCCAAGTTGGTAGCCATCACATTCTCATTGGGAATGTATTTCATAATTCAACTGTGCACTCATAAATGCAGGTTGACCATAGGAATTCGTTTTCAGTACTAGAACTGATCTGATCTTGTAATCTTTTCTCACAGAAATCCAATCTGAGTTAGCCTACTTTAAAATTTCAGCAGCTTGGTTTAGTTGGGAAAAGTCATTTTGTTGATGCTATCATTAAACAAATAATCCAGAGACCAGTTGATACAGATCCCTCTTCTCCCCACCCTTGGTCTAGGTAGGATATGTTGAGGTAAAGCATGTGGAATTCTCTCCTCCATATTGTCTACCACCTACATTCAATCATTCTTTAGTATACTGTTCGCACAAAGCTAAAGTCTGTCAGCTTTTCCTCAGCCCTCTACTGGTAAATTTCCTCTCCCCCACACTTTAAATACTTATGTGTGATTTTTCTCTCACAATGTAAATGCAGTAATCTTTTGGGAAAAGTAAGAAACAGTCTGTAATTTGCTATGAGTCAAAAAGGCTCTTTAACAATGAGTTATTAAAGACTGAGTGCTATCGTCTCTTTTTATCTTTGCAAATGAGATTATATATTTGATTGGAACAACTGGTCTTTAAAGTACTGGCTAGCTGTGTCTACTCATCCAAGCCTCTTTTGGTACAAAAAAAAGTTGGTTTAAATTCTATTAATTTAAAGTAATTCCCTCCAGTGGTTTTAAATGTCTAAGAATCATAGGTTTGTATACTCTCTTGATCTAGTGCGTGGAAAACATCTGAAGGCCTGAATTGGGAAAATGAGACTTTTTTACTTCCTCTCCATGAGTAAGGGTATGTCAGCCTTTGCCAACTGATGCACTCCAGATGTGTCAGACTACAACTCTCATCATCCTCACCACTATGGATGTCCTGGTTGGAGATGATGGGAGTTGTAGTCCAAAACAACTTGAGGGCACCAGGATGATGAAGGCTGGCAAATGTGTTGTTTGGAATGTCAAGTAATATTACAGTTGATAATGTAAAAACCAAAACCAGAATTTCTCAAGTTAAATGGATAGGAAAGCCCCAAAATGAAAATGAATATCTAGTATTAGAAACAATTTAATTAAAATCTTTCCATGTAATGTTTACATTTAATCCTTTTTCTGAAATGTTTATTGTTTCCAAAGAAGTCATTCATAATAAGTTTAAAGCTTCATAGTGAGGGTGACATTGTGTGCAGGAAATTGACATTTATGTCTCTGTATCTCTTGTTTAAATAACTGAAGAAGACTTTTGGCCACTTTTCAGCACACCACCTTATCAAAACTCCATTTCCATGATTGATGAATCTCGACTCTTGTTGGGAGAATGAAGTGTTCAATTACCTTGTGTTCATGTGTTAATGAAGCAGAAAGTGGCTTAAGGGGGTTTCTTTTCACTACAGACGCCTGTTTGGTTATGCACATGCTGCTTTCTTACGTTTTTTCTTCTATGTCTCTGTCTACACTCAAGCGGAGCCCTTAATGGCTAACAGTGGCAAATCTGTCTGCTTGACAACAAGCCTATCAGCCTTCTTCAGCTCAGCAGGAACAGCAGTGGCCTGTAATTAGTGGAGCCATCAAGCAAAGTGTTTGGTTTAAAGTGATTTCTTTCTCTTTCTTTTTTTAGCAGCAACTTTATATAAGAAAACCAACTATGTTCTTTCTCATTTCCATTAAACTATCATCAATGCCAAACCTGTTAATAAACCAAAAGAATAGTGTAGTTATGACACTGATACTTCTAAGGCCTCACACATAATAATACAAGTTACAAAGGCATGATATTCTTAGTATTTTTTGTTGCAGTTTATGAAGAACTCAGCTGATCAGATTATCAAATACTCCTAATGTCAGGAAATAATAGTGGCTCTGAAGAATGGGCATCCTTCAATATGTGATAATGGCATTTGTGATGGCATTATCTTCTGCTGATAAACGTTCAGAGTATATGCAAACACTTGGTATCATATTTTTTATTTTTAAATTATTATTACATTTACACCCCACCTTTCCTCCAAGGAGCTCCTGGTGACATACATGGTTCTCCTCCACCCAATTTTATCTTCAACACAACCCTGAGAGATAGGTTATGCTGAGAGGCAGTAGCCGACCCAAGATCACCCAGTGAGCTACATGGCTCTCAGATTTCAGCATATTTTCTATACGTTACTGGGATATAAAATATGGAACACAGAAGATAACATATTGGGTATACTTGGGTATACAATTTATTGGTAGAAATGTTGCTCTCAGTGGAAAATAAATTAGATTCTTTTTCCTTATACACAGAAATTTAGATCTGTATGTTCCAACTGTTTGTTTGGTTGATTTGTGCTACAGTTTAAATATACATGCTAAAGAGTAAGTTTCATTGAACACAACTGAGAGTTACATCTCAGCAGAAGCAGCGTCTACCTATCAATCACCTGATGTCATAATGGCACCGGGTGAGATACCTGTCAGAGTTCAAAGCCTATTGCTGTAACTGCCTATCAGCTGATGTATGATTACAGCAACCGCCTTTGAAGGTGAGCTTCCAGCATCAATCAGCTGATTGGTTCAGAAACTTTAGCTGGTGCAGAATTCAGTGGCCAGGTTGCTTACTAGGGCAAAAGGTTTGAGCATGTAACATCAATCCTGGCCTGTCTGCACTGGCTGACAATTAGTTTCTTGTCCCAATTCAAAGTGCTGGCTTTGACCTATAAAGGCTTAAATGGCTCAGGACCACGACACCTCAAGGTCTGCCTCTCTACATATAAAATAACCCAGTGGTTATAATCTGAGGCCCCTCTTCATGTGCTGGACATAAGGTTCAGAGGATGGCAGCATAAGAACAGGCCATTTCTGCAGTGCCTCCCTCTTTGTGGAAGGCTCTCCCCAGGGAGGCTCACCTGGTGCCTTTGTTACATATATTTAGGCACCAGGTGAAAACATTCCTCTTCTCTCAGGTCTTTGGCTAATTAAACAACCTATGGCCTTTTACACTTGGGGAGGATATTGTTTTTGGTTTTTTACTATGGTATGCATTTTTGTGTTTTTATATTGTAAATGACTGTGATCCTTGGATGAAGGGCAGTATAGAAATTTAATAACAAGCAAGCAAACAAATAAATATTTCAGTGGGGTTTGCCCCATTAGCACAAAACAGTTCGCACTGAAGCACCTTGCTAAAATGTTGGGGGGCTCTGCTTTAGCAAGTGTTTCAGTGCAAACTGCTTTGCACAAATGGAGCAAGCCCTGTGAAAGTGCAATCTGCCAGTTGACAGTGGGCATTTGTCTTGAAAGAGGCATGCTCTTATTAGTCCAAAGCTGATTGCATTGATAATACTTGCTAAAATGGAACTTTTTTTTAATTTGCAGAGAATAAAGCTCTGTTTCTGCAAGCAGTGTCAATGCAGACTGCTTCAAAACAGAAGGGGGGAAGGGGACTCCCTAGTGCAGATGATCCCCCTGTCAGCTGCAAAAGAACAGTGAGCAACTCAGTCTAAGCTCCTGATTGTTCAGTTGAAGCTGTATCCATATCTGCCCCACTCTAACATCAGGTATGATGGCAGGTGTGCGGTAGTTGGGTGTGGTTTGGGGGAAATGTCCTCATGGGCTAAATTAGGACAACTGCCAGCCCTAATTAGGACCACTGGCAGAAGGTTTCCCACCTTTGCTGTAGAGCAGGATCTTACTGGATTGTTCATAAGCCTTTTGTGCTGGTCTTACCTGGTGAACTCGTGATTGCTGCCCTATGGAAAACAGTTCAGATATTCAGGATGTTAGTGTTGCTGTAAGTAGAGAGTATTGTGTCAACACAAAAATCAATAGTAGCAGCAAATATCACAGTCTTTTTAAACTCTGGCCTTGTTTAATACAAAAAAAGTTACCCCCCCCCCCAGCACTTCCCCAAGTTTGTTAACATTTTAAAAATGACTGTGTCAATGCTACTGCAGATAAGGTTCATAATTATTCTACGCATATGACAAGGAGTGGGGCTATGGCTGAGCCAATGTGGGTTATACAAGCCCTGCAAAGTAAACCTGTATTGTTATACAGTGGTCCCTTGGGTTTACATACGCTTCAGGTTACAGCCTCCGCTAACCCAGAAATAGTACCTCGGGTTAAGAACTTTGCTTCAGGATGAGAACAGAAATCGCATGGCGGCAGCAGGAGGCCCCATTAGCTAAAGTGGTACCTCAGGTTAAGAACAGTTTCAGGTTAAGAACGGACCTCCAGAACGAATTAAGTTCTCAACTGGAGGTACCACTGTACTCATTTTGCTAGTGGTAGTTGGGAGTTGGTGTAGTTTATGATAACCTCTAAATGAAATCCTCTGTTGCTAGCCTAGTGCTTGTTCGCTTTAGGGTTTCATTGAGAGTTTCAGTGGTGAGTAGAACAACATTCTCTGGATGCCTGATCTACGCACTGAGAAGCAACAGAGTAATAGACTTAGAATACAAGTTTTTTTTTTAGAGGCCAGGCCTTCCTGCCACTCAGTCACCAGATCTAGCAACCATCAGAACTGTTCTCTAAGCCCTACTTGCAAAGGAAAAACAGAGAGCTTACTCTAGTTATGTTTGCTTATTTATTTACTTCCCACTCCCTAGTAAAAATATTGCAGACACCCATGTTTACAGTGCCTGCTCATTACTAAGTTCCACTGAGTTCAATGCAATTTACTGTCAAGTAAGGGTGTATACTATTCTAGCCTTAATCAATCTTCCTCCGTTCGTTTTAGCAGCAATTGTGGGGAAAGGCCATGACTTCATTTCTTTGATTTTCAGGCAGCTGATACACTTGTGATTCTTTTGCTTTCTATAGAAAAAGCTTAAACAATAGCAAACAAAATAAGAGTGCTTTTGAGAATTGGCAAACGCTGCAGACAGAAGACTAGCAGAGTCTGTGGTGCTGTTGTTGTTTTTTTAAAAAAAAAAAATTTGCCTTGAGCGCCTAAGCAGTTGTTTTTCAAAATGTTGAAGAGAGCCTAAGATCAGAGCACTGTCTAATTTATTCTCTTTTATAAAGTAGTCATCACTAGATATCTATCTGATTTGGATATAGTATCTGAAAATTGTGAACCAACTCCCAACAGTTTCTAATAACTTTATTTAGAGTGAGCCATTATTTAAACATGTAAAATAGTTTTCCACATGGCATATATACTTTACCCAGTAACAGCAAGTTGGTTGTTGTTACATCCGACAGTGTTAAATTTCCCTTAAGATTCAACCTGTTTCTTTCACTGATCTCAGCTCCCTCAATCAGAATCGACATGAAGACAAGCAGTGATGGTTGGTGCTGTGTTTTGTCTCTTATCTCCTTTAAAGGACATGTGAGAAGTACTTCAGCTCCCTCAGCTTTTGAAGCAGACCCAACCTTGTTTGTTTTCAAATGAAGAGTTCATTTTGCCTCTTTCTGCTTCTCTGCCCACCCCCCCACCACCACCACTCGATGAGTGGAAGAAGTGCTTGTTACTTAGCTACTTCCAAAGCAAAACATTTGAAGTGAAAGATAAGATTTATTGTAACCCATGCTAATAACAACCACGCATGCCCTCAGTTTGTGTGTGTTTGTGTGCGTGTGTTCATGAGTTCATTCTGGAATTGACTGTAACTACTGTGACTTCAGTGACCTCACCTTCTGCCATCCCCTTCCCCCTCCTCCCAGCAAAATGAATCATTTTAAGAAGCAGCCTATATTTAGCACAAAGAGTACAAGGAAGTTCAGAGCAGGCCTTCTTCGCCACTAGGACCCTGTGCAAATGCCCTCTCTGGCCACGGTGATGAATGGTACAGCATCTCTGCTCAAGCCGCTTTTTGAACTCCAAAGGTCACTTGCAGGCACACATCCTCTCTTCAGAATGAGACCCTGAAGGGATGTTGATTTAGTGACATCTTGCAAGGAATGACCCTTCCGATCAACACTGATAATACTGTAGCAAGGGTGACATTAGGAGAGGGTCACTGGATTTAAATGAGAGAAAACAATGGTTGAACTTCATAAACTCTCCTTAGGCTAAGGATGCTGATAGCGCCTGGCAGGTGTTAAAAGGCGATTCTGGATTGCATATATCATGTCTACAGCAACTCTATATCTCTACTGTCTCACAGAAGTTAAAGGTTCTGTAGTGGGTTAGTAATGAACCTGTTGAATGCTGGTACCGAAAAAAATCGGGGGGGGGGGAATCCCCTGGTTTACAAATATTTTCATTATAGCTAGGACCAGATTTCAGGAACTCACAGCACAGCAGCTGTGTTAGGGGTAGCAGGTCTGGCATTTGCTCCTGGATCAGCATGAGGATACTGGAGCACACCAGGATTGATGCTGGTCACCGCGGCATCGTCTCTTCTCTACTTTTTAATTTTCTTAATTTTTAAAATGCCATTTAAAAAATAAAAACTAAAAACATGGGGTACACGGGACTGCAGGGGAGAAGGAAAAGTGAAATGTCCACTGCATTAGCTTGCATTATGTTCATGCAATGCCGGATACAACCACTATGTACAGCTGAAATATCTGCCCAACCTGCCCTTCCCATTTACTACAATTCCATTTCCTTCTCCTTCCTCTTTTGTTTCCCTTGTATCTGGTTTTTAGATAGAAATGTGGTTTGGATAGGGACCTTTCAAAGTGCCATGCACACAGGCACTGCTGCTGCAGCATTGTTCTTAATGGTGTTTTATTGTTGTACACCACCCTAGTATATAGAACTGCAGTCTTTTTTTTTTAATGCTTATAAAGCTCTGCCTTTTTGCATGCTGTGCATAAATTAAAAGACAAGACAGCCTCTGCTTTTAGGCTCACAATCTGCTTATATCTCCAACATTAAAACGAAACCAGTCAGTTCATCTGGCAGCAGCTGTCTAAAATATGAGGCAGGTATCTTGCCACCTAAGGTCTTTTAAACTCAGAACTGAAAATTGGTCCTTTTGCAAACAAACTGATCAATCTACTATGGTGGCCTTCATTCCAGTGTAACGATAGACCCATCTCGATTTGGAAGCAGTGTAACTTATTTCAGAGTAAATATGATTAGAGTTGGAATACATTATTCTTAATTGCTTTTTTTTAAATAGTGTTACACAGAATTCTGTGAAGAGCCTATGGGGCCTTCGGCCTGTGAATCATGCAATTGGCCTAGAAAACTGCAATATGCAAAGGGAAAGCAAAGACTACCATGGGTTGCTTTGGGAATGGCGGTTAGTTTATAGATTTCCTATTGTTACACATGTGGTTACCTTCACATGGATTGCTAGGGACAAATAATAAAAAACAGCATCTCAGGAGACACTTCAAAGATGCGCTCAGACCAGTAGCACACAGTACTTTAGTTTGCTGTCCCATCAAGTTCTTTCCTATTGAAAAAGATGACAATTTGTTGTTCTTAAGCATTTGTATCTAAAACAGATATACGTGCCCTTGTGATTCACCTGTAACAAATGCAAAACAAGGAAATTAAGAGCTCAGAAATGAGTGGATAAGCAAACAATTCACCACATCTGTGGGAAAAGATGAAAGCACGAAGCTATAATGGGACCAAACCAAAGAATCTAAACAAGATACATCTCAGAACTGCAGTAAAAGTAATTTCAAAGAACACAATGTTCGCAGCAGACGTCACGACTGAACAATAAATTATTCCTCAATATGACTCCCACAGTTTTCCAAAGTCCAAATCTTATTCCAAAAGACGAGTCTCCCGTGCCCACGTTCAGCAGTGGACTTCTTACAACTGTTTCAGTTCTCATTAAACTGATTTACTGGACTCGCTGGCTCTGTTCAGCTTCAGTTTATTCCTACTTTGTTTAAAATTCGGGAAGTGCTGGGGAGGAGGGCACAGGACACTAATGGCTGCACTTGTGCAAATGGAGTGACAGCTGATTTATTACAAAGGTTATAAAGGAGAAGTATTAAGTGTGTTCCATTCGGCATGGTAAAAGACATCCTGCACAATGTCCAACAAACCCTGAGAGCACTGTTTTGTTAAAAGAGAGAGAGAGAGAGACGACGGTGAAGGGGGGGGGGCAGCTCCAACAAATATGTGCTCTTCTTCTTTTGAGCAATAATTAAGATTGTAAATCACAGGCAACATGAAACAACTGTATCCGACAGAACACGGACAGTTCTGGAGTTTTGCTGTGCTTGTGTGATCAGTCTGAATACCTACACTGAAGCACTAATGGGAGGGCAAACTTCAAAGAGGTATTTTGGCATGAAGGGGAGGCCTGTGAGACCATTACATGGATAAAGCTGTAAAATAAACTCCTCCATGCAAATTGGGCAGGGAGGGGGAATGGGAGGTTGAAAGGTTTGTGAGGATCCAGAGATTTTTCCTCTTTAAAGCACGTAGTAAGTTCTATATTTATTAATTCTTTATTGTAGGACCATCTTTATTACAGTAAGGAATAGTCAGCTGAGAATACAAGTTGGGTTAGTCACCTTTAAAATTAAGTTGTTCACTCAAGTAGCCTGATAATTCAATGACTTATAAAACATTAAAATGTTTATCTTGTTTATGTTGGTTCATCAGTTACTTGACTAGAGAGGAAATATGGCCCATTTAAAAATAGGACAAGGCCTGTCCTATCATGAATTGCTGGCTAAGTTAAAAAGAAGTCACAGTACTATATGTATATGAACCATGCTGTTGACAAACAACAGCAAGCACAATGCTATGAGCAGTTAATTCAGATGTAGCTTATTTTCCAGAATGGAATATTTACAGCATTAGATGCAATCTCCTCTTTAGGTTGCCCATTTCTTTTCGTTCCTTCGGATGCTTACGATCTGCACTGAACGTAACTTCAGACACCCCATAGTACTGGGTATTGGGTTTAGTTTTGCTTCAAGTGGAACATTCTGTCATAACAAAGATGTTCTCTCTTTTGTTTCGTTGTACCGTATGTTAAGTGAAGGAAGGGGAGGGGGAGGAGAATTATAAAGGCAAATAATTTGTTAAAAATCTGGAATGATTTATGGTTACTGCATCGAATTTGTGGGTGATTCACTACATGCACACACAACCACCCTTCCACTAGGCCTACTTTGTAGTTCTGTCTCCTTTAAAGAGCCACACAACAACACCTTTTAACGGTATCCATTGAAGAGTGCAAGAATCTGTTAAGAAGTGCATAGGGTTTGACGTGTCCTACATTAGCTAAATAGCAATATATTGGGTATGGTTGCTTTCTTAATACAGGTTTTTAATTCAGGAGCTAGAGCAGGGGTCAGCAACCTTTTTCAGCCGTGGGCCGGTCCACCGTCCCTCAGACCATGAGGGGGGCCGGACTATATTTTGAAAAAAAATAATGAGCGAATTCCTATGCCCCACAAATAAACCAGAGATGCATTTTAAATAAAAGGACACATTCTACTCATGTAAAAACCACGCTGATTCCCAGACCATCCATGGGCGGGATTGAGAAGGCGATTGGGCCGCATCTGGCCCCCGGGCCTTAGGTTGCCTACCCCTGAGCTAAAGTATGCCATGGTTTTGAGGATCAGGAATGTGCCACAGGTTCCTTATTCTTTCTAAGTTGTTGTTGTTGTTGTTGTTGTTGTTGTTGTTGTGCCAATTCCTCCATTTCCATGTTTTCTCTAATTACACTTTACCTTTGTTTTCAAATTAGGAAGATTATAGTTTGCGAACCTGATTTCAACACACAGTTTGGAGTTTAGCATTAACCAGAGTGCATATCCAATTTAGATGTTGTAATGAATCATGGCTACTACAGATGAAACCAGGAAATGAAAAAGAGAATTGGTTTGAAGGATTGGAACATAATACCTGCATTATGTTAATGTGTTGTCTCATTGCTGCTACCATAATGTAGCAGGGTCTCCTACTTGCTGCCTATGGGCACCCCACTTCCCTCAGCTATGCCCTTTTTAATTGAAGATCCAGTACATTTTATTTTGTTAACAATCTCGGTGGAGGAGAGGGGAATTACGTATCTATTTTTCTGTTTAAACCTGTATTTTGAGGGAAAGTAGGTCATTACTTGTTTCAGGAAGCTTCCTTTCATCAAAGTTATTTTTTCTTTCTAATATTCTAGATTCTTATCCCAAGGAGAAATGCTTTATCTATATGTCAGAAAAAGGAAGCTTTATTTGATAAAAAAAGGAGAGAGAAATACTTGTGTGTGTAAGCCTACAGAGGCTTTCTTGGAATACTATGATAAACTTTGTGATTTAAAAAGGGAAAGTGCAAGTCAGTTTCCTCTGTTTCTCAATACTTTGCAAAAGGGACACAACTGTGTGTCGCATTTCGTTTCCAACTTTACCAGCAACCCAGTTTTAGCACTTTAATTGTTCAGGCAAGTTTGTTTTTATGCTAGCAGTTCTGCAAAATAATGATTGTGAGAGTAGGGCTAGTATAGAAAGTAGATATATATGTTTCTAATCATCTGTATATATGCAGTGCTTTTTTCTGGGGGGATGCAAGGGTACGCATACCCCTAAACATTTTGTAAATCTATGTTTGGCTTCATTGAGGGACAGTATTTCAATATGTGTAGGGAAATGAGAGTACCCCTAAACATTTGTTTTAGGGGAAAAGTACTGTATATATGTACAGGCAAATCAGATAAATGTAGTGAGAGATATTTTCAAAAGAGTTTGGGGTGATGCTAAAAGTGTTACCAAAGCTGCAAATATAATGTCCATTAATAAACAGGAGTTTTGAGTGGGGGGGAATGCCTGATTTAAGGTTGCTGAGAACGTAGAGAGAATCGTCCTTCTGATCCTGTGAATTGGCCTTGGTCACATTTAAAGGTTTTTTTTTTTTTTGCCATTTTTATCAGCTTGGTTATGTCCGTTCTTCATACTCCTTAACCAGTACATCTTGCAGTCTCCCAAGTTCTTCCATATGAAGTCAAGGGAACCCAGCTGAATCACTGAGGGTTGCTATGTTTTGTCATCTGTACAATTATTACTTTAAAACTTGTCAACCAAGATCATTCCCTTTGTGCCCAGTGACACACGATAAATGAGCTAAGCTCATTTGGAAAAAAGCTGGAAGAGAATATCAGTTCCGCACTTGGTTGCACTGCCTTTCCTTATAATCTGTTTGCCAGTCTTCAGATGCTAACCAAGCCCTTGTTTAATCTATTTCTCTAATGGCAATTAAGAAATGTTTTCATTTCGCTGGCAGAGGATTGTCAATGAAATCCCTTGGCTGTTTGCACTCCTTCTCTCTGGGTACTTAAAGGTGCCCAAGTAATTTTTCTCTCTCTGCCTCCTTCCCCTTTCCCCTCACTTAGCCTTAAGGCATCCAAAGCATTCCCTGTATGTTTAAGCAGCAGCATGGAGTGAGGAAGAAATGATTAAGCAGCTGAATGTTTAAAATCCAACTAAATGCACCGATTATTATCTGCTTAGGGCTTTCTTATCTTGCACTGTGTGGTGCTTAATGGCAGGCCCATTGTCTTCAGCTCAAATGCATTAATGAAGTAATCAGGGCAGCAGGCTGATGTCATAGGTGGTTGAAAGGTGACCTGTTGGACTGATTTCACTTACTCCACCCCTTTCTCAGATTTTTCCAACTAGTTCAGTAGGCGGGTTAGTATTTTAAGCAGTTAAAAAAAAAAGTTAGCTGGGTTGCATTTGTGTGTCTGGTAAAAGGATTGAAGAGGCTCGTAGATATCCTGCTTAAAAGATGTACTCTGCTTCTGTTCTACTTTCTCGCTAGATAAAGACTCTTATCCGCTTCCAAGTAGCTCAGTGTGAAAGCAGTCTGCCCTTATTCACACCTGTGGTAGCTGCTGGCCAATTATATCCTGCAGCCTGTGCCTTGACCTGTGTAGAAGGTGAGGTTTGGTTTATGTATTGTCATTTTGTTGTAGATATTTAGACTGCAACCCTATGCCCAATGAACTCTTAGATCCATTTAACTCAATGGTGCTTTTGGATTGCACGGTACACTATACAGTAATAGATGTTAGAACTTTGTGAAAGACCTTGTTCTGTTTTAATGAGGGTTTTCTTTCTATACCAATAGCTGAGATTTAAAAATAGTATTTGCATAATGGTTAACTGTAAAACGTTCAATATTAAAAATCTGACTTGATGTAAAATAATATTTATTTAAATAGCCCATCATCTGTTTGTCTCTGGCATCATATTATGCAAATCTACATAATATGCCAAATCTTTAGTCGAATAATTTATTATGTTTCACTCTTTTAAAATCTGTTGCTCTTTGAGAGAGATCACCATCTCCATGTTTATAAAGATAGGCATTATTGAAAGTATTATTCACCCTAATTTACCTTTAACCCTTGTGGCCTAATAGAATACTGTCTTAGCTCATGTGAAACAAAATGCCTAAAGCTTGATATGTATAGTGTTTTGTAATGTCTTTCTAAATAGGCATGAACATATTGATTGGATAAAACACAGCTTCACTTGCATGCTTGGAAATCTTTTGAGTGCATTATATGAAACAAAAACTGTTTCTATGGTTTGGAACTGAAACAAAAGTTAAAAACTGGTTCTACCTCCAGAAAAACCAGGTAGCAGAATGTGTGTGTGTGCGCGTGCGTGCGTGCGTGCGTGCGAACACAAGTGGATATTGGAGTAGAATTAAAAACATCCTTTTTGCCTTTGAATGAGAGAGTTTCTGTAGCACACATTTTCTCTGTCTTTGAAACATCGATCTCAGGCTCTTCTACCAAAAGGAATCCACAAGGATTCATTTTACAATCTCTATAAACATTTTAAAATCCCAAAAAGTATTCAAAACTTTGTTTATAGCTTGCTTATGTGATTTATAATAGAACATATGGCAAATAAAGTATTTGGTTATGTCAATTGCTGCAATTGTCAATTGCTGCAATTGTCTACATTCTAAAACACAGTTTTATATTAGCTCTACTGATTGATTCCATTCACTTAACCCATGCAAACTTTTAGATTACTTCTATGGTTCTGCATTTGAAATCAAATGAAAAAGCTGTATTTACTACAATGTACATTTTAATTTAAAAATATCAGAGTTCATCCCTGCTAGCATATGAGAGAAACAAACCATAGCTTAGCATTATGGACAAATTGAGGATTGTGATTGTTTTTAGTGCAATGTCAAGAACAAACCTCGGCTCCAGATCATAGTTCCGAGCAAAACAAACCACAGCCCTTTGTTATTTCATAGTGCTAATGCTCAAAGTGTTCAGTTTGGATACAATAAATTCAGATTCAAATTCCTGCTTAGCTCCACTTCATACTACAAGTGCTCTGCTATGATTAAGGAAATCACAGCAAACTTTAGTCATCTACATTTGTTTCGTTCACATGGTATTTTCTGCTAATGACAATAGTGCAGAGAGTAAAATTGGCCACAAGTAATTATTTGCATGTTGGAGAACAACACAGCAGCTTCATATATTAAAAAAAGAAAAAGGCTGAAAACTGTGGGGCGTTTATAGCTTTTCAAGGGTGCAAACTACTTCTGCTGACTCTGACAATTTCCTTTTGTTTGTATGGAGTAACTCTCAGGCAAACTTAGCTTCTCTTAAGTTAACATTTATTTCCTTGCCATTCAAATGAAAGGAAGATAGCACTGATCAAATCATGTGATAATTTGAAGGGAAAAGTGCTAAGCTGCCCCCACCATCACCCCTTCCTCATTTGTCCTGATGTTGATTGTGAGTTAAATAAAAGAGTGTTGACACTGAAATTACTTTCAAGTCTGGAAAATTTAATCAGCAAAGACCTTGGTAGCTATAAATTTGTAGTAGCAGTCCCTAATTTATCTTGTAATTCCGTGACAGAACCTGAATTGCCTGTATTTGGCCAGATCACTTCAGCAGACAGTTAATGAAAGAAGAGAGGGAACATGAAGGTCAAATGCACCAAAATATTTTTCAACGTACCAACCGCCCCACTCTTTCTTTCTTACTATACCACATTTTGATTTATATGGGCTTGAATCAAAAGATCTATCTGGTTTGGGGGGGGGGCTGTCCACCAGTTTATTTCCCCCCTCAGCTGCAGCTATCCTTTCTGCATTGCATACTGTTCTTAAGGATTCCTGACCCTGGCTGCAGCCCCAAAAACATGTCTGAGCAGACGTGCTTCCACCTATGGGGGGGATTTTAGATTTTAATTTACAGTTGCTTCATGCCCAATTGGTTTCCACTAGAATGCTTTGATGAGATAGTGAAGTAAAGTTGAAACATTTGAAGTGTTGCTTTTACTTTGGAAAAAGTAGCAGTGCTAATCTAACGTGACTGATGTACACATCAATCTGTCACATTTCTTCCATACTTATTCATTCAAAGGTACTAGGCAAGACCCAGCGTTTGCTAGTTTGTTGCCCAGGGACAGATTTGCTAAACATGAACGAATGGTAGGATTAGCATTTTGGTAGCAGGATGTTTATCATATTCACTGTCTAGTGTCCTGCTACTTATGGCTGAGAAGCAAGCATGAAACAACTAAAAATTGCTTACCGCTGTGTTAGTAGATATGGGCAGGTACAGTGGTACCTCGGGTTACATACGCTTCAGGTTACATACACTTCAGGTTACAGACTCCGCTAACCCAGAAATAGTGCTTCAGGTTAAGAACTTTGCTTCAGGATGAGAACAGAAATCGTGCTCCGGCAGCGTGGCAGCAGCAGGAGGCCCCATTAGCTAAAGTGGTGCTTCAGGTTAAGAACAGTTTCAGGTTAAGTACAGACCTCCAGAACGAATTAAGTATTTAACCCGAGGTACCACTGTAATCTCTTTCTGTTTTGTTTTTTTAAATCATGGACCATTAACAACAAGTCAATTTGGAAAAGAAAAAATGGTTTTTTGCTGCTCTTGAAAGGAGAAAGTAAGGTTAAGTAAAGATCTAATGTATTTATTGTCAGTGCTGTCAGTCTTATGATTGAAGTGATTATGCCAGTTTCTGAACTCAGTATAAATATATTATTGTGAAGTAGCTGGTTGCTGCCAATAGACACTACTTTCACACATTATTCCTCAGCAGGACCCTAATCAAGTTTTTCTGAAGCAGGTTTAATTCAATTTTACCTTCCTAGGATGATCATAGGCCTTGATAGAGAAAATAAAGGTGATGCTTGTGTTGCTGTTTCTGATATAAACTGCTTACAATAGTTTGAGGCTGATGGCATTATGGTCCCAAGCTTTCCTAAGTTTTGTTTAGCATGTCTGAAACCACAGATGTAGAATAGCTGCACTGAGAAGACCACTGGGGAATAAATACCTCTTTGGTCGCTGAAGTAAAATAAAGCTCTTTTTGCTTGGGAATATTCCTCAGCCCCTACTGAATCATCAGTTCAGGTGGTTGTAGCACAGATCTACAATTCTGCTGTAAAGGAGCAGGATGATATCTACATTTTTCATCAGTTTGCGACTTCACTGCCTTAATTATTGGCCATGACCACTGACACGCTGTCAAGTGAGAGAAAGACAAAGGGCCATGTGTCATGTGACCCTTATATTGCTATTGACACAGGAGACTTTAGGATCCACATTTTAGAGTGAATAGCCACTGCACTGCGAAGAGAGAAGCGTTTGCTCAAGTGCACAGTTCTCAATGAACTGGAGTTCATTGGAAGCTTTTTAAGGCGGGAAAGTGAGTATTTAATGCTTATCTATCAGGGGAAAGGGAAGGAGGAATGAAAGTCACTGCTCTTCCTGATTTGATAAAAGGGGAGGGGGAGAATATCAACTTGCTTGTGTCCAGGTTGGATTCTTTAATCCAACATTGTTACATTTTTTTTCTCCTATATCACATACACTGTAATAGATTCTCATGTGACAGTGGGTTACATTGGAAATAAGCATAGAATGGTACTGCTAGTGCACTTTTAAAAAGATATTGACGGGTACTAAATTGGTATGCATGTGTCATATATTTGTCTCATCCACTCCCTTTTATACATAGTAGATGGATGGAGTTCTAGTGTAAAGAGAAATCTACAAGAGTGAAACAAATGGAAAGTGACTTTTCAAAGAAGGCATTTTCTGGCATAAGTGGAATTCTTTGTTTGCTAAATGTAATAACGCAAAACTCTTTTTAGTATGACTGGAAAGTGGTAAGAGCAGGGCATAACTTGTGGAACCAAAAGGCAGGGAACCAGTATTGTGATTTAGTACTGTTTTAAATTCCTTTTGATTTTTATTCTGGATTGAAGGTCTGCTAGCCAACATTCTTTAATGTATGTAAGCAAACAGGGGTTTTTTAAGTCGAAGTTTGTTTTAGGAAAGGTGCTGATATTTCTGTGTTTCATAGGATTGCTTTTCTAATGCAGCTTAAAAAAAAAAAAAGTATGCATGCATCAGAATAATTTTTATTGCTGCACATGTTTGCCTGGTCCATTTTCTGAGCTTGAAGCTGAGGTAATGTCTTCCTTAGTGTCTGAATTAGTGTTTCCAGGTACTGCATTGTTCATTTATCAAAAAAGGACCACCCTCAAACCTTTGTTGAGTGAGGTGTAACTGCTGCTCCACTGACAGAAGGGTAGACCCACTAACAGGACAGCACTTCAACTGCCAGTGGCCCATCCACATACCTGTTAGAAGCTCCACAGGTGTAGATCTCCTGCCAGTATTCTGGGAGAGTATGGCAGGGCAGCTGAAGATCTGCAGGGCCCTAAGGCCCATCAGTTCCTCAAAGTATTATGTTACACCAGCCCTGAAGCTGTTATTTTTAGTTCCCTCCCAATGACTGCAATGAGCCAGCAGTAGCTCCTCCACAGAATCTCACTACTGGAAGATTTTATGGCTTTTTAACACCCCAACAGTATATCTATTTCATAAAATAAATAATAAAATAAGATTTCTTCAGTTAGGCAGCAGCCCTAGTAGTCCCTGCTTCAAACATGAAGGTATATTTCTACTCTTCACAGGGGAAATTGTTCTTCTGTGTGACTCCTATTTCACCAACCCCAAGTAGTTTGTCTGAAAGGTAGAATTAATTAATGCCCCAAACAAAATACAACTGTACATTACTCATGCGTTTTGAAAATGTGGATGGTATTAAGTACTTCAATTCAATTCCCCCCCCCTTTTTTTTTTTTGCCTGAATCAAAATAAATTACAGTAGATGCATTTGCTGAGGAGACCGTATGTGAAAACAACAAATTAATCTCCAGCTGCACTGATGATTCTCTCCTGTCCTGTATATGCGCCTCTCATTTCTCTGGATCTCGCCCAGTATGGGCTGTTGGCAAAACAAGAATATTTCCACACTTCACATTCAGTGTTCCTATCTTCTTTTTAACTTCCCCAATTTTATGGTAGTTTCAGCTGAGCTGATATGGATATCCTTGAAGCAGACAAGGTGTCTTCAGTTTGAACAGTGAACCCAGCTGTAAGGAGGCATGTTTGGTCAGTATAAAGTTTTATCTCTAGAGAAACATGTTTTATTGAATGCACAAGGGTCAGAAGGGTAAGAGAGGCAAAAGTATAAGAAAATAAGGCTATTAACAAATTTACTCTTTGGGGAGGGATGCTGGGGCAGTAGGCTAGTCCAGATTTTTTAGTCTATTTTTGGAGTTTTCGGGATCCCCACCCCCACCCCCGTTCTGAATTGGAACACTTTTCTATGTTTATAGAGAGGTCTATGAACAAGAACAGTGTTTCCATTTTCCCACTATTGCACATTTCCTTTCACATCACGGGAGCATAGGAAGCTGTCTCATTCTGAATCAGAAAGTTGGTCAATCTTGCTCAGTTTCCTCTACTCTACACTGACCAGCCATGGATGTTCTGAGACAAGGGTCCCTTCCAACAGTATCTAAAGATCCTGGGGATTGAACATTTGAATGCAAAACATGTACTTACTACTCAGCTAATCCCCCACCCCAATTTGTTATGGTCTTTTATTGAATTTGGGGGATTAATTTTGAAGCAGTGTCTGGATGGGTGACCACCTGGGAATAACATGTATGTCACCTCAGGCTCCATGGAGGGAGGAAATATTGAATATCAATGTAAGCAAACAAACAAACAAATATCAACTTACAATACAGGGCAAATGGCACACAGCAGAACTTGGATATTTTAAACTTGCGCTCCTTCCTCTAGCATGAAATCATTGGGCCAGAAAAACTTTAACATCTGGAAAGTATGTTGATGAGGGAGGGGGATTCTAAACTCCTCTTGCCTCTAAGTTATGACTTAGGCTTTTGTCCAAAAACATTCAATTATGATCTTAGTCAAGCATATGTAAAGTTATGCTTTGGCAATTTAGAATTATTTCCCATTAATAAATGTAATGTAGGGTTGGTTACATATATTATTTCTGAACAACATATTTTGTTCCTTGTAAAGATACAAAACCTATTGGCAACACTCCATAGGAATGCCATATGCATAGTTGCATTTAAAATTAATAGGATTTTAACACTTCCCATTTATTTATTAATTTCCTTGAAATTTGGTGCACCTTAACTTTCCAAACATTAGACCACAGAGATATTTCTGAACTTTGCAAGATGTAATTTTGTGATTGCAATATTTTGACATATATTGAAACAGGATATTTAATCAGTGTAGCAATACATACCCATTCCATTTAGGAACTGGAGTAATATTCAGGGAATCAAGTCTTGGCTTTGGTATAAAATTTCTGTGTAGTTACACCAGTTGTGATCATTCTGCTTTTACAGCAGGGCCCAATAACAATGACAAACATAGGGGCAGCTTCCAAAAACATAACTCCTGCATCAGATTACTCCTCATCTGTCCATAACGTGCAGTTATAGAAATGTGTGATATGATGTCTTGTTCTGCCCCTATAGACTAGTGTTCAGCTGCTGCTGAAATAATCTGTTGGTTTCCCCCCCCCAATGCCAAAGGTTCAGCTAACACATCATAAGTATTGTAAGCAATGGCAGTCTAGTTATATTCTCAGTTCAATATAACGTCACTTAATCACTTGATCTGTAGTGCCCATTAAAGAGTTCCTCCCCACTTCAGTATAATGTCCTTCTTCCCCAGGACCTTCATTTTCCTGAGCTGAGAGCACAGGAGTGGAATCTCACATCTCACCTAGGTACCTCTGGATTTCTGAACTCTTCCAGAACTTTTAGCTGAGGAAAGAATCACCCAGGCTTTGGATGAGTTTAAATAAACAGTAGTTAAAAATTGCCTTGCTGAAGCAGGCCAAGGGCCATCTCATCTAGTGTTCTGTTTTTGACCATTGGTGAGCTAATGGTTTCTGCAAGGCTCACATAATGGTGACAGCCATTGTCTGCTGTTTGACTTTGCTATACTGTTAGTAAATTGGCTATCATCATCATCATTCTTTAAAAAAATTATATTTCACCTTATTTTCAAAAGAAAGAAAAAATTAACAACGTACAATATTACAGCATATGTTCAGACGTAAAAGATAAAGGTAAAGGACCCCTAACTGTTAAGTCCAGTCGCAGACAACTCTGGGGTTGCAGCGCTCATCTCGCTTTATAGGCCGAGGGAGCCGGCGTTTGTCTGCAGACAGGTTTTCCAGTTTTGTGGCCAGCATGACTAAGCCGCTTCTGGTGCAATGGAACACCGAAACTAGAGCAGTGCACGGAAATGCTGTTTACCTTCCCGCCAGAGCAGTACCTATTTATCTACTTGCACTTTTTGATGTGCTTTCGAACTGCTAGGTTGGCAGGAGCTGGGATCGAGCAATGGGAGCTCACCCCATCACGGGGATTCAAACCACTGACCTTCTGATCAGCAATCCCAAGAGGCTCAGTGGTTTAGACCACAGCGCCACCCGTGTCCCTATGTTCATACATAGTAACCCCCAATTCCAAACCCAGTCATGGAGCCCTAACCCACTCATGAAATAAGTTAGAATAGCTAGAATACAAGTTAGAACACCTTAGGCCAAAAGTTAGGCTTAAGTTGTTGGTGTTTTTCTATGACAACACAAATTAGTCTGGCATAGTTTAGGTGGAACACTGGGCATGGGGGTTGATATTCATGCTTAGTGCAGTTTTCACTTGTAAACCCTGCTGGAGTGCCTTCGTTGATGCATTATATGCTGGGCAGGTAGAAATAAATTATTATTATTATTATTATTATTATTATTATTATTATTTTATTATTATTATTATTCTCATTGTGCTCCTGAATAGAGAATGGGTAACCCTGATGACAGGCTGCAGTAAAACTGCGCAGGAGTTGGAAAACATGTTAACGAGTATGTATGGCAAGAGAAATTTAACCACCATGAAGCTTAGTTAACGATTAATGCTAGCTGCTTGAACCTGTGCTTCTAAAGCAAACATTGCCAGTGTGGAATTAGATGAGCAGTGTTTTCCCCTGTGCTCAGTGCAGGCTGAGAGGCTGTGTCTATATCTGTCATCTTTTGCAAAAGAGAGAAAACAGCAGCAGTGTATCAGAAAGTCTTTTGCTGCCTCTTCAAACGCATACAGGAGGCATCATATTACTAAGACTTGCTATTTTCAAATGAAGAAGGAAGGGTGGCCTGGTGAGGTGCCCATTGTATATGTCTTGAGGTTCATAGGGTAACTGACCTGACTTACCCAGCTGTTGTTTTGCTTGTTTAACTGACTGTTGCCCAAGCAGGTGCTGGTGTAGTGAGAAGCTGCTTAGGATAGCTTACATACTTTTGCTTTCACACTTCAAGGAGGAAAACGAAGAGAATGCTAGTCGAGTACATACTTCGTACAGACAGTCACTGGCCCAGTTTGCACTTCACATTAAACCGTAGTTTAAAATGAGCTGTGTGTGTATGTGGTTTTTTAAAAAAGATGCTGCACTGCTGGTACTTGACTCCTCTTTGTCTATCTAAAGATAATCTAATGTTTGCAGGAATTGTGGGGGAAGCAAAGTGGATTAGATATATGTACAGTGGACCTGTGGGAAAATCAGAAGTTTTGAGGGGGGAATGTTAAATAATGATTTGTAATTTAGTGGAAAATCTGCTGACTGAATGAAGCCAGTACTAACCAAATTGCATATTCAAATACGGTAATTTCAACCAAGCAGGCAGGAGTGGTTTAATAAAATATGGTATACAGTAGAACCTCGGGTTGCGAACGTGATCCATGCAGGAGGCACGTTCGCAACCCGCAGCGCCACATCTACACATGTGCGTGATGCATTTTGGTGTATCTGCACATGCGCGAGTGCTGAAACCCAGAAGTAACCCATTCCAGTACTTCTGGGTTCGGCACATCCGTAACCTGAAAATGCACAACCCGCAGCATTCACAAACTGAGGTATGACTATATTTACATGATGCCTTACTTGCTTACTGAGCTTACAGATGTGGTATGATTAGGAAGAAAGATGACAGAGCAAAAGAACAGTTTGAGAGAACGTGGCCCCCCTTTCACTGTTTTCATGAAGCAGTAGTTTGGAACCATTTATAACTTTTTCACTGCTGGTATAAATCTGAGACTGTATAAGATGTGAATAAACAGTGTGTTGCAGCATGCAGCTCAAATGTTCCCAGGGGCTTCATCCTGCTGCTGCCATGCTGGGGATGAAGAAAAGCCAGTGCTTGTGTTGCTGTGTTGTCTGAAAGCAGGCTTGTATTTTGTTTCCTGAAAATAAACCTTGGTTGCTATCATGGGTTCTTTTGGTGGAAACAAACCATGAGCCCAGGTTCAAACTACACAACACAACAACAGCAGCAGAAGAAGAAGCAGGCAAGGAATACCATGGGAACTTTCCAAGAGCATGCACTAGCATGCTGCATTTTCACATCAAGCCAGTTTGTTTAAAACTCTTCTTTCATGTGATATGTGAACCAGACCACTGTAGATGACAGGGAGCTGTGGAACAGCTGCCAGAGTGTTGGCTAGAAGCCTATCAACTGGAACATACAGTGCCCAACTTGTAGTAACTGAATTGGTTGTCTGTTTGTATCAGAGCCCAGTTTGAAGCGTGGTGTTTAACCTCCAAAGGCCTTAACATCTAGGACCAAGATACTTTGGGAAGTGCTCTCTCACCAAACACCAGCCCAACTTTTAACCCTAACCCTGTATTGTCCTCACCAAAGATTCAACAAATGGGTGAGGAATAAGACCTTTAAATTGGTAGCACCCAAAATTTAGGTATGTGATCCTTGGGGAGTGACATATTCCCATATTCAGATGTGTTTTCATCTACTCATTGGGTAGACATGCTTTGAAAACAGGCTTTTAATATTTAGTGGTCAACAGCTTGTAAAGGGGGTTCAACCTGATGCTACTACTCTACTGTTTTAAATGATAGGATTGTTAATTCTTATTTCTTCATTTAAGTTACACTCTGCTTTTCTATAACACTTTCATATTCAAAATGGGCTTACAAAGCATGGTAAGCAGCATCAAGCAATTGAAATAAAAGATAAAAATATAATTAATGATCCTACTATCTAAAATGATTAGTGTGTTGCAGTACTCAACAAATTTAAGAGATAATAATAATAATAATAATAATAATAATAATAATAATAATAAATTTCAAAATCACTTAAGGCAGGATCCAAATATCTCTTTTAAGCATACCCAGTAGGATTTTTTTTTAACTTTTTGTCTCCATCATTTGCTTTTGATTGCAAAGAACAAAGTTTAGACTATCCATGAAAATCATTTGGGGTGAAAAGTTACTTTTCTAACACTTTTATGACAATTTTATCAGTTTCAGTGTACTTCCAAATATTTACAATGCTTTGCCTGGGGGGAAAGTACACATGAAATCTCAAACTCTCATAGCTAGAGTATTAATGCCAAAGACTGTCTGGAGTACAAAGGTTATGAAGTGCATGTTTAAAGAGTCTGCAGAATAGAAGGCCAGGGGCCATGCTGCCAAGTTGTTAGATTCATGACAGGGCAGGGGCTTCGTTGCAGTACCTAAAACTGAATAGAAAGAGAGTTTCAACAGATACATTGGCCTGGTTAGCACATAATGCTAAACCATGGTTCATTAAACCATAGCTTAACATTATGACTTGGATTTATGTGTGAACCCAGCCTAGCAGATTACTTATGGTTACTATGATTAAAGGTCACTCATTAACCAACATTTGCAGTTGGTTTATAAATCTTAGTTAACACTAACCATAGCTTAGTATTACTGGTGAACCAGGACCTCCATAGCTATGTTTAAAGAGACATCATCACCCAAAAGCTACAGAGCTGCAAATGAAAAGTGGCAAAAAATATTTTTTTAAAACATCAAATCAGACTTCCCTCTGGGATGGACTGCTTTCACTGATGCTCTTAACTATGTATTCTGTGACATAATTAACTAAGGTTTAAGTGATCATACACTAGACACCTTAGCTTTCGCTATGGTTCATGGTCAGCTTTAGCTGTGGTTAACATTAACCATGGTTTAGTGTTAAGTGCAGACTAGGCCATCAGCTACCATTATAATGTGCAGCATTCAAAGACCCTGAACATGCTGGTATTAGCATGAGCCTCTCTGAAGCCATGTGATTTGAAAATGAAAGTAATAGAAGGAATAATTAAGATTTGCCCTTCTTTCTTTATCTTCCTTATTATTACAACATATATAGCCTGTTTTTTTACATATAGGTGTCCAAGGTCAGTATAGCTCTGTTACTGAACTGATCCCAGAGGCAGGATTTTCCATAACAGAATATATATGAGGCAGCCCACGTGAAAAACATTATGTCAGAATATAAAACACATGTGGCTTCTGCAGGAAAATGTTATATTGTTAGAAGGAACTTGTTATTCACATTTATTTTTAGTTAAAAGCTTTTTTCAGTTTCAAGTTTTGAGGAAACTAAGTGTGCTGGCCAATCAAGGACTAATTCTTAAGGGGCTGCTTTGTGTCTCCCAGAGACTGCCAATATCTGTTTGTTGAGTGATGCAATGGTTTGCTGATTAAACAGCTCACCATAGGGTTTGGGGCAAAAACTGTGGACATTTAACCAATTTGAACAATTTATTGCTGTAATTGAAGGGTTTAGTTGGTGTTTATTAACTAACCTTCCTGCTATGTTTACTAACTTATCATGAGAATAACCCTTGGCCCTGACTTTTATTTTTTAGATTTTCCGTAGGTAGTATGGATACTTAAGTTGTCAGTAGTCAAGGTCAGGATTTCATATAATCCTGTTTTTCAAATTCAGAAGAACTGCTGGCTTTCCTCCTCAGTGGGAAATACATAAATATTATAAGATATATGTTGCTGCAAAAAAACTTTCCTTTTACTTTTAGAAAAGCTTGTCGTTTTTCTTTCTGTCTTTCTTGACATAGGTGTGACATCTGAAGGGTAGTCTAAAACTCACACTGTGCCACTGTGTTTTTCCTTTATATAAGATTTGTAACCATTCCTGTCCTAATCATCGTTAAAATGGACTCGTAACTAGAAGAATGGCATTATTGCTGTGTTGTACAGCAGGAGCTCCAATGAAATGTCAGAGGCACACGTCGCTTCTCGCACAGGTCTATTCAATATAACAATGTGTGCTGGTGGCAATACCAGCCTACTTTCTCCCTCCCTTCTTCAAAAGCTGTTTAACTAGAACTAATTGACCATTCCTAAAGTGCAATTAGCAAGGATATTAATCTATTTTTGACAGGTGTGGAAATTGGTTTCTTCTTGCCTATTCAGTAGACACTGAATCTGAGTAACCATGCAGAAGTCTGAAATGTTTCGCCTTTTACATTCGCATTGGATGTGTCAAAACTGAATACTGTAGACCATGTTTGTCTGGTCTGTTCAGCCATAGAGAATCAGGCCAAGAAAATAAATACACTTGGAGTTATCATAATAGTTGAAATAAAATGTTTTCACTCATCATTTGGAAAGAGAATAAAAATATTAAGAGTTTGGGTTTTCTTTGTAAAAAATTTTCAAACATTTTCCAGTTTCTCCTTTTTGGGCAGGGGGTGGGGGGAGAGAGAGAGACAGACGTTCCTCAGTTTCCCATGTGTTCTCTCACCCTGCTCCCGCAAACATCCACATCTCAAGAATTTATCCTTAGAACTAGACAAGGAAATTTGTATTTCCTCCTTTAATTACAAGGAACTTTCACAGTACATGAATGAAACACAAAGCCTACCCCAAAGACATACATCTGTTTTACATAAGAGGAATGCATTTAGGAGTGTGAGAAATTGCTTAAAGATTATCTTGATACTAAGAATATGCAGTTTATTTACTTTATAATTATGCAGGGTTTGCTTTTGAGAAGCCCTCTATAATTTTCACTACTTAGTCAAAGATGTATAATAAGACATCAATTGCTATAGGCACCCACCCCAGAAGGAAGACATGAGACAAGTTATGGACTGAGCTAGGCCAAAACATAATTAAACATCTGCAACAGTGGTATTAACAAAGGCCCCCTAAATATCCTGACTTCCTATGCAGGCCAATCTGTTGTTGATCCTCAGAGAAGGAGGAAAACCATGGAGTCCTCCCACTCGTATTGTGAGTTAGTCTACCTGGCTCAGAAAATGAAACAGAGCTAACATCCCCATTTAAATTTCCTTGAAGTGGTTACACTGCTGGACTGCTGTTGCTGAAAGACTTCATTATGTCCAGGGGTCCCCAAGTATTCCAGATCCAATGAGATTGCTTTTAGGATCTCTATTTCACACACACACACACACACACACACACACACAAAATTCAGGATACTCATCAATGACCCAACCTTCCCTAACTTTGCAGAGTCTCTGTGTATATGTGTGTGTATGCATATATGTGTATTTAAAACAATTTTTTAAAAGAGAACTCAGTGTTGCTATATGGTGTGCTCCAAATGTTATACATGGCTGATGTATACTTATTAATAATCTCACATGCTATAAACCTGTTCGCCTACACTTCACTGCTTTGACTTGCAAAAGCTACAATGTTGCATGATTATTTTGACAATTGAGCCCCTTCAGTAACTCCAGACCACTCCTGAGGAATCAAGGCCACCCCCCAAATTTGTCCTCAGCACAATACAACCTAAGCCTGGCTGCCAAGCTTCACATTTCACTAGCTTGCTTTATGTGAACTTCGCAATACATTAATTACAGTTGAATCTGCCTGACAATTGCTATTTGTGTTGGAAGTAGAATCACAGAATTGTAGGGTGGGAAGGGACCACAAGGGTTTTCTAGTCCAACCCTCTGCAATGGTAGGAATATTGTGTCCAACATGGAGCTTGAACCCACAACCCTGTAAATCGCCCCATGGATGGACAGCTGTCTGTTCAGGATGATGTACCTATGAATTTCCTGCACTGAATAGGTGGCTGGACTAAATGACCTATGAGACCTATTGCAGCCTCATGAATCTTCAAAGCAGGAACTCTGTCAGAATAATAGAATACAGCAAAATGCACTCTGTGTACCACTGGGGGAAGTAGCTATTTGCTGTAAAAGTAAGAGGTAGAAGAAGAATCATAGATTCTTCTGTCTTTCATTTTGCAAGTCAAGAGGAAATGACAAAAAGTAAAAGCAAATGAAGATGGATGAAACGCCAAAAGGGTGAAGGGGATTCTCCTGTACAGGGATCAAGAATTGACTCCTGGGTCACTTCAGCTGTTACTGCTCTTTGTGGTGTGTGTTTTTCAAAAGGCATTTCCAGAGGGCCACTTCCTGATGGTAGCTGAGGCAAAGACCTTTAAAACTTGGTTTTGAGGTCATTCAGAGGTCATTGTAAATTGAACTCAATATCTTTGATAGGAGGGAAGCAGAAAGCTCTAGGGAACAAACCTATTTTACATATCATGTTATTTTTGTAAAATTAGTTGGGTTGGTTAAATCCAATATGCCCTTACCAGGTAAAGGAGGACATAATTGTACACCTCAGACCAATTAGCAATGAAGGAAGCTCAGTTAAAATCTAGTTTTCTGCAGGTTGTAATAGAATAAAATGGATAAAATTATTCTGTACATGGTTTACAAAAAAGGAAAAATGTCATCATTGGAGGAAAATAATTGTCTTTGAGAGAGAAAGAACAAACTGGTGTTTAATGAGCAAGCTCTGCCTCATATACCCAAAATTTCAAAACACAGAAAGATATCTATATTTCACGCCAGCACTCTAAACATACTTACTACGAAGCAGATCACACGTTTCCATAATATATACATCCATTCAGTTAATCTCAGATTGCATTAAAATACTAGCGTAGATATATGCAGAATACAAATGGTTTTAATCTGGACTGCTCTCTGCCCCAGCCTCTTCCTGCTCATTAAATCCTGTTGCCTCTTCAGCTTCTGACACCTCCTCCTCCCAGTCTGTCCCCTCTTCTCCCTCTGACCACTCATTATCACCTCAACACAAATCCCCTGGCTCTGAGACACCTTCACCTGGGGGTCCCCTTGGGGGTTGCCCAGCTGGTACTCCCCCTCCACATCCATGACAGCTACAGGAGAAAGGAGGGCATTGGCAAAAACAATTTGTTTTGCTAGAAACAAATATAGAATTGTTCTTGCTAGAAAGAGATTATAAGCTATGATATCTTCTGCGTGGTCTGTGAAGTGGGTTAAAAAAAAAGTCCCTTAATTTTCCACAGTACCTTGAATTTAGGTACAATAACTTGATTTCAATGAATAGAGGTATGGCTTGGGTGCGGGGGCTACTGCGCTGCCAGCGTTGCTGCCACTGCTGATGCCAGGCATCTAATGGAGCCACCTTGAGCAAGTCTGGTCAGGTGGGCGGGCAAGCAGAGGAGATGGGGGACGAGGGCAGTGGCGCCAGGGCCAGTTTCCAGATAACCACGAGTCTGGCAGAGGTAAAGAGCTTGATGGGTACTTCAGAGCAGGCGCTGCGCCTCATCCTGTCCATTTTCATGGGATTTCAATTAATAACTATGAGGCCCATATTTCTAATATTGCATAATACCAATGACGGACTGGTTTGTGTTACTCAGGGCAGGGGTGGGGAGATGAAAGACTAGAGATACTGTCCTGACTAAAAATAAGGTTTTTTAAAAAAAACCAAGAAACATTTGGCATCAACTGGAGGCTGGTTTAGGGGTTATTGTCCAGAAGGAGACAATATGTGTGATTGTTTTCTCTCCGGAAGCCATGCCCAGGTGGTGAAAGTTAAGTATTGTTGCTCAGATAAGGTCTGAAAGCAGTTTTCCTGGATGTCTTCCTTGCCCTTCTGTCAAATGGTCTCTATGAATGCAAAGCTGTGGACAGACATAGTCCAGACCTATTGACAGCTTTTGGAGGTGGAGCAGCGAGGACTTTGAGCCTACATTTTGGATACGACACTACTTCACATTTCTGACTAGAAATCTAAACTAGAGATGCAGAGATCACAAGAGACAAGTGGCTTGAATTAGGAAATTGCCTTTGCATTTGTAATACTGAGAGCATCCTAGCTGCAGTGCTTTTTTCTAAAAAAAATAATGTTTAGGGGTACTCTCATTTTCCTACTCCTATTGAAATACTGCCCCTCAATGAGGCCAAACTTAGATTCACAAAATGTTTAGGGGTATGCGTACCCCTGCGTACCCCCAGAAAAAGCACTGCCTAGCTGTATGTGAAAGGGTATTATCCTAGAATTGTTTCTTTAAATGTTAACTTTTATGTTTGCTGCTGAAGCAACATGTATAGAGAAACAACTGCACACAGCAAGCCTCTTTAAAAGATAGGGGGGACCTTGTTTATATATCTTTGGCTTTCAGTATCAACGACAATTTACATGTACTGCTCATAAACTGTGAATAAATCTGCATTGAAAAATATTGTAGAACTTTGTAAAATCATGCCTTCTACCTTTCAGTCTACTAGCATTATATTATATCACATTACACATTTCAAATTGGAAATGCTTTAATCAGCCTTTATAACTGTCTTAACAGCATAATTGTTCCATTTTTATGAGAAGGAATTGTTACCTAAAAAGATAACTGCTGTGCTCAGATTTGCATTTCCTTGTCACCACTTTTTCTGAGTGAAAAAGTATTTTTTTCTATCCACTCTTTTTTCTCGTAGTGAAAATGAAAAGTGTGTGGCTTTACCAAAGCCAGGATTATATATAAGTAAATATAGATTATTATTATCACCATCATCATTTTATAGCTGAACCTAATGATGAACAGGTATTGTTCTTATCCTCATTTATAAACCTGAAATTAAAGATAAACTTTATATTTTCAACAGTGCCCACTTGAATATCTATTTTTTCTTCTCGCATTTGGCTTTATTGAAAATATAATTGTAGTATTTAACACTTCTGAAAAGAATTACAATTGAAAACTTCCTCCTATTAACAGACAAATACTATAAATGCAATACCAACAGAGGCTTCTTTCCCCATGTGCTCTAGGCCTTTTCAAATTTCTGTAGCGCATTTTCTGGTTTAATCCTCTTGGAGTATTGAATGTTCACTTTATTTATGATACTATATATCTCTGATACATATTGAATACTTAAAAGGGAGCAGTGAGATTTTTAAGATGATCCCAGAGTGATGAATAATACGCTCGTTTGCTAAATATTTGTGATCTGATTTTTATATTGAGTACTAATAGTTATTAAAATTGGTTCTTTAAAGAGCATGTGATTACAAACCTCAGGAAAACAAATATTTTTGTTGGGCCTCCTGCCCAATAATCTCTTCCAAATATTATTGCAAATGATTACTCTGTGTGTGTGTGTGTGTGTGTGTGTGTGTGTAAAAATGAAACAATAAGCCTTCAGAAAGAGGTTATAATAAAGAGAGATTGTAAGATTTTATTATTTTTGTAGTTTTGAGTTCCAAAATCAAAGGCCTGCCCCCCAATAATCCTAATGGATTGACTTCCAAAATTCCTTGGATTTGTAATGCTGGACTTGTTTCTCTCTGAGGCTTAGCTGGATTCCCTGCAGATAGATTTTCAGGTTTATAAACTGTAATACCACTTAGTCCAGCTGTAAATTTGTGGTGAATGACTTGATATAACATTATAGGAAGAGAGCAGTTTTACCTATAAAAGTCCAGTGTATCAAATACCAAGGGAACAGGAACAGGGAACGGACTTTTCAATTAGTTGGCTGTGTGGCCTGATTGAACAACTGCCCTGTGGCTAACAAAGCTTTGTCTGTAGTATCGGCTTGCTCCTCGTCCAACAGGGCAAATAGAGTGATTCTGTGATTGGTCATTAATGGGCTAGTCATCGGGTGGAGGTTTTGTTCTTAAATGGGGGCTTTGTCTTATCCCTGCTGTTTAAGCCCCCTCCAAGCACTCCTCACCTGTCATATCTGTCATACATTTAATTCATCACGCTCTCTGGTCAAAAGCTACACTGATAGTATCAAAAGCAAAAGAGGGGGATTCTTATAACTTTAGCGATCAAAGGAGATTACCAGGCAAATAAGATTTTAATGAAGAAGGAAGGTTTGTGGAAGGACAATTTACTGCATTGTGATTCAACAACTTGCATGTTTTTTAAACTCGTATTATTAAAACTCACCTGCAATGGTTCAAACATCCAATCACTGATAAATCTGCTGCTTCAGAAAAAGACATGTTTGTGTTTCCTTTTAGACTTGCAAATTTTGTTTGCTGCTAAAAGAAAGAAGTCTGTATACATATTTCAAACACTGTATTTAAATATAACAAATTTGGTAGAGCTTGCCTTACGCCACATATTTATCTCAACTCTAGATTAAATAAACCCTACTGGGGAATTATTTGAATGCCAGTACAACCCTAAACACTCTGATTTGTAATCATTTCAGATGCAAAACAGATGGATATTTGCCAGTTAAAAACATTGATTGATTTGGGCACAAGGTTAGTATCAAGAGCATAATACTATGGTGGGCAAAGGTCCACTATGCCATATTTGTAAGGCTATATATCATATAAATATTTATTGGGTCAGGGCCTGGTTAAAGACTATTTTCTTATTTGTTTACAAGAGAACACATCCTCAGTGGTGGTGCCTTGTCTTAAAATTTAATGACCATTGCACTAATTCAGTTTTCCAACTGCATTTAAAAAGAAAAGAAAAACACCAGTCTGAAGAGTAGAATGCTAACAGTTTGGGCTTTTTGCTTTTTCATTTGGCAATTCCAAAACCATTGATGGATTATCTGCAACAGATGCTGGTGCTGCAGAAGGTTGAGTGCAGCCCTGAATTTTCAGAGTCATTGGGGGGTGGGGATCAATTAATTGCAAAGATATTAAACATAAAACACAATACAGAGATTCAGTAATTATTTAATCTCACTGAAGTATCATTCCAAATGTGTGTGTCGGCAGAATTATATTTTATTTTTACCTTAAAGAACTGCCTTTGGGGTTGGAGAAAATTATCAGTTTTGTTTATCAGACTGTAAATATAGAAATAATTATATCACCACAAATTTGATTGTATTGTGGCAAGTCACAAGTACGAGCTGAATCAACAATAAATGGGCAACAATCTTCAATCCTGTAGCTAGATTTCACACATCCAATCATTGATGATTTCGCCCCAACAGAAAGTCAGAATTGGACAGAAAATGGGTTCAGAGTAATTGTCTATACTAGCAGAACTGAAATATTCCATGTCTGAAATTAAAACCTGCAGGATTACTGTCCCTGCCTATAGTGCATAATGGCAGATAAGGCAACAGGTGACAAATGGTATAGTGTCTTGGATGTCTAGTATCAGCCATTAGCACAAGGACAGGGAACTGTAGTCTGAGGGACACATTTCCTTCTAGGCAACCTTCTAGAAGCCTCATGTTAGTTGTATGTAGGGCCATGAATGTTAATTTTACGTTTGCATTGTTTCTACACACACTCACATGTCCGAACAGGCAAGGAAGAAACAGTATCAGAGTTCAAGGACACATTTGAGTGAAGCATAAATTCTCAAGACAGTAGAAAAGCAGGACTGATGGGGAGAAGCAACAGATTGGGAGTGGGTGTGGCCCGACAGAGAGGTCTGAATGCTGCATTTTGCCCTCGAAACAGGGGTTCCCCATCCCTCCATTAGTATTTTTGTGCGCACAGAATATAAGCAAGATTTATTGGAAATATAAAGTGCAGTTTTAATCCATCCAAAGCAAATTTTATTTTAGCATAATCAGAATAGTATGAGAAATGCAACAGTTTGTGCCCATCCTGTGACATTCGGTTAACACTGGAAGGTCCAGGCTAGCCTTCCCCAACTTGGTGCCCTCCTAGATCCTTTAGATGACAATTTCCATCAGCCCTAGCCAGCAAAAGCCCTACTTGATGGAGTTCATTGGAGTTGTAGTCCAAAGCATCTGGCTGGGGAAGGCTGACCTAGGTTATATGAGAAACACCCACGATATGGCTCCTTTGTGCACCAGAATTGCAGTATTTCCTAGGAAGTGGTAATTATTGAGAAAACGTGTTTAGCTTTTTTGATTTGACCTATTGCATAGTTGAGTAAGATAGCAGATAATGCTGGTCCTGATACAGAGATGAAATCAGAAGACAGCGAAACTGCCGACATTTTCAAGAATTTCCTCTCCCCACCATTCACTGCTGATCAAAAGGATAGTATTCCTTCGAGAAGGAAGGGGAGAACAGTGAATCATGCATGCCTACCTGAGTCCTGCATTTTGCCATCCTCCCCCATTTACCCCCAGCACTTTAATGGCTGCAGTGCAGATGAGCTTAACGTGCTGAGTGGTATCTTGAAATTATATATATTATTACAGAATGCCACCAATTCCACTAAAATAGCTTGCTCATTGACTGTGTTATGTACACTTCATTCACTTAACTGAAAGAAGCATACCTCTTCATTTAACTTAAAAAGCACCCTGGATGTATAAAGTATAAACTCAGGAAAGACATGCATGCATGCACAGTATTGAATTGTAGCTGGTTAGAAGCTCTCCTATTTAATGCTGGCGAAGCCCTCCTTTATCTCTGTACAATATGTATAGTAGCACCATCTGTTGAACTATTAAAACATCATCCTAGCTTCTCACATTAAGAGCTCAGTCAGTGGCAATACAGGGTGCTTCCTGAACTGCCTTTTTTTTTTTAATATTAACTCTTTCCGTCTTACTTGCCAATACAAATAAAACCAGGCCAGTCAAGAAGCTAGGAAATGTCATAAGAAAAACAAAGGAAAGCCCATATAAACACCCTGCAGTCACAGGACAGAACAATCCTTCTTGTTTATATCAACAAAGCTAAGTTTAGTATATTAATGTCTAGTGGGAATATGTTTTCAAATCACTAGCTCTTCTGTGAAAAGAATCTTTGCATAAAGTGAACGGTCCCTTAAAAAGGAAAAAGAAACCTCTCACATGAAGTAGTGTACAAGACAAGCTAAGCTTTTCTAGGTGCAAAAGTTTTATTTCAACAGTAAAGGGAAATGTCTACCTTGCACAGAATAGCGCCACTGTGACCAAACTTGGTAACGTGTCGGCTCCTATTTCAGGCTGTACTTTTTTAACTGTAGGAGATATTTGATAAAGGAAAGAGAGGGGCAGGGAGGGGGGGGTGGAGAGAAAGAAAAGAAGCAAGCTCTTCAGTGACGCGTGCGAAGCACGTGGAAGGTAAATCCCCTAATTCATTCTATTCTTCCAGCATTCCTTGGCGGGTAGCCAAGCTAAATATTTCTGCTGGATAAAAATGTGCTGTTGTACGCAGCAGCCCTCTCTTAACTGGACAGCAAACTGTGGGAGAAGGGGGGCTTCTCCAAGCAGATGACGAGCCAACATGTGTGCCCCTTTATCTATTTATTTATTTATTTATTTTATTAAAAGGCGAGCTTTATGGGCTGTGATTGGATTAACAGTGAACCCTGGAGAAAGAGGAAAAACAAATTGGGAAACGGGTTTAGCACCCCCACCTTTTTGTCATCTTCTTTCGGGATTTCCTGGCTGGCTGCCACCTTGAGTCTATTGAATGTTCTTTAGATAAATCAATTAAAAAGGCTTTAATATTTGGGTGATTGGAGCGCAGCATATGGGCTGTGGTGCTGGTGTCATGCGGTGCTTGCCGTTAATTGAAATGATTAATAGAAGTGTTATTTTCTTTAAGACTAATTGACGAAAATAATGTAATTGAAAGCTGTCGAATCCTTCTGGATAACCCATGTCCATCGACCATTTCCTGAAACTAGCAAATAATAGAAGTTAAAAAAAAAAATCACACAATAATTGTTGTTCTGTTTAACAATAAACCTAAAAGAGTGGGGTTTTTTGTATTTCTGTTTCAGCAAATAATTCCTAAATTGACGTGCATCATGCATTTAGTGACTTTTAATTAATGAAATTAATAAATCAGTTATGTGGTTTGCTTGCATCGTGCCAACGAAGACTGAGTTTTCTGTGGCAAGCTAAGTCTTAACATTCCTGTTTCAGTAGTACAAGCCTTAGTTCTTATGAAGCCACTGCTGCTGTGTCATTTCCTAGCGCTGCATTTCAGAAACTGCCCCCCAGACAACAATTCCGCCTTTGAAATCTCATGTCCTGGAAAATCCGGATGTATGGCAGCCCTACATTTCCTGGCAGCTTAACATGTAGGCCAGAGTATTTCAGCTGGCCCTTAACCTCTCTGTCATGCATTACATCAGCATGGTCAGTCCAGTGTTTTTGAACTTACTGCCAGCTCCACAGTGTATGTCTTGCCTTGATTCCACATTCCATTGTTTGTAGTTTGAACACTTACATGCTTCATTTACCCCTAGTGTAACAGCACAAGATATCGGCCAAAATCTGCAAGCATTTCTGCATGGCTACTGCAGAGTTTTTAATTGCTCCTTCTCAGAAGCAGCTGCTTTTTCCACCCTCCCACAACTTTTGCTGCATAAGCAAATTTCAAAAACAGTTTTTGATTGGCGGGGGGGAGGGGGCATTCTGTTCCTGTCCTATGGTTTGTGTATGTAATATTCTATCACTGTTGAAAGTTTAGGAATGGGGTCTAATGCCAGATTTATTTTCCAATCTGGCAACAAAAAACCCTGATTTTTTTGTGTGTGTGCTGATAAATAATACTATTCAGCTTGTCATTTTTCCTGGTGGGGAGATCAAGGCAAGACACAGAGTAGTGAGGCATCTTTCTCAGCTTATATGCTAGTGGCCAGGCATTGCAACTTCTCCTTGAAATATCCTAACCCTTTTATAAGTGATGGCGTCCTTATATACATATGTGCAGAGGAGGAGCAAACATGTGATGTATCTGCTTTCCTCCTCTGCCATTATCTAGATCCATGTAGGAAAAATGTTGTGCATGATAGAGATCTCTGAGGAGCTGTTGTCCAAAACACCTGGTGTGCGCTTATGTATGCTATGATGTAAGTGCAGAAGCCCAGAAACAATCCAGTGCATGGTTAATACAGCAAATAAAATATATGAGGAAAGAGTTTTCTTCCTCAAGGCTTTACCTTCAGAACTTGGGAAACTTTTGTAAGCTTGGCTCAGCTGAGGAGCAGGCATGCCCTTTCAGGCACCACAAAATCAGCCAATGTAATCCTTTGTTACGAAACCCAGGCAATTGTGTGGTTTACATGATAGTGTCGGTTTTAAAGACTTCCCACACATTTCCAGTCTTTTTTTAATTTTTGGTTTAAAGAAGCTTTTGTATCATCAAAGGCTATAACCCCATTCAAGCCTACTTGAATGACTGAAGTGGACTATGGAAGGGAAGTCTTCAGGTTAGTGGCTGTTCTATGCAACTAATTCTAGCTCCAGACTTACTTGCTACCATTTGCCTGGCTTGTGGGAAAGTTCAAGTAAGAATATTATGGTGCACTGTACTTTTCATATAGGGAATTTTAAAAAAATTATTTGTATTCATAGCAACATTATTTCAGAATATTCAGCATGCACTAATATACAATTGCACACTATAAAATGATGGCCATAAAATTATAAAATTAATTTATTTTATTTTAATTAGGTTTGAGGGTTGGATGCTATTGTGTCTGTGTGGTGTTGATATTGACCAGGGGTCAGCAAACTTTTTCAGCAGGGGGGCAGTTCACTGTCCCTCAGACCTTGTGGGGGCCCGGACTATTTTTTTTGGGGGGGGGGGAATGAACAAATTCCTATGACCACAAATAACCCAGAGATGCATTTTAAATAAAAGGACACATTCTACTCATGTAAAGACAGGCTGATTCCCAGACCATCCACGAGCCGGATTTAGAAGGCTATTGGGCCGGCTCTGGCCCCCGGGCTTTAGTTTGCCTACCCATGGTATAGACGTATTACTGAGGAACTGCTCTGAGTTAAGTTAGTTGGACTTACCCTACAGATTTTATTAATTTATTTTATTTCTGTATATAATCATTCTGTCTTATGAAGCAGTCAACAGTATAGATATAAGCAGCAGCGTAGCTAGCCATTCAGGCACCCAGGGTGCCTCGTTGGCATTGTGCTGGAGAGAACCATCCATGGGGCCGAGGCAAGCTGCCCACTGGGCAGGGCGAGCCGGGGCAGGGCTCACTGTGTGGAGCCTGTAGGGTGGCTGAAGGGGAGGTGGTGGGCAGAAGCAAGCCCCACGCTGCCGTTTTGGGCAGTGCAGAGCCTTTAGGCACCCAAGCCACTGTGTCACTTCCAGGTGAGACGTGGCTCTGGTGTGCTGCAGGCCCCGCAGTAAGTGCCGCCCTCCATGGTGTGGCATCCAGTACTCCCTGCCCCTCCCGCCCCCCTAGCTACGCCTCTGATATATGGACATATGTCAGCTCATTGTTTACTTTAAAGCCTTCATGCTTCATGCTACTGGATGGAGAGGCAGGGTAGAAATAGAAAAATAATAGTTAAATTCTTTGGACATGACATGGCTTTGCCCTTCACATTCTTATAGCAGCACTCCAGCTCTTCAGGGGAAAGTGCCTTACCTTCTTTGTCCTCACTCCGAAGTTGTTTGAGTAAAGTGGAAAGCTGCAGGCTCATTACTGCAATCCAAACACCTCACCTTACCTGAGATGGCCGGTCTGACGAGGCCAGTATCTTTTTAAAGCAGGATGGGGAACCTGTGGCCCTGCAGACACGGGTGCCAACTTAAATAAAATGTTGGGGGGTCCAGGTAAGCCCTGCCCCGCACAATCATAAGATGCAGCACACACACACACACCATTTTATTGGCAATGCCCATCAAGTTTGGGGAGGAAGCTAAAATATTGTATTGGGGGGGGGGTGAAGGGACCTCTGCCCCTCGGAGTTGGCTCCTATGCCTGCAGATGTTGCTAGACTACAACTCCCATCATCCCTGACCATTGGCCATCCTCACTGGGACTGACTGGAGTCCAGCAACATCTGGAGAGCCACATGTTCCCCACTGCTGTTTCCCACTTAAGGAAATTTAGTCTTCCTTGCACATTCCCCTTTTTCTCCCAACAAGTGATCAGAAAACAGTGCATATGGTTTGTATATGAGCAACGTATTATTTATTTCTGCTAATATAAATATCACCTAACGACAAGAGGGAACTGTTGCAGATTGTAGATATACAACACCAGCACCTGTTAACGCGAATCTCTGAACATTTTAGGAGAAATGGGGTTGCTGTGATCAGATGAATGTTATATATGTGCAAGTGTGGCAGTACACACCCAACTTTCAGCTGTTGCAGTAGTCCTCTGGATTGGGGTCTTTACGTTTTAGGTGAACTGTATTGCAGAAACAGAAAGTTGCCACAAACAGCTGATAGTTTACTGACATTTCTATCAGTAAGCTAAAGATACTTGGTTTTTGGTTTTGAAACAATTCCCATTAGTCCTGAATCCAATCCAAAAGTCAGGGATGAAAGCAAAGCCCATATTTTATTCAATCAATGTACATCTCAGGTAACTTGAAAAATGTCTTTATTAGGTAGGAAAGGCGCTGAGTCTGTGTAGGAACACAGTATATTTATTAAGGATACTGTTTCATGATTTTTGTACTTGACTGTCTTTTTACATTGATAAATAGATGAAAGATTTTTTAAAAACTACTCAAATCTGTGTTTTAATGTCATATTATTATATAATGGAAAATTCAATCACACAAAGTTTGTGCTGGTAACTTCCTTAAGTTATTTGTCAAATGCTTATTCTGCCTTTCAAAAATAAAACACTTCCTAAGGTGGTTTACAGGGGTATATCAAAACGCAAACAATAAAATGCAATAAATACAATTCAAAACATTTTGATCATCTCAACACATTATTTATTTTGCGTTATTAATTATTTGATGTTATTAAACTATTGCAACCTTTCAGTAAAATTCAGTAAAATATAACATATTGAAGCCACTAGAATGAGATCATGCTATCCAATCTCCACCCAAACTGCAAATAATTGCAATAAGCTGTGACAGAAAAGGTGGGTTTTTAAAGCCCCTGTGAAAGTATCTGTTTAAATATTTTTGATTATTTCCCAAAGGTCTTGGTAATCAGAATTATCAGACCACCAGCCTAAGCAGAGTTTATTTTGTTAATTGCTCTTGTTAAGCCTAATTACTGAATGGGGTGGAGTAGAAGGAAAGGGGTGGGGGAAAATCTTCTCACAGGAGGAAATTCTAAAATCCAAGGCTCGGCTCCAGACAGGGTTAGAGGAGTGTCTCAGTGTGAGAGGTAGAGAGCATGTGTCCTGCGTGTTAATGTGTGCATGTGTGTGCGTGGTGTGTGAATGAGTGAGTGAATGAGTGAGTGACAGAAGACAAATATACGGACTAAAACCCTGGGATGCATGAACGAAGATTGGAAACCTGTCCTACATGGCTGTTCAAAGGTACTGCTAAAGAATATACTGCATTAGATTAATATTTATGTATTAACTGACTGTGGTTTTACAGTATACCTTTTGCTATGTTGTTGATTTTTTTACTTTAGTTTAACAGAAAACCTCTTGTGTATGTACTCCAGTTAGCTTTGGCAACCTGCGTTTGTCTGTTTTCATAACACTATTTCATAACGGAAATTACATGCAACTGTTCAAAACGAATGTCTTTGCAAAGAAAAGGGCTAGCATTTTTTTTAAAAAGTTTTTTGTTTTGTTTGGGTACAGTCCCAGTTCATAGCATTCATAGCACTGCATTGCATTCCTCTTTTTTGGTATCCCTCCTATAACATCAGTTTACTTCAGTAAACAGAAGTGCAAAACATAGATGGAAGTTTTAGTAGGTGTTACCTCATGTGTTTATGACCTGAAGTTTTATTGCTTTGAGATTAAAATGGTAGGAATTTGCATCTTGCCTTGTTTAACCACACTTTGTGTGTGTGTGTGTGCTACTAAAACCTTTCAGTGCTATGCATTAAACAACACTCCCGTTGTACACAAAAGAAAAATGCTACTGTTCTGTGACAAATGAGTGTTTGGGTGGCACGGGCAGTGAGTTACGTGAGTGATTCTTCTTCTGGCTAGCTGGAGATACTGAATAAATGTGTTTACTTTCTCCCTCCTCCCATGGTATTTATACTAGTTAATGTGTTGCGCCAGATAAATCTGTTTCCTGAGTCCATCTTTCAGCTCTGTTCTTTTCCTTCCCGGTTGACAAATGGTTTGAGTTTGACACAGTTTTATCAGCTGGGCCCCTGCTGGGTGCTGCTTGCTTTTGCTTTTATCATGGAAAGTAAATTATTTGCAATATTCTAACTAGCAGTTGGCAAGTCCAATTTAGTATGAACTGCCTGTTGTCTTTTCTTTGCAAAGCCCAGTTGTTATCCTAAATGGAAACAAAAGATCCAGGACATTCTCTATTACAAGCTGTTCCTCCCCCCTCCCCCTTTTTTATTATTATTCGAAAGCACTTCTTCATTTGTTTAGTTAACTAAAGCTTCATATGTTGAAATATAGGCTGAGCTGTCATTTCTAGTAACCTTATCTATAGTCTCCATAATTTCTTTGTTTAAAAGTATTGTTGTTTCTACTACAGAAGTGTGGTGGTGGGGAGCTACAAGTGAAATGGTAAACATAAGTAGGTTTCTTATTTTTATTTTATTAGTAACGTTCTATTGAAATAGAGAGAGACTACTAACTTATTTTTAAAACGTTATTTAAAACAAATGGAGATTAGTACTGTAAAAACATTAGGGGTGATGCTTTCCTGCCCGTCTGACTTGGAGAACTGAAAGAAGCCAGCAAACGGCATTACTGACAGCTTGACTGGGGGCAGCACAGTGGAACTCTCCACTCTCTGCACATGAAAGTATTCCTGGTAAAACTGTAAATGAAATGTTTTGAGAAGCCTGTGACAATTAGGACTCCAGTCTAAAAAATCCAACAACAAGCTGTCGCAAAACATTAAGCCATGCTGCATGGGGAAATAAAATAAAAGTCTCTTCTGTCAGCTCTGCTAGCATAAGAAGGTGGAGGAAGAGGCACTTAAGAAATAAGAGGGTAGAATGCTGCTAACTCGGAAATAGGCATTATTTCCAAGATTATTCTCCAAAGTATGTTCAGATGTAAATAAATTTATAGAATTTTTAAGACCAGTAGGCATTCCTACAACCATATTTTCTTATTCCTGTGCTGCCAAACCCAGGCACCCTGAAATTATTAATTGAGCTCCGCAAGAGGATTAATTGTGCTGTTTTGAATCTAGTAGATGCAGATATACAAAGTTTCCTCTGCTATTATGCACACAAACAAACATAAATAATTACCTGTCTTGTGAAAACTATATGAAAGGCCTAGGATTCAATTTGCTGAAGGGCAGCACTCCTAGCTCCACTTACTGGGAGTAAACCCCATTTAAATTCAGCACGTCTTTCTTCTGAGTAGGTATGGTTAGAACTGCAGTGTTTGTTAGCATAACAGTATTCTTATGTATATAGCTTATCGGAAGAATAATGCACTCAAAAAAACCTATATAATCTAGCTGAACACACACATACCAGTGAATGGATAGAAGTAAAATCTCAAAGTGTGTGGGTGGTATATGAAAACACACACAGAGACATGAGTGTAACGTGCAAGTTTGGCAGCCAGTATTGGTCAGACAATATGGCTTGTCATTGTGCATGTGCTCCACTTGTTGAGCTTTTAATAACAAAAAGTACAGTTTAATCACGATTTTGCCAAAGTGGCAAAATTGGCTGCTGTTTGCAGATTAGAATATTGTTTGGCGTTACAGAAATATTATCCTGGTGCTGAGTTCTGATGTTTTCTCTTTTCCTCTCTGCTAACACTCCTCTGTGCTTTTGGAGGAGGCGGGAAGGGGTGGAGAGAGGTCCAGATGGGAAGAAAACAGGTCCTGAAAAGACCACATAGGAACTAGGTCAGGTACTCTGGAGATTAAAGAAGCATGCTTCATCCCTGTGTGCAGGAGGCAGGGACAAGCAGCACACAATTACAAGGAATTAGAACAGCAACAAGTAGTTCAGATTTATCAGCTTTAATTGTCTATTGTCAGGACAGAGCTGCTCTTGTAGATCAGGCTGCTGCCAGTGCCTTAATACCTCTAATGGACTCTCCATTGTGGGATTATCTCTTCTAGGGGACAGTGTCTTTCTTTAAAAGTTGTTGTTTTGGGAGATGCAAAAGAAGTAAAAATAAAAAACAAAAACAGGCCTGGCCTTTTGGTAGTCTCCAACACATACACACACACACACACACACACACACCACTTCCTTGAAATGTTGTCTTCTTAAGGAAGTCAGGATGAAGACCCTTGTGATGCCTTTCTGTCAGCAACCTGTATTCTTTTGCTGGAACTGAGAAACACCTATTTGAACATTAACCTTCCTTAGGTCAACCTTACTCAACGAGCCCCAGTGGGAAAACAATAGCCTGTTGATAATCGAGCAGATAAGCAGAGATGCATCATTATAAAGGGGGAGTGGGAGGGAAGGAGGGCTCTCGGTTCTCTTTGTTTTAAAAGCTTTCCTGGATTTTGCAAAGCAAACATTTACAACATTTGGAAAGAAGGATAAGGTGTCAGCTATTTAATGAGAACAGATGAAATTTTTGTTTTGATACATGCCAGTTTGACTGGATTGAAAGGGTGCAGCCACCATTGTCAGATAGGTAGGAAGTGAAAACCACCTCTCCAGAGAATGAGGAAAAGGGATAACTTTCTTAGAGTAAGAAAATGTGATCAATGGTAATGGAGTGCCTTTAGGAATTAAGGCAATCGGTTTCTAAAGAGTATGTTTTGTTGTTTCATTCTGCTTAAGGGTTGGTTTTTAGGAGTTAAGTGATGTTCATAAGTGCATTTCAGCTAGGAGATTGTATAATGTTATTTCAAGAGACACTTACTTAAAAACAAATAGCAATTGCAAAACTCCTTAAGGTCACCACTTATTACTCACCACTAAACGTAATGCAGCCACACCTCTTCAACCATTGATCACACTTTTAGTTCTAAGAAGTCTTTGTGCCTGTTCTCTTCCTTTGTTGCCAACCTTGTTTTAAAACAAAATGTACAGTCTAAATCATCAGAACATCTTCAATTAATTAAGTCAATTCAATGGATAGAAACGTGTCCTGTGTTCAAATTACTGCTAATGCATGTACTTTGCAGGTGGCTTTGGAAAAGCTGCCATATATTAACTTTGATTCGCTTATCTGTAAAGAGGGGAGAATATTTGATAGAAGAAGCTATAAAGAAATATTAAGAAATGTATGTACAATGGTATGATTAATGACTGATTTTATAGTCATTACAGTAGGATCCCTAATGCAACATGTGCTTGTTCATCCAGTGGGCAAGATTGAGAAGGGAGATACAAAACTTTACCTGTATTTATTCAGAGCTAGCTGGTAAACCTAAGCATTTTCTGTTAGAGTTATCTTGTTTTTAGAATCCCTTTAAGAAGGGAATGAATGTCAAACTAAGTGGAATTTAGCTAGTACTGGGTATTCCAGAACAAGTTACAATGCTTTGCGCATTCATTTAGACTCACAATGAGGCAGGAGAAGGGTCGTATAAATTATAATAAAGCTAGGTCTCCCCATGGATTGCTACCTCTGGGACATTTAGTATCTTTCCATGGGTGGAAAGAAAATAGCCAGTAGCATTGTCCCACAAATGCTTGCACAATGCAGGCAACATCTATTGTTGCATAAGTGGACCTGCCCTCTTTCTCTCCCCCCACACCCCAAATCAGCTCCAGAGGGCCCCACAACCCCGGTGGTCATCCTGCATGATTTGATTTTTCTCATGCAACCCTTTAGCACAAGGTGTAAAAAAGCAATTCAGTGACATCTTCCACATCCAGATGGCAGCCTCTGACTTCAACATATGGCAAGGAATAAGATAAATAACGTAGCACCATGCACATTTTTTTCTTTCAAAAATGAGGTGTGTGTTGACACCGTATAATACTAATAATAAACCTTAGGTAAATTTGGAATGCACTCTTATTCTTCATCTGAAAAGCTGCTTTCTCAAGAAAGCATCTTGGAGTACTATTGCTCTCAAGCTGGCATTTGAAGTGTGCAGAGCATTTTGTTGTTTCCAGATTTGGAGGGGCCTGAAGTGACCAGATTAATTTAATTTTAATTTAATTTGCAAGGAAACGAACCATGTACACCACCTTATAGTCCTTGGAAGAAAAAACGGGATATAAATGCAATAATAAATTGGAGGAGAGTACATTAGGATTTGTTTTTTAAGCATGTCACTTTGTAAAAGGCATGCATCGGTGCCTTTATCCTCATTTTTAGGATCATGATCTGGTTGCCTCCCAAATGTTTACAGCCATAACAATGCCAATATGGAGGAGGAGGAAAATGAAGGGATTTGTTGCTTCTGTTGATGTGGTCATTCTGCCACTGACCTTCTTTGTGTAAGAAGGGGGAGGATGTGAAAATAGCTGTGTGTTAATCTTTGGGGCACTTTAAGGCCCCTAAAGAAAGTTTCTCCAGCCATTTTCCAGGTGCATTGCACTCTTGGTCCCCCTACCCCCCCTTTTTTTAAATGATGTATATGCATAGGAATAAAAAAAATGTTGAAGAAAACAGCAGCTGCAGCTGAAGCTTGAGTAGCATCAGTTTACTGTGGAGCTAGAGTGGCTGATACCATCAAAGGAAGTGGGGTGGGGGTGAAGAGAGAGTTTCTGACATCAGCGCCTGTTGGAGCCATTCATGATTTGCTGCTGGACTGCAAGCTATTGCACACATACAGAGAGAAAGAGAGAGAGAGACCTGTCTCAGAAATGCTGACTAATAAGGTAGTTGAGGTTTTCTGTGAGCAAAGAGGGGAAAATGAAAATGATTAAAAAGTCCTTTTTCTGAAATGAACAACACTGAGACTGCAATTTCTAGATGACAGCACCTACTGCTATGAAAGAATCCTATGCAAAAACAAAAAAACTGCCAGTCAAGTCACTCACACCTTGATAAATATAGGTACAAGCACACATTTGTGTGCGCACACAAGTCATGAAATCATTGGCTGTGTGCATATATAAGGGACAGAAGCTATGTCCTATTTGCCATCTTTAATCTGATACGTTTGCTATGTTATGTGTTCATCTTCACTTTGCTTTGCTGGAGATACTGATATTCTGATCCAGTACTTTTACTAAGAAAGACCTACATACATATGAAGCCTTGGGGGGGGGATGTCACTAAAAAGCTTCAATCCCTTCTGAACAGTCACAGTTAGTGTTATGCAGTTCTTGCAACTCTCCATGATACAGTGGTACCTCAGGTTACAGACACTTCAGGTTACAGACTCTGCTAACCAGGAAGTGGTTGCTCCAGGTTAAGAACTTTGCCCCAGGATAAGAACGGAAATCGTGCGACAGTGGTGCAGCGGCAGCAAGAGGCCCCATTAGCGAAAGCACGCCTCAGGTTAAGAACCATTTCAGGTTAAGAACGGACCTCTGGAACGAATTAAGTTCTTAACCTGAGGTACCACTGTACACTGATGGCAATGTAATCACAAGGCAAAAGGGGCAGGGGGAAGTGGTATATCTCATTTTTCATTGCGGCATCACATATGAGCTCCACCTTTTATATAAAAATTCCTCAAAATTTTTTAACTAGCATACATGGTTTTCTCCCACCCGCATTTTAACTGCTGTGGTAGGTTAGTCTAGCATATATTGAATGGCTGAACAGAGATTGGATCCTAAGTGTCCTTAGTCCTAGTGTAACGCAGGTATGTGCATAGGAGCAGTAACTGCAACTGTGCTCTACAATGGTAATTAATGCTGTGCCGGCAGCTCGCTTTTGTACTCTGCTGAATATCTTCAGTGCCCACACAATCAATGGTGGGCAAACAGAGTTTAGCCTTCCAACACCCACTGTCATTGTTTCTATCAAATGAAAAGCAAAATAGCTATTTCATGATAGGCAAGAAGAATCACCATTCTTTTTTAGTGATGGGGCAAGAAAAAGCCTGCGTTGAAAAGTTGTTTGTTAATAATTTTGTTTTTGTAATTTCTTTTTATTTTTAAATTACCAGGGACCTAGAAAGCTCTGAGACATGTCCATGTCAAAGTGAGACTTATATCTTGGTATAGTGGGTGGGGTAGACAGCTTCAGTATGACTACATTGTTTTTCCACTCCATGTGAAGTGATTCAGGCCACTTCATGTTACATGAGTTGCATGTTCACTGCTTCTGTAGGACAAGTTCTGTTGCTTATTAGAAGTAACATTTATAGGAAGCTGTCATGTCAGTTGCCATGGATATCTAAGGTTGCCCATCACTGTAGGACAGTGACATGGTGGGAAGAAACCATGTCAGTCACATGATTTACATGATTTGTTCCCACAGATGTTATGGGAGCAATAGACAGAAACTGATCACTGGCCACCCTGAATGAAAAGAGACAACCATTAGCTGTGGGGGTGGTCATTTTAATTTATACTCCTGATTTGGAGAGCTAGCCATTTGTAACTTCCAGCCATGTGATAAAGCTGAGGTTATGAAGATCCCTCCCCAAATCAATGTATTTCTGAGTAGCTACAGGAATGTGTTGGTGTGTGGGTTACCATATATCTATAGGCCACAGGCTTACTATGTCAATGCTGAGTATGTTTTTAAGTAGCCTCTATTGTTGTTAATAGTCCTCTGATTCTATCTCAGCATCAGTTAATTACCCAAGTCAAGGTGGCCAGATTTCTTTGCTTTAAACAAATGTTTCTTCCTACTGCATATCCAATTACCTTTATACCCATCAGCGTGATGCCCTTACCACCTTTCTTGTGGAATTACGTACCAGTAACAGTTAAGCCAGGACACTTGTTTGGCGCTGTTGTCCTACTTATGTCCAACGGTATGAGTACTTCTCTATTAGAAGATGCCAAAGGTCTTTACACAGATATGTACTATTCTCAGTACTGCGTCACCTAGAATGACATATAATCCCTTTCACCTTCTTCTGTAAGAACTTCAGGAGGGTGATGGTATGGTGTATGCATCAGACAGAATGGACATTTCTTCGAACAATGCAGATTTCCATATAGACAGGTAGTTGTGTTTTGCATTTTTATAGCAAGTCAAAACAAGTTTCTGCCCACGTAAGAGGAAAGGCATGATAATAATAATAAAAAAAAAAACATGTCTGCTGATGTGATGTAAAAAGGAAAAGTAGGAGACTTGTCCTTTGGTGAACTGACTGGGTGATGTTTGTAATATTGTGAGTGACTATAATTGGAACTATGCATCATCATAACTGTTGTAAGCTGAAGGATTCCTCAATGAAGGACAAGGACCACTGAAGGAAGTTAGGCATCTGGTTTGTTTGGTAATGAGAAATAGGAATGCAAGGTCTGTGCGCTTAATAATAAACAAACAGGACACTGTATGCCATCATCACAGGATGTCCTTCCTTCAAGGCAATTCACTAACAGGGAGAGGAGGAAAAAGAAACAGCACATGTTCCTCTTAATTATATTCACACCAATACTTCTTTGATCAGCAACATGCTCTTTAAGTGATTGTGTCTAATGAAAGCATCATTGATGGAACTTTTCTTTCTGTTAGCATATGACCCATTCTCTCTTAAAGCAGGGGCAGGCTTAGTTTCCGCTTTGAAATGATGCACTTTTAAAATAGTGCAAAGTTAAGGCTGAAATCTTACATTCACTTACCTTGGAGCAAGTCCTGCTGGACTCAGTGGGGCTTACTTTTCAGTAGACATGTGTAAGATTACCTTGTAAAATATAAAACTACTCAGAATTGTAAGAAAATATGCAACCTGGAGAACAATATTGTTGTAAATACTTTTTCTTGGAAATTGTAAGCATGTTTGTTCGAAAAATGCCCAGTTAAAATGAACAGATTTAAGCACTAGGTCATAGTTTCTAGTGTTACACCACCAAATGTTTGTCCTTTTGCATGTGAGTTAAGCTGGATGCCAGTAGAATGTTAGCAAGCATACGTGTTAACAGGAAAAACTGTATTGGTGTGATCTGCTGAAAGGAAAAATTCCTTCTGACTGGATCAGAGTTTCATTGGATATACCTGTGTGAGTTACAGGTATAGCCCCACCCCCTGCTCTTGGCAGCCGTGACTGTGAGTAAATCAGATGAGTGGCTAATAGGAAACCTGAAACAGGGAGGAGAAAGGAAGAGTCTGTTTGGTTAACACAGACTGAAAGTATCGTAACATTCAGCCCTCCAGTGTTTCAAAGAAGTTGAAGCAGTAAGTGCAGCAGCACCTGTCTGACAGTAAAGACAGAGCCAGAAGCAGAAGCAGAAGCAAAAGAAGCTAGCTCTATTGGTATTACTTGAACCCGGCCAGTGGAAGAAGTAATGTTTACTCTGTAGATATGTGTGAGACTTACCTGAAACGTTGCGCTGCCAGCTGGAATTATTTGTGGACTGTACCTTGGTAAGAAATTTTCTTCCTAGCCCTGTCCGGGAGACAGATGATTTTAGCACTCTTTTGAATGGAGACGGCAAACCTGTTAAGGTTCTCCTTGGAGACTTTCTCTTTAAGTTCGAGAGACCTTTGTTTTTATGATGATTAATTCTTTCACTGCTAGTGGCAACTGCCGGTTCACTGAGTTTCAGTATTAGTTCTCTTGTCATAGCCTACAAAGTGGTAAAGGTATTGTTCAGATTGTACTAGGGTTTGATCTCATCAAGCCCACTAAAAGCACCGTATGAAGAACTATTAAATCTGCTCAATGCTGTGAGGAAGTGTGGAATTAAGTTGATAACTTTGTTCTTCCAAACACTTCATCTTCTGAAAAACACTTCTTTGAGTTGGAAATATGACCCTGCTTTACTCAGATACAAATGAAAATCTCTGGTAGGATTAGCAGTACAATGCTGGAGCCTAAAGCCTTTGTTTTGGAAAATGCTGTAGTTTAATCCAGTAACTTTATACCTGGGGAAACAAAATGATGTGTTAACATTATCTTTTTAATGGGTAAGTAAAACTTAATTCTGTAAGTGTGTTCTTCAGATATTTAGTTTTTCCACAGAATACTATTACTCCGCCTCTTTTAAAATATGTTCTTTTCTGAATGAGAGTAGAAGACAAATAGTATGTGCTAACAATTATAGGAGCCCTAAAAAATTTTTTTCCTGATATTGTAGATGGGAAACTGAAGCAGAGGGGAGGCTTGCCTGTGGAAAGAGAGTACATGGCTGAGGTTTGAAATAGTGAGCCAATGCCATACAGCATATCTAATGCAGTTCAATCCCTGTATTGATGGTAGATTTTGCACTTTGTATTTAATTCTGTTGGAAGGCACAGAAAACAATACTATTGTATTTTTGTCTCTTTCTGATCCAAGTGGATATTTCTAGTTATTTCAGACTGGCTGTTTTCAGACTGATGTTGGTAGGATACAGTCTCCCTCAGCTGTCTGTGTGTCAGAGGATAAGAGGATGTCAATAGAGGGGAGGGGAGCGTTGTTTTTGAAAGTTGTTTGTGTGTTAGAAGCCGGTGGGAAAGTTCAGCCTTCCCCATTTGGAAAAGGCAAGCCTGTGTTCCGCTCGTCCAACGTGCACTTTCCATTTTTAGCCCATTCAGACGCAGACAGCAGTTCCTTCCTTTTCCTTTCCTTGTTTATGACACTTTTCCAAGGCAGCTTTTCCACAGGCTCTTTTGCACACAAAGCCTTGAATCTGCAGATTCATCCCCCCACCCCTACTGTTCAGATACTGAGGGAAGGTTCTAAAGAGGTGTGCACAGGTGCTGTTCTCAGACATGCTTTTCCTATTACTTTTTGTGACTTTGTTATTTTTACCAGCCCCAGCTCTTGAAAGCATTCCTTCAAAGAAGGCAGCTCAATTTATAGGGTATAGGGTATATGGTGTCAGTCCTCAGCTATCCCACTAATGCCATCTATTTGCCAATAGACAGCATTTAGGTCACAATGCTAGAGGTGCTGAGAAAGGAATGGGAAGTAAATTTTCTTTTCTTTTCCAGGCTGCCACACTGTGTAGCTCGTATATTGTGAATCCCAGAGCAGTGAAGAAAAGGACCAGAGTTGATAATGAAAATGGACATGAAGGATGCTGACATGACTCTATGGACAGAGGCTGAATTTGAAGACAAGTGTACCTACATTGTAAATGATCACCCCACGGAGCCCAGCACAGAAGGCTGCAATGTAACCCAGGCTGAGTCTTCCTTGCCAAGGAACTTGATTTTCAAATATGCAGGACATGGCAAAGAGGTAAGAACATGTTTGCAAAGGATGATTCAAACCTGGTAGCCAGATCACATTGTTCTTGGAAGTGGGTTTGTCTTCTTGATTTCTACATTCTCTAATGTTTGGGTGCCACGGCTTTCCAAGGTTCACCCCTAGAAATGCACCTGGAGAAAATACCTTCTGCACAGGGAAGCACAAACATCTCCAAACTGGCATAAATCGACTAATGTCTGCGTTGCTAAATAGACAAGAATGTTACTTAATTTAGGAATGGAAATTTCTAAAGATTGTATTGTAGATTTGGGTTCTAAGCATACCTGTCTGTAGGAGATAATAATATTCTCTACTCCTGGATCAGGTAGTGAAATACTATGGTTGCATTGAAATGGGTTGCTTTTCCTTGAATTATTAGACAAAGGTGTTTTTTTTTTTAATAGGCTTATTGTATCAGTTCTTTATAGGGTTCCAAGAAGAAAGGATGATGTTAAGGCCAGGTCATTAAATAAGTAGCCTGTATTTATGTGACTTGTTTATCTAGGGCAGTGCACCTTTATTTGTAGCTGGACGCACAGGTATATTTCAGTCCATGTCTCTGGAGTGGGTACATTCTTTGTTGTTGTTTCAGAAGGGCTGGAAAAAATTATCCCGGATGAGCAATTGGTTGCCTGTTTATTCCTTCATATAGAGTAGCTATTATAGCTAGGCGTGAAGTTCAGCTAGTTAATAATGGTAGGGACGGCCCATCATTTTTGTCCCTGTCCTGCAACTTGTGGTGGAACAGCTATAACCTGTGCTGCTACTGTGGCTAAATAAACTGACCACGGAGCTAAGGGAGGGTGTAAATTCATTCCTTTCTAGTTATTAAATGTATCCTCCTACAACAAACAGCATGGAAAGGCTTGCATGTAGAAAGGAGACCAGAACTTCAACTGATATAAACTGTATCCGGATGTCACAGTTTTGGGGAATGACCAGGAAACTTGTAATAGGCTAGTTATCTCTATGGACTTGCATTATTTCACACTCCCATATAGCCCAATTAAATGATTAGCTATGAGAAACAGAATTAGAAGATTTAAAATGTACCTAGTATATACCATGCACATGACTTAGGTGGGGATACTGTGAAACTGTTGACAAATGGCACTTAATTGATGAGCCTGAACATCAGCTAATATGTAGGATGTAGCTAACATCATTTTTCTGTGCTACGGTGGCCTCGCTTGCTTGGTTTGATCTTCTTTGCCACATCACAAGCTGGCTGAAAAAAACTTTTTTAAAATTGCTGGCTTTGTATTGGCAAACATGAATATGTGTAAATAATGGATTGGATCCAGAGTTAAGCACAGAGCTAGCTGACATTCCTGCTTGCCGTTGCAACCCACCCCCCTGCCCCCAAACATGCTTCACCAAGAGGTCTGAGCCTCTGCTGAGTGGGATGGACTGTGGGAGAAGGGGGGTCCCCCAAAATGAGGCAGAAGCACCTTCTACCTGTGGGAGTTCCACTTATGGAAGGTACCATGGCATGATTTGGGGGGGGGGGATTCCCCTTCCCCCATAATCCATTCAGCAGAGGCTCCTAATCCTCAGTAGAGCTTTTTGGGCTCTGGTGGTTTGCTGTAGGGAATAGGAAGTCCAGCTCCCATTTACTCTTTTATATACGCTGAACTCTGAGAATACTGGGTTACATCTGTCTTACTACACACAGGTCTGGAACTACTGCCGAGGCTGTTTTGAACAGTACTTTAAGTTCTTGAAATGTTTGTGGTTGTTTCTCATAATTAACTACTTATCTGGATTCTTCTAAGGAATCTGGATAGCCAGTATCCTCATTTGATTTCATTATAGTCTCCTTTGTCAAGTGAAAAGTTAGCAGAAGGAAATACTTATTCTTCCTTGATTCCATGCCCCTCACACTCCCTTTAGAATTGAGATATCTGTAACTTTCTTCATTATGTGCTGCCACAGATTTAACTATGTTTGGGGCCTTTACCATGTTCCTTTTCACATTCTCATAATTGTCATTTGATCGGCAAGGTGGGGTGGAGGGGCTAAGATCAAGAGATGGTGAGTTGCCCAATCTTGTGGCTAGCCCCAGATCAAAATCCAATAATCTGTTTACTGGTCTGGATTTCAGCTGATTCATTAATGGAAAACAAAATAAGAGATACCTGCTCTGCTTTCAAGAATAATGCCAATATAACTCAATAAATCTAATACTTACTCCTCATTTACAAATAAATGGTTGGAGAACAGCATCTTTTATACAGGCATGGGCTAAACAAAGCTTTTGGTAGATTTTGGTAGGCTCAATTTGCACAAATAAACATTCTCTGTCATAATATTTTTGAGAGATTACTCAAATATCACCTCATGTAATTATGTAAGTAATGAGCTGATTTAATGGAGAAAAACATGCTTATGAAATATTAATGCTGTCATTAACATCTGTAGTTAGAGTAATGTTCTGAGATACACCTGTGTTGTGTATGTGCACATGCATGTGTTTGGATTGTATTTTTTTACTAACCTTTCCATGAAGTCTTGTCAAATACTTGGAGATTATGTAGTGGTATCATTTTAAAGTGACTGACTTCAGTTCTTATTTTTTGAGGCTTTGTTTATCTATATAGGAACATTCATTGTAAGGTATATTCGGCTGTTTGATCACAGCTAAATAATTTAATTCAAGTGAAATTGGATAAATTGTTGGACATATGATCTGTGTTGTAACTACTCCTAAATCTTATTTATTTATACTATTTCTATGATCAACGATAAAATACTGAAAGCAGGCTAGGGGGCGGGGGGGGGAGCTAATACACATGAAAAAGCCTGGGTAAATAGGTGTTTGCCTTGCCTGCAAAATAAAACAGAGATGGGACTAAGCAGGTCTTATTTGGGAGAACATTCTAAGCCAAGGCTGCTATGACAGAGAAAGCTCTATTGAGGGGTCATCATGAAGAACCTACAGAGTAGCTTCCAGTGAGGACGTTAATACCTGGATAGACTCATGTGGGAGAAAGCATGCCTTTGAGTTATATTAGGTCCCACTATTTAAGGCTTTAAAAGTCAAAGCCAGCACCTTGAATTGGGTCCAGAAACCACTGCAGATATTTTAAGAGTAGTGAGATGTGTTCCACACACATTGCCCCAGTATATCCTAGCTGCCATATTTTGTAGTAACTGCACTTTATGAGTGGTCTTCAAAGGTTAGCCCACATAAAACACATTTTATTTATTACATTGCATTTACATCTTACCTTGGTGCACATTGTTCTCCCACTCATCATTTAATCCCCACAACAACCCCATGAATTAGGCTAGGCTGAGAAGCAGTGTTAGATTTTTATAAACATAAAATTTATCAAGGTGGCTTGAAGAAAGTCAGTATTTAACCTTTATATAACATAGTATGCTGACCCATGAGCTAGACATCCATCACTTACGTGCCTTCTTTATGTATAAAAGGATAGCTGCTAATGCTGTTGCTATGTGTATTTGTGAAAAGGAAACAATAAGAAAACATTTCCTCTCGCTCCACCCTTCTAAAAAGAATAAATTATAGGATGTAGGCCCTCTTTTCAGCTGCATCATTCTTTCAGTCACCGTAGCTGAAAAACAAAAGAACGAAAGTTTTCATTGTTCAAAACAACATGCTAAGTGAACAAGTCATCATGGTAATACTGGGGAAGTGGAAGTTAAATTAACAGGGAGTTAAAATTAAATCATTCTTTCTCGACACCTGGCTGTCAATCCAGTTCCTACTTGTTTGGTTAAGTATTGTTTGATTCGGTATTGTTAGGGCCCACTGAAATAGTAATAGCATGTGTGTTTAACTACATACATATTGCTCTTGATGGCAGTTATTTCTAAAGCTATTTTTAAGAAAGAAAGAACTCTTCAGGAGACATATTCCCATTTCTTTCTCCTTAAAAATTAAAAAAAAAAAGAATTGGAGAGAAAACTATGGGGTACCATTTCTTGTCCAGAGGCTCCCATCATGTCAGGTTGTGCTCTACGGCACAGGCTAGTGACAGAGACAAATGTAGTGAAATAGCTGAAAGGTCAGGGATGGCCATAAAGTATCTTTGGAAGTGGCTTCTGTCAGGACAGATGAAGAACGAGAGAACTGAATCTTTTCAACTGCACACTGAAGTGTTTATAGAAGGCATACAGTAGCTCCGGCAATAATTCATTAGGACCCTGGTCAGTTCCAACAGTTGTTTTCTTCCTGAGTTCAGAAAATGTGTCATCTTTTTAAAGGGCCTTTTAAACACCACTTGAGTAAAGAAGTAATTCTGTAGCTTGTACACCTGAAGCACTAGTAAAAGCAGAGTGGGGATCTTCTTACAAACCAGGATGAACTGGAATATTTGAGATCCTGTTGCTTTCTGATAGTAAAGAAACAGCTGCCTGCCTGTTCGTAGTTGGCTTTCAGCTGACTGTCACAGGATGACGTTAGTGTCATTATGCCACATACCATGTTAAACTCACTAGGCAGGGGGACACGTTAACTCCACCTTTTAGTGCTGGAACTCTGGCTTTATATACTTCAGGTATGTAATTCCTAAGCACTGAGGGAATAATTGGGTAGTATTTAAGTGTAAAAATATTTCATTGGGAGAGGTATGCATGTTTCCAGGTGTTGATGTCGTGGCTGTATTTTTAGAGCAAGGATAAGGAAACCTCTAAATGTTGTTGGACTTCAATTTCCATCAGCCCTAGCCAATAGTTATGGATGATGGGACTTGTTGTCCAGTAGGATCTGGAGGACGACTAATTCTTCACCCTTGCTTTAGAGGGGGGGAGGGAGAGAAAATGTCCTTAACTGTTATCATTGTAGGTAATATTAAACTGTAACAATGTAGTGAACTTTAAAAAATATGCCATTATGATTGACATGAGAATCTGGAAGAAAACAGATGCTAAAGAGGGGTTTTTAACATTCATAAGAGCACCTATATAGTTTTTACAGGGTCTGTCATATATTTGATGTTCTAAGTTTGTACAGTGTCATTTATAAAACAGGTGTGCCTAATGACACCTTGTGGACAAGTGTGAAATGTCAGTTTATGCCTGGAGTAGCCAATAAGGCCTAATTAACTTCCATTTCTGTCTTTTGGTTTGTAATGGGAGTATTTTTCTGGTGTTTGTGATGACTAATAACAATAATATGGTCATGAAATAGGCCAGTTCATCATGATATGAACTTTCTTGTGAACCCCAGCCAAAATCTTTCCCCCAGTTTGGGCAGAATCTTGGGTGTATACAGAAGTACTGTAACATTCAGAATCTCCTGTTTTAGTACTATAAAGCTTTTCCCTGTTGTTAAATCCCTAGAAACCACAATTTAGATATAGCTGTTCTAAAATGTATTTGTTAAAGCATCTGCTTAATTACTGGTTAATGACCTATGACAATATTCTGCATATTGTGAAAGAGGTACGTGCTGTTTACAGTAAATATTGAAGTAACAAGGTATCACAGAAGCTAGTAAAATAGGCCTTTGCAGACAAGACGTTTTTCATGCATCTTTCTGATGCACACTTTCCCAGCCCTGGATACATTTGCATTGCTCTTCCCTCTCAGAAAGCACATCTGATGGTATTGCCTTGCCTTCTGGAATGCCATGCAACTGTAAAGGGCACCTGTTGGTTACTGCCCTTGAAGTGAATTGCAAAAAGTGGCACAGCTTTCTCTCTCTCTCTCAGTCTCCCTTTTCTTCTTCAAGCAATAATCTACCACCTGAGAAGTTTTTATAGGATGGGATTTTTTAAAAGGAAAAAAACTGGGAAGGTTGTGTATTTCGTTTCTGTTTAGAGTTTGCACCCTTCAGGCAGTATGGTCCAAACTGGCAAGGGTTCTGAGCAAGATGCAAACATTCTACTCCGTCCTCATTTCCCTTTCCACCAATAGGCTTAACTCACCTATTTGCTGCCCATTCCCTCCTCCATATGCACACACTATGGGAATAGGATATCACACAGTCATCTTTCCAAAGGGCATAGTTCAAAGTATAAAATACTGTTGGGGCATGCATGCTTTGTATGACTGTACAAAAATCCCCAAACTGTTTCTATTTGACAAGTTCCAAGTAATACTGATTCCTAGACGTTCTGAAAACCTCAGTATGCTTTGAATTAAACTTAAAAGATATCAGAGTGTATGTGTGTGTGTATTAACTGCATTAAGAGCAAAGACCTATCTTACGTTCAAACTGCAAGTACACGTCGTATGCTGGCTGTGAACTTTTCTTGAAAGTTTAACAGAATGTAAATCAAGAAAGATGGGGAAAGCAAGAAGAACATCTGCCTTTTTCACCTCTCTATGAAAAATGCACGGGAATGACAAAAATAAACACAGTCATTAGGCATGTTTCTACTTGTTTTTGAAAGTCCCTGTTCATTCTGTTTTCAGTGCAGATGCACAACTGGTTTGACTTAAAAAAAAAAAAAAAGACTTTGAAAACATACATGAAACAATAGCTACAAACTCTCCAATCAGAGTCATGGCAGGCAGAATCCTACATTTCAGTGTTTGTTCTTGTTCTGTTCTGTTAAGGGTATTTCCACTCTGCCGACATAAACTGCTTTAACAGAGAATGCTAGCAATTGTAGTTTTGCAGGAAGGGCAGGGACTTCTATCAGAGAAGTCTCAGGCATTGTGCAACTACAATTCCCATAATTCTTTGAGAAGCCATACCAGTAAAATTATGTTTCTGTAGTAGAGACAGGGCCTCAAGAGTTTAGCTGGTAGACTGTGGAGTATTTAGTGGGGTGTGTGTGTCAGCACAAAGAATTGGCAAAGCAGGCAGGCAGGCAACAGTATGATCAGTTGAATAATGCTAATTATAGACTCAAGCAGCTAGATGTCCTTTATCTGAAAACGTTTAGTATAACATATCTGAATACTTAAGAGATGTGTTCGTTTCTGAATAAGTTCTTCAAAGACCAGGTGGAGGATAGTTACAGGCATGGGAAGGATGCAGAAAGTTAAACCTTTGCTGCCTGCTCATGAAGCAATAATCCTTTCCATAAATAAAAATAAAATAAAGCAAGAGAGTTGCCTCTGGTCTTCCAGTATAAAAACAGTAGATAGTTACTGTGGCTCAAAAGCTAGTTAATTTTGCAAAATATTGAATATATTACATTCACTAATAATTGCACACTGTAATTTAAGTACAGTACTTATATTACTGTAGACTTGAGTAAAGGGAGAGGCCATACTGGGATGTTACGTTGTAGTTAATATGCCTATTTTCAAGTTAAGTACAGTGGATCCATAATGCAATTTTGTCCTTTCATTATTTTGGCAGACATAATGAAACTGGTTAGTAATGTGAGAAGAACATGACTCATTAGCTTTAACATGAATGTTTACTAAGTCTGTGGAACAAATGTCTTATATTCATCCCCCACTTTCCATTCAAGCTGCAGACACCAGTATTTTGAAGTCCTTATTCATGTTTCCTAGTTTACTGACTCTGTTGGTATATACAATATAGAGAGCAAATTAAAATTTAGCAGGCTTAGTGGAGGTGAAAAGAATGAGAGGAAAGCCCCTTTACTTAAGCACTGTATTGTAAAGGAGATACTGACAGGCATGCCTTTCTGATAAATAATGACCTTATTCCTGTTTTGGGGTGCATGGTTTAATTACTGGTAAGGAGGAAGCTGAAGTGCTAGTATATTCTACACTTCCCATAGTGACTCTGTTTTTCCTTGATCATATCCACATCAAGAAAGTTAAAGATCTACATACAAAGGTGATCAGTGACTATACTATTTAGACTTAAGACACATTTGGTGTAAGATTTATTTATGCTCACTGGGTAGAGCACATTTATTTATTTCAACATTTATATACTGCCTTTCACTGTAAAACAACAAGGAGTTTACAAGATAAAAGCAACAAAGCAAACAGACATTAAAACAGAAATACCACTGATATTCTAATAGAGCTGTTATAAGAAATCGCTTCTCGGAAACGACCTCACAAATAGATAAATCTTCAGGAACTGGTAGAATACCACCATTGCAGATGCCCACCATGTCTCTAAGGAGAGGTTATTCCACAGCATGGGGGCCACTGCAGAGAAACCCTTTCTCAGGTCACCACCAGATGCATTTCCAATGGGCACAGTGAAATTGGAAGGGCATCCTCCTACGATCTCTGTGAACAGACTGAAATGTGCGGAAGGAAGGAGGCACTCTGTCAGAGATCCTGGTCCTGAACATTTCAGGGCCTTACAAGTCAGTGACAAAACCTTACATTTGGTTCAGTAGTGAATTGGCAGCCAGTGCCTTTTAGCACAGATGCAATGTGTGCCTTGGGGGAAGCTCCGCTAAGTATCCTAGCTGCCACATTTTGCACTAGCTGCTGATTCCATACCAGCTGTAAGGGCAGTTTCATATAGAGCACATTGCAATAATTCAATCCAGAGGCTACTATTAGTGCATGGGTGACTCTGTCCAGGAAAGAGCATAGCTGGTACACGAGCCAAAAGTGGTAACCAGCACTCTGGACCAGCAAAGTCACCTGAGCCTCCAGTGACAAAGATCAAGCAGCACCCCAAGCTATAAAACATCTACTTCAGGCAGGGATGTGCAACTCTAGCCAGGCCCAGATCCTGAATCCATGAACCACTCACCTGCAGAGCCTCCATCTTGTTAGGATTCCACTCCAGCTTTTATTGGCCCTCATCCCGCCCACCACCGCATCCAAGAACTGGTTCAGGGCCTGCACTGTGACACCTGACTCAAATTAACAGAGAAACAGGGCTGTGTGTCATCAGAATTCCAGGATTATAAACATAAATATGTAACTAGCAAGGTAGATTTCAAATGTCATGTCTGCAGGCTTTATTGGTCTCTATTTCTCCACAGAAATTTCATTTATTAATGGGTATTATAGCATGTGATAATTGCATCTTAGTGTCGCATTCAAGTTCTGAGTTCATTTCTTCCATGCAAAAATCAGGCAGTTAGACCATTGGTCACCAGTGTTTCTCAGCTTTTTTTCCCTCTCTAATCTCCTAAGGCCACTTTTATAGTTCATTCACCTATAAGATCTTTGAGAGTGAGCCAGTACTCAAGTCATACTGCCAGGTGATCACAGAAACATAAACAAATTCTACTCACCTTTGCAATGCTTTTTGGTATGTGTTATTTCCAAAAGATTATAGTTTTGCAACATCACTAAGTGCTGAAATAAATGCCACTCTGGAGTCAAAGGAGGGTGGGGGATCCCTTGCCTTTACAGTGACTGCTTCCCTGTAATAACAATGTAGGGCACTTTTGTATCAAACTGTTTTTCCTGTGTGAATGCATAAACTTACTTAAATGGTTTGACATGTGCTCTTTTCCTTTCAGGTTATTGGAGTTATTAGCAAAGACATTATCCCCAAAGGAACACGCTTTGGACCCCTGGTTGGTGAAATCTATACCAATGGCACAGTTCCTAAGGATGCAAACAGAAAATATTTTTGGCGGGTAAGTAGGAAAAACTAATGGTTATGTGTAAATAGTTCATTAAATAAGCACCACTGAAAAGAAACCACACTTCAGTGTTGACACCTGCTTAAGTTGTGATGGTTGAGGTGGCAATATGTTAACAGAAATACAGGTGAACTGAGCGAACATACACTGAGTGAAATACAACTGAGTGAACTGAGAATGATAGAAAGCATCTTTTTTATTTGCCCTACAATACTTCATTGTTAGATCAGATTTTTTAAAAGCCCGCTGATTCACAATCCTATACAGTGCCAGTTTTTTTTTAAATCATCTATCCCTTAATTTCACTATGAACCTTACCCTAGGATGTTTCTCAGACTAATTAGTAATATTTCTCAATCTTGTACTCTGTGATGAATTACTTTTTGAAATACTGAACTATTATAATAAGCTATTTGTTTTCCATTGCACAAGTTAGTAGGGCCACTTCCTAAAATGCTGCCAAGCCTGTTGTCTCAAGATGCCCTTACTTAATAGTTGTGATAAAGTGAAATAGCACTTCCTGGCTGGAGTACTGGGCTTGGACACTCACTGACCAGATAGGTTTGAGCAAGGCCCTGTCTCTTAATCCAGGGGAAGGCAATGTGGTGCCCTTCAGATATTGTTGGACTCCCATCTTCCAAGAGCTGCAGCCAGCATGACCAATGATGGGAGCTGTAGTCCAACAATATCTGGAGACATAAGGTAGGCTACACCTGTCTTCATCTAACTTAACTCATAGGATTGCTGTAAGGTTAAAAATTCAGAAGTTGTTGGACTACAACTCTCACCATCCATGAACACTGGCTATGCCAGGACTGATGGGAGTGAGAATGGAAACACATCCAGAAAGCCAGACATTCCCCATCCTTGGGCTAAAATATCAGATATGTGCCTCTGTAATGCCTTAGGCAAGATGTCACTTCTTAGCGCAATAAATATTATAAAAAGAATTTAGCTTTTAAAAACAACAACAACAACAACACACACATCATTCTTTTTTTAAAAGGCTGCAGGAAGAAAATTACCGAAGACACGAGTGTCTAATGTCAAAGCTGTCAGGTTTCTTCCATTCTAGAGGCTTACTAAAGTATACCAACTTCAATCCACTATACCCAACCCAATCCTTCAACAAAAGGGCTGCATTCCAAGTATAAATAAGTTTTAATTTAGGATTCAGGGTGGGGGATATTTGCATAGCTTAAACCTTTGTGTGGCAGCAGCAGGAAACTGTCTTGTTGCATCTGAGTGTTTGCCACGTATCAGATCATTCCAACATCACATGTCATTCTGAAAGCTGGCCGTTTAAACAATGTTTCCATGTTTTCCTTTGTTACATCTTAATGATTCAATAGAAACAAGTGTGACTTGATTCTCTGTTCTCCTTAACTATTAGTATTTTTTCAATAAAATACACTTTAAGGGATCTCCTGCACTGGGAGATGCCAGTTGGCATCTGTCATCAAGTCCTTTCAGTGCTCACATCAGGAGAACTAAAGAAGAGTGCAGAGCTGGCCCTACCATTAGACAGAGTAAGACAGCAGCCTTAGGCGGCAGTTGCTAAGGGGCAGAGAGCAGTGGTGAGGTGTTGAAGGATAGACTTTTGTATGCCATGCGTCAGTACATGGAATGGAGTAGGGTGCCATTTTTTCCTTCATCTCAGGCAGGAAAATATCTTGGCCTCACCCTAGAAGCATGCATGCTTTCAGACTAGTCATTAGCACATTTAAGTAATTAAACAAATCTTACAAGAGGATTCTGACTATGTAACAGGATGTTATTCCAGACTTTCATTGAGGAAGCTAACATCATGCTTGTGTTATGTGCCTTCTGAAAAGTCTTGGTATTTACTTTTGTTTATTCTTTTGCTTCACGCACTCTCCAAGTAGAAAAGGTTCTTTGCTAAGGGCCTGAAAACAGTCTTGCACATGCAAAGGAAATTGTGGAAGATAATTTCCCACATGTCATATAAAAGACATCCTGATTTGGCTGGCAGGAACAGGAACATCTGTTGTATGTAAGCATAAATGTTCCATTCAAAATATACCCTCTAAAAAGAGAAGGCATGAATATGCTGTGCAAACTCCAGGGTGATGTCATTTCTTGTAATTGCTACAGTATGACTCAGCACATTTTTAATCTTCCATACGATACACGGAAATCTGGTGAGGTGGCAAAATAAAGTTTTATGAGGCCATTCGATCTTACTGCAGTGAGATGTGTGTGTTTTGAAGAAAGCAATACAGTAAATTCTACTAGCTCTGGAAAGATGACTGGAAGTCACTTGGTCTAACTTCGGAAAGTAGTTTCTATCTGTAATAGAAGTGTACATCAATGGAACTCAGTTCCTGGAAGCTTGCAAATCGGAGCTAACAAACTCCTCTTGAGTGCATAATTCTTCAGGCTTTGTTCCATCTTTCTCATAACAAAAACACCGCAAAATCTCTCAAGCTTCTTTGATGAAGCCACATGTATTTCCTCAGCCTCAAATGACAGGAAGTAAGAAAGTGATTCTGGTGTTTACTGCCTGTGTTAAAAGGCCAGCTTTTGTTGCTGCTTTTTTTTTAATGACTTCTCAGTCGATTCTTACATCAAACAGCATTCAGAAGAAATTGAACGTGCATGTCAAAAAGCACAGGGAAATGGTGCAACATTGCATTCGGACATGGGAAAACCAAACTGAAATTCTATCCCAGCCATTACACTAATCTATGGCACTAACTTCATGGGGATTTTATTTTTAAGTAAAACGAAACAGGGATGCATATTGTCACTGGCCCAGAGCCCTTTAGAACAATGCAGGAAAGAGGGGGGAATAAATATTTCCTTTTTGAACATGATGACTTGTGAAACTTTTTTTAAAAAAAACCTCACAACCTTATAGTTACCAGTTAACTATAGTTAACTGTGCCATAGTTTCAGTGGTAAACTGAAAGCAAGGCTACACTACAGTCTACAGGTACAGCTTTGTCAGGGATTTTCTATATTCACTTTCATGTTCTCAGATGCACACTGGAAAACAAGGATATATCGAATCAGTACATTATTTGTTCTTCCATCACATGCTGTAGAGTCATATTTTCTCAAACATACCAGCTGAGAGAGAAAAATATTTCTCTTGCTGTCACAATCTGGCCCGCTTCCAGATCTCCTGTTAGATATACGAAATACAGTTCACTTTACCCCACCAGCCCTTTAACAAAAGGGCTACATTCCAAGTATGCTCAAGTGTCACTTTAGGACTTTGGGGTGGTTGATATTTGCGTAGCTTAAAGCTTTGGGTGGTGATGGTAGGAAACAGCAAGTAAAGAGGCCATAAGGGGGGGGGGGGGAGAGACAAGGGCAAGGAATTGGTTGTGACATAACCATGCTAATCAGTCTTTACAAAAGTGAGTCACCACATTATTGCAAGCACACAGTCAGACCTTAAGTCAATAATACCACCCACTTGTTGACCAGCAGTCCAAGAGTCTTAAAGCAGAGGCACTGAATACTGAACTTTTAAGTAGCATGCTTTCATTTGAATGCTAAGCATCAAAATAACACATGGCATCAGAAAAAAGTTACAAAGCATATTCCATTTGGATGATCTCCTACATTCTATAAAGGGTACTTACCATCCACTAGTATATATCATTGCCTTTTTTTAAAAAAGGGTTCTTTTCCATTTATACCTTACATTTCTATCTTCCATTCTTTGCAGATATATTCTGGTGGTGAGCTTCTCCACTTCATTGATGGATTTAATGAGGAAAAGAGCAATTGGATGCGTTATGTAAACCCAGCACATTCTGTTCAGGAGCAGAACTTGGCTGCTTGTCAGAATGGAATGGATGTCTACTTTTATACTATCAAACCCATACCACCTGGCCAGGAATTGCTCGTGTGGTATTGCCGAGACTTTGCGGAAAGGTTACACTATCCTTCCACTGGAGACCTGGTGATGAATATAAGTAAGTAGATTACAGCAGACTTGCATGCAAATAATGTCTTTTGCCAATAGGTTGTGTGTCTAAAATATGCATTATACCTGCAGAATGGGCCAAACTACACACAAAATTTATCATGAAGTTTGCTATAATTTAGGGCCTTGACATGAGAAGATAGTAGCTTTCCCCCCACTGCAAATTGAAGGCTGCAAATTGGGGGCCTCTATCTAGATCAGGACCACAGGGATGACACCCTCCTGGTAACCAGAGTAGGTCACACAGCACACTCATGGTGGTTCTAGATCATGGCCAAACACTTCAGCAGAATTTGTTGTGAACGTAATTTGTTTCTAAATGGGTCATGAATGATGTAACGATAAACATCATCTCCATTCTTAGCTTGTCTGGAAATTCTTTTACCTCAGAACTTCTAGGTTCTCATTCATCTCACAAAAATGTGAATCAGCATTATTAAAATCCACTACTCAAAATGTTCAGCAGCATTTACTCAAGAAATTACTCTGCACGCCCACAGCTATTTTTCAAGGTCTCAGGGGAAAGAATTAGAATTAAATCTCTCAGGCAACTATTAGGAGGTCCACAAAAGAAAGGTTCTTTAAACTAGCTCTGGGCAGAAAATGATTCACTGTACATTTGCCGTTTATGTTGTTTCATTGAGCACTAGGTAGCTATACTGGTAAAAATGCCCCTCAGTTTGAGTGTAACTTGTGATGAAGATATGCTAACTTTACAGTTGATTTGTATGTATTAAGACAAGGAACAGCATTTTTTTGGCAGAGTGAAAACTATGGCTTAAATTTAGTTTATGAAGTCTGTGGAGTGGGGGAAGCAGGTGCTTTTTGTAGGCGAGGATGTAGGCTTAATAGGGATTTTTGCACAAATGACGCTGAACATAAAGCATATTGTGAAGGGACCACAAAAGACTCACTTCAGTACTTCACTGCATTTAGCGTGAACATGCTGGACCAGTATGTGAACCAGCAGAAACGTGCTCTGGTTCCTGTAACTTATCTAGGAGTGTTGTGTTTCTCTCTGATATTTATCTTGGTGTGTGTGTGTGTGTGTGTGTATACCACCACCACCACCACAAATGACAAATTAACTTCTTGCCTTTCTGACAAGACTTTGCCAGAAGGCTGATAGGAGCATGGCAGACTGTCTGTCTAATAGCTCCACATCTATCACTCCATTCTTCTGCTATGCATGTGGGCATACACACATCACTTTTCATCTGTTCCTCTGATATGTTCCTCTGAATTTTTTTCTAAGTTGCTGGCTTAATGAAGAGCTAGCTGATCAAAAGCAAAAATAAAAATAAAAATATAGGAAGATAACTTTCCCCTCCCAATGCCTCTAGGAAAATGTGGAACTAGTAAACTCTAGACCAAGTGTTGTATAGTGGTTAGAGTATTAGACTAGGGCATGAGAGATCAGGGGAGACCAAATCCCCACGCAGTCTTGAAGTTCATTGGGTGAACTTGGGCCAGTCACTTACTGGCCCACAGGGTTGTTGTGTGGATTACTAGGTATGGAGCCTAATTCAAAATGTTAGATTTTGGACAAGAGTAAGACTCACAGTAACAACTGAATCAAGAAGTTCAATGCTATCACTTTTGGGGTTATATATCACACTAGATGTGTTAATTAGTTTACCAGTGACAGTATATTTGTCATTGGTAAATTAATCATGACTGTTTCTTGAGAATGGTATTTTGGCTCACTACAAGTTTTAATGCAGTTAGCAATGTTGCAGCAATTATCACCAATCTGCTACTGTAAAAGGTGTGCCTACTTAATATTTGTTTAAACTCTGATTATCACTGATTGTAATTTTTGCATCTTATTACCATTCAGTTCCCACCTTACAATTTCCTCTCTTATGCCTAGTAAGATTTCATTTCCTGCATCTGAGGAAGTGGGTATGAGTCCACAGAAGTTCATGCCATAATAAATTTACAAAATTATTTGCTAAATCAATAAAGTCTTTAAGGAGCTACAATAGTCTTTTTTTTTTGCTTTTAGTAGCACCTCTTGTGTGTCTCACCCATAGTTCTGTTATTCATGCATGATTGCAAGGCACTCAGTCACCTTTTAAAGTGATGAGTGTTGAAACTTGTTTGTTTTCGTTAGAAGCAGTCGAGGGAGCTGGAACAGCCAAATCCTTTTGCCTTAGAAAGGTATATAGTAAGTTGCCTTGTTATCTACAAAGTATGCATCAGTTGCTACTGTGTTTTCTGTAATCAGTTTAATCCAATAATATACAAGAAAGGTGAGACTAGAACAAATGTAGCAGAAATGAACTGACTGGATCATGATAATCACCCAGGATTTAATAAGTAGCTACTGCGTTTATTTCTGTTGAGTTTAATGCTGTGCTAGTCCTTCCACCAATGCAAATACCTAGGAATGACTATTTATATGTGTGTTTTAAGGCAGAGGCTAATGACCAATGTCTGTAAATTGTCTTTATTGGCCTTAAAAATTCATTGCCTTGTTTTTATATTTCAGCACAAAGCCATGTTAATCCAAAGCAGCCAGCTAATGACAAAGATGAACTTTATCTAAAAACTGTTCCCAGAAGAGAGCACAGTGTGAAGGAAATCCTGAAAACTGATTCCAGTAATCCCAAAGGAAAGGAATTATTTTATAGCCACATTTATCCACATACTCAAGAAAAAGACTTGGAGGGCTTGAGAAAAAATTGTAGTCCTGAAAAGCCTTTCTATCCTCGTATTGTCTACCCAATCCGACCGCCCATCCCTGAAGATTACCTGAAGGCTTATAGGATTGAGAGGCCAAGTTACATTGCCCACTCGCCTATCCAGTCTTCTACCACACCAAGCCCCTCAGCAAGAAGTAGTCCAGACCAAAGTTTGAAAAGCTCAAGCCCTCACAGCAGCCCAGTTACAGTCTCACCCCTAGCTTCTATGACTCAAGAGCACAGAGAACCTTATCCTTACTTGAATGGACTCTATAACTCAGAAGGATTAGGGGCATATTCTGGGTATGCACCTTCAAGCCATCTCCCACAAGCCTTTCCCTACCACAAATTTTTGTTACCACCATATGGCATGAGCATCAACAATTTCAACCTCTTTCCAAGGATGTATCCTTTCTACAGCAGCCTACTCAGTGGAGGAAGCATCCCCAATCATATGCTGAACTCCTCTCCAGGACTTCCAAGTTCCTTGCCATCTGATGGAAGCCGACAGCTGCTGCAACCTGACCATCCAAGGGACTTCCTCATCCCTGCACATAACAGTGCCTTCTCTATCACAGGGGCAGCTGCCAGTATGAAAGACAAGCCATGTAGCCCAACTAGTGGATCGCCCACAGCGGGCACAGCAGCCACTTCAGAACACATAATGCAACCTAAACCTACCTCAGCAGTGTTGGCTGCCACCAGCAGTGAAGAAGCCATGAATCTTATCAAGAGCAAGCGAAACATGACTGGTTACAAAACCCTCCCATACCCACTGAAGAAACAGAATGGGAAAATAAAGTATGAATGCAATGTCTGCTCCAAAACCTTTGGTCAGCTCTCTAATTTGAAGGTAGGCCTTTGAAGGAAAATATCATTTCTAGACCTCATGGATAAACAAACAAACAAACAAAACCCCAAACCAATCTGGTTACTGTCTCTCTGGAATGTCTTTCTTAAGCACCTGTTTCTTCTAGGCTTTAATCACCAATGTTGATTTTAGTATAGTTTCTTGATATTGTGGTAATAAATTTTGAGGTTTAATAAACCTTTGAGGTTTAATTACCTTTTGACATTTTCAAATGATAACTCCATGCAACAATTGAGCAAGTTGATTTTAGCATGTAGTGGACATAATCTTTTCACTCTCATTCCTTGTGGGGCTTTTGTTCTGATAACTGCTAAGTGAGAGCATCCATGGAATAGCCAGATTTAATTTGTGTTCTTCGTTGGATCATCAATAAGTGCAAAATGTCCCTAGAAACTTAGAGAACAGTTCCACTGCTGCATTTTTTAAAAACATACTTTTTAGGGAGCCTTTTTAAAAGCTTATCCAAGTTAACTGTATATTGTGCAACTTTGGGCAAAAGTAATAAAAGCAACAGTGCCTGGTATTTTAGATACTCAATAATTAGATTAGGATATTTAACACACTATCTTGGAAGCTATTACGAAAGTATAATAAATGTTCTGTTTCTTAAAAGGTTCACCTTCGAGTACACAGCGGAGAAAGACCATTCAAATGTACTACTTGCAATAAAGGATTCACTCAGCTGGCTCACCTCCAAAAGCACTATCTGGTACACACAGGAGAAAAGCCCCATGAATGTCAGGTATGTCACAATCAGTATATAATGAGATCATGACTTGGGTGCAAAATAACTTTGAGGCAGACTTGAGCACACAACTGTTTGTTGCTGTCAGTTGTGGTTTTCTAAATGGAGATAAATGAAAAAGTAAAAAGACTGGATGACACTTTTTCAGAATTACTTACGCATTTTCAAAGCGCAAACTACCACCTTTCTTCTAAGGTTCTCATTCTCTCCTCCCTGATCAGGTCTGCCATAAGCGATTCAGCAGCACGAGCAACCTGAAGACCCACCTGCGACTACATTCTGGAGAGAAGCCTTACCAGTGCAAGCTTTGCACTGCTAAATTTACCCAGTTTGTGCACTTGAAACTGCACAAACGGCTCCACACCAGAGAGCGCCCGCACAAGTGTATCCATTGCCACAAGAGCTATATCCACCTTTGCAGCCTCAAGGTCCACCTGAAAGGCAACTGCCCTGTTGTCCCTGAACCCACCCTTTCGACAGAGGACCTCAACCGGATCAATGAAGAGATTGAGAAATTTGACATTAGTGACAGTGCAGACAGGCTGGACGATGTTGAGGACAACATTGACATGGCATCTATAGTAGAAAAAGAAATACTTGCTGTGCTTAAACGAGAGATGGAAGGAGCTACTCTTAAAGCATCGCTGCAGAGGAACCTGGGAAATGGGCTGGTTTCCTCAGGATGTAACCTTTATGAATCATCAGATATGTCAATTGTGAAGTTGCCTCAAGGTCATCCACTACCTCGGGTACCTATAAAGGTCAAGCAAGAAGCAGTTGAACCAATGGACCCTTAAATGCTGTGGGGTGTGCGTGTGCGAGAGAGAAGTGTGTGTGTGTACACATGTGCATACTTACATGTGCATTCGTATGTATGGCAAAGTGGTTTGTGTTGTTGTTTTTTAATTTATGACTTGGCAAGTCAGGGTGCCTGTAGCAGTTGCTTGTATATAGTGTCAATGCTGCAAAGCAATCTTGGCTTACAGTAGTTTATCTTACTCCATTTGAAAGAAGGAACTCCAAAGTTGTATTCTCAGGGCATGAAAAGAGGCAAGGACTGTGTATTACCTCTGCTACTTCCAAAAAAGACAATCTTTTATCCATAATCATTTTCCAGTAATAATTTATTATGCAATTTACCATTAACAAAGCAATAGATAGAAAATATTCACAATGATAGGAAGTTTCATTATAAGGTTGAATATAAGTGTTCATATATATATATATATATATATTGTCTTGTGGCCATTCTTTGTATAATTTCTTCCTGTGCATCTGTTTAGCAAATTAAAAACCAGCAACCTAAGATTGATGGGGAAGCAAAGGGGGGAATTTTACATTCCTGATTTAGAAATTAGGTTTTTGTTTTGCCAAAGGTAAATACTAGAGTTTCCTCCAGTTAGAACAGTGCTGTATAACTGAACAAAGTGGGTAGAAGTATGAAATTGCCCAAAATGTATGCCGCAGCCAAGAGGAAAACGTCATATTGGTATAGGGATAGAAAAGAGTGATGCAATGATTTTCTGTCTACAGCACCTCAGTGTCTAAGATGAATAGGAAAGTAAAATCATCTGCCAGAAATAATGCATCAAATAGGTTTTCTAAACAAACATGTTGCATACCTTGACATTGAGAGCAATAGTATTACAAAATTACTTATTTTTTTCCTTCTTACAAACTGTTTGTATACATATGCAAGGAATAATATCCCAAAGATGCTGTCTGAAAGGAGAGTATTGCTGAGATTTTTGCCAGTGAAGTACTAGGGGGAATCTGATTCCTAGGCTCCCTGGGAAAGATGTGCCAGATCTCCCCCAACCCCATTCCCTCTATCTACTTTCCTTGGGTAGAAGTTGCTAACAAAGTCCTTTCTTGGCATACTTTATTGGTTCCCCACCCTTTCCCTATATGACTCAAGATTTCGCTCAGTATTTGTATTAGTACGTTTTGTGGTTAATTTAATTAAAGATAAAAGGGGCATTGCAAAGTTGCTGAACAACAGTTACCTCATTGAGTGTGTCCAGTGGTGCAGAAGATGTTGTTTTATCTAATGCTTTGCTACTTTAGAGAACAAACCAAAATGTGCAGAGGAGAAGATAGAAGGCACATTCTTTTCTTTTTTGTAAATCTTTTTTGTTTTGCTAAGCCCAAAGATACCATGTCGGCATACAAGGTGTAGCAAAGAATACATGTATATTTATAGATATTTATGCCAATATACCATGTATGTGTGTGCATGCGTATATTTTATACCACTTAAGTTTGTGAGACAAACCTTATAATGAAATCTTACTTGCATAGCTTGCTTCACCTTCCAAAGGTATGACTTAACAGCCTCCAGCCCATGCTACTGTGCTAAGGAAATCAGTAATTTAATTCCGAGTCTTAATCCTCCAAACCAATACTCACAAACTATTTGTTCACATATTATAAAATTCCCACAGAATTCTGTGAAGATTATGTGGCTGAGTCTTCTATCCCTCTCATATTCTTGCAGAAGACACGTCTGTGGGGGGGGGGGACACTTTAAGAAATCGTTGCTGGGGGGAAAAACAAAATCTCACTCACCTATGTATGGTATAAATATAATACAGAATGGTAATTTGTTTTTATTGCGCAGTCTGTTGACTGGATCAATAAATAGATTGATTGAGATAATACAGATTGGTAAAGGGTAGGAAGAGCTGTTTAAAATGTCGAGTGAAGTCTGCCATTGTTTCCTCTGCTTCTTAAAAGGTGATCGCGTGATCACATGTACGTAACGGAGGGGAAAAATTACAGCGTTGTTACACCCTGTTCTACTGTGTGTATATACATTCCTATCTCAACATAGTCTTAAAGAGTTAGACTGTTTCAGAAATGATATCAATCTAATGCCTTCTTATTTAAGATACCAAACATATCTCTGGTCTAAAAGTAGCTCAAGGAAAACTTTAAATATAGCTTTTTTGAAGGAAGGGCTACTGTTCATTACATTTCTGCTCCCGTAAATTGTGAGGCAAACATATTTAAATGTAGCAATGTTTCATAAATGTAGGATTTAACTGTAGGATAAACCAAAGTACCACTACTATGACTGGACACACTGTTGCTTTTATTAATTGCCTGTAGTGCTTTCCTGTATTTGATACAAAATTTACAAAGATTTATATGCATCAGCTTTAAAATTTGCTTCCTTTATGTCCAATCTTCTCCTCTCAGTTTAGGACCTTTACATGTGAATGTAGCAACAATCAGTGTTGTTTTTTTTAAAGAACAGGCTCTGACCAAAGTTAACAGGCTTTTTACTTTGCTAGAACAAACTATCTTATGTTTACGTACTGGTTTACATTGTTATTTATGTGCAAAAATGTCAAAATGTAAATTAAATATAAAATGTTCATTGCTTTACCCAATGAGTCAGCTCCATTTCTTAGATAACTTGTGGTATTTCATTTCCACTTCTCAGTAACATAAGGTATATGACAGGTGAAGAACGTTTCTCAGCCGGATGGTCACATTACCTTGGGGGGACGGACTTCCTGAAGTCAAATGCCAATGGGTGGATGAGACCACAGACAAAAGTGTGCAAAGCAATGGGTGTAACCTTTGCCCTGTAGCAAAACTTAAGAGGTTTCCCCACATAGCTCTGTCCAGGCAAACAGAAGGCACTGTTATAGTGTTTATTTTATTATTTATTGATTTTGTATACCGCCCTTCATCTGAAGATCACTGGGTGGTTCACGACATAAAAATACAAAATGAGAACACAAAATGCATCACAAAACAAAAAGAAACCAATAACTCTGCTCCCACAAACACATTTAAAAGGCCATAGAATGTTAACCAGCCAAAGGCCTGGTTATAGAGACATGTTTTTGCCTGGTGCCTAAAGATATGTAATGAAGGCACTAGGCGAGCCTCCCTGAGGAAAGCATTCAACAAATGGAGCCACTGCAGGAAAGGCCTGTTCTGATGTTGCCCCCTTCTGGGCCTCTGGATGGAAGCACCGAAAGAAGGGCCTCAGATGATAACCATGTTGGTTTATAGGGAGTGAGGTGGTCCTTGGGGTATTGCAATCCTGAATAGGCTCCATGAAGTGGGCGAGGGTGTTCAGAGACACTCATGTCAATGACGTGAGCCATTTGGATGTTCCAGAGATGGACCGGGGCTTTGACAGAGGTGCCAGTCATATCAACTGGAAAATCCCCCAGAGCCATCTGGAAGCCCATTGGATCCATCAGCCCCCACACAACTGGACAGAAAGACTGAAGAGAAAAAATTTCTATAGACCCCAGCAACTCTCCCTTCCCCAACCTTCAAGTCTGACAAAGTTCTGAGTACCCAGGTGGGCACAGCCAGGTGAGACCAATTCCACCCTGCTCACTCACCCAGGTCTCGGTGGTACAGGCCAGATCGGCCGCTTCATCCATAATCAGATCATGGGGGTGTTACTCAGAGCCAACCTGGCATTCAGCAACAGCAGCTGCAGACCTGAGTTCCCCAGATTGGAGGAGGGGCCTGTTCAAAGACACATTTCAATCACACACAAAGGAGGGCACATAGCAGGGCCCTTTTCCAGGACACTCCATTCCATTCTTCCCACCTTGAGGCTTCCACCACTCTGCCCCAAAACAGGCACTCAGTCTGACTGCTTGAGCATGGTCAGTCCTCATCGGGCTGTTTTGGGGCATCAAGTTGCTTCTTTAGGTTTTTAACTTAAATGGTGTTTTCGTTTTTCAATTTCTGCAAACCTTGGGGTTCCCCTGTGCATACTGATGCCACCTTCCCCTCCCCCAGTAGCCCCATTTTGGCTTCATTGCCATCATAAACAGCACTTGAGTTTGCTGTTAGTATATACAAGGGAGAGCCACAACAAAATCTTGCAGTGTGGAATGAGCTTCCACTCAAGACTTTCAGTCAGCAAGCTATTTCCTTTGTGAGGATATACAATTCCATGTCCTCTCACTGCTTTTCCATTCTCCCCTGCCGCCCAAAAGACACTTGGGGATTTTGTGTGTGTGTGTGGCCATTGAATATGCTCTGCTCTTGTTAGGCTGTATTTGGGTTCATTGCCACCCACCCTCACCCTTTATGGGCTTTGCTTTTCTAAAGCATTTTGCATGTTGACAAACCAGTCTTCTGATAACTTTGCTCTTGGTTATGCATTGTGCTTAAGTACTATAGACACGCCAATGGGCTTTCAGCATGCCAAGCTTCTCCAAAATTATTTATTTTCCTTTGAGAGGGGAACATTTGGAAGTTGTTACATTAGATACCTAAAGCCTCTGTGTCTCTGTATTGCAGTTTGGTTTCTACCTGGACAGCAATAGTCCCATATTCTGCATGCCAGACAAGTCCTGATACATTTTTAAGAAATTAGATGTGAATACAAGCTAAGTCTCAGAGAGTCACGGAGCATTCTTACTTCCTTCCCTCTGCACCAGTCTCAACTGCATAATAAACAGGACTTTTCCCACAAAGCTAATTCCACATTTGCTATTTCTATCAGCTAACAGCAGATCTAAAACAGGATAGGCCATGTGGCATCCTTTCCTATCTAAACTGGTAGAGGAATAATGTTCCTTTTCATATTGAGACACTCAACTCCGTATGATGTTTTAAAAGTATTCCTCTGTCCTCTTAAATTCATTTAAACATCTGTCTCAGGAATTTGAAAAACTGCCAACACAAAACTGTGGAGTTAAGAAAACCAGAACACCTTTGTCATAAATGTGCCAAATGGTGCATGTTATACTCCTATATTCTACAGGTTTTTTTATATAAAAAAACAACACACACACATACACAGGTACACATACACACACACACACCTGAGATTAACCATTACCACCATAAATCATACTTCATTACTTGGCAAAGAGAGACATTAGTGCTGGAGAGTTATGTCCTGGGGTCACTTGTAAGCTTTAGAAGATGTTTCATAAAACACATTACAGTCAAAAGGCAAAGTGTATTAGAGCCAGCAATCTCATCGGGCTGCAATGGGCCAGCAGCTGCTGCTTTTGCTGTTCTGTCAAAACTGAAGCAAGTTCCCTCTGAGAACAAAATCCACTGCCCTTCCTAAGATTAAAAGAAAGCAATTAATAGACTGATTGGACTTGGAAGGAAACACCCAGTATAAGTAATAAACACCACTGATAAAATTAAGCCCTGGCATTATCAATTGCCTCTTAACACTGCTGCAGGTTTCTACAACTCTTGTGGAAGATTCTTTATCACAGCGCTGTAATACAGATGCTTACTGGTTTTATAGATGCTCACTTGTGCTTTGCCAGTTATTCTTTTTTGGAAAGGTGTTTATATACCGAAGATCTGGGTGCTGTAAGATGGAAGGCTGTTGAGCATACATGGTGTCCTCAAGCCCCCTTTTGCTGGAAATAAGCTACAGATTCCTGCCTAGGGAGGAAAAGGAACCCACAATCTTGCTAGAACAAAGAGGACCGCCGTGCCAGCCCTACTAAAGGAGTTTCATACACGAGTGGGATAGTAGTAGTTTTGTGTGAAAAAGACATGCACAACAGGCATTTGAGGGCAGGGTTGTATCCAATGCTGGCTGTACTTAGCAGAACCATGGAAATGAATGAACATGACTAACTTGTTATTGTTCAGTCGTTTAGTTGTGTCCGACTCTTCGTGACCCCATGGACCAGAGCACGCCAGGCACTCCTGTCTTCCACTGCCTCCCGCAGTTTGCTCAGACTCATGTTTGTAGCTTCGAGAACACTGTCCAACCATCTTGTCCTCTGTCGTCCCCTTCTTCTTGTGCCCTCAATCTTTCCCAACATCAGGGTCTTTTCCAGGGAGTCTTCTCTTCTCATGAGATGGCCAAAGTATTGGAGCCTCAGCTTCACGATCTGTCCTTCCGGTGAGCACTCAGGGCTGATTTCCTTAAGAATGGATACATTTGATCTTCTTGCAGTCCATGGGACTCTCAAGAGTCTCCTCCAGCACTATAATTCAAAAGCATCAATTCTTCGGCGGTCAGCCTTCTTTATGGTCCAGCTCTCACTTCCATACATCACTACTGGGAAAACCATGGCTTTAACTATACGGACCTTTGTTGGCAAGGTGATGTCTCTGCTTTTTAAGACGCTGTCTAGGTTTGCCATCGCCTTTCTCCCAAGGAGCAGGCGTCTTTTAATTTCGTGACTGCTGTTACCATCTGCAGTGATCATGGAGCCCAAGAAAGTAACTTAAGAACCATTAATTTCAATGGGTCTCTTTAACTGGTAAAACTTAACCGGAGAAAACCAACAGTATTAGCAAGGCTACCAGACCAGCAGCAAATTTGTAGCAGGAGGAGTCATCCATATTAGCCACCCTTGGGTTTCTTAACGGGCAGACTCTAGATTTTTTGGACTACATAAGCTCCAACGAGCATGGCCAAAACATTTAGAGAGCACCAGGTTCAGGAAGGCAGTTATAGAGTATCTTTCAGTGTAGCTCCTGAGAAAACTGAAATGAGAACTCTCTTTTCTACTGAGGTAAAGAGTACCACAGTTGCTTCTTTGAGAGTTTGCTCATTGTTTATCCTCTTTGTGTACTCTTGCCTATCAAATGGTCAATGCAAAATGAAGCCAGGCAGCCACATGAAGCCTCGGTGCTCCTCTAGATATAAATAACTGACAGAATTTGCCTCATTTTTAATCAGCTTCCCCATCACCACCAGTAAAACACACACACACAATTATTCAAGGCCCATCTGAGCAGTCTTATTTGGCCCAGTTAGAAGAAATTTGTTTTCTCAAACTGTCAGCAAATTTGAAAGGTGGAAAGGTACATTTTTTATTATTAAAAAAAGTGAAAACTGGGCTTATGAACAAGCAGTTAAAATGCTGTGTGGTCATGAGGTTTTAAAACACTCTTTGAGTCGAGTCATATGGAGAATTGCTTTTGCAGGACCTTTGAGCTGGAGTGCGAGGCTCGTGTTCTAACCTCCCTTTACAAAAATGAGTGCATGTCGTCTCTGTGGGTGTGAAGTATCTTTGCTCTCCCCTACTGGCAAGTTTCATTTTGATTTGCCTTCAGAAACCCTGAGGACAATCTGTGCTTGACTTATCACCACAGAATATTGACAGCATGACTTCATCACAGATCTGCCCAGCAAAACCTAAAGTGCCTTTCTACAATAAAATTAAGTGAGTCAATAAAGTCAGTCAGTTTGCCAGAAGCTGCCTTGGAAGGTGAATTGTAATATGGAACCAAAGTGCCTTTTTAGTGCTCTGTCAAACTTCCAGCAATATTCTACCTTTTCTCTTAACATTGGTAACAACCAATGATGAGTAAGGAAACATCCTAGTAAGCCTTGTTATCGCCAAAACTCAGTGTATTTTTCAGTGGGCAGGAATGGGAATGCTGCCCTGTGCACTGGGCCTTAAGACATTAGTAGTAGTTGTGGTGATTGCCGTTGGCATCTGTCTGTCTGTCTCAGGAGACAATTGAAAAGTGTGCCTTCAGAGGTAAACTCAAACTGTTGGAGAGTTACAGTGCCTGCTGCTGGGGCAGATGAAGGTATCTGGTTGCTGCTACAGGTGCATCATCGCATTTCGTCTCTCTGCACTCCTCCCAGCGGTCATTCCTTCTCTGGTAACTTCTGTAGATACACAATCTGACTGTCTCCAGGCACTGTATTCGCCTGCCAGGGATTCCCACATAGTGGGGTTAATGTTGCCAGTCTTCAGGTCACGTTTGTAGACATCTTTGTAGGGTAGATTTGGTCTGCCAACGGGCCTAGTGCCTGAAACCAGCTCCCCATTGAGCTTTATTGGGAAGTTTGCCATCATCCATTCTGTGTACATGACCAAGCCAGTGTAGACATTGCTAAGACAAAAGTGCAAACATGCCGGGAATGTGGCTCAGAAAAGCACATCTTTGTTTGCTGTCTTGCCAGGTGATGCCCACAATCTTCCTGAGGCAATGCATAAGAAAGGCATTGAGGTGTTGCTCCTGGCGGGTGTAAGTTGCCCACAACTCACTTCCATAAAGCAGTGTGCTCAACATGCAAGCCTGGTAGACCTTCATCTAATAATAATAATTTCCATCATCTGCTTCTCTTTCAAACTGAGGTCCCTATACTATGATTCATCAATGATTTCTTTATCTGGTTACTCTTCTTCACATTCTTCCAGTTCAAGAAACCACCAGTAGGTTCACTTTATCCCAGTTCTGTTGATGGGAACCGGTGGCACTTGAGATGTTTCTTGAGTTCCAGTTCCCAATAGTCCTAGCCAGTGTGGCCAATGGGTAGGGAGTTGGAGTTCAACAACATCTGGAGGGTCAGAGGTTCCCCATGACTGGGATAGGGAGAGAAATAGGAGCATGTAAGTATTGTCTGTTTCAACCTGCAAAGGTTTTGACTCAATCAGATTGCTCCAAATTCAATCAGTGCATCTCCCATAAATTGCTGCTGAAATCCTGTAGCTTTTTAACCTTAGGTGTTTAGTTTAGGCCAGGGTTTAGTTTTGTCTTCTTGTGCTATAGTCCCTCCAGATAGCAATAACGTGGCAACACTGGGAAAGCATCACAGAAGAAACTAAAGCAGAAGGAATCCACCAGCAATGTACCAGTATTGTGCCAAGAACATTTTGCAGAAGATACCTGGAAGAAAACACCAATCTGGAGGGAGCCCTGGACTTCTTCCGTACAGGACAACTGCTGCTAGACTTCTTGGGACTCTTAAGCAAACTTTTCAATGCTGATTGAAGTGAATATTGGAGAAGATTTTGACTCTCAGGCAGTGAACTGGGTATTTTCATCTTTTTTAGTTCTACATATGGGCTCCAGGCTGAAACAGACACTGTCCTCCCTCCATTCCTCCACCCCTCCATCACTTCTCCAAAATGCATTATCTTCACATCAAAACTACAGCTGGTCCTACAACTCATCCCAGAGAAACTTATTATCTCTCATCTGTTGCCAGAAATACTCCACGCCATTAGAGGGCTGGAATCTTCAAAAATGTGCTGAAACCAAGTGGCCTATCACTTCATGTAACTTAGGAACAAATGGGTATTGGACTGGACACTCATCTTTGTTCCTGCTTCAGATCTTGAACCACTCAAAGAAATAAAAGTTACATTTTCTTCCCAAACCAGAGATCATAGCACTGTTCTTTGAGAGGACGATGAAAGGGAAGCTTCTTTTTGCATTACTCGATTTTGCCTGACATGATATAACGAAATTGGAGCATCATTTTTTATTCCTACATATATTTGCCACTCTTGATGATTTCCAAATGCAGACACCTATGCTAATTTATTCACATGTTCATTCTGCATTCTGCGCCTATGAACTTGGATTACTTTTCTGTTGCTTTGCAATCCTTCCACTTCACAAAAACACACACAGATGGAACAGAAATCTCACATTCCTGCAAAATTGGAGAGGCGGTATTTTAAACGAGCTCTTGCTGACAATTCTAGCAAGCAGTTCTTTTGACAATTAGAAACTTCCTCTCCAGTCATACACCCTGAACAGCAAAAGCAACATCCCAGTTGCCACTCATCAGCTTTGGAACTAACTTCCTCCAAGTTTCAAAGAAGCCAGCACAATGCAATGTAATATGCTTTTACTTGAATGCTGGGAAAGTATGTTGATGATGCATTTGTGAATGTTATGTACCCTGAGCTTTTAGGAATAATGTGTGCAAAAATCCCAAATAAAAAAAAATACTGAACAATAACAAAGAAATGTAAGGCAATGGTAACGGCAATGGTAACAACAACCATTAATTGCACATTCTCAAAGGCAGAATAACTGTGTGTCAGACTGGCTCGATAAAACTTCCTCTCTACCTACCCTCAGCATTTTGTTATCTTCAAACCAAGTGTGTGATTGGTGAGGCAAACAGAAGATGACTACACATCTTGTTCTCTCACATTTGAAGAGCAATAACTATCAACCCTAGTTCTATGCTCAGAATCTCTTAACTTCATTCATAAGCTTGTATTGAAAGTGTGAGGGAAGCTAACCCTTTCCCCCACTCTTGAACAAGCTCACTTTTTGAGGAAGGCATGGTGGTCAAAGTGGTCTAAGAGCCATCTAATCCAAGTGAAGTGATCTCAAGTAGGTGGCTTCAGAGTTGCCTTTCCCCACTCACTTCAATTCTCTGTTTCCTGGCCTTTTACAAACTGATGTATTAATACAAGTGGTGCAACAACTCCAGTCATTTATCTTCCATTAGTTTATCTTGTAAGTTTGACCCTGAAGTAGGACTCAGGAGTAGAAATATTACACATGGAGATTGCACCCATTTAGCACCATTTGTTTTCTTCTCCCAGCCTCACTTGCTCACTTCACTTCTATGTGTGAGGGAGAGGATAATATAAACAGAGTGGAGCTCTTAAACAGATAGGTGCTGTGTTCACTTCTGCTCCAGGTGTTATTGCAGTGACACACAGTGAGTGTTACTGCATTAACTGTCAGTTGATTCCCTGTACACCCACACAAACACAAATTACTCCTACCGTGGTGACCTTGCCAGTATTTAGTAGGCCCTGGTGTTTTGTTTTGTTTTAAAATGCTTCCTGGTTTCTTCCATTATGTCTCTCCTGACTAATTGAATGGGCTCACCTCTTTCTCTTCCAACGCACAATTTGGTAACAATGGAAATTAAACTTTATACATATATTGGTTGCTGTTAAGAAGGAAAGTCCATTGGGGTTTATGGTGCAAAGTTATTGTTTTAGGGGTGTCTTTATCTTTTTGTGTGTGTGTGTGTGCCATTATATCCAGAACCCCTGGCCTACCTGGCAGCAAGTCAGTATGCCAAGCCCAACGTTCAAAGTCCAAGGGTCAATCCACACAAGCAAAGTCCAACAGTCAGGAAACACACTTCAGGGTCAAGCCAATTCCAAAGTCCAGCAGTCAGGATAGAGTCAGTTCCAAAGCACAGCCCTGTAGGGCTCCAAGAACACCCAAGCCAAGGTTCATCAACATGGATAGCAGACACAGCCCCTCAGCTCTGCTCCCCTTTTGTACTTTGCTGATTGCAGCATCTGGGCTTGACGAGGCAGGTGACCCTCACCTGTTCCAGTCCTGCTCCAGCAGAGGAATCACACCCCTCCTCCCAGAACTAGGGAGCTGGGCTGTGGGCCCTTGCTTGCCTCAACCTCCTAGAGCACCACTCCCACGGCTCCTCATACCTCAGGGCCCACTGTGTTTGTGGGGACTGGGGCCCCTCTGGCTCTGGTGATAGGTGCTGCTGCTCTGGTTTGTGCGCACTGACCTCCATCCCCTCATCATCCTCCGTCACCCTGTGAGTACTTCCTTCCCCATGCCCTGCTTGCCCAGTCTGCTACACCCCTCGCAGGGATCCTCTTCCTCCCCGCTGTCATCTTGCCAGTTCATGACAAATTACAAAATGTGCACGCTTTGCACATGTGTGCTTTGCAATTACAGTTTTTAAGAAGCAAACGTTCATTTTACACCCAGGGCATTGTTGGGATGTTAGGCCCACAAGGCCTAAGGCCCAGGCCTTTTGTGCCAGGCCTCAGATTGCCTTCTCCCTCTTTTTAACTTCCTTTGTCTTTTTTTAAAAAATATAGGGCAATTGGGAGTGCTACAGAGTGAGATGCATGTGAGACTTTAGCTATCACACACCCCAGGCTGTGTACACACATTTAAAGCACATTTGAACCCTATCCTTCTCAAAAACTCTAGGCCACTCCAGCTTGGTAAGCTCTGTGAGAGGTGAACTACAGTTCACCTAGGATTCTTTTTTTGGAGGGTGGGGATATATGCTTTAAATGTATGTTGTGTATGCGCCTTAATTTGCCCAGAAGCCAAGGCAAGCTGCAGAGAAACAGTCAGGACATGCCAGTTCTCCAGCAACCAGCCTGCTCTGCTGCCACTGCTGCTGTCCACCTCTGTTTGAGGCAGGTCCTATATGTAGAGAGGTGGGAGGAGGCCTAGGGGCAGGGTGGGAGTTTGGGTCAGCTGTAAGGTGCTTGGCAAGGTCTAAGGGGAGTGGCAGGGAGCTGGTGAGGTCTGGAGGGATTGTCGAGAAGGGGTTCAGCTACTAGTAGTTTTAATATGTACATAAGATCTTCTGAATAGGTTATGTGGGGTGGGGGTAGAGGGTCCACTCAACACACAGCATACCTTCCAAGTGCCCCAGAAAAAATGGGACATCCCATATTTTCAGGTGAAATCTAGATAGCCATTATAGGTGCAGCACTCTCACACCCCAAAAAAAGCACTGGGGGGGGGGGGGAGGCAGAATGAGGCCCAGGTCATGTTACTTGCCCAGGAGCACATCTTGGAAGGCACATGGCATTGGAAAATGTTAGATGGTATGACACAGTGCACTCAAACCAGAAAATCTTGTTGGTCGCCATATCTCAGAATAAGTCCTGACAGACAGAGTACGTTTTGCCCTATGACAGTCAACCTAAATGTGCATCTATAAATATAAACTAGCACGTGCAAGTTTTAATGGGCATTTGTACAGTGGGCCTGTACCCCAAGTGTTTGAAGTAATTTACCACACAGTCTCCCTACTTTATACCTTAAAACCAGGATTAACCATATGTTTGAATGGGGTATATATGCATACTCCACTCACCCCTATGATTGAGAATACATGCATACAGAACCAAAGCTTCAGAGATAAAAAGGTAAAGGTACCCCTGCCTGTACGGGCCAGTCGTGTCCGACTCTGGGGTTGCGCGCCCATCTCGCTTAAGAGGCCGGGGGCCAGCGCTGTCCGAAGACACTTCCGGGTCACGTGGCCAGCGTGACAAGCTGTATCTGGCGAGCCAGCGCAGCACATGGAAATGCCGTTTACCTTCCCGCTAGTAAGCGGTCCCTGTTTATCTACTTGCACCCAGGGGTGCTTTCGAACTGCTAGGTTGGCAGGCGCTGGGACCGAGCAGCGGGAGCACACCCCGCCGCGGGGATTCGAACCGCCGACCTGACAATCGGCAAGTCCTAGGCGCTGAGGTTTTACCCACAGCGCCACCCGCGTCCCAAGATACACCACCCGTGTCAGAGATAGGACTATGGCAAATATTTTTACCTTTCGAACCACAAAAAAACAGGATTTTTACAAACCATGATGAAGCAAGGAGGGACAAATCATTCCTTAGATATGAAACAAAAAACCTGTAACCTTTCCTTAAGGAAAGGTATCCAAACCAGAGACAGAGATGTTTACCAAGCAAACTCTCATCCATTGGGCTATACAGCACAGGTATAGCGGTTAAAGTTGACTAACAGAAAGATCAAAACCTGCTTCATGCCTTAACTGTCTCCGCTTCTTAAAGAATATTTTCACTCCCATTCTACTGGTCTACTTCTAGTATAATAGATGGGCTTGAGATGAATATCTTAAGGCAGTAGACTAAAGGGGTTGGGCTTCACTCCAATATCCAGGTTTAGTTCAGGGCTAGGGAACCCATGGTCCTCCAGCTGTTGTTGGACTACAACTTCCATCACCCCAAAGAACTGGTCATGCTGGATGGGGATGATGGGAGTTGTAGTCCAACAGTACTGGGTGGGCCAGAGGTTTCCCAAGCCTGTTTTAATGTTAAAGAAGAATCACCTCACCCTCCACTTTTAACCAAACTAACAACTGCATTAATTGTAAGAACGCTTGTCTGGTTTGTCCTTCCATTAAGTACTCAGGCAGATTACCAATCTACCAGGTAGGTAAATGTGAGAAAGCCTTGACACTTGATAAGACCACGGACTTTTACCACATATTAGAATGTGTGGCAGGAAAAACACCCACCCGCACTCTTATGTTTGTACTAATACAAGAAAGCAAGTAACCACATGGCAGAAAACCTGACCACATGACAGATCAGTTGTCAGTGTGTTCAGCCTTTGTGACATGACAGTGAGGCCTCCCAAGCTGTATATGGTTTTTTTTCTGTTAAAACTTTAATTAGCCTCTGGTAAAAGCAAAGTAAAACTGGTTGTTGCAGTCAACAGTTTCCTCACATGAATTAAGTGTTGGGGCCAAATGGGCTCAGCAGCTGCTCAAAAGGAAGGATGAGTACTTGTCAGTCCCTTAAAATAGAGCTGTCTATCAGGTTCTGCCTCTTAATTAACACGCCCTTCCGACAGGTTAAGCCAAATTTCTGCAATTAGACGTTCGGGAGGAAGGCCACTATATATTATTAACTTTATATGTAGGGTGTGTTCTGCCTCGTGCCTTCAGCCACACTTTGGCATTTAGGCCTTGCACAACAATAATTTAACAAGTCCGTCACCACATGACCTTCTGTGCATCCCTTTTACTTTATGCACGTTGATGTTGTACACAAAACCTACACCTAGAAGGCTTACCTGTCCTGAGATGGAATAAGTTGTACTAGGGATGTCAATCAATTCAAAAGTTTGTCATTGATCAGCCACAGGAGGCTTCTTCTTGTGCTCAAGACAGTAGTACTACTTATCTAAGCTTAACTTAGCTTAACTTGTCTTACAGGCACCTCTGGAGGAGTTCCATAAAACTGCAGAATCATAAAATTGTACAGCTGGAAGAGACCCCAAGTATCATCTAGTCCCAACCCCCTGCAATGCAGGAACCTCAGCTAAAGCATTCATGAGAGATGGCCATCCAGCCTCTGCTTAAGAACCTCCCATGAAGGAGAGTCCACCACTTTCCTTCATGAATTGATTGCTCCTGCTATTTTCGTAAGTCATTTAGAGGTGTTAGTAAGCTCAGAACACAAGAAATGTGAAGGTTTTTGTTGCAGTGGTGCTTTATGGCAGCAGCTTTGGAACTTGTTGGATTTGGTTACATCCATGCTGAGTGTAGAATAAGAACAAACCAGCCATAACAAGATGGGTCACACAACACAGATAACCTTGGTCCCCCCGGATTTTTCCAGAGAGTTTTGTATTTTAATACAAAGTTCTTGATTTGCCCAAGGAGTGTCTCCAAATGCTATGCAGTTCTTACAACACAATACTTTTTGACTCCTTGTCAACAGTGCCAGAGTCTGGCCTGGAGATTCCATAGTCTGGCTCTTCTCCAAATAGTTCAATCACCTCTTAACCGAGAACCAAAATAAAGAGCTTGGAGTGAAATGTGTCAGATTTAACAGTGATTGTTTTAAATCTTTTAACCCACACAATTGGCTTATGTTATATTCAGGGTCCAAATAATCTGATTTCTCTGTTGGCCTTGTATTAGAAAGCAAGGGCCCTTGACAGTGAAGTCAAGTCAAAGATACAATTTAGTCACCTGCACCCCAAAATTATGGTGACAGATCAAAGGATACACACCAACATAATTTTCAACTCTTTGGAACAAGACAGAATCAGCATCAGTCCTGCTAATCCTTAAACGTGCCCTTAACATCACACTCCCTCTTGGGCTTCTCCATCTCCCTGTGGCATATGTTTGACCCATCTTATTGCTCCTTGTCCTAGATTGGTGCGGTGTAATTCAGTGGTGTCAGTCTGATGGCCATCACACCACACCCAAAACACTTCTGGGCTTCGGCTGTAAAGCCCATTAGTTAAGAATCTAGTTGAACACCCTCATTCCTCATTCTCTTCTTTTTCTTTGCTGACACCATTTTGACATTTACCTTTGTCCATTGGCATCATGAAGCTTCTCCTCTTCCCATTTTTGTTTTCTAATAACTAATCTACAACACAAACACTTAGAGCATATGCATACATTTAATAAAAATGAGAAGGAATATAAATCGGGAGGGAAAAGGTTGGGAAGGTAAAAAGAGGTGCTGGAGAAGGGGGTGATGGTGAAAGAAATAGAGTGCCTAGTGGAAGGGGACTGCACAACAACCGACAAGGAGGTGAAATTGGTATTCCAGAAAAGCAGGAAAAACTGCAATGCTATACACAAACACTGGGGAAGAAGGAGGAAGTCCCATTGCACCCAGTCCTTCTGTGTAAATATGCATAGTGTCACATATGATAGGGGCAGGGAGATAATATTTGCCCGCCGACCCCAAGATGTTGAAGAAGTGCAATTCCCCTTAGTCCTAGCAAGCATGACCAATAGCCAGAGATGGTGAGAGTGGTACTTCAGCAACCTCCAGAGCATCAAAGGTCCCTCACAGCTGATCTATATGCCTCTGAGCACAGGTAAACATGGAATAGCTAACAGGATGGAAATGCTGTTAATCTAAACATAAAGGTAAAGGGTAAAGGGACCCCTGACTGTTAAGTCCAGTCGCGGACAACTCTGGGGTTGTAGCATTCATCTCGCTTTACTGGCCAAGGAAGCTGGTGTTTGTCTGCAGACAGTTTTTCCAGGTCATGTGGCCAGCATGACAAAGCCACTTCTGATGAACCGGAGCAGCGCATGGAAACGCCATTTACCTTCCTGCTGGAGTGGTTCCTATTTATCTACTTGCACTTTGGATGTGCTATCTAACTGCTAGGCTCCCACGGCTTGCGGAGAACTGCCTGTTCTGGGGGCTGGGGTCGGGGGAAGCTCGGGCTTTATTCCCCCCCCCTTTATTTCCCCCTCAAAAAATTAGGTGCGTCCTATGGGCCGGTGCGTCCTATAGGGCAAAAAATACGGTAACTTCTGTATTTTGTAACAAAGAATACTTTACCTGTGTTGTTTTTGCTGTAGCGCTGAACGATGCATGAGTGAGACCTGTGATTACTGTTAAGTGAAGTATTTAAACTTACTTAATGTTGTAGTCAATTCACTGTGAGAGGGGTAGAGGCGGGGGAGCACAATCATGGGTGTTTAATACTCTAACAACCTATATTTCCCACACTGTGCAAACAATGCACGTATGTCTCTCTTGACTAGACAATGAGTCAAGCATCGCACACTTTTTTTTTTTTAATTCAGGCAATCAGGCAGTCATGCACACACATGGGACATCAGAATTAACTAGTAGTTTCCAGCAGTTTCCTCCTCCCCTTTCCCAGTTTTTCTGTTTTATATTTTTACTCCAATTGGTTTCAGTGGAAGGGAAAATAACTGCATGAGTTCCAGTGCTGGCATCGTTTTCCCTCCCTTGTCAGGGGCATGCCAACGGCACAAGACCATATTTTAATTATCAGGATCCGGCTTCTTTTCTGATCTGCCACTCACATACCCAGCACTTTTTCTTCTACCATTGTCACAGGAGGATCAACAACATCCAACGGCCCTCAGCTGCCCTCCTAAGAAGCTGAGAATTGCTTCCGAAAATATCCAGAACTATTAACTCATCCTCCCTACAATCCCATCACCTGCTCCCTTTCCTGGTATCCACAAACTCATCTGTCCCTGGCCTCTTTGTGACATCATGTCCTTCCACTCCTGTCTCTCTGCCGCACATGCCTGGAACCACCGCTGCTCATGAAATCCTTTCATAAGAACATCAGAAGAGCCTGCTGGATCAGGCCCAAGAGCCATCTAGTTCCAGGACTCTGTTCTCACCATGGCTAGCCACATGTACCAGGAAGCCCACAGGCAGAAGCTGAGAGCAGCAGCAGCAGCACTCTCCCCTCCTGTGCTTTCCTGCAACTGATATCAGAAGCATATTGCCTCTCACAGTGAGGGCAATACATCCTTATCATTTCTCCCACTTCACTGTAATTTACCCCATCCCTACTAATAATTTCTCAAGCTCCCTTGTCTCCCATTTTGTTGCCCACTTAACACTGATTGGAATTACCTCTGGGAAGGGACCATGTCACTTCTAGCTCTCTGTACGGCAACTAGCACAACACAGAGCTACAAAAAATCCTGAATATGAATAGTAGCAATAGCTGTTGACTAACTCTCACCCCAGGTTTCAGGGCGCCCTTGCGTATCTGCCACAAGGTGTAACTTCCTACTCATTAAAAGTGAAGTTCTTTCAGAATCTGCAGGTGAAGGGTCATTGCTCATTTGAAAGATTGTAATTAAGTAATAGAGTTTCTCTTAGTCGTGATTATGATTCATTTTCCCTCACACCCCACCCCTTTTTCACGCAAACACTTAATGCCAGAGTTGATTCCTGTTCCACCTGCATATACTTGTAAGTCAAGGAACAAATGGGAGTCTCTGTTCTGTAATCACTTCTTTGGAAGAAATGTGTTGTAGTTGATCATTACCACCCTGACCCCCACCCTCCACCCTTTACAGTTTGGCCACAATCCAGCCCAAATTCAACACTTTTGTTTTAAAAAAAATCAATCACTTTTTAATCCCATTCACTTTAATCAAATGCACAACAATTCCATCCACTTGACCAATGTGAGGACAGGATGCTGGACTAAATGGGCTATTGGCCTGCTCCAGAAGGTTCTTCTTATGTCCATATATATATAATTTCAAAATTAAACAAATAAAAGTGTTGTGCTATAAACCACCATGGAGCATTTAACTCCCTATGGGTGATCTAATTTGCATAGAACATATACTTCTCAAGCTTGGTTTGGGAAACCACTCTAGCCAAAGGCACAGGAACACACCCTTAATGGTGCATTGCTGTTTTGGGAGCGGGGGTGGGGGGACCCCAGAAAGTTGCACAAGATCTAAGTGCTTCATTCAGAGTTGCTGCCTGCCATTTAGGGTTAGGTGTTTACAAAGCTTTCATGTTGGTGTAGGTGGAACTACACATAATGTCTAATACTAAGGTTGCTTAAGCATTTTATTCTGCCTTTAGGAGGAACAAGAATTACTTCACTGAGTACCTTTTCAAAATTAATTAAGTTTTTATTTTTAAAAAAACTTTTTTTTTGTTAGTTACAAAATTACCCAGAAAAGACACACCCATCCAACAGCCCACAGAAGCGAACCAGAAACAACATAGCCCACTTTTTCATACAGAATATGAAGACAAACTGCAGGAAAGAAATTGGAATAGACAGGCCTCATTCACATGGCATGCACATCACTTGATTTATGCATGTTCATTCAGAAGTACAACTGGTGCTATTTTTCAAGAAATAGAGTTGCCGGAACTCACCATGAACATCTCCTTCATTCTCTTAGAATGGCAATGACGCCCACCTGGGAGGTGCTGGAAGTGAGTTCGTGTGAGTTCCAGCTGAAAAAAAGCCCTGATTACAACCCAGTGGTTTCCATGGGGTTTACCCCAAATAAAATGTCTTTAGGATTGCAGGCTTCCAATGTGATCCTATGCATGTCTATTCAGATGTAAGTCCTGTTGCATTAAGGATGCTTACTCCCCAGAAACTGCAGTCTAAGGTACCTTTTACATTTCCTGATCACAGGGTGGCTTGTAAGACTCCCGTCAGACCACATCATTGAATGTGGCAAGGTTGGAGGTGACGGAAGTGGCCTCAAGCACCCTTGACCAGGGCTTGAGAGGAGAATTTTCCCCATGAGATGCTTCCATAGGCAGAAGAGAGAAGTAGCAATTTCTGCCTCTTCCTCCTCTACCTAAAGACTCCATAAAAAGCTGATCTGGAGTGTGACCCACTGGAACAGGGCGGGAGGTGGTGGTGGGGGTGACAACAGGGGAGGCAATTGACTCAAATCCTCCACCCATCCCCTTCCTCCAGCAGGAAAATGGAAGAAGTGCTTCCTGGAAGGGTATGTCTGGATCCAACCCATTACTACTGGCAGCTGAGCATGTGAACTAACTGTTCAGTTGAAAGCATAGCTTTGAAAGCAGGGTGAGGGATGTGAAAGCTGTGTCCAGTGTTGTATCTATGGAGGTCTATTTGCATAAGGAGCTCCAAGTTGCACTTATCATATATTCAGCACATGTATGTGAACCCGCCTGCAGAACAGAGAATCCAAGTGTTATACATGCATGTTTGAACCAGTCTTGGAAAATGGAGGACCAAATTTAAGGGATCCAACTCTCTGATAAAAGCTTTCAGCACTTTTCCACATTTTTCTGACAAGTGAAACATACATTTCCTCCAGATTCACTTTGAATTCTTAGTTCCATCCCTTTTCATACTGGGTGGCACCAGGTGATAGAAAGAAAAGTGATAAAGAATCATAGCTGAGCAAACCCTTCTCGGTGATTTATAATTACTATGATCTTTTTTAGAACCATAGATGAAAATTAAGAATGACTTTCCATAGCCCTTGATGTTAAGAGTCATTTCCTCTAACATAAAAGACATGAGCTAAAAGGGAGCCCTTGCTTGAAGTGGCATGACTTGAAAATCAAACTCATTCACCCCGGTGAGTAACAACACTACATCCTTGGCTGCCAACATTAAATTTACACAGGCAACTTTCTATTGTATGAAACTGATGAATCACGTGTTCTTCTATTGTACCTTTTTTTCTTCCATGGTTATTATGCTTTCCTTTTCCTCCTCTTTTCAGTTCTTCTGAAATATGATTAAACACTGATTATTGTGAAGACTCCACCCCACCCCCTGGCCACCAGTCTCTTCCTGATATCCTCTTCCACAGGGTTTGCACTGAAGTAGGAGGCCTGAAAAGCAAGCATGCCTAGACATATAGTTTCCTGAGGGCAAGCCTTCAGATGCTCCAGAATGTCAATTAATATAAAATGGAACCTTTATGACCACCACAAAGCTGTTATCTGCCAAAGGATAGAAAAGTAGCCGTCAACCAGCAAAAGAGGGTATCATTAGAAAAACCTGGGAACATTTAAGCTTGATTAAATTGTCAGCAATGTTAAAGAAAAAGGATAATTACCAAGAATAAATTAAGTCAGTTAACAGCCTATGCAAAAAGAGAAGCCATTACTGCTTTACATTTTTCCAGTTATAGTTGCAATCGTTGCTTTACTTCCCCAAGAGGATGTCCTAGACTGTCTTCATATGACAGTGTAGTAAGAGTTATGTCTCCAGCGTGAGTCTTCCTGGAATCATCACGCTGGTGAGACGGGTTCCATGCCTTGATGCTCATGCATTAGTTACCCTCCCCTTTTATTTAAGAAAAACCACATGCCAGCCACAGCCATTTGCCTACTCAGCAGGGGGTAGGCCTCGGTTTCCCCAGCTGAAAACAACTCCCACCACTAGCAACCTCAGCCTTATCGGAATTTGGTCCGATAATCTGGGAACGTGGAGTTACAGGGCTTTGAATTAAAATGCCCTCTTAAAATGGTTTCTGAAATCTGCTCTATTTACGAGTTGTGAAAAGTTGCCTCATACTGTCTAGTCATAACATTAAACGCCAGAGACAAAATGCAGAAAAGGGAATTCCTTTCTTCACAAAAACACTCGCTGCGTGCTTCTGACAGGCCAACTGCTTTTGAGTTAGGACATGAGCTGGCATGGCACTTTTTGTTTCAAAGGGAGACAGAAAATGAAAGGGAATTCAAAATGAAGCAGAGCAAATTTATGTTCTTCAATGGGGATACAGGAATCTGCGCATGTTTAAAGCAGGCTTTAGTGCCACCATCCTTTGCAAACACTGTGCGCGCATTATCTAAATGATACCGAAATCCAGATGCAAGCTCTCAGAAATAGAAAACCAAACTATTTTGGAGAGCGTGGGAAGTTAAGAGTCAGTTGTTCCTATTTATTAGTAATTATTTTCAGCTGTGCTGGCAAATGATTAAAACAAATTGCTAGCCTTTAATGATACATTGTATTTCCCTCTTTTTCTTCAGCAATCAAATGGAAATTATTTCATCAGTAGAAAAGTGATATACTGTACCTGATGCTGGAGAATATTGGGAAAGGGAAACAACATGCAAAGTCACCTTTTGGCATTAGGGCAATTTCCATTAAATTCTTGGGGAAGGAATTCAGCAGATGATGCGGACATGACTTGCTATTTGGTTATTATATTCTCATTTACATTCTTCAATCACTACTGTGTTTCGGGATGGTTTTCTTTTTTAAAAAAAGAAAAGCTGCAGAGTTATCTGAGCAGGGGGAACTCTGTATAACTAGAAAATTGTGTCTGGCCTTAATTTAGTTAAGGAGATAGGCAAGCTTGTTTCTGTGCCCCATCAGAAATGGCAGGCACAAATCCAGAGTGCCTCTGACTGCACAACTGAAGCAGGGTGTTTATTCGAACATTCCTATTCTTATGTGCTAAAATGCAACATTTTATGCACAGCCAGATTATGACTATTGTCCTAGGGATAACAGTATGCTTTTCAAAGTCTTTCTCTGAACCCCTTAGTTCAAATAATGTGTAGCTCCAACGTAACTTTCTCATTACAATTACTTGCAAAAGATGTTAAGGAATCCATAAAATAAATTCATACAAATCAATTATCTCAGAATTACTTTCTGAGAAACTATTTCAGTATTTCCATCTAGTGAACAAACCTGTCTGACATTTTAATCAGTCCACAGAAGTAAACATGCTTGGAAGACACATAGTATTCCATTCATTGTAAATACAGAGGAACAATCACCTTGAGGCCTAGGAGAAGTACTTTTTATTACAATGGCAGCAGAATGGTATTTACATTTTCCTGTTTGTACAATGACTCTCAGTGCTTTGCTTTATCATTATCAATAGCAGTCTTTCATTAATTGCACAACAAGCAGATAAAGTAATTATTAATTTTCCATTTCCCGACCATATTATTTATAGGGCCTTATTTTTGTTGCATTAGGACACAGCAAGACAGCATTTATTTATTTTAAACAAGGCCCTGTCAGAAGGCTTACAATGCAAAGACTATTGGTCAAACTTAATATAAAAGTCGCCATACATTTGAAGAAAAAACATGTTCAAAACCACCCAGATTGAATACTCTGTGACTACGATCCTATGCACTACTTTACTATTATTATTATTAATTGAATTTATATACTGCCCTATACCCGGAGGTCTCAAGGTGGTTCACAGAACAAAAATACTTTTGGATATCTCCTGGACTTGTTTACATTTAGTAGGAGTTTTCTTGAAGTCCATTTTAAACAGGAGGCCCTGCCTACAGCTGCATGGCATGTCACAAAATGGTTTTGTCATTTTTTCCGAGTTCCACAGGAATTTCTAGCAGGCATCAAAAGTAGGGCTGCTGCTCAAGAACTGCGTTAGGAGGCTGTGCATGTGGACCTGGGGGGAAGTGACTGTGATCCAAGTAACTTTTCCTTATTAGCCACTTTACCAGTGCATCACATGTATGTTAGAGGTGAAATGCATACTACATTAGATTAGAACTGCTATTCTAATCTAATGCACATATTTAAAATAACAGTGATCTTGGGGGAAAAACATGCTCTTTACATGTATTTATACTTACTCCAAAAAAACGGGGGAGGGGGTGTATATGCGTGTGTGTAATATATCAGGAATTGGCACCTGCTTGAATTTCCCCATCTCTTTTGTTATCTCACGTTTGAGATGTGATCACGAGTATATGCAAGTTAAATTTCATTTTGCTGTTGTATAGTGTAGGGTGAAAGTGACCACTAGAGACTTGGATGCTGTAATTGAACCACAACATTGGCCTACTTGATTTTTGTCTTGAGCTACTGTATTAAGTGATATCAGTTATGGCTACTCTGGTTTAAAGTATCATGCTGAGGACTCCATGAACTATGCTCTAGAAGGACTCAGGTTTGGGGATAAAGTTCCATTTATGTTCTGATGAATAGGCAGCTGCATTTTTTGCTAAGCAAAATGCCAACCTAAAAGAGTCAAATTTCACTAGTTCAAAACACTTTAAGGCAAATGATGGAAGGAGACACACACTTTTAATCTCATTAAAACAGATGTTATCCTCCAAAGCATTCTTAAATCATGAGATTGTGCACACGTGAATTCAGCTACCAACCATCCATTGGTTGCGCCACCAGGTGCAGAGCATTTTCCTATATGCAGATGCAGCTTGGAACAGGACAACTAAATATACGCCATCTCAAGCTTACACTAGACACATAAAGATGCAAACAAGACTACATGGGAGAATCTTCCCTGAATGGCTACAGGGAACAAATAAATTGCCCTTGGTATGACACCGAAGCAGAAGGGGTGTTACATCCTATTTCTTACTTCTAATTTAGTGAATAGCTGGCACTACGATATAGCCAGAAAAAGTGAGCTACTGCTTTTTTTTCTTGGTTTTTTCTTGCATTTCTGCTTTATTAGAATATCTAAAACTCAAGACTATAGTACACAAAAGCAAGCTTGATTAAATTCAGGCATCACATCCCACCATGGCTGAGGAAGCTGAGATACATTTCTCAATGGACAAATTAGCATTTGAAATTGACAAGCAAACAATAAATCAAAAACCATGTTTTAAGTACAGTTCTTTGGGGCTAGCTGTAGTTTGGTGTGATGCCTGAATTCACAAACCAAGTCTCATCAATTACTGCAACTCCAGAAGATTCTGTAGAATGAAAATAATGCTAAGCAAATATAAAATTAAGAGCAAATGAACAGCTTATAACCATGCTGTGACCATTGTGTGTTTAACTCTCAAATCATTGTTTAACACCTGAACTATGATTAGTAAAAACAATGGTTTGGTGTGGTGTATAAATTAAGGACTAGAAATGTCTTTCTGTCGCTAGCTTATACAGACAAGTTTGGTTTCCAGGAGTATCTGCCTAATAGACACAAAGCTTCTTCAGGCATTCAAACTCTGTGCAAAGTAACTGCACAAGGGAGGTTACAGCCATAAGTACACAAGCTCCACACACCCCTCCACTGTTTTAGATGCCCTGCATATGCTGAAGAATAATATTCTGAAGCAGGGAGCCCACCCTACTCATCAAAGCATTCCACATCAAAACAGTTGTTTTATGCCCAGCAACTATTTCCTTCAATTATCTTAAATGTTAATTATTATAAATGAGTAAAGCAATCCGTAAACCAGGACATTTGAATAGGATTCAACAGGCTGCATATTTCCATTCCACTCCATTTAATCAATTATGAAGTCATTTTTGCAGAACTGTTGAACTGAAATTTTATTTGACAAAATACTAATTCTTAATATTTGCCATTGAAAGGGTTAAAAAAAAAGTAACATTGGTACAAAAAAAGGGAAAGTTTAGTTGTCATTATTTGTACACTCAAGTTACAGCTTAAAGGCCTTAGGGAAAAAGACATGTTTAGAAGGCTGGTCCAGAGTAGGGCAAAACAGTTATGTAAGAGCTTAGTATAAAATTGGCATTGCCAAAAATGCAACTTATTGAGTGGAATCCAGTTGGGGTCACTTTGCTGACAAAAGGCATCCACCAGTAGAACAGGGAGAGAGGCCTTTATTATTGATTCTTAGCTTTGCAGTTCCCTGTCATCACCAAATTTGTCCTGAAGGCTTAAGGGTTCACCAGGACAGACATGGGAGGAGGCACTGCCACTATCTCCTTCCCCATTCCCTTGTCAGCAAATCCTTCTCTCAGCAGAGTAACACCAAACTAGCTTTCACTGATTGTTGCTTATTTTACTAAAGGAGATTAAAGACATTAGACCACTATTGACAGAGTTGAGGAACCTGTGGCCCTTTGAGTGTTGTTGGACTAACTCCCACTATACCTGACCATGGGCCATGCTAGCTGGGGCTGATGGAAGCTGAGACCCATTACTATATGGAAGGCCACAGGTTTCACAGCCTTGCCTTACACCAAAAAAAAAATTCCTATCTACCTAAGAGTATCGCATCTTTCTTAAGGATGCTGGGACAAGCGCAAGGCAAAACAGTGAAAAGGAAACTCCAGTCTTTTCAGCATTTTGTAAAGATGCTTTACAGGCATACTTTTAAAAATGATTTAGTTGCAAAATAACCCCATATTTCCTGTTAGATTGTTTCCTGTTAGATTAGTATTAAGTAGAATCCTCCTTTGTAGTCTTTGTTTTCCTTCTTGTAAAATACATCAGTTCATCTACCCATTTTTCTTTGTATTTATTTCTTTTTGGTTTTATTAAATTCTATTTTTCCTTCCTTCCTTTCCATTTCCCCCTTTGCATGGGCTCCAGCTGGAATCCTTGGTGAAGAAACCTTCCTTAGCCAGCAAGAGGGCAGGATTCACGGAGCAAAACTTTTCTTATAGTGCCTTCAACCTTAAGAATTAGACAGCAGCCCTGTCTTGGCAAAAATATGCCAGATCCTTTCATCCTCTAGAGCCAACTCTGCATTATCAACTCTTAACTTATGCAGGGCAAGTCTAGTATCACAGTATCATTTTCTCTTGTTTTATGACAATTTCACAGAACTTCTTTGCTGGAGCTGCCACAAAGCAGAAAAGTAGTGCTAGGAAGTGGCACAACACTGCTTCCAGCAGTTGAGGTTGTTGCTTCAATCATTCTTTGGGAGCTTGAGACAAAATTTAAGACCCATCCCCCTAAATCCTCCAATCTGTGCAGATAATCTGGCATGAGGGAGATCTTCACATGGAACATGCTGCTGTTCACAAGAGTCAATATATTTGTTTGTCTTTTTAAGAATATATTCTAATAAAGCTTTCTTATACTATTTTCTGACTTAGGACTTGCTTGAATAAGGCATACATTTCAGTATATTCAGTGGCCATCTCCATATAAATTATGCAACAAAGTCCAATCATATATTACTTGAAACTTAGTTATATACTGCAGTCACCAAGACTTCATTTCAAGTAATATGATCAGAATATAATTTGTGAAATACAAAACATACTGTGATGATTATTTTAAAAAATCAATTTCCTAGTATAAAATTTAAGAGACATTACTCCAAAGTAAGAAGTTTAGCTTAGTTTCAACTTTTCATAATGGGTTCCTGCAAGTGATTATTTATGCAACTGTTTGTCTACTTCTCTAGAATAAAACAGTGTTTTCACTGTAAAGACAAGCCATTGCAACATTAGAAAATACCCCTGTTTATTTATTATTAAGAAATACAAAGTGGCACTTATTTCCACTTACTCCCCATGCTTTCAGCTTCAATTTTTTAACAAGAAAACAGAAGTCTTACAGCAGCCTTATAAAGTTTCTCATGTCACAGCTGAAGTTAAATGACAGCAGTGGAGAAAACACGGGTGATGCAAAATATAGCCTGTCCAATTCCTCTTATCACATGATGGATCTTTCTTCCTGTTTGGCTTGCAGCAGCAAAAGTTTTTGGTCATGTCACCCTCATCAAGCCTGACACAACTTGAAGTTGACTTTGTTGCTCCAATCAAAGGCTGATCTTCATGCATACCAGTTGACACTTCAATCTGCAGGTTGTGGGATAACACTGATGTGAAGAAAATTATCAGGATAACTCATATGTTCACTTAGCCACTGTACTGGCGTTTCCAACATCGGTTCTATGCCATGAATCACCACTTGGTTCTTCTTTTCACCATCTAATTTTGAAACAGACAGATCACTTATCAGACACTCACAGGCAAACACATGTTTGAAGCAAAGTGCATTTGGTTTCATTACACAGTGAAATTCTGCAGAATCCATGATTTGTAGTTTTGATTATAATCTTGCTACTTCATATTTAACTGAATGATCCCTCATGATAAATGAAAAGTTAATTCTAAAAAAATGAAATATTCTGTTATATGAATCATAAAATGATTCATGCACCATTGTCTTTTTTTTTTTTTGCAACGGTTATTATTTTAATAAGGCTATGAAATAGATTTACTGGTCTTCCCACCGTGTAAATTGAATGAAATCATGTCATATGAGCAAGCTTCTGCTCTCTCACCAGGACTTTTCTTCTCCTCACCTTGCTGCCTTCACACTCCACCTCCAAAATCTGCTGGGGTGTGGGCTACACAGCAGGGGGGAAAGGAAGCCCCACTGTGCAAACAAGGGTCTCTCCATTCATGCACAGGAACCATTGGATACAACCTACTGCATGTATTCAACTAAGTGTTACTCAAAGTACATACAGTGAAATGAATGTTTACTTAGGTTTGAGTGGAACTACAAAATAAGTGCACATTAATCACAATTAAATAATAATAATTCACAAGGCACAGTGGGAGGGGGTTATTTTAAACATTTGTATATAGGCCTTCATTTTAAAAGATTCCAGGTAGATAATAAAATAATTAAAACCTACTACAATGCACTTCTTGGTAGCTGCTCCCAAACTTCCTCCTTAGAGAAGTTTGAACTGGCTCCCTCCTTGTTGTCCTTCTGCTGGCAGCTGAATACCTTCTTATTCCAGCACTTTTGCGAACTGACTGATTTTAATGAAAGGGCTGGTGCCATGCTCTTTTTATTGTAATACTCTGTATATTTTTAACAGATTTTAAATATTTATATATAGTTTTAATTTTATGACTGTTTAATTGTTGTTAAATGATGCAACTCCTATGTTTTTAGCTGTTTCTATTTTATTGGTAGGCCACCTTGAGTCCCTGACAGGGAAAAAGGTGGGGTATAAACAAACAAACAAACTTATAACAATACAGAACAAATAACAAATAAAAGAATTAAAAATTACAAAGCACACTGTGAGATAATTAGAAGAATGAGCAATTATTCAAATTAAAATATGTTGGTAAATAAAAATGTCTTAACCTAGCGCTGAAAAGACACTGGGTGTACTGCTTTAGTGAGGGCTTTCAAAAGCTGGGGCACCACCACCGAGAAAGCCCTATTCTTTGCATTACATACCTCCACTAACAAAAGCAATTAGAACAGGCCTGAGTGGAACATCTTAAGACAGAAACAAAGGTGGAAATCCTAGTGGGCAGAGTCCACTAGTTGGAATGGTTGGATATGTGTAAATATAGGGGACAATCCAACTGGCTCCTTTGTGATCATGGAAGGGCCTTGGATCCAGCAGAGCCATCCACTAACAGAAAGGGGGATTGTTGCTGTCCCCACGCCTAGCCCCTGTCCCCCCAAAATTATGAAAACATGAATAGCTCTAACAGCACAATTTTTACTTCTATGTATCAGTAAAAATCCAGCTAACTGAATCCAAGCTGTGAAAAACCACATGCCTGGGGTTTGCACTGCATACATCATGCTGAAGGATTTCTGCCTCAGACCCTGTGGTAATAGTCGGTGGGGTCAGGTCAAATAGGGTTAAACTGAGTCAGGATATAGCCAGCCAAAAGGAATCCATCAAACACTGACTTTAAAAGGGCAATTAATCTTAGGCAGAAACTGCTTCCTGGGGAATGAGATCTCAATCTTAAGAGCACACTACATGATGTAGCAGTAAAAAAGTACATATACAAGCTTAGAGAGCTTTTATCCCATGATCACAAACAGAAGGGGAGTGCTGTTTATAAGAAAAATACAAAGCTTAATACTTTAAACTTCTTCCGGGCTTCTATCTGTGAGAAATGAATAAAATCATAGCACCTACAATGTATGCCTGGCCTACTTAAATATTTAATGAATTTAGGCAGAATAAAATGATTTAAGTTGTGAGCCCAAGGGACAGGGAATATTCTGACAGAGAGAAATAGTGGCAATACGTACTCAGTAACATTGCTACAGAATACATTTCAGACTGAAATGATGGCATCATACCCATGCAGTGTCCTATTCTGACAACATGAAGAGTGGGTAGGTGGAAATGAAGCCAACATCACCATCTAGAAGAGCTTCACACTGTATGACACTCTGTAGATATCTATTATCTGATCTAAGAAATTGCCCAACTGATAAATGATAGGTCCAAAGAGAGAGTATTACTGAGGTCTGCCACTGTCACTAGTAGTGGGCAGATTTATCAGAGTAAGTATATTCTTGAAAAATAGGTTTTCTGATGCACCTTTCTTTAAAACCAGACATTAGATATACTTAGCATGCAAATCTTAGGCTGCATCATTTTAGTAACCACTGATGGTGCTAACCTATTGTCCTAATTTTCAAAATGTTCAAACTTAATTCTAAATTAACCCAACTCTACAACAGTTAAGGGTTGCCCAGCCAAGATACTCAGTACTGCCCAACATGCCTAGTATTAAGTTCAAGCAACCCTACTCTTTTTATCACACATGGTGCACTATTGCAGATTCAAAAATGCATGGTTTGCTACATCTACATTTTGTAGAATATTTTCAGTATAATTGTCTTTCAATTAACTTTTGTATCTCAAAAAACTGAGACAACTTTAACTCTGCTAGTAAAGTATGTTTAAAAAGGACTGTAACTGATTTTCCTACACAGCAATCCAGATAATAATTTAAATAGCAGCTGATCAAAAATAATTTCCCCTGGAGCCTACAAAGTACAAGAGTTATCATATTTTCAGTTAATACCTTCAGGATTAATTGCAGCAGGGCAAACTTCTTTTAGGAGATCTCCCAGTGTATGAAACTGTCCATCTACAGCGACAGGACGAAACAACTTCTGTATAAAAGGTCGCTCAGTTGTGGTCTGGCAGTAACAGTAAAAAATTAACAAATAAACATCTATATGTAACTATCTTACATCAGTATAATGGATAAAATAGGCTCACTGTGAAATACTGCAAACAAATTGGCTCTGCACGTTACAAGAATCTATAAAACTCAATTTATATTACTTTCTTTGATACTTTATACACAGGAATTTTATTGACAGTAGTAGTAGTTGACATTTTTATGCTGATATATGTTGGACTGGGCAATAGGAAAGAAAGATGAAGATGGTGATCAGAGGAAAGGTGTCATTTACTCTTAAGTTTCCTCTAGTTTGCAAAGAGTAACTGCTGTATATAAGTCTATGGAATGGTTCTCAAGCAATGCTAAACCTTGCTTTAACATTACAAGGATGAGCATAGGGTAACCTCAGGCTTGCACTCTGGCCCCACCAGTAAGCTGTAAGTAGACTAGAAGCTTCCATTTCCAACTAATCACTGTTCAGCATTATGTCCAAACCCTAAACTATGGTTAGTATCAACTACAGTTTTGTAGAAACAAGCCAGCTTCTTAAACTACAGTTTGCTGGGTTTGATAACACAGCTACTGGGAGTTAATCAGGAACAGAAGTTAAAGGTTCTAACCTTCTCTTTGTAGTGATCCCAGAGGAGGGAGCAATCACAAGGCCCACCTGTGGCTCATTCTCATAAGACATTTCTATGGTTTAGCATTACATCTGGGTCAGCCATGTACCACATCAAACTTCATGTGTGAGGTGGGGCAATAAATTCATTTTGAATTGAATATTGCCATAAGAATTTTACCTACTTTGTACTTATGTCTCAGCTAGAATTAAAAACTGGGAGAGATGTAGTAGCTAAACACGGCAGAGTTATCTTAAACTAATATGCATAATTATATAATGCAGGTCACTCGCAACTTGAACAGGTGTTACATTATGGGGATGGTGTGTATATGCAAAAAGGTGTAGTCAATCCATCCCCTTGGAACAGCTCCCATGTGAGCAATCTTACCTTCCAGAGATGATGCGCCAAATAGGTCTCACCTCCCAAACAAGCAAACCACTTTTAAGCGCTCGGCCTTGCTTACTGTGCTCTGGGACAAAATTTTGCAGGATGATATCTGTGGTCTCCTGAGAGCCTCCCAGAGCCTGGGTAAGCCATAGCTGTCAACTTTTCCCTTTTCTTGTGAGGAATCCTATTCGGAATAGGGAATTTCCCTTTTAAAAAGCGAAACGTTGACAGCTATGCTGGTAAGCAAGGCAGGGCGCTTAAAATCTCTTTCTGCACCTGGAAACCCTGCACAAAGAGCTGTTGAACTCTATGCTTTCTGTGCATTTAATCTGTGTGATTTCAACTGGCTATGTAAAGTTGAAACTGCGTAAGTTAAACACGCACAACTTACAAGTTACCTGTAGCTTTGTCCACAGGTATCTTCGACTAAATATTACCAAGTCTTCTTGGTAAGGACATTGGCTTACATACATTGTTTAAAATCCAGTTAAGCCAGCAGTTTATACAGGATGTAATCATAACATAAAAAGCACAACCCACAAATTATAATTCAAGAAAGCCAACAGACTTACTAGTCTTTACATCTACATAAAAGAATGGGTTCTCTAATTGTATTTAAACCACTGCAAATTACTTTACATGTTGAACCCACACTGTAACCATATTATGATTTCCATATGTCAACAGCTTAACAGTATAAGAACTGTACTCCTTCTTTGGATATATCAGCATGCATCCCCCCCCCCCAAAAAAAAAGACTCTAAAGAATAAATCTAACAGAAGTATTTCATAATTTAACAAAAAAAAATCCCAAAAAGTTTATTTTAAACTAAAAGAGAAATTAATTTTTATTTTTGTTATGTTAATAAATGTTCTACCCATTCACACTGTGAATTCCTGCAGTCAGTACCTGCTTGGCATGCTCAAGTTCATAACATCAAATAGAGGTGTGTGTGTGTGTGTGTGTGTGTGTGTGTGTGTATATATATACACACACATACACACACACACACACACATATATATATATATATATATATATATATATATATACACACACACACACACACACATATATATATATATATATATATATATATATATACACACACACACACACATATATATATATATATATGGGGGGGGGTGTCTTTCTTCTCTCTCTCGCACGCTGAAGGGCATGAAGCCCACTGTCACAGTGATTAAGATGAGATTGATATACCCCGACAACTCATTGTGGAGATGTTAGAGGGCAGCAAGAAGGTACACAGCTCCATCTTCTCACACCAATCATGCCACCACTGTAGCAATGTCAGCACTATGGTGAAAATGACTGAGGCAATGAAGTGGAACCATGACATCCCACACCAAATGTGTTGCCTAATCATCTCTCCAACTCCAAAAAGAGCCTATCAAAGTTGATAGGGAGGGGTAAGGGTGTTTTGTTTTTGTTTTAAAAAATATTCAAACATTTTCCACAGTTGCAATGACTGCTAGAGGCTGGCTGCTCAACTGAGATGTTATAAGCAGTTTTGTCAATATACGTTTCGGTAAGACATTACTCCATAATCTTTATTGCTACAATTTGAAATACAAGACATAATCACTCTCAAGTGCCACAGAGGCCCATTACTACAACTACCGTAATCCCAAATAACAAAACCTTCACAGCTTAATGCAACCCCTGCCCCTCAAAAAAGAACCCTGCTCCCAGAAATGCAGGTAAAGAGGATTTACATACACATGGGTTCATACCAAGTCATATTCTGAAAACACATATATATTGTAACCATACTGTGTCTTTCACCTCCCCTAATCCCTTTTCTACTGTATTCAGCACTCTGAGGGCTCACTGTCCAGATGAGGCATTTAGAAGATTCCTGGAGGTAGAATATAGCCAGTGATAGACTTTTATCATCTATAAATTTGTCCAACCCCCTTTTAACATCACTAAATTGGTGGCTATTGACACATCTTGTGGCACTGAACCCTTCAGCTTAGCAATGTGCTTATATTTTCAACCATTTCAGCTATAATATTTGCCAAATAATCAGATTTCATGTCATCTGCAAATACTAAATTGCATACAACACACACACTTTAAAGTACGATTTGCTGAAAGCTAATAATTATATAGTTCTTAAGGAATTTGAAACAACTATACACGTAGCACACCCATAGCGGAAGCCTTTAGTTGTCATGGTCTGTTATTTCCTAAAATGTTATCATTATGTCTACAACAGTATCAAAGTAATGTCAGTGATACTTAACCTAAATAATATGAATGTCTCAAAGACTGTGGTTGAATTAAGGGCAGCCATTAGAATTACACACACATCTGGAATGAAGTTAGGACTTATTTATTTTTATACAGTAATGTTTATTACAATTTTGTCTAGACAATATAATGCTGAAAAGATTTTGGTCACAAATAGTTTAAGGACAATTTTCCTAATCATATGTGGGCAACAACCCATGTCTTCCTCATATCCTTTCATTTGGCAGGATATGCTGTAAGGAGTAAATGTAACTTTCTGATCTCCTACATGATTAAGAGCAGCATTATTTCAAGAATTGTGGATAAATTATGGCAAATGTTTAGACTGAGTATCCCACACAGTCTGCTTACGAATCTCTTACCCACCTTCTTCAAGATGCCACCCAAAAAACCTTAATTTTACTTGCAGTTTGTTCAAATTTCTTGTATTCCTTCAATAACTAACACAAATTACAATCGTTGCAGTGTTTATAGAAAACTGCAACTGCCTTGGCATAGCATAGCAAAGCTTATGCAGGCAGCTAAAATGAGGTGTATAAACATAGTTCTGGCTTTTCTTCCTTCTTGAATGGAAAAGCATTAATCAGCATAGGAAAAATTAAGTTGGTTAAATTGCATTATGCAGCTATAGCCATTAGCTTCTTTGGTATCATATGCTGGTAGAACCAATGATAGCAGAGTGATCACACAGACAAAACTTAGAAAACTTAGAACAGACATGGTAAAGTAGGGATGCAGGGTACTTAATGACTGTAGATGGAATCCAACTTTTAAAACTGTGATTGCTGGAGACTATGGTCTGGGTTGTAAGACAAGTTAACTTAAGGAAGCCCATAGAAGGAAAGTTTCCTGACCCCTCCTCCTCACTTGCTGCCACTCTGAAAAAAAAGCCTCTTCAGAGGATCAGGAGCCCTATTAAACTTAATAGTGCTGCAGAAGCTGGATAGTGCTGAGTTGCAAGAAAGCAACAGGTATAACACAGGGCTATGTATGCCTAGTCTTGTGTGACTGAGATGTGGAACAAGGCACATAAAAGCCAGATGTCTACTCAGACAGATCAGGTAGGCTAGCTGCACAAGAGAAGAGTGTTGACATGGCACCTCATCAGGTGAGGCAATGGTGATAGCAGGATGCAGCAGCTGTAACAGCTAACTGGGGCAATGGAGTAGCCACTTTACACCTGCCTTTCCCTCCAATGGGAATGGGCTACCTCTGACCAGGTATAACCCAGGCTTAAGCTTGGGTACCAGGGGCATATCGCAACTGGCATCTATGTCAGTCTGCCTGAACAGCTCAAAGGTAGGGGTTAGAGTTACCCACACCTTCAAATGGTCTGAATAGAAAAGCATGCATGGCAGATCCTTAAACAAAAGTTATGCCCTGTTTAATACCATTTATTCATGTTTGCCTCTTCTTTCTTCCCACAGTAAAAGGTCTCAACAAATATAAGAACTGGTCATCTTTTCTAAAATAGAAAAGACTATGCAACATGTATGTGAAAAATGGTTTTTTAAAAATTATCCTTTACCTGATATATTCTAAATGGGATGTAGCGAAATCCACTATCTTCTGGAGGGTACTCCATGAGTTTTCGGTTTATAGCCCAAAATTGATCAAATTTGTCTGGGGAAAAATGAAAACAATATACTTATGCAATGTTTTTATAGAATAGGGAATAAGAAAATTTCTATTTATTTTTTACTGTTGCAAGTTGCCTACAGAAATACAGAAAAGAAATAAAATGGAAGTATCCAAGCACTAGGGTTGCCATTCTCCCAAAAGTTTTTTTTTTTTTAAATCCCCCTACTTGACATATGCCTGTGTTTTCCTGGACATTTTGCCGCTTCAGCAAAAATTGCCATTTCTCTTGAGCGATTCCTGGACATGTTTTTACACTTGTGCATTTTTCTTATATGCTTCTTCATTTACAAGCTGCACTGAGCCCTGAGGGATAGCTCAATCGGTAGAGCATGAGACTCTTAATCTCAGGGTTGTGGGTTCAAGTCCCATGTTGGGTGAAAGATTTCAGAATTGCAGGGAGTTGGACTAGATGACCCTCTGTGATTCTGTGATTCTAATGTTACATGCTACCTCAATCTCAAGCGGTACAAGGTCCAGGGGCTTATACAGGGCTTGTGTTTCCTTTGGAAATGAGGCACACTGGAGATTGTGGGGCCTTTAGGATAAATGAATTATTTACACATGTATACAACCTGAGCTTACAATGGAGGGGCTTCCAGCATTACACTTCAAACTGTCAGCCCACATGGTGCTCTGACATCCCACCCCACCCCATCTGAACAGTAGCATTTGGCGGTGTATTGAATGATACTTGCAGAAGCTTTATTGAATCAAACTATTAAATCAACTATAAGTTAAACCCAAAGTTGTTATGGGCAGGACGACAAATGCATGTTTCATAGAAAAAGCAACTTGCAGATGTATCATTAACTATGAGGCAGTTATCACAACTGCTACTCTCTTTTCTTTTTGTGGTCATGAATTTTGTTTCAGAAAGAGGTTTAAAATCATCCCATCAATAATGAAAGCCATAATGAAAGCAATACTGAAAGATACAGCATGTATTTTAAAAAGTTCTCTTGGTTTCATAAGTTTTTCTTATTTCTCTTTTACTAAGGCCTGAAATATAAAATTAGTATTTGAAAGCTTTCAAAACATTATCTGTTGGGTTCCACAGGTGCAGTTTCCAATGACACACAGTGAAACCTGTACAACCAACATTTCTAAGCAACCTCTTATATTGGAATAACCACAATGTTGTCCCAAACAAGCCAAAATAATCTTAAGATTTGAAGTAGAAGTGTAAGTGAAGAGAATCTTTGATAAACTGATTAAAGAACACAAACAAAACTTTAAAAGTTCCCATTTCTATTTTTCTGCCGTTAAATGCTTTGAATACTTTCCATGATAAAGCACAATCCTATGTGATTTTTTTAGTCTTCTGCAAAGCTATTATTATGCACTCCAAAAACCCTTCCTCAAGACTGCCTGCATGGGTTCCTAATCAACAGGATCAAATGAGGTACGTTAACTTCTCACATCTAGATTGCCATGTGTGGCTACTGCTGTGATGGAAAGTTTACGATTTTCTTTTACCAACCCTCCATGAAATAGATCACACATCTGAACACTTGAACAAAGAGAAACTGTGTCAACATCCATTAACATGAAAAAGGTTAGATAGTATTTAAATAACATACAGCACTAATACAGTGGTAACTTGGGTTAAGAACTTAATTCATTCTGGAAGTCTGTTCTTAACCTGAAACTGTTCTTAACCTGAAGCACCACTTTAGCTAATGGGGCCTCCCACTACCGCTGCGCTGCCCCTGCACGATTTCTATTCTCATCCTTAAGCAAAGTTCTTAACCCGAGGTACTATTTCTGTGTTAGTGGAGTCTGTTACCTGAAGTGTCTGTAACCTGAGGTACCACTGTGCCTAAAACAAAAGGGCTAGAAAATATCATTTAGTCATACAACCATCAACTAAACTCTAAGCAGATCCAAAAGGTAAAGCTTCTCAGTTGTATAACACTAGCTATATCCACACCTCATTTTTTAAACACTTGACATTTTAAGTATCAGTTATGATTCACAATCAGCTAAAATTATCTTAAGATAAGCATTTATCATTACCCGCTCAAAAAAGAAAAATGACAAGCTATCATTTAAAAAAATCATTGAACTCAGTGTGCTAAAATAAATACTGCACTTGCACACAGTGACAAAGCATGGTTTACTGCTACATGCATGAGCTGGAATGAGTTTCATAAAACCTTTGGGCTCTCATACATCCTCCTCTCCTCTTTTCCCATGCAATTGGGAAAAGGACCTTTCCTCTTTAGGTGCACTTTTACAGACTCAGGCTTGGCATACAACTCTGTCTGCTTTAGAACAAGCCAAATTCAAACCATGACTTATTCAAGTGGCCTGTTTTAACTAATCTGTGATAAAACAATGATCCCTAGTTTCTAACAAATCAAGATTCTGTGAAAATGAAACTAAATGTTAAGAAAAATATTTCTCCATACCACATCATTTCAGCTCAAGCATACAACAACAAATCATAGTGAGTTGTATGCAAGCTGAGCCAAAGACTTAATTGCTTCACTTTGAAATTGTTTCTTACCATTCTGTAATCCCATCCAAAGTTGCTTATGATCCTTTTTTTGCATCTCATTGATAACTTGACTCTTATGTTTCAAGGCATCTGCTTCTTTTATACAAGCCATGAAGTGGGCTTCAATTGCATCCTTTGAGGGACAGTGTAAAAGATCTTTTTCTGGAAAGTTCTAAAAGAAGTACAAAATTATGATCATCCAAAGGTGAGCAGTTTATCAATTCAACTTTTATTTTAGAGCAACAACCAAGACAAACCATGGTGAATAATTCCCAAGGGTTTAAGAGAACTTTAACTGTGCAACTAAAGCTGCTTTGCACTAGGAAATGTACGATGCTCTAACTCCTAATACAGTGGTAATTCAGGTTAAGTACTTACTTTGTTCCAAAGGTCCGTTCTTAACCTGAAGCTGTTCTTAACCTGAAGCACCACTTTAGCTAATGGGGCCTCCCGGTGCCGCCGCACCGCTGGAGCACCATTTCTCTTCTCATCCTGAAGCAAAGTTCTTAACCTGAAGCTCTATTTCTGGGTTAGCGGAGTCTGTAACCTGAAGTGTATGTAACCTGAAGCATATGTAACCCGAGGTACAACTGTATAGTTAAAGGAAAGCAATAGCTTTACTAGATTTCTCTTCTCCATTCTGCACCCTGTGTAATAACATCAAGCAGATGTCAATATAGTTCTCCTTTCCCCTTCCTCAGACAAGGCAGGCAGACATAGACTAGCTTTTGAATCAGTAGAATTAGAATTATTTTGGTTTTAGCCTTTAGTAGAAATTCTCCACATAGCTCAGAAACCTACCTGGTATCTTATACGGAAGGCATTTATAAAGAAATAAAAGTCAAGTGTTCTAATACATATAGGTTTCCCTGCCGCCGTCCCCCGCCAGAAAGCCAAATTAAGCTACTGTGGATCATGGCTCTGGCTTGCTTGCTCTATGCAGACACAATGGTCAGCATGTGAGAGGCTGCTTGAAAGGCTTCCAGATTAGAACCCATTCTGCATTTCAGTGAAGCTAAGCTAAATTCATGGGGTTGGATCCAGAATTCCTGTAAGCAGCAGCTGGGCCATTCCAGAATGCTGTTGGAGGTAATGCTGGGTGTGGGGTGAGATGTAGGGGGAAGTGGCAAAAGCCTTCCTGTAGTGGGGGCCTCTACTGGATTGCAGTCCCTAACCACAAATGGAAAGAGGCCTTTTGTATATGGAAGAGCAGGTATGGATACAAGCCAAAATGGGAAAGAAAATAGGGACAAAGTGGTAGGCAATTCTTGACAGGCAAACTTGTATACATTTATATACCACCTTTTTGCCATAAAAACGGTCCTCAAGGTGGTTTACAACAATTTGATCTTTACATTTAGAACTGTATAGCTGTGGCTCCCAATTGGTGGTCCATGGACGCCAGGGGGACCAGATAACCCACCTAGGGAGTCTGGGGGACCAGAAAGATATCAAAAATTTCAAAAGTAGGGGGTCCATGGCTTGGCTTTTGAAAAACAGGGCCCCCACAGTACTTAGCTAATGGGGAACCACTGCTGTAGAGCATTAAACCAAGTCAACATAAAACAAACCCTCAAACAGGCAGGATTAAAATACAGTAAAAATTGGCAGAGTAAGAATGTAATCACCTAAAAGACAAATGTCAGCGACAGAAAGCAGGTGCAAAACCAGCAATCCTCACTTGCTGTCTGCTAGTGCTTTCCCTTTCCCCTTCACTCAAGCATATAAGAAATTATGAATACATGAGCTGCCTCTGCTTTTGAAGTGTTGAACAACTCAAAAGATGCACCATAAACATACCTTAAAATGTACTGTTATGTTCCATGGAAGGGCTGTATTTGAAGCATGAAGGTCAAAAAGCAAACCAATAGGATAATGCCTAGTAACAAAAGAAAACATTAAAACCAAATAAATGACCATTTCATACTTGAAAATTTGTATTAAAGAAGATTGTTTCTATAAAAAAATAAAAAGCAAGCACTTTCCCCAAACCTTCAAAAGAAGCCTGTTAAATACAAAAGCCATTTCTCAGCAAACCTCTTTACATTCATCACAGAACTTTGTTGAAGCCATTGTGCATGACAATAGCAATAGTACTATAGCAAAGTTTAAGAAAAAATACATGCTGATTATGTGTTATATAATTTTATAATCTGTCTATCTGACAAAAAACACTCTTAAGTGGATAGAGCATTACCTGAAAATTTGGTGCAGAATAAAAAATATGCTGTAAATCAGTCCTACATACAACTGTGGTGCAAAAGATAGAGCGGCATAACATTCTTTGGAGCGGGTGTTTGCCAACCCAACACACATGAAGGCCTTCACTGGATAGCTCAGCAGTTCAAGACTCTGAGATGGCATTTTATTTTTTTTAAGGTAAGTCTTTAAGCCCTTCTAGGAATAACACCTTGTCAAATTTCTCTGAAATGAGCCAGCCTGGCTGCTCCCACCTGTAAAGTGTTTTCAGCAAACTAGTGAAGTCAAGAGCTGTGACTGAAAAGTGAGTTTTTTTGGTCACTAGGTAGTAGGAATCCCTGCAGTCCTAAAGAGCTGCTGTTTTCCCTCTCCTTTTAGTGCAGTTTACCTGCTTCTGTCTTAATCTCTGTAGCTTGCCCTTCCTATCCCTCTAACAACCTGGATGCATTTTTTCATATGGTGGGGTCTTCTGAAATTAGGTAGCTATTTTCTGCAAATACTATGACACAACAAGTGTGGGTGGGTGTTAAAGACTCCCCTCCCCCCTCCAAAAAAAGCAAGCAAGTCTACTTGTATTTAACAGGGTTACTCCTGCAGCTGGGTACAGGATGGCAACCTAGGCTTTGGGTTAGGGGTAGCACTGAAGGCTCTTGTGCCTTTAATAGCTGTATGACAGGCAGAAATTCAACAGGTCCAGTCTTTTCTAGTATGGAAATGCAATTAGGGGAAGATGCGAAGGATCCACCCATTTCCTGCTCTGCTTGTTTCTTTTGCTGACTGAGCAATTTGGAACAGGCAGATACTTGAGTGACTTTTTAAAAAAATGTTGGCTGGGGAATAATAGCAAGAATTGCCTGTTACTTGTTTTGCTGCCTACCAGTCATGTGGAATAGGCAACTGCTGGAAGAACTTTTTGAAAATGGGACAATGGGAGAAGAAACATGGTAATCCTCCTGTTGCTGCTATGCTTCCTGCAGGCATGTGGAGCAGGCAGCTGCTTTAAAGGCTTCAGCTGAATATAGGTAAAGGGGTAGCATCTAGCAACTGTTCAGACCTTTAGAAAAACAACACTTGGAGGCTACCGCCACCATACACCATCATTAAATAGGTCACAGAAAAACTTTAAAGATTTTTTCTTAAGGAGTCAAGAACTCCTTGTTATACTATGTCAAAAATGAAGCTTCATCTTTAGGAATGATTCTAACCTTTATGGTCAAAGCAGTGGCATATGTAGGGTGAATGGAAATTAATCCCCAGGCACAAACTTATAAGAAGTTTACCTGGTACAAAACTCAGAAACCAGGAAGGAAAAATGTTCATAACCAAGACAATAAACATGAAACTTCTTACACATCTGGTTCTAGCCAGGTGAGCACTAAGATCCTTGTCCTAAATTCATTCCATCTTTCATAATAATAAAAAAGTCATCAGGCATATCTTGCCTCACCAAGAACAAAGAAGGGAAACATCAGCCTATAACTTCTTAAGTATTCTAGCACTGCAAAAGAACTTGTGCTTGTATCTCTGGCATGCAAAGAACTCTACATCATCTAAATACCATTTCAGATCCTCTTAATAGACAAATACCTGTTTTAACTGGAATGAAAGACCAACCAAACTTGAGCATGAACCACTCCCTATTGGCTAGCTGACGTGGGAATGACACAGGAACAAAGCAATCAGAGTTAATTATGACATCATGCTTACAGGAAACATAAATTAAATACTTTGGAATCACTGAATGATCACCCCTGCTTTCCTAATACAATCTGTTAGAATAACAGACATTTAAACTTACTAACAGCATCTATTCAGCAAGATAAAAGGGGGATGTGAGATAAGAGAGGATTTGAAGGTGTCCACATGACTCCATTTCACAAAGAGAATTATATATGCAAGTGTGTGCACATGGATGCTCCTCCACCTCAGAAATAACCAGCTCTCCATTGAGGTTTTAGACAAATGCAGCTAGTTTCCATCACAATAAGGATCACACCCTTTGCCAGTGAAAACAAATCTCACTGGACAAGGGTGCAAGAAAAATCAGTGGAAGCAACAGCCCATGGCAGCCTCTAATGTAGTTCCATCTAGCCTATGTCATAACAACTCCCCCGTAGCAGAGAACTGTCTATATACCACAGTGGGGCCTGGTGTCTAAGTAGCAGTTATGGCTGCACCACTGGCTGAGCCATCTTGCAAGTCCCCTTATGCTACTTGGGTTGTGTGAGCATTTTTTTCCATTTCTGTAGCAATGCCAATGTATGTATTTTATAGAAATGGTTTCCACTGTAGTGAATCATAGAATCATAGAGTTGGAAGAGACCACAAGGGCCATCGAGTCCAACCCCCTGCCAAGAAGCTAGATTAACATATTTTACTACTCAATAAAACTTCAGGACTTTTGAAGCAAGAGCATCAAGCTCTTATAATCAGGTAAGTGGAATATATTTATATTTCACTATTAAATTGCCACCAGATACAGATGAGTGCTGTAATGCTGAATCAGCTATGAATAGATAGGAAAACAGAGTATTACTACTCCAGCCATGGTGGAAACAGACCCACCATTAGCTTTTCAGCATCCTTTAGTCAGAAATCACTCCACAAATCTGCTCTGCTGATTTTTGGTAAAACACAACCAGTACTAATTTGGTTGTTTGTGTCTTACTGGACTCAGTCTTCCATGAGCTAATATAAGAGAAATATAGATAAGCAGTAGGCTGATCAAAGCCACTACCTAGAGTTCTTCTCATTTGTACTCTTTATTTCCTTACTCCTAATCTTCTGAAAATATTGCTACCACTCAAATCCCAGCAAGTCCCCTTACAAGTTTTCAGTTATGCAGGTGGTAATGCTGGATTTATAAATACAGATTTATAGAAGACAAACACACATACATTTTTAGCGAAAGCTAGCATCCTCTACATACACGAATTAATAATCCCTCTAATTTTAAGGCCTTGTTGAAACAGGGTTCTTTCTAAATTAGTCAGTCTTCAGATCAACAACTTTCACCACACCTTCACCTGAGCCTAGAACCATCCATACAGTACATTCACTTTCTGGACACTACTGTGCACTACATGGTGAAATGTAAGCACCACTGTATCAACACATATCTACATGCATCTTGCTTTCAGATAGAACACATTACAAAATCCACTATTTATAGCCAGGTCCCTGTGATTCAGCTGTTTCTATACTGACCTGCTTAAGGATTTTTAGGCTACTGTATCAACACTCAAAGAACTGAACACCCAAAGAAATGAATACACAGATCAAGACTAGACCAGCATCCAAGAATCTTCTACTATAGGGCAGATGTAGAAGAGAAACTGACAAACCACTTGTCACCACTTCCAGCTCCTAGTTGAAATCACTCCAATGTATCAAAGAACTATAGCTCATGCTGGGCAATAATGCTTTCTTCTCAAAGCCTTGAATGATAGGCCAGTACTTTCTTACAGACAGCCCCTAACCTAAACAGCTCTTCACAAGGAACTCCAGGAAACCCTAACAGACCATACTCTGCAACAAAACCAGATGCTGAATCTCTTCCCATATCCACTCAAACAACAGTATTTCAGGACCTAATAATATCAGCCACAACACCAAGGTGTCATTTACCCATTCATCTTCCAATATATGTGCTATCTTCCAGCATCCTGACATCAGCAAAGAGATTAACCAGAAACCAGAAGAACATTTCAGTTTAGCAAAATGCCGTTATTAACCTTAAGGTGCCAACCTTTAACAAAGGAACTTTAAAGAAAACTCAAGTGTGAAACTGCTGAATTACAACTTATCAAGAAGTTTAATTCTTAACAGAGACAATGGCTTTCTCCTACTACAGTGGTACCTTGGTTTACGAATTTAATCCGTTCCAGAAGTCCATTCTTAAACCAAAGCATTCTTAAACCAAGGCGTGCTTTCCCATAGCAGCGGGGGACTCAATTTACAAATGGAACACACTCAACAGGAAGCGAAACATGTTCTGCTTCCAAGACAAAGTTCACAAACCAAAACACCTACTTCTGGGTTTGCAGCGTTCTTAATCCAAGTTAATAGCAAGGTGATGTGCTATCACTGATTATTGTTGTGAAAGTTTTACCATTCTCATTCTGCATACATTTATGCAGTAAGACTGTACTGTCTGAACCTGACCTATTTCTCAGGTTACTTCTGCTGCATCACATTAACATGGCCACTCTTCTGAAAAGGCCCACTTTACAGATGATTTATTTTTCCTTAATATATTCAGAAACTGGTCAGATAAAAATCCCAACACATGTCTAAGCTCATGTTCTGACAGTTTGGTAGCTCTTGTCAAATTTCAAGGCTGTTGCTGACAGAAACTGAAAGTAGTAAGTAGTTTCAAAGTGGGGACAGGGACTCTCTGAAAGTATGAACCACATACTATTTGAAATGCTTTCTATAGTAACAGTCTTTTTTCACCTCTTCAATCATCTAACTTTTATTCTGCTTACAAGTATCTCAGCAAATGTTACAACATTAAGTCTGAGCAGCCCATGATGAGTAAATGCCCCCTGCAAAGAAAGGGTAAATAGTTGTACAAAATTATAAGAAATATAATATTTATATGATAGTGGTGAGAAAATTTCACTCACTTGCAACTTTGCAATAATATAACTCTGTCAGTAAGCATGTGTTTTGTCAGATGTTTCATAGAGATTGTAGAGGATTTTGAGACTATTACAAGAGTACGAACTTCACATAATCTTTCTAAACACTGTCAGACTCCACACATAGGCCATAAATAGAACCATGATTCTCTCACACAAGCCAGTTACAAGGGGTTAAAGTAAATGTCTAAAGTGGTGGCTGACAGTTAACTGCAACAAAATGCAGGTTAGAATTCAATTCCAAAGCTGGGTGTAAATATTAATTTTACTGCATAAGTTCCCTTTAATGACTGCAGGCTAGCAAAACAGTTCATAGTTTTTACTTGTTTTATTATCTATGAATGGAAGGACAGGACAAGCCAAGATATGTGCGAAGCTGCAATATGTAGTTACTTAGCACCATCTGCTGGTTAGGTAAGCATTATGCAGTAACTTTTAAGTAAACTGCTGAGGCCACTAGATACAGAAATTTGTAATACCCATGATTACTACTAGTTGCTCTTTCATCACAGTGTTTAAAAAAAAGATCTATTAGAGCCCTCTTTTCAGAGCCTGGGAAGTAGCATGTCACTTTGGCTGAAATCCTATATGTGATTATCTGTAAGCCACACTGAATTCAATAGGAATTACCTTGAGGGGGCATGCATACATTAGAGAATCTCGCTGTACATATTTTCAAATTCCAGAAAAGTAGCAGCATTAATTGAAGTTAGCAAAACAACCTCCAAGCAAACCCTCTTTCGGCTTCTCAAAGAATAACTGATTTTGTACAGCTTAAAGTAAAAATGCCACAATATATGTTAGTCTTTCAAAACATGTTACAAGACCTTTGTGGTTTTTAAACACTGGGATTTTAATTCCCATGTCTTCGGGATACTGAAATTAACACAATTAACAACATTCCTGGCTTTAAATATTGCAGATAAGCCCTTAAGACCTATAACCACACCATTAATTTTAGAGCTAATGAGAAAGGATATCACTCTCCATTTCATATGTTTTATCTAGGGACTCAGCTAGACTGGTAAAGAAAAAGTGATTTATATGTGTTGTATGTGTGATATAACATTGTGCCACCAGATGGTGACATGGAGTCCCATTTTTCTATACCTGTTTTCCCTGTTTAAATCTACAATGCTTTAAACTGAAACACTTCTTTGATGCAGGTGGTTCATTACCCATAGGAATAAATGGCACAGCCTAGGAACACTGTTGCAAACAAAGCCAAACCTGCTCCTCCTTTCTGCACCCTCTCAGATACTAAATGGCCCTCACTGACCATGTGTTTTATTTTGAAAACTGGGCTTTGGAGATAATGGTTAAATGGTTTTTATTTTGTACAAGACATATAAAAAAAACTATTACAGGATCATTGAGCCATCGGTTTTTAATTTTAGCCTTCAAGCCATATGTAGGTGGCTGAGACATGGGGAAGGAAGGATAAAGATAAATAAGCCATATCATTGTTGTAAGTTTGCAGGCACTTCATGATATTAAATGTAAAATGGAACACTGAAGAGTGTCTTTTAGCTTTCAAATAATGTGCTTTATGAGCCAGATATGCTAAACTAGAATTTGAGCCAAGAGGAAGAAAAATGTAATAAACTTTCTCCCTGAGGCAAAAGGAAGAGAGGGTGTCAAGCAACCACAAACTCTTCATGAGTTGCTGAGAATAAGAGTTTGTTATGGAAGATGTTTAATCTTGATTTCCTCAACCACGGAAGTTCCTAATGCAAAAATAAAAATAGGCATCTCTAATATGCATGTGGTGTGCAGTTGCAGAACATCTGCTTGAGGATTCAAAAACTCAAAAAGTGATACAACTAAATACACTATCATAATTAATTTTATAATTTTCCAACTTTTTTTATACAAAAACCAATTTGTGGACAAATGTTAATTTAAGAACATCAGCTTGAATGCTATGCCATTGCTTTGTAAATACCATGTATGATCAAACTTAAAAGAATTCAAATATCACAGAACTATTGGGGGAAGTTTTGAATTCTAATTATCAAGAGCTCTTAACACGCTTATAGGTTAAGGCTATGTCCATTTTAAAGAGAAACCAATCAATGATTATTTTCAAGTACTGTATTTTAGTTAGCAGAATTCTGATGTTTAAACTTAAGGTCATGATTTTAGAAGACATCACTAACTAACAATCACATATTCATGAAAGTAACACAATGAACCTCACTCAAAAGCCTGGGCACATTGGAACCCATTATGTGCACCAAGTATCTTCTAGTTTAAAAATCCTAATTAGGGCCAACAAATTGTATTGCTTATTTATAATTGATGTCACTGTATGAAGGCCTCAAATGTAATTAAGGTGGGTAACAGATCTCTACTTCAGAAGAATGTAAATTGCGGTGGGATGTACCAAGCTGCTTGTGACTATGCAAGCATTTGTGTAACTAAGACAGTTTCGAATCTTAGTATGCAGGAACCCTTGACTTTGCAGTTAACATCTCCACCAACACTTAACTTAACCCTAATTATTGTATTGTATTATTGAAACCTAATAAGGGCCTGTTGAAGATGGACTTGTCTAGATCTAACATTCTGTTAATAGTGACTATACAGTCATACCTTGGATCCCGAACGCCTTGCGAGTCTAACGTTTTGGCTCCCGAATGCCGCAAACCCGGAAGTGAGTGTTCCAGTTTCCAAATGTTCTTTGGAAACCGAATGTCCTACACAGCTTACACAACTTCCGACTGACTGCAGGACCTTCCTGCAGTCAATCGGAAGCCGAGCCTAGGTTTCCGAACATTTTGGAAGTCGAACGAACTTCCGGAACAGATTCTATTCGACTTCTGAGGTACCACTGAACATTACTTGCAACTATACGTTGTTTGCAACAGTTCTAACAAACAGACTTAAATACATTATCAGTCCTTTCCAGGCTGTGCAGACATATAGCGGACAGAAGCTGTTGCCTCTTTAGTATTGTAAACTGCTGTGTATTCTTATGCTGTATGTTCACTGTATACCCTGGGATTTCTGTAAAGTGGAGTGCCATTAGAAAAACCAATAAAGCTTTTTTTAAAAAATTATATAAAATAAAATTGGGGTGAGGATGGAACACAGCATGCAATTCAACTGTTAATACCAACACTTATGCCCAATTAAGGCAGGTCCATGAAATGTGAGCTCCAAAGGTGGCATGGAGCTTTTGATCCTCATAGTTCACTCCTGATTTCAGCAGTGAGCGAATTATGTCTGCACAAGGCCATAGCAGCTCTACACCTGTAAACTGCAAGTTGATTTAATGGAAAGGAGAACCCTAGTTCTCAAGCTTATGCAATTCTCCGAGACCATGTTTCATGTTGGACACATCTGAAACTAAGAGATCACCATCATTTTTGTACTTGCAGAGACAGAATGGCTCACAATTGGAACTCTGTGCATGCACTGAGAAAGCAAGAGGGAAAGCACTTACAGTGTTGCCCCGCAAGAAGAATGCCTCGCAAGACAGAAAACCCGCTAGACGAAAGGGTTTTCCGTTTTGGAGGTGCTTCGCAGGACGAATTTCTCTATGGGCTTGCTTCGCAAGACGAAAATGTCTTGCAATTCCTGGGGGGTTTTTTTCGCTCCCCACCCCCTTTTTCTAAGGCACTAAGCTGCTAATAGCCTTTTAGCAGCTAATCCGCTAATCCCTTAAGCCTTTAATAGCCGCTAATAGCCGCTAAACCGCTAATAGCGCTAATCCGCTAATGGGCTTGCTTCGCAAGACGAAAAAACCGCTAGACGAAGAGACTCACGGAACGGATTCTTTTCGTCTTGCGAGGCACCACTGTACTTTAATCCTAATTGTGCAAAATAGAATGTTATTTGGTATATTGACGTCACTGAGGAATTAATATCTTTTTTAAAAAGGTTGCCCACAATCTTAGATTTTGATAGGGCAACTTCAATTTTTTTAGGCTTCCCAAGAACAATATGCAGTCAGGAAATATAGATGCTAACACTCTAAAATACTCAAAAAGTTAAATAACTTACCATTTTAGTGGTGTGCCTTCATATTCAAACCATATTTCTACAATATCCTCTTGTCTCATAACCTTCTGAAAATGTTTTTTCACTTTGTCCGTTACCAGTGTCAAGTAACTTATTCTGGGTAAAAGCAGCTGAAAGGAAGGTAAACAGCACATCTTTATGAAAAGAATCACATGTAAAAGTTACATTAAAAATATTACTTGCTTTTCAGTCACATGAGCAGTACTTATAACATAAATAGTACTGGGCTGCTGATATGCAAGTTATGTTCTACCAAGTTCAAAGGGACTTTTATTCAAGTAAGTGTGCTAAGGACTGCAGTTTGAAAAGTGGTCAAGGTATATTCCGCAAAACACAGCTTCTTCACAAGTTCCATTTAAATAAGGCTTCAGAGAGAATCTTGGGTCTCATAGAGAAATGATCTTTTAGCATAATAAACATATTCCTCATATGGACAAATGGGACTGTGCCCAAACAGGAGAAAACTACTTGCAATGACAATTAACCCTCAAGAAAATTAAAGCACACTGTGCTTAAAGAGTGAAGTTTCTTCTAAACAGGATGCTTAGGACTTTGTTTTCCTACTGAGTATTTGGAAGTCTTAGGGGAAATATTTCACCCTTGTTTTTTCAGGCTGCTGCTATTTCTTGGGAACAGAAGTTGAATCAATCTAATGTAGCAGCAGCAGATTATGGCATAGCAGCATCTAGGCTAGAATTCCTCAAACACATGGAAAAGCAATGTTTTTTTAATGGGCACTAAGGCTGTAAATTTCAAATGTTAAGATTTCCAAAACATCCAAATAATTTTACAAAGTTAATAACAGCATGGAAATTCATCCAGTCACAAAGGATTTTCTGTAATGGAAAAGCTGGAAGAAGCTCCCTTAACAATTCTTTGTTTAACAAGCATCATCTCCTCTTTCTTTCTATCATTTTTTCCAGCATCAAGAAGATGATGAAACACAGTATGTTCCTCAAGTATAGTCGAATACTAAACATCAAAATGATGGTTCTACATGTGTATATAATACTTACATAGTAAGGTTCAGCTTCCCTTTCGGTAATCTCGTCCTGATATAGGGTAAAACAAGTTGGTATTCGCCCAAACCAAACATCTCTAAGTACATCTTTGTCATCTGTCATTCTTCCAAGAAGTACAGAAGCACATGTAGGCTAAATTATTCCCCCAGAAAAACCACTACAAAATATAAAAATAGTCAGCTTTTAGATGCACATGAATCATATTATCCTTTTAGTGTACTTCCACAACACATGATAACAAAGGCATTTCTTCTTTTAATCTACAGAGAAATGGTTGGCTGAAGAAAGCTAGACAAAATTTTGTACCCCAGTACATTAAACACCTGTCCCCAAATACAAAAATGCTTAATAAATGTGAGAATTTTTTTCTCCTGGGTTCTTTTGCTGTTGTTCAGAAGTAGGAGCTGTGAAGGACTTGATCCAGATTAGGATCATAGTGCACAGGCAGGGATGGGTTTTGACCCTCTACATGACTTTGCTGCTGAAAATTCTGCCCTTCAATGCTGATATTTGTCCTCATAGGTGGTACTACAGCAAATGGCACCTTTGGGGAGAAACAGCAGTTTCAGAAGGGCAATTAAGGTGGGAGAGCCAATTGGTGGACAGAAACAATTTGCCTCCCTACAAATTCTATTTCCAAACAACAAACAATATAACAGGAGTAGGAGAAACAATCACACAGCAAACATACTATTTATTTAGGGACTGCCTACTTGTAGTGTTTTTTTAAATCTATGTCCATTTTGATAAATTACATCCTCCTTAGGCTGCAAATCTATACTCGCTTACTTGGGAATAAGCTCCACTGAACTCTGTGGGACTCCTTTCTGAAGATGATTCTTATGAACTATTAGTTTTGCTTTTAAAATCATGATAGGTTTTTTTTTCTTGAATCACTGGCACAGGCCCTGGTGAATATGTATTAACAATGAGAGGTGTTTTGAAAGTTATTCCTATAGGTGTAATACAATCAAGTCGGTTTTCAACGGAGAGTGGCTTGCAAGTTACATCAATAAACTTTCAATTACTGATAGTGAAGCGTACTCATGAGCCTTTGGTAACAGACTTTGTCAAAAGCTTTTTGGAAGTTCAGGTGTATGGAATTTACTATATAACCCTTATCTATAGGGTTACTAATATTCTTTATATCAAAGTTTGTAAAGAACTTCCCTTTGAAGAAGCCATAATGTTCCAACCTTGCTCTGTGTTTAAGCACATTAGTTTTAATATCTCTACCAATTTACCTAAGACATATCTCTAATGCCATAATTCAATTCCTAGAAATTGGTGAGACATGTCTATTCTCCAAAACTCTGGCAAATAGGTCGATTTTAATGAAACATATATTCACTGCAATTTCACATCTTACGTGAATGCCGTATCTCAGTGACTTGCTAACTTAATTACAGTTTAGCTCTAAAACAGGCTTCCTCAACCTCGGCCCTCCAGATATTTTGAGACTACAATTCCCAGCATCCTTGACCACTGGTCCTGCTAGCTAGGGATCATGGGAGTTGTAGGCCAAAAACATCTGGAGGGCCGAGGTTGAGGAAGCCTGCTCTAAAACATTATCATTTGTGACATCTGTTTGATTGCTGTAATGTACTGTATGTGGGACTGTCTTTAACTACTCACAAAACAGTTAGCAGCCTAGCAGCTGTATTTTGAATTAACTAGGGCCAGTTACTGAGAAGAAACCTCTCTGATAGTGAGTAGCAAACAGGGAGAGTGTCTTCTTAGTGGTGACATCCGGTTCACATAATTACTTTCCAAGGCTCACCTGACAAATACACTGCTGTCCTTTTGGCACCAGGCAGAAACTTTTTTTTAATCCTGCTAAGTTTTTAGATTTACAGTATTTTAACAGTTGCTTTTATCACCATTTGATTATTTTCTGTTTTAGTATTATGCATGGGAAACACAGAAGAGCAGAATACAAATTCTTTAATAAACAAAGTTGACGGCTTCTTACAGATATCCTTCCCCAAAACAGATATGGCCAATTCAACATCCTCTGCAGTGGGGACAGATAAAATAGTGGCTTGGCTTCTTCTGTACACCTTGATATGCCTAAAGGTTTTATTGCCTCGCTGATTTCATGTTCCTGATGTATTTACAGAACAAAAAGACAGAGTCTGAACATTGGTCATCCTAGTTCAGTACTGTACATGCTGATTGTAAGACTTCTCTGGGGGTTCCAGACAGAGGAGTCCTACCTGGGGACTCGACCTGCAACCTTCCGCATACAAACCTTGTGGCACAACGAAGAACTATGCCCCTTGCCCTGCTGGATCAGGCTAGCGGCCCACCTCGCCCAGCACCCCTTTCTTACAGAGGGATCAAGGAAATGCCTATCGGAAACTCGTAAGTAGGACCTGAGGGGGGGAGACAGCCCTTTCCCGCGCTGTAACGAATATATATGGTTTCTGGTGGTGAAATGAATCCTCCCAAGCCTACCCTCAGCGCTATCGGGTGCCTTGAGAACACTCTACATACACCCAGGCTCACGCGTGTACGTGTGAAGAGGTTTACGAGGCGTGTGGAGGAATAAATCTGTGCCCCAGATGATGTCCCCTCTCCTCCACCCCTCTCAGGCAGAGGAAGGGGTCACAAGGGCGGGGCGGCAGCCTCTCCTGCCCCGTCCAGTCTTCGCTCCCGCGTCGTATCACCCAACAAACATGCTTCCCCACCAGCCAACTCCTTTCTACGTCGCCGCCGCCCCCTCCTCCTTCCTCCCTGATGGGGGAGGGGACAACGGAAGATGCCGTTACCTGGCAGTTTGTTTCTTTCCTTGGTCGGGCCACCCCCTGAGTGCGAAGCTCGCTCGAGCACAAGTCAACACTGCGCAGGCTCGGCTCCGCCCACTGAGCCGGCCTCCTCCTCCTCCTCCTCCTGCTGCCCCCTCTCCAAAGTGCTCCGCTCGCGCTAAAGCCCGGGCTCACGAGGCTCAGTCACCGCCCACTCCGTCTTCTCTCCTCTGCTCCCTCCGCCTTTCTCTCTTGGTCTTTCTGCGACGAGAGGAAGGGAGGGCGGAAGAACGTAAAGTTTCAGGGCAGCCCGACGCTCTCGCCTATTTCAGCTGCTTGGCGAACCGGAAGTGACGACGAGCCAACGGCTCCTCTCTTGAGGCTTCGGCAAATGGCGTCACGCAAAGGCGCGCGTCGGATGGGCCGCTTGCTTTTGCCGAGTTCTCCCTGCAGGGGACGGTAGAGTCCAAGAGAGTGAAGGACTCCGCATTGCCAACGAGATGGCGGCTATTATGAAGAACCGCAGTTTAGCATAAATACAGGGTTGCCTTTGCTAGGCCTTGCTTCTAGTGTTGGCGCCAACTCCAAACTCTCCACAGCCTGTGTAACTTTAATACAAAGGTGGGCAACCGTGTGTGTTGAGAGCCACATGCACTGAGGGTGATCTGTAGTGGGCAATTGATGATGCGCTGGTGATGGGCATACAGGTGAAAAGTGTTTTTCAAGGGAGAAATCCTTAAACTTCTGCACACAATCATAAAGTCATAGGATTGTAGAATTGGAAGGGACCAATCTCAACTCTTTATTATTTAGCCATTCTTAAACCGGGCCAATAGATTCTGTGCAAGGTTTCAGTAAGTTCAAACAAATAGTGTTCATTCATATAAAAATAATTGCCTTCCTGCCACAGCCAAAACTCCCCCCCCCCTTCTTGCCTACATTGGGAGTGTTACATATCTACTTGTTGAGCACAAGCCAGTTGAGTAGGAATACTTTACTTCAATGATTAAAATTGGTTGACACAGACAGATTCTCTTATTTAATTTAGATTTTTCATTGACATTATTTTTTATTGACTTCTATACCATGCCAGGCTAACAGTTGTATTAGTATTGTTTGAAAGCATAATTCATGTTGACAGATACTGCAAAGCTTGGAGAGCCAATCTAATAGATCTTCTGAGGAGATAAAAAGACCATTGGAAGAATGTCACCTCCAGCATTTTTGCAGCAACAAGTATGTACTTTTACCCATATGTGATTCCAATAGAAGGATATTTGCATTGCTTTGAACATGCCAGATATAATTATAAACTCAAGGTGAGGTTCTGTGAAGCTTGGGTGGAACTAAATTCATTTGAAAACTGGACAGACTGGTTCCAAATACAATAAATGAGGCATAAGCTCATTTATACTATAGCAGGTAGGCCGAGTAAATAAAAGGGAGGCGTCTAAAAGATGGGAATGCACTGAAAATAACAGTATGCCACAGCAGAGACCAGAAGTTGCTTTAGATCTTCAAACTGAAGATTAGGTAGGATTGTAGCATAGAAGTCAATGTCAAAATGAGGCTGGAAATAACCCATTAGTTTATGTATCCAATGTGTCTATATCTGTGGACAGCAGCAACATGAAAATAAGGGCTAGGTACTCTGGCTTGGATCCTACAAAAAGTTCAGTGATAATTTTACATTCCTTCTCCCCAAAGAGGCTGTATGGCAGGTTGGGTGGGTGGGTCTCCTGACTTTGCAGAGAGACTTTTCACATAGCTTCAACAGGGAGGATGTGACAAGAAACTTTAATTCCATGAGGAAAATTAAGTTATCTTGGAATCCGAGCTATTGCATCCCATTGAAATGAATGGGTATTGTGACAAGCGCTTGTACAAATTGAACCTTGAGGCAGGCCTATTTTGTATGGAACAATGATGAAAATCATAGTTGCAAAGTCCTATGTTCCACCAAAAGAGTGGGCCACCTATCCATCAGCGCCCAGCTACCACACTCTTCCACCCTCATGCTAAATCAGCCTCTACAATGCACAACACTGCTTATTAGAAGCAGATATGAGATGCAGTGTAGAAAGGTGTTTGAAGAGGAAACAGCTATAAATGGCTCCAGCATTGGTGCTCAGGTATATTCCAGGTTCAGGTCAAGATTGCCTTGATGCCCTTGAGCTACACTCCAACTAGGGCTTGGTCCCAGAGAATTTACTCTCAGTGCTGAGGTTCAGGTCCTAGGTAGCATGTGATTAGAAAGAAAATAGTGTATTTGATCAGGCACAGATTTCTCTCACCAGTGTGTCATCACACCAAGTCACCACACATATGGGATGAGATGAAAGGCTCTCAGGTCATGGCTGTGGCTTCCAAAGAAGTCCCATGGCTCCTCATTTTAGAACTTAAGTGTTCCATTTAATAATTGAATATAATTGTGCATATAGATTAGCTATTTGGAGAGAAGGGAAAGAAAAAGAGAGTGCAGAGAAAGGGCCAAGCAGGGGGGAAGAGGGAGAGAGTGTGCCAAAGAGTTGGTACGGGGGGATCATTCAGTTTGTAGCTTGAACGTTAATTCTTTAAGTGCTAAAGTCCAATACTTGAAAGCCAAGAGAGAGGTGGGTGGAAGTGCTGCTTAGCAACCAGTCAGAGAGGTGTGATGTTTGATGAGTTATCATATGCCCTAACTGGTTGTGTAGATCTGTATGTTTGCTTGAATGCCTCCTTGATATGTACAAGGCCTGAAGTAAGTAAGACAAAATCTTTCTGTTTCTTTCTCCTCAAATTATGGCCTCTATGAGTATGCAGAACACATATTCCTCACCACTGAGCTAATAACACATAGAGTCATATTTTGAAGACAGAACCAATCTAGATTAAAGTGTCCCACACCTCTTTGCTAAATCTCGCCAAATCAAAATTAAAGAGCAAAGCAAATAAACAAAGCAAACTTTGCCACAGCTGACAAGGAGGGCAGCAGCCTGCAAGAGCCCCAAACAGGCCAGAGCCTGTGGCAGATGGTGACGGGCAGCAGCATGTCAGAAACAGGTGCAGGATTAGCACCTGGTATGGGTGTGCTAAGGCTGACACCAGTCACCAGAGCATCTCGTTTGGTCTTTTTAAATTAGTGTTCAGTCATGCTACAGCAGACTCAGCAAAGCCATGGTTGAGCCAGCACCACCCGGCACTTCACTTAGCATGTTATCCAGCACAACATGAGGAAAGGGGCTCATCCCAAATGACTGTCAGTCCATACCAGGTAATTTAAGCTTGTGCAATTAAAGTGGATTAAACTGTTCTGTCGCCCTGGCGACAGAAGCACATTTTATGCAGTTAGGAAAGTGTCAATTGACAAGGGGGGGTATAAACACCTAGCAAGCAAATCAGGACGAATGCTCATTATTGTAGAACCACTCCATAAACCAGAACAAATGCTTAGTAAAAAAAACCCACAGAGATATAATCTAACATCTGTACAAGCATTCCACAAGCAAAACTGGATGAATGCTCAATAAATAGGTGGTTTGGGAGAGAACCTAAAAGGAAATTTTCCTTACTGTTGCCCATTAAGCTTATGGTAGCAGGCAGGCAGGCACAGAGAGACCAGGTAGGCAGGGGAGGGGGAGAAAGCTGGGTGAGGCCATGCTGGCTCTAGGCAAGGGCGAACAAAGGCTAACCGACACCTGGGGTGGGGGAAACCGCCAGCTGCGCACACGTGCTGCTACGTACAGTGCATGCGAGCGACACCGCACATGTGTTGTACATAGCAGTTTTCTGCCGGCGCCACCCAAACACTGTATGGACGGTGGCGGGATCCTCTGCTCGTGGCTGCAGTGGTGGCAGTGGGATCCTCTGACTGTGGCTGTAGCGGTGACGGAGGGATCCCACTGCCAACCGTACAGTGCTCAGGCGGTGCTGGCAGCAAACTGCTATGTACAGCGTGTGTGCAGCGTCGCTACGTACATCGCATGTGTGTGGGACCATTCATGCGTTGTGTGTAGCAGTTTGCCGCCGGCACTGCTCAAACGCCGTACGGATGGTGACGAGATCCTCTGCTTGCAGCTGCAGCCGTGAACAAAGGATCCTCTACATGCGGCTGCAGCGGCATGATGGCTGCTTGTGCCACCATGCCTGGGGGCAGCGGAGCAAGCACCCCACGGGGTGCCTTCTTGTCACCCCCCCCAGACATGGCACCCGGGGCGCACCGCCCCCTGGCCCCCCTTTCAACGCCACTGGCTCAAGGAGAAAGTGGGGCAGAGGCAGTGGCGGAGCTGCCATGGCAGAATGGGGGTCCCTGGATGGCCCTTTGGGCAGCACATCCTTAAACCTGGCAGCCCTCCTAGTCAACATATTCCCCCTTATTTCTCCAGAACTGCTAGAGATTTTATTATTCCATTTAAATAAATAAAAAGAATCTGGGCCACGTAATGTCCTAACTGGGCAGCAAACAGCATTTCTAGAATCTGGGCAGAACTCAGTTAAAAGGACTGTATTGCAATTTTTCATAGGGTTTCAAAAGATCATTACAGTACTGAGCTCCCCCCACCCCCAACACTGTCTCTGGAGAACCATATCCATGAAAGTATAAACACAGAAAAAAAGTTATAGTTGTAATAACTTAAAACCTTTTATTGTATTGTATTTACTTTGGTTTAGAGAAACTAATTGTGGCTGGTGTATTATGCTGCATTTTTTATGCTAGAACGTTAGCTTTAATAATATGATTGTTTTATTGAGCTGTTTTTAAATGTTACCTGTTGCCTTTTATTGTCACATTTTATGGGAAGAATTGTATTCTTAAAGGCAATATAGATGTTTATTAAACAAATAAGTATCACAAAGATTGAAGCCACCTTTCGTGGCTTTTTGACTTAGCAATATTTTGAGAAAAGCCCTGCAATTGCAATGCCATCTTCATCAAAATTCAAACGTTCTGCAAATAAATACAAACTAAAAATAGTAAAAATATTGTTCAGGGTTTTTTATACCCATAGTAACCTTGTACTAATTTGAATATTCACTATTGCATGAATTTAGGGACCAACCTCATTTTAGAAAAAGCAGGTAGCACTTTCTTCAGTATACTGATACAATGTTGCAGAAGTAGGGCCTTTCCAGATTGGGATTTTTGTGGCTGTTTTCTGTAATAATAATGTCTTGACACAATAATAGTGCAGTGGTGGAAGATTTATTTTGCAATGATAGTGTGTTGGTGGTGCTTTTGTTTTTTCTGCAATGCTTCCACATTATTGCTGTCTGGAGTGGCTATAGTGCAGCAAAAGCGGGACAAAAATAAATCACCATTTGTTGTATAAAAGTTTCAGGATTTCAGAAGGAATCATAGAATTGTAGAGTTGGAAGGGACCCCAAGGGTCATCTAGTCCAAACCCCTGCAATGCAGGCATCCCTGCTAAAGCATCCATGACAGGTGGCCATCCATTTTGAAGTTATGGTATATGCACAGGTTGGAAATGGAGCAGTCTCAAAACATTTCCAGGCACAAAAGGTAGTGAAAGTAGGATTATGTGTGGCAGCTGCAATACCAACATGAGCACAATGCATCATGAATGCCCATTAGAAAGGCCCTTCCAGATTTCCTATCTTAAAATATATTACACTGTTGCAACCATACCTTGTCACCACCAGGTGTCAGGGTGTTTCTGTCACTTCCACATGTCCTCCCACATGGTAAAAACTAGTTGACCAAGTTCTATGACTATTAAAAATAAATGTTACTGTGTTCAGTCGAACAGTTCTTTGGTATGTAAAAACATACTCATATTAAATAACTTCCGCTTTGTATTTCCCCCCCTATTTCTCCTCCATCAAAGGCTCAGTGATGTAGAATAATGGCCCCCACTTGTTTAGACATTCAAGAGTAACGCAAAGTATCATGTTCAGATCAGTGGTGGGGAACCAGATGTTGTTGTTTCAATTTATTATTCACCCAGAGCAGATTACAACAATTTAAAATTCAATATCATGTGGGATTACATCTGCCACCGTGCCTGACAATTAGCCATGCTGGCCGGGACTGATGGGACCTGAAGTCTACCAGTATTCGGAGAGTCACAGGATCTGCATGCTTAGTATAGATTAATCCACAATTTCTTTGTTGGTGGGAATGAGAATAAAAGTACTAGCCCATGTCTGATTCAGTCTGAAACTGCTAGTGAAAATTTACTATAGATACTCCAGCAAGGTTGCAAACCTGAACACATTTACAGTGGTACCTCTGGTTACATACGCTTCAGGTTACATACGCTTCAGGTTACAGACTCAGCTAACCCAGAAATAGTGCTTCAGGTTAAGAACATTGCTTCAGGATGAGAAAAGAAATTGTGCTCCAGCAGCGCGGCAGCAGCAGGAGGCCCCATTAGCTAAAGTGGTCTTCAGGTTAAGAACAGTTTCAGGTTAAGTACAGACCTCCGGAACGAATTAAGTACTTAACCCGAGGTACCACTGTACTAGAATGTAAGTCCTGTTGAATGCATTGGGACACTTTAGCAATCATACGTAGTATTGCTCTCTTTAAGTTTAATGACCATGGTCACTTCCAGATGACCTGTTTATTTAACATCCATTCCAATGATAGTGCAATGATAGTGAGGAAATTGTGACATCAGCTGTTACTGAGCATTCATTCTGAGGGATACACAGCCTTGTGTCAAACTATGGCCCCACAATTTCCAGTGCATTTTCCTGTCACCAGTAATGGACAGCATGGCCGGGCAGTGGCATTAACGTGACCTTCTGACTTATTGGGAAGGAGAGGAATGAGGTGGTAGAGAGATTGGCATGGTGCAAATGTACTGACAGAGCCAGCCTGGTGCTCCTGTTGGTGTGTTTGCACCACACTGACCTCCCCACTGCCTTCCTGGTTAGCAGTGACTCAATTGTCAGGAGGTCAAGGGAGTACCGTTGACTAGCTATCAGCTACTGCCTGTCGCTTTCCTTACTGCAAAAGTATGCTGTTGTTTTAATGTTTTAAAACAGTTTGGAAACACCCAATAATAATACTTTGAAAAAACACAGAGATCTATCTTCAAAGAAAAGCCCACACAGAAGTTTCATGTTGTTGTTTTTATTATAAACTATGTTTTAAACTCATGTTTGAGTTACTTATTAAATGATTTAGTGATGAAAGTCTAACTCCAAGTGTATAGAAAGGGGAAAGAGAGAGCCTTGTAAACATGACTGGATCTTAGAAGAACTTAAAAAGTGGTTGCAACTTAAAACACCCACCACTAAAAGCAAGCTCTTTGGGCAAGTTACATTCTCCCAAACCAATGATTTTAGGAGGGGTGTTAGTTTTTCTGGAACTATTTCAAAATACGTTGCTTGGGAAATGTATTCTGTATTTTCGTTTCCTGCCAAGCAGTTTCCTAGGATGAAAGAATGGTCTTTCAGATGGCAAGGTTGATGGACCAGTCCTTGCATGCTGCAAGGTTTGTTTTCCAGTAGAGGGAGGAACACGCAGCAAGTTCTTTTCCCTGTACCTGGGCATCTCTACTTGGGCGAAGAATCAGCACACTGGGATAGGTGTGAACAGTTAGCCCTCGATGGAGGTTGTTCCTAAGAACCCTTCCCTAGGCTCTACCGCCAAGTGAATCTTATAAAGCAAAATGCATACAGTGGTACCTCAGGTTAAGAACTTAATTCGTTCCGGAGGTCTGTTCTTAACCTGAAACTGTTCTTAACCTGAGGTACCACTTTAGCTAATGGGGCCTCCCGCTGCTGTCGCGCCGTCGTGCGATTTCTGTTCTCATCCTGAAGCAAAGTTCTTAACCCGAGGTACTATTTCTGGGTTAGCAGAGTCTGTAACCTGAAGCGTCTGTAACCCGAGGTACCACTGTACTTAGATAAGCTCACAGGCACAGTTTCCAGCTTTAAAAAAATGAGGAGCTTCTGTTGTGCTTCTGTTGAGAGTCATTTCACATTATGACACAGTTGCAAAAACATTGCAGTATTGTTGCTTAAGTGCTGCATTTTCTATGAGTTAGGAAGGAATGTTAATACTGTATCAATTATTTGAAACTGGAACTGATCCTACATGTCCATGCTACTTTAAAAGTTATAAACAAACAAATCATTGCTGAAGTTGTGGGAAACATCCTTACTAATGATATTATGTTTCATCTTTGATCCCACATATTTTTAATTGCATTGAAAACACTACTGAACTAGCTGCACAAGAGGACATTAAGCTAGTAAACAACTTAATGATTTGGAGCAGTCGGGACTTGCAGTTTCTGATTAAGAGCAAACACTACTACTCCAAACAGTTGCTAGAGCCTTGGCAGATACACAGTTGCAAGCTACCCTGTTTTCAAAGTTTGCGTGGGCTTTGCTGGGGTTCTGATGCCCTCAGTGAGAGGGGGGGAATGGAACTGCTTGTTAGTGCAGTGGCCTTTGGGTACTCCTGATCAGTGCAGCAGTTTTGTGTCATACTCTTACACTGCAGTCCTTTACATGCCTACTCAGAAGTAGGTGCCATTAAGTTTAAAGCAATTCATGCCCAGGTAAGTGTGTCTGAATTGCAGTTTTGTTTTGTTTTACACATTCTCAGAAATATGCTATACAGAGCAATCTCATACTTACCAACTCAGAAGTCCCAGCAAGTGAAATGCAGTTTACTCCCAAATGGATGGATCTGTCAATTTCAGTTCTCTCGGTTTCTTCTTTTTCCAATCTTCAATTCAGCCCTCCACATTTCTGCAGCAATTTGCATTTAAAAAATTCTTCAAGAAAATACAGCAGCATTTGTGCACATTTCTCCCAATAAACACCTTTTTGTGTTCAGGTTTTACATTTATGCAAGCAATTCTCCCTACTGCAATGCACTTTTGTATGATATTTCCAGTAATGCGTTCACTTTAATAGCCTTTCCCAATATATTCATTTTTGTAAACAGTGTTTGGTTGGAGAATGCCATTGCAAAATTGAATAATTATGAATTTCAAAGGATCGCTGTGGTTTGGTTCACATATTGGTTCCAAAAAATGTATTACAGTGGTAGGGTTACATACGCTTCAGGTTACAGACTCTGCTAACCCAGAAATAGTACCTCAAGTTAAGAACTTTGCTTCAGGATGAGAACAGAAATCGTGCTCTGGCAGCGCGGCGGCAGCAGGAGGCCCCATTAGCTAAAGTGGTGCTTCAGGTTAAGAACAGTTTCAGGTTAAGAACGGACCTCCAGAACGAATTAAGTACTTAACCTGAGGTACCACTGTATTTAGATTCATATATATATATATATATATATATATTTGCTTTCGTAGATTTTCACGGGTACAGGAATGCAGGTTTTGGTGTCCTCGGGTGTCTTCCCGTGTAAAAGTTGGGGTGTCTAGGCGACGTTTCGACGAGGTCTCACTCGTCATCTTCAGGCTGGTGCTTTCGGCTTCTTGTTACTGGAACAGAGCAGGATCTCAGTGTTTGAGTTCCTATAAATACTGTTGAGGAGGTGTGGTGTATAGCCTCCAATGTTCTGGGCAGAGAGGAGGTTCCCAGGCTAGTGTGCCTTTTCTTCTTTTGTTCCTTAATTACTTGAGGGATATCTTGAGTGATTTCTTGAGTGATTTCCTGAATCCCACTTAGGTGGGTCATTAGGTGTGGATTAGTTGCTAAAGCCTTCGTGTCTTGAACTCTTGAACTTTGTGAAGAGTTTTTCTGAGAAGATGGCTGTACTGCACTTGGTTGTGCTCTGGCTTGGCTTCGTGTATAGGGGCGAGCTGTGGTTTTGTGGCCTGTGCCAGCCAGATCTGTGTAGGGATTGCAGGGGGGTGCAGCATCCGGAGGTGCCACCCTGGTTTGGCTACTGGATGGTGTCTGTAATTTATCTGTGGAGAGGGTCTGGGTTTGGGTCTGGTGTGGTTGATTGGTGATGGCGTTCTGTGTGCCTCTGGATCTGGTGTCAGATTTTGTGGGGAGGGCTAATTTCCAGATGTCTGGCAAGCGGGATGTGTCGTCACGCTTGTTCATGTTGTGAGGGTGTTTCTCTATCTCGATGGCTTCCATGATTATTCTCTTGTGGTGATGTTCCATGTTAAAGAGCAATTTGGAATCTGCAAAATTAATTTCGTGTCCTGTTTCTTTCATGTGTTGGAAAAGAGAGGAAGTTTTTTCTTCTTTTTTGACGGCATTCTTGTGTTCTGCGATCCGTGCATTTATTCGTCTGTTTGGCTGGCACAGGCCACAAAACCACAGCTCGCCCCTATACACGAAGCCAAGCCAGAGCACAACCAAGTGCAGTACAGCCATCTTCTCAGAAAAACTCTTCACAAAGTTCAAGAGTTCAAGACACGAAGGCTTTAGCAACTAATCCACACCTAATGACCCACCTAAGTGGGATTCAGGAAATCACTCAAGAAATCACTCAAGATATCCCTCAAGTAATTAAGGAACAAAAGAAGAAAAGGCACACTAGCCTGGGAACCTCCTCTCTGCCCAGAACATTGGAGGCTATACACCACACCTCCTCAACAGTATTTATAGGAACTCAAACACTGAGATCCTGCTCTGTTCCAGTAACAAGAAGCCGAAAGCACCAGCCTGAAGATGACGAGTGAGACCTCGTCGAAACGTCGCCTAGACACCCCAACTTTTACACGGGAAGACACCCGAGGACACCAAAACCTGCATATATATATATATATATATATATGAATATATTCATTTTCACAGCAAAAAAAGTTTATTATATTGTAGCTTAAACTAAATGTTGATGAAATCCTCATATCTTCACAATTATTAAAGGTGCCAGAGCCCTGCCCTCTTTTTCATCTGGCTATCCTATTCAGTATCCACACATATACCCCAAAATTGTAACTCTGTGTATTTTAGATGGTCTACACCTACCTACACCATGCTGGCCACATGACCCGGAAGCTGTTTGCTGGCTCCCTCGGCCAATGAAGCGAGATGAGCACCGCAAGCCCAGAGTCGGCCACGACTGGACCTAATGGTCAGGGGTCCCTTTACCTTTACCTGTATATATTGGTTCAAATCATTTTGCATGTAGCATTCATGTATTTTCACACATTTCCCCCCTCATTTAATATGAATTTGCTGACTTTTGATAGGTCTTCATTGCAAAATATTGATGATGATTGGCTTGCCCTAAAGAACCCCATTTATTGTTGCCATACCCTGAGTCGCTAAAATCGTAACGTATGGATGAATGTGCCGGTTTGCCTTTTCAGATCAGAATCATTGGTTTCTTGTCCAAATGACTGTCTCTTTTAAGTGCTTATGGAGCCACTGTGAATTCCACTTGGTAATATATGCACAGATCCAGTCACTCCCAAAGGCACCTTGCTGGCTTGCAGGCAGAGAGTGAGATCGATGAAGGGACAGAAAGGGTTGGGTGAGCAGGTGGGGGAATGGAATGAGGAGCACAACAGGTGCAAACTCACCCACTGCCTTGAAGCATTTAAAAGGACAAGTCAGGATCTCTGTGTGAGGGCCTGGCAAACCTCCCCCTGACGCACTTAATTACATAGATCCACACATATATTTATACTCTTGCTGATAAACTATAATAGAGCGCTTTCATTTTAAATGATTGATAATCTCAATATTCCCAGTTAAATTTGCTCATATAAGTAAGTGGTGCTGAACTTAGAGGGGTTTGCTTCTGAATCAACATGTTTATGCTCGTCTGTGATCCAGTTGCAATGCTAGCTGTGTGTACACAGAAGCAAGTTCTATTGAATTCATGGGCCTTGCTCCCAGATAAGTGGGGTTAGGATTGCAGCCTAGGCCTGTGTACACACTGTTCCTTTAAAGCACATTCAAAGCACATTTACTCCCTCAAAGAATTCTGGGTATTGTAGTTTACACCTCACCACAGACAGTTACAATTTCCAGGAGCCCTTAACAAATGACGATGTGTTTTGAATGTGCTTTAAAAGTATAGTGGGTACACAGGGTAAGCCTATCATTTCTTAATCCCTTAACAAATGAATGTTATGGATAAGAGCAAGTATTTCTCACGTTTCACTGAAAAGTATCCCATGCTGCCCCAGCAGTGGTAACTTACTGCTCTAATTTCGGTAACATTTATATGGCCAGATGATTCCATAACAGTCTTCAGTCGAAGCTTGCTTCAGATACAGTAAAACCTGTTTTACTGCAATAGTAAAAACAAAAATTGCTAGTGTTTTTCAACTGACTTTCATTCAGCCACGCCTAACACCCTTTGGCCCAAAATATTTGCTGTGTTAGTATGCTTCTTCCCTTTCATTTAAGTTTAATGCACTGGTAAAAAACAAAATATTCAATTGACCATCAGTCTGGTAGAAAGTGTGTACCGTATTTCAACACGTACTTAATATAGATCTTTCCTAATGACAACTTATTTCCTAATGACAGCAATGAAGAAATCACTATTAAATTGTATGTTGTTTTTCTTTAAAAATTCCAGATTCAGTGGTGGTATGCTGTAAATCACCTGTCTTTGACAGATTTGCAACCCTTTTTCTCATAGCTCAATTATAGTTTTTATATGAAAGCATGTAGGAACATTGGAACATAATGAAGCACCTGAGTTTCTGCTGACATATGTAGCTCAGGAGATTCATGTCTGAATCCATTTGTCTTATGGCTCTCCAGGTTGACAGATAGAAACTGTATTCACCTCTCTGAGTTAATTGATTGCAAGACACTGGAAAGAGGGACCATCTGCTAACTTCTGTGGCAGGGATGGGGAACCTCAGGTCTGGGGGGAGGAGGAATCCAGCCCTCCATGCCTCTCTGGCCCTCAGGACTCTCTCCAGGCTGAAAACCTTCTGAACTACCAGCCCTGCTTTGCACCCTCCTTGAGAGAAGGAGAAATGTGAAGAAATAGATGCAGCTGGGAGCTGCTGGAGTTGGCTTCTACTACAGCTATCCAGAGTCTTCTGTGCACATGATGACTTGTTTACAGGTGGTGTGAACTGGGCTTAGAATGTCAAACCCACTCACTGCCTCTGAAGTCTGAGTCATAACATGAAGGTACAAGCAGCAAAGGACAGAATGGAGGCTTGTATCCAATACTCATTAATTTTTTTACTTTTAATTATTATTTTCCTGTTTATTATATTGTTAAATTGCTTTGATGGTGATGATGGAAAGATGCAGTTTCACACACTGGGTAGGCAAATGAGTAGTAGACGGGAAGCAGAAGGGGTTCACATTTCCAGTTTTTCCACATCTTTTTCATGCCCCAAATAGTTTTTTTAAAAAAGATACTCCACCCACAACCTTTAAAGAATGACGTCACAATGCCTGCTTTTAGAAATCGCATGAGTACCTTGGTTTGATTCATTGAATGTTGCTCAACATACTTCATGCTTGAACTGATTCCAGAAGTGTCTGCTGATCCTATGTTGTTAACCCTTGGCTTCCTGTTCTGATCCTCATATTGGCATATTGTATAGAACGCAACAGGGGCGAGAGCCAGTGTGGTGTAGTGGTTAAAAGCGGTAGACTCGTAATCTGGTGAACCAGGTTCGCTTCCCCGCTCCTCCACATGCAGCTGCTGGGTGACCTTGGGCCAGTCACACTTCTCTGAAGTCTCTCAGCCCCACTCACCTCACAGAGTGTTTGTTGAGGGGGAGGAAGGGAAAGGAGAATGTTAGCTGCTTTGAAACTCCTTCGGGTAGTGATAAAGCGGGATATCAAATCCAAACTCCTCCTCTTCTTCTTCTTCTTCTTCTCCCATGAGTGACTTTCCTTTTAACCTGCAATGGACAGGTTGTAGTTCAGTCAGTCTGTAGTTCAAGGTCTTCTTGCATGTAACTGCAGAAAAACATGAAGGAAATGGTATTATGCTATTCCAGGGTTTCTCACAGATGGTTAATTAGCCAAAATTTGGAACACCAATTGGCATCTTCCTAAATATTCTCACTCATAGAATTGTAGAGTTGGAAGGGACCTCAAGGGTCATCCAGTCCAACCCCTTGCAATGCAGGAATCTCAACCAGATCACACACGACAGTTGGCCATCCATACACATTAAATTGAACCCAACAACATTCATCATGTAATCTACAAAATAGGCTCACAGTGCAATTCAGACAGGAAGTAATCCCCCACAAAAAAGTCTATATCAGTATGCTCTGTATTTATGTAGTGCATTTCAGAGGACATTATATGCATTACTACTTCTGTTTTTACACCAGCTCTGTGGTTGCCCAATATGATTATCCCCATGATATCGAAGGCAGGCTCAAGTTAAGCAAATAGAAACTTGACTAAGACTAGCTAGTGATCTCATGAGTCAGGTGAGGTTTGAACCACAGACTTCTCTGCTCACAGTTCACACCCTTATCCACTACAATCTACATCCACACTCTCTACAGAGACTGTCATAGATTCTAATGCATGGATTCAGGGCACATCTTGGATTTAATATTCAGCCAAGAAATGGGTCTTCCCCTGGATGTGGGTATTAATATCTTTTCCGTATGGTGGTCAGGTCAATATGTGGTAAAAAGACAAATCACTATGAGCCACAGCCTGTGTTGACCTGATCTTCTCTCAGAGACTGATGGAATTATGTAGGTTTTTGAGATCTCTGGAGAAAGTGGGGCCAGATTCTGGGAGTATGTTGGAGGTGGAGGCTGCAGCTTTGGTTACGGCAACAGCGGTACTTGTGGTGGCGGCGGCTGCGGAGGCCACAGTGGCAAAGGCAGTGGTGGCAGTGAAGGTGGAGGAGGTGGGCAAAGGTGAGAGGGAGGGAGCTGAGTGGGTGGGGCAGTGTCTGTGAGATGGGACAGGACCGAGGGGGGGGGGTAGCTTCTGTTGAAGTTGTGTCCTGATTTCCCTCACTCCAGTGTTGGGAGGTGTGGCAGTCGCAGCAACTGCAGCATTTCTTCCTTGTTCCCACTGCATTCTGAGGAATGTGGCTTAATAAAGCCATTATAAATTATGGTCAGTTTGGTTAGATGAAGATGCCACAGCCTGGATACTGACTCATCTGTGGCAAGCTTGTGTGTGTGTGTGTGTGTGTGTGTGTGAATGACTGCTCAGATTGGTTGACTTCAAAGCAACTGTCACAGCTTGTCTTGTCTTTTGTCCGGTGTTACCTGGACAGACTTCAAGCAGTGACAACCGAATAGTAAAAAATGTGCTTGAAGGTATGTGGGCAATTTTATTTCTTTCATAAAATTTATATACAACTTGTTTTTAAAAACCCTCAAAGTGGTTTACAACAATATGAGTTGTTTCTTTGAGGCTAGGAAAGCAAGCCAGGAGATGATGGTCATCAGAACAACCTAAGAAGAGCCCTGCTGGACCAGGCTAAAGACCCATCTAGTCTTGCATCCTGTTTTCACATCCTTTGCTAGTAATGGCTGTCAGGGTCTTCTTAATGGTCTCCAATTTTAAAACATAAATTATCAGGCCCAGTTGGCAGCCCAGAAATAATCTCACATTCCCAATACGCAGGTGCTTTTTCTTTCCAAAACTGCAGATTCAGAACAATACTATCTACTGTATTTGTGCAAGCACCCCCATGTACTCATGCACCCTCCATAAAGTGTTATAAAGTGTGTAGGAAAGGGGCAAAGGGGTGGAGAATCTTGAGAGTTTTCTGCACTGTGAAGTAAGACAGGTTCTCATTTCCATTCTAAATGTCATTTTAAAAGTGCTACAAAGGAGGCACTAAGCTTGCTTTCAGAATGTTATCTCAGACTCTGCCCAAGGTCTTTACGAAATCAACAAATTTTACAACAGATACTTGGATAACATTTTGTAAATAAGCAAGGAGCGTGAGAAGTCATTCCATCACAGGTTACTGACCCATAGCAATGAAGCCTATATTTAATGTTTTTTTTTTATAAAGCCACACAGCACATTTTGAATTTCTCCTTTCATTACCTTTCTGAGAAGAAATTCAAATGTTGAATGCAGACAATCTTCCTGCATATCGTTTCAGTGAATTTACTGGGTGTGGAAAGTTACAAGGGAGCCTGGTAACCACATGAAACTCTTACTATTACGGCTATAAGCAACTAAATCCAGTATAATTGTACGAACATACTGGATTCCAAACATCAAAGTATGACTAATTGAAAGGAAAGATTAATTTGTTCATTTAATAGCTGTCTCTTACTTAATATTAAAAGATAAAACAGCTCTTTGTCACTGAGGCTCCTTGTTCGTACTTTATGACGGTGAATGCTTCTTAGATAATGTTTGAACTTAAAGCAAGTACAGAGATTGAGATGTCTTTGAATCTCTCCTGACTGGCACCATTAAAAGACCTCAAGGACGGCTCTTCCCATATAAACCAACCCCGGGCTCTGTGATCATCATCTGAGGCCCTTCTTCGTGTGCCTCCTTCACAAGAGGTCCGGAGGGTAGCAACACGAGAATGGGCCTTTTCTCTCCTCAGGGAGGTTCGTCTGGTGCCTACATTATACATCTTTAGGCACCAGCTGAAAACTTTCCTCTTCAACCGGGCCTTTGGCTGATTAATACTTTATGGCCTTTTGAATGTGTTTGTGGGAAGAGGGGTTATTGTTTTGTTTTGCTTTTGTTCTATTTATTTGTGCTTTTATTCTGTGCTTTTATCTTGTGAACTGCCCTGAGATCTTCGAATGAGGGGTGGTATATCAATATAAGAAATAAAAATAAAGATGATATTTCGTCATATTTTGTCACTTTCCACTTCCTTATCTTAGGTAGAGGAATAAGGAAACACGTACACAAATGCATGCATAACAAACACAACCAAGCCTAGAGGTTGCAGCAAGTGCTCCAGGTCTGTGCACAGTTTAAAGCAGGGTGCTGATCAGGTACTGGACAGGTCAGCTACTAAGCCAAGCAAATTGCTCAGACTCAGAAGCTGCCTTGAACGTTACAGGTTTATAGAGCAATGTAGATTCCAGTTGGCATGTGGTGCCTCTCAGCTGACAGTCTTTGGGCTGGCACTGTAGCCCTTGTGATTTGTTGTAGGCGTATTATGCTGGTGATGTGGGGCAGGGAGCTCCATTGCAGCAGGTCTTATGCAGAATTGGGTGCTGAAGGTCCTTTGCTATGTCAGCAGAGGTGGTTTTTAACACAACCCACAGATGATACCGACAAGGCTAAGGAACACTGGCTGGCTACAGCATTTGTGCTATACTTTCTGGTTTTTCTTGTGTGGGCAGAGCAATCCTAACCCTGCCCAGAGGATGATTGGAGAGGCAGAGCCACCACTGCATCTGAAGCCCTGCTAGCTTCTCCTGGTCAGGCTGGAAAGTGGAGTGGTTTTCTTGGAATGTTTTCCCCTCTGGGTGATTGTCAGCTGCAGGCTGGTGCAGCAGAGGAGCCTGGCTTGGGCTCTTTACCTGACAAATGAGCCAGAAAAAAATCCAACAGATCCTGAGTTGGCCCAGCCCTGCCCCCACAGCGCTCTGATTTGGGCTGCTAGGCCAGCTACTGCCCATAGGAGGGCCACTGTCAAACCTTCCCACCTGCTTGGCTGGAGGTTAGCCCCTGCTGCAGTGCAGCCCCGTCCCCCAATCTCCATAATGCAGGAGCTGATGCTTCATCACACACAAACACACACACACACACACACACCGGGGGGGGGGCATTAACATTTGGAAGGGGGAATAAAATTGCTCCCAGAACAATGTACCACATTTAAGTAGTAAAAGCTTTTGTGTCTATGGATGTGCTTTCTCAACCTCAGTATTCATTAGAAAACAAGATAAAGTAAAACTAAAGTCTGCAGTTTGGGAAGGAAGTATGCATGCGTCTGAAATGTGAAAATAATTATTTCCGAGTCAGCAGCTTGAAATGAAGTGAAATGTGAGTGACACAATTGTTTCTGCGGTATTCTGGTGTTATGATAGAGGGAGAAAAGCTTTGCTCTACCCATTTCTCTGCACCATGTACAATATTATACACTGCTATTGTACAAATAAACCATGCACCTTTTCTGCATTTGCTTTATTCTCTTTTAGCCCACCTTTGTTTCCAAAGGTCCAACTTCTGATTTTAATGATAAATTATTTTTTGGTTGTTGGTCTTTGTTTTTAGCAATGTACTTCTCAAATTCTTTTTTAGCATCCCTTATTGTCTACTTACATGTCTTTGACTAAATTTGTGTTGCTTTTTGTTCTCAGCATTTGAACAAAAAAATTTCTTGAAATCAAATGCTACCATGTTGGGTTTTCTTAGGAATCTGTTGGTTTGGGTGGGGACTATATCTTCTTTTTTTGGTCTGTTTAATTTGTTTTTAGTAAATGTATAGGTGTTTCCCCTTTTTATGGGGCATGAACCTTTATTCTGTGAAATAGTGACTGTGACATTTTTCCAGTTTTGTCTATATAATGCTTGCATTGTTCTTTATTCTTAATAAGGTTACACTTTAAAACAGAGCAGGTTGGTCTTCTCCCTGATGGTTAGGAATCCTACAAAACGGATTAATTGGATTTGCTGAAGTAAAAAGCTCATGTTGAGGATGCCAGGACTCTGATGGTCCATTTGTGCGCTCCCTAGCTCCAGCTTGAAGGATGTCAAAGGCTACTGTGGCTACATGGACAGATATAGGGAGCTTCCTTTGACTATATGTGTTCTAGCCATGCCTGTCCCCTGCATCAGATATAAAGTGGGATTGCCCTTAATTCTGCTACAGTATTCCCTTGACAGGACCAAAACCTGATTTGCCTGTTTCCCATCCCAATGCTTTATCAAGTCATCTGCCAACTTTTGCTGTTGTCGAAATGAGGTTGTGGCTTCCCTTGTTGCTTGTCGTAGTTCCCCCTTCTTCACGTTGCCCCAGCAAAAGGTCCCTCTTGCAAGATGGATATTGTTCAGTTCTTCCAACTTCAGGAGGAGTGCTGGCATGTTTATTATACAGCCCAAATAAGTTGCCTAGGTGTTGCCCCTCCCTCTTTGTGGGTTTGTCATTCAAAAGAGTAGTTACTGACGGTCTGCAGTCACATCCAGACTATACATTTCAAGCACTATGGTACCATTTTAACATGGCTTCCCCCAACAAATTGTGGAACTGTAGTTTGTTAAGGGTGCTGAGAGTTGTTAGGGTGCCTGCCACCCTAGGCTTCTTTGGGAAGAAGTGCAGGATATCAATCAATCAATCAATCAATCAATTAAATAGGAGACCCCCCCTACACCCCTCACAGACCTACAATTCTCAGAGTGGTTTAACCATTAATCCCTGAAACTTCTGCATGGAATTTGTCACTGCTCTTCCCTCTTCAAGCCCCTTCTGGTTCAAGAGGACAGTGGGGCAGGGAATGGTGGGGATTCAGCTGCCCTGTCTCTCACCTGAGCAGCCTCTTCCTCCACTTCTGACAGGTTTTGTGCCCCCACCTCTGTCTTTGACTGCTCTGACCCTTCCACTTCCCCCTGACTTGGCTGCTGCCACACGGGTGGCACCAAAACCCATAAACCACTGGCCCCCCTCCTGTGCCAGTCTGACATTCCTGTGCAGATTGTGTTTTTGCTAATAGCTAATTCCAACCTGCACCGTGTGATGCTGTCTTGCTTCTGACATAGCTGTGTGTGTTTTGGCTCCATCTATGCATGCCTAATGTGGACAGCTTTGTCATCATGCAACTCAGTGACTGGTGTGTGCCATTAATATTGGGAGCGTGGGACGATTCAACTGCAACCGGATTCCCTTTTCCCCAGGATTGTTTACACAAGTCCAGAAGATCTGTATGGCAGCATCTTACTGATATAATTGCAGTGATATTCAAAGTAGTACAGTGGCACATAAAGAAGATATGGAGATCTTATATGCCATTAAGTCAGGCTGAAATTATGTATTAACCATTGTTTGCAAAGGATCTTAATTACAGTTCTATTAGCAAGTTACTCATTATGTATTTCTCTGAAGCATTTACCAAAAAAGAAAAAAGTTCTAGTTATTTCTATTTTTTTGAATAACACTAAAATTGAATTATGGTATATTAGCGGTGTGATAATGCCACAGGCAAAAACATATGCATATGTAAAGGAACTTGGCATTCTAACATATGTAATTGACTTGTAAAAGATTTCCATTACCAATAGTAATTATCATGGCCAGTACTCTAGTGATGGCCTACCACAGCTATTTTGGGTTATTCTGTCATCTGTATGATTAAATTAAGTGATACATTCTAGTTTATACTAGAATAACAGCCCATTCAATATTTGTGTAAGTTCATCTTCTTAGTGTCAAAGGGCCAGGGGAAACCCAAAGAGTCTTTTGACCCAATGTAGATATTTTCCTGCGTTAACCTATTATTATTATCATTACTACTACTACTACTACTACTACTCCTCTATCAGAGTGCCACTGATACAGAATAGGCAAGGTGCATTGCACCAAACTGTCTACAGTTCAAATTGACCAAAACTACATGATCCAAACTACATCCTGCAATGGAGTACAAAATTAAGCCAACCAAGCCTATCAAAATGATTAATTTCTTATCCTCAAATACAGGGTTGGGTCCAAGAGGCCTACTTATGCAAGAGGAAAGTACTTAAGCTTTGTAAGGTGTGGAGGGTGTCCCCCTGATTTCTGTGGATTTCTTCTCAGCTGCAAATCACATGTTGTTCTGGCTGGAGGGTTTTCCACTTGTCAAAAATGGCTTTTTGAAGGTGAATAAAATTGCAGCAAGAGGCAATAAAGCCTCATTCTGCCAGTAGATGTGTGATTACAATTGTTTGGATCCAACCTGAATAAATGAGTCCTTTCCAGCCAGTAGCAGCACTATCCTTTAAGTGCTGACTCAGAAGGAAGTCCCACAGAGTTCAATGAAACTTAGTAAGTAACTGGGTATAGGACAGAAACCTAAAATCTCATCAAGAGCAAGTGCCATTGGGAAATTGCCCTATTTGCCATTTTCATTGTTGTAGAAAGAAGGAAGAACTCTAAGATCCGGACTGTACATTATTATTTTTACCAGCTCTACCGGTTTAGAATTCTGAAGGCTCCATGTCAACAGCTAAAAAACAAAACTAAAGTCAACTGAAGTCACACACCTGGGGAAGGAGGAACTTGTTGGTTGGCTTTTTCCTTCTATTATTTTTATCTGATTATATTTCTATCATGACTAATTTGTCCCCTCCCCTTCTTCTTGTCTAGAGAGATTCAGAGATTTTGTGAGGATGAAATGGGATTAGACCATATATGCTACGTTGAAATCCTTTGAGGAAGGGCAAGTGGAAAATAAGATAAATAAATAAAGTAACGCTTCCTTGTGTGTCTGGCCTCAATCCATTCCAGGTTTGTGGTGGGATGGGAGCTTGCGTGTTAGCAGGGAGTCTTCCAAATTCTGAACAGGCAGAGTTGAATTACTTATTTTATAAGAAATGAGTAATAAGCTCATCCCAGCTGTGAGATCTTAGATCCGGGAATAAAATTCCTGGATTCATATGAACCACAACTATCTTTCCATATAAAAGTAATAAGATAAACCTTAACAAATTATACTGTGTTCCAATGTCAAAATTGCTAGATATATTTGGATAATACAGGTTGGAACAGTAATAGAATATAAGTGGAAAAGTAACAGAATCAGATATTGTAGTGCAGGGCTGTGATCCTGGTAGCCTGTTGACTGGATGCGACCCATGGATACTCCCCATCCTGTGTGCAATATCTTCTCACCCTAACTTGGTACCAGGTAAACTTTACTGAGTGTATGAGAAATAATCCAAGGTTAGAAGAAGTGACATAGACATACAGTGGTACCTTGGGTTACATATGCTTCAGGTTACAGACTCCGCTAACCCAGAAATAGTGCTTCAGGTTAAGAACTTTGCTTCAGGATAAGAACAGAAATTGAGCTCTGGCGGCGCGGCGGCAGCGGGAGGCCCCATTAGCTAAAGTGGTGCTTCAGGTTTCAGGTTAAGAACGGACCTCTGGAACGAATTAAGTACCGTATTTTTCGCTCCATAAGACGCACCAGACCACAAGACGCACCTAGTTTTTGGAGGAGGAAAACAAGAAAAAAAATATTCTGAATCTCAGAAGCCAGAACAGCAAGCGGGATCGCTGCGCAGTGAAAGCAGCAATCCCTCTTGCTGTTCTGGCTTCTGGGATAGCTGCGCAGCTTGCATTCGCTCCATAAGATGCACACACATTTCACCTTACTTTTTAGGAGGGAAAAGGTGAGTCTTATGGAGCAAAAAATACGGTACTTAACCTGAGGTACCACTGTATAGAGAGCCAAGGAAGAGGCTAGTGTAAGGTAGGAGTGTGTGACAGAGCAATATGGTGCCCTTGCAAACAGTCTTGGAGGAGACTGGCACCTTGGTGGTACAGGGTTTCCCTCTGGGCATGTGACATGGGACAGCGTTTCTGGTGCCTTGTAGGAGTGTCTGCTATTTGTCTCTACATATGTTTTACTTTGTTTTTTCCCCAAAAGATATTAGGGAGGAAACCTTGTCAGTTTCAGTGTTTTCTCATCCAAATAAAGCCATACCCATGTAGAGCTGCTACCTGCTGTCAGGGACTTGAGGAAATGGCCAGCAGGCAACAATAGAACAAGGGCATTTACAACTCTTGAGAGCCAACCTGAGTTCACCATTTGTTTATGGAGGCTACACACCCATGAACTTATATTTTAAACTATTTAATCAGTTCTGAATTGTTATTAAGGGCTTATCCACACTTAATTTCCTCCATGCATGGTCCATGCTTTAAAGCTCCTTTTTTTGCTCCTGAGCTTTCCCTGTGAAAACCCACTCTTTACCACTGAATTTGAGCAGAACACCCAAATTGCTGTTTGTTGCACTTGATATTTAAAGAGCAAGTTTTCCAGCGTGTGCCTGGAAAGCACACAGCAAAAGGTAAGTGTGGATAAGCCCTAAACTGATCTTTTAAACTTTAACCCTCCTTTTCAGTTTTAAAGCCATTCAAAAGTAAAGCTCTTTGCTGAAAAGAAAAATCAGTTTATCCAATACAGTAATTTTATTCTTCTTTCTAATTATTCCTGCATTGCAGGGGGTTGGACTAGATGACCCTTCAGGTTCCTCCCAACTCTACAATTCTATGATTCTGTGATCTGTTCCCCATTGGATACAATGTTCCTCACTAAACTTGGAACCAGTATTTCATAGAAGGGCCTCGTCAAAGGTAATTATTAAGTTCCTTTTTATTACAGGAAATGCCATTTCCATTTCACATCCATGAACTGTTGGTTAGTCATTCCAGGATCAATTTGCAAAGCTCTTTTCTCATCTATCCCAGCTAATAATATCCTGATTCAAAGCAATTTTCTTTATTATTAGGCTTCAAGCTTATTAGCTTACATTATGAACAATTAAATGTTCATTATATCTAGCCCTCTTAAAGTGCCACTTATTTCTACAAAGCTCCTTCCAGTCTTTCAATGCGTTAAAAAATGCGTTAACAACACAAACATAGTAAGCGTGTTTTGGATTTGTACACTTTCTTTCTCTAGAAAAAATGGGATGAATTGAAAACTTTGCTTCTACTTCATAGGTTAAATTCACACTCCATATGTTTAATAATTAATTAATTAATTAATTAATTAATTGAAATTTCACTGGATTTGTACAAGGAATAAATTTGTATTAGTATGGCGGTTTTTCCCCTGGAGAATTTGGATCAGAGACTGTCCCATTCCTTCTGGTATCAGACAGAAGATGCCATTCTATGAGTAATTGAAAAAAGCTTCATATGATGGTCATTCCTGCTATGCTGACTAAGGGAAACAATACATGGGCAGAAATGCAATGATCCACTTCTCCAAATGTTGTGATGCAGTTCTCCAACCAAATATGTACAAAAATGCACATATTAAAGGAAAGTGTGCATTACAAGGCATATGTTTGTGACAGTAACATACAAGACTGTATTGTTGCTTGCAAAATATGTATATTAGGCAAAAGTGCATTAAACATGGCTGTATTTGAAGAAGGGCACAGTAAAAGGCTGAGGAATTTTCATGCCACTTAAAAAAAGTTGCAAACTGTTGCTAAAATGTGGAGAACTTGAGATTTGCAGAGAAATTGAAAGAAATCAAAATGAACAGATTTCCCCATTCCTACACGCTGTTGATAAAAAATCGTGGTTAGCAAAATTTGCAGCTTGGTTTAAAGGTCTAGTCATATATATTTAAGAGAAACTGAAAATAAGTTGTGTAAAATTTTTAAGGGAACTTTAAATCTGCTATTTGTTTATGTTGTTGTCGTTTAGTCGTGTCCAACTCTTCGTGACCCCATGGACCAGAGAACGCCAGGCACTCCTGCCTTCCACTGCCTCACAATAAATACAACAGTGTCAGCAAAATAGGTCAGAGTCACTCCACTCTTTTAAAAAAGCAGGGAGGTTTGTGCCTTTGATAATCATGTCCACGAGGGATAGCTCATTCAGTGGAGAAGGTATACTTTGTACATAAGTCCTTTTAATTATATGACAAAATAGTAATCCACCATGAAGAGCCACTGAGTTGGTCAGGATTATAGATGCTTTTTCGGAGCATTGCAATGGTCTTAAAACACAAGGGGCACAAATAATTTCCTCCTTTGCCAAATGGCATCCCTGACAGACAACTGCACCCAATAAATAAATGTGCAGGGCCTAATTCTGTGGGTGAAGAAATGGGGGTGGGGGATGCAAGTACTGTATAATAGAGGAGAAGAAATATTTCAGGTCTAAGAAAAGCCATAGTAGGATTATGGTGGTTTTGAGGTGTCAGAAAAAGAATAATTATGAATGAAGTGTGGGAGGGGTGGATTACGCTAATTCTAAGGAGTGAAACAAGGGATCTATGGGTGAAGAGGCAGATGCTTATGGGAAGGCATCTGTTTCATTATCATTTTAATTTTCTTGATCCAACATAATTTTTATGCCTGCACAATGCTTCAGTTCTCACTACTCTACCCTGGCATTAGCTTAGAAGAACACAGTGCACCTGTATGGCTATTGTTCTGAATGTAGCAATGTAAATGACATGAGGGTGGAATTGAAAGTTTTGCCTGTAAGGACGACAGCATGTATGAGTCTTTTAAAGGGGTGTCTTTGTGGTTTGTTTTATGATTGGAATAAAATGTATGTACTTATTTTGTTATATTTTTGTAACCCGCCCACTACAAATAATAAAGACATGTGATTTCTTATTTGTGATTTATCCTGCCTCATATCATGTTCCACAACAGAACAAAGTCTTACATCAACAGTATTGTTATTATTTAATTAAATTTGTATACCGCCCTTTATCTGAAGATCTCAGGGTGGTTCACGGCATAAAAATACAAAATACAAACACAAAAATAAATTTAAAAAAAACAAAATTTAGAATTATGCATTGAAAGTCTTCGAACCTTATGGTCTCCTTTAAAACATTTATCTGGTTTTATTGGAAGATGCCCATTAATTTAAGCCCAGCAAGGTACAAAAGGCGATTTCCCCAGTTTACATGCCACTATTACCTGCTTTACTTCATTTGCCATTAATTGACACTGGGATAGCTCAGGCAGTAGAGCATGAGACTCTTAATCTCAGGGTCATGGGTTTGAGCCCCACGCTGGGCAAAATAATCCTGAATTGCAGGCGTTTGGACTAGATGACCATTGTGGTCCCTTCCAACTCTAGATATCAAATCAGAGGTGGGCAACTGCTGGCCCATGAGCTGATTGCAGACCTCCCCATCTGGCCCACAGCATCCCTTCCTTGCCATCCCATTCCCTCACTACAATTAGCACTTGATGAGCCACAGCACTTCAATATGCCTCCCAACCTTCAGCTCTTTGCCTCTTCTTTTTTTCTCTTTCCTTCTGTATCTGTTAATTCCAAAAGTCTACCACTTACATTTTGTGATCAACCTTCTTACAGTCTAGTTTTTCCAGGTGAATTCCATTACAATTACTTTTAAAGGCATTATAGGAGATGTAATGGTAGTCATAATAGGAAACAATACTAGGAATGCTGTAAAAAATAATGAGTGACACATGCTACTGTATATTTAAGTGGCTTAGTTCCTGCAACAGTTCTGGCGCTCCGCATTATTCGTCTAATGATGATGCCTTCTTAATACTCAGGTAATTATTGCTTCATCCATGTGTGCAAGTCAAGAAATGTGTCAACAAAAACAGGCAGCAAGGTGATGTTAAAAGCAAGGCTTTCCCCCCTTGTTTCAGGAGCTGCTTCACTTCAAATCCCTGAAAAGAAGTGGAAAAAACATACCTGAACCAAGGTGCGTCACTCTCCATTCACATCAGCCAATGCTGGAGGCGATGGGTTAGTGATTCTCCTTACCACTGGGTTCAAGCATGTGAGAGGCCTTCCTTGAAGGAGCTCTGGACCAAGCAGGGTCATTCTCTCCTTGCATCAGCCAATGCAGGGTGATCCTCCTTAGTGCTGGGTTTGGGTGCACAAGCAAGCTCCCTGCAGGGAATTCTCTCATGCACCCGGACCGAGTAGGATCACTCTTGTCTCACATCACCTGATGTGAAGGGAAGGGATCCTGCCAGGTCCTTGATTTGCGCAGCAGTTCAAAGGCTCCTGACAGTGAGTTGGCTTTTGGACACCTTGGAAGCTGCTCAAACACACTTGAGAAAGTCTCACCCTTTGGGCCTAGCCCCAACATTACCTGTATGTTGTTAGGTGTAGGGCGGATGGACATGGTTTGCCCAAAATGGCCTCGTGGGCCAAATGGGAAAGCCTGACAGTCCATGATTCACCCACTAGCTGGAGTTTCCCCCACCCTTGCTATATATGAACAGATTAATGTACCCCTGAGTGGGTTCAGAGTACATTTCCCCACCTGTGATAAAAGAATCATGGAATAAAGGAAAGAGGTGTGTTTAGGTGCTGTTTAGGAATACATGGCCTCTACAATATATGTTGTTACACGCCACCCCTAGCTCCAAGCGATGTGAGATTCCAGGGGTTCTAGGTGCCTACCCAGAATTTGGGTTTCCTTCAGAAATCAGGCACAGTGGAGACTGTGGTGTCTTTATGATATATGGTTTAATTTACACATATATACAACCTGCACCTAGATGGTGAGTTTGCAAAGCATTCACATCTTATGAGTGTCTGGCTTCCCCCTTAAGGGCAGCACTGGTTTCAAAGGCCAACAAAAAGCCATACAGTCGTACCTTGGAAGTTGAACAGAACTGGTTCCAGAAGTTCGTTTGACTTCTGAAACGTCCAGCTTCCAAAATGTGGCTTCTGATCGGCTGCAGGAAGCTCCTGCAGCCAATCAGAAGTTGCATAAGCCACGTCGGACGTTCGGCTTCCAAAAGAACGTTTGAAAACCAGAACACTTACGTCCGGTTTTCGATCATCTGGGAGCTGAAACACTTGACTCCCAAGGCGTTCAGGAGCCGAGGTACAACTGTACTCTGTGCCCCTTAGTTCCAGCCCGTCATTGCCAGCTCACATTCCCAGTTCTGCCCCTCCTTATCCTTCTTACTGGACTCCAAGGACTTCCCCCAGCCTATGTCATTCAAAGTCGAAACTGTAAACCTGGCCCTTGTCTGCTGCCATTGGCTTTTGTCTCTGCTACTGTGGGGGGGGGGGAGGGAGCTCCTCCCCTCTGCTGGCTGGCAATATTTGCATTACCAATAATTCTTAATGGCTCAGAATTCTGCTCTCTTTGCTTCTTGTAAATGGCCCATCTTGTCTCAAGTGACTTCCTGAGCATGGGAAACTGGTTTGGTGTGCTAGATCAGCGGTCAGCAACCTTTTTCAGCCATGGGCCAGTACTGTCCCTCAGACCATGTGGTGGGCCGGACTATATTTTTTTTCAGGGGGGGTATGAACAAATTCCTGTGCCCCACAAATAACCCAGAGATGCATTTTAAATAAAAGGACACATTCTAGACAGGTAAAAACATGCTGATTCCTGGACTGTCCACGGGCCAGATTGAGAAGGCAGTTGGGCCAGATCCAGCCCCTTGGCCTTAGATTGCCTACCCCTGTGCTGGATTCAGTGTCTGGCAGCTTCCCTTAATACTAAATTTACTAAATCTAATAATTTAGGTGGATCTAGCCCTCCACAAACTCCTAATACCATACTAATTCCAATCTTTATGAGGAAAGTTCTGGTGCCCATGTAGCCAAATGTATGTACAAGGGGGAAGTGTAAGAATATTTGAGAGAGCAGCAAATTTTTTAGGAGGAATCTCAAAAAGTGCCACAGTATACTACTGACTGACTGTTGGGGAAGGGAAAAAAACCTAGGTGAGAGGGGGAAAGGAATGGAGTGGCTGGAATCCTGAACAGGGAGAATTCCACCCTGCAACATTTAGTTGCAAGTACCACTGGTACATGCTAATGGCAAACAACGGTGCTGAGTTGTGATGGCTATATAATTAAAACAGGGGTACTGAGAAACCGGGGGGGGGGGGGTGTCCACACAACTCTTTAAGAAAAATCCTCTCCAAAATAGCCCAATAAGGGTCGAGCATGATCAGTGGCCACAAGGTGTTATTTATCTGTTGTGGGTGGGGGAAATGGAATGGAATATCCTGATCCATAACTTCTATAATTATTTATTGGCAACAAAACTATATAAAGGAGAATACTTCCTCTGTTACTATATCACTAACTCAGTATTGTTAGCTCAGTGGTATTTTCTGGTGGATCTTAGGCCCTGTTAACTATTTGAAGAATGTTCAGAAGTCAGTATATGATTGCACATAGCTTGACTGAAGATATGTCTCTCTTGACCATGCATACATTTTTCTGAAGGTATTGCTAGTTCTTTGACAGACATTGCATGCTGATTCTCTTCATAGTTTCTCTGGGTTGAGTACCTTACTTTTGCAACATCCAAATACAAGTTCTGCTGTTATTTTACTAATTCTGTTCCACCTGATTTCCACTGTACTTATGAAAGTGATATAACCTTCACCATGTTTCCATGAGTAAAGCAACATTGGAAATGCTGCATGTCAAAATGACACTTTGCCTGATTCTGGGTGCATTCAGATGTGGGGATTATTGAATTAGTTTTCCAGGTTATAATGAAAGCACTTCTGTCTCAGTTTCCTTTTATACTGCATTACCTTTTGCATTAATGGGACGCGGTGGCGCTGTGGTCTAAACGGTTCGAATCCCTGCGACGGGGTGAGCTCCCTGCGACGGGGTGAGCTCCCCGCAACAGGGTGAACTCCCGTTGTTTGGTTCGAAAGCATGTCAAAGTGCAAATAGATAAATAGGTACCGCTCCGGCAGGAAGGTCAACAGCGTTTCCGTGTGCTGCTCTGGTTCACCAGAAGCGGCTTAGTCATGCTGGCCACATGACCCAGAAGCTGTCTGTGGACAAACACCAGCTCCCTCGGCCTATAGAGTGAGATGAGCACGCAACCCCAGAGTCGTCTGCGACTGGACCTTACAGTCAGGGGTACCTTTACCTTTACCTTTTGCATTACGAATCTGTGGCTGTTTGATCGATATACCATTATGTTACACTAAATTTCATTCACACCAGTAGCTAAAGGCATCAATGGACATCACCACCCTTAATGCGCATGCATGCTTCTGTTTCCCCACTATTCACCATGAAACTGGTGGAAAAGAACTATGCTGGAATGCCACCCCAAACTTAATCACATGTCATGATCCATGTAATTTCCCCACCTGGAACTTCTGAGGCATGAAGTTCCAGGTGGGGAAGTTACAGCACAAACCTCCTGTGGATTTTTGGGTAAACGGGGTTGAAAATGGATTTTTTTTCTGGGAACAATTCACACAGAAATGAGTGCTAAGCTTCCACTAGATTTCCAGAAGTGGCTTTTATGTTGCGTTAGATCATTTAAAACATGGAAATTACCAGGTAAGGAAACATCAGAAAAACAGAATAAAGTGCTATCTGACTGAAACAGTCTTCTATTTGGCGAAGACACTGAATCATTCCCTGGTTCTCCAGATAATGCTTACTATTTTATTTTTTTAAAATTTTGTAGAACTAGTATTAACAAGCAACTAAAATACGGAATACTTCCAATGATTATCATGGATATCACACAGCAGTAAAGGTACATAGTGCTAGTGCAACCCTGAAATGAATTAGTAACCCAACAGATTCAAATAATGTTACTCACAGACATTTCCACTGCATACCCACAAATGCAGTCACACAGATTATATAGGCTCATAAAATTCATTGAAAAGGTGTAACCAGTTTCTCAAGTCAAATCTATGTATTAATTTGGATCTATCTGTACTTCTCCATCTTGTGTAAGAATCTCAATATGCTCGGTTTTTCACCTTGTAAAAATGATACTTTAACTTATGCAGTATGTCTAGATTGAGCAGCTTGCTTGACAATTAGCCAGAACAATCTAGTATGCTAAACTTTTAGTAGCATAACTGGATTTTTATTTTGAAAGGAAGCTACAGTAGCTAGTGTTTCCAGCCACACCTAGAAGGCTGTGCAGACTTTCCTGCTGAGCAATAAATACGATAAAGATAGCAAAGCTGCAATCCTACGGTTGCCATATGTGCGGAAAGCTCAATAACTTTTGGGGGTTTACTTAAAAAAAAGCTCACTTTGGGGGTGTCCTGGTTTTTACTTTTTGAAATATGGCAACCCTATAATCCATAATATATTATTACAATCAATTTAATGGAAAGAGGATTGTGGACTGAGGAGAATACTGTGTAGCATGCATTGGATAAAGCAATGGAAACAAGTTTAACATGGGGTATACAACATTTCTCAAACAGTTAGGACACCCTTCTTCTGAGGCATGAAGTTCTAGAGTGGAATAGGATCCTGGGACTGGCATACTCTTCATCTCCCATCGTTTAAGACCAGGATACATTGAATGCCCTCTGACAATGGATCCAGGCTCATTTTTTTTGCCCAATCATCCTAATATAATTTGGGAAGAAAAGAATTTAGAGCAAGCTGCTGCTTTGTTCTTTATGCTTTCCTAAAGTTAAGACCACTTTAGGAGATAGTCTTCAGGAGAACTCTTCTGTTTGATTCTTCCTGTAATGATAATATCTGAGAGGCATGAGAAGGCAGTGTTAAGCTCAGAAGGGGGGCTCTGAGCTCAAACTGTTTTGAGGACCATTGCTTTACAAAGACATCCATGTAAAAAGACATCCATCACAGAAAGAATACAATTTCCAATGGCTTATTTTGGATTATTCATCTAGTTTCTTTATTGTTCTGACAGTTTCAGAACAAAAAGTGGGTAGATCCTTACCATCATGGTTAATCCCAAGACTTGCTGTGCTAGGAAATTGATGCTAAGGGTGGTGATTACTGACGGTGGTTCCAAGTGCAACATCAGAAATGACAATCACTAATGCCCCAAGTTTATGTCAGTGCATATTGAGAAGTGTAGTGTCATGTTTCAACTCCTCCAAATACTTGGGCCTATGTGTGTTCAGTCTGACCAGGGATAGTCAACATGGTGTCAATCATCCCTGATCATCAGCCATGTTGGCTGGAGCTGATGGGATTTTAGTCCACAACATCTGGAGGGAACCAAGTTCGCTACCTCTCAGATTAATATTTACTTTGAGGCTTTTCCAGCCAGAGCTTCCTCAAGGTGACTCACAACAAGCTTCATTTCACTTTGGCCAAGCTTCCTTAAATGATTTGCGGACTGTGCCCTGTTAGGAAGTTCCTGAAGACTGATATGTCAAGTAGAGGTATACTATTAAACCAATAATTACTGAAATATTGTGACTTCTCCAATTACCCCTTTGTCCCTCTACCCACACAAATTACTCCTTTGCGTGGAATAAGTGAAAATGGAATAAGTGAAAATTACCATTCTTTCCTGCCCCGCCCAATGGAGCCTCCACTGGAACAGTTTACAGAAGAGCAACTCAGGATCAAGCCATAGTGTACATAGTGTAATTGAGTTTACTCAATTAAAATTATGACAATTTCCTCTTGATTATAATAAATTTACCATTCTCTTCTCATGGTTGGCCCCAGTCTTCATCAGCTCCTCTTTTGAGCACTTGTAAACTTTGTTTCCATAATTGTCTACTGGAACTAACTATTTTTTTCTGCTTATATATTTCAGTTCCTACAACTGACAGAGTGCACAGCAGGTCTATTAATACACCATGTCTACAGTTCACAGAGGAATTAAACCAGATTACTTGGGTTAAGACCAAACAGGGTGTTTTCACAGGTGTTGCTTAAACTTGTTTTTTGACATCTTTTAATGCCATTGTAAAGCCCACATAGGATTTCTGTTCTACATTCTGCCCTACATTAGCAAGATTCGCATATGTCATAAACAATGAAAAGAAAATTCCAAGGTGCATTTTTGTTTCATGCACAACTAAGGGTTGTGTTCCTACTTGCATTGCTCTCCAACACTGCCTACTCACCAAACCCCATAACCCCCTCCTCTCTCCCTTTACACTTTGCCCACCCCATTTACACTCCCCACGGCTGCAGTTGTGAACATAAAGCAGGCTTCCTTTCCTCGCTTTGCATGGCAAGAGAGAGCAAAGGAGAGAAATAAGTTTATCTCCCCCCCCCAAAAAAAAAACACACACCACCTAATGCTTTTTAGGACAGCAGCAACCATCTTAATCCTGTTGAAGTCTCTAAGAAAATAAAGAAAATATTATGGAAAACTGATTAAGAAAATTGGCTTTTTATCAGTTATGATTAGACAGATTCTGGCATAACTGGTCTGAGGGTTGTGCTGTTAAAAGAAACTCTTACTCATCTGCAATACAAATATAAAGCCTTTTCTAGTAACAAGATGCTAGTTTGTATCTTTTGTTCTGATGTTTACAGCAATGCAGACTGAGGGAAAGTGGTAGAAGTTGCTCCACTTGAGTCATGTGAAACCATGCTGAATAAAGCATTCCTGTATTAGAGAGAACAACTCTGGACTGATGGTTAAGTAGGCATAACACTCCATTATTAACTTGTGTGGTAAAATTCTGATGGTAGTTGTTAATTCTACACTATGATAACAGATCACCCTCAGATAAAAAGTGACCTGGTCAGATAAAGAGTGATATATGTATTATTTAAAGAGAGAAAGATAATCTTTATTTAATGTCTTGGTTGATGATAATTCTAGCATGACACTGGACTTATTAATTGCCTAAGTATCTGTAAGGCACATCCTGCAAAACTCTGCTGTCATCTGATATGTCCACGGTCAGCAGGCAATAACTGAAGAACAGTTATTGTTCAAGCTAGCCTGCAGAAGTCAATCAACCTTTTTATTCGACCTTCAGTCAGCAAAAGGAACATTTGTCAGTACACAGTTAAAACATTGAAAAAGATTTTTTAAAACTTAGCCCCATATCAATACAATCAATTATAGTCTTACAACGCTTAAAAGCTAAAAAAAGAAATTTGGCCACCAAGGAAGGTATACCTCTAGTGACATTATTCAGCCTGCAGAAGTAAGCAAATGGTTACTTCTGAAGGCTAGCTTGAACAATATCTTTTCCTATTCCTTAACTCTAATAATTTGAATATATTCAAACGTCAGAATCAGACCATACTGTCTGTATGTGTGTCAGTAGACAGTCTAATTACAGTACTCGGAAATATCACTGAGTTTGTTATAAGAATTTTACTTATATTAAGTTCAATGGGGCTTATATACCCAGGGAAAGTGGGTATAGAATTGCAAACTTAATGATACAAGAGGTGGCTAATTTCTGAGTCGAGCAATCTGCCCTCTTCTCTTATTGTGATCCAAAATAACATTGAGCTTTTAAGTAAGATTTTGGGGAAATCCTAACAAAAAAAGAACTTGCAGTCGAGAAGACAATTGTAAGGGAATCTCCAGAGTCTGTAGGAAACAGCAGCTGGTGTTCTCCAGGTGCGTTCCGAGCTCTGCTTGCAACCCTTGCACAAGGAATCCGGGTCTGTGGGTAATCTCGGCCTCATCAGGAAAAACAAATGATAATGGCTTATAATTTGCACCCTCGGCGCGGATAAAGTCAGCCTCTCCCTTCCTGCGCAATAGAGCCCCGGCTAATGCGCTTCTTCCTTTGCGGAGCGAGATAACGATCGTCGGGCTTTGAGACGAAGGAATGCGAGGAAACTCCTCCATGAAGAGGAGGAGGAGGCGGCAGCGGTAGGAGCAGCAGCAGCACGGGGCAAAATTAATAAGTAGAGTGCAGCGCAGCGCATGGAATCTCCGGGGAGCCCGGCCGTTTTCGAACGCTCAGCCGCGCCGAGGAGGCGGGGCCGGGCGTGGGCGTGGCTTGTCTTGGCTGAGCTGCCGCTGCCATGGCTGGTGCTGCCTTTAGGAGGCGCTTCGCCTTTCTCGCCAACCTCAACTGCATGTCTCGGCGCTACCAGGGCGCGCGCACAGGCGGAGCACCTTCTCATTTACCTGGCCAGCCTCTGGAGCCAAAGGCGGTTGCTGCTGCTGCCGCCGCCTCACAAGTGCCTCCGCCTGCCCGGGACCGGATCCCGTCGAGGACGCGAGCGGCGCCCAGCATGGAGAAAGGGGGCTTCAAGAAGCTCGGCAGGCTCTTCCACAAGAGCGAGTCCGAGGACTCGGAGCCGGACAGCGGCAGAGACGCGTCGTTCCCGTCGCCCTGCCCTTCCCCGTCCCTGAGTCAGGGGCGGCGGGAGCATCTCGACGCTGCCGCCGCCTCCGGAGAGCGCAAGAAGCGCTCGGCTTTCGGGAACTGGCGCCTCAAGAAGAAGCGCAAGGACCGCCCGGCGGCGCTGCCGGAGGAGGGGAGCCAAGGAGGGGGGAGCGAGCCCCCGTCTCCCTCGCTCTCCCACTTGTCCTACTTCACCACCTGGGAGCCCTCGACCCCCACCAAAAGGTAACGCCGCCCCTCTCCCTGTCAGGGCGCGCCCACAGCCACCTGCGTCCCCCCCCCCAACGGTCACCTGGCGGCCGTTGGTTTCTCTCTCCCCGCCCCGCCCCTCCGGAACCTTCTGAGGGGACTCGGGGGAACGAGCTGCGCTATAGGGGCATCAGTGTTTATCGGGTCCCGCGTGGCTCAGGGGCTCCTCTGACTGCGCCCCTCTTTATGTTTGAGGGAGTTGTGTGTGTGTTTTGTGGAAGTCGTATAGAGTGGCTGGGGCAACTCTATACGGGGCGGAATAACAACAACAATAATAGACGTCACGTATAATTGTAGCCTAGGAAGGGACCCCAGGGGTCGTCTAGTCCAACCCAAAAACCTCTCCCCTCCGCCAGGCAGGTGCCCTCAGAGTGGCAGAGCGCTCCCATTGGACAGGTGTGTGGTAAGGGCTATATGCCCCGTCTCCCCCCGTCGCCGCCGCCCCCCCCCCCCGTCCAAAGAGAAGCGAAACCGACGAGCAGCGTGAGGGCGCCCCCGCCCCCCCCCCCGCCAATCGCCTTAAAGGCACAGCGCTCTTTTCTGGGGTTGTTGATAATGCGGACCCAGCTGTCGTTACCTCTGGCGCTCGCAACAGTTGGGAGTTGGAACCTTGGCTTCGCCTTGATTCGCCCTGCGCAACGTCTCCCTTCCTCCTGCAGCCCTTTCTTTGCGCGCTGTCTCCCCCACTCTGCCCTGGCTTTTAACCCACGCTGCCATGGTCTCTGCTTTAAAGATTGCTATCTCTCAGTGCTTTTGATGAAAAGGAAGCTGTTTTGTAGGCTGCCAAACTTTATCTCTCCCGCGCGCTCCACCCCACCCCCACCCCCATTTTTCAGCATTAGAAATATAGTAATTATAACAATAATTTATTATTTATACCCCGCCCATCTGGCTGGGCTTCCCCAGCCACTCTGGGCGCCTTCAAAAAAAACACAAATTAAAATAATGTAATACATATAGTAAAATCTGTTCGGATGCTTAAATGTAAAGCTGCTGCAGGGGGCACTAAAACAGACCTGGACAGTTCGTATTAGTCACCTGGAGAAAGGTGTTTTTGGTTTTTTAAGATCAAACTTGTTGGCATTTTATGGAGGCTTCCCCTTGATTTCCTTTCCACTTCTTCATTGTAGGAATGCTACATTACTTGAATTTTAGCTGGTTATTCGTGGGAAGGGAAAATGTGACATCTGAAATTGCTTTTACTAGTTGCAAGGGTTTGTATTTTTATCTTGGTGCCTTTAACCTAAGATGAAATGAGCTTAAAACCATTTAAACGTATCCATTTCTTGGTTGTCCTTTGCTTGCTCAATGTAAGAAATTGCATTGGTGGATTAGAACAGGAGGGGGGAACTTCTGACCCCCAAATATTGATGGACTTCAATTCTCTACAGCCCCAGCCAGCATTGCCAATGGTTGGAGATTATAGGAATCCAGCAGCATCTGGAAAGCCACAGGTTCTACACCCTTATCTTAGACAAACAGGGTCATCCAGATGTCTCTGAGAATCTTAAAAGCATGGCATGATGGAGGTGGCTCCCTCTTGTTGATCGTATCTAGAATCTGGCACTTAGGGATATATTCCTTCTAAATAGAAATATGAATATGAAGTTTTTGTTTAGCAGCAATGGCAAATAGAAAATAATTGACTGCCCTCCCATGACTTTTTTGAAGCTATGTAAAACTGTGGCCAACTCTGCATTTTGCAGAGATCAACCCAAATAGGTTAATTATGCATTGCATAAAGTACTTCTTTATTGTCAGTACTGAACAATAGTGCCATTGCTTGCCAACTGAGATTGTAGCATCCTTGTTACTTTTTAATTTATACAGTAACAGGTACATACATGATCTCATGTGCTATGCTAGCATCCTGGGTGAATAGAACTTTTGTTTATGTTTAATGTTTATCACTTTTTCAAGTCAATGTGACATACAAAATAAATTTTAAAACAAGTAAATATTTTAAATGTTCAGGAAACATTGAATAAAAAAAATATATTGGTAGCTAAGGCTGCAGTCACCTATGTACATTTGGTTATTTAGGCTGCAATCCAGTTCACAGGGGGGTTGGTTGCAGCCTAAGTATCTGTGAACTCAGGAAAACTTAACATTGAGTTCAGATTTGACTACATTGTTATTTTGGTTTATTTATATAGTTCCATTGGTTTTACCAGCAAGATGAAAATTGAATATCTGTGTGTGGAAGATTTTCTCTGAGGGCGTTCAATGCATGACCGTTTATAACAAATAACCTGGTGATACAGACAATACTCTCATAAAAAAGCAATCCTTACTACTTACCCTGCTTTATTTTGTTTGATTTTTTTTTTACATAGTAAAGCTCCTTTTGTGTGTCATCTTATCTTGTGTTAAGCATGTACTAAATGTAAAGAAATTAGATAAACTGTGCAAACAAGCATGAAGAGGAATTTCACACACAAAGTTTCAGTCCAAAAGGGTCATATTTGTGAAAAAGAACTGAAGGATAATAGTCCACTACAACTGTGTTCCTTATACCTGACCTATTACTCAAAATCCATGCAAACTTGTAAATTTATGTTATTATTAATTAATATGTATTGCTTACTAATAATCATTTTCATAGGAACAGTTAAGTTTTTATTAACATATTTTATGTGTACATCAGTTATTTTCTTAACAAACATAAATCATTTTATGCCTGAGGTAAAATTCTGTTAAGATTTTATTTACCTTCCAGATTAAAAAGAATTCTTGCTGTCTCCATCACTGAACCATCACTTTGTCTTCATTCCGATTTAAATCCCACTCATTCCACTGAAAGTTTGAAGTAACTATGCACAGGACATAGGAGCATCTTGTGGCACTGTGAAGAGTAACACATTTATCATGGCATTAACTTTCATACACTATAGAGTCCAAGTGGAGAAAGACTAGTCCATGAAATTTTATGCTGTAAATAAATACGGTATGTCAGGCTTTTGTAGTGTCACAAAATTCTCCTTTTTTGTGGCAACACATTAACATGGCTATCCCTCTGGAAAATAAGACGACCCAGTTACATGCATACAGTTGACACACAACCACGCTCATTGTGGTGGCCCAAAAGTGGCCAGAAAAGGGAGCAGAATGGGGGTTGTAATGGAGTGGAGTGGGTTGTGGCAGAACAGGCTTATGCATGCTCTGCCATTACTGTATATGCAGTGATCTGGAATGTAACCCCTGCGCAAATCAGGGGTTACCTGTATTGCAGCTGTTCTAGAATTCTGTAAACTGCCTTTTAGTGGAGTGGATCTCACAGAGCATATTTTTTGGCTGGTCTGTCAGTTTAGATCCCACAAATTCTGTGGATTGGTTTTAACTTTTAACCTTTAAAGCCATACATTGTCAGAGTTCTTGGGTTGGCTTGAGTAGGGGTCAGTGAAAGCAGGACCTTCTCAGTCTCTGCAAGCTTCTGTTTGTCTGAGGCTGAGATGGAAGCTGCATGTAAACTGTGATGGTACAATGTTTGTCCAGTGCATTTATATCAGGGCTGGCCAAGACATATTGGCACCTGAGGCAAACCACAAAATGGCACCACACACCCCATTTGGGAGGAAGGAAGTGAGTGAAGCTCTACATCAGAAACAAGGGGAGAATAAAAAAATCTCTATGGTGATGTTTTCCTTGGAGGATGGGTCTGCTGCTCCTGTCACCTCACCTTGCCTCAAGGGTGGGCTGGCCCTGATTTTTATATTTAGTATTTTTATGACTGAATATTTTGTGACTTGGTGACAATTAGATTTTTGTATGCCTCATGTATTCTGCACAAAAGTTAACTGGAAATAATTTTAGAAATGTTAATTATTTGGTTATGTGAGTAACAGGCACCATTATGTTTTATGAGAGGGCAATATATAAATGCTTTTATAAATAAAAAGTATTTAGATGATCAATTTTGTGCAAATTTTAGTGGGGCCATTATCTCCCCTAAAAAATCTTGGTCAGGTTTTTTGTTTGTTTGTTTTTGTTTTTTGCTGTTTGAGTGCTCTTTGTTCCCTGCACCATTTTGTTACTGCATAAGCAGGTTTCTTCTTATTGTCTAGGTCAGTGATGGCAAATCTTTTAGAGACCGAGTACCCAAACTGCAACTCAAAACCCACTTATTTATTGCAAAGTGACAACACAGAAATTTAACCTGAATACTGAGGTTTTAGTTTAGAAAAAACAACTCATACATTAACATCTTTTGTCTTAAAAGAAAAACAGAATAACAGAGCTTTCAATGATGCAAACAACTTTTTATTGAAAGGTAAAAGTTTGCATTATCCTTGTTTAGAAAATCATGAAAAAGGGAATTAGTCCCAGACATGGCCATTTTGATAATTTCCCTTCAAGAAACTCTTCTTTGGGAGATTTCAAAGCACAAGCTGAATGGCCATATGCCATGGATGCTGTAGTTGAGTTCCCTGCATTGCATGGGATTTTACTTAGATGACCCTCGGGTTCCCTTCCAACTCACCACAACCCTATGAAAAAAACAGTCTCCTTTACCCTCTGCTGTGTGTCCCTTAGCAGGGAGGATCTTGCACCCATGGCGATGGGAGAGAGTTCAGCTTGAAAGTTTGCTTCCCCGCCTGACCAAGCAGGTGAAAAGGAAATCCTGAAGTGAAGCCCAGAGACGTGCAGCAGTTCAGCGCATCACAGCCTGGAAAGGAGGCGCCCCAGCACAGAGTTTGAAGGGCAGTGCGCGCATTGAGTAGAGCTGCGCAAGTCGGTTTGCTGCCCATGGGGTTGCAGCTGGAATGTGAATGTTCCATTCTGCTGTCTTAAAGCGCCTCAGTGCAGAATTGCCAGTAAGCCTGGCGGCATTTTGCTCCCTCCCGCACAAGCGGGCTTTAGAAGTGCAGCCCGGCGGGCTAGCCATCGAATTATAGGATTGTGGTGAGTTGGAAGGGGTGAACGGTGCATGTTCTCATAGAGAGGGCTCTGAGTGCCCCCTCTGGCACGCGTGCCATAGGTTCGCCACTGGGCTAGGTGATCAGGTAGCCAGTATAATGTAAAGTCAGTTTCAGTGTAAGAACAATGTTCTTTGCACTTACTTGCTCTCATTTTGAATGGGCAAACACTTTTGGCACTATCCATGCATTCCCTGAGATTCCAAAAGACTTGCAAAAGGTTTCTTTAAAAAGCCACTCCCAATCGCTCGAGGAAGTAGTTCTCGCGAGATGCGCGGCATATAAATAGGCCTCACCGCGCAGTTTCAGCCTTCTAGTCGAGAACACCAAATGGCGGATGACGCCGGTGCTGCGGGAGGGGCAGGAGGAGCTGGAGCAGCTGCAGGTGGAGGAGCTGCTGCCAGGAGAGGCTTCTGAGGAGGCTTTGGCAGTGGAGGCCGAGGGCGTGGGAGAGGCCGTGGCAGGGGACGTGGCCGAGGGCGTGGAGCTCGGGGCAAAGCTGAAGACAAAGAATGGATTCCAGTCACCAAACTTGGTCGCCTAGTAAAGGACATGAAAATCAAGTCTCTGGAGGAGATTTACCTCTTCTCCCTTCCAATCAAGGAGTCTGAAATCATTGACATTTTCCTGGGCTCATCCCTGAAGGATGAGGTTTTGAAGATCATGCCTGTTCAGAAACAAACCCAGGCCAGTCAACGCACCAGGTTCAAGGCTTTTGTGGCGATTGGTGACTACAATGGTCACGTTGGTCTTGGGGTCAAGTGCTCCAAGGAAGTTGCCACCGCGATCCGTGGGGCCATCATTCTTGCAAAGCTGTCCATTGTGCCCATGAGGAGAGGCTATGGGGGAACAATATCGGCAAGCCGCACACTGTACCTTGCAAGGTAACAGGTCGGTGTGGCTCCGTACTTGTGTGTCTCATCCCTGTGCCACGTGGTACTGGAATTGTGTCTGCCCCAGTTCCCAAGAAATTGCTGATGATGGCTGGTATTGATGACTGTTACACATCAGCGAGGGGCTGCACTGCCACCTTGGGCAACTTTGCCAAGGCCACCTTTGATGCCATCTCAAAGACCTATAGTTACCTTACCCCTGATCTGTGGAAAGAGACTGTGTTCACCAAGTCACCTTATCAGGAGTTCACTGATCATCTTGCAAAGACTCATGCTACCAGAGTGTCTGTGCAGAAGACCCAAGCAGCTGCTGTGGCAACTACCTAAAAGATGTACTTTAAAATAAAGTGACCAAGAGTGATTTTTAAACAATAAAAAAACAAAAACAAAAAATAAAAAGCCACTCCCCAATTTTAGCTCTGGCCTAATCAGTATACTGTATGTAGATTTCAATGAGAAAAGTCAACCTAAAGTGCAAATATTGGTTCTTGAATGTAGTAATGTCAACTGAGTTTGTTGCATTCTCATTTATAATTTATAATATGAATAATAAGTTTATTCAAATGAACAGGAACTTTGGAATGTAAATAGAAATATCAGCAAATATTTGAAGAAAGTGTGTGTGTGTGTGTGTGTGTGTGTGTGTGTGTGTGTGTGTTGCATGGTTAGTCTTCCCTCCTTGTTTTTAAAAAGAAACTTTGTACTCAAAGAAGCTCATTCCATAAACCATGAAGTAAGCATTTGTCATGACAGCTCACACACAGGTTAGTAAGAGCTTTACTCTATGGAATAGACCGTCAAATAACATTGAAAATGAAATAAGAACACCTGAGCATTTATATGGCTAGTTCCAAGTCTTCAAAGTGTATTAGGCAGCTCAGTACTGAGTAAACCAATATTGTACCCATAATTGCAAACTGAGTGGGGATTTTGGCTAAAAGATAGTAGCTTACCTAAGTCCACCAATTGAACTTATGGATGAGGAGAGTTCTGAATTGGAAGCTTTCTTGTTTGTGGCTCAAGCTGCAGCACAACCCTCTGTGTTGAATGAGAGGGGCTGGGGAGTGTGTGTGTGTGTGTGTGTGTGTGTGTGTGTGTGTGGTGTGCCACTTACTAAACAGCAAAGGTTATAACTCATGCTACTTTTTATTTTTCAAATCACTGTAATGATCTGGTAAATTAGATTTAAGATGCTTATTGAAGCTATTTGTTCCCAGCTTCTAATTATGGTGCTAAATCTGAGGATGGTCCAACATTTTATCTGTACAATTTTAAAGGATCAGAGTTGCAGCCCAACTATTATGTCTGCCTCTGTTTAAGTTTGTAGGGCTTCTAAAATGCATAATACATCTTTTGACTTTATGTAGCCTTTTACAGAAGCTGCAAAGCAGTAAGACAGGCTTCCTCAAACTCGGCCCTCCAGATGTTTTTGGCCTACAACACCCATTATCCCTAGCTAGCAGAACCAGTGGTCAGGGATGATGGGAATTGTAGTCTCAAAACATCTGGAGGGCTGAGTTTGAGGAAGCCTGCTATAAGGGAATAAAAGCCTAACAATGCATGAATATTACAGTAAAAAATTAACATAAAACATTTCCAATTCTAATGTCCTTTTCCTCAATGCATGATGACCACCTGGCTGATTCTTCAATGATTTCATTTGGTATTTTTAGGGTGCAATCCTGTTTGGGGTTTTTTAACATCAGTTAACATAAATCTCATTACGTTTAATGGAACAGAGTTGCATCCCTAGTATCTCCCCCCCCCACCCCTTTAAGCTTGTGCCACCAAGGCTTCATCTGGGCACTGAAAAATTCTTGTAACAAGACAAGCATTTGACCATAGAAAGAAAAGGCAAACACGCTGGTTTGGCATGGAGACAAAAGGTGTAGTAAAAGGATGTAAATGAATAAAGAAACATAATTGACCTAGACATGAAGAAATGCTACATGATCAGTGAGAGACACCAAATTAACTCATGATTTATCTGTACTAATATTTCTTTTGCTCATTTTCATGGTGCTTTGCTATACTTTCAGTACTAGAAGTGTGGGAACAGTGTCTCAGGGCATATGCAAGATGTAATATTTTGTTGATGGAATAATTGAAGCTTACTGACGGTTGGCGTGTCCTCTTATTTTTTTTGGCAAGTTTTATGAAAACAGAACATGTAACATAACATTCCTACCCCGCCCATGGGGCTTTGCAGAACAGTAGGGCCATTGCCACATCTGCAGCCCATAGTGACCATGGTAGAAGATAGGTAGTGATCTAGGTTGATCCTTACCCGGGCTCAGGCTACTAGCAGTTGAGTCCATATTGGGCCAATGCCATCGCCCCAAAACAGAGAGACCAGCTCAAGACGCAACAGATCTCAGGCCAGCTCAGCCCCATCTCTTCCCTGCTTTGTTTCTTTCCACTGGGTTCTATTGGTGGAAATACCACCTGCGGGCCTCCTGCCTCAATGTTTGGGAGCTGGTTGCTCAGCTGGGACATGGCCATTAAATCCAAACTCCCTGGTGTAAAAGGGATTAGGGTTGCCATGCTAATCATTATGTTCTGGATTTTTATTTATTTATTTTTTTTGAATTTACAGTACAGTACATGTAACAGTGCTATCAGTGTGGCATTTCAGATAAAGCACAGCTTCCCAGTGTGCATGAAATCATTCTGGCACCTTTGTGCTGATTTCTACCAAACACATGCAGAATTGTTTTACCAGAATCAAAGATTTTCCCCCTTCCATCTCCAAAAGAGGACCTAAGGCTCCTAAGCATAATCCAGTACAGTGGTACCTCAGGTTACATATGCTTCAGGTTACATGCGCTTCAAGTTACAGACTCCACTAACCCAGAAATAGTGCTTCAGGTTAAGAACTTTGCTTTAGGATGAGAACAGAAATCGTGCTCCGGCGACGTGGCGGCAGCAGGAGGCCCCGTTAGCTAAAGTGGTGCTTCAGGTTAAGAACGGACCTCTGGAACAAATTAAGTACTTAACCCAAGGTACCACTGTTGTTTGAAATTCAACCGCAGCAGCAGCAACATTTTCTAATAAAAATTCCTTGATCATCTGTGCAGTACACACACCCACACCCACCCACCCACACACACACACCCACCCCTCTGATACATATTTTTCGAGATTGGTTTGCAACTTTACTATAATTTTACTGTGTTTTTGAGGATAGAGATGTGGTGCTGTGGTCTAAACCACTGAGCCTCTTGGGCTTATCGATCAGAAGGTTGGCGGTTCGAATCCCCATGACAGGATAAGCTCCCGTTGCTTGGTCCCTGCTCCTGCCAACCTAGCAGTTCGAAAGCATGCCAAAAAGTGCAAGTAGATAAATAGGTACCGCTCCGGCAGGAAGGTAAATTGTTTTCTGTGCACTGCTTTGGTTTTGCCAGAAGCGGTTTAGTCATGCTCCCTTGGCCTGTAAAGCGAGATGAGCACCGCAACCCCAGAGTTGTCTGCAACTGGACTTAACTGTCAGGGGTCCTTTAACTTTTTTTATGCTGAAATATGAGGTACCAGAGCTCAGTCCTGGAGTTAATTTGAATACTGCATTTTTACAAGATACAAGAGAGTAGGGTATCGTTAATAAACATGGTGTTTTTATGAATTTATAACGGCTGCCTCTGATTCAGGAAATCTAGATTATTTGTTTGTATATGCAGGGTAGGATTCATCTAATGAGTCCTGTCAGCAGAAGTCTTGCTCAAGGACTTCCACTTGCACATTGGGGCTTCTCTCCCCACCCCTCCCCTTGCACTTCTCCAATTGTCTTGGGTGTGGTTGGGAGAACCCTGGAAACAGTGTATGGGGGAAATGGGGGGGGTGTATTGTTCTTGGGTATATTTTTAGGTAACAGCAATATTTTTGATCAAACATAATTGTCCTTGAATTTATTTATTATTTCAAAATTGTCATGTAACACAATATAGGACTAAGCTGAAGTTAGGTCTTCTAAGGTATCATTCAACAGCATCTTACACAAAGCACATTTTAAAAGAATGTCAATGGCAAGCTAGGACAAGTCCTTACTATTGCAGTGAAATAGTAATTACTATGAATTAATGAAATGTGGAATGTACCCTTTCATGAAATATTGGAGTACTACTCTACCCATAAAAAATAAAAAGTAATCTTTCAGAGCATAAGGATTATATAGATGAAATGCAGCAAATATTTGTTGCAATTAATGGTTCTGCAACACTTATGACTAGGAAGTAATTGCCCTTGATATTTCATGATAAAATTCTATTCCTGTTATAATTCTTGCTTGTTAAATAAGTAGTGCTACAAATAGCTACATGATCCCACTTTTGGGATAATTGTTTACATAATAAATTATTCTTAGAAGAAATAGTCCTTAAGGTGTATGGATACATTAACATTGCATTCACTATTTTGGTATAGTGGATGGTTTTAGTTTTTTTCATTAACACATATTGGTTGCATGTAACAGAGGTGTTATGTGGGAGCTGGCAGCCTGTGTGAGAGATGTATGGGATACTGGGCTCAAATGGATTAAGCAAGGTGCTTTTTATTGGAATGGGTCACTGGAGTTGTGTGGTTTATATCCCATGGATTGCTATGCTGAGAAGATCTGGGCATTGTATGGGCACTGGACATGTAATAAATGTATGGAATTCACTACAAAATGTTGTGATGGTCATTGTCGTAGATGGTTTTGAAAACAATGGAATTTCAGGGTACAGAGATAGCAAGCCTTTGAGTGCTTGATGCCTGCAGTAAATCAAATGGATAAGCTTCCTGCTTCTGAACTTGCCACAGTTGGCTGGCTGCTGTCAAAAAACAAAATCTTGGACTAGTTGGGCCATGATTTGATTCAGCAGGCTTCCTCTTAAATCCGTAAAGATAGTCTTGAAGGCATAAGGCTTGTTAAAATATCAGACTGGATACACATCAGAGTGTTAATATATATGTCGGCCCACAGATCCGATTTTTCTATGTGTGCTTTTGAGCATGTTTGTCCACATCTTAAGTGCTTTTCACTTGAACGCCACCTCAGTCTTTCCCATTCACGCTAGTGGGCTGAGTGGTGGGATATATTTGTATTATGTATTGATTTGTCTTCTCCCCTCAATCAGTACATCCCTACCCACTCTGAGTTCCAGAAACTTGAGGTTCATTGTGGACATGTGTGCAGGTATTTGTTTACCTATGCATGTGGCCATTTTAAATTATTTTTGAAATGTTTTTTTGATAAAACACTTGAACAAAACAGTGCTTTGATATTTGTGTGTGTGTGTAATATAATATATAATAGGTATGTGTGTATTATGAGTGTACCCAGTGGAGCCCACTAAAGAGCACCTCACCAACAGGAGTAGGGGGTGTGTGGTAATAGATGGCACCCAGCAAAATGCCACCAACATGTTAGAAAACAAGCAGCTGCACAATGTACATCCACCATTGAGTAACATGCAATTTTATGTTGGATTTTTAAAATCTGTGTATCAGGTATGTGTAGGCAACCACTTTGATAAAGACATTATGTGAACTCAAAACATGCACAAATGGGATGCATGAAATCTGCTTTAAACTGTACACTGCCTCACAAGCCAAAGGGGAGTCAAGCAGGATTTGCAATGGCCAGATAATAAGCTTAAGTGTTCGTGATTCTTTGCTATTCCCCAGGACTTTCAGAATAATTTGCTTAATAGTTTATACAAGCTGTACAATTAGGTGTTCTGCAGATTTTGGGGTGCATGGTATATTATTATTTGTTTTTAAAATGGCACTTAATGTATGTATTTTGGGGCACATCTGATTTCATATTGGAGTTTCTTGGTTTTCTGGTGAAATCAATTCTTGGAATTGATTAGCTTATGACCTTCTCTCTCATGCAACTAGGGCTTTATCACATTGTATACTAAAACAATGAGAACAGTATTGCAAGAGAAAGTTTAAAATATGTCATATGTATATTGCTTATACTCTCTGTGTGGCAAAGTTGTTGCCTGCACGCTATGGTTCCTAATATATTGTTTACTTTTCACATTTAGCAATACTTCATCTCACACCTTGCAATAGTATCATTGTCATGCTGCATGTTTCAACTGGTTGACAAGCAAATGCAATCACATAGTGTAAAATCTTATGTAGTGTGTGTGTGCGCGCGCGCAAATTGTAATAAGGCACAAGAAATCAAGTGATTATCTGATAGAAAGATATATTGACTATTCATTGTGGAAAACCTGTTGATATTGGCACATCAGATGTCAAAGAAATAAACAACTACCTGACGTTTAGAAGACATCTGAAGGCAGCCCTGTTTAGGGAAGTTTTTAATGTATTTTTAATCTTTTGTTGGAAGCCGCCCAGAGTGGCTGAGGAAAGCCAGCCAGATGGGCAGGGTATAAGTAATAAATTGTTGTTGTTGTTAAGTTATATTCATTTGGTAAGCCATGACATTCCTTTATTACAGCTCTTTGCTAAATTCTTTCATTGAGATCAGAGGCACCAGTCAGGAGGATTCATGATGGAATGAAGCACCCTTACCTTCCTCCAAACATACATGTTTCAAGTGACACACAAACACCTAAAAGTACAAAAAAAAAAGCAATCCCTTTTGAATTTCACTTATTTCACTAAAAGAGTTACTTGACAGTATAGGGGAGGCTCATCTGTGGACCTTCAGAAGTTGCTAGACTACAGCTCCCATCATCCCTGGCCCATTGGTCATGCTGCCTGGGGCTGCTTAGAGTTGGACTCTAACAGCATCCAGAGGGCCATAGGTTAGTCCAGTGTTTCTCAAACTTAGATATCCAGCTGTTGTTGGGCTACAACTCCCATCAGCCCTAGCTAGCAGGACTAGTGGTGAGTTGTAGCCCAATGGGAGTTGTAGTCCAGTGACAGTTGGAGACCAAAATTTGGGAAACACTGGGTTAGCCACTTTTGTGGGGAGATCATTTCCATTGTTGTATTTCAGAGCAATTAAATTCTGCATTTGTGAGAGAAGATGATGATGATAATCTGATTTCTATGTGAGTACCAATAAATGTGATCATTCTCTTAGACTGCTGGACAGGAGCTTTCTTAGAGATCACAGTACCGAGGTGAAGATGCTACTTACCGCTCCTTTTTCTCATGATCCTATTAGAATGGACTTCAGAAGGGATTTCTCAAGTTGGTGAAATTTCAGAGGCACAATCAAACTGCCAGATCCAGCAACTTTCAGCTTACTGTAGTTCACTGCCATGTTTTTCTGTTCTTGTGGCTTGGAGGTTTTTTTTAAAAAAAGGAAGGAGTTTGGTGATTTTAACTCATCCTGGGGAGACAGTTTCTCACCCCCACCCACCAGAAGAAGCCATGCCCAAATCTTTCTTGTGATGTATGAGTGCTCCACTAAAATAATAGTGGGATAACACTGCTAAGCCTTCTAAAACATCTGTCTATAAAGTCGCCAAGGTGCCCAGATGTTGAGTTCTACTCAGTACCTAAATGATGAATATTCTGGTTCATCTCATCCTTCTCATAAACTCAGACTATATAGTGCACTAGGATGATGGTGCATATGGGGTGTGTTTTTCACAGTGAGTGAATGTCACTGAAGGGAAAGGATTCAGATTTAGAAACCTTGCCAATGTAGAAAAAACAATGGCATTGCCAAGCCACTTGCCACCTGACAAGTCTGTTCCTGTGAAGTCAGCTGTTTAGTTCCTCCTCAAAAGGCCCGACTGAAACTACAGGAGCACACATACACTTTGCATAAATCATTCAACATCTCTCCCAGGCAAGCCCACGTGTGCTCAGTTTTAGAAAAGCACAATTTAAACCTCCAAATCATTTCCTTGTTTTCATTTAAGGAAAATACAGTATAGCTGAAGATATTTAGCAGAAGGAGTTTAAATAATTATTTATAAATTAAGAGAAAACCATGTATGTAAATAATTATTTTGTTTTTCGAAGTATGAAGTTTATATACCTCACTGAAAATAAATATATATTGGCACTGCAGCATCCTCACTGCTTGAAATATGGGAAAAGGAAGAGGGTTTTATAGTAAGCATAGGCAAACTCGGCCCTCCAGATGTTTTGGGACTACAGCTTCCATCATCCCTGACCATTGGTCATGTTAGCTAGGGATGATGGGAGTTGTAGTCCCAAAACATCTGGAGGGCAAATTTTGCATATGTCTGTTTTAAAGGGTTGTATCCAAAGCAGCATGAACAGAGTTCGAGGCATATAATGGGAATTCTTTAACTTCCCTCTTCCTGACCTGTACCCCACCTCCCTAAAAATTGTTTTGAAAGGTTCCCTAATCTGCTGGTGCAGATTCTGAGGGTGCATGAGCGGCTGCAGGAGACAAGAGAGGAGGTTGTAGGCATGTTGCACAAGCAGAAGCTGGCTGTGTAATCCAAACAGCAGCACTGAATGCAACCTATAGAGTTGGAAGGGTACCTGAATTCATCTAGTCCAACTCCCTGCTGCTACAGAAGATTCCTGCTACAACACCCCTGGTATGTGGCCACTAGTTCTCTCCTTTAAAACTGTGACTATCTTTGTCTGGTGCCAGTTCACACATGCCAACATATTATGACAACTTCAACAGTACACATGTCTTCACCTGGCAAGCCTATGCAAACCATGTCATGCCAATGGTTTTTCACCAGACCACTGCTTGTGTATTAAGTGGTCACCATCCCATGGTTTGAATATATAAACATACCTTGGACCTATCATACACAACATAGCCTTTCTAGAGTTTAAAAAGTCATTATTCATAACAGCATTCATTGCACTATTGGGGGGGGGGCATATGCTAATTTCAGATAAAAAACGTTGGTAATTTAATGCTTGGAAAATGCAGTGTCTCAATGAGAGAGAAGAAAAGAGAAGTGGGTATACAGTACATGTGTTCCACGTTTTTCTTTTCCTGAAAGATGCAAATGAATCAAATTGTTTTGCTTTCTAAAGTATTTGGTCTATTTGGTCTATTTCCTTTTGCATCTATCTATTTCTACTTCTGTTTTTTTGTTTTTGTTTTTGTTTTTGTTTTGTTTTCCTGCATCTGCCTGTACTACCTTGGAAAGGTTCAACTGCCTACTTAAGAGCCATGAAGCCATACCATGTGGAAACAGTTCAAACCAAAAAAAATGGATTGTGGAGATCCATTCTAGGCCTTACTTACAAGTTAAACATGGACAGAAAGTAACAAATTATCAGATAGTATCTATCAAAATAGAACTCAAGTGCGAAACTGCTAACAAAAATAAAGAACATGTCCCTAAGAATGGTTTCTATATCTGACGGCTGGAGAGTGCGCAATGTAATTCCATTTTTTAAAAAAGGATATAGGGGACATGAGAAAAATTACAGGACAGTTAGTTCTGGATAAATTGTAGAACATGGTTAAGCATAGTGAGGAATTCTTTGTCACCCTAATTTGATCATTCTGTCAGTGTAAGGAGTTCTGCTTGTCAGATGGAATGATCCTGCTCTTCTCCCTTCACATGCTGTTCTGGTTTAATATCATAAAAACAAGTTAATCCAGCAGACTTTAAAAGTCCAATTGAAAAAAGGTGAGTTTTCACCTGACATCTAAAAGAATCTAAGGTCGTGGTGAGACACGGTTCAGTGCGGAGGTGACAAAGTCCCTTACCAAAGGCTTCTGAGCAAACCTTTCTCCCTTTCTCATAATACTAGAACCTGGGATCCTCCAATGAAGCTGAAGGGTCGGAGAATCGACCCAGGCAAAATTAAGTACTTCGCCAAAGCACATAATTTAGCTATAGAAAGTTTGCTTTCCTTGGTAAAGCATTGGTATCAGAAGATCAGGGCTCTTCTTCTTCTTCTTCTTCTTCTTCTTCTTCTTCTTCTTCTTCTTCCCCACCCATCTGGCTGGGTTTTCCCAGCCACTCTGGGGAGCTTCCAATACACATAAAAACATAATAAAACATCAAACTTTAAAAACTTTCTGATACAGGGCTGCCTTCAGGTGTCTTCTAAAAGTTGTGTAGTTTATGTCCTTGACATCTGATGGGAGGGTGTTCCATAGGGAGGGCGCCACTGCTGAGAAGGCTCTCTGTCTGGTTCCCTGTAACTTCACTTCTCACAGTGAGGGAGCCACCAGAAGGCCTTCAAAACTGGATCTCTGTGTCTGGGCTGAACAATGGGGCGAAGGCACTCCTTCAGGTATACTGGGCTGAGGCTGTTTAGGGCTTTAAAGGTCAGCACCAACACTTTGAATTGTGCTTGAAAATGTACTGGGGGCCAGTGTAGATCCTTTAGGACCGATGTTATATGGTTCCTGTGGCTTCTCCCAGTCACCAGTCTAGCTGCCGCATTCTGGATTAGTTGTAGTTTCTGAGTTACCCTCAAAGGTAGCCCCACGTAGAGTGCATTGCAGTAGTACAAGCAGGAGATAATCAGAGCATGTACCACTCTGGCAAGAAAGTGCGCAGGCAGGTAGGATCTCAGCTGGCATACCAGCTGCCCTGGACACGGAATTGACCTGCGCCTCCATGGACAGCTGTGAGTCCAAAATGGCTCCCAGGCTGTGCACCTGGTCCTTCAGGGGCACAGTTACCTGCTGTCTCTAGATGTCAAGTAAGACTGTAAGATGCAGCAGAAGTTTGAATACCAGTGCAATGAGTTCTGATGCCAAACAAAAGAATTATTTGTAACTGAGTAAACAAATTATTTAATTTCAGACAATGATGAGTGTTATAGGTGCTGCTTGAATGAGAATTAATATGTTTGTGTGCAGGCAGAGGAGTCAGCTGGGGAATCTGACTGCTAGAAACTGCAGTGATGGAAAGCAGCAGGTCTTTCCAGTACTTTGTGTGTGGCCTTCTGTCACATTTTCCCCAAATGTACGCACATTGCATGAGAGCAAGAAGCAGAGAGCTCTCAGGACTGCTTCACGTGCATTAACTGTAATCTGATGGGTGGGGGAACTACTTTGAAAGGCGTGTTTAACCTAACCATGTTTTCAGTCATTTCAGTTACTACACTGGATGCATTTTAGATGCATTTTAAATAAAAGCACACATTCTACTCATGTAAAAACACCAGACAGGCCCCACAAATAATCCAGAGATGTATTTTAAATAAAAGGACACATTCTACTCATGTAAAAACATGCTGATTCCTGGACCGTCTGTGGGCCAGATTGAGAAGGCAATTGGGCCGCATCCGGCCCCCGGGCCTTAGGTTGCCTACCCCTGGACCATTAGCATGATCAGAACTAGAAATCTGAAGTCAGGAGCTGGAGTATAGAAAGACCTATGTGAATCATTATGTTAAAAAACATGCACTGCACTGTTTGATCAGCCTGGGGCAAATTTCTGCCTGAAGTGACCATGCATAATATATAGCAGCTCATGTTTACACAAGGACGAATTACAACATTTGTTGTAAATGATCTAAGATTTGAAAAAATAAGTTGTCTACCTCAGAGCATTCAATGTACAGTATCACTCCATTATTACGGTAATTTTCATAATTATTTTTGTCTGTTGAAGCAAAAAGAAAAAAGTGTTAGATTTTAAAAAATGTTTGTTGAGGTCCCCAGGCTGATGCATAACAATCTGATTTTTTAAATAAAAAAATGACATCTGATACATAAGTGCTTGTGTGCCTGTAGGATTTCTTAATGTTAAACCCTTCTTTCTTGTCTCACATTTATCTCTTCTGACATTGAACTTGCAAAAACAACTGTTTGTCTTTCAAATCAAGCTGAGTTGAACCTAGTTTATTTATAACTATTCAGATATTACAAACTCAATCTGAATTCCTGATAAGGTGATAGGTGATAGGACTTCATAGGTGCTTAACACTTTACTTCTGAAGTGCTGGTGATCAGTGGGACATCAACACACAGTGCCAGAGTCATGTGTGATGCTTGAGTCAGGCATTTGGAGCTCTGCGTCACCTGACATTACTGTGACACGGGGGCAAAACTAGGCTTTATTTCACTTGGGTCAAAGTTCCAGTTTGGCAACCCCCCATGTGCACTTGTGTGTATAGAGAGAGAGAGGGAGGGAGGGAGGGAGGCTGGGAGCCTCAATGCCACCCCTCTGGAGGTATCACTTGGGGCAAAAAAACTGGTTAGCCCCCCCTCCCCGGCTCTGCTCTGACTTCAAGTGATTGATAGTATGTTTGTGCTTCTAGGGCAAATAGGATATTTACCAGGGAGAAGAATTTAAATTAGGAAAAGGGGAAAGCCTCCCTTCCCCAGTGCCACAACCCAGATCCAGTTTAGCCACCTGTTGCTACTTTTCATCTTTAAGAAGAAACATAGGAAATCTGATCACTCTCTCTCTCTCTCTCACTCTCTCTCTCTCTCTCTCTCTCTCTCTCTCCCCCCCCCCCCCGGTCATATTTATTGGCTTCTTTTAAACATACATTCATAACATTTCAAATTTCCCTGTCATTAAACATGTGATTCTAAAACATAATAAGGAAAACAAAGGTATATTCTTAATCATTTGATTCATTTATATTCCATTTACATGTCTGATCCCACTATCTAAAACTTTAAGGCAGCTTATCACTTTACAATATATTTTGCATTTTTCTTTCCCCCTTGAAAATTGGTGTGGGGTGTGAAACCTATATTTTAACTTGTAATGTTGAATTGAGCAGGTGTACCAGATTTCATTTTGATATCCCAAAAAGATGCTACAAAAATGTTGTTCGTTCTATCTATTTTGCATTCCCCAAAGTCTTCATTTTTGTCACTCAGTAATGTAACTAATAAACCGCATGGCTTCTCATCAGATTTTAGATGCCTTATTCTAGAAATATGTTGTCACACTTAATTCTTGGGTTGTGTAATGTATTGGCCCGCTGGGTTTGCCATAGGTGAATCTTCCTGAGTCACTTCTCAGGCACTTTGTTTTTTGTTTCAGTTTTGCATTACAAGCATCAGCATGCCTCAAGGGGTTCCCTTCATATACCATGTTGCGTAAAAGTTTACCTTTTTAAAAAACATGTTCGCTGTGTGGCCATGTCGTCATGATATTGTTCAACGTGTGTGTGTGCTTGCTGCATCTCAAGACTCATCAGATTCCACTGGGTAAAGAACCAGATGGGTTTCTGGTATTTCTTACAATGCTATTTCATTGTCTTTTACACCCTGACTCTCTTTATGAACCTTTATTACTTGAGATCATAGTTACTTTTGTACATCACCCAGCATAATGTCTAATGGACCCAAGCTTGTAACCCTGAGGCAGTGAAGAAATGCAAATCAAACCATAGCTACCAATAATCTCACACATTATTTCCTTTTATGTTACATCTTTATTGCTACTTAAGCTGTCTATGTTTTAATTGTTTTTCTTTCATGTTTTTTTCTGAAAGCTTTCTAAACCTTTTTTTTTTTAACATCACTATAGAGTAAGGCTTAAAAGTTGTAAAAAAAAAACAAAAACCCCCAAAGATTTAGAAAGCTCCTTGCTCAATAGAGAATTTTTTTCACTAAGTAGAATTATGTTTACAATTCAGGTTTTACACAAGTAAAACTTGTGCATTACATTACTTGGCAGGACATTATGCTGAAAAACTTTGGCAGTAGTCCACTGCTGGCCTTTTCCATGCCTTTATTGAGAACAAACCTGATTATCCACTGACATTTCTTGGAACATTAATCTTCTTTTGCTTTCCAGCTGTAATCCTTGTAAGTATTGTTCCCTAAATGTATCAGTTTACCAGATGCTGACAGAAATTAAGGAAGAACATTAATTTCATGTCTTGCTTATACATGCCTGGGAGAATCTGTCTGGCACTGCTGTTGCAAGTTGAAAGCTAGAAAGTTGGGTAGATCCAGACGGAGCAAACAAAGCACTTCCTGTGTTCTCTCTCCCTTATTTTTATGTTGCTGAAGTTGGTTACTCATTCTCAGTTCCTTATTTGCTTGAAGATTCACTACACAAAGGAAAGTCAATATGTTCCTGAACTCTACAGTAAAGGGTTTCTTTTTGCCTGAACCTCCATATTAGCATGACCGGAGGACTCTCCCCTTCGAGGCCAACAATTTTATTCATTCAAAAGTATCATGGTTGTGCAACACTCATAAACATGTGATGACATCTAAAGACAATAAATAATAAAGACCTGACCATCACAAAATATGCTTTGGGCCACCACATACAGCCACACATCTGGAAGAGTGTTTTGTAGGAGATTCCCTTTTCGTATGAGATTCCCTACCCAGCCAAGAGCCTCCTCCAGGTGCAAGTCACCATCAAGTGCATCTATGCACATCAAACATAGCCAAAAGATGTAGAAAAACATAAAGGTGCCTACCCCCAAGATATGTTTTGGGCTACAATAAGTTGTACACCCCACATATGGGAGAATGTCAGCCACAAGATGTTGGATGCTACCTGGCCCAGTGCATCTTCTGGGCACAAGGCACCATCACATGTCCCAATGTACACCAACAAAAGCAAAAATAACTAGGGTGAGAAATGAGAAAAATGCTTAAATTGTTCAGATTAGAATGGATGAAACAGTGCCATCTTGCTTCCATCATTTGGAATCAGCTAGACTTGCTATAACTAACTATTGCAAACATTTACAGTGGTACCTCAGGTTAAGTACTTAATTCGTTCCAGAGGTCCGTACTTAACCTGAAACTGTTCTTAACCTGAAGCAGCACTTTAGCTAATGGGGCCTCCTGCTGCTGCCGCGCTGCCGGAGCATGATTTCTGTTCTCATCCTGAAGCAATGTTCTTAACCTGAAGCACTATTTCAGGGTTAGCGGAGTCTGTAACCTGAAGCGTATGTAACCTGAGGTGCCACTGTATAAGAGTGCATTTGGGTGATATTTAATAGCAAAATCAATTGAATCCACTAGTCATTTCCACATTTGGCTGCTCATCCTTTGTGTAGTCTTGAGATGTAATTTATGAATCTTTCTACCTAGTCAGATGCACATGCTCTCTCTGCATTGGGAGTTTTGCAGTCTGACTGTTGTAGGGCAAGATGTGGCAGTTTGTGGTTGAGCATAACAAAAAGTGTTGCCAAACAAATGTGGCATTGGATGAATGCTAAGAAAAATTAGTTTATGAGGCTTACTTTGTGAAAAATACATCATGTACTCAGAATATTTATAAAACTATATTCTTTGAATATCTTGTGACAGTGTACGAAATATGACATATATAAACTGTAACAAATATTTTCATTTTTTGTATGGTTTTTATTGTACTATAATTGTTGTAAACCACTTTTATATTATGAAACTGCAATAACCAAACATTTTAATAAATAAAATAAAAATAAAATACTATAAAATGTTATCTAATTGCTCTCATAGTTGATAAGATCAAACTGCAGATTGGATGTTGACTTAAGCCATGTTTAATGATTCAAAACCTATGGAATGTATGAAGTGGGTTATAATGGTCACATATTAATATAATTGTATCCTTATGACTGTGCCTTTTTGCCTTTGGTTACACTTCTATAAAATTAATGAATAATTTGATGGTAACTTCCTTTCTTGAGATCAAAGAAAGGTTTGAAGAGCAAATATTGTAAAAAAAAGTTTATTTGTGTCATTTTAACCTTAATATATACCTTCAGCAGGTATTTGTTAAAAGCACTATGTGTGTACTAACATAACTTGTCCTGGCAATTTACATGACTACTCCAAAGATCATTTCAAATGCTTCTGTCTGACTCTCTGGGATGAATGGGGTGGGGTTTTTTAACCATACTAAACATTTATTTTGTAATATGCTATAGGTTTTTGGAAGATGTACAATTGTTATTGTCGCATATGGCTTCTATTCACAGATACTCATTAATTCACAAGTTTCTGATCCTTTGCATTACTGTTTTCTTTTGGGTAATGCTGGTTTCATGCCAAAGCTGACTTTCACTATGGTTATGGAATTAGAGTTGAGAATGTGTTGGTTGGTATCAAACCACTCATTTGACTTTCTTACAAAACCACTGTATACTATATTTTTCCATGTATAAGACAATGCTTTTTGCTTTAAAAATATAGGCAAAAATTGGGTGTCGTCTTATACATGGATCGTGAATGCAGAGGGGGACAATTAATGGCAGCAGCAAGCAGGAGATTGGCACGGCTGATTGGTGGCTGTGGCAAGGCGGGCAGGTGATTGGCAGCTGCGACAAGTCGGTGGGTGGGCTGTTGGTGGCTGCAAGTGGGCAGACAATTGGCTGCTGTGGCAAGGTGTGCGATCAGCAGTGGCTGTGGCAAGCGATCGGCAGTGGCAGGCAGGCAGGTGGACTATTGGCAGAAGTGATCTCCCCCACCTCCAACAAAAGCTAAACTTAATTTATTAATTTCATGGGGGCGTCATATACACAGAAAAATATGGTAATTTGTCTTATCGGATAATCATTGTTCCAGGAAACAAATTCATGGGGAGAGCAAGCTATATTCCCAAAATCCTGATTTGTCTGCAGTCAGTTTACATCAGAAGCTTGTTCAGCAACTGTGACTTTTTAACAGTATCTATCTATTTTCTCTCATAAATACTTACATTGTTTTCGGAACATTCCCCCGCTCCTCCACTTACCACTTTAATATTATATCAACATTGAAAGTTGTCTGGCCAAATGCAATTTGTGAAAATAATTGGAAGACCCTATAAATTATAGACTGTGGCAAAATGTTAAATAATGCTAACAAACTTAATATTGTACATGGTTGAAGTAGATCAAATGGTGAAAAGCTCTACTCACATTCTACTAGAAGGTACCTTTGCAAGAATAGTCTTGAAGTAAAAAGATCTTTAGATGAATCAGTCAACAGAATCATATCTGGCTAAATACATACAAGTTATTCCAGGACCAGACAATAAAAAACCTCTGAATAGTTATACTGAAAATCCAATGACAGTATTGAAATATTATGTAAGGAATCAGCCTTATTGCAAGGGGAGCTAGTAGTATATCCCCCCTTTTTTAAATGGAATCCTTATCTTCCTGATAAGGATTAGATATGTGCACCTTCACTAGACTAGTACAGTGAGAGAAGCACTAATCCTCTGAGGAAGTTTTTAAATAATTATTTTCTTAGTCTTTAAGATATCAAAATATTAATTAAATGATTCAGGAATGGCAAATAAATGGTGTCAATACATAAGAATGAGAGCTGCCATTCATTAAAAAAGCAGCTCAACAATTTGGGGGTTTTTCCTAAAAAAGCTCAACAATTGAAATACGGCAACCCTACAAGAAGCCCTCATTACAATTGCACAACCACATTTTTTGCAGCACTCAGTACTCTCAAATTAATTGCTTTTGTCCCCCCCGAGACAAAAATCTGAGGGTTTAAGAAATTGTGATAACCCTGCAGCAGAATCTCTAACCAAGTGAACAAAACATGCTGTTTATGTTTGTTTTCATTGCCAGCATAGGCCCTTTATCACTTTGTGGTGATTAGAAGCATCAGCTTTGCTTTGGAAACAGATGGCTGTGCCACCCAGTGGTCAAACTTTGTCTACACATTATTGAAGGAAAATACAATATTTTTCAATGTTATCTGCCCCCAAATGTGCTTTTGGCTCTGGCAGATTTTGGTACCTTTGTCTCAAACAGCTGGATAATCTAGTAGCTTGAAGGATCTTCAGAAATAAAGAAACGTAGGAAATTTGAGGCCATTAGATGATGCAAACAAGTAATTAAAAATTCTGCTGCTGAAATTGCCTTCCATAAAAGTTCCAAGGCAATGTATAAAATTAAAAGTGGCTAAAACACCGATAAAAAACAATTGCAAAAATAATGGAAAATGAGTTTAAAAGCAATACAAAATGCACATCTACAGATCCAACCTCCAAGGAATGCATTGCCTACTGTTGCCTCCACAGTGGCATTGACAGCTGTAGCACATTCCTTGGAGGCCAAATTTGCCTCTTTCTAAGCAGTGCCCCCCCCCCCATGATACCACCTCAGGGGTGTGGCTTCTTGGCAAATAGCAGCCGCTGCTGGTCTCCTACCCCTCTTGTTCTGATGTTCATCTTTACTCACTCCTTGTTGTGCGGGACAGGGACATTTTGTGGTTCTTCTCAGTTGCTAAAATGGCTTGGTCTGGCTCTGGCAAGAGGGCTCTAGAATCATAGAATTGTAGAGTTGGTAAGGTACCTTCAAGGGTCATCTAGTCCAACCCCTGCAATGCAGGGCATATCTAAATCTAGATTATTATTTTCTGGGCAGCCGCCTTCACCTGAAATTCATTCATAAAGTTTTCATATCAAACAATCGTTCTCTTGTCTTGCTCCCTATATAAAGATCTCAGGGACGAGACCATCACGCCGCTCCTATCTGCCATCCCCGGCCGCTCTTGCGAAACCAAATTGTGCTCACTTCTAGCCGACCAGAACAGCTCGACAACAGAGAAGGTTGCCAAATTTATCGAGAGAGCAATGAGACTGAGAGCTGGTATCTGAATGATATCAGTGTGGTCACCCGGATTCCTCGTCTGGGTTTTTATGATTATTATCATTATGTTTTATTATTATTATTTTATTACTTCTGCCAAGTTTTAAGTACTGAGATTATTAATTTACCTAGGGTTTTAATAGGTCACAAGACTTTAACTATATTTGTAATGTACTTCTGTTGGTGTTTGATGCTATGGCCTGTTGGCTATGCAAATAAAGTTTCATTCATTCATTCATTCATTCATTCATATCAAACAATGATAGCATCTTCAGTTTTAAAGAGCCTGCTGCAGTCTGGCCATCTCTTTAAAATTGGTAGAATGTTGCACTGGAGAGTGCAGAAGGGGCTACAGTACTGAGTACTGCTTTAATGAATAGATGTTTATAAAATGTGTGTAATCCCATTGTCATTTTCCCAGCTACAGAAATGTTGCAACTTGAGTTTTGTGTTACTATACTTTTCAAAGAAGAACTAAACTATGAGGATCATGTACAACAAATACAAATGTACTTTCATTGCATAGAAACAAATGATGGAGAATAGTCATTTTTATTAGTGACACTCAAAATATTCAGCTGCATCCCAAATCAAGATCTGAAGTGGGACCATCTTGGATAAATTCAGAGCTTTTGTGAGCTGAAGCAGGAACAGACAATGTGCTCAAGGCATTAAGGCATTAAAAAATACTGCAAGCAGTGGGCTCCTCCACACAACTTCGGCTTTTTGAGTTCAATATTGCTGGGTAGTGTTCACATGATATAGTCCTCAACCAGAACCCATTTCACTTTTTAAAAAACAGTGAACTAGCTGGGAGTGCTGTGTCCTGGCAGCCCTTAAGTAGGCAGTTGTAAGGCTGCCCCTGAAAAACCCTACCTGAATGAAAAAAATTGACTAGTTGCTAATATTCCTATCTGGAGTAAGGTGAGTGAAGGAACAGCTGGTGTAGAGTCTGTATCATGGCACTAGCAGGAGCACCAGATTGACTCTGCTGGTGTACCCACACAGCCCTGAGCTCACTGGCATGTGGCCCTGTCCCTTCATTGCCCAGGTAATTGCAACAATGCTGCTATTGGTAGTGTAAGTTCTATGGCACCACCCTGTGGCTACTCCTGCTCAAGTAGGCAACTCCAGGATATCTTTGATTACTCCAGTTATATGAATCCCAATACTCTGTTACTATCTTCCTGTTATTTGGGGAAGACCTTTTCATTAAAATGTTCAACCCTGCAATTGATGTGGCTTTATGTTCCTGTTTTGTTTTATTTTTCCACTGTATATTATTATTATTATTTAAGCACCCTGAAAATTTTATTTGAAGCTGTTCCGAATCTTATTTGTGAAAAAGCATAGTAATATGACCAAAACAATACTAGACACGAGGAAGAGTTCAGTCGGTAGAGAATGGGACTCTTATTCTAAGGATCATGAGCCTCACATTGGATGAAAGATTCCTGCATTGCAGGAATCCAACTCTACTATTCAATGACAAATTTAGATTGAGTGAGTATAGTTGCAAGTAGCTCCAATAGTATGAAATGTGCTTCTCTAATGAGATTGAATTCTATTGCTCTTATCTCAGGTCAACATAAGATACTCCAGCTCACTTTTACCTTTACAAAATGTGCACATGCAAATTTAGGTAGAGTTTTGTGTGATTCAAAAATATACATACAGTACTGCATTTTGAATATTGGTTTAGCCAGGACTTTTTTTCAGCTGGAACTCACCAGAGTACCTCTCAGGTGGGCACCATTGCCATTATAAGAGAGGTGAGGCATTCATGGTGAGTTCCGGCACTTATTTTTCTAGAAAAATAGCACCGAGTTTAGCATTTTTCAAAAGCTTTTTATATTGCAGTACTGATTCATACAATAACTTGATAGATATAATCAGTCCACTAGGTGGCAGGGTAATATCTCCGACTTGTTCTTATTTGTTTCTATATGTACTACTATCCTGAAATTTCATATCACAATGAAAATTGTGTTTTCAGGCTTCATAGATCTGCAGCCCAATACTCTTCCTCATGCATGCCTTTTTCATCCTTGTTTCAGAGGCTGTTCACAGCCCTGATTGGCTGCTGCTTCAGTGCCTCTGACATTGTGTTTTTTCTTGCTAGCAACATGGTGTCAGCTAAGTGGGAGCCGTACAGTCAGCATCCTGACACCACCACTCCATGCAGCCAATCCAACTGACTACATGCTGGCATTAGAAAGCTAATACTTAGTGAGGTCTAGAACCTTTGCCTTCATCCAGACAATATGTTGGGTAGGAAGGCAGTTTACAAATAGTATTCATCTCCCAGACCCCAGGTACAGTTTCCTAGAGAGGTACAGTTTTTAGACGAGAGGGATGCCCACACCTTGACTTTGCTATAGCTCTAAATCTATCTACATATCTCCTTACTATACTGTGTTGTTAAGTTCAAAACAATATGTATCAGTTTTGCCTTACATCTTTTGTGAGTCTTTCTAGTGTGCTCCTCTGCTGTCAGAAGTTGCTCTGCTTTTTTCTATGTTCTCAGTCAAGAAACCCATATACCAAGTGTCAAGCCAAACACTTTTGTTACCCAGTATCGGATATTAACCTGGGTTGAAGGGCAATTAATTAATTAATTAGCTCCTCGATCTATTAAATATGACTAAAAAGTTTGTTTTTCTTAGTATTTAATTACAAAAATCCTCAAAACAGCTTACAGATAATCAACAAAAGTAAGATGGCTTAAAGCATAAAAGCAGTAACATCAGAACAGTATAATTAAAACAACAGATATAAATCACAGATAAAATGGAGGGAGGTGTCAGCCAATTCTGCACAACTTGGAGTTGATTAAGAAAAGGCACCCAGACAGAGTTTTGCATGAGCCAGAGACAGTTCCCAAGAATCCATGTACACAAACCTGCCAGGAGCTTCTAAACTGGTTGGAGAAACAGCTGCTTCACTTCTGAAGACAAGTAGGAAACCAGGCATTCCACCAGAGGGCACTCAAGTGTGAGCATCTCCAGGAATATTACACCCATAGGCCAACCGTGAATGAGATGACTCCTTTTACTGCCTCAAATCAAGGCAGCCTAAGCCAACTCCAAATAAAACTGGTGCCCAGGGCTCTTCCTTGCCATGCCTGCTGTCCCTGGGAAACGCGACAAAAGCCTTTATCTGGGGCTACAACATTTAGGCTGCAATTACATACCTTCGTGGAAGTACATGCTATTGAACTCAATGAGACTTATCTCTGAAAAGATGTGTAGGGTTGAACTTGTAATAGGATTGAACTGTTAGTCTGTTTTCATTTATATAAAGATAATGTCTGATTAAAGATGCCTTTTGTAATGCAAGTACGTATAAAACTGAGCATGTAAGAGACCTGTGTAAGAAGGAATGAGAGATACTTATTTTAGCATGGTGTGTGTATGCTTTACAGTACATAATCTTTTTTTTTTTAATTATTCTTTTCTTTAGAAGCATTATTTTTTCTCACTTGCAAATTTAGGTACTACTAAAACTAGTTTTGTTAATTGACTAAGATTCAGTACTTTTTTTCTGGGGGGATGCAGGGGTACGCATACCCCTAAACATTTTGTGAATCTAAGTTTGGCCTCATTGAGGAGCAGTATTTAAATATGAGTAGGAAAACGAGAGTACCCCTAAACATTTTTTAAGGGAAAAAAGCACAGCTAAGATTTATTTAATTGTAGGATTAATTTTGAGCCTAGTATTCTAAATGTAAGAAGGTCTGGTGGAACTCCCCACAAGAGGAATTCCATAACATAGATGCCACCAGTAAGAAAACTTGCATTCATTGAAGGATGTAGTCTTGGCACAAAGGATGAATATTTTATTTATAACAAACAAATATTACATTAGGCATTAGAAAAAGCCCAGCAGAAAGCTTATGTCCTCAGCTGATTCAGGGCTTGGTCTTTAGAGCTTTCGTGTAAGACCTGGAATGGCCTGATCTGGACCCTGGTGAACTGGAACATACATAAAGCAGGGATATTGTGCCAGTAGCTACCAATCTGGTCTTTCTAAATGATGGAATCCAGAGCAGAACTTGACTTGAAATTTGAGCAAACTGAGAAAGTGCCTCATACAGAAAAAGGTATTCTTTCCCAGACTTTAAGGTTACCCAGTTCAAAAGTGGCACTATTAATTGTGTGCAGAACCCAACTGGTAAGTACAAATCTTTTAACACTTCTAGGAAATTTGTTGGCTAGGGCATTTTGCCTGCTGCATTTTGGATCTGTTAAGAGTTCTAAACATACTTCCAAGCAGCTCCAAGTGGCATTCAGAGATAGAGCTGGGTGTTGAAATTTAGGGCAATAGCACTCTTATGTTGCCACCTAACAGCAGATATTCAGTTTTATATTTCTTCTGAATAGGGAAGTCACCTTTAGTAGTCATAGCTAATATCCATCGACAGACCTATCGTCCACGAAACCCATTTTATAACACCTAAACAAATGACCATGGCATCTTGTGGCAGTTAATTCCATTAACAAAATTATATGTGAAGAATAGCCTTTTTCATCAGTCTTAATTTTTACTGCTAATAAATGGTTTTTGGACAGCATGTGCTCTGCGTGTTCTAATGGGAGGGATTGGGGAAGGGGTTATTTCTTTGTTCTTGTTCTTCTTTTTCTTATGTCTTTTGTGTTTTTTGCCTTGTATTCTGTGCTGTGAACCACCCTGAGATGAAGGGTGGTATACAAATGTTAATAATAATAATGTTGATCTCCTATTGCCAGGCCAGCATGTGTTGATAGATGAGAGCTGTTCTTCTGTATTATGTTTCATAATCTTTGAAAACTTTCTACTGTGTTTTTATGACCTAATAATCAGAGATGCAGGTGCTCCTGAGGGAATAATTGCATGGTTATTCAAAGGAAGAGAGAGCAATTGGCACCACCCCTGAACTGCTGTAGCACTTTATAGTTTTTGCTATGTCCCAAATAGCAAAAGCTATAAATATTCAAGGCAAAAATGAAAAATGCCTTTCAAAACTGGCCATATTTCACCTTCAACAAAACAGCCGTACTTTAAGAATAAAGAGAAATGTGAGACCTTTCTTGATGCCTTCTTGGCCGGAAGTCAGGATGCTATAGACTCATAAACCAGATCCAATCATTATTAATTTAAAAGTTAGGTACAAAGCTGTTTTTATGTCATTTTTGGATGCAGCCACGCAATATTTGTCACATGTAAAAACTTTAATCACAATTATCTTTAATACAGCTTCCATTTAACATCCTACTACAATGTTTCTGGTCAATTTAATTAAAGGGCAAAAATATTTTGTGTTTTTCAGAGATTTTGACATGCCAGATACACAATTTGCTGCTCAGGCCAATCAGCTGCCTCCACTACCCTCAAAAGAGACACAGTTTGCTTATGGTATTCCAATGGATTCAGTAACTACATCTACGTTGCCAGCATCATTTAAAAAGGTAAGGAGGAACTAAAAGTATGAAGTATGACATTGTTTTTACTTTTTTAAAAAAGTTAATTTTGAAAAATACCATACATAGAAATTTCTTAGGGAAGGTAAAAAATAAGTATAAAATTACTGGGGGAAATTTGATGACAAACAATGAAGCCAGATGTCTTTTTTCCATTTGGGCCCATGAAATATGTACAAAGTACAAAGATAAATTATATAAGAGTATAATGACATTGAGCTACACGTGCATTTATCCATAGATGGGATCAATAGGAATTATAAAAACAAATACATTCCTTGTGTTCCCAATTTTCTCCACAAGTAAATGCTTTTGATAGGCTGACATGAGGGAACTGGAATATTATCAATATTCTATATCAATGCTTATTCCAGTTTAGACCCACTGAAGCCAGTGAACTGAATTGGCTTAAACTGGTGTTCTTTGGCAGGAGGTTTGAATGTACTGTAGAAATTCATTTAATTCCTCCACTTAGGTTATTCAACTTATTTATATTAGTATTATATAACGCCAGCAACTTAGCATAGAGGGAGGGTGCTTATTACTTCTCTTGTAGTGTGAGAACTATGCTTAAGTGATTACCTTGTAGACAAGGTTGTGCAATGCCTTACTTGTCATAACTTACTTTAAAGGCGTCTGGCTTGGTGAATAACCTAATTTTCTCATAAACAATAGTAAATCATAGGCTATAAGCTGAAGAAAACTGGCCAGTTTGCTTTTCTGCTGAAAGACAAGAATGTAAAAAAATAAAATAAAAGGATAACTTCATGAATTTTGTTTGTTTATTTTAAATATTTATAGGTTGCTTTTCTCAAGGCAGCAAGCAACAACATAAACATAACTTTATAAATAAAATTACAATGGCATTTCACTATATTAGAAACTTTAGATGATAGGCAGCAAGGTCATACTTGGAGAAGACCCACTGAAAACACTGAAAGTAGTACATTGAGCATGTCTAACAATGGAGATCACCCTTTAAAATAAAATAAAAAGTTATGCAGCGCTTTTTAAAATTGTGTTTGAAAATTTGCAAATATCGTAGCTAGGTAAGGAAGCATAGAATTTTATATCAATCAAACTTTTGTCTTTTAATTCAATATTGTACTTCATTTAAATATAGCTGATACTATATTTAATTTTGCCCGATTCTTGCTCACACTGTAGCTTCAGTTTCTCCTCTATTTAAGATGCCCATGATAACATCCATAATCAGTATGTTCCTATTCTTGCTTGATTGCTAAGAATTGTGCCTTCTGTCCCCAGAGGTCGTGTTTCTCTTTCCCAGTGCTACACATCTGGCCATACTGACTATATTACAAGATCATGATAATAGGAGTTCCCCTTTGTCCCTTTGTCCTTTATCATCTGTCCACTGCAGTAATAAACATAAGCTAAGCCAGTGAGCTTCCTGGTAAGACACTTGCCTCAACTTTGAAAGAACTGATAAACATTCCTCCCACACGTGGATTTGCTGATAACATACAGTTTTAATTTCATTTGGCATCTTATCAGGCAAGGACAGCAAAATCCAGTCTGCTTAATAAATGCTTTTGCAAAATCAATCCAAGGGTTGCCATAACAGGCCGCTGCTTATCTTGAGCATCATCTGGCATTCTCATTACCCAGTGAATCAATTAATTGTTTTTTCTCTTCTTGTGAAAGTCTGCCTAATTCGCCACTAAGGCTCTATTTGTGATTCAGAGTGATTCAACAGTAGTTTCCCAGCCTTTGATATCAGGCTAATTCCTCTGTAATGCATTGTCTCAGGGGTTCCCAAACTGTGATTGGGCTTCATTCAAGTGCTCCACAGCACATCTGTGAAGAACACTTACAATTTGACTGCTATGGATTTCCAATCATAATACAATATATAAGAAATAAAGCAACCACTAAAAATCATTTATAATCATGCAACATCTAGCACAGTTCATTACAGTTGCTTAAAATATTATTATTACCAATTATTATAATTATTACCAGGATCCCCGCAGCAGTTTTCATAAAGTCTGTGGGGGACAGAGGGAGTTTGGGAAATTTTGTATTATCATAAACATTTTTCAAATGAAACAGTCTCTAGCTTCCTCATCACTTTGATACTATTCTATAAAGTAAATCTACTGGTCTCCATTTGCCATTGCTTCTGAGATCAGTTAAATTTATGGTGGTAGACTTGATTTCTCTTTTTTTTAAATGATTGCTGCACCTAATTTAGTAAGATGCTCCCCTTTTTGTTGAGAATTCAACCTAGGACTGCAGATGTTCTTGATGCAGACATCCTTTATTTTCTGTTTACTTAGTCACAGTAATTTATATGTGGGATCAGTTTCCATAATGGTCTGTTTTCTTTATAGCTTTGTGATGAATAACAATTAAAGTGACAGCTTGCTTTAAAATACACTTTATTTACCACTGCAGTGTTAATTGATTCATCAAACTACCCATTTAGGCTGCAATTCTGTACACACCTAGGAATATGTCCCTCTGAATTCATTGAGAGCTACTAAGATTAAACTGATAATCTACCCAAAAAGTGGCATTGATTAATTTGACATTAATATTACTTAAAATGTATTTTTAAAATGTGTGTAAGTATTGCAGAAGCTACAAAGCAGGATTATATAATACAAAATTTTATATGACAATTTAATTATTTTCTAATTAGATGAACATAGACTGTCTCTGCACTTTACCTTTCTGTATCATTAAAACACCTGTAAGCAGTAGAAACGTTCCACTGTTATATAGCTGAAATTGGAAGAGATCTTTGTAACTGAGCATAGTGTACCAGAGGATACTCTGAAAGAAGAAGACTCAGTATGCCCAGTGCTATTTGTCTAGAAAAAAGGTGCCAGAACTCACCACAAAGGCCTCCCTTGTTTTCTTATAATGACAATGGCTCCTGAGAGGTGCTGGAACTGAGTTCCAGTGAGTTCTGGCTGAAAAAAACCCTGAGCATGCCCAAAGCATTACATAAATACAGTGGTACCTCTGGTTTTGCATGGGATCCGTTCTGGAGCTCCGGTTGGATCCCAAGGTGTGCATATCCGGAGGTGCCGCTTCTGCACATGGCGCAGTTTACTCCTTCTGCACATGCGGTGAAACCCGGAAAAATACTTCCAGGTTTGCCGTGCACATATCCCAAAGGATACATAACTGGAGGTGAACGTAAGTAAAGGTTCCACTGTATAATACAAAATATACATGAAGGGCATTTAGATGCAATGGGAGCTTTTATATTTGTCCACTAAGCATGCAGACATAGGATGGGCTCACCTGTAACGCTACACCATTTATTTATTTTTATATATATATATATATATATATATATATATATATATATATAAATGTATTTACTTCTTGATTGTAAATAGAACCTCCGAGCAGTTTACTCTAAGCCAGGCATGGCCAAACTTGGCCCTCCAGCTGTTTTGGGACTACAGTTCCCATCATCCCTGACCACTGGCCCTGTTATTAGCTAGGGGTGATGGGAGTTGTAGTCCCAAAACATCTGGAGGGCCAAGTTTGGCCATGCCTGCTCTAATTCATTGTTTGTGTTAGCCATGGTTTGGTTAAGAAGCCAAACAAATGATCAAACCAACCAGGATTCTTCCTACTTCCCCAACACCACACCTTCTGTCCCATATCTGGAATGTCTACATGATGCCCTAGTGCTAGCATTGCCCACCATGTCATCCGCCTGCTTTGTCATTGGTTGGCTGACCAACACATCTGAGGTTAGGAGTGTGGTAACTGTAGAGTGTCTCTTTCTTGATTGGGGTATGTCTCTCTATATGTGCTTACCTGGCATCTAGTCTGATGTCTTGATGAATCTGGGAAAGACTTTTCTTTTAATTTGCCCAGCCATTTCAGCACACTGAATAGTTGCTTAATTTCTGTTTCAATTTTCCTTTTTTTGTTTTTATTTCATAGAATTTATATACCACTTGAGTGCAGGAAAAAATTCAAATTTTTATGATTCAGCCTAGCCTTATTGTTATTTGGTACTGTTCCTTTGCTTTATGTCATTTTTTAAATTCTATACTATATAGTTTTTTTGGGGGGTGGTTACTATAACTTATCTTGGGAACATACACTGAAGGATGGCTTATACATATCCCAAAACAGCCTCAATTGTCATTTACTGTAGGAAATATACACTGGCCATGCCTATAATAATGGTCTCAGGCCTACTTTAATGCTCTCCTTTACGACAGCTATTTTTTTCACCACTACCAAAGGGGGGCTGATTTGAGGAAAGCACTAATTAGAGCATTGTGCAATCTACAAAAATCCCCTATTATCTTGCTTAAATTCATCAAAATGTTAACCAGTTTGCCAACATTCTGTCAGTGTTGTTGAACATCTCTATTAATTCCTCCCAGTAGCATTAAAAAACCAAAGTATTTTTGGCCTGGTTGGGAAGGAGGGATGCCGAATATATAGAGTGAAGAATTGTTATAGCTACAACACTGTCATGCCTTTTGTTTTATTTGCTTGGTAACAAAATTACTGTTTTGCAAAACTGGACTGCCTCTTTAATTAGAGCTAAAAACAAGTGTGTGTCCACTCCCTCACTAGTCACTGTGGTGATGAAACTTTTTCTTGAAACTTTATTTGCACCTTACGACCTTCTATAGGAGGTATGGGGAGATATTTTTTCAATCCGTGCTTGGAAATGAAGTGATAAAAATCCAAAGTTCAATTTATGGTGTTTTCACAAATATCACTGTCAGCTTTTCAGTCTGAAAGGGGCCTCTTGTGGATATGGAATTGGTAGAGAGCAGGAGAAAGAATAATTTTAAAATATCTACATTTTACCTACTGGGTATGCTTATTTTTATTTGAAAAATGCTGCTTGGGGAGGACTGCTTAAACTATTTTTATGCCACCTGACCTGCTCAGGTATCTGTACCTTTCTGTGCTTTGTGAAAATGTGATCTTCCCCTCTGAATTGAAGCTCAGTTAAGAAAAATATCTGATAAGATCTTATTCAGCAGACAAGATCAGATTTTTGCAAGGCACAGCTGGGAAACTGTAATAAACAGGGTGTCTTTACCCGGGGGTGCAAGGGGTGTGGGGCACCCAGACACCAAATTCTGGGGGGCGCCAGGCTGCCGCCGACTGCGCCCTGGTGGCTGTGTGGCTGGACTCCGGGATCACTCCGAATTTGCGATGGCCGGATCTGGTGGAGAAGGCAGTACAGGGCCACTCCCTCCCCTGGTCCCTTCCGTGGGCTGCTCAGCCGCGGGGTCTGGCGGTGATTCGCCTCACTCTATCTTTGCAATGCCCCGCCCACCTGGCACAGCCAATCAGGTACTGGGGCGCTGCCACCACTATCCATGTGCACACCGGAGGAGAAAACCCCGCGCCACCCCCAGCATGACCAGCCTCAATCTGCTGCTCCGAATGGGCAGCCAGAGAGGAAGGAGAAACGTAAGGAGCCCCGCCACGCAGCCCCGGGCTGGTCTGGTCCAGGCTGTGGAGCTTGGTGCGCAGAGCTGCACTCCACGTGGCTTTTCCATGGCTCCATCCCGCACGCAACACAGTTTTCTCCCAGGGCACGCACAGAGGTCTCCTGGTGCTTGCTTTTCCCTGGGCAGGAACACAGGAAGTGGTTAGTCATGAGATTAGTCGTGTCAAAATTTGGGGGCGCTGTGTGGATCTTTGCACCCCGGCGGTGCATATGCTAAAGACGACCCTGATAAGAAAAGCTCTCAGATACAATACAGTTAAAATATGGGTTAAGCAAAAGTGTGGATGAGCACTTAGTCCTTAAGGAGGTTCCCCAGTACTCTTCGTTGTTCTTGCTACTATGGACTAACACAACTACTTCTCTGGAAATAGTTTCCAGAGCTGCTTTATGTGCATGCTATCATTGGATCTCATTTTGCTGATGAGCTTAATTTTAATGAATTGTGTTAATGGCTTCTATATTTAGCAGTCAAGTGCAAGATATTTTAGACCCTTTGATTTTGTGAAAAATTGCTCCCTGACTTCTTTAGCAATAAGCTCCTTTTTATTGTGATATTGCAAGTGTTCTGAATGTTGTTAGACCTGTTTGTGCATTTTGATGATTGCACTGAAAACATGTTATGGGAAAGGGAGGCAACCAGCTGATGTTGGGGCCTCTTTGGAAATGTTATGCTTATAGTAAGTTATAAATAGAATTCTTAGGGAAAATAACTTTTCACAATATATGTAACTAAGAAAAAGTAGGTGGCTCATTCTTACCCTTAATACAATCCCCACTGTTACAATCCTCATTGTTAAGGGGGCAGCCTCCAACTGACTAATTTTTATTTTAAACTGGCACTTCTTTCCTCACTCTTCTACAATCTTAACTACTCACACCATCCAGCATTACAGATGCGTGCTTTGAAAAACACAGGATGCTTGACAGAGCCTGTATGGTGTAGTGGTTAAGAGTGGTAGACTTGTAATCTGGTGAACTGGATTCGCTTCCCCACTCCTCCACATGCAGCTGCTGAGTGACCTTGGGCTAGTCACACTTCTTTGAAGTCTCTCAGCCCCACTCACCTCACAGAGTGTTTGTTGTGGGGGAGGAAGCGAAAGGAGAATGTTAGCCGCTTTGAGACTCCTTCGGGTAGTGATAAAGCGGGATTTCAAATCCAAACTCTTCTTCTTCTTCTAAAATGAGGAAAACAATGGCTTTGCATCAAGACCTGGAAGTCTGGATTCTGTGTGGGGGTTTTTTTGTTTTATGTTTTGCTTCACTGTGAAAGGAGACAAACAAAACCAATTAATATCATTCCCTTGTTGACAGGGTGGATTTGATTTAAATAAAATTGATTTAAATCATGATTTAAATTGCCACATCACCCCCATGCTGTACTGGAGGGTTTCCTGAATACCCAGAGCAATTTTTGAGGGTGACAGGACTGTGGTGGGGTGGGGCAATGCAAAAATAGTACTGAGCGTGGCCAGCAAGATATGACCTTTCTATTTAAAACAATTAGGACTTTGGAAACCTAACCATTTAATGCAAATCCAATAGATTTTCACAAAAATAGGGAAAGACAAACTACACAAATTTTGGATGCATTTGAAGGGGAAAGAAAACAAGCAGACAGTATGTTTTTATGGTAAGGAACAGTGATAATCATTAGACTTTATTATTTTCACCACGTCTGTGTTAAATTAGGCCATCTTACTGTACTTGTCATATATATACTATAATAATTTTTGGAAACATTGTGCCAATTGTTTTCATCTTATTAACATTTAGACCATTCAGGGTTTTTAATGGGGGAATGCAGTTTGGCTTCCATGAGCTAGGTTGACAACTTCATATGTTTTATAATTTTTAATAGGCTGCAAAGCGGTTTTTAAAACTCAGCAACAGAACTATTACACTGTTCAATCCCAATTCTGAATTACAACCACAGCCGCCTTTTTTAATTATGAGAAGAGATTGTACCAAGATAATGCAAAATTGCAAAACCTATAGGAATGCAGAAAGAGCAGTCGGCAACATTGACTGCTTTTCCAAGAACATATATCTTGATTTGAATTCAGAATAGGGTGAGGCATTTTACTAAAAAAATCTGTCTTGAAAACAGGGGATTTTAGTCAAGATTGTTCAGCAAAAAAGGTTTTCTTTCAGTTTTTCTGATGTTACAACTGCTGTGATTTCATGCCTTCTTTATACACAAACCATCTGTATGGTCGATGCAGCCATTATCTTTAATGGACTATGCAGATAAAATGTGTGCAATACTTCAACACAGCATTGTGTTAATATCAATATTCTCACAGTATAGTTTTAAAATATTGTTTGTACCTATGAGAGTGTAGTGTGATTGGGAGAAAATTGTCTTCTGCACTCTCATTTCAATTAATTATATTTTGCTGTGATTTCAAATGTATCTTATGTATATATTGTGAAGCAGCTAAATAACTTGTATCATATATAAATATCCAGCACAGGAACAAACAGGCTGTGCCCCAGGTGTGGGCTGCTTAAATGGGCAAGGGGTGGATCCGAGGGAAGCCCACTGTTGGCTCCATTTGCTCCGCCCCCTAGCACAGCCCACCTCCCAGCCTGCATCCCCATTCGCCAAAGCAGGATGCAGGCTAAGATCCAGCTCCTGATAGGCGGCGGGAGCTTATGCCCCCTCCACCTATCAGGAGGGCACTGCTGTTTGAATTCCACCGTCGGGGCCCGAGTGAAGTTTCTTCTGTCCAGCAATTCTGCTGCACCAAGAGAGGTGAGCAAACTTGCTGTGGTTTCAAATGTATTTTATGTATATATTGTGAAGCAGCTAAATAACTTGTATCAGTATACAAACATTCTACTGAAACAAGGCAGTAGGAAATGTGGCTACTTGCGCCTCCCTGTCCATCAACCCTACTTTTAATTGTACACCTGGAATGCTAATGAGAACTAATTTATGTGAAATATTTGTTTACATACTTTAAAAGGGCTTGCAATACCTGCTGTGATAATTAAGGACTTAAGGTATCTATTGAAGTCTCCCTCTCTAATTCTTTGTAATAAGTTTCTATCTTTTGGGGAGGTGCTTTTAGAAAAATACCTTTTTCCTTCACCATTATTTTTCAGGTGTCTCAATCTGTGACTCATGTTCTTAAGTGGATGCTAACTGCGTCTGTGTACTGAATGGAACATATCAGTCAGCTTGGGCAGTGTTTTGTTTATGAGATTCTCTTGGAAGGAAATCAAAAAGGCAGCTAAGCGGTGGGAGGATCAGGGTTAATAGATGTATTGCATTAATGCACACATGACTGCAACTTTCAAATCCTTCTCTGCTTGCTGTTCTGAAAAAAGCAAAACTGAACTAACATCACAATGGTAAGACAGCTAATACTTTTAATGTCTATATTGTTTCTTGACTTGATATTATCTTTTTCTGAGTTTAGCCATAAAGCCTATCCTGTGTGACATTTGGGGCGGCGGGGGGCAATTGTCATTGGTTCTGTTTTATAAAATTACAACAGAAGTAGAATGAAGAATTTGCTTTGGGAACATGTTTTGCTGTTGTGCGTGTAGAAGCTGAGATCAGGCATGTCTTCCCAACCTTGCTTACTGTACTGTGTTCTGTAGTGTTTTCTAATCACTTGAATAAACATGAAGAATTTCATTTCACTTTCATTCATAACTTCCTCTTTACATTGTCTGGATGGCTCAACAAATAAATTTGGGCTTCATCTTGGAAGTAAGTCACATAGAGCAAAATTTGTCTTTCTTCTGATAGAGGAAGGGTTAGTCATTTAGAATATTTTTTATTGATGAAACAATGTGCCTAATTTATTTTGCTTTTTCCGATAAATTCTCTGAGAACTGTAGCTTTGAACTGTGGCTAAATGTAGGAATATGGTCAGTTTTATGGTGGTTAAGCTATGATTTCTGAAGGAAATAACAAGTAGTACTGGGATTCTCATCTAATTTCATTCTGGAGCTCAGTGTTGTCCCTCCTCCTGATTCCTTGGTAAAGCCAGTCTTAACACCAAGGTATATGTTTAAAGCAAAATCAAAACACAACCGTATTGTTAAAAGAAACCTAAGAAATTGTCATATGCAAGATTTTACTTTCTTAGCTGAGATTTTGTGGGAAAGTGTTTTATAAGAAAAACCTGAGAGATGTCTAGGTGAGTCTGCAAACACAAACTAGAGCTGTGTAGCTGTTTAAAAAGTTTGAATACCATGGTGCATTATGGAACATAGTTGGGTTTTTTTTTTAAATAAAGGCCAATCATTTTTGTTTCTGTGATTTCTCTGTTCTTCTCCAGTTAAGCTCTGTCTTGTCATTCTGTCATTCATTGTGCTCTATTAAGTTATTTCACCTCATCTCTCTCTCTCTCTCTCTCTCTCTCTTTGTTGGCTATGTTATGGAAGAAAAATCAAACTTATTTATGTTTCTCTTCATTAGAATATACTTGTGTTAACATGTTTACAATGCAAATACAAGCAAAAATATGACTTTGACCCAATCCAACATATTTGTTGTAGTGCAGACAAAAGGATCCCCAAAAGGCAAAACAGAGCCTGTTGGGGATCCTATTTTATCTCTTTTGCCTCACTAACACATACACACACCAGGGGAAGAGAGGATTCTGTTGACCTCAAATATTGATCCCCTCTATCCTCCCTTTCTGACCAAAAAACATACAGAAGCATGCTCAAAGAATTTGCTGAGCACTCAGGTTCTTCAGGTACTCTGGTTGCCTTGTTTATGTTCTGTATTCAGTGTATCCTTGAAAACAAGTACAAAAATGTACTAGTTCACAGACAAAAATTAGCTTGCCTCCCATTTATATCCTAAAAGAAAACACAATAACCCACTTATGTAATTATTTGCTGCCTTGCTCTTAGGAGGCTATTATTATTCATCACAACTGGGTAAGTAGCAATTTTCAAGCCTGAACATATAGCTGATAATGAATTATTGCACACAGTGGAGAAGACTGTGACACTCCTTTTGTCAAAAAAAGTGATAATGGCTGGTAAGCTTCTTTGCAACAGATGATTCCATAAAGCAGTTTCTAGAACTGTGGGCAACAGTTGGGCTCTGGAAACTAAGTTAGTGCCTTTTCTGCATTTTTAATGCAGTTCCGCATTATTCTTAATCTCTGTATAACTGGGATGAGCGGACCTTAGACTTGTTAGAGCTATTTCATTTTTCATTAGAACCCCAAGATCTGCCAGTCAAGGTATGCAGAAGGCAGCTTGAGCACTGAACCTGCTTTGGAAGTGAACTCAACGCATTTCAGAAACACATACTGTCATTTCACTTGTATTTAGCTAAGGAAGATCCTGTTTTTCTGGTTTAGAGGAGAAGCTGAGTGTTCACAGTACTGATTGGCTGGTCCTTGTGTCATCAATGAAGCAACTCAACTGTGTGTGCAGCACTGATTGTCCAGCACTTGTGTCAATCGCAAACCCTTTCACCTCTCTACTGGAGCAGTTGTAAAGGACTTGTGCACACCAAAGTTTATTGGAGAGTTATCTCTCTTGCTTTTTGTTGAGGTGGCTTTCCATCAACTAGATTTGATTTTGCCAATCAGCAGATACAGTAATATGATAAGGAATGAAAATCCAACATAAAGTTGCACGTTACTGAATCATATGGGCCTTTCTTTCTTTTTTTCACGCATGGTGAGGTTTAACTGGGTGCCATCTATTGCCACACACCCTACTTTAATTTTGTTTCCATCAGCCCAAATCAAAGAATGTTGCCGGCCAACCAGTTGTTGTTGAAGGCATGTTTGTGGTAATTTTGGATTTTATTTTTAAACCATTCTTTTTGCAGAGAAAGGCTATTTAAAAAAATAGCTGTATTAAAAAATTGCCCTGCTTGCAGCAATACACACAAATTTTTGACTGCTTTTTGAGCAAATCTGAAATATTGGAAACATTCTGTTTAGCTCTGTACTGGCACCTTTTTTTAAAAAAAAACCCAACATATACCAATACTCGTGCCCACAAGGGACCCCTGGTTTCCAGAACTTATGGTGGGTGGGTGAGGAATTGAGGGGAGAAAAACACATTGTATTGCACAAACAATGAGGGAGATTGTAGAAAAACCCAACTGAAGTGGAGCCCAAGAAAATTATAAGAGGCGAGAACAGAGAAAGAACTGTGAGTGGAGGGAGGCCTCTTTCCCTATCCTTTGGACCCCCTAGGAAATTTGACAAACCTGCTGCATCTGGAACTGGGTATGGAGAGTGCAGCTGAATGGAACTCAGCTGTGGGCAGCCTGAGGAAGTACCATCCACCCTGGACCTGCCCATAAAAAGGAAGTCTAGAATGAGAGACTAGGGTGATGTCCACTCTTTCCAGGAGTTATTCTCATTCTGAGAATTTTGTGTGTGAGCTGAGAATTTGTTTGGACCTTGGATGAGAATCTGGGGGTTGAGAGGGAGCAGTGTCAGAAGGAAAATGAATTGATATTATTATATATATTAGTAACTTTGCATTAACGTAATGTTTTTATATATAACTGTGCATTTTTGTAATATATTGTTTATGTTGTGTGTTGCTTCTTTTTTTTGCACACTGTTAGAGATATTTTAAATATATTAAGTAGTATAGAAATTAAATAATCAGTCAATCAAGCTCTGTCTACTATCCTGTAAATATCAGAACAGATTTTGGAGGCATAAAGTAAAAAGTGCTCATGTGTGGTTGAAGGGGCACAAACGTGCACAAGGAAACAATGAGTATTTGGGTAAAATACTGAAAGAAAAATGGCGGCTTTAAGCAACAGCAGAGATTTGAATAAAGCAGGAATGAAGGAAGACTGAAGGAAAAATTGGTGATTTTAAACAATGGCAGAGGTTTGAGTAGAGTGAGCAGGGGAGAAACTGAGTGGGGTGGAACTGGCAGTTTAAAACAAGGTTTGAATAGAGTGAGAAGGGATTTGGGAATAGCTCTGTTGTGTTAGCTTCTGTGTTGTACCCAATTCTACCATTTCTCCTAATTAAAACTGGTTTCTTTGTCTTACAAAAACAACAACACTGTCACTCCATCCTTGCTTTACTCAAATCTCTGTCATTGTTTAAAACAACTTTTTTTTAACCTCAGTGCCACTCCACTTTACTCAAACATCTGCTCTTGTTCTGAGTACAAGCTCTAACTGTATCATTTGAATGATACAGTAACACTATCACCATAGGGCGCATGTGCAAAGGGGATTGCAGAATAGGAGAGGCATTGTGGCATGGAAATGTGGGGTGGTCTGAGTGCAAGAGAGTTGAAAAAAGAGGGAGGAGGTAGGAAAAAGGGGTGACAGTCATAATTAGGGTGCAAATGGAGTTGCAAAAAATAATAGGAGGCATGGGAATGAGGTTGAAGATTAAAGCAGGGGCATGAAAGGGTTTAAAGTATAGGCTTAGGTGGTGGCTGCATAATTGGACAGTAGGTGAAAAGGGTGCTTAGAAGTTGCAGAGTGTGGGAGGAGAAAGATGCAGGTTACCATGGGGGTTGTGCAAGTGGGGTTGCAGTAGAGGAGGAGGAGGAGCCATAGACATGGGGTGCAGGTGAAAATGGACGTAAAGAGGGGCTGAAGGATAGAAGAGAGAAATTGCTTCAGAAATGGGGTTTGGAAGGGGCAAAGTGAGCTTTAGTCGTTGCATGGGTTGGGAAAGGGCAGCCCTTCTCAACCTTTGGTCCCCAGATGTTGTTGGACTATAGCTCCCATCATCCCTGAGCACTGGTCCCACTAGCTAGGGATGATGGGAGCTGTAGCCCAACAACATCTGGGGGTATAAGGTTTAGAAAGGCTGCTCTCTAGTAAGTTAATGTGGGCAGAATCACAGTGGCATTGATGAGCACAGTAAGCAAGGTGGAGCCCCTAGTTTAGAAATATTTACTTTCTGATACTGTGTACAAGTTAGGCTTATCTGAAGGCAAATAACCATGTTGCCCTGTGGTTCTGAATGAATCACTCATCTGGATATTTTCCAAATTTGGAACAATGATTCATAAAGATAACCCTTAGCCCCTGCTATGATTTGGATCAGAATCCCTACTTCACCATTTACCTTCTGAGAAAAGCTCCCATAGTGAATAGCAGGCATGGGCAATTACAACTGTGACTGTGATAGAGGCCTCCTCATCCCACCCCAAGGTTCTGGTCCGACTCCCCACTCCTTATTTTTTTTAAAGGCTATGCAAGGACAAACTGCATGGCAAAAGTCATTTGAGTAATTCCTTTGTCTATATCAGGAATGATAAAATGATTTGATTACATGCAATGCAAAAGCATCACGAAATCCACCCCCACTCTCATCAGAGCCTGACTGGAAAGAGAAAAATAAAGATCAGATCAGCACATCTTGCAGATGTACAACAGGTAATCTTTTCTGCAGAAGAGGACTCTGGACTTATAGAAAGCTTTATTTCTTATGCCCATACTAGAAGTGTGTGATGCACGTAGTGTATGTATAAAACATTAATACACAAAGGTCAGGATTGATATTAGCCAGAGGCATCTGCTCTTCCCCTGCCCTGAATAGATCTACTCAGAGTAGATCTATTGAAATGAATGGACCTAACTTAGTCATGTACTTTTCAGTGGATCTATTCTGATTAAAACTTAGTAGAATACCACCCATAGTCTTTTAGGACTCTGTTGCTTTCACTGTGCAGACTAAAACAGAAACACATAAAGTTTTGATGCTTAATGTTTTAACAGCTGTTTTTTATACATTATTATGTTAGAAACAAAGCTGAGGAATGTGAAAGTGACATAACACAATCTGTCTAAAAAGCTAAGCATTTTTAACTTCAGTCACCGACTTAAATCAGTGTTTAAATTTGATTGGGTTGTGTCGTTTTTAAAGAGTGTGTTTTCATGACATTAATCTGCCCTGCCCTGCAGCTGACAGACTCTCCAAGCTATATTTCATCACATATCAGGAACAATGGCAAATATTCAGTGACATATTTTGCTGTGGCCTTAAGGCTTGTAACTGGCTCTGGTTGACACAAGTTCACTTGTCATTCATAAGTGAAGGCGATTAGCACTGTCAAGAGATGAGCTGGGGGCAGAATTCATTGATGGGTATCCATAGTTAATAATGTTCCCCAATTGGTACTGAGGAAAAGCTTCAGAAGGATCTCCTCCTTAATTTTCAAAACAAATTTATAGTCTTTAAAGCTGCAGAAATAAGGACATGGAACTTGCCTAATGAAATCTGAGAAATGGAAGGAGTTCCTTGCCTCTCCTTATAATAGTAGAATTATAAACAAACTAATTACTCTGCCTCTACACAGGTCACAGAATTTAGCTCCTCCTTGCAAAAGACTTAGATTTCTGTTTAAGCTTAAAGTCCATAGCAGATAGCAAGTTACAGGAAATAGAAGAGAAGAAGCAGAGTCAAGTGAACTATGACTGGAAGTTTGTCTTGCACTGTTGGTCAGTAAAGATGTGCTTAGGAAATCCCACTGGGTAATAAGAGTAGTGAACCTGTGGCCCTTGATACTAGAACTTCCATCATTCCTGGCTGCTAGCCATGCTGGCTGGTGTTGATGGGAGACTGAGTCCAACATTATCTGGATGGCCACAGCTTTCATTTACTGAAGGGACAGTCCAAGGGGAACATAATCTAGAGCAGAGCTTTCCAAACTCTGTCATGACATGTTAAGTGTGTCAGCTGCACTTTGTAGGTGTGTCATGTGAATGCTCCTCTTGGGGCTGGAAAGGGGTTAGTTTAACTTCCAGTATGCTAGTAAAACTGAATTACTGGGTCATGAAATGATGTGTCTCTAAAAAGTGTGTCACCAACGTTAAAAGTTTGGAAAGCTCTGATCTAAGAGTCTAAACCCATGCAGTGTAATATGAAAACAGACTTAAAGGGCACCGTTAACCAGCATCTGTAACGGTACGATCCGCCCTACAACTACTTGCAAAGGCAAGGTTGGGTTTTGGCTTCCTTTTCTCTGAGCTGATTGTGTGGAGGTTGTCTAATTATTTTAACCAGTCAGAGGCAGGCTGTTTACTCTAGACTTTTGAAAAAAAGTGCCCTTGGTAGAGCTTCCCACTTATTTTGATTTAGTGGGAGTGGCTCCACCTTTCTGAATTTATACATCTTAGACTACTGAATAGCAATGACCATTGACTGTCATTGTGATCAATTAAGCCAGCAGAAATTGTATTTTGTTGCAAAAGCAATTCAGCAGGTATAAGAACACTGCCTTCCTGTGCTCTTGAGTTTGTTTTGCAATGCTCATTTTGCATTTTAGACAAATGAAGCTAAAAGCTTTCTGGTATATACATTTCATGAATATGTACAAAGAATTTATTTGCTAGTGCCTCTTCTGTTTCCCCCTGTGTATAAGTGAAACAATAAAGTAAGTAATTTTGGGGACGGAGTGAGGGTAATGGAAGTGGAAAAGTTTGTTCAATCAGAACACTGCATTCATACCAGACTTTTTTGAAATTGGTGCTTTATAAATAAGGCAACTTCAGACATGGCATGTTGGCACTGATTTTTTGTTTGTTTGTTTTAAATCCAACAAGAGCTCTTGGCTTTTCACATCAAAGTGTGTCGGTTTTGCTTGAGGCAGCTTTTTGTCCTGAATAGATGGAAATAGGCTGGGCAGAAAAGCACTTCATATTGCTCAGACTTGTGCAGGGCAATCAGCAGCGTGGAAATATATTCACATTTCATGGGCATTTGCTGTGTTTGTTGGCACCCTTCCCTTTTCACCTCTAGAAAATTCTGCCTGTCTCCTTGGCACCTCTGAGCAACCAACCTTCTCCGCCTTTACGCTTTCCTCTGCCTTTACTTAGGCTGGAGAGGCCCTCATGAAATGATGGCGCGCCCTTCCTCCTGCTGCCAGTGGTTAATTTTTAAAAGGAGACATGCACTCTCTTATTACACGAGATGCGCTGGAAACAGGTTTTTCGGGGTTGAGTGACCAGGGGATCAAATGTCTTCCACTACACTTCAGGTTTGGACACGGGTGACGCTGTGGGTAAAACCTCGGTGCCTAGGACTTGCCGATCGTATGGTCGGCGGTTCAAATCCCCGCGGCAGGGTGAGCTCCCGTCTTTCGGTCCCAGCTCCTGCCCACCTAGCAGTTCGAAAGCACCCCTAAGTGCAAGTAGATAAATAGGTACCGCTTTATAGCGGGAAGGTAAATGGTGTTTCCGTGTGCTGCGCTGGTGCTGGCTCGCCAGAGCAGCTTCATCACGCTGGCCACGTGACCCAGAAGTGTCTTCAGACGGCGCCGGCTCCCGGCCTCTTGAGCGAGATAAGCGCACAACCCTGGAGTCGGACACGACTGGCCCGTAGGGGCAGGGGTACCTTTACCTTTTACACTTCAGGTTGATTTCTGAGGGCGCGTGGGGTTCTCTTTATCTCCCAAAAGATGCTGGGGCTCAGACGTGCCTGGAAGCCCCGTCCTTTGAGACTTGCGCTCTGATACACGTTCCAGATTCCTCTACCTGCTGTAGGCCTGACCTGGATGGAGGAGGCACGAGGGAAACCTCTCTCTTTGACGCCCTTCCTTCCCCGGGCGCCGAGGTCCCACGTGGCTCCTTCTTCCGTGCGCCGTCTTCAGCGTCGCTCTCTCCTCGGCGCGGACCCCATGGGCGGTGACCGGAACTCCACGGTCCTACCTGAGGCGCCCGTGCCGGGGAGAGAGCAGCTGCTGTTGGCGCTGCAGGCGGAGGCGGGCACCGCTCGCTCGGGCGGCCGGGCGTGGCAGGCAGGCAGGCTCTGGCATTCAGACAGTTGGCGCCTCCGCAGGAGTCGGCTTTTGGCGCTCTCCTCTCGAGAGCTCCCCGCGCCGACTAAACGGGAAGCTCCTCTGAGGTGGCCGGTGAGCTCCGGACTGAGGCTGCCGAAGGAGGAGCGCGAGTGAGCGGTCATTAGCTAGTGAGTACAAAGCAAACCCAGCGCGGTTTCTCAATGGGCCGGAGAAGGGCGGGAAATGGACGTCGTTGGCGCGCGGGAGAAGTTGCCGCGAAATCCCTTCGGGCCAGAGAGGAGCCTTATCTCCCCAGTCTTGCCGAAGGGTGGGGGGGGGGGGGACACTACAAACGCTTCCTGCCTCTCATTGGGCGGCAAGGATGCCCTAGCCGTAGACCTGAAGGGAGCAAGAGCTAGCTGGTTGGAAACCGCGCACCTGGGGCCGAAGTCCGCTTTTGCTCAATCACGGCAGCCCTTGAAGCCGCGCACCTGGGGCCTCAATTGCGAGCCCAGGGCCCCGCCGCCCTCGTGGCATCCAGATGCTTTTTTTAGGTGAGCGCGCGGAAAGAACTGGAGATGGATCCTCGTCCTCTCTAGGCAGTTGGTCGCATGGCGTCTTGCTGGGCTGTAGAGTTTAAACGCTTCCGTCCTTTCGCAACACAATTATTGGATGGTTGCCAGATATCACAGGATTATTGATGTACGCTGAAAGAATGGGGGAAATAGCTTTGTTTAAAAGAAAACTAAACGTATCTTCTAACAACTATTATAGTTCAGGCTAAATGCATTGCGATCTAGAATTTGTTTTATTTTTGTCTTGAATACTAAAAAAATGCTTGTTTTTATCCATGCCACAGATTTTAAGGTGACACAAACTGTGGCTGATAAAATGAACATTTATACAACTTTTAACCTTCATACAAATTTTAGCAAAACTACTGCAGAGGTTTACTGCTAAAGGTGCCCTCTGATTTACCTTTACTTCAGTATCAAAGACACATTCCTGCTTAAGGCAGGTGCATACATAAAATGTAAGCAATTCCTGTAAGTGTTTATATGCTTCATTGATTTGACTAAAGATATGAGGAAGTTTATGAATGTTTGCATTATAAGTCTTAACGTAATAATTATGCTAATGTGAATCATTATATTTAACTAAAAATGATGATTATGTTACATGTAACGATAACCTTTTCATAGAAAATTCTATGGTTCAGTGAACAATTCAATTTCAGGGTTGTTTTTTTATTTCTTTCAACATATAAATGTTTAGTAATGAATTATGTGTCTTGAAAGAAACATTTAGTCTAACTTTTTTTCCTTTTCTTGTTCTTCTTTTTCAGTCCAAAACATCCTCTGCAGAGTCTAAGGAAGAAAACAAAAAGAAGCCAGTTTTGGGAAAGTTTGGGAATTTTTTTACTACAGGGAGACGAAAAAATCCCAAAAACACATTAGAAGCTTCTTTAAGACCAAGTGTTAAAAGTGCAAGCTCGGATTCGTCTCACAAGGGTATCGCTCCACTGGCATCAATAGATATTGAAGACTTTAAAGATCTGTCTAAAAGTGAAGAATCTCTTATTGACCAGGTTTGCAATCAGGACCAGGAAAGGATACGGAATACTGTTAAAGACACAGAAGAATATCTCTCCAAAAAGGATCTGACACGATTGTATAATGATATTGTTTCAGAATGGAACACTAAAGGAATTAATTCTGACAGTGAATTGTCATCTGATTGGCGCAGCAGTAGTGAGACAATAAAAAATACATTATTTGATAGCAATCTTACACTTCAGACACTGGAAGCAGAGAATGATCTAGTCATTGACACAAAAAATACTACAACTCCAGATTTCTTTAGAAGTTTAACTAATATATCCAGTGAGGACCTAGAACATAACATATTAAACCACAAGGAATTAGTGGATGTTCATTCATGTTCAGAATCAGAATATGCACCATCAGAGGAGCCATCTATTTTGGAGTCCAGTGAACGTGCCCACACTTCTAGAGTGTTGACATTGGATATTTTTCTTCGTAGAGCTGAACAACCATATTCCAATGAACCAGTGACTGTTGTAGTAGACGACTGTAGTAACACAATGGATAAAAAATCTGCAGTAAGGAGATCTGGAAAGAGGAGAAAATCTCAGTCCTCCAGTGACATGCCAAATGGGGACAGAAATGTAACTGAGAATACTGCAAAAGAAGAACCTGTTTTTGATGGTATTGCTTCAGATTTGGTTTCAGAAAAAATAACCACCCCTGAAAGAAAAGCTAAGACTTCTCAACAGATGAATTCTCCCACAACTAACCATGACACAAGGACTGGAAGTAATCACAAGGGACTTACTAAGACAGAGTTAGAGAAAAACAAGCAGCAGACCCCTACTTCATCCCCATACAGGAGGAAATCCTTAAAAAAGAATCAACCTGACACAAGTCCTCTTTCACCCACAGGCTTGAAGAGTCATGGGAAAGATTCATCCACCAAACGACAGATTGAAGGTGCAACAGATAGTAATCCAATATCAAAATGTACTTCAGCAGAGAAGCTGTCTTCTGGTGAAAGCACTGTAGAGACTCCTAAAATTTCTTCTATAGGCATCACAGACAATAGCACCGTGTCGCATTCTGAAAGAAGAACAGAGTCTAAGGTACCAGATATTGTCAACAATTCTGATGGCAGTGCTTTGCTGCGCACTGACAAGCAAAGAAATGGCGAGTTGGGAACTACAAATGGAAAGCAAACTACCTCTGGTTTGGATGGTGCAAAAGAGAGAAATCCATGCTTTGATGTTTCCAGAACTGTCACAACAAAAGTTAGTCTGTAAGTAGTTTCATATTTTAAATTACATTGCTTGTTGCAATAAGATGTTCATTAAATCCTTTGATAAACATGTATTATAATTGCTAAATCTGTATCCTAATTGCATGGATTCCATGCCAGTATAATATTTTGACTACCTCACAGGAACTCCAGTATGTTCTACCACAGCAAAAGTCCACTTAGTATTTATGTGACTGAAGTTGGTATAGAATATTTTCTTCTTGTTAGCTTCTATTATGAAGCTGTGTATTGCCACCCTTTGTCTCACTCATTGTTAAACTTTTCCTTACTTGGGAAAAATTATAAGTCTTGCTATGGAATATATATTTTTTAAAAAATTAAATAGCATTCATTGTCTATGTGTCCTCAATAATATTTTCTTTGGAGAAGACTTCCATTGTGCTTATTGTAATAAGTATCTGGCTAAGGGCCAACTAAATGTTACCTAGGGTTCCATATAAATTTCTCCCAGTGGTTGTTTTTTGTTTCATTAAAAAATGAAAACGTCAGAAGTAGAGGAAGACCAAGTGAGGAAGAGCCAGGTGACCCTTTCACTGCTGCTATTTGTCTTCTCATAATTATCTCCCTCAAGCTGCCTTTTCTTCCATCCGTTGCAGTGGGGCGGAAGGTCCAAGCGAAAGCAGCTTGAGGATGATTGCCAGAGGAAATAAACAGCTGTCAGGGTGGGGAGGGGATCCTTCCCCAGCCCTTCAGTCTTTTGAGTCTATGGGTGTTCCTGTGGATGATGATGACTAAGAGAGGGACTGCAATGTTGGGGGAAGGTTACAGAGTACTTAACTGTAGCATGCGGTTTGGACCTTATACTGAGTAACGCTACTGGCCTTTGTAACCATCTTGTCTGGCAGAGGTTTTCTAGTTTCAGACTGTCCTCGTACTGCTATTGAAGGTGTTTTAGCTAGGGGTGGACTGAGTATTGCTGTTATGTTGAGCATGGCTGTATAGTTCCTAAGCTATACTTGATTAATCAGTGCCTTTTCAAGAACAGGAACAAATTTGCCTCTAGCTCAGTGGCTGTGATTTTTTCTTGGCTTACTTGCTTGAGTAATTTAGAAGGATCTGTGTTGTGGAATCATAGGCCCAGACAGCATTTGAAATCAACTGGTCGGCAGTCGCTTTTTGCGAGTTAAAGAGGTTTGGTTTTTACTTTTGCTAGAATGAAACTGCAGCCACGCCTCTTACAGGCTGCTTTTCTGCTTGATTGCTATTTTGGTTTTAAAAAACTTTTCTTTTGCACACAGCATTTATTCCATTTTCAGCTAAATCGCCCATCTTGTCTTCATTTGCTTTGTGATCGTGTAAAAAAAATGTCCCTAGACATACTGTTGTGGCAACTGAAAACTAGGTTTAAGGCGCCATTTGGCTCCCAGCTTTTATATCTCAAACACTGGGCCCAGTTCATAGACGTGCAGGGCATACCCATGTGTTAAGGTGTTTATGGCAAGTGGCTCCCTCTGCAGTTATGGCAGGTTTAACTATTCCAAAAAGAAACACAAAGTATGGGGGGGGGGCAATTCGTTGCCTCTTAGAGCTGTGTCCAACTGTATTTCAAGAGGCCACCCTGCAGCACTTTTAGGAACAGGAATTGGATCTTAGTTTTATATATGTTGCTCTTACCTCTTCTTTGTGCCATAATCACTAGAATAAGTGACTTAGGGGCTTGATGTGTAGTGCTGTGGGGCAAAGTATTATTTTTAAAGAAGACTGAAATATGTGGCCTTCAGCACTTATTTAAAGGCATGAGTGCACTTTTACAGCTGTGTCAAGAAATGTGAGACTTGCCACACCTTGAATTATCTTAATGAGAAAACCTGGTAAGATAATTGCGTGTATTATAACACAGCACTGCACCCTCATCATTAAACAATCATTTGAAACAAAATTTTGGAATCAAAAGTTATATTTCATTTAGATCCCGTCTACTAAAGACACTGAGGAGTAGAATATATTGTGCAATTTGATCCTGGGGTGGGGATAGTTGAATATCCTTTGTACTTTTCTTCACCTGTGCACTGATAAAGCTTATATTGGACATTGAATCAGGTTTTTTAAATAGTTTTTGAATGAACTTGTCACTCATTAATTTATGTGATTTGGACTGATTTCTATAATCTTTGGGTCTGATTGGGGGAACGGGGACTCTTCAATTTTGTATTTTTTAAGGGTGCTGAATAGTTAAACAAGAACTTGAGCTTTTCTCCCACCATAGGGTAATAACAGTTTCTCAATCACTTGATATGATGCCTGTAAGGAACTGAGTCATTAACCACTCCTGATTCCTGAGGCTTTTAAAATACCTGTTGAACTCTCTAACATCTTGCAGCACAATCCTATAAAAATATGCTCAGAAATAAATCCCACCAAATTCAGTGAGACTTACTTTGAATTTTTAGCTTTGATTTTACATGCATCTTATTTGTAAATGCAACAGAAAAGATACAGCTTTAAGGTAATAAAGCAGTGAAAGTCTTAGTTGAGACCTAAGCTGCCAAACATTTATAATTATGGGTGGGAATAAAACTATGTTCTCAAGAAGATGACACATTCACCATGTTACTCATTTAAGTAGTTTTTTTTTTGTGTAAGTTGTAATATAACAGCATGTTATACAGAAACTTAGAAAGCAGAGCATCTGTGTCTATTCAGAAATGAAAATTCAGTTGCTCTGCCTTACATTGTATACTGTTATTAATTGATTTTCATATATTATCTGACTATGATAGGTTGGTTCACAGTGATGCTTTGTGAGCCACTGCTTGTCTGTTTACACAGAATTAAGTTCACTGACAATATCATAAAAATGTGGGGTGGATTACACTAGTGTTAAGTAGAGCTGCTTGAACAATCGTACTCAACAATTGTTCATTAATGGCTCTTCATCATAGAGTGAAGTATTGAACAGAGAGCCACAGAGATACCTTAGGCCAATTCCAATGACTTGGATCGGAGTGTGAAGGGGATGCTTATCTGATCTGCAGATGATCCAAAATTGGGAGGAATATCTAACACCGTATAATATATCAAAATCGTAGAATTGTAGAGTTGGATGGTTTTTAAATAGCTGGGACATTGGCTAAAACCAACAAAATTAAATTCAACAGAAAAGTCTTGTGTGTAGGTATAAAATAAAAAATAAAAGGATGAGAGAGGCAGACATAACAGTTTTCAAATGTCTAAAGGACTGTCATGCAGAAGATAGAACAGACTTATTATCTCTTTCTCCGGAGGGCAACAGAGGTGGAAATTTCAGTGGAGAATATTTTGAGTAGATATGAGGAGAAACATCCTACCAAAAAGAGCTGTAAGTTTTGTTTGACAGTGAAACATACATCTCAGAACGTGGTGTTCTTTCCTTTGCTGAAGCTATTTAAACAGAAGCTTAATGGCTATTTATTAGGGAGATGAAGTTGCATTATGCACTGCAGATTCTGCACTGAGCAGCAATATTGGACATGATGACCTCCAAGGTCCCTGCCAACTCTGTAATTGATTTTATGTGTGTTTAGGGCTGAAACCTTAATTTAATATATTGAGCTTCAATCCTAAATACAATTTATCCAAACTAAGATTCATAATACAGGGGTTCTTTCTTCTGGGTAAATATGCAATAGGATTGTTCTGTAAAGCCAAAATTGTATGCATGCTTACCTAGATTTAAGCCTTGAACACAGTGGGACAAACATCTAAGTAAATATGCACAGAAATACAGATTTGTTTGGGTGGAAATACTTGCAGTTGTACATATACATTAAAATCAAAACCACTAATATCTGAGGAAGCATTGGGCTGCAAGACTATAGCCTTTCTTTGAATAAATTCAATTGAAATAAACAGAATATACTTGCAGATAAATATGCTTAGCAGGAGGGTGTTAGTGTCATTTTCCATGATATTCAAATTAATAATTCACTAGCACCTTCCCTTGATTTACATTGCTTTTCCTGTCCTGACACATCTGTTAGCATAGTTTCCAGTGGAGCCTATGACTTATAATTGTAGGCGTTGTATTATGGGAACTATAAATCATTTATAAGTAGATGTTGTTTTCCCTTGTTTCATTTTAATAGAATGGATCATAGCTTCAACATCTGTCAAGGGTATGGGTCAGTCTTTTAGGAAGATATAGATCTTTTTCTTAACCATTTGAGTTTGCATTCTCATCAAGTCTTCAAAAGAGAAACAGAAACATACACTACAATTATCCAACTAGACTATAACTCAAATATTTACTTCAGCTTTTACAATTTTTTTAATGAAAGTATGATGGCCCTCTTCAGGCAGACTTCTTCAGTGTTAAGTTTACAAGTACAGTGGTACCTCAGGTTAAGTACTTACCTAATTCGTTCCGGAGGTCCGTACTTAACCTGAAACTGTTCTTAACCTGAAGCACCACTTTAGCTAATGGGGCCTCCAGCTGCCGCCACGCCACTGGAGCCCAATTTCTGTTCTTATCCTGAAGCAAAGTTCTTAACCTGAAGCACTATTTCTGGGTTAGCGGAGTGTGTAACCTGAAGCATATGTAACCCGAGGTACCACTGTACATGGGGAGTCATGGGGACACTAGCCCCTTGCATTCCACCTAGAAGCATGTAGACAGCTGAACTTAATTTTACAGAATCAGTGCTGTATGCAGTAGCAGTTGGTTTGTTGGCATGGGTGGTGTGGCATTGCTCGGACCTCCCAACACCAAACATTGTTACTGGTTACTGTGACAGGAGAGGAGCTTGAAACAGTACAGATGCAGCAGCAGAGCCAACCCAACACTCCCAATGCTGCCCCCACACTAAGCTCCCCTCCCCCTTACACCTGTCTTTCTTGGTAACTGGCAGCAATATTCAATGTTGGGAAGCCAGGTAAACAGGATTGCTCTGCTGACTGCTACTGAGTACATGATTCCAGCTAATTCTGTCCATTAACAGTCAAATTTTCAGCACAATATTCTGCACAAACTGTAGCCTCTTCAAGGGAAGATCCACATAGAGCACATTTATCCAGTCAGGAAGTTACCAAAGCATGCATCACTGTGGTCAGGCCATCTTCATCCAGGAATAGCCATCGTTGATGAACCAGCTGGAACTGAGCAAAAGTACTCCACACAACTGAAATCACCTGGGCCTCAAATTACAATGCCGAATCAAAGAGTTTCCCCAAATTATGCAAGTTTCTTTAGGGAGAGTAAAACCCATCTGGAACAGGCTAGGTTAGAAATATTCACCATTCCATTACTGTTTTTATATTGTAAACCACCCTGTGATCTTTGGATGAAGGACAGGATAGATATTGAATAAATAATAATAATACTGCCTCCACTCCATTCCTGCCTTCAAGCAATAGTCCGGCATCTTAGATCCTCCCATTCTATTGGCTCAGTCTTCATGAGCACATATGAACATTTTTCTTGCTAAACAGGTAAAGTCAGTGTCTGCATGTGTCTACAGGACTGTGAACTGTTGATGCTAAAAAGATGGCATAATACATCACAGCAGCAATCAACTTTTAATTACATATGAAAGTATGTTAATGGAGTGCATCCATGGTGTATGTTTGAGTAAATAGGAAGTGTGAATAGTGTTTGTGTGTGTGAGAGAGAATTGCAAGTGATTTGCAGTCTATAATTTCTGAAAGAAATAAAGTGAGCTCTTGTGAGAGTAAATAATGCTTATAAATCTATACCACCCTATGCCTGGGGGGGGGGTCTCAGGATGGTTCACATAATAAAGTAGATTGTAAGAAACACTTTACGTTAACTTGCAACTTAACAAAGGTAAACGGAAATAATTGTATTAATGTATCTTCAATAAACCCACATTCTAAGGAATGATATGTTTTCTGTTAGGTTTTCGGTAAGGCTATTCTTAAAAAACCCCACACAACCCACTGTCCTAACAATATATATTTTTATTTCATTTCAAGGAAACTAACTCTAAATACGTTTTCTTAGGACCGCAGACTTTACGCAGCATTATAAAATTCATTTGCCTTTTTTATGCCGAGTTAGACCAGTGGTTTTCAACCAGTGTGCCTTGGCACCCTGGGGTGCCTTGAATGATGGTCAGGGGTGCCACGGGCAACACTGGACTCTGTCCCTCTTTCCCTCCATCCTTCCTTGGATGCCTTCTCATTTCTCTGCCTCCCAAAGGCTTCCACAGCTGTTTGTTGCAGCAGCCCTGCCTATGAGCTCCCCAGCTGAATGGTGCGTCTGGGGCTGGCCAGGGAGTGCTGTTTGCCAGGAACTGAGACAGCCTCGGAGTAAGCAAACAAGCCAGTGAGGGAGCCCAGCCAGCCAGTCCACCAGCCCTTACTGTTGGGAATGGACAGACAAGTGGGAGGCCAGGCAGGCAGGCGCTGAACTGGCCTTTCCTGTGCTTGCTGTGTGCTGAAGGGGAGTCTTTCCACCATGCAGGCCCGGCAGTGCTGGCCTCACATTCACCTTTGGCCAGTCTCAGTTGCTCCACTGAGGCTGGGGGCATCTTCTTCCCAGGCCCCTGGGGGGCAATGTGAGGAGGCACATCTCTCTGGGGCAGTGGAGGAAGCTCAGAGATCAGGGGAAGCAGCATCAGCGGATGCCTGGAGGCAGGCACATAGGATTGTGCTAGAAATAAAATACATCTTTAAAGTATTGTTGACTAGGACTGTAAAGTAATTGTTGTATTATTTTGTTTTTACAGTCCAGCTAAACCAAAGAATGTAGAATTAAACCTTAAGGCGTCCAGAACTCTAGAAGATGTGCAAACTGAGCAAGATTCTACGGACAAAGCTGTTAAAATTAACTTCAGTATTGCCAATAAAATATCCATGTTTGAAAGCAAACAAACTAATCAGAACCAATCTGCTGAGATCTCTTCTTTAAAAAAAGGTTCTGTATCAAATACATTTGTTGGCAGAGCAAAGCTGAAATTTGGGAAACAGCACCCTGAAAGTGAGCAGGCCAAAAGAATAACAAATAAGCCAAACAATCGACAGAAAGCATTGCAAAATGGTGCAAAGGTGAAGGATGTATCTTTAGATATAAAAAGCAAGTCTGAAGAAGGGATTCAGTCAAATATTATAACTAATGAAGAAATTGGAAATGCTGCTGAATCTCAGTTTAGTCAGAATGGAAAAGTAGATGATAACCATATGAGTGTTTTTAATTCTAAAAAAGTGGATACAGAATTAGCCAACGATAATTGTTTGCCTAAAACGCCATCTGTACTACAAACTGAAGAAATTGAAACAATCCAAAATGATAACAGGAATACAAATGTCAGATCCATATCTCCTGAAAGTGGAGAGGAACTTTTCTTGAAAACAGACATGCATTCTCTAAGTAAAGAAGACCAGTGTCTCCTGCAGCCTGACCCAGCGCCCCCCAAAGTAGAACACAACATGACTTCTCAGACTGAAAATGAAGACACAAAGATGACAAATACGTTTTTGGAAAACAAACAGATATTCGAGCAGAATTTCAGTGGACAACCTGATTCAAACAGTGATTGTAATGTCCCTAAAGCTGGCAATGAGGATACCATTTGTGATTCCCCAGACATGACGAAGTTTACTGAAACTATTAAAAATCTAGACAGCTCTATTTGTGTACCTCAAAAAAAGAAAAAACCCAAAGTTCCAAAATCTCCAGCACCTCCCTTTGCTATGCCTCCAATTCATGAGGACAATTTAGAGAAAATATTTGACCCCAATATATTTACAGTTGGTTTAGGGATCAAGAGAGACAAACCACGAGATTTAGCCCCATCCCTGCAGCTGAAATTGCATAGTCTAGAAACAGAGGCTAGAGTCAGACCCAAACGTGCCTCAGCTGAGAACAGCCTCCTTCTCCAATCTCTGAAATTATCCAACAGACCAGACCTTGCACTTACCCAGGAAGTAAGTGGGAAAGAGAGCAAGGATGGTACCGATGGCGACATTAAGAGATCTCGACTTGAAAAGAGTGCCATATTCTCAAGCCTTCTATTACCTGCAACTAAAGAAAACGTGTTTACTCCATCTGTAACATCTATAAACACTATCACAACAACTTTTGGATCTCAGAAGAGTGTTAATTGCCCAGGAGTCCCTCCTCTAATATTTGATGTGGCTCAGAAATCTGAGGTAATAGGACAAACATCATATAACTACATATAAACTCACATGCTATGTATGTTGTATTATACCTTAGCAGTAAACAACCACTGTTATATTTTATTGTGCTGTTCAGTCTCTTTCAGATTTCAAAAATCCACAATTTATGGAGAAATATTTGCAAAGTGAAGATCCAAAAGAGAGAATTTTACAGATGTCTAACTTTGGAAACCCTGACACGAGTTTTTCAAGCTGGTTGAAACCTGGGCAGTATGAACCAAATAGCTTCTTACCAGAAATTGAGGTGTGTTTAATGTTGTTTACCTATTTTTAGAAGTCTATCTGCATGCTTTGTGTAACTAGAAAGTCAAATTGATTTTTGCTTATATTTCTTTTGTTTGATATTGGTTTGATTTACATACATACATACATACATACATACATACATATTGTTGTTAGAACAAATAATAGCTTGAATTGGAAGTGACTATTTTCCAGAAAAAAGATTATCTTTTCAATAAAGTGAGATTTCATTAGCATGCTGCATTTCTCTAACCAAGTGGTCAAAATGAATCTAGAATGAGAAGATCATGGCTGCATCTAGGCACTACTGATTGCCCAATTTAGCATAAAGGCAAGAAACAGTAGAAGAAAAAATATACAATCATACTGCAGTATGTCAGTTGTTGTTTGGATTCTGCTGCTGACCCCACCAGTCCTCACATCTACAGATTGTTCAGCAGTCAGTTGTGCTGAACCAGCATACGTGTTGGTTGAAAAGCCTTCTAGAATCACTGTTTGCAGCTGTTAAGAATGGTCATTTAAGATAGGTTTAAGATTTACTAGACAAAAATGAAATGTAATAGTAATAGATTCAGCAATCATTTGACAAACCGACTCATCAAAACAATTTTAGACTGTGTTCCCACATCCCATTTAACTTGCGTGCATTCAGCCAGCTTTACGTGCATGGCAAAAAATTAAACAAAATGAAAGGGAACAGTGTTCTGGGGAAAAACACTGGCGATCACACCTGCCATTGAACACAACATGATTTTGGCTTTAGGCCAATGTAACGCCCGTGTAAGTTGCAGGCTTACTGTATGTTCCTTTAGAAATTCTATTCTGAATAATAAAAGGCATAGTGGGAATCTATGGATTCATATATATTGCAGGTTACATGTGTGTGAGTGGGGCACATGGTTGCACAGATACAATTTCTGGTCGTCCCCCCCCCCGAAGTTAGTCTTCAAAACCATTCTGTTGTTGGGGTGAGCCTGGTTGCGGTATATGTGACATCCCATGACAGTTTTTCTGGTTTGCAACTGTGTTCATGGGTGCAAAAAAAATGGTGGCCCCTGCTGTATATCATGAGAGGCAGGAAATTGTTATGCTTTTGAAATATACTTCTGACATACATTTTTCATAGACCAAGTTTTAAGCTAAAATTAACAGTGCAACAATGGAATAGGGGCAGCAATATTGACTGAAAACTCCTAGAAAGCAACCATCTTGATGATTTACAAAACAAATCAGACTTGATTCAAAAAGTTTCTTCCTACCAGCTATAAAGATATATAACTTCTTCAGAATAATTGGCTGTACCACATGGTGCATTGGGTGGTATGAGCTATTTGCAGGGCTGGGCTACAGTAATAAAATGCATACTCATGCCTTTATTGGCTAAAGGTGTAGTTCAACAGGCACTCCTTCCATACAAAGCCCCTGTTTGTTTTAGTGTGCTGTAAAATGACAGTGATTTGTGGTTGCAACTTCAGCATGTTCTGCATAATATATCTATGCAAACCTAAGGGGCAGCTTTAAGTGGCTTAATGGTTTGCATGGGCAACTTGAATGTGTGGTAATGTGTCAGTAAGATTTGAAAGCATGCCAAGCACTTGCGGGCCGTATAGCCTTAACCTGACCCCATTTTCATAACACTAAAGTGTGACTTGTAAACTGTTTTAATGGGTGTATTTTTTGAAGCTAAATACACTAAATGTATTTCAGCATTTCCCAAGATTAGGTAAGATATATTTCTTTTACAAATTAATTTCTTATTGTTTGTTCCCTCTGCTTTAACAGGCATTTTCAGGAAACAACCAAAATAAAATTAATCCTAGACCTGGAAAGGTGAGGTGATCCCCACCCCATTGATTACTGTTTTCCTTTATTTTTCCTTGTTGGATTAAAAAAAACTGAAGTTTTTTCCCTATAAATACAGATCGTTATCTGCAGTAAATCAGACCCTTTCGAAAATGCTATTGAAGTTTTTCATGATATGGAGGACTGCACCGCTTGGGTACTGTCACCTGCAATTCTAGTTAAAGTCGTCAGAGGATGGTAAGAATAAAATGCTCGCCCTACAGCTAGTTCTATTTTTTTTAAAAAAAAATTAAATAAATTTTTATTGTTAAAATAGTTCAACATTAATACACAAACATACAAACATACATTTCGTACAACATACCTACATACATACAACATACCTACACTCAATCCCACAGATAATTCCCATCACCCTACAGCTAGTTCTAAATTCAGTCTGCATGTTCCCATTCTGCTTTAACATACTTTATTCACTCCTTGACTGTATGCTTCTAAACTCAGTTTGGTCTCATGCCTTTTTGCTTAGCCTAGCTTGAGTAAACTCGTTTTCACTAGTCTATTCTCATGTGTGTTGAGGCATGTTTTGAACTGTTCCAGCGTGTCTGATTCTTGATCTGATGCATGTAGAAGCTTATTGTTAAATTTGCTCATGTGTTCCTATTTTCCTCCTTTGATGTTCTAAAAAGCTTTTCCTGTGACCTTAAGTAACTTCTAATGTTATACTACGTTGCCTTAATTCTCTTGAAAGATTACTGCTTTTTGGCTTTGAAAAGACCAAAAGGAAAGCTAGATTACTGTTAGGGATCTTTTAAAAACACTTCCTGAAGCTTTGATTAAAAACATCAAACAAATTTACATTGCTGGATTATCAAGTGATAAACTGTTTCACTTGGCAGAATTCCTGCAGCTTCCAGTGTGCTGCTGAAACCAAAGGCATACAGAATGAAACTGATAAAGTTTAGGGATTTCATGGGGTCATCAGAGTTTGCTAGTCAAAGCAAAAGAGGTTGGTTTCAGTGCAGGAACGCATGTCTGTAATTATCTAGTTGTCGTTTAATACTAGTCTTTTACCAAACAGCAAACAAATACCACGCTCTATGCAATAAAAGAAGCATAGTTCTTTGCGCCCATTAGCTATATCTACAATTGTTTTTAAAAATACATTTATTATATGCCATTTTTTCACAATGTGCCCAAGCAGATATATAACAAGATGGAAATGTCAAAAGAAAAATAATTATGTTTCAGTTTAGCTGTCTGAAAAGCTTGTATTTTATTTATTTGTTGTGATTTGGTTTGTGGAGAGTTGTGGCATAGAGCATGTGACTCAACACCCTAGTATTAATCAATTAGTTTGATAGTCCTGCACTGTTTAGTTACTTGCTTTGTTCCATTGTGGTAGGCTGCTTCATATGCTTTGTTCAGCCATTTTGTTTGATTCATCCAATGCGAAACTTGCAAAACCAGAATAAATTTTATGTTGTTCAGATTTCCAACTTAAATTGATGTTAATTGCAAATTGTTGGTATCTCTTAGTCATCTTAATACAGTTACATGGCACACACTTTCCCCTATCCTACATGCAGAGGCTTCACACATACCGTTATCCAAATGTCCAGAGTCCCAGAACACATCATTCTCATGCTTTTCATGGGATTACCATGCACGCTTAGGTGTTGTATGGGACAGCCTAACATTAAATATGAATCAATGTCTTATTTTCTCATGCCTTTTAAAGTTCCTGCCTTTCTTCATCCTCCTCCTTGACTTGTAATTCTTTCCAGCTCCTTACTTTCTTTCACCTCCTCAATGTTTCCTGTCTTTGACTTTCTTTATTAGCTGTTCAGCTTTTGAAATGGCTACGAGTCTTGACTCCACTGTTTTGACCTACCGTTTGGATTTGGCTGAAGCTCTGTACTTTCAACACCTGATATCTGGTTTGGTCTGACTTCTAGCTCTATGCTAAATTATCTTTGGATCTCTGTTTCCTGGTTTCCCACTTGGCTATTTTCTTGATGTCCATTCTGACTTTGATCTTTTGAGGTAGACACCACCCTCTCCAAAGTCTTGACAACATCTCTCCACTTAGTGACAGGTGCTACAGGTGAAGTATGTTCATATTCTTATTTTGGAAATACTGGGTTATATATCTCTGTGTTCTTTCTTCTGATCTTCTCACTCATCTTGCTCACAGGAAAGTAGATGGTTTGTTACAAGAGACCATTATTTCACCATTGCTGCCCTAGTATTTGAAGACATTGCTCTTTCCCTATGGTTATTTCTTTCATTGCATGTTAATCATCTTTCTGTGTTGTGCTAAGACATTGCTATTTATTGCATCTAGTTTTCTGCTATATAGTTGTATAGTTAAACCCCTACTGGGATAACATTATATACTGGCATTTCTCGGTATGGCCAATCCATTACAGTGGTACCTCGGGTTACATACGTTTCAGGTTACAGATGCTTCAGGTTACAGACTCCGCTAACCCAGAAATATTACCTCGGGTTAAGAACTTTGTGTGGATGAAAACAGAAATCATGCTCTGGCAGCGCAGCAGCAGCAGGAGGCCCCATTAGCTAAATGGTGCTTCAAGTTAAGAACAGTTTCAGGTTAAGAACAGACCTCCAGAATGAATTAACCCGAGGTACCACTGTACTTGTATTTGACCTCCAGAATGTACTTAACCCGAGGTACCACTGTACTTGTATTTGTCACCTCTACATGCTCTACTATGAGTACCCCAGTTTATATTGACCTTAAACCATTCTCTTTACAGTTTTTGTTAATGTGATAGTAATGGTAAACTAAGTGCTTTAACTCAAAATAAATTTGTAAATAAACTAATTTGCATGAAAGAAAATGAATGATTCAATGTTTGTTTTGGTGTTTTAATTTATAGTTGGATTCTATATGAGAAGCCAAACTTTGAAGGGCCCTCTATTCCTCTGGAGGAAGGAGAAATTGAATTTACAAACCTTTGGGGTGAAGAACCACTTGATAACAAAGATGAATGCAAATGTCCCGAGCCTGCAGTGATTGGTTCAATGAGGCATGTAGTAAAGGCAAGTATGGATATGAGTAGACTATAGATTATGGTTTAAACTTTGTAGACTATGGGTGATTTGTCTGACATGGTAGACCAAACTATGGCTTACCAAGTCTGTACAAATATGTGGGCTCCGGGAGAGGAGAGGAGCTTGCAGCCACTTTACTCCTTCCTGGTTCTTTTGGGTGGTGCCAATTGCATAGGCCCATTCCAAGCAGTCAGGATGCCTCTGTGATTGGCCCCTCCCAGTTTCAACATGGCAGCAGTATAGATTAGCAACTTGCTACAAGGGTGCTCTCCTGTAAATGCTAAAGGGGCACCACAAGTATGTTTTGTCTTTCCCTTTGCTGCACAGAATAGCCTCGGTCCTAATTTTATAATTTATCATTCTGTCTTCATAATTTTGCCAGGATTATAGCATTTGCCGAATTGACCTGTTTACAGAACCAGACGGGCTGGGTCTTGTAAATTCATACTTTGACGACACGGAAGAAACTCGATTTGGTTCTGCACAGAAAACGTGTTCTATCCAAGTGCATCGGGGCATGTAAGTATATAGATATGCATCCTTAAAAAAGGGTACTAGTTTATAGTAGATATCAAATGCCCAGATTTGGAAATGATACATTTATGCATGAGGTTATACATATTTTTTTTTGTTCTGTTGTGTAGTGAGTGATGATCATATAAGGCAGTGGTTTTCAACCAGTGTGCCATAGCACCTTGAGGTGCCTTGAATGAGTCAGGGGTGCTGTGGGCAACACTGGCCTCTGTCCCTCTTTCTTTCCCTCCCTCCTCTGATGCCCTCTTGCACCTCTGCCTTCCAGAGGCTTGCACAGCCATTTGTTGCAGCAGCCCTGGCTACAAGCTCCCTAGTTGAATGGTGCCTCTGGGCCTGGCCAGGGGGTGCTTCCCAGGCCCCTGTGGGGCAGTGTGAGGAGGAACCTCTCTTTGGGGTGGGGGTGGGGCAGCTCAGGGACCAGGGCTGGTGGCAGCGGCTGCCCGGAGAACTCCCAAGGAGGTGAGGTGAGGAGAGGAGAGGAGGCTGACAGAACACTTCCCAAGGGAGGGCATTTGAAAAAGGGTGAGAGGCTACTAGCTCTGCAGGCAAGGGGTGATATAACTGGGCTCCTGAGCCGCACAGGGGTGCCACAGAAAGAATGTAGTTGGTCAAGGGAGTCGTGGACTCAAAAAGGTTGGAAACCTCTGATAAAAGGTATGATTCACTGATAAACATTTAGTGAAGCAAATATAATATAAAAATTAATATAAAAATACTTAACATATCTACATATTTATACCCTTGTCATCTTGTAATGCATCATTAGTTCTACCTGAGAGCAGGAAGACATTCAATTAAACCAGGGATTCTGGGCTGCAACAAATATGACTCTTCTAAATTATTTTTACTCATTTTTGTTGAATAATGGGAAAGATTGCTGTCTGTTAAGTGCATTGGTGATTCAAAATAAATCATTAGTACATATCCCAGGATTGTATCAAATCGTTAAACTGAGATATAGTTGCTGACTAAATGCCAATGATGAAACTTCCAAGGTACTTTTCAGAATGGGTGAGAATGATACAAAAGTCATACTAAAAGAAGGGGGGATTAAATGAAAGTATTTCAATTGAGACTCAGTATCTGTTATAGTTTGATTATTTACCCCCACCCTACCATGTCACATTCTAGTAGACTGTAATAGTGAACCTTGGGAGTTGGTTTGTAAGTGTCATACAACTGTGTAAGTGGCTTTATCTTGATAATTAATGGAGTCACCATACTGATTTCATTAAGTGATGTATCATAGCGTCATTATAAACACTGAGAATGAATCACAAGCATTGTCAACTGTACTGGCATACACTGTTATACATCTGTCAACATGTCTGAATTAGAAGTATGTATTAAGAAAAATCAGTACACTACAGTCATTTTAGGAGATTATTTATGAGCTTTGAAGTCAATGCTTTCTTTCAGTAATGATGATTAATTGCTGCAGAATGCAAATGGTGGTGAACAGAAGTTAAAAGTTGGCTATGTTTGTATGTATATGCCACAGTGAATACCTGAAATTTAGTGAATGCTTATAACCACTATATATTTATCCTTCAGCGTTATATTTTACCCTGATCAGTAATACAAAACATATTTTATTTTACTGTTTATTCTACCCTGTTGTCTTAACAGTGATTTAAAAGGGGCTCTTTGTCATCTCCCTTCTGGGAAATAGCTAGGATGAGGTGTCTTTAGCTTTAATAATGTAATAGCATCATGTTTTATCGCAGCATTGTCTGGACCTTTTTCCCCTTGTCGTTTTCAATTTGTAGATGGCTACTTTATGAAGAACCTGGTTTCCAGGGAATCCCTTTAATGCTGGAACCTGGAGAATATCCTAATCTATCCTTTTGGGATAAGAAAGAAGCATATGTTAGGTCCATGAGGCTCTTGAAAATGGTAAGATAATGATATGAAGACTACAGGGATGGTAGAACAGCTGTAACTTTATAGTGTCCCATAAAAGGGCTTCTTCCATTGGAGGAAAGAAACCTTTGTTACATTTTTGCATACTTCAGAGTGTAAGAGGCGGCCTGCTGCATCAGGCCAATGGCCCATCTAGCCCAGCATTTTGTGGTCATGGTGGCCAACTAGATGCCTATAGGAAGCCTGTGAGCAAGGCAGGCTGCTTCCATCTTGAACTGTTTCTAGTAATTGAAATCTTTTAATAGCTGCCTCGTATTTAATGGGTTGTTTTTTTGTTTTTAAATCTAATTTGGCTGAATTTAAAAGGAGCATTTTTATTTTTATTCCAACAGATGGCACATTTAACTTTCAGACTTTAGAAAGTGAATAATATCTGTTGAATCATGCTTTTAACTTCTTTAACAAAATTAAAATTCAATGACATTTCAATTACCTTTCTTCACTGCCTCTTCAATATTTACAGGGTGGACGCAAAGTTGAATTTCCTGAAAGCCCAAAGGTAAAAATATTGTAATATGAATTTCCTATATAATAAAGTGTAATGATAAAAGTGTATCCCTTGAGCTATATACAGTTGTACCTTGTTTTGCGACCGGGATCCATGCTGGAGCCCCAGACTCTGGACGAAAAGGATGCACGACAAAGTGCCGCTCTGCACACACAAACAGAGCAGTTTGCGCTTCTGCGCATGCGTGATTTAGCGGTTCTGTGCATGCGTGAGCGGCAAACCTGGAAGTAACCCGTTCTGGTACTTCCAGGTTTGCTGCGGACGTTCGACGAAATGGACGCTCGACGAGGCGACTCAAAACAAGGTAACACTGTATACTAATGTTGTTGTACTCTCTTTCTGGTGTAAGTTAACAAGCTTACTGCTTTATCAGTTATTCTCCCCTTAAAAAAGCTTTCTGGATTCAGTCATGTTTAGAGTACATTTATTAAAATCAATGGGACTTAAGTCACAAGTAACTTTGGTCAGATTGATTTCAGTTGGTTTTCTCTCTTGTACACATGACTTAGCAGGTCAATCCAACTCCTTACAGTTGCTGCCAGGATGCTGTGGAGCAGTGAAGCCTCCGCCACATCCTGGTCACTCATGTCAATAGTGGAAGGTGGTGGTGGTCAGGCACCGGGCCTGATCCCAGTGCCAGTTCTAGGCTGGACCCAATGTTGCCATCTATGAGACTGGCTCAGATTCCAGCAGATCCCAATCCTCTCAGCTCTGCCTCCTCCCATCTGAAGGAAACCTGTGAGCATTCTACTGCATATTTGGCAGCCATCAGGCACAAGTCAAATGACACCTCTGCTCAGTACAAACCCCCACAGCCCAGCATAAGGGGGTTTGTGTTGCATCCTAAGTCTGGATTTGACTGCTGCTTAAAGGCAAGTAATGGGGTTATCAGATGAATCTCTTGGGGAAGGGGATTCACCTGAGCCTAGGAGTGGGCCATGAGAAACTTCTATCTTATGTGGCAATGGTATTGATTTTTTTTTTTAAGCCCCAATTTAAATAATGTATAAAGAATACTAAGGCTGAAATCCTACTTACTTGGAGGTAAGCCTTGTTGCATTCAGTAAGGTTAACTTTTGAATAGGCAATGACTAGGATTGTGATGTTAGATAATACATGTGAAAGCATATTGAGGTCTTGGAAAAGGCACAATTTTAAATATTATTTACCATCTCCCTCCTTTTGCTAAAGGTCATTATTTACGAAAAGCCATTCTTTGAAGGAAAACATGTAGAGCTTGATTCAGAATTAGTAGCTCTTGCTGTGGAAGGAAATGAAAAAGAAGAATCAGCAGAGCTGGAAACAGGAACACTCACATCAATAGGATCCATAAAAGTGAAGGGAGGAATGTAAGTATTGCCTGGAGCAGGTGACTTTTCAGCAGGCAGCTACTATAGTGTAGAGACTGTATTGTGTAACAAGAAGTTGACTGGACTGTCCATGTCCACAGCATATACCTCCTATGAAGGATCATAATGAATGAGTCTAGGGTCCTGCAGCATGTATGCACAATGAGACAGACAGACAGAGGAAGGAGGGTTGTGGTTCTATTACATTACAGGAAACACAATGGTCACTTCATATATGATACCTGCTAATTTCCAGAGTGTATGAAGCAGCCATAATACTTGTGTGATATGCATGTTTGTGATAAGATGTTCCTTTGTCCCCATTAATTTACTCTTGAAAAGTGTTGAAACATTAGCTAGCAAACCTTCTTAATGCTGTGTTGATACTGTGATGTATAATGCCTAGGTAAGGTTTGCAGCATATGTAAATATAAATGCCACATGATGCTTAATTTTAGAGATGTTGCTTGACTTCTGGAAGATGTATCTGACTTTAGTTTGTTACTGCTGTAACAGCATACCTGCTTATCCTGGGAGTAAGCCCCCTTAACACAAAATGGCTTATTTCTGAATAGGCATGTATAAGATTGCACTGTTGGTCCACATAGTTCTTTCCCACCTTCTTTTGTTAAAATGTGAGGTATTAAATCGGATTAAATGTGGCTAAGTTGGTCGTGTGTTTAAAGATCTCCCACTGAAATTGTGGGTCCTGTCCCTTATTTCATTTGCAGTTTTTATAACAATTTATTTTAATTATCATTTTTGCTGTTCATCTCATTATTTTATTTTTTGCTGTTAATGCAATAAGATCACATGTTTTGTACGTACATTATTTTGTTTACATGTTATACTACTACTTTTTCAAAAATTTTGTTTACCCTTTTTAGTTGGGTTGCTTATGAGAAGCCAGAGTTTGCAGGGCATCAGTATTTGCTGGAGGAAGGAGAATACCAGGAATGGATGGACTGGGGTGGTTATGATGAGCAGGTGCAGTCGCTGAGGCCTGTTCTAGGGGTAAGTTTTAAAATGATGAAAACAAGTGTAGACTTGGGAAAACACGTAATAACATTTGCGGTTCGCTCTGTTTTGCTTCATCCCACTGTCTTTGTTTGCATGGGGGGGGGGGAATTGAGAGTGGGAAGACATTTTGCCCTTCTCATAAAATTCCATTCAATTCCCCCCCCCCATGCTCCCCCATATCCAGTATGTGGGGTGGGCGGGTGGGTGTGAAAGAGGGAGGGAAACAGAAACCTGGTGGATCACAAACAGCAGGCCTAATTTGGACGTGCATCCAAATATGGAACGTATAGGCATGCATACAAAGGAGATGTTGGTTTGAATGTGTTTTTGAGTATGTATTCCATTGAAAGAACTGCTGCTTGACTAGACTGTATAGTAGACAGAAGCTTTCCTGGGGCTGCTGCCTGATAATGTGCAAGTTTGGGCAAACATTGTCAGCCTGCCCAATGCCAGGAAACAGCTATATAGCTACAGCAGCAGATGCCAGAGAAAGGAGGAAGACAGGGTGGATCAGAGAAGAGGGAGGAGTGCCAGGGATTTCAACCTCTCTTGTTTTCTCTGGAAGAGGAGAAAAGTAGTCAGGCACCCATCCTGGTGGCTAAGGGGAGGAACAAGAGCAAGTCAGCCTCTAATCTGAAGGCCAGGAAGGAATCTGGGAAAGAGCAGCATGGTTATTTGTGGCCCTGCTTGGCCCAGCTTGACCAGTACAGAGTGCTTTCATTTGGACTTCCTTTATTTCTGTTCTCACATTAAAGCTGGCCTGTATTCATCAACATAACTCTGAACACAGGACAACAGTTCCAGCCTAGTGTTGTCTGTTGTTAAATGGAACCAGTAGGTTGAAGACAGAAGCAGTGCAATGCTTACAAGAAACTGCATCAGTGCTTTGATACACACTTCAGTGTATACCCATATTTAAAGTGGTTTAAAGTTTAAGCTGGCATCTGCCCTTGCAATTGAAAGATGTGGAACACCAATTCTGCAAGGCCACTTCTTTCCCCTGTCACTGCATATTGTTTTAACTATGCAAGGCATCTTTTCTCCTTCCAATTTAAATAAATCTTTTGAGTTTTGGAGTGGACTTCAGAGGAAGTATGTCTTTTACAGTGTAGGGCAGGGGTGGGAAACCTTAATGCACCCAAAACACCTGCTTAGAGTTATAGTCTTCTATCACAGAGACTGTATTTCTTTTGCCTTGATGGCTTTCTGTTGTTTTCTTTCTTTCCACAGAGTTTTATGCAACCTCACATGATAATGTATGCTGAAAAAGACTTTGGGACTAAAGGTTCCAATATAAGCGTTTCAGGAATTGTTTCCCATTTAAAGGATACTGGCTATGGACTAAGGACTCAATCTATAAATGTGTTAAGTGGAGTGTAAGTCAGATGTGTAGCTTCATTTTCATTTTAAATTGTTAATTTGCTGTAAAGAGATAAGTACAAGGAAAAGAGGCCTGAATCAGTAACTTGGTATTAATTCTTCGTTGTCTTTGTATGTGTTTCCTGTTGTTATAGCTGTTATAGCGTTGTGTTGCAGAAAGGATAATCTGTACTGTTCCTACCATGCAGATTAGTCTTCTAGATTAGGTGTATGAAATGAGAGCAACATAGCAATCTTCATCCAGCACCTATGGTCGTGTGTCTGTTGCTCCTAATTGAGTAATTGAGTACTACTAAACAGATATTTTCATCAGAACATGCATTGAGAGTGTACTAGTTCAAGACAGCCTTGGCAAGCCATGGTTTATGAAGTTGAGGGTGTGTGACACCCATCCTTTCACATACCAGCTTTGGTGCAGGGATCCTGGTTTGTATTGAGCAACAGTTACTTACTATGTCTATACCATGGAACTCGTTTAATGTCAGTTAACAAAGCAGGATAATAATCCAATTTTAGAAGAGAGGGCACGAGTGAACTGTCATGATGCACATTCCTGAGGGATAAATAATTGAATCCAGCTAGCCTTCCTTGAAGGAACAGAGGAATTTGAGTTCCTTTCTTCCATTACATTTTTATCTTTGGCTGCCATATAGTTCTGGGAGTTATGTCTCAAGTGAGATCTGGTATTTTCTCACAGTTTATGGCTTCTTTGTGCAACATGTTTTTTCCTGCTTCCCACAGCAGTTTTTATGAATATATGTACAGGATTCCTTTGGGTGTACCAACCAAGGAAGTTGCATATCAGCACTAACAGAAAGGCAAAACCTAGTTCTGCATCTTCCTTTTCTGGAATAATTGGCAGATGGGTAGCACCAATCACTCAACTCATTTTCATGGAGATCCCATAGAGAATGAGTAAACAAACATAATTTGTGTGGATTTTCAGACCTGAACATTTGCAGCATAGCCTTAGTGTTTGCAGCACGAGAAGCCTGATACATTTATTTGTCCAAGAGACTGGCCAAGCCTGCTTTATTTTCAAAATTTCTATTGCATGTGATGTTCAAGTATAAACATGTCCCATTTCAGTTTGATCTTCATGGTTAACATACTGTTCATCCCTCCGTCACTTTGACTAAGCAGTTTACAGAGCATGTTGGGTGTGTGCTTAAGGCATATGCCTCAAATGATTAATCAACAGTGTGTTGATGGATCTGTTAAACATGAGTCAGAATAAAAGGAAATGGTAAACTTTTAAAATGTGACACTTCAATGGGCAAAACATACAGTGCTTCCATGCTAGGCTTGCTTCATATGCCTGGTATAATTTTACTGAAATGCAGCTTTGCTTTACTAGAGTTTATTATCCATGTCTTGAACTAAGAAACCTAAAATCTTGCTTCTTCGGACAGAAACGAACTATGAATAGTGAATAATAATAAAAAATCCTTCCAGTAGCACCTTAGAGACCAACAGGAAAAAGACCAATTGCAGTCGTCAGTCGTACAGTCGTCAACAGGTTTACCACACCTATCAGCCAATCACCCATTCCCACCACCCTTCTGAGTAATACCTCTCCCCACCCTCTCACTATATATAAGGGTCTGGTGACTTCTGTTTCAGTGTATCTGAAGAAGTGTGCATGCACACGAAAGCTCATACCAATAACAAACCTTGCTCGCTCACATTACTAGCCCAGTGTGAAATTAGACAATGGTACATATATCTCTTAAGATGTTAGCAAACTATATTTATTCATTGGGCTATGCTAAATATAACTACCTGAACCGGACTTAAGAAAATTGCCTTACTTTCAGAGTAATGATGTCATGCTTTACCATTTTTACCTTTCCCCATCATAATGTTGCTTAATATATTTTGGGTGTTTTGAACTGTAATGTGGGTGTTTTGAGCTGTATTATTAGAGGCAAACAATATAACGTTTCATTCTGATGACTTTATAAAATCCTTGCTGTGTTTGCAAATATATTATTTTTACATGAAGCTAAGTACATTGAGTACAGCTTACTTAATGTCAGTCATTTCCTACAAGATTCATAATTAAATGTTTGATTTAATTGTTTTTTAAAAATACAATGCATCAATTAATTAGAGCATAAATCATGATTTTTCCCCCCACAGGTGGGTGGCATATGAAAATCCTGACTTTACAGGAGAGCAGTATATCCTTGATAAAGGACTATACCCCAACTATGGTACATGGGGAGCTAAAAGTTGTAAGATCTCTTCAGTTCAACCCATAATTTTGGTAAGGTTTGTTTGTTCTGCTGGGTTTTATTTTATTTCCTACCAAGCTAGCTTGCTCCGTATTTCATTAATCAATATTCTTTCTGTATAATGTATATTTCTGGTGTCATATTTGTCTCTTTCCCTCCATTTATTTTAGGACAACATGAGTGATCATACGGGGAAATTTAAGGTAAAGCTTCCAAGCTTTTACATAGCAAATATAGCAAGCTGAATTGAGATAACATAAAAAAGACGAGTAGAGAGGCTGTAGGCAGAGAGATTCACAAAGTGGAATCAGTACCCTGGGAGGAGGCAGACTGAGTCCTTGTCAAGTTTTGCCAGATGCTTGAGAGAAAATGTGTATCTAATGCAAATGTCCTGGTCCTTTTAATGCAAGAACAAATGTATTTGCAGATGATGCTCAGGGTTTCCTAAAATACTCAGGCTTTTTTGCGAAAGGACTTTTCAGTCTTCCCAGGGTGTTTCTCTACATGGTATCATGCAGACCTGGCCAACACATGGAATATTGGTTTTGGCAATGGGGAAGAGCCCACAAATTTTGGTTAGCCTTAGCGACTGGCAGTCACCATCAGCCCTGCTCATCCCCTGACTCTTGAGAGGGATCTTGCCTGATGTTGGCTGAGTTCCAAGGCATTGGAAGCATGGGAGCGCTCTGCTTCAGAAGCTCAATGTGACTATAGGAGTGAGTTCCCACCTTTGTCTGAAGTACCAAGCTCAGGAATGGGATCTCATCAAGATTGAAAAATCTCACTGCTTTCAAGTTGAACCAACATTCAGTCTGTTCAAGCTCTAGCCTGTTTTTCATTCTTCACTGTGACAAGAACACATCAGATCAAAAGATACTGTTGCCAGTGGAGCCCTAACAATAAGAAAAAACTTTATTCTATCTTAGAATAAAGTTTCACTTCCAGGTCAGCAAATGGAATCAAGAATTGACTGTCAAATTCTACTACAAAGTCATCTTTGTAAAATAGTTTGGAAATACTTCTTACATAAATGTACATTACATACATTTTTAGTTTAGTTTAAAAAAATGTTTTGCTTGTATTCATGGAAAATTAAAATGATATCAGACTTAACTATTTAACAACATGGGGTGATACCCAACTAAGTACATTAGTTAAATTCATTTATTTCTGCGGGTCTTTTCTGACACTCGCAATGTTGGAATTGTCCTGAGCACAATGTTTAGTGTGTAACGTGACCTGCTTTGTCTTTAAAGGTCCAGCTATTTTCGGAACCAGAGTTCCAGGGTAACTGTCAAATATTTGAGAAAGATACTTCAGAGATCGAGGAGACATTCCTTGCTATGTCTTCAAAAGTATTATCTGGCAGGTGAGTACGAAATTGCATCATTGAACTCCCAAGCAAGCAAGCTTCTGAGTGTGCAACAGATACAAACCATCTGGGTAACGCTGAATGGGCTCAGGGTGGATGCATCTTCTCATTTGGGATTAGTGGAATCAAGGTTTTTGTTCTTAATAGTAAAATCTGTCTAAAAATGTAAGGGAGCAACTAAGGATAATGACAAGCATTTTGTGTATTCAAAAGTGTAGTGGAAGGGATTTGAATGCACACTTCTAGACTTGATAATGATTATTTCCCCACCCTTTAGATTGCATGCCTCTGCTCATTCTGAATAACTTCGCACAAGAACATGTTGATACTGCATTGCATGATGCGAAGTCTCTTAAACATATCAGTAAGGAAACATGTATTTTTAAAAGCCCATTAATGGAATATTCTTATTCTTTATTGATGAAGAATAATGCTACATCTGACTGAGCACTCGGGCAAGAGGCTTTCAAGCTACACAGAGCTTGGGTTGAAATGGCAATTAACAAAACTAACAATTAAGAAAACTGGCAATTAACAACAAAGCAAGAATTTAACATTGCCATTTTCTTCTTTTTTGCAGTTGGATTGCATATGATGAAGAAAATTTCTCTGGAAATCAGTATGTGTTAGAAGAAGGAGCCTATCCTAATCTGTCTGCAATGGGTTGCTTACCCAAAACATGCTTGAAGTCCTTAAAAGTTGTAAATATTGTAAGTTTTACAAAGAGTTGGATAGCCATTGCAAGCTGAAATTGCCTCATTACTGAGCTAAGTTCTTATGACTAAGTTATAGAAACAAAAATTGACCTTAAAAATATGCTGCTAAATAGTTTATTTGGGGGAAAGGAAGCATATATTGTAGCTCTATGGAGCTGACAGCAAATTAGCATGGAACAACCTGCATGGTTATCCGTATTTTTAGATATTGCAAAATCCTACCATTAATTGTTGGTTTATGTAACAAATTTTGTATCCCACCCTTCAGTACATATTCCTAGGGGAGCTCATGATTAGTAAAAAAGCAGTTCAAAGAATAATCCAGCAGTTAAATCTTTGCTAAACTATTTTTCAGGGTTGATTCTGTGACTTCAGAAAGATCAGGCTGCAAACATGAATTAATTCAATTAGAAGATTAATCAACTAAAGCAAAAATTCCCTCCATTAATTGAGGGCCAGAGTAAATATGACAGGGCAGCTACATGTATTTCATAGAATCATAGAGCTATAGAATCAAAGAGTTGGAGGGTCTTGCAAGGGTCATCTAGTCCAACCCTTGCAATGCAGAAATCTCAGCTAAATCATACATGAGAGATGCCTCTGCTTAAAATTTTATTTACCTTGTAAAATTTTCCCTTATAATGACCCTTAGATTCCCAGAACATATTCTTACTTCAGATGGTACATGGTGAATCCCTCACTTTCGAGAGATATCAGGATTCTACCCATCACAAAGTTTTTCTTGCTGGCTCTTTTTAAAAGCATCCAAATTAATCCTAAGCAACATAGAGCATTTTGTGCCCAGCCCTCCTCCCCTTTGTATACTTGAGTCCTTTCTGCTTCCCCTGAACTTTTCTCGATTCTTTAATATTCTCTAAATTATATTCCCTCCCACCTTCCTTTATACTTGCACTCCTTTATCTGTCCTTAAATCCTTAGTCCTTTCTCACTTCCAGCCAGCATTAATGCTTTTTTGCCTTCTGATGGCTGCCTTTTACACAGCCATTGTACACCAGAATGTCTTCCTCAACCTCCCCTCTCCTCAACATTTCCCTTTCAGCCTGCCTACATTTACAATCAGGTCAGCTGTCTTGCTGGCCCTGCCCCTTCACATACATCTGTTGATATAAAGTAGAGGATGAGTTTCTGGGGGGAGGAGGGAGGTAATTTTCATGAAATAAAATTCTTGAATGAGGAAATTAGTGAGCAAAATGTTCACAGAGGTTGCAGTAGGACAATATTGCCAATTGAGTTGGCTGATTCCTGCTTTCTTGCTGTACTATGCAGCACAAGAAGACAGGAATGCTCAATTTTCCCAGCTTCCCAGGGTGGTTAATGCTGCCTTATTTGCCCTTATTGCTAATGGTACATAATCAAATCTGATTGGCTACATAATACCATGATGTCATATTGTTAGTTTATAATCCCAGATTGGCTAGAATCACACAGGGAGTGGGTATAAAGTGCCATGAAATGAATAAGACAAAGTATTTGGGAAAGTTTCAATGAGTATTTCATACTCCACGCTTGTTTTTCTCAAGATAAAAATTCATAGCAGCACTAGTAAAAAAATGTACTAGAAGTGCTTACTTCTTAATAAATACACAGTATTCATTTAATTGACCATGAAGGCCCAAAGCCCATAAATTACCTGCTCTACATTTGTCTAGTAGTAGTCGTCAATTTTAGGCACAACAGATTCAACCGCAAAGCAAAACTTTGTATTTAGCAATTTGGTAGTTGTTAATTTGCACTGAAAGAAGCTGTTGGTGCTAAGTAAATGTTTTCTTTGAAAGTTCTGTTAACAAAACAAACAAATGGCAAGGCACCTGCCTTTTCACATCAATAAACACCTTGAAGATTTGCAGGTTGTGCTAACATACTAAAGAAGTATCACTAAACAGCATGCCTAGACCCTAATTTATATCTTGCTTATATATAAACAACATAATTCCACAGACTTGGAAGGCTGTTTTACTCAGATGTTCATGGGCTCTGCTGAGAAGCCAGCTGCCTTTGGCTTTTCCTCAACTGGCACCTAGTAGCGCCCATTCCACCAAGCTGCACCAGAGACACAGAAGGAAAGCAGGACCATTTCATCGGCTCTGCTAAGAAATCAACTGCCTTTGGCTCTTCATTTTTCTCATATGTCAGCTGCCGAAGGCCTCTTCATCAGGCCAGCTGAATTGTTCTATCTCAGCCGGTTTATATAAGAATTGTAATTCTAAGAATTTGTGCCCAAGTTTTCCTACTCAGTTTGAGACTATTTAAGTATTTTTGTCACACCCCTGTCATTTCACTATAATTTTTTCTTAAAGCATATACCGTATTTATTTGAATCTAATGTGCCATTGAATCTAATGCCTACCTCAATTTTCAAAACCATGTATACCCTAATTTTTGCGAAGTAATTTGGCCAAAAAAGGTGTGCATTACATTCGAGTAAATACAGTATTATTTCTCTCATTCAATAATTTTAATGCTGCAAAAGGATTTCTGTGCCAACTCCAAATCCTTCCCTACAAACTATATGGTCCTCACCAATCTAAGCCTTAGCAGAAATGCCATGAGTACATTTGAAACATTTTGTATGACAGTGAGCTCCCGTTGCTCGGTCCCTGCTCCTGCCAACCTAGCAGTTTGAAAGCATGTAATGTGCAAGTAGAATAGGTACCTTCCCAGCGGGAAGGTAAACGGCATTTCCGTGTGCTGCTCTGCTTTGCCAGAAGCGGCTTAGTCATGCTGGCCACATGACCCGGAAGCTGTACGCCGGCTCCCTTGGCCAATAAAATGAGATAAGCGCCGCAACCCTAGAGTCAGTCATGACTGGACCTAATGGTCAGGGGTCCCTTTACCTTTAATACACCTTGACTTTATCTATACCTTGTCTAGAATTATAAATTAGTAACTCTTGTGCATGGAATAAGTGCATAAAATAAGTGTTATGTATAAAATCCTGAGTAGCAGGATACTTTGTAAAGAATTACAGATTTGCAGCACATCTGTTTGTCCATATAGCTGTAGGAAAAGTTCTGCAATTTTAGCTGTTGCTGACTCATGAAGATGCCAGCCAAGAATGGAAGGTGTGGCTGTAAGTCATCACCTTGCTTCTCTTTCCAGTTTTCATCCCACACTTGGAATAACTTTTTCATGAGTAATGCCTTTTATACAGACTTGCCACCTTGTCAGTTCCAGACCAGAGGACTTGTTTTTCATTTCTCTGAAAAGATAGCTGTGTTAGATAAGTTATTTAGCTTGAACTGAGGACTTGAAGCCTTTCCAGATGCCATGGTTTACAGTACAGTATTACTGGACTAACCTCCCCAACCATTCCTCTGTTGGAGAATTGTTCAAAGGCAAGTTGCTGTAACATTACAGCTTTAGCTAAGGTAATAGCAGTGTAATGCAGCACCGAGGTAGGGGATGACCCAGATTTAAGTGGTGTATAGTGCTTGATGAACATCTCGCAACTGTCCAGCACATTAGTAAACATCAGATGTACAAGAAATAAACAACCTTCTCTTTTAAAACAGGAACTTTCTGAGCCAACCATAGCCCTTTTTGAAAAGGAAGACTTCAACGGAAAGAAAATGGAATTTACTACCGAGGTCTTAAATCTCCAGTTCCTTGGCTACAACTGTCATGTGGCTTCAGTAGATGTCCATGGTGGCATGTAAGTTCACTTTCTGAAGTGAGGGATTTGTTATTTGTAGAATGAACTAAGTGAGGCTTACTTTTAAGTATCCATGTACAGGGTTGCACTGTTAAGTGGAATTTTGTAGATACACTGTCTTTTAAAAAGATGTTCCTGTCTCTAAGGCAGGGATAGGGACTATTTTTCAGTCCAAGGACCACATTCCCTTCTATGGAACCTTCCAGAGACCAGATCTCAGCAGCAAGGGGACCAAAGGCATAAGTAAGAAGAGCAATGACTCTGACTCTTACCTTTCTATACTGGGCTACACACCAAAGTCGGGCGTTGGTGCACTATTTGTGCAATCAAGAGGCATCATACAGTTCAAGGATGCATTCCAGCCAGACAAAAACACAAGGACAGTGCAAAGTGTGGCTAGTGAGAGGTGTGGCCTCTGACGAATACCAAGGACCAGACAGAAAGGCCTGGGGTTCACATTTGGGTCCTGGGCCTGAGGCTCCTCACCCAGTGTTAGAAACTGAGATATGATGGCTAGGAGCTAAATGGCACCTGAAACCGAGGTTATGGGCGCAACAACAGAATGTCTAGGCACACTTTTTTATAACAAGAATACAAAGCTGAAAATGAATGAACCGCAGCTAAAATTCTATGTTCATTTTTTTACATGATCTAGTCCTTCCCCTGCCCAGCCCCTAATATTTTTTAAAGGGTCTCTTATCCATTCTTCTCAGAGTAGCTGGAAGTGGGGAGGGAGAAAAAAGTCCTCCTTACCTTCCACTCTGCAGCTTTAATCTGAAATCTTAGGCGCAGTACTGCGCCCAGAGCTCAGAAATTGTTCATGCTTATGGATTTCTCAATTGCAAAATGCACCTAGAACAATGGAAGTTTTGAATACTGTCCTCAACCCTGCTGTAAGAATTTGAACCTGGGTATTTTAGGCTGTCTTAACTGACGCGAGGATAAACTCAGGCTTGTTACTCTGTCAAGTTGTCAGTAGTGGTTTATGTAGCAGGACATTATCTAAATACGCCATGTTTAACAGAATTGCCAGAAAACTCATTCAAGGTGAAAATTCAGGTATCTGCATGTCCTCACATTTTTTTAAAAAAATGGTTAGTTGCCTTGGGCCTAGTGGTGACATAACGTTTATCCATAATTTGTAAAGATCCCAAACCATGAAACAAAGCCAAGTTTCCGTGGTTTTCCTTTCCAAGCTAAGGCCTACTCCAGGACTGTAGGGTAGGGAGATGTTGGCAAGGTCTGCTGTCTACCTTGCAAGCAGAGGCTAGAAAAATGGGAAAAGGGGTGGGATAGGGTGCTCAGTTCAGATATAATTCTTACTACACACTGTGAATTTTAAGCCCACTTCATACCCTGGCTTCATATCCCAGTTAGCATTGGATCATTAATCATGGATTAGTCAAGTGTTACTGCATAATTTTTTGATTTAAAAAAACCCCCTGTAAATTAATGTCTGTGGATCAGTTTGTTAGTTACTTTACAAGCTTCGGGTGGCTTGAGCAAAGGACAGACTTGAACCCATCTCAGCTTTCACAGTGACATTTCCTGCTTTTTATTAGGCCTTTTAAAAGATATTGGCTATTATGATGGTTTTATTGTGCTCAAACATACACCACTGTTCTATGCAATATAGTCATAAAGCCACCCACCTAAATGTATTCACTTAGAGGCAACTCTCACTGGTTTTCATGAGGCACAATAATAGTAGATCTGCTGCTTAAGCAAGATATATATACACTGTTGTATGTAATTGTAAAAATGTCACCATGCTGTGTTGGGCAGCCATGCAAAGTGCAGTGTGACAACAGAATAGGCAGGCAAATGAGCAGGCAGCCCTGGCAATATGCATGGGCGTTGGGAGGCCCAGATGAGCCACAGGAGAATAGCCAGGTCAGACCAGAACAGCTTCCCAGCAACTGTCCTGCTCTGCTGTTGCTGTACACCTCAAATCAACGATGCTGTTTCAGTGTCAGCTAGGTAGGAGGCCAAGATTGGGGGGCGCGGGGAGAGATGGCAGCAGAGCAGGAGGCTCGGGCCTGTCCTGCTTATTCCTCTGGAGAGAAGGAGAAAGCAGCTTTCATCCCCACCCCACATTCCATGCAAGAGGAAGAAGGAAGTCTGCTTTCTAACATTTTCTCTCCTATTCACATAGCATACTCCTCACAGCAGCAGAGAGGATGACAACAAAGGGGGAAAGGACTTTCTCCTTTGGCTTCCTCCCCACAGCTGGCAACAGGGTATAAAAAAAGGGGAAGGGGGGTTGGTGAAGTGTAAAACGGAGGGCCAACAATGGGCTGGCAGAAGTGGTGAGCAGGTTGAGAAGAGACACTAGTATGCAATAGAATCATAGGATCGTCAAGTTGGAAGGGACCCTGAGGATCATCTAGTCCAACCCCCTGCAATGCAGGAATAAGCAGCTGTCCCATAAGGGGATCGAACCTGCAACCTTGGCATTACCAGCAGTAAATATTTTTAAAATGTTGTTTCTCCTCAGCACTTTTTAATGTACCTAGTTAGTAAAATATTGTTTGTTTCAGATGGATTATTTATGAATACAGTAACTATAAAGGTCGTCAGATTTTATTATCACCTCAGAAAATACCAAACTGGTATGAGTCAAGTGGCTACCACAAAATAGGTTCTCTACGGCCTTTACTACAGGTAAGACACTACAATTTACTCTGGGATGTCAGAAGCGTCTGTGAATCTTCTATCTTTTTACTAGTACTATGGCACTGATCAGCTCTCCTCCGATTCAATCCCTTTATCCTAGTATTGCACAAGAGTACCAAGTTAATAACGTCATATTTTATGTATTTCCCTAATCCAGGGTTGCGACACTATTGTCTGTAAAAAGGGGGAAGCATCTTGAAGTGCTGAATAATGAAGTTACATTATTAGGTCAAGGTTAGCCAGACAGGGCTCATAATGTTTGCCGGTACTGTAGTGTTAAAAGCCATGATTTATTTATTTACAGAAAAAAGCATATTTCAGACTGAGAAACAAAGTAACAAAGAAGTTCATGTCAACTGATGGAAATGGAGATGACTTGAATCTTCTTAGGATACAGGTTGTGGAAGATGCTAAATCTGATGAACAAGTCTGGATTTATCAAGATGGATACATCAAATGTAGGGTAAGGTTCTGCCTTAATAATTACTTGCTAACAGCACCCATCCTATAGGAAAAATAAGAAATAACTTTTCTATACTGTGATAAGTGAATAGTAACTGAAATGGGAACATGAGCTCTTCAGCAGTTTGATGAAAAACATGGTTCTATTTTGCGTCGGCAGCTTCGTAAAAGGGCTGGTGCCAGGCTTAGTGGGTCCTTGGCTTTTTAACACCAGTGGCTTTCCCCATCTGCCACTGCTGCCTGGCTCTGTTGCTGCCCCCTGCCATTGCTACTACTGCCAGTCATTTAACTCCCCCTCGGATGTATTTACGTGGTCGAAGCAGCATTGAAGCCTGGGAAATGGAGCACACTCATGAAGGATTGGGGATGACATGGCTGCTATCCAAAAGGTTGCCCACTGGGTAAAACATATAAGGAGAGTAACAGTTAAAAGAAGCACCTGGGTGGGGAGGCTCTGATGTCAGCCCTGGTGAGACTGCCAGGATGCACTGAGCCCCAACAGCTGCCCATGTTGGATTTCCTATGAGTGCAGCCCCACAGTGATTCTTAAGGGGAAAGCAAAAAGGACTTTGACTATATATTCCTATATTCCTCTTCCCCCCCCCCCTTTATTATTTGCTGCACTAAGTAGCTGTACCTTGTGTTCAATGCAACTTTTTTTATGCTGCTTTATATTAAAAAAATAACAAGATTACTAAAGACATGGAAGTGCTGAAATAATAGGTGCTGGATTTTTCAGGGTTTTTATAGTCTCTCTTGCTGACTTTTTTGAGCCCTTTGAAAGCAATGAGTCTATATAATTATTATTACTGACCTGGAACCTTGACAAATATAGGAGGAAATGTTGAGTTTTGAAAGCAGTCTTTTAGACAATTTATTAATAATTCTATTGTTGTTTGGTTCCTGCTTTATAGTGGAAATATGTGTTGTTTCAAAATCAAATTGTGAACTTCTACATCAAGGCTTGCAACAGTGGTGCCTGCCAACACTAGCCTAGCAGCTAGACCTAAAAAAAAATTGCTTGGAAGTAAATCCTACTGAGTTACATACTTTGATGATCAAAGGGGAAAAAAATTCAGGCCGTAACATCAAAACAAAGTGAACAGAGCTTGAGTGACAAGCCATGTGTCTTTTTTTTTTTAAGTTGTATAACTTGACCTAAAACATTCTGCCAAAGGAATAGATTTCTCAACTCACAGTGGAATGGGTTTCTTTCTTGCAATAAACCAAGAGCATGTCTCAACATGGAGCAAATAGAAGCTGTGCACTTACAACAGGCTGCAACACTGAACGGATTGATTTTAATGCCTCATCTTAACACATTGGAAACATTAAAGTGATATTAAACCATTACTTTTCATATGTTTTCATTTCAGCACTCAGTTGAATTCTTGCAACCCAGTCTGAAGTAGATAAGAATAATACCTTTTTTGTCAATGTACAACCTGTATACAGTGAAATTAACTGAGCCTCTCCCCCCCAAACACTTAATCTCATTGCACTCCGAGTGCTTGTCGCACAACACACCAACCCCGAAAGTCAGTTGCACTATATTATTTTCCGTTCAGCAGCCTAACAACCTAGAACAGTAGGTTCTTCTCCAGCTGGGAATTGCATTACATCTAGCTTGTTCTGTCTCTCATGGCATCAGTCATCCATTCAACATAGCAGAGATAAATTATCTTTAATTCAGACAAGTTTATGTGGAAGTAGAGTGTTATTAGCAAGCTGCTTTGGTGAACGTATACAATGATAATGAGTTGTGATATTTGTTGTGATATTTGTGATACTGCTTAATTATTATACATTGGGACTGAATTGCTAGCCACCTTGGGCACTTTTAAATCCTGCTTTTCCATAAAAATGTAACAAATAAATAGTTCACAGGCAGAGGGCCTTCTAGTAGTGGTACCTACCCTGTGGAACACTCTCCCATCAGATGTCAAGAAAATAAATAATTACACGACACCTGAAGGCCGCCCTGTATTGGAAAATTTTTTATGCTCTAATGTTTCACTGTGGTTTTGTATTTTTAATATTTTGTTGGAAGCCACCCAGAGTGGCTTGGGCAACCCAGCCTGATAGGTGGGGTACAAATAATAAAGCTGTTGTTCAAGGTACCTTGAATGCCACATAATTAGTAGGCTTTTATTTTTCATATCTAAAAATATGGCATTCTGCTACTACTTCATATTCTGTATGGCAAAAAGCCAAGACAAAACTGCAACTAAACAGTTAATGTACCTCTAATAATATGTACTGTACACATTCATTTAGAGAATGAATGAACAAATGTTAAATAATGTTGCAGTAACAACCGCTATATTGTGGGAATACTACTAGAATCTCTGAATGCTGAAAATCAGTTTGTTCAGAGGAAAGTATCACATGAAAATATCCACAATCCTATCCATGCATATGCACAAATATACTAGTTTTGGAAGTAAGATCAAGATTTTTTGACTCATACTTTCTATTTAACTGCACAGCTGGCAGAAGAACTTTGCTTGACAATTGTGGGTAACCTGATTACACCTGGTGCCAAACTGGGCCTGGCACTTCAGCAGAACGAAGAAAAACAAAAATGGAGTATTAATCCAGATGGGAGGATTTACAGAAAGATGAAACCAAACTTAGTATTAGATATTAAAGGTAAGACCTTCCCGGCTGTAAGTTATAAACAACTCTGAATTGGTATTTAGTGAAAATGAATTTCGGTAAGATAAGTGGAAAGAAAGACATGGCTTCGTGTTGTTTGTATTGAGTGTGCAATCTAAATTCCACGTTTTTCAGCAATAGTCCATTATCTTCGGAAATCCTTATGATCTGGTTAATGCAGAGCAATATTTTTTAAAGGCATGCTTTCCATACTGGGTTGGGATTGGAAGGACACACCTTTTGAGCCCTTTTAGGTAATGTGAATTGGTAGACAGAAATCACACTTTTGCTTGGGCCAGTTACTGTAAGGAGTCAAGAGCACTGTTTGCATTAAACAACTGCTGAAAACCAAACCACCTTGCATCGATTTGTGATGCTTTTCAAAGAATCTATATAGACTTCAGTTTAATAATAAAGTTTTTATTATTAGTTTTAATAACTGGATTCAGATTATTGTCTTTTCTGAACACTTGAGCAGTTTAATCTGTAGATGGCATAGGTATAGTGTCAATTTTTGTAGAGAGTTGAGGATTTACTGTTTTATCATAAGCCATGTAGTAAATCTGCTTTTTCTCTGAAAAACTGCATAGGCTTAATATCAAATTACAAAATCATTCTGGACAGACATATTGCCCCAAATAAGTTCGGCAAGCTTTGTTATTTGCATCAGAGCAGTTTAGTGTTAATACTCGGTTAGTAAAGTTAATATTTACTGAGTTCCAGTCATACTAATGTCAGGATCTTTAGTTTAATAGAAAAACAAGGGGCCAGTGGCAACTCAAAGAGGAAAAGAATAGCATTTGTCAGTATATTAATGCCTATTCCAGTTTGTGAGCTGATACTAAGCTTGTACTTTCTAAGTGTGTGTTATGTTGCCCTCTTGAGGCTGCAGTTAGAACTGACACTGAAAGATAGATGGACTTTTTCTGTAACAAACAAAACTTGATCCACTTGTTCACTACTAGCTACTGCAAAAAACCATCTTGAGTAATTTATAAAATAACCAAAACTGTTCCCATAGTTTCTACCACATGATGTTCCACAGCTCATACTTTTCCAGACAAGTTTCTTGCCAATGGAAATCTACAATACAACATTTGGAGAAAGCAGTATTGTTTTTATTATTGATGTGTAAATTACCGTATTTTTCGCTCCATAGGACGCACTTTTTCCCCTCCAAAAATGAAGGGGAAATGTGTGTGCGTCCTAGGGGGCGAATGCAGGCTTTCGCTGAAGCCTGGAGAGTGAGAGGGGTTGGTGCGCACCGACCCCTCTCGCTCTCCAGACTTCAGGAGAACCCCAGCGCCAGCCCCACAAGGTTGGGGGACAGCGGGGAGGCGGAACGCCGCCATCCCGCTGTCTCCCGATGTGGTTTGGAGGCTGACGGCGGGGAGACACGTGCTTCTCCCCGCTGCCTGCCCCGCAAGCTCCGGGGACAGCTGAGAGGCGGAGCGCGTCTTCCCGCTGTCCCCGGACCTGGTCTGAAGGCAGGCGGTGGGGAGAAGAGCGCTTCTCCCCGCTGCCGGCCCCACAAGCGCTTGGAGGGGAAATAATTTTTTTTTTTCTTTATTTCCCCCCCAAAAAACATGGTGCATCCTATGGGCCGGTGCGTCCTATGGAGTGAAAAATACGGTAAATGCCAAATTTGTTGTCGTTTAGTCATGTCCATGGGGTCACAAAGAGTCGGATGATGTCCTGCAGTCTACTTTGAGAATGCCAATTTACATTTTGTTAGTTAAATAGCATTCCTTTGCGGGTAACAGAGCTAGTCATTTTGAGTAGTAAGCATCCTCTCATAAAAGTCCCCTTGATCAGTTGTGAACATGATATATAATTTTGAGTCCACAGAAGTGAGATGCAAGGATTTCAAAGTAGATACTCAAAAGATATACAAGCATTAATGATTATCAACATAGGTAAATGCCTGTTTAAAATTTAATAACACAAATTATCATATGATATATACACAGTCTAAACTCTAGTATGATCAGCCACGTTTTCAGGGCATGGTCTCACGTTAACGCAATGCAACATTCTAAATAGATGCAACATTATAACACTATAATGGACCTTTTCTGCAGTGGCTCCCCCTTTGCAGAATGCTCTCCTCAGGGAGGCTTGCCCAGCACCTTCATTACAAATCTTTAGGCACCAAGTGAAAATATTCAGTCTTTGGCTGATAGAACAATCTATGGCCTTTTAAATGTGCCTGGGATTTTTTTGGTTGTTATGTTATGTATTTTTTTGTTTTTATTGTGTTTTATGTTGTAAGCTGCCCTGTGAACTTTGGATGAAAGGCAGTATATAAATTTAATAAATAATGGCAATAGGTATGGTTTGGTTGAAAACCATGGGGAATGGCCTGAAAAGCCTGTCTATGCCACCTTGAAGTTCTATCTTGGAAGACAGGTAGGATGTAAATGTAGCAAAAAACAACCACCCTAACATTTCCCCCATAAAACCTTTTTCTGTGGAATAATAGAGCAAGAATGCTTTAAAAAAAACAAAACCAGCAGGATCCACTTAAAAACACCATCAATGGATGCCTTGAACAATAGGGTTTCCCCCCTCTCTGCTGCCCCCTCAAACTGGCTCAGTGGGGTTGGGAAAACCCCCAGAACGGAGAGGAGGGGGGATCATTCCATCTGGCATGTTGAAATGTTTTCACAGATGCAACATCCAGTGGACCCAGTCAAACCAAAGTCATGACTCACCTTCTATGCAACAAGTTAGGACTTTGATCATAGCTATCTCAGACTAAGCTCATAGTTCCTGGTTATTAAAGAAATGGATTTATGTGTAAGCCTCTTACAGTAGGGAATATCTGCTAGATAAGTAAACGCATAGCATTATACTTCATAGATTGGGCACATCTTAGACTGAGGATTAGAATTTCTGATAACCAGTAAATCATGTATACTTGCAGGTTGCAAGATAAATTTGCATGGCAGCTAGGGTGCAGGGAAGCAAATGTTGTCTTAGGAGGAGACTGCACAGAAACAAGAATGCCATCCTGCATGAAGACAACAAGTAGAGGAATTGGGGGGATTCAGTGATGCATCAAAGATTTGTTTTCGCTCACAAATGCTATACTGAAACTATTGTTTAATTTTAGGTGGGAAGCACTATGATCAAAACCACCTTGTTCTCAGTTCAGCCAGCGAAGACAGGCCAACACAGTGCTGGGAACCGCTGGTCGTATAAATGGCACAGGCTAAGAATCAGTTCCATCAACTTTATGAAGACTGGCAGAAAACAGGACATTGGAGCAGTCTTCACAGTAATTTTTAAGAACAATGAACAGAATTTGAGTGAGTGAGTGAATGCTGTTTGTACCCTTGGATTAAGACCGAGAGACCTACCCCCTTTCCTATTTGTTATTCAAAGGTTAAAACATATTGCAAGCAGTTATTATACATCATTGATAAGTTACTCATTCAGAATACATTTTAATCTGGTATTTTAAATTATTTACAAAGACTTGTTTTATTCTCCTTGGCTTCATGCTGAAACAGAATTTACATTTTTGCACTGGAATTTTTTATACTGAAAATTTGCCTGCAGCTATTCTGTTTGGACCAAATATAATGAACCGTTTACTCATAAAATGAACCAAAGACAAATGCATATTCCACAAACATTTGCTGCCAGATAGAATAGGTTGCCAAATAAGCTGCTCAGTTCCTTAAAAATCTGCATGTCTGCCTTACTTTATACAACGTGGGACTCATCCAGACTTCTGCTTGTCTCACCACTTTCCCATAGCCAATAATTTACCACTGAATTGGAGTAAATGTCACTCATATTTTCTGATTCAGTGCTAAAGTGTGGGTTTTCCCAGGGAGGGCAGTGGGGCAAACAGAAAACCCATCAAAGTATGGGACAAGCAGAAGTGTGAATGAGCCCTTAGTAACTCTTTGTTAAAGGTCAAAATGTACCACTTTTGAAATGCAAGAGGAAATACTATTCCATAAAAACTGGCTTTGCTAGCATAGTAATTCTCTCTTTTCAAGCAGCTGCACCAACAACAACTGTTTGCTTCCCAACTTCTGTGCCCTAAAATTTTTTGGATGAAAATTGTTGCCTAAATTTTCATGTTAGTTTTATACTACTGATAATGTATTCAGAGTTATTTCAGTGTTAAGCTCTTTACTTCTGTACCCTGCTTTACAACCCATCCTGTTTGTTTCCCATCTTAGCATGTAGTGGGCAGACACTGCTGCATTTGAAAACCCACAGCAATAGCTTGTGTGATTAAGTACAAATTTTATCTGAATTCCACAATAATCCAAATTGTTCCCTGAAAAACAGTCTAGAGGAGTTGCAGCCATTCTATAAAATAGTCCCAGCAAAATGTCTACCTCTATGCTAAGGTGGGAACATTTTGAATTCCTTGAGTATTCAACTACAGGAAAACTCACATGTTAGAGGCAGTCATGGAGAAGCTTGCATTCTCATGACAAATATAGTAGATGCTTGGTACCTAGGCATCTCTAGCAAACCAAAGCAATTTTCCAAGAGAAAACAGAAATAGGTTTTATATATAGAAACTTAAGATAGCTCTTAAAGTACTACTCTTTCCTAGTGTGAAGATTATTCTGTTATTTCTATTACTACTCTTTCTTAGTGTGAAGATTATTCTGTTATTTCTATTACTTTGATCTTGAATGTTCTGATGCAAACCACTTAATACTATTGCTACTTGCACACCTGGGATGCTCTGTCAAGTGTCCTGAAAAGCTGTTAGGATTTTCCAATTCTGCACTGACTTGGTTAGAGAACACTATTTTGTTAATTTGTTTATTAGGAAATTAGCACACTTCCACTTCAATCTGCTGTACAAATTATTGCTTTTGGTTAAAATATTTCTAGTGTTCTTGATAAGAAGCTGCTGCTTATTTCTTTGAAACTTGGTTTTAAGGTGTTACTTAAAAATAAACATTTTTCTGTGCCCCAAACTATTGTATAAACATATTTTACAAATAAATATTATTCTGATGAATTCTATTGTGTATGTTTACAAATAGCTCCAAGTTCTGGCAAAAGGTGCAGGCAGAATAGATGAAGAGCAGGAATAATAGACTGCTGATAAAAGTAGCATATTACAGATAGCATATGAGTCTGTGTGTAGCACAAAATGGAGCATAGAGGGATAATTATGGATGCAGGATTAGCAAAAGTCTTTCAGCTATCATGAAGCAGTCGGTATTAGCTTCATGAGATATGGCTATAAAAACTGAAAAGACTTGCCTCCAGTGTGGGGGGAAAGAGGATAGACCTATTACACTTTTCTCATAGTGATTCTGCACATACACAAGTGATTGACAGTTCATACACTGTTGATGCCAAGGGTATCTACAGAAGCAAAGCATTAATGTGAATCCTTATCCAAAACAAAAAGCTTTTTAAATATCCCTTTCCATGCACCTTAAGGGTTTTCCAGCCTGTCTTCAATAAGTTTTATGAAAACGTTACATTTTTGCTTCCCAAAGACTGTGCATTTAATGACCATGTTTCATGGTGTCATAACAAAAAATCATTTCAAAATAAGAATTCTATTGCTGCTGCAGTAACAGTGCATTAACCTCTAGATATTAGTAGCTTACCAAAGTCCCATGTAAGAAAACTCACATAGGAACTAAAGAAATTTCACAGAAATCAGAATACCTAGACAGAAACTATTTATTTATCTGTTACATTAATCACCGTTTTTCCACGTGCATGCCCTTCTTCCATCTTCTGGAAGGCCTTGGGAACATCAGAAAAGGAGAAAACTTGATCAATAACTGGATGTATCTGCAGGGGGATGGAAATACATTGTTATTCTAATGGTTTGTATACAGCACAAACCCACAACAAAAATATGAGCATATAGCATTAAAAGATAGTAGCAAACATTTTCAGTTTGCTTGAAACTAGCCTGCTTCCCCTACAGATTGTGCACCACTGTAGCTATGCCTCTCAAGCGGACTAAATATTATACCTCTGCAGAAATAAAGTATTTCTCAAGAAAGAGAATGCAGGTTTTCCTTTCAATATTGTACCCTTATTGGTACAAAAGCAATCAATTATAGGGGAAGATCATGAAGATCTAGAAAAGGGCAAAACACATAATCAGGTGTATCATTTTTAACTAAATGAAAAACAAAAGCTGCAGATATTTTTAGTGATGCCCCACACACTTCAAGCAGTTATTTATCTGGAGTAGATGAAGCCAAACACTTTGTAAAACACATGCACAATATAAACAGCCCTTTGATTCCAGGTTTATCTGCTCTTTCTTCCAATATTTTGGAAGAAGAAAATGGGAGGGGAGCAAGAAGGAAGGACCCAACATTTAGAACAGTAATCCCCCCCCCATAAGTGTATTATCTCTGTTTGGTTAAAAAGCGCATCCTGGCACCATCTAATTACACACATAACTACAAGGCTTTAAAAAACAACAGAAAACCTTTGTGTCAGCACCCCAGTACTTCATTTCTCTCCTACAGGTGGACCATATGACCTTTATACAGAGTCATACCACTGGTCTATCTAGCTCAGTATTGTCCACAGTGGCTAGCATCAGCTCTCCTGGAATTCAGAAACAAGTTTCCCCAGCCCTACCTAGAGATGCTGGGAAATGAGTCTGGATTCTTCTGCAGACACAGCAGATGCTCCACAACGAGCTACAACCCTTCCCTTCTATAGGTGGACTTTTAATAAAGTATTTTTTTTAAGTGCCAATGCTTAAGAGTATATTTTGGGGGGGAGCGATTCAAATAAATGTCCTAATGAACTGCACCACCACCACCGGAAGGCAATAAAATGTGCACTGATCACAACTGACCCTGGCACCCACAGATTCAGTGGCAGAGTGGATGAGCCCAACAGGCGCATGGGCTAGTCAGGATTCTCCCTCATGTAGAGAAGCTCTAAACATGTAAGCTGGTGCACATAGAGGGCTCCATCACACTCTTTACCAAATGGGTGGCTGCCATGTATACTCAGGATTAGCAATACAAAACCCACTGCAAGTCTTCAGTCTCCCAGCTGCCACTGCCTTAATGCAGTCTACAAACAAATCAAATCTGCAAGTGATCTTCACAATTGAAGCTAATGAGTTCTTCCATTAAAACAAGCCTCGCAGCTCAGAAAAAAGTGAAATAGGATAATGAGGAACATACAGTAATTCCACACACAATTGCTCAAATCAGTAGAACATGAGACTCTCAATCTCAGGGTTGTGGGTTAATGTCCCACTTCGGGCAAAAGATTTCTGCATTGCAGGGGATTGGGCTTGATGGCCCCATGGTCTCTTCCAACTCTGCAGGTCTATGAATGAATATCTATAACACACACCATTTTGGAAAAACAGCTTGTGGTTCACAGGACTAATCTCTAGGGGGCACAATCTTACTATTCCATGAAGTCTACAGCACTCTTTAAAAACAAGGCAAGAGAAGTAGTGTAGTTGGAAAGACCCTTGAATTTAAACTAAGATCATTTTTGAAGGCTGCTGCAAAAGGCTGAAAACTCATACACTAAATTGTTGCAGACATCTGGTCTGACGGGCTTGTTGACCCTCAGCAATGCAAAAAAGCGACATGAACACTACAACTGATGATCACAGCAATCTGGCGCATTAAACACTTTATCTGGCCAGCTGATCCCGACCCATTGTTTCAATAAACCTGAAAAGGGCTGACCATGTACCCAGCACAATATGTCATTCAGTGTTTACTGCAATCAACCTGACTAAGACAAATATTTCTTCCTGTGCACAGGCGGGCAAGTCAGACAAATGCATTCAGCAAGTGATGACGTGATAGTAAGTGGAGATTAACTAGGCAATGAAAACACTATCTGTTTACAACTACGCATCAGCCCCCTGGCCACAGAACACTTGTTTGTTCAAAGGAGAGAGATTAAAATCATGAAGTCTGGGGAGGGAAGGGATTACATACACCAATACAGAACTGCCAGCCTGAAAAAAAGAAGTGAAATTATTGAGCCTGAGTTCCAGTTACACGTATCTTTCGGTTGTCCATTCATGATAACAGTGACCTGCGAAGTATTCTCCCATGTACTAACAGTGCACTCGATCTGCAGAGTGTGAATCTTTACACAGCTAACATGGCACCATTCGTGCACAAGAGAGAGGGAAATGGCAGGCTTTGCAGGATCCCAAAGCTTTGCAGAAGGCCAAAAGACAAATCTGAATACAAAACATGAGGGGAAGAGGTGTGGGTAGGAAAGAAATCCAAACAAGAAATCCAAATAGTGAGGACTGTCCATACTCGGTGGGCATGGAATGGTGACTGGCTGTTGGAGAGGGGGAATGGATTGGAGTCTCCTCAGAAGGGGCATAGCTGGCTGGCCAGCTCCCTGAAATTTAACTCAACTAGCTAGGACTACAACACCACCAAGGGAAAGAGCCAAAGGAGTCATTCCATTAGCAGAAGATGGCTTGGATCCAATGGAGGATTCAGAAAATGGAAGTGGGGAAAGGCAGTTCTCAAGTCTTGGAAGTAACCCCACAAAATAAACTAAGCTGCAAGCAAAACTAAACCAAGAGCTAGCTAGGATGTTTCTGCAGAGGAAGAGGCTTCCCTCTTCAATACCTATGTTGGGTAAAGAACAGTGAGAGAGCCCTCTTCCCCTTCTTTGCTAGAAAAGTGTTGCAGTTTCATAGATTTGCAACGTAAATCAGAAACCGAATAAGGCCCTTAATCCAAACCAGTGGGGCTAAGGGGTGCATGTAGGGTTAGAGAGAGCGCTTGTCTATGGCCAACTACTGAGTTCATGCCTGAGGGTATATTTCAACCATAGACTTCGCAGGTGACACCCCTAGCTATTCAGTAAGGTAAGATGCAGTAGAGATCTACCCCCAGATTTCACACGATGACAAGAGGCATAAAAGCAAGATGACTCACAGTTGGCAACGTGAAGGCCCAAGTGTCCTCAGAACAGAACAAGGCTACATATTCATTGATTTTATTATTATTATTAGCATGGGAGCCTGCCCAGACTACTGACTTTAAATTAACGCTTGTCAAAGGAGGCAACCCCATCCAAGTGTGGTAGGAAAGGGGGCGGAAATGCACAAAGGCTCTGCAGCAAGCAAGGTGGGCGTTTTCAAAGCTCTCTTGCACTTGCGAAGGCAGGCCCCGAGGCCTGCTGAAAGAAAGATGTAGCTCAACATTGGCAAGTATGCTGTGAGAAGCTGGCAGGAGGTCCAACTCAATAACGCAATGGATCAGGTGACACAAGCATGGCCCAGAAAATCTTGATGAAGTTGGATACAAGCAGTGGCATTCAATGCTAGTCCTACTCAGAAGAAGATAATGGCCAGAACTAACATAGGTTCATTAATTTCAAGGCAACTGCTCCAAGCAGGACTTAGCTGAATGCAACTCAGTGGCATATAGTTTATCCTGGTGTTTAAAAAATAGGCCTATATTCCTACCCATCCAGGCAAATACCTCATTCACAGGTTAAATCACTACTTTCTGAAGTCAATGAGCAACCCAAGAAGCAGAAGTCTATTCTTTCTAATACCCCACCACCACCACTCCCAGTATTTTTTCCATGGCATGGAAAGGCATTCAAACTGGCATCTTGCCCCTCCCAATGGGAAAGGCCTACTTTCCAGGGAAGCAGGAAGGCAGTGGAGATACTTTCCAGCTCTTCACCATTTGCTTCATTAGCTGCATTTGACCAGATTTAGATCAATGGTGAGTCACATGCAGTCCTCAGCCTAATTTTATGTGAGTAACAAGAAGGGAGAAAGGGGCTGGCAGAGGGAGAGATAAAAGGGGGTGCTCCAGCCCCACCCACTGCCAGTGTGCAAAAGGATACCGTTATAAAAAGGCTCCCCACTTTCGCCTTAGAGATGAACAAAGTGTGAGAGCAGACCTCTCAGATGTATCTCATTTTTCTGCCTTTACTACTCCAGAAGAATCTTGCTTTTTATGCAGGACATCCCTTCCTGCCTCACTTTATCTACTTCATAATTATTACTCCTCTGGGATGCAAAATGCAATGTCTGCCCCTTTCCCAGATCCCTAAAGTCAGCACCAAATTCTCACTGAGCTGTTGTTGGGACAAGCTGACTACGGCAGAAAACATACTAAGCGTACATCTGTTTCCACCACTAAATAAAACCACAGCTTATGAAAGTGTGCATTCATAAGAATACACAACAAGAGATGCCCCAATTCCAGAAAGAAATCATTATTCACAATGCAACATTTGGAAACATTCTCTGAACTTCTGTGAGAAGGTAATGGACAGAACCCCCGTTTTAATCAGTCTTGTTCTAGATCCCTTACATGCTTTAATAATCTGCCAATTTAGCTCCACTGACTTTACTGGGCGGGTTTTTAAACAGAATGTGAAACCCAGAAGTAATGCTTAGCACAAGCCTTTGCAAGCAATTGCCAGTAAGCTTGTAAGTTAGAATCTGGAAAATGCTTCGCTTATCTCATTCTTCGCCCTGCCCTATTATTACAGATTCCTGTAAGTACAGCTTTACCAATGTATACAGACAAAACCAGAACAATGGAATAAATGTATGTACATCAAAAATATCGGCTCAGCATTGTTTACAGGGATCTACAGGAAGCTAAAGCAAATGAGGAAAGCATAAAAGCCCTGAGAAGGAAAACCTTGGCATTAAGGATTTCTCTCTGAACAGAGAGAATGAGAGGGTAAGCAAACATTTCTCCTTCTTTGTAAACCGTATGACAAAAGAAGCCCCAAGCCATCCACAAACACACAATGGGCATTTTCAATAGCATTAGCCTTCACCTGCTCAGAGACTTATGCAGATGACTTAGTGCTATGCCCTTCCTCTCCTCCATACGAAGAGTTCTTCCCAAGCATGAAGCAAGGGGCGACTCGAGAGGAATCGGGCATCCCCAATACATCATGTGGCTACGTAGCAGTGCTTGTCAGTTCTGTCTAGGCCAAAGGCGTCTTTGCTATCACCACCTGAAAGAGGCCACTGAACCTTGCTATTATGAGAAGCATCCCTGCGTCAGCTTGTTCTTATTTGCTGCAGTAGAGAAGGCTGGAATGTGAAAGAGCAAGTGATATGAACAGAGCAAAAAGGTCACATTTACTCCATGTATGCAGCAAACAAAACTGAGTCAATATGAATAATACTCTAAGCTGGGGTAGCCCAGTAGCTAAGAAACTGAGCTTAAGAAGTCCCTGGTTCAAATTTTGGAACAATTAGGCCAGCCACTATCTCTCAGCCTCCCTTCCAAAATACAAGGGACAATGATGCCAGATTACCTTACAGCAGCCTTCCACAACCTGCAGTCGCTAATGGGATCTGCAGTCAAATAACACTGGAGTTTTGCAGTGTTCAGGTGCACCAGCCAGTTGCCTAGACAGTTAAGGCTACAGCATGTTATGTGCTGCATGTATTGTAAGCATCTATCTTCACAGATTTAAATGATTATGCTCCAGCAGACTGGAAGGCAGTCCTAACCTCCAGGCACACTTCTTTTTTTGTAAGCTGATACGCTATATAGATAAACAACAACAACACAGAAGCCCCTATTAGGACTCTCAACATGGCAGCTCCACAGCCAAATCATTGAACTTGCTAAAGTTTTCCTCCTTAGTTACAAAAGAAGCATTTGAACCCAAACGGCACATGGTTTATAGCAGATAATAGGAAGTAAAACTAGCAATTCAGACATACCTTTCCTGCATCAACGAGATCAGCTATTTCGTCCAGATAAGGGCCACTTGGTGCAAAAAATGCCCACCGGTAATGAACCCCTTTACAAAGATGCTGTAACAGACAGCAAGCACAGGTTTAGAGCATGACTGACATTAAAGAGCAGGTGAAAAAACAGCACACTGGAAAGCAATTGCTCACATACAGCAAATGGGTAGGAAGCTAAAGCATTTGATTTAGTTAACAGACCTTGAAGGTTTTTGAACCGAACGTCATTCCAGTCCGTAACATGCCATCCGCTACACCAAGCCTGTCCATGTTGACCAAGAAGGGTGTTATCAAGGAGACATAGGTGGCTCCTGACCATTTTTTGAGGAAATCAGGAGCCCATTTTTCAGTGGATCCACCAACATTATCTAAGATAAAATCAAACCTAGGGAGATAAAACAGGAAGAAAATGAATTGGAACATTTTCCTTTCTCTCCCAAAGAACACACCATGTCCCGGCCATGATGGTATCAATCAATTACATAACAACTTGAGGAAAGATATCTAAGCATGTTTACTCAGAAAGAAGTCCAAAAGGTTTCATGTGCAAATGCTTTACATTACAAACACATGTCTTTATATGTAAGTCATTAATAGTCTGGGCAGGACAATTCGAGCCCCCAGTGTTAGGATGTGGTGGGTTCCCTGTATGTCTCCACCTGCAGGGAGGCTCTCCCACTGTAAGATCCTGCTGTGCTCACAGTGTGGATTTCTGACAGGCTCCTGCTGGTGATCTTCCTGCTGGTAGAAAACCCCCAAACAGGGTGGAATAGGAGAGGGCAGATCTATGTGTTTGCGGGAGGGGAATTATTGGTTTGTTTTGGTTCTTTTTTTCATTAAGTACTTTGTGTTCTTACGTTGTATTTTTATGTGGTGAACCGCCCTGTGATCTTCGGATGAAGGGCAATATACAAATTTAATTAATGATGATGATGATGATGATGATGATAATAATGTTGGCCACGGATCCACTGGATCTTAAGTGAGTCCAGCAGTCAGAGAGGGGCCAGATCCTGACCCGGCAAAGCAAATACCACCTTCTGTCCTGGCTGCTGTGAGCAGCAAGGCTTCAGATACAGTGATGGCTCCACCTCTGAATTCGACCCAGTTGCTCCCTGTAAGGATTGCTCACTAAGTTACCAGCGCAGAAGGCTCAGGTGCAGGGGACCTGCTCAAACCCACCCAAAAATTGAACAGCCAACTTGGGGTTGTGCAAATTCACCATGCACACCCATGGTTTAGCCCATACATACAGCGGTAATGTTTTCAGCTGTTCTTCCACACTTCCAGATTTGTAGTCGATCACATCATCTGCTCCGAGACGTTTCACGAGTTCACTGGCATCTTGGGAACAAACTGCTGTCACATGAGCACCCCAGGCTTTCATTAGCTGAATGAGAAGACACAGTACAAAAAGAACACAGCAGCTGACTAGACTTGTTTTCAGCAGATTGCACACAACTACCGCCCTTCTCTAACTCAAATTTGTATTTCTTCTCAACAGGGCCAGACTTACGGCACCTTAAGCAAAGGACAAAATTCCCCCACCCCTTATATTTATTTTCACAGTAATTCATTTTGGTACAGCTGGGTTTGTATGGATCTTCTCAGTAGGTACCTGTATAAATTATAAGATGATTAGTATTATTAGTGTTATTAATCATAATAGAATCATAGAATTGTAAAGTTGGGAGGAGATCCCAAGGGTCATCTAGTCCAACGCCTATTAAATTATTATTATTATTGTTATTATTATCATCACCATCATCATCATTTACATTGCCCCCCCCCCCACTCGGCACCCTGTGGAGGAAAACTGCCACACATCCTCTAAATCAATGGCAAGCTGTTCTGTGCAAGAAAGGAGGAACTTTCTTGGCAGTAAGATCTATTTGAGAGTGGAGCAGACTCCCTCAGGAGGTGTTAAACTCTCCTTGGAGGTTTTTAAGCACAGGTTGAATGGCTATCTGACTTGGATACTTTAGCTGAGATTTCTGCACTGCAGGGGGTGGGACTAGATGACCCTTGGGGTCACTTCCAACTCTACAATTCTAGGAAAAAGACACCCAACCAGCCACTGCCGGGGCTATCTTGTGTCCTCTGCCTGCCCCTCGCCCCTGAATCCGGTTACAGTGGTACCTCGGATTACAAACACCTCGGGCTGCAAACACTTTGGGTACTATCCTGGGAGTAGTACCTCGGGTTAAGAACTTTACCTCAGGATGAGAACAGAAATCGCGTGGCAGCAGCGGGAGGCCCCATTAGCTAAACTGGTACCTCAGGTTAAGAACAGTTTCAGGTTAAGAGCGGACCTCTGGAACGAATTAAGTTCTTCACCAGAGGTACCACTGTACTTCCATCTGGTAGTAAGATGGCCAAACCTAAGAGTCAGGAGCTGTCAGATTCTGTTCTGAGGGAGCTGGGTCCATAACCGCATGATGCATTTCAAGTGAGAAGGCTCACCTGGTTTCACCTGTGGCATTTTTACATTAAGAACAAAGAAAGAGCTTTCTTGGATCAGACCACCAAATCCATCTAAGTTTAAATGTTTCCGACAAAAGACCGCAAAGCAGGTTGCAACAGTAACTGCCCTCCCCAGTTTGTTCTTTAGCAACTAGGACCCAACAAATGTGTCCCACTTGCACAATGGAACTCCCTGAGCACCCCCCAAATCTGCTCTGGAGGGTTAAAGGTAAAGGTACCCCTGCCCGTACGGGCCAGTCTTGCCAGACTCTAGGGTTGTGGCCCATCTCACTCAAAGAGGCCGGGGGCCAGCGCTGTCCGGAGACACTTCCAGGTCACGTGGCCAGCGTGACATCGCTGCTCTGGCGAGCCAGAGCCGCACACGGAAACGCTGTTTACCTTCCCGCTAGTAAGCGGTCCCTATTTATCTACTTGCACCCAAGAGTGCTTTCGAACTGCTAGGTTGGCAGGTGCTGGGACCGAACAGCGGGAGCGCACCCCGCCACGGGGATTCGAACCGTCGACCTTAGGATCGGCAAGCCCTAGGCGCTGAGGCTTTAACCCACAGAGCCACCCACGTCCGCTCTGGAGGGTTACTGTCCCCCAAACCCTCATTTTTCCTACCCAAATAAAAAGCTCAGTTTGACTTTCAGAATTTAGTTTCGTTTCAATATACAGACAGATGGTACTCATATTTTATACCTGGATACTTTTAAATCACATTTTTAAAAATGTCAGCTCTGGAAGGAGATTCTATTTGATATTTTAATTAGATGTAATTCAATATTGCATAAAAGACTGCTTTTCTGTGATTTCCAAAGAGTGGAATGGGGCCCCTCCAAGACAACACGGAGTAGATCAGCAAAGAGCAAAATCTACCACTGGATTTTCAAGGGATCTTTAGGAACTAGAAAGGACCAATATATACAACAGATTTGAAGCTGAATTCAAAACCTTGGTGGTTTGGAACAGGGCTGCCTGTCCCCATATGTGCATGTGATACAGTAAAGTTTTCATCAGAGGTCCTTATCTGGCTTCCTCAACCATCCAAGAGATGGCAGGTAGCCTTCTTAGTGGAAGCACTCTAACTGTACCCTGGTGTCATCATGGCATTTCCACTTTCTAGGACCTTTTAACTAGGTATGATCTGTTTTATCCTGGGTGTGCGCCAGTCACAAAATTAAGTTCAGATCCCAATTTGGTGCTTCATGAAACCGTCAGCCTTGCCAAGTCCAGCTGAGACAGAGCAAGTGTTTTGTTTCCCCTTCCATTCACTCTTGGGAAATTAAACATGATGATATTTTTCCCCCATTTTGAGAGAAACGGATGGGTCTTTTAGGCATAGTATCCAACAAGAGTACATTGAGCCTGCAAATAGGTCCTGGGAGATTTCTTCTCTCGGTACCTTTAACATTTGATTTCTTTCTTAATAATGAAAAACCTTTTTTACACATGCAAGTGATGGACCAGGAGCAAAAATGGGTGCAGCAACAAATGCTAATTTACTCACAAATCCATCTCTAAGCAAAAAGCATTGTCACAGTTCAAAAACACATTCTAGATAGGTAAAAGGCACTCAACTAATCAGTACTGTTATCTCACCATTCCAAGATTGGGGGGGGGGGGATGATGTTCTTAGTCACTCATTGCAGAGGATTTGAGTCTAAGCTTTCCCAAAATATCAGCCAAGGTAGTTAGTTGTAACATATTTACCTGTATCGCAAAGGTACCTACTCCACCTGCTGCACCAAAGATCAATACTCTGTGAAGCAAAAAGAATTCCAGGTAATGAGGCATTTCTATACCCCAGTAATTCAAAGTTGTGTAATTCAAATTGTGAAAATTTATTTCTAAATAGTTCTGTCTGTATAGGGCAAAGCCAAAGGAAAAGAAAGGTAAACTGGAGGGCGATAGATAATAAATAGCCCCTAAACTAGTTTTTAAAAAATCATACTAAAGCCAAGGAGAAACTTTTCATTTAACTATGACATTTTCTTGTGTATGACATAATGGGATTTCCCCCTTCCCTCTTGGTCCCAAGGCTCTTTAGAACCCCTAAACTTCTGAGACCACCTGAAGACACCTTACTTTCAGGTGTGTTCTCTTATCATAAGATCTACACCAGTTCTGCTGTCACTCTCCTCTAAACTCACTAGTGATGTTACTAACCCCAGACCTTCCCCCAAAGTGCCTACTGGCTCCTTGCCTCTTCCCACTCTGGGCAAAACCCCAGCCCAAGAGCTCCGTCACCCAAACCACAACGTGTTAAGTCCAACACACTTCAACATGCACGATAATCAAGGAACTGCTTGCAGTAGTTTATAAAATGGAGAAACCTATCTCACTCATTAAGTGACTGTGGCCCTCACACTGTTGTTAGACAACACATAAGCCCTGCCCATTGGTCCTGAGGGCTGGGGCTGTTGAAGCTGGGAGCCCAACAGCATTTGAAGAGCCACTGGCTTCCCACCTTTGCTCTACATGAAACTCCTGCTTACAGAACAACTGGTAACTTACCTCTTATTGCTGCAATTATCCTGATTTAGCCCCCCAGCGAGGCGAATGGCAGACCATGCTGTTAGACCAGCATAAGGTAAGGAAGCTGCTTGAGTGTGGCTGAGACATCTGGGCTTTCTAGAGATCTGCAGAAAGGGAGGAAAACAAACAAGTATCCACGAACCGGAAAGATTTTGCTTTTTAACATTGTAAAAAAGAAAGGATTGCCAAGAATCTGCAGCCCAGATGATGATGATTATTAATTCAATACAAATTTCAGATGCTGAGGGACAGTTTCGGGTTGCTCCAAACACATAATTTGCTCCTACATAAACATATAAAAATGTAAGAAAAGGAAAAGGAAATATAAGTTAAAGAACAAACAAAACAGAACTGTACACATGTGTCTATTTTGCCAAATGCACATGGCTGGTAGCTGAAATGCTGGGAAAAACAGGCAATCACACATTTTTCACACACAGTACCATGCATCCTTTTCCCCTTACAGATGTGTATACACGTGAGAAACATGCCATATCTGAAGTGTTGCTTCTGCATATGGATACTCAAAATTCATAAAACTGGAATACTATTCAGACAGGGTAGCTCCAGCCTTTTGAATAAGAGGTCACCTGGTTGACTGTAGCAAGTAAGCATTACCCACACACAATGGGTCCTTTCTGTCTTCACATTGCAGCAACACACTGCACTATATATTCAGAAATCGGACCCTGAAAACTCATTGCTGCCATACAGCAGCTGCAAGTTCAAGCTCACTGTCCTCCCACCCACTGGCAAAGGGTTGAGATTATGGTTCAGTGCTTTGTTTTGCAAGCAGGGAGAATAAAGCACTGTGCAATTGCAGCCATCACTCATCTGCCTTCCTCCCTGTCACCTTACCTCCCGTTCAGTGTTAAATTTAGGGAAGAGACAGAGATCTGCTACAGCATAGTTCAGATCACAGTGGAAATTTCTGACTCTTCCTTTAACAGTAAAAAAATATTCTAAGACAAAATGCAAAAACAACCCCACCCGTTTTAGAAGCTGCACAGAAACATTTCATCTCAAATTAAATGCTTTGCTTCATTACCTCATTTCCATTTGCCAGAACAAACTCTGACAAAGTGCCTTGTTTCCAGGGAGGAACTGCTGCCCATACCTGGGGAAAAATGAAGTCCAAAACTCAAACATAGTCCAAAGCTTTTCATTGTTTAGCAGAATTTCTAATCCTTAAAAATATTATGAATCAAATTAAGAACATAATAAGAGCCTGCTGGATCAGGAAAATTGCCCATCTAGTCCAGCTTCCTGTTCTCACAGTGGCCAACCAGATGTCTATGGGAAACCTGAAAGAAGGCCAGAGTACAATCACAACTGTAATCCCAAGCAACATGTATTCAGAGGCATACTACCTTGCAGGGCATGTTGGGAGAATAAAAGGCTAAGGACTAAACCATACACAAATCCGGAGTGAAGTCCCTAAAACGGTTGGATGGCCTCTTTCCAGTAACTCCTGCAGCCAAGCTGGTGCCAAACATATTGCTCCATACACACTGCCCAGGCTTCCGCCCTAGAGAGGTCACTTTGGTGCTGCTAACACAGGAGGCAGCGGTTACAAGTTACAAGCCACCACCGCAGATGCTGTGATTCTCCAGAGGTTTGACTTTACCCCCCAGAGGCGAACTCCATCGTCTACTGAGACAAATGGATGCCAGCAAAACAGTGGAATTGCAACATAACTTCCAACATGGTATTACTCAAGTTGGCACCTCTGTATGCAGCTTATGTACAGGATTATCCAACTTTTCCCTTACTGGAACTCCTAACACCTTAGAACTGCAGAAGCAGCAAAACAAGGAGTCAAAGAAAGATGCACCATTTGTAACTTCTGGTTTGGCAGTGCACAACTGAAGCAGAAAATGCACACTGAGGTAATGTTTCTACTGAGACGGAGGATTTATAAATCCACTTAGAGTAACTCCCATTCCTTCCTTGCTCATCCTTACCTCATCTCCAGGTCTGAAATATTTCACGTCTAGTCCACACTCCATCACAACTCCAGAAACATCCCGACCAAGTGTGAGAGGGAATTCACTGCCTGTGCTTGTGATGTGCAACGGATCCCGCTTCATCCTTATAGCAGCAGCTCCATAACCACCTGCCAAGCAAACAGAGAACAGTTGTTGCTGGTTTACACACAGTTCAATTTCCTATGCTCAAAGAGGCCTTCTCTGCAATAAATAGCAGTGTTGGGCTAGGACTTAGGAGACCAGAGTTCAAATGCCCACTCGGTCAGGAAGCTCAATGGATGACATTGGGCCGGTTGCTATCTCTCGGCCTAACCTACCTCACAGGGTTGTTGTGAGGAAAAGGTGGAGGGGGAGAACAGTGCGCACCACCTTAAGCTCCTTGGAGGAAATGTAGGGTTTGAACACCCCATTTTGCAGCCTTCCTGCTGGCTACTCACTACTGGCCCTCCTGCCTTCCCGCTGGGAGGCCAGTTCAGCCAGGTGAGCTTGATACAGGGACTCCTTAACCTAATCCAACCCTCCCCATTCAGCCCAGCATACAGGGGAGAGAAGTGTTGGATTGCTACGTCGGTCTTCATTTTCGTTGCAGCAGAGTAACAAATTGAAACATGATTGAATACAAAGCATTTTATCCAATGGTAGTCAAACTCACAGAAGACCCATTGACATTAATGTGCAGGACTAATCTATCCCCCATAATTTCAATGGGTCTGCTCTGAGTAAAGCTGAGGTGGATACAGCCCAGAGTAAGACACATCTAAGCCCACTGATTTTAGTGGATTTAGGCACTATTAATTCTGCATATGGTAGAAACATTTGTAGGCCTAAAAGAAATCATGCCTCAATATATGCGTTAATCTTTATGGTGCCATTTTAATTAGATTTATTTGGTTGGTTTTTGTTTTGTTTTTTGGCCTGTTTTTTCTACAAGTCATACCCAACCAGAATAGGGCCAATGAAATCAAACTGCATAATGCTAAAAAGGCTATTAGGAGCACTGAATATGAAATGCAGTATTTCACACAACTAATTAAGACTTTACAAAGACCATATAATATTTAACATCACACTCATGAAACACCAAGGTATGAAAATGTAAGTAATTATAAATAATATTCATACAGCTCATTTCATGAGTTCAAATCAGTTTACAATTTAAACCAAATCATTAATCCTTACTACCAACCTACGGAGTAGGTAAATATTAATGGCATTGACATGCAATGTATATAGGCACTTACTTCGCATGTTAACATCTATGGGATTTAAGCTTGCAGCATGGACTTTAATAATCACTTCATTAGGGAAGTTGATTAAAGGGAACATCATGTTATTTGTGAATCGCAGCACATCATTCTTTCCGTAACGGTCAATCACCCAGGATGGCATCGTCGTACATCTTTGGCAGGAGACGTGGAAGTTTCTACACGGAAGCTGCTGGATTAAACTTTTTCCCATCCCAAGGCAGGTAACACCCAAGCCAGGGCAGTGCAACAAGCTACTGAACACTTTCCTACTAAACGTGTGTACTTTTAGCAACATGACTGCAAAAACAAAATGAATATACTGTATATGGCTTTAATGCTGTGCTCTTTAATGGATATGCCTCGAACACACACTTTCCTACAAAGCAGGCCAGTCAATTCTGATCTGAAATGCACATTTATAAACTTTGTATTTTCTTTTTTTAAAAAAAGACAATTTTGATGTTTCTCTTTTCTTCCCAAAAAGAAAAGACAGGGAGAGACAGAGAGAGTGGAAAAACCTCACTTTTCCTGTTACATCTTCATTCCTCACTGGGTTTCGCAAGAATCTGAGGTATACAGGAAGTAAAACACAGCAGGGTTTTTCCGTTAGTAAATATCAATTATGCGCCAGCCCCTAGTGAGACTATCAAGTCCTGAGGCTGGCGACCCCTTCCCCCTAGATATAAGCAGTCCTTAATGTCCTAACTTCCAAAAGTTCTCTCCCTCCCACCGGCCTCTCTCGCCTTTCCTCCAGGAAGACCTGGTCGCGTGAGCAAAACAAGGCAGCCCTGCCTGCTCAGCGTCTCCTTCAGGCGGGCGCCCTGTGTTCCCGGTCACCCAATTGACACAGCTTCCCGCGCCCTGACCGCCCCCCAACCAATAGGAACACAATATCATTTCAACCCAGAAAGTCTGAGCCAATCAGAGGCGCCGATGTTAGAACGCGTTATTCAAGATGGCAGCGCCCATGAACTCGTTCGCAAACCACCGGTAACAGGGACTACTAATACGGGTGAAGTTTCGCGAGGTCACTAGATTATTTTTATTCCACATCGATAGAGAAAATGCTGCGAGCTTCGCTCCGAGAGGTGAGGCGACTCTGGGATTGGCTGCTTCCCCCCACTCCCCGCACCGCTGCCGTGGACGGAGCAAGCTATTCGCCCCTCTCTTCCCAGGCTTCATCTTCCTCCTGGGTTCCCTCTTAAGGCAGACAGAGTTCCCTCTTAGCGGGTGGGCATTGCTTGCTTTCCGACAGCAATTCAGTTCCTGTTAACAGCTGCAGGAAAGACAGTCAACCCACGAAGCGCTTCCATTTATTGCATTTTTATGCTATGGAAAGCTTCACCTGTCGGATTTCTGCCTGCTGCGTACATGAAACATCAGCAAAACGTGATTAAAAGCAAGGCAATCATGAATGTGATTTTGTTTATATACCAAGGTCAGCTCGCAGGTGGAAATTCAAGTGACAGATATTTCCAGCCCTGAAACAGTTAATAATGCCTGCTAAAAGAGAGCTGTTTTCTCCAGCTTTCCATAAGTGAATCCTACATTCTACCACCTCCAGTCCTACGGCAGCGATGGGGCAGGGGCACTCTAGCAAAATTTCCCTGAGAAATCTCTACAGAGAGCATGAATTTTCTGCCCAACAAAACTCAGTCATTTGCATTTCAAGCTTTCAAAAATCTTAATTTGACAATAAAGAACTTTTATTTACTGATTGTACAGTCTATTAAGCATCTTTCCCCTTTCTTTAATTTTATTTCTAGCTGCTGGTAAACATACATGTTCATAATTGTATTTTTAAAATACAATTATATATTTTAAATTCCAAGCATGTCAAAACAGTAACAGCACACATTGGTTACCTATTTACGATCAGTGCAATCTGATGCATGCTTAGAAGAAATAAGGCCACACAATGGGACACTTCTCAGTAAGCATGCATAGGATTGCACTGTTCAAGTATACATAATTTCTTTCTTTCTTTTTTTAATTAGTGAACTAACCATCACTGTATTGATAGTGCACCATCCTCAGCAAATATAGAGGTAACTAGTAACAACAAGATAACCCCTATGCTAAGCCTGTTTGGCTGCTGTGTGGGTTGCCATGCAAGACCTTCTAATCAACTGTAATCACAAAACCAGAATTTGCCTGTCTGTAATTGAATCCCACCCAAAACTGCTGGCAATGTGGAAGAACCCTAATTGAGGAGATTATGCATGACACCTCCAGGCTGATATAGGTGATGAGCCTAAACTTGGGGACTTGCAAAGGAACAGAAATCATTTGGAATCACTGCCAGAGGAAATACAACCAGTGGTAGATCTTTCCATGGGCATAGCTGGGGGTGCTGTGGTAGATGTAGGCCCACTATTGGGCAGGGTGACTAACCCTTTGTTCAGGCATCTGATTTACCCCTTGCAAGCAATTGTTTTGGGTCCCCAAGATCTGGGACCAATTTTGGTGATGGCAAAAAGAAAATTAAAAATAAAGTAGACTTAACTGCTGGGGTGGCTATAATGTAAAATATGAAGTGATTACCTAACAAAGCATCTACAGATAATAGTATTGAGAAATCATTTGTGACCTCATGACTCACCTGTTTGGTAAACTAACTCCAATATTACTCCACATTTAGTTCACATCTTGAGGCCATTTTATACAATTGCACATTTTAATAGTTATATTTCACATAATATTCTCATGATGTTGCTTGTTCAGTCAAAGGTAGTGTAAGTACAGACAAAGTAGAGAAGTTGCTTTGAAAACCAAGTAGACATAGTTCTTTAAAGCTTACTCTTGAAATTCTGCTAAAAATAGAAAATTTTGATGTTTCAGATATCTGTAGCACTAAAGGAAGGCCAAGTGAGTCCAACAGAGCTGTGTCAGAAATGTCTCTCCTTAATAAAAGCTACCAGATTTCTTAATGCTTATATCACAGTAGCAGAAGACACAGCATTAAAACAGGCTGAGGCATCGGAGAAGAGATACAGGCAAGGTAATTTCTGCTGAACAATTGTTCTTCATTAAAGTATGTTGGCTGTGATCCTATCCTAACACTTTCTGCCCAGAATATTTGTTTACTCATTGTAAAAAAGAAAAAAGAAAAGTACAGCTAACTTCACTGTATTTCTTTGATATTACATAGGCCTTATTCGCACATTACATTAAACTATACAGTGGTGCCCCGCAAGACGAATGCCTCGCAAGACGGAAAACCCGCAAGACGAAAGGGTTTTCCGTCTGCAGAGGCGCTTCGCAAGACGAATTTCCCTATGGGCTTGCTTCGCAAGACGAAAAATGACGGGGGGGAAATCGAATTTTTTTTTTGCTCCAAAACCCCTTATTCTGAATTGCTAAGCTGCTAAAAGCATTTTAGCAGCAAAACCGCTAATCCCCCCCCTAAAAAAAGCCGTTTTTAGCCCTTTTTTAGCCAATAGCGCTAATAGCGCTACTCAGTCAATGGGCTTGCTTCGCAAGACGAAAAAACCGCAAGACGAAAAGACTCCCGGAACGGATTCTTTTCGTCTTGCGAGGCACCACTGTAGTTAAAATAAGCTATGGTTTAATATGAACAAGCACTCAGGGCTGCCCCACCCATGAGGCAAAGTGAGGTGACCACCTCGGGTGGGTGGATCCACAGGGGGGGGGCAGATCCTGATATAGATCTTTATTTCCCCCTTGTTTCCGATATAGATTTCCACTTACCCCTTCTTCAGAGGTGCTCAGGTGCCAGAATGTCTTGGGCTGGCCCCGCTTGCACTGTTTCAGACCGGGTTTGGATCTAGCAGCTCTTGGGCCAGCTCAATCCCACCCACTATCTGTCCTTGGAATGCCCATTAAAGCACAACTCAGGCCAGAGACCTACTTAGACTTGTAGGCAAAACAATAGCAGGCATTTCATTAAAAGTGCCCCAAGCAGAAAAAATGATGTTGGTAGGTCCTATGACTCTGAACAGCATTTGGATTTCTGCATCCTCTGTTGTTAAAAAGAAAAAAAAGTCTAGCCATTATGGTTAATAAAGTAGCTCATAACTTAACTCATTTGCAAAATGCCTTTCTCGTTGTGACGGGAGGGTTGCTGAAAACGTTGTAGAGCAAATTAGAACTGTGGGAAATTTCTAATGATAAACCAAAAAGTGAGAATTAATGCACCCAATCCTACACTCTATTGACCATAGCAGCAGTTCATTTTTCTAAAAACAAGACCCATAATGCATGTTACTTTGCTCTGGTATTGGCACCAATGCATTGGCATGTGAGGACAGCCCCACTGCTGCTTCTGTGCTCTGTGGCCAAGCTGCTCACATTCCTAAGTGCTACACCATAGCTGCAGCACTACTGACCTAGCACTACCCACAGTTGTGCTAGGGGGAAAGGGGTAGCAAGAACAAAAGGTTTAGGAGATTGAGAGACAACTGTGTGGTTTTTTTCACACCTTTTCCAAATCTGCTGGCACAGCAGGCTTAGCAGTTCAGACAACATGTGAAAAATTATTTAGAACAACCTCAATCTTTAAATAAGGCTGTGTGCATGATGCACTGATTGAAATAATCTTCACACTGTCATCCGTAATATAGGTCAGATACTGGGGGATTTGGATGGAATTCCTTTTGCAGTGAAAGACAACTTCAGCACAACTGGAATCGAAACAACATGTGCATCCAAGATGCTAAAAGGTAAAGTAGCATTTTTAAGATAAGCTGACAACTTTGAGCTCTGCTCCTCAATCTGTTAAGGATATAGATAGTACTGTGGTTCTGTCTTAAATGGATTCATTCTTTTGTAGATAACTATGTTGATGAGTAGATGTATTGGATCAGAGGTTTTCAACCTTTTTGAGTCCACAGTTCCCTGGACCAACGACATTCTTTCTGCGGCACCCCTGTGGGGCTCAGAAGCCCAGTTATGTCATTCTTTGCCTGCAGAGCTGGCAGCCTCTCGCCCCTTTTCAAACACCCTCCCTTGTGGAGTGTTCCCTCAAGCTCCTCTCCTCTCCCCTGTCCTTGGGAGTCCTCCAGGCAGCAGCCGCCACTGCCCCTGGTCTCTGAGCCACCAGGTAAACCTCTTTAGATACCAATGTTGAACAGACACCAAAACAAAGACTCTAATCTTCAAGTCCACAGGCACTGACTAGTTCCACAGATTTCATTGATTCACTTGAATATTTTTAGAGCCTTCGTACTTCCCCGTCTTCACTTTGAAACTTGGGGTAGCCTCAATAACAGTTTGCAGTTTAGTAAAGAGGTATGATGAATTGAAAATGGGCAGAAAAATGCTGGTACAGTACATGTCTTATTACCTGCTGGTCATCTTACTGGATTACTGCCAATATGTATGAAACCCTATAAAGGTAAAGGTACCCCTGCCCGCACGGGCCAGTCTTGACAGACTCTAGGGTTGTGCGCCCATCTCACTCAAAGAGGCCGAGGGCCAGCACTGTCCGGAGACACTTCCGGGTAACGTGGCCAGCATGACATCGCTGCTCTGGCGAGCCAGAGCCGCACACAGAAACGCCGTTTACCTTCCCACTAGTAAGCGGTCCCTATTTATCTACTTGCACCCAGGGGTGCTTTCGAACTGCTAGGTTGGTAGGCGCTGGGACCGAACAGCGGGAGCGCACCCCGCCGCGGGGATTCGAACCGCCGACCTTTCGATTGGCAAGCCCTAGGCACTGAGGCTTTTACCCACAGCGCCACCCGCGTCCCTGATGAAACCCTATACTCTTCTACTATTAGTAGAGCACATCATTGTATAGGCTTTGAAAGGGGTACTAGAAACCTGCTGTATTGGGCAGCTGAACTCAGTATTTGTGGAACAAGTAATAAATAGAGGGGAGATGTCAGGGTTGCCAAGACGCACTGCAGTTCTGAGAAGAGAATCTTCTCTCAGGCAGCTATGATAGCAAACATCTAATCTTATTGAGGTAGTTTCCTGAAACAAGTTAAAATTGCACCCCATAATACAAAACAATGAAATACCTGTGGTAGTCATATTTTCAGTAGAAATCCATGTAAACTGGGACTAATGGTAATATACATGGCATACTCATTTTTTAAAAAACACCTCACTAATATAAAACAATTCAGCCAATCCAGTCTTTGTTTTTCAGGTTATATCCCCCCTTACAATGCAACTGTAGTTCAAAAGTTGCTGGATCAAGGAGCTGTGCTTCTTGGAAAAACAAACCTAGATGAATTTGCCATGGGGTAAGCCAAGTTAAATATTTTTATGCTGTTGGATGCCTGATGTGTTGCTTCACTTCTGTTTAACTACAGATGCAAGACTGCCTATCTTGATGATGGGCTGGGAACATCATGTGGTGCTAAAGCTCTGGCTGCTCAGTTTTCCTCCTGCTTCTGAGATTTTAGCAGACATTGGCCACATGGTTTCAAGCCTATCTTTGCAACCATACAAATTGGGTCACATGCTGCAGGAATGAAATTTCTTACACACTGCAAATACATAGGAACATGGAAAATTGCCTTATACCAGGTCAGACCATTGGTTCATCTAACTCAATGTTTTCACACCAGTCTTCCCTTAACAGGCACCCTCTAGATTTTTTTGGACTACAGCTCCCATCATTCCTGATCATTGGTCATGCTGGCTGAGGCTGATGGGAGATGATGTTCCAAAACCTCTGGTGGGTAGCAGACTGGAGAAGGTTGCCCTATACTGACAGGCAGCAGCTCTCCAACTTTTCAAACAGAGATTTCCCAATGGGGTGAAACTTTCCAGAGTCTATAGGAGAGCTTCAGGTTGCTCACCCTTGACTGTGTGAACCAATCAAATTTAGGAGTGTCAACTGATTTATTTTTTGGTTCTGTTTCAGAGCAAAGGATTCCATGTGTACTTGGAAAGAGAGACAAAAAAATTGTTAAATCTGTAGCTGAATTGATAAGCTTCAGGGGGCATTCAACTAAGTTTTGCTCAGAGTAGAGCCATTAAAATAATGGACGTAGCTTTTCGGGGGGGTATTGGGTTGTTGTTTTTATTTTTATTATGTATTTTGTGATTTTATATCCTGATTTATCCTGAGACCCCCATGTAATGAGCTGTATATAAATTCAATAAATAATACAGGTAATGATGTTCATTAATTTCAGTGAGTCTACTTTGAGTAAAACTTAGTAGACTACTCATTGCAGTGTCTATTTGTAAACAAAAGCCATTATTATTTCCATAGCACTTTTCCTGTGAATTAAGCACTTGATGGTCCTTATCTAAATTTTCTGTGCCCATAACCTTGACTAGTAATTTAGCCTGAGAGGCCAGTGAAGGCATAATACAATGTGACCTTTACCTAGTTAAGGAAACGGCTCATTGGACTGCCTTATTTCATCTCCAAGATCATCCCCAATGTCCATCTCTTGAATACTACCCACAATGTATTCTTTCTCCATGATTTTCTTGTCTTAGCTCTGGAAGTACAGATGGGGCATTTGGACCGGTTAGAAACCCCTGGAGTTACTCACGACAGTACAGAGAAAAGTGTGTGCAGAAACCCAGTGCTCAAAATGAAGACACCAGCTGGTTGATAACAGGAGGAAGCTCTGGAGGCAGTGCTGCTGCCGTATCGTCTTTCACATGCTTCACGTAAGAGGCTTTTTAGAACAGTTTAATTAAAAGCATCATAATGCAACTTCATAATATTTGCTGAGTGCCAACGAGGGCCTAAGTGCTGTTCATTCCCTAGGGCCTAGGAGCAACCTGGTCCCTGATTAGATCCCTTACTGTCTATTTCTATATAGATAAGGCAGGACTTGGTAGAGGAGTACTGAGGACAGTGTAAAGCCCCCTTTTATGTCCAAAAGGTTGACTTAAGCCATGTCATTCTAGACAAATTTCCATCCTCTCCGTGTGGGCATTTCGTATTGCTTGGAAAGGATTTATTGTGGCAATAAAGAAGGAAGGATGTTGCCAATATTCTCTGAACATCCTCTCTTTGACAAGGATCTTCTTGTGGGATCTTTCCAGCAACTCAGGCACACAAAAAAAGGAGAAGGAATTTCGATTCAATGAAAGCTACAGCATCTCATCCCTTACAATAATACACCTTTTCATCCCAGGCTTTTGTGTTGACATCGCTGTGGGCTAATAATTCAGATAGAGTGGGATTTTCAGACTAACGTTCTTCATATCCTCGGTTTATTCTACATTTCATAGCTGTGCTGATACCAGTGTTTTATGTTTCTTTCTGTTTTGTGAAGAAATATAGTTTTGAGAAAGTTTAAAACGCAAGCCAGCTTTGAAGTCCTTATTTGTCTTCATGAGAAAAATCTAAGTGCATTTTTAACTCTCCAATTTTCATAGAAGCATAGAAGAGTTTTGAAGGGACCATGAGATCATCTAGTCCAACCCCTGCAATGCAGGGATCTTTCTCCCAATGTGGGGCTCAAACCCACGATCCTGTGATTAAGAGTTTCATGCTCTACTGACTAAGCTATCCCTCAGGGTGAAAGAATAGTTTTTCAGATTGCTTAATTTTAGCTGAATAGAGCCACTGTGTGTTTATTCTAAAAGGTAGAGTGTTTATTTGAATAATAATATTTTAATATTTAATTCAGAAATTTATGCAACAATATACTTTTTAGTCAGGAAAACATCTTTCTAAGGCTTGTTGCTATATATCCGTGGTTCCCAACATGGGGCACACGCCCCACATTGGGGCAATTTGATTTTTAAGGGGGCAATTCTAGAATGAGTAATTAATAGTGATTAGGAGTTCACTTTTGAATAATAGGAATTATATGTTACGGGGGGGGGGGCAGGTTGGCATCAGGATTTTAGAGATGCTTACATGGGGCATGGCCAAAAAAAGGTTGGGAACCACTGCTATATATCTATAGCTCACACTTCTCCCAAGGAAGTCAGCACCATAAGACTCCCAAGTGATCTCTCATCAAGGTGGTTCTGAGAACTAAATCCCCTTGATCCATATAATTTACCTTCAGATGACTTTGGTCTGCTCCTGATCTGGAAATGGTCTCTGTACTTAAACTGCACGAGAGAGGAAATTCTGCTGAAACTCCATGAAGGAACACAATGCGAAAACTGCACCCTTTGAATTTCTTCCTGGCAAGCATATATTCCAGATAAAACAGAGCCCTTTCAGACTAGGCACTTCACAGGCTGACAGCATTAATAGTAATCTGCATGTTGCTCTTAGACCAAGCAGTTTACGTATTGTGGTTAATTGCATGTGCCCTTCTTCATTGGAAAAGTGTTAGAAGTGATTGGTTGGTCATGATGCCTTGTTTCTGTAAAAAGCAAAGACAGCCTGGGGAAGGCATGCAATGGCTTCCCGGGTTCCCATAGGCATCTTCTTGGCCCCTGTGAGAACAGGATGGTAGACTGGATGGGCCTTTGGTCTGATCCAACCAAGCTCTTACGTTCTTGCAGAGCAAATTGGGATGTGATGTCCTGACTGCTGTTATTATTATTATTTTTTTCAACCATAGGGCTCTGGGATCTGATACAGGAGGATCCACCAGAAACCCAGCCTCTCATTGTGGAGTGGTTGGCTTGAAGCCAACGTATGGCCTGGTTTCCCGTCACGGTCTTATTCCGCTGGTGAACTCTATGGATGTGCCGGGCATCTTTGCCAGATGTGTGGACGATGCAGCCACCGTGTTGGGTATATTGATTACACCTGTCTCCCTAGGGAATTCTCTCAAAGCTAGTTTGGTTCAAGGATTCTCTTTTCTTTCCTGTAGCTCATGAGTCTTTCTGCTTTGTTTCAGGGGCACTCAGTGGCCATGATCCAAAAGATTCAACCACAGTGCAGGACCCCGTCCACCCATTTCAGCTGCCCAATTTGACAGATGTGAAGGATCTTTGCATAGGCATACCAAAGGTAACTGGTATGTAAATAGTCACTTGGAGGGGGGAAAAGAACACCAAAATTAAATGTTAGTGAATTCCTATTGCCTATGACTGACATAGGTCATTAAAACATTTCTCTTTAATCAGGCCTTTGGCTGGCTAACATTCTTTTTCCTCTTAAATGTGTTTGTGGGAGTGGGGTTGGTTACTGGTTTGTTTTGGATCTTGTTCTTGTTTTTGCATCATTTTTTATTGGAACTTTTCAACATACAATAAAAAACAAACTAATCTAATTAAAAATAAAAAACAAAATGAGAAAAAGGGGGGAAGCATAATGTTTTCATTGTGTATTTTGTGTTCTCATTTTTTATTTTTATGTTGTGAACCGCCCAGCGATTTTCAGATGAAAGGCAGTATAAAAATTTAAATAATAATAATAAGTCAATCCGCAAAACACAATCAGTGTTGAAGAACAATGGTACTGTATGTCTTATTCGACATTCTTTAATGAGAATGAAAATATGCTTTAGGAAACACTCTGTTTGGGCTTCCTCAGAACTGTCAGGAACAAGAAGTACTCACTGAATGCCTGTCACACATACACTTTGAAAGAATCATTATATTTAATTATTCAACCAAAGTCTTCAAGGTGTTCTTCTAAGTTGACATGTGCATTCGCATTTCAAGATGCTTGAGGAATTTGGAGGATGTGAATTCCAAAAGTGGACTCCCCTGAGCTGCCCCTCCAGCACTAGTGTAAAGACTGGAACATTCACTTCAGAATTGACACTCACCCAATTCCACGGGGCAGGCCGAGTGTTGGAAAAATAGGCACAGACAACCAGGAACAGCTAGAAAGCATGGCTCCTGCCACACTTGTTGTAAATGGATATGCAAGTGCCCCTGAAAGCAATGATAGGAGTTGACATGCCACCCCCTTCAGAAAGATTATATTTTTTAAAAAGGCAGCTGCTCTTATGGGGACAGCCTCCCTTGGGAGTAGGGAGGGAATGACACACCATTGCAGCTCATCACTCCCAAGGCAATTATGTATCCACCTTTAAAATAATATTAATGTGAAGAGGGATTTTTGCCTTCTGAAGTTATTTACACATGTTCCTCATTTTGGGTTATACACACGATTCCCCACCCTTTCTTTTGTGGATATACTTTGATTCCCCCCCCCCCCCAGTGAGATGGACAATGATACTGAAAACCCATTGGCTTTTTTAGAGAACTAAATTCATAACATCCAGACCAAAACTCATAGTTGACCATTCTGACTTACTGCAAAAGACTGCACTAAAAATAAGAGAGAAAGAACTATGCACACTGTGAAAGAAAGAAGTGTTGAATTACAATGTGATCTTTGCCATATCTGTTCAGAAATAGGTTCTGCAAAATTCAAAGAGGCTTCCTCTCAGGTAACGGGGGTTAAGACTACAGCCTTAATCACCATGGTGCAGCCTGCTTGTTAACTCAGGAAATGAGTGAAAACTTACAGCTCCTTCTGTTGAAAAAGAGCTTGGCTAAATCAAGGGGGAAACCTATATACCAGCTGTTAATTAGTATTAATGTTTTTCACAGTTATTTAAAATGGTTACAACGCTAAGAATTTTGTTCTGATCTGCAGGAACATTTTCACAATAGCCATTAATGGAAACTGCTGGAACCAGGTCATCCCTGAATGCAGAACTTGGCCTTATTTGCAATCGTTGCCCACCATTTAGTTTAATATGTCATGTTGTTTCGAAATCTACCTCTATTATTTACATTAGCCTAAAGTCCTCCATCTGCATTGGGGCTTATGGAAAATCCTGTCAGGTCTTGGTTCTCCTTTTGCCAATGAGTTCCCGTCAGTCATTCTATCCTAGCTCATCATTTTGGTTCCCTGGGCTTTATGACTCAGCTCATTCCAGCCATTCCCAATTACCTTAGAAAGACAGGCTGGCCTCTGAAGCAAGCTGCAGTTTGGCACTGAATCTGTAACTAAAACCAAACACATGCCATCCTAGCTGCCTGCCAAAGGAAGTATTCAATAATAATTTTTTTGAAAAGGACAAATTTTCACTTGGGAGTTTAACATGCTACAAACCACTTGATAATTCTGGCTCAGCTGAGAACTGAGAAGATGCACATAAAGTTGTTGGTGCAGAGGGTTATGCTTTTCACCCTCTCCCTTCTCTAGGAATACAACGTACCGGGATTGTCTAGTCAAACTCTGGCCGTGTGGTCCAAGGCAGCCGACCTCTTTGAGAAAGCTGGCGCCAAAGTGATGGAGGTCAGACTCCCGCACACCTGTTACTCCATTGTCTGCTACCATGTGCTGTGTGCAGCAGAAGTAGCATCGAACATGGCCCGATTTGATGGCCTGGAGTACGGTAAGGCTTCTTTCCAACAAGTGTCATGTAAGTTAGATAAATGCATTGCCCTCAAGAGCTTATGCCAAAAAAGGCCTTACTAACGAGAACAATTAGGGTATAATATTATAAATTATTCCTGTTCTTTAATGGGCAGCCTATGAGCTGTGCAAGACCTGCTGTCAGATCTGTTTCTAGTCCGCTTCTTCCAATCATTATTGCTCCTGCACCTTTCTCTGTTGCTTACTGTGGCTGCAAGCCTTCACAGCGCTGGCCTGCATCTTTCTATATGATCTACATCATTTGTAGAATCATTGCACGGTGCACAGAACTGGAACGCTAGCAGCTACTACAAACATCCAGTGTGCAAATCAGGTGGGAGTTCTTAATGTGGTGGAGAGGTGTTTTGTCTGTGTGTGTGAGAGAGAGAGATGAGGGGGTGGGAATAGTCCTCCCCACAGTATGATTGAGCAATGCCGGTCCACTTTATACATTTTCCATAACCCACTAATGACTACACATTGATTTAATAAATCTAAACTAAAAATAAGTTCAATCCGAATGCATTTCGAATGGGAATGTGTTTCTGTGGTTAAAATCACACCAAAGTATATGAAAATCACTAGTCTCTAGTTTTAGCAGGCAAACAATGTCTCCACAGAACAAGGTTAGGGAAGGAAGCAACAGATCAGTTCTCAGAGGCGACCTGCTTTTGGACCGAATGCCCTGTTCCAGCGTAAACACAGGGATAATTTATTTGTAACTGGGAAGCAGTTCAAAGAGTGATGATCTGAAAGGAAGTTGGTTGAGCCCTGCTAACCTGCCCCCAACAAGTTTCAGCCATAGTAAGCTGCAAGGGAGACTGTCCTGCATTAAAAACCAGAGCCAAGTACAGTAACTTAAAACAAAAATTATCTTTAAGGCATTTGTCTGCTTACATACACCTGCTTGTGAGTCTCAATTCACAGCATGTCCCTAGTTGATTAAATGCAGATCCATTAATCATGTCAGAGAAATGTGCAGCCTGCCACAATATGAACCAGCATATCTGATGTGCTTTTTAATTACAGAAAGATTATATCTCTGCCAAAGCTTTTTTAGCACTGAGGAAAGTCTCTTATTAGTTGCAGTGAGGTCTGCTGGTGGCCAAACTTTCTGTATTATTTCTGTGAGCATGTTTTTATTATGACAGAAGTGTTGTCTCAGCTGTGTCCTTGGAAGAGTGCTCTGCAGGACAAAGTACATGCATTGTTCAGCTCAATTGTTCTTCTGCACTCAGGGTCAACTGATGAGGGAATACAATGTTATTGAAATACCTCTGCACTTCCTGGTCTAAGACAATGGCTCCTGTTCGGTATCACCCTCCCTGTACTTTCCAGTGTACTTTTTAAGTGCCAAGTCAGTTGAAATATTGTACTTCAACACATTGACTCTCAAATGCCTGTTCCCAGCATTTTTATCGGGAAAAGAATAACAAAGCTGAACAAGTCCTGGCCCTTTTTCAAAACGTTTGTGTCAAAATATATTGAGAAACATATAAGCCTGCTGAAATCTGCAGCCACTTCATTGTGTCCTTTCCAAATCTTAGAGAATATATTCTAAATCAATATGAATTATTGTATATTATCAGATGAACCCCCTGACAGGGCATAAGTACCCTTGACGTACTCTGTATTATTCTTGCTAGATTGAAAATGTGTCTGCCTTAGGGCTGGGTTGAAACAGAACTTCCCAGTCCCATTCACCAATCTGAAAAGAGGCTTTCACTTTCAGAAGTTTTGAAGGAGGTTCCAAAGAGGGAGTAAACTGCTCGCTCAGATTAACAACAGTAGCAGCTCCAAGGGTGAAGCAGCAGGAAAAGAAGCACCTGTATGGTCCAGGTCAGGAAAGGAGAACCTTCCAAGTTGTAGAACTCCAGTTCCTATCAGCCCCAGCTAGCATGACTGCTGAGCAGGGATGATGGGAATTGTAGTCCAGCAACATCTGGCAGTCCTCAAGGTCCACATTCCTGACTTAGGCGATGGGCAAGCGGTGGCTGCAATAGCAGCTCCACGCCCTTTGCTTTCCTGCCATGTGCTCAAGCGCAGCCCCATTGCACACGCCCTTCCAGAATGAGGACAATTTTAGAAAGGAAAGTTTGCTTTCATTCCAAATTGGCTTTATTGGCCCTCAGAGGATCTAATCAGACAGTGCCAAATCTAACTGGCTGTTTTGTGGCATAATGCTGTCGTGTTCGCAACACGATCCCTGATATTCAGGGAACGTGTGAGGAAGAAAAGGTGCAGGGAGGAGTGAACAAAAACCTGGCACTAAAGCAGCTGCTCCGAGGGGCAGTGAGCAGCAAGAAAATTGGTACAAACAATGTAAAATTCTGGAAGTTTTTTTGGGGGGTGAGGGAGCATTTAAGGCCTCCCAGTTATCCCTCTTCATGCTAAAAATGTTTAACCAAGACCATTCAACTTGTCCCAAGTCAAATAGCTACTTGTGGTGGTTGCTGCTGCTGAAACCCATGTGATTTGTTTAGCTTCCTGGCCCATGAATAAACAGCATCTGACATTTAGCTGTGTGCAACAGCAGCAAATAAACCTCAGATATATTTGTACAGCACAGTGATTTCTATTGTTTATTCATGATGTGACTTTGAATGGTTTAAGATGCATTTCCAAATCACTGATGACTTTTAATTTTAGGGCACCGCAGCAGCGCTGACAAGTCCACCGAAGCCTTGTATGCAGCCACACGCCGGGAAGGCTTTAATGATGTTGTAAGGGGAAGAATTCTATCAGGAAACTACTTCTTGCTAAAACAGTAAGTTCAGCACATTTGAAAGCTCAAATTTACAAAGCTAGCATTTTATTTGTGGTTCAGTTAAGGGTGAAATTACTCATGTGGACAGATTTTTCCATGCAGTTAAGACAATATTATTATTGCTGATGCTGCTATAGCTGTAATATACAGCAAAACACTATTTCCTAAAATTATGTGCAATCTACTAAGCGTTTTCTTGTTTTCTATTCTCTCCTATGTACCCTCTTAACCAGGAGCTTATTTTAAATAATCAGAAGTGAAAACCTCAACTTTTTGTGCACACGTTAACTATAAAGCCTTTTCCCCCTTGGTCTCGTGTTTTATTTGGATTAGAGAAACCTGGGTACAAATGTCAGCAAAGGTGGGAACTATCATAGATGACTCACCCTCTTGCAGGTCCATTTGAATGACTTCATGGAAGCAACCCAGACAGTTGAGTTAAATTCCCAAGAAAGCTATTTTGTTCTTACTATAAAACAGTATCCTGGCCAACTGAGGTAAAAGAGCTGACCAAAGAAGCAGATGTGAACAGTGGGCGGCCAGAAGCCCAGAGGAGGAAACAGTGTCAAGTCTAATACCTTCAGATGGGTAAATGTTCTAGATGTTTCTTAAGATCATGGGGCATTTGCAAAGCAGGCCTTATAAGCACAATTTGTGCTACCCTGTGCTAGTGTGATGCACTGGATAGATTGGCAAGACCTGGTCAGATTCCAGTTCAGCCATGATGGTCCCTGGATGGCTTTGGGCTAGTGGCTGTCTGTCAGCTTAGCTTACTCCACAGGACATTTACAAGAATAAAGTGAGATGACCCTATGCACATGTTCGGAGGAGATTGGTGGTGACAATAAAATGTGCAAGCTCTGAGCAACCAGGTGGAATTAAAGGCAGGTGTGAGTTAGGGGGAAGGAATGACCAAAGAGAAATCCCAATTTGAGTTAAGATGCCCAATGTGTGCTTAGACGGAAGGAAGAAACTCAAAGCAATAGCTAAACCTATTCAGATTGGGGCACATGTCAGCTCATCATACCATACCAATCTGGTTTTGAAAACCTTCAAGAAAAAAAAATACAACTTTTCTGGATAGCCTGTTGCCAAACTGCTTTGCAGTAAAGAAGGGCATTTTGCCAAATATTTTAACCCTAGTTCAACTCTTCCATCCTTTTGTGTCTTGCTCTTAGAGTGCACCACCTGCTATTACTGTATAATATCACAACACTTCGGCAACTGTTACTGCCATACACGCTGGAGTTAATGATAGGTGCTTAAGATTATGCAGTTTAGGATCGTGTGAGCTGCTGATCTAAATGAATGATGCTGTATTCCTAACTATGCAGGCATACTTAGAAGCAAGTCCTGATGGACTGAGAGTTAACATGTCTCACATGTCTTAAGATTGTAATTATGCAACTCTTTAGCCCATGATATCCGTCATGGTGTTTCGTTGAGCCAGAAGCGGTTTAGTCATGCTGGCCACATGACCCGGAAAGCTGTCTGTGGACAAATGCTGGCTCCTCGGCCTGAAAGCAAGATGAGGGCCACAACCCCATAGTCGCCTTTGACTGGACTTAATTGTCCAGGGGTCCTTTACCTTTTATATGCCAGTAAAATCGGATGTACTCTCTTGCTTAATAAACTGTGATCATCATTTCCACCCTAGTCTCGTTGAAATGCAAGAGGGCAGAAAAGCATCCTAAAAGGCCTACAATAAGACTAGGATCAGCAACATGAATGGCTCTCTCTAGCTATGTAAAGACACGTATGTTGAGGCAGATGGCTTTAATCCAACCTTCTGATAATCCAGAAGGTGAGGGAGAAAAAAGCCACAAGCAGTAGCTGCATAGCACATTTGAAAAGACAGCTGAGAGACACCCAGTACTTGAATTTGAGGTCCAGTATTGCACTACCCCACGTTCACTAAACTGTTACTATGCAGCTGTTTGTTTGGTTAAATTACCCTTTTCTCATTTGTCAAGATTTTAAACATTAGCAATACAATCGTACCTCAGAAGTCAAATGGAATCCGTTCCGGAAGTCCGTTCGACTTCCAAAATGTTCGGAAACTAAGGCGTGGCTTCCAATTGGCTGTAGGAAGTTCCTGCAGCCAATCGGAAGCTGCACCAGACATTCAGGTTCCAAAGAACATTCACAAATCGGAACACTCACTTCCGGGTTTGTGGCGTTTGGGAGCCAAAACATTTGACTCGCAAGTTGTTCACTAACCAAGGTACAGCTGTACTCTTCATTTCTAAGAGTAGCTAAGCACTGAAGTCAGATAGTCCTCTTCTCTGAACAACTGAGGCAAGTGTCACAATGCTTTGACTTAATTGGTTTTCTTAACTGTGGGCTCAGGGAGAAAAGATAACATTTTGTTTGCAATTTTTGCACACACATCCAAATGCTGCAATTGGCTAAAAGACTCAATGTCCTGTTGCTAGTTCTCACAAAATGTGTTTTCCCCTCTAGGAACTATGAGAATTACTTCATCAAAGCCCAGAAAGTGAGAAGACTCATTGCCACTGATTTTGCAAAAGTCTTCCATTCTGGTGTTGATATTTTGCTCACTCCAACAACTATGAGCCACACTGTACCATATGTGGAATTCATCAAAGAGGATAACAGAACCCGCAGCACCCAGGATGATATTTTTACTCAGGCTGCCAACATGGCTGGTGAGAACATCTGAGTGGTTCAAATACTTATTCTAATCTTAGTTTTTGCTTCTTGAATTTGCCATTTCCAGAAAGACATCTTCTTTGTGCAGCATTCCTGAAGGCTTCCCAGCAGTATGCAAAAATGATTGGGGGAAAACCCTGTACTGATCACCACTATTATAGGAAAGGTTTCTCCCCCCACATCATTTTAAAATAAAATAAAAAAATAGCATTATAATGTTACAGCATAATAATGTGCTTTCGTGGCATTTCACTATTTTAATTTTTAAAAAATAGCAAAAAAAGTATCTCTGCACTAACTGAAAGCTATTTAAAATAATATATAGGTTAATAAAAGCACCTGTTAGAAAGGCTAAGGTACATGTGTGCTGAGCTATGATGGATTGACCTGCCCTGGTGTGTCACTGCATATAACAAAACCATTCTCTTAAAAGAAGAAGAATAGCTCTAAGGCTACCTACATAGGTGTAGATTGTGCTGCTCTGAAAAAAAAGGCAGACTATATTGCTGGGAAACGGCAGAAGGACTACAGGGAAAAGACAAAGTCTGAATGACAGCATTGTGTGGATGCCACAATAAAAAACAATAGCAAACAAAGGGGAGGCAATTCTACTCATTGGAGGCTTTTAAGCAGAGGTTGGAGGGGTATATGCCATGGGTGTTGAGATTCCTGCATTGCAGGGGGGTCAGACTAGATGAGCCTTGGGGTCCCTTCCAACTCTACAATTCTATGATTCTACTGCACTCCTAAAGTGGAGGCAAAAAGGTTCGTTAATCTTGCTGCCTGGATAACTGCTCAAGAAGCCCAATCCATGTGGCCGAGTCTATCTTGGATGCTTTTGGAAGTAGTCTGGAAAAAAGAGCCTATTAGAAATGGAAGATGTGTATGCCTTGTCCTTAGTTGCAGCATGGGACAGTGAAAATGTGCTTTCTCCTCTTATACCTGTGCATTCTCCCCATTGAGGGTGGATGAGAAAGAAGTATGTTTAGCATGTTGCTGCTTGTGTTGCTTAGTCGTTTAGTCGTGTCCGCCTCTTCGTGACCCCATGGACCAGAGCACGCCAGGCACTCCTGTCTTCCACTGCCTCTGGCAATATTGCTGCTAGGAGAAGCAATGATGCCAAATTAATGCCTTGTGTATTGGTTTTTGTTTTACCATTGGAATAGTGTATGATTCTGTCAAATGATGTAAATAATGATCTATTTTGTCTTTCAGGGCTACCGGCTGTAAATGTTCCTTCTGCACTTTCAGAGACAGGCTTACCAATTGGGCTGCAGTTTATTGGCCGCGCATTCCACGAGGAACAGCTTCTCACAGTTGCCAAATGGTTTGAAAAGCAAGTGCAGTTCCCTGTCTTAGAGCTACAAGGGATGATGAATCATCTTGACACTGGCTCTCACCAGGAGAAATCAGCATTTTTTTCATGATGGGTTCAACTATGCAATGGAAAAAAAGATTGTGAAGAAGCTTTTATTATAGACCTGGTTTATAATCGGCTTCCAATTGCCATTTGATTTAGCCCAAGCTCAGTTCTGGCCAAATATAATGTGATAAAATTGCTAACATGCTAGCATGTTGAAAAATTAGTTTCTTCTTCTAGGAATCTTGATCACACTCAAGGAAAAACAAGTTATTGCAGTGTGATAAAATGGTGTTTGCTTCCCTTCTGAAAATGAATCGCCCTGAGTAGTACTGTCACATAAGTGTAAGAACTGTGTATACGAAGCCCAGCCATTAATAAGGAAAACTTTAGGTCTTCATAATTTCATCTTACTGAAGAGGAGTTAACACCAATTATGAAGTTCAGCAAATAAAGATGGAACAAAGCAATCTCTCTGTGCCGCAAGCCTCAAACACTGTGGATGCACATCCCATTGATTTCTGTTAAATTTATTTCAAAGTATAAATTATTAGGATCAGGCTGAAATTTTCTTACGAAGTATCTGCAGCTATCCAGTCTGATATAGGAATCCTGATACCTGATAAGGAATCCTGTTAATTGTTTATGGAATCAGTTTTGTCTCTTCCATCTGACTTAGTTTTACAGCAGGGATGCAACTGCAGCAGAGACAGTTGCCCCTTTCTTTGAAACTATTGTTGTAAACCAGCAAAACTCCTGGAAGGAAAGAGAACCACATGCTCCCTATTCAGTTCTGTGCAAGAACTTTCTAACCAGCTAGCACTGAATCACTGCATGCAAAGTTTATGTCTTCCAGATTGGCATGAAAGTCAAAAAGTGGGCTCCCAATTTTTTTTTTGGGGGGGGGGGAATGGTTGATGGAAAAGATTATTGCAGAAAGTATGGAGGCTGCTGCTATATGTAGCAACTGCAGGTGAACCAACTCAAGACACAGAGTTTATTGGGTTGGTTCATGAATAAAAGATTATGATGAACCCATTATCGTATCTACCTATTGAGCTAGCAGTCTTCATAAAGACAGCATCCCATTTTGTACTAGTTGTCAGTTCAACTCTGGAAACAGATAAACTCAGAGGGCCTTTTCAGGTATTTCATTTTGTAATGAAAAACCAATTTTCAAGCACAGGGCAGGAATAATTTATTAATTGTCTAACATGTAAATTAGGGCGTTCACCCACAAAATATGCACAAGTGGTTGACTGGCAACTGGATTACCGATATGAAAAGGATATGATTTACACATGCATGCTTTGTAAGATAGCATTGTATTACATTTTGTTCACAGTAGTTGCTTCCTAAGCACAACGTATGATGTGCAGCCTCCTAAATGCTATTTATGCTTGAATTATTCCAAAAAGAGATTTGGTTGAATATGAGCGGCTCAGCCCACCATGAAATTCACTAGTATGGTGCTCTTGAGAAGATGGGCTAATCTGGTCATAGCATAATACACTCAGCAGGTAAGGAAGCTGCTCCCAGAACTATAGCTTCCAACTGACTTCCTATACATTAATGTAGCCATTTGTCCCTTCTGAATCTGATCAATATTAACACAAACCTTGTTAACACCCACACAAAGGCACTCTGAACAATTTTTGAAACCTGGGAACTATGGTTTCCAAAGTCAAGTTCAGAAAGTCTCCCAGTTTGTGTTGAGTGGGGTTGCAGTCATTCAACCGTAATTCCATACCACCATGGAGAAAATATGAGGAATTGCTCTACAACAACGGAGGTTAAATTGGGAGAGGAAATATATGGGCCACTTCCTTAACTCTAGGTAAATGTCAACATTGTGTTATGCCTTTACTAGCCTCTCTGCCTAAAGTATTTAACAAGGTTAAGGACACAGAAGAATTAGATAAGGACCATCAAGTGCCTAATTCACTGAAGAGTCTACTCTGAGTAGGACTTAGTGAATACCACCCTGTAATTTTGCAAAGGTTCACTAACCATGGGTCAGCTGTAGTTAATCATACAATCACAGAAATTATTCCATCCATGCAACATTCAGGATGGCTTGCCAGAATGTAAATGCCACCCAATAAAAATGTATTCATATGCAAAGAATACAACAATAAAGGCACACAAAATATAACGAATAAAATGTGCAACATTAACATCTGTCAGAAAGTCTGGACTTTAGGAATAAAATATCCTAAGATATAAAAAAAAAAAATCAAGGAGCTGCATCCAAGTGTAACATTTTGCAATTCTATGGAGGTCCTTGGAAATTCGAAATAGTACTATGAAGTTCCAAAGTCTTTGGAGCATGGGTTTTAAAATTTTATTTTAAGGCAAGCCTTTCAAGCAGACATTTTGAGATAAGCAATTGTTCAGTTTGCATTCTGTGAAGAAGGATGAATATTTTCGTTTAGCCAAGTGAGAATATCAAAACAGGAAAGCTGCATTTGATCTAGTACTTTTTTGTTTTGTCACTATAAAAATGGAGTGTTTTCCTTCCTCCTCCCACTCCTCCCCCACCTTTTCATTTTATTTCCTGCCCTAAATGAGCAAACCTGTTTTTCAGAGGCAAGATTCACCAATAGGCCATGAATACTTTAGATGCCTTTCAGAAACAGGAAGAAAAATGGCTCTGGCTGCTGTAAACGGATATGCTGCTGTCAGGGAATGGAGATTTAGACGTCTGTAACCATAGCAATCTACAAGCTTATCTCACAGAGGTGTGCAGAATTCCCTTTTTCCTGCCATTCTCCCACAGTTCATTAAACCGTCACCTGTGGGTTTCACTGAGCAAACTTATTAAGCAAATGTCACATTTCCATGCAGCCCAGCACTTTTCAGAGCAGATGTGCTAATGAAATACTCTACATATTTCAATTTCGTTTTACAAAAGCATGGGGGAGATTGCCCTTCAAACACTATTTCTCATCATGGCACAGGCCAATGTTGTTAACCATTTCTGGATAAATTAACATTACAATAATGTAGTGGGGCTCTTTTGCTTACTTTCATAATGACCCAGACGATCTGTTTTGTTGTTATTCTGGCATAGTGATTCTTTGCTAGGTTCTCGGAAATATAATTTTCAGTTGCCAAGACAGCCTGGCAGGTAGCCAAACAATTTAGAGCCTTTTATTTTCATACAGTATTTTGAAAACAATTCCCATGGCCTCTTCCATGTTAGCATTTGTGTTTTCCTTTCCCTCCCCCCCTTTAATTTATAGGTGTGAAGTAGACTCTGTGCATGAATAAAGAGCCCAAGTCCCTGTCCACAGCCCTGACCACAGACAATAACCTACCTAATCCAGCCTCCTGTTCTCACATTGGCCACCTGGATGCCGGGGGGGGGGGCCTGCAAGCAGGACCCAAGCCGTCACCCCTCCTGTGGTTTCCAGCAACTAGTATTCAGAAGCATACTGCTGCCGACTCGAGGCAAAGCATAGCTATCATGGCTAGTAGCAATACAAAGTTGCACATTGCTGGTCTCTGAATTAATACTCATCAGCCTACACTCCACAACCACCAAAGTAGCACAGTTGTTCTACTTACAGCAGCACCTGTTACCAAACCCCAAACATACCAATGTTTTTTATTTCCATGTACTGTACTGCCACTGCTGCCGTTTAGCATTTATTTAGAGGGCTTAGAAGAGATGAATAAATAGGCCATGAACAGAGAAGTTAGTAAGAATGATCCGACCACAGATCTACAGTTCTCTCTTATCTCCTAGTGCATGGGTAGGCAAACAGGCCTGGGGGCCGGATCCAGCCCAATCACCTTCTAAATCTGGCCCAAGGACGGTCCAGGAATCAGCGTGTTTTTACATGAGTAGAATGTGTCATTTTATTTAATATGCATCTCTGATTTATTTGTGGGGCATAGGAATTTGTTCATTTCCCCCGCAAAAAATATATATAGTCCGGCCCCCCACAAGGTCTGAGGGACAGTGGACTGGCCCCCTGCTGAAAAAGTTTGCTGACCCGTCCTAGTGCATTCAGCTGGATGGAAGCCCTTTAGGAACACTTGAACAGAGTTGGCCTTGCTTAATGTTTGCACTTAGCCCCTGGTGTGCTACCTTTTGTCACAGAGGTTCCATAGTTGCTTAGCAGCCTTTGACAAATCTCCCCCCCCCCCCCCAGCTAAATATGTCATTGAGAAGATAGTGGCTGCTAGAAAATGTTAATTGAGAAGACAAATCTCTGGGAAACCTTGGATAGGGATCAAAACAATTGCCACTCTTTTACCAAGCAACCAGCCGTGCTTCAAAAGGTACCCACACATTTACCCCAGGGCCAAGGCCAAGGGACTGATGGTTCTCTAGATGCTGCCGGACTACAACTCCAATCATTCATGTCCTATTGGCGATGCTGGCTGGACCAGGTGGCAGATGAGAGCCAGCAACACCTTAAGGACCACAGTTTCCCCATCTGTGTCTTAGAGTAAAAGAAGCTTGATAGAGGCACGTTCAGTCATGAGGGAGGGGAATGGCATGAGGAGAAAGGGATATAAAATGGGGGTGGGCAGATTTCAGACCTGTAGTATCTACTACGCCTGAGATCCATCAACAAGAGCCAGGTGAAAAAGAATCATAGAATGGATCAGCAGAGGTGGATTTAGGGGAGCGCAACCAACCAGTTCTGTCACAGTGGTTATGAAAGCTCAAGGATGCCACAGGGGACACTGCAACTATGATTCAGAAAGGAGCAAGAGAGGCGGGGGGCATGGAATTTTGGCATCGCAAAGGGCACTGGTGAAATTTGAGACCCAAGGTCCACCACTGGGATCAGGTAGGCAAGCATACACTCAGAACTGAGAAACATGGTGCCTCTGAGCACATGTGCAGCCCAGGATTTGGGACTGATTCCAGATTCAAGTTCATCATCATCATCATCATCATACTTTTATTGTCCATGTACAACCTTCCCTCCCCCCCACACAAACACTCAATCCCATTGCACTCTGTGTGCTTGTCGCACAAGTCACCAACCCCAAAAGTCAGTTGCACTATATTATTTTCCATTCAGCAGCCTAATAGCCCACGGATAGAAACTGTACGACTGATTATATTTCTATATTTCCTGCCCGAGGGTAGAAGATTAAAGAGGTGCTGGCCGGGGTGTGAATCGTCCTTCCACAAAAAAATCCACTCCTGGTTGTCGACCCCCTTCCCTAATTATTCCTTTCAAATCACCCAGAGATCTACCTTCCAGCAACCTTTTATATAAAGCCCCTCTTTCTCTCTCCCGTTTATATTCTGCTTCCAGTTACAGCTTAAGTTTCTTATCTTTTTTTTTTTATTTAAAAAGAAAAGCAAAGTACAGTGGATGCTCGGGTTGCAAACATGATCCGTTCGGGATGCACATTCGCAACCCACAGTGTTCGCAACCCGCATCTGCAAATCTGTGGGTTGCGATTCGGTGCTTCTGCGCATGTGCAAAGCGTGATTTAGTGCTTCTGCGCATGCACAACCGCCGAAACCTGGTAGTAACCCGTTCCGGTACTTCCGGGTTTCGGCGGTCTGCAACCCAAAAAAACGCAACCTGAAGCGGTTGTAATCCATGGTATGACTATCATTAAACTACAGATACTGGGTGGTATGCAACTTAGTTTTACTCAGACACACTGAAATTAAGGGCTTTACCAAGGTAGGTCTATTAATTTCAATGGGTCTACTCTGAGCGAAACTGTTGAATACCACTTTTTTTAAAAGCTCCACCCTTGCTCGTTTGACCTTAGAAATTCCATTAATGGATTGCCATTTGTAGGAACACTTAGTGCTTAGTGAAATCTGATGGATTATAATAATAATAATATTTAGCCATAAACAAAGTACGGGATGCGTAGAGCAGGAGAACATATTCCAACCTTGACCTGAAAGAAACTGCATGGGTCACACACTTCCTTGCTGCCTTCTTCCTGCCTGCCTGCCTGTTCTTCCTGGTATTACTGTTATATATCCTGTTTTTCTATGAATGGAAATAAAAATATAATTAAGGAAACTAAAAGGATGTACTTTGCCTTGCTGTCCCATACACTCTCTCCTACAGTGGCCAGCCAGGTAGGACTTAATTATTATCAAACCAGAACAAGAAAGGACTTTATCAACGCACAGTAGGAAGCCATTCATGAAGCAATACTGGGGCCCTTTGTCAGGGGCAACTATTTTTTATTTTCTGTTTGCTGGAGAGTGGAAATAATTGTCTTGACTTTCAATCATATAAAATGTCTGCTTCTGTTGAACTGCAGTTACATAGCAAAGCAAGCAGGAGCACGGGGAGTGTCTGCGTGACACACCTACACACTGCAGCCAACACACTATTGTGTCACAACGCACAGTTGGGAAAGCTCTGGGCTAGAGTGGTGGGAGGGAGTTTCAGTGAATAGCTAACATTCTAAAACGAGCCACCAACATAATTTTAGTAATGAGGTGATATTTCCCCAGGAACTTAGGGACTTGATTTAGGTTGGTGAAATGGTAAATGGGGGGGAAGTTAAAGTCCTGAACTTGTTTTCCAGAAAACACACACATATGAAAACACACCTGGTTGGTTGGTTTTTTAAGAGAATGTCACAAGATCAATTCACTGATCTCCCACATCTTATCTACTATTAAGGCTTCAGAGACTGTTTCCTCAAAGTTAACCAGCTGGACAATTTTAGTTAAGTTCCAGTTCTCTTAAAAACAACATTTCCAAGAACCATAGCAGCACATAGTCCAGCTCAAACTGGCCCTTGACTGTTTACTCATGGGTACCACATGTACTTCATTGTGTGCTTACAGAAGCATACCTGGGCGCCCTTGGCGCCCTTGGCAAGGAGCTGTACCAGCGCCGCCCCCTCCCTGTCCCTTGCACCGTTGGCAAGGAGATGTATCGGTGTGGAGAGGCATGATTTTTGCCCCACCCTGAGGCCTGTGCCCTTGGTGGAGGCCAACCTACCCAACTCCTAGGTAAGCTCCTGTGTGCTTACAGACTTCTTAAATCTATGTACAGGTATCAGACTGGAAAGTCTCTATTAGTCAATAAATAGAATGCAATCTAAATAAATAATAGTAATTGCTATGTTCAGAAGGAATCTTTATTACAAACCAATCTCATAGTAGTTGGCAGTTTTCCTTTGTTATTTTACAGACTTGAGAGAGCACCACTGAACAAGGTATGTCATAAGTGGTGCTACAAACACAGTGCTATGCATTTACCGTATTTTTCGCTCTATAGGACGCACTTTTTCCCCTCCAAAAATTAAGGGGAAATGTGTGTGCGTCCTATGGAGCGAATGCAGGCTCCTTGGCTTCAGAGATGGCAACACGAAGCCTCCGAAGTGCAGAGGGAGCACTCCCTCCACACTCCAGAGACTTTGCGTTGCTTTCGCTGAAGCCTGGAGAGAAAGAGGGGTCGGTGCGCACTGACCCCTCTCGCTCTCCAGACTTCAGGGATAGCCGCCTGAAGCCTCCGGAACACAGCGGGAGGTCCTAGCTTATTTACTGTATCTGGTTGTCAGCTTTCTCCTTCTTAGCCTCAGTGTTGCTCTTGTAGAACTCAGCAGGGAAGATGGGGACAAAACTAAATTACCTGGCTTCCCCCCTCATTGTCTCCGGCTCCAGCTACTGTTGGCCTCCCTGCTTCCCACCCTACCGGTCCCAATGCTGAGGACTGCTGACCCCCTGCCCCAATCTTCCCCATTGCTACTTGTATTATGAGAATAATGGAGTTAGATAAGGAGTTTCCTAGGCTGATATTGGGAGGCTAACGGGACAGACAGGAAATGATGGCTGGAGTGTTGCATTTTACCAAGGAACATTACATTGTGGATGGATGCCAGTGATCCTTTGCAGAGCAGCCACTTGGGTTCCCATGTCTGGGGATTAGATTGACAGTGGGATCTTATTACAACACTGGTGACAGAACAGAACTCCTCCACTGGACCTGAGGGCTGCAGGGGGCACAGAGCAGAGCATGTGGCACCCATAGCTATGTCCTCCAGCACCTCATGTCCTCCCAAATCTCCTACCTGATATAGCAACTTCACTCTACCTAATAGTAGGACTGGCCACACCTATAGTTTATCTCCTTTAATTTTTTTTCAAGCTGATTTTTTTTAATGGCACCAAGGCCAAATTTCAAATATTTGCACAAAATGTGCACTAAGGCCCTTAGGCTTTCTGTTCTTAATTATCTTAGATAACTGACCATATAATGCAGCTGTTATTCATTTACTTAATTAGTTTGCTTTTTACATTTACATTCCACCTTTTCTCCAAGGAGCTCAAGGTAGCATACTTAGTTCTCTTCACTCCACATTATCCTCACAACAACCCTTTGAGGTAGGTCAGGCTGAGAGGCAGCAACTGGCCCAAGGTCACCCAGGGAGCTTCATGATCGAGTCGGGAACAGAACCCTGGTCTCCCAGGTGCTAGTATGACACTCTAACCACTACACCACACGGACCCCTGTATGTTTTTAAATATGGAAGATAAAACAACTGTCCACAACAGTTCCAAAAACCCATAAAACACCATTCCAGGTAAGCACTTGAGTTTCTGATGTTTATTTCATTTTCCTGAAACACTCTCCTCTATTGCTTCATTTTGCTTATTCTAAGATAAAATCTGAGCCACTAGAAGTCAACGTCACAAGCAGCTTTGACCTGGGATGGGTTGTAGAAGCCCATTTTTCCTTTTTGAATGGCAGCCACCAGAGCAGTTTATAGCAGACTGTTGCTCAAGGGAAACTCTCCTTTCCTGGGAGTGTGAACAGGTTTTTCATGCTTAAGAGGCTCAATAAGCCTCTTTTCATAAGCTCTTATACCTCAACTGTCCAAAGACAGGCATGTTAGAGAAACAAGCACATCTTTTGATCCTGGAGCAGAATATTTTACCCAAAAGAATGGAAATGAGATGCCAAACCTGCCTCTGAGATCCGGTTTAATGAGATGCCTTTGACATTACTCAGGTCTGCTTGGAATGCTACCAAATTACACCCCCCTCTCTGCACATAACCGTCTTTGTCTGTTGAATGAACATCTTTTGCTTCACCCAGGATAAGGAAATGCATCTAGTACAACACTGGCAACTGTTCCAGGAACAAATTCACAATATTCCTCTACTGACAGTCAAATTTGCAATTATGCTCAGTCCAACAGCTTGGATTTTAAAGACGCTTCAAAAAGATCAGCAGTCTGATCTCAAGCTATCATGATAATACTTAGCAGAGAAGTTTCCACAGTGCTGCAATACACCTGCAAAGAAATACAGTATTTATTCCCATACTGAGGAAGCAGGAGGCGGCTTGCGGATGAAAGATACTGATTTGCCTAAACGTGCAACAAAGCACTTGGAAAAGACCGAGCTTTCTCAGCTCTGCCAACAACAGCATCAGAAGCTGCTGAATGCAGCCAGATTCTTAAAACCCTCAGATGCCCTGAAAATACCATGAAAAGCAGTGCAGCTGTGAGCGTGTACTAGAGCCTACAGAAAGGGGCGGGGAACTGACTGTAAAGGAGAAAATACCGGAATGCCTGGGCAACATGCTCCAGACAGAACGGAACCATTCAAGATGTGCATTAGGCATGCTTGATTGACAAGATCATGGTGAGCGAGCTTCCCAAAACCACTCCACTTCTTTTCTAAGTTTGTTTGCATTGCTAGTGACGTCATGGCAGGCAGCGGGAAGGATGCCTCCTGAACCATGACCTTCCCGATTCACAGCTTAGCCTTATAGCTACCCAAACCATCATGTTTATTTTGTACACTCGTCCTGTTTCTATGAGTGGGAGGAACTTCCAGGGGCCCCACGCTTGGTTTCTTTTCAAAGTCACAGGAGACTTACTGAGTTTTGTAATCCTAAATATAGAAATTCCTTCATTGCAGGAGGTAATAGGTGGCCCTTGGGTCCCTTCCAACTCTAAGATTCTATGATTCTGTGTTGAGCATAGGGGAAGGCAAAGAGCTTAAAGCAGTGATGGGGAAACCTATGTCCTTCTGGATGTTGTGGGACTAAAACTTCTATTGTGGTGACCAGCGGCCATGCTGACTGGAGCTGACAGGAGGTGAAGTTTCACAACATCTGGAGGGCCAGTTTCCTCATCACTGGTTTAAGAACTCCAAGAGCAGAATCCCTTGATTCATATCAGATCTTCAGATATAGGTGGGCCCCTTAAAGCCATTTTCCAGAGCTAAAAGTAAACCTTCTGTCCCTTCCTGTTACTCTCTCCCCCCCACAACTCTCACCTTGTTTCCTTGGCTTCCCTTTAGAGCAGAGGTCAGCAAACTTTTTCAGCAGGGGGTCGGTCCACTGTCCCTCAGACCTTGTGGGGGGCCAGACTATTTTGAAAAATAAAATAAAAATGAATGAATTCCTATGCCCCACAAATAACCCAGAGATGCATATTAAATAAAAGCACACATTCTACTCATGTAAAAACACGCTGATTCCCGGACCGTCTGTGGGCCAGATTTAGAAGGTGATTGGGCCGGATCTGGCCCCCGGGTCTCAGCTTGCCTACCCATGCTTTAGAGGCACACACGGAGACCTGGATAACATCAGCTGGGAGTCTGGTTGGTGGAAGGGGGGAGGCTTTTTTGTTTGTGTCAAAATGGCCCTCACTATCCAGAGGTGTCTCCAGGTGTTTTCTAGCCTGTGTGGACCTTTTACCTGTAATTCCCCTAACAAAAGGGGCACCTGGCAACTTTAATGCTGGTTATTAAGGAAGTCTCTCCGGCAGCCAATCTGACTCCATTAACCCTCCCCTGTCCAAACTCACAAATTTATAGCAATGCGTTTTGAAGTTGCATAGTGTTCACCCATGAAGCTCATTAGGACCATGTACACACCATATATCTTTAGTACATGGAAAACATATCCCTCCCCCCAAGAATCCTGGAAAAAATTATTAAAGGAGCTGGGGATTGTAGCTCTGTGAACTATAATTTCCAAAATTATTGGATGGGGGAATATGGAGAATTACACTTTGGTGAGAGAACCCCAGCAGAGATTTCAAATCACAAAACATGCAACAAAGTATGGAAATATAGGCTATTAGATATTTAAAATATGCCATTTAAAGTGAGTTCCAAAACGTTCCCTTAAAAGGTTTCTTTCCAAAGTTTCCCTCTTCCCCAGCATAGGAAAATACAACAATTTGGTAAGTTAAAAAATAGTTTACCTACAAACTCTTCAAAGGTCAGATTCCTGTGTTTCAGAGAAGCTGCATGGGCAGTAAAACTTAGCTGACTTACGGTGTCCAAAGTTTTGGTATAGCAAGAATTGTTAACAAAGGCACCAGCTTCTCTGGAGGATTGAGGGAGTCTACACATGACATCACATCCTGACACCATGCGCAGGGGGCCCTCTAAACATTGGGGGGGGGCAGCCCTTTCCAAAAACAAAACAAAAAATAGATCCAGGAGCCCACAGTGCCTCAGCCCCTGACCAGTGCCTTTGATGGCTGGTGAGAGCCATGTTGAACAACCAGCTCAAACCTAGTTCCTCCCAAGGTGAGAGGAAGTGGATTTAGCTAAGCGTGGCAGGACAGTTTACTCTATGGTAATAACCCCTTCATGCATTAATTAGAGTTAAGTATGTTGGTTATATGAGGCAGGTTATTTCACACTAAGCTGCTTGGATAAAGAATGAAATACAAATGCAGTTATAGTACTTTTTCTAACATTATCAAAATACACTTATTTTGTACCTGTATGTAGCAAAACATGTTAAGTTTAGCGTGGCTTGACAAAACAGTTACCTGAGTTATGTTGGCAAAGTTTCAGATTCAAAAATCTTCTCTTTTTACAGGTCCAGTTAATAGATTTGTTATCAGGTGTTGCTATTGCTACAGCTCACCCCCATGGAGGAGTGCACCAATCTGGCTTCCCTTCCCCTGTCACACTTGAGTTGCAGGAACCAGGGAAAAGCAAGAGGCAATAACTCTGCCAAGACCTCCCAAGTGAAACTGGAAAAACACCTGACAGGAATGTGGAACATAACAAGCTTTGCAAAGCCAGCTCACAGGCAGGTGAAACTAAGTATTCTCAGCGATCACCAGGTGGAAATTATTTGTGATCTTCAGGCAGGACTGTTAACTCCAAGAAATGGGTGGGATGTTCCACCAAAAGTCTTGGGGCTGCTTCACCTGTTACAAATGGATAATATACACCGATATCTTAATTCTACACAGAGTTGAGAACACCAATAGCTATTGAAATCAACAGACACACCTAGGTCTGCATAGGATTGGACCACCTGTGTGTGCATGATGCTTATGCAATTGTGTTTGAAGAAACAGCAAACGTATCTTTCACAATATATACAGAAGATGTAACAGGCACAAATCATTTGAAATATCCCAATGGAAATACGACAGTATAAATTTTGTGGGTGATATCCTACAAAGTCATACCTAGAGGAGACCCAATGAAATCAACTGACTTGTAATGTAAGGATCTCAATGGGTCTACTCTGAGTACTGTATTACTTAGTCTACATTCACACTATACGTTTAAAGCACTATGATACCACTTCGAACAGCCAGCCCCACTCCTCCTGAATTAATTGGGAGGGAACTCAGGAAATTAACAGCCTTGTTTGCTACTGTTGATGGGCCCCTGTTATGAAGAAGTGCCTTTCCAGATTATTCATAACTCCCTGGGGTTAAATTGTCAATACATATGTAGAATAGATTAAGGGAAAGCTGTCTAACCAGCTCCTCAACCTCCATGGCAGAATAGTTCTTGACTCAAGTGAAAAAGGCCCTTATACTTTGCTGAACACAGTCACCTAACAGGACTAAAATCAGTCTGACTACAACTGGTATGCCATGTTCTTGTTCAGGTTGTAAAGCCACATTTAATGCAATGTGCAGTTGTAACTAAAGCATCGCATCACTAACTGAGGCTATAAACGTTGCTGTTCACAACAGAGAGGGGGCAGAGGTGCCTTCACTCTATGCTCATTACCTGGTTTGTTCCTCCCTTCCCCCGCTGAAGTTGTCATCTGTGCATGTGCAATGGCTGTCTCAAACATGCACGCCTCAACAAAACCACAGCTTACATATCTGAATCAAATGGAAGCTGGTTCAAGGGAAAGAACATCCAACAGGAGTATTTCTCAAGAAGCTACAGGGTACTTATGGATTGTGGGTAACGCCACATGTATTTGGTTTCAGACACCAGCATGGGAGCGCATTGGAATGGTAATGTGTACACAATCTGAATGTCAAGCAACATATGACTATAAAGCAGCCATTAAAAATATTAGGGAAACAAACGTCCAGCTGCTTCTGTGTTTTGATTGCAAAAGGCACCTGTGACTGAACTTTGAGTTGACTTTCACATATTTTTTTTCTGGAAGTAATGGAGCGTTCAAATGAGTCTCGTTTTTTTTGGGTGGTGGGGAATGAAATTGGAATATTACTGAAGCTCCAGGAGCATCACAGCTTTCAGTCCAAGTATGTTAACTGTTTCTGTTTTGCCTATTAGTACTTGGCAGCGGCCCAAGGAATGCAGTTGATCTGGGAACAGGGGAGAAGCATTTATATGGTGTAAAAGTGTAAACAGATTTAGCTTAAAAATAATGCACTTCTGCAAAATTATTTAAAATTAATATTATTATCTTCTCAGGTACCTACCCTAAGAAGATTATAGTCTGCATGGAAGCAAGAATGTGACAAGATTTTAGGCGTGGCCAAACTCGGCCCTCCAGATGTTTTGGGACTACAACTCCTATCATCCCTAGCTAAGAGGACCAGTGGTCAGGGGTGATGGGAATTGTAGTCCCAAAACATCTGGAGGGCCGAGTTTGGCCATGCCTGGATTAAGGCCTTTTGCCATTATGAAAGTGACAGGAAAGTGTGGCTTGACACAATGTTCTCTAGCCTCACCCACAGTTAAATCTGAGTGAATGCTCAACCAACAGGTCATCTGGAAGCAGCCACAGTCTACCTCAGAGATGGGGGACTTGTGGCCCACCAGGATGCTGGCTGGCTCCATCAATCCCAGCCCACATGATCAATGGTCATAGAGGGTAGGAGTTGCAGTCTAGCAACATCTGGAGGTCACCCATCTCTGACATATAGCATTTGCACTGATCACATATGGGAATGGGTACAAGCACAGCACAATACTACTGGTCACAAAAAAAATAATATTTTGCTGTTTTAGCTTACCATCCTTAAAAACATAAGAAAAGAACAGAACACTCACTGAAACCAAGCACTTAGATTGTGAAGCTTTAATGTAGATCTAGCAATAAACACACAACTTTTTCTCTTATTACCATTTAATTCTGGTTGAGTACAATGTACCCAGTTTGAAATCCTGGAGAGCTGCTGTCAGTCAGTGCAGACAATAGTGATATAGATGGACCAATAGTCTGACTCAGGGTAAGGCAGCTTCCTATGTTCCTACGTGTGTTGTTCCCATCAGAGATTATCCGAACTGAAAAAGCAACTGTATATACCAAGCAAAAGTCCCAATGGCCCAGAATAACCCAGTGTATGTGTACATTGTATGCATTTACAATACACCAAACATGGGAGAACCATTTTTGCATTCAACAGATGTAAATAAATGAACTAAAGAAGCATTGCTGTCTGACTGGAAGCAATTCCAAAGTTCCTGCAAGATCCACCTCCCCCCCCCTTCTCTCCAGGTACCTCAATGCAAAATCTGCCATCATCACTCTACAAAGCTTTGGTACACTGTACAAACTTTCAAGCAGCTTTTAGATTCCTGACACTTTCCTTGCTCACCAAGCAAAATATATAAACTTTGTTCAATTACCTGATCAATATCAGGCAACAGAGACATGATTGTAAATACAAAACAGAAAAGCTATAACATAAGCAGCTCCCTGACTAGAATAAATGCATGGCAAGGCACTGGGCTTGAATCTGGCCTTTGCTGCATTAACCTAAATGATTATTTTCCATTGTGTGACAATTCATCAAGGTCACTTAGCAACTAGCCTTAGCATAATGAACTGTTAACTTGCACCTCTCTTTCCCTTCCCCCAGTTTGTTCCAGCTGAAATGTGTGCAGCTTACTCTCCATCCTGAACTAGTGAGATCATGTATTGTTCAAGGCCCAAACAAATGTGATAGTGGAGATGTGTGAATGCACCTCCACTCCTTTAAAAGTGTTGCTAGTAACAGCCACTGGAGGAGGGCTCAGATCAGGACTGCGCCCCAACAGTTTAGCTCTTTTTTCTCTGTGCCATTTTCTCAATGAAAAGTTGGAAAAATAGGTGTGCAAATTTGTCCCTCACCCAACCATTTTGCTGGCCTGGATTACTCTTCCACCTAGCTAGGGCTAGCCCTTGACCTTAGGGCCAAGTCCAGAATCTCAAACCATGTCTCCTCTTCAGATGAGTACCCAGAGAGTGGCAGATTATTGGGAAAGCAGCAAGCAGGCCCCCACATTCTGTGCATTGCCTGGCCTGGTCATGCAAGGGCCCACTGAGGCTGACATTCATCACTACAGCATCTTTTTTCCACTCATTTTTAAAAACTCTAGCCACAGGGGAACCAGCCAGGTATGCACATGTTTACAGGTGCTCATTTTATTATTTTTACTTCCAACAACAAACATGCTGCATATTCCAAAGTAAATGCGCTTAGCAGAAGCAAACTCCATTTAATTCCTGTGCTCACAATAATGCTATGAGTTAAGTGAGTTTAAAATGACAAATTGCACATACTCAGAATATCATTTTTTTAAAAAAAACAGGGTTAGCAAACTGCTTGTTCATTTGCTTCCAACACACCAGGAATGTAGGAGCATGAAATGGCATCGAAAGAAATGGTAATTACATCCTTCATAACACAAGACAACATCAGCTAGGAAGTATTGCATCTAGCTATCTAAAGGGGGAGCCATGTCAGGCATTGCATCCAGGGTCTAAAATTGCCTTGTTGCATCACTACCTCCACCTCTGCATGCTATTTGCAAAAGTTAAAAGAAAGCAGGTGATGTGACTCCATCATCTCTGGCCCTCAGTCTCTCCTGATCAGATATATTCCTATGCAATTAGAGGAGGTTCTATTGAGGTTACATTGGCAAGAATATACATTTCTCCCCAACATTTTCAGTACATAAATAAAACTGTTTGCATGCTTCCAAAGATTAATCTTCTTGTAATAGTACGCCTATATGCTCGATCTTCAGTGCAATGCAAGCAAGATTTGCCTGCTACAAATTCACTGATCAGAAGCTGATATGCATAAGAGCAACCTATTACATTAACCAGAAGCTGGAAAACAGCCGTTTCATTCTCCAAACATTACAGTCTATCTATGCTTGGTTGGTTGGTTTTTGTATCTTCATACAGGAAGTTGTAATATTCGGAGCAGCCTCTCCTTTGGGTTGATGTTGATGGTGCTTGACGTGTGTGTTTCTTTGTTTCAAGACAGGAATTGTCTAATACGCTGGTCAGAAAGTTCCAAACCCCAACAGTATTCAAGACAAGGAGGGGGAGAGGGGGGGCAACCATAACAATGTATTCTCAAGAGAAACCCTGACCCCGTCATGTCCTTAGCAAACAGGTGTAACTCTTTGCAAAGTCGTTACACTGATACCTTTGTGCACTATCAATTATTCACATAACAGGTCAATAATTAAAATATCCCAGACTGGGCTTGCAACAAAACAGCTTTTAGTGCAATTTGAAATCTGGAAAGCTATGCCACTGGTACCCAATTTAAAAACTAATTCAATGAAAGAAAACGTGAAAAATTATATGATGCAGAAGGAGGGACGCTTTGAATGAGTTCTATTTAAACAGTGGGTGGATATACTGCAGTTGTGTAATTGCACACTTTCCTAAATAGGTGCTGTATAAGTCCTATTAGGATGAAAGCAGCAAGGTTAAAAATTGCAGCCCTGCCAAGTCAGAATGTTACCAGCAACTACCAACCCCAGCAGAGTAGCCTCCACTGTGTGGAACTATTGAATGGGACACAATGGGACATACAACTGTGAAGACACATATAGTATTTATTCCACTGTCAGTTTCCTAATACCTCCCCCCGCCCTTCAACTAAGCTAAGCTCTGCTGATAATACGGCAGAACTAACTTTAAATTTGAAGCCATCTGAAACAATCTATCTTTCCAGCCAGATGTGTAACTGATCTATATTTTACATTAATACCTAGCATGGTGGATAACTGCAATTTATAGGAGCAGAGCAAAGGGCTTGACTTAGTGACATATTACAAAAGGAAATTAATTATAGATAATAATTCCATAGCTTTCATTTCCATATATATTGAAGTGCTTTTGATCTTTTAGATGGAGGAAATTCTCTGTTGTGGGAAGCAAAAGAATCACATTGCTCCCAGTGTGTGATAACATATTTTAGCACTCTTAATTATTAACATGAAATCCATTAAGAGTTAGTTAAGCCCAGACAGTATGTTGGCTGAACGAGACACCAGAGAGTTAAAAACAAAGAAAGCTTTACAATACTTCTCACGGGTATTCCCCACCCCCACCAGAATAATAAGAACAACATAGAGGAAATGATCTGAAGATGGAGTGGAGAAAAAAATAATATAATGCATATACAAAACCAGGTTGAGAGAGACTTATTATTTTCCCTGCCTAGATGGGTATAGCTTGATGTGAAGGTGAAACAGGACTTCTGTTAGTATGCTTTTATTATGTTTTTATTATGTTTTTATCATCGGTGCTCTGTAATGTGTTTTTAAAGTTGTACACCACCCTGGGATCTTTTGATAAAGGGTGGTATATAAATTGAAACAACAACAACAATAACGTGGCCATTGTCATACCTATTTGCTGATGTGGAATCAAACCAGTTTTGGCCTTGTGTGTGCATGCATCGAAAACTGGGTAGAAACATCTTGGATGTGGCTGGAGTGAATAATTTTGGGAATTTTAAGGCACTGTTTTGAAATCAGTAGGACTAGTCCCAGAAGCCACAACTGCACAGTACTACACAGATTTTGGGGTCTCTTAGAATTCCCAAGCAACACTGGTTATGAGGCTGCTAGTAAATAACATATTATAGTTTTATTGCCATCCATGGGTGTTCTATCAACTACCAGCCCAGGAAAGCTTAGTGTTTCCTTACCAGCTGGGTCCAGCAGTTAACACAGACCCACTGACATTTCACAAAATATGCATAGTCTAATGCCCCTGGAGTAATGCACACCTTTGCCTCCAAAGGAATCACTCCAAAGCACTCTTTAATCCATCTCCTTCTTGAACTGGAGCACAAGAAGCAGGGTGCTTTCAAATTATACTGAGGAAGGAAAATACTTGGGAATACTTGGGAAATGTTATGTCTTGCAATGGAGGAAAAATGCCTTTTCAGAATTGACCATAGGGATATTGGACTGAGCAGATAACTTGACACTAGCCAAATAGTCCTTATTGGATGAAAAGGAGAAATTCCACCCTACTGGGCCTGCTTCAGAACATTTCCAAATATCTCAGGAAACTTCACTTCAGATTGCTCAGTTGGCTTCAGTCATCACTAACCATCATCCCTTGGGGTCACCTGCCAGGAATAAGCTGAAATGTTTGAGAAATACATATAGTTGCAGCAGTCGTACCTCTGCCAAATGGACTCTATACAATTTTCCCTAGGCAAAGCTCGTTGGCCAAATCCAAAAGCAAAGTCTATTGTTTGTTTATTATTAAATTGTTTATTATTAAATTGTTGTTTATTATTAAATTGTTGTTTATTATTAAATTGTTTATTATTAAATTGTTGTTGTTTAGCAAAAGCAAAGTCACAAGCCATACTGGGGTCAAAAGCAAGGATCCAGGAAGCCAAGAGAACATAAAGTATGCCAGATGATGCAGAACAATCACTGGTTCTGCTAATTTATCTGAAAGCGAAATCTGGGGTATAAGCAGTTATTTATTGGTTAGTGATTCAGCATCTCCATTTGCAGGGTGAGGGACAGGAGTGTATTGGTTTGTTCTAGAGCAGAAGATCTCAGTCCATTAGACTGAGGCAAGAACCAATTTACTCAAACATGTTTGTAAGCTGCCTTGAAGATCTTAATGGTGGAAAAGTGGAAAATAAACCTATTACAGTTAGTAAATTGATTGTATATAGTACTAAAATGAATGGATATTTTTATAAAATATAATCTGCCACCTCCAGTAAACAAAGAGTCATATTTATATCAACTGACTGATTGACCAAACCATTTAAAATGTCAAGTAGTTAAGCAAATAACAGCTTCGATCCTATGCATTGCTTGAAAGTAAGACTCAATTGGGTTCAAGGGGATTTACCCCAGTAAGTATGCAGATTACAGCCTAACGCCCTTTAATAGATCAATGGCCCTTCTACTAAAACGTAAAGGACCCCTGGAGGGTTATTTCCAGTCAAAGACAACTATGGAGTTGCAGCGCTCATCTCGCTTTAAGGCCAAGGGAGCCCCACAGACAGCTTTCCGGGTCATGTGGCCAGCATGACTAAACCGCTTCTGATGCAATGGAAGAAGAAGAAGAAGAAGAAGAAGAAGAAGAAGAAGAAGAAGAAGAAGAAGAAGAAGAGTTTGGATTTGATATCCCGCCTTTCACTCCCTTTAAGGAGTCTCAAAGCGGCTAACATTCTCCTTTCCCTTCCTCCCCCACAACAAACACTCTGTGAGGTGAGTGGGGCTGAGAGACTTCAAGGGAGTGTGACTGGCCCAAGGTCACCCAGCAGCTGCATGTGGAGGAGCGGAGACGCGAACCCGGTTCCCCAGATTACAAGACTACCGCTCTCAACCACTACACCACACTGAGTGCATGGAAACGTTTACCTTCCTGCCACAGTGGTACCTATTTATCTACCTGCACTGGTGTGCTTTTGAACTGCTAGGTAGGCAGGAGCTGGGACAGGAGCTCACTCCGTTGTGCGGATTCGAACGGCCAACCTTCTGATTGGCAAGCCCAAGAGGCTCAGTGGTTTAGACCACAGCGCCACTCGCATCCCTTGGCCCTTCTACTATTACTACAAGAACAACAGCAAACAAAGCACCAATGGTAACTCAAATTGCATTCTTGCTGAATGTTACAGCTACAAGAATACTGTGCCCATTTAATGCCAAAAGGATCTTGAATCAGTGGAAAGAATTTTGAATAAGAAGAATTAGCCAGACCGAACTGGTTTTTTTCAGTGTCTCTGGAAATGGTGCGTTAGCTTTCTTAAGTCATGTGTTGGTACCAATATCACTTTGTTCAGAACAGGATGTAGAACTGGAAAGACTGACATAATTAAGGATGTTTCCAGACGACCTGTTTACTGAGCATTCATCCTTATTTGTCTACCCAAAGCTTGCAGGAAAGTTAGATGATGTCAGCTATTTATTGGAGCACTCATTCTAATTTGTTTGCAAGGAGGCTATATGATGTTGTCTCAAGTGTATTAGCTCACTATTTCCAGCACATTCCCTTGTCATGTTCATTATCATAAATAGTCTTATTTCATTATCATAAATAGTGGTGGTGAGACAGGTTGTGCAGGAACACCAAATCAACTTTAACCGTGAACCTGAATTTGCTGGTGTGCGGTTGAATTCCTCCCACTCAAATGTAGTGATTGCCTAGATTCTAAGAAGCACCCTTTGATACCTTATGCACATTTAAAGCTAAAAGCTAATATTTGGACATCTAGGGGCAATGTTTTCCAAATAATTGCAAATATAAATAGTAAAGAAGAAGACTAATTTAGCATAGTTTAATAGAGATGAAACTGTAGAAAAGACACTTAGTGACATGTACTGGAAGATATTTAATTTAATGATAGCAAAATATATTACCTGTAAATTACTCTCAAGGGAGCAGTAACAGACAATAGATTGCTTAGGTCCTAAGCCCTAGGATAGAAAGCCTACAAAAATGAATTGCCCTTTTTATTTAAATAGTGCATGGTCTAGACAAAATGCAATGTAAGCATCCATCTCTAGCATAATTCTGCTCTCAATTATTCAAGGTAACACTTTGTTTCCATTAAGCCAATTATCACCAATGAAGAAATTAGGAGTGAACACTTGCTGACAGTATGATCCATTTACTGTTATTATGAAGTGATAAATACCCTGTGGTTTGTCTACCTTCATCTGTCTTTTAAAAGGGAGGTGGTTCTGGCATTTCAGAAATGCAGTCATGCTACCTTACATTTGGCATTTAAAGTGTGAGTGAGTGCCCAAAGGGGAGAAATTAAATTACATCTTCATAGTTAAACATTTGATTCATCACAACAAATGTGTTACATATCTTTTCCCCCTTCCCTATAATGCACCACAAAACGTTATGTGAGAATTTCATTATTAAGGGAGCCATCCTGGGATCTCCCTGGGGGGCATTTGAGGGGGCTCTAGAGGCTGGAGATTTTCCACCAGCAAAGTGAAGCTCCGCCACTGCTAGAGTGCCATCAGTGGTACCAGGAGAGAACATGGATCCCTGGGATTTCAAGTCCACTCTTTCCCCCCAACATGCCCCTCAAAATGGGCCCGGAACTAGATCTGGAGTTCAGTGAGAGTCAGTGGGAGGGAGAAAAGTGAAAAGAGGCACCAGCACTACTAGTCCCATTCTTCCTGGCCTTAGTGGGCTCACAAGTGGTGGTTCCTCTAACATGTTACTTCCAACCATCACCACCCCCACTTTAGGAATGCTCAGTTAGGCTGCAGTGCAGTCCTGTCTTCCTATGCACACTTACTTGGAGAAAGTCCCACTAAAATCAATGTGTTGTACTTCTGAGCAGACAAGCATAGCATTTGTGAATTTGTGGTTAACAAACCCATCCAAAGCACATTGATATGGGAGTAAGTATAGCCATGGTCAATGGTTCTTCCTCCATAGAAGTGAGCATCATTCTGCAGCCTAAGCTTGGAATGATATGTGCACTCATGTGACAGGCTTACACTGAGACTTACTTTTGAATCAACATGGATAGGATTGTTCTGTAAGACTGTAACCCTAAATACACTTATGTGGTGGTAGGTCCCAATGAACACAGAGGAACTCACTTCTGAACAAACATCTTTAGGATTACATACTCCCTTGGAAGTAAACTCCATTGCACACGGTTGAGCTTATTTCTGAGTAAACATACACAGGATTGTGATGCAAGTGTCTTCACAACAGATCAAAAACAACAGATCTTTGTAATCATCAGAGCTTGGTGTGAGAACATCTGCTGACATCTCACCAAGAGTATTTTCAAAAGAATGCTAAGAATGCTTCATCATAGTTTGGAATGCAACACTTTATAAATTGAATGTATATCCTAGCCAAAGTTGCTTTTTGCAGACCCAGGACATGGGTCACTTTTCAACTTGACATAAGGGCTGTTCCACACATGCATGTTCTCCCCTCAATGTCTCTATCACCGAACAACTTGCAATCCAATCTAGTAACTGCCACCAGTAAAAAATGGTGTGTTTCAAATCAAGTCAAATGGGATGCAAGCTCATCTCTGCTTCATCTGTGACAGGTGCTTCCAAACAGTGAAGCCACCGTCCCAGCCTGCATTCAAGGAACATGTGTCACCTAAGAGCTTCTGAAGGTAGTTTGCATACTGCACAGTACTATAGTCGTATCACATTGTAGTTCTTCTGTTGGGAAAGGATATTGCCTTGTCTCAGCATTCTTCCCCACCCAAGTGCCTTCATTCCTACAGGAAATGCTGTGTCTGTGTTTTAAGTAGCAATTCTCACCAAACACATAAACTGCTATAGTGACTCATTTGCAAGGAAGTATCCAGAGTGAAAACTTTTATACAAGTTAAATCCAATTACCTCTGCAGTCAGTTAACCTGACTAGTGAGACTTGCATATGAGTTACTGTAGTGGTTTCTGTAACTGTGAGGTTTAGGTTGCTACCTAAAATAGTTTCTCTCTCTCTCTCTCTCTCTTTTTCTCTCCCCCCCCCCCCTCTGTGTCTCTGTGTGTGTGATTTTGATATTATTTTATAGATTTTCTCTAGGCTACACCTTGAGCTTTAGAAATAAGTGCTGATTTATTTATTGGATCTGGCCCAATTCCCCACCCCTGGTGTAGGCAACAGAAGATGTACAAATGGTCTGATCTAGCACAATGCACATTCCTATGTTTTTCTGTCTGTTTCAAAATGCAACTTGGTTTAACTAAAAATGAAGAGCTCTGATGGATCACCCCTGGTTGCTTCCATGACAGCAGTGGCACACCCCTCCATTTCTTGCAGGTGGGCTGGTAAGTGGTGGAATCATGGACACAGAAGGCAGGCAGGTGGGTGGTGCAGGTAAGCCGCATTATGATGCCAATGTCACAAGGCAGCCTCATGGGTGACATATGGGGAGATGTAATCTACCGCTTGAGGTGCAAACCACATTCTGCCTGAACCTGCTTGCAGCTTATCCACTGTGGAGCTGTGCCTCTCAAGAGTAATATGTCTTTTAGTCTACAAAGGAAATCTGTTGAAGAGCAGGCGTGCCTGGACTTGCATAAGTGCTTGGCGTGGTAGAAGACCCCAGTTTCACAGCTTTCGCTTAGAGTTCTCAAATTATGACTCTTCAAAATTCAAAAAGGTGCTGAGTAACTGGGTTGGGCACTAAAGCGAAATGAGAGTTGTGTATGCTGCCAAGTCTTTTCAGGAACTGGTCCAAAAGATGCAGAGTCATGCCAGGCTCACTCTTGTGTCAGAAGATGCTTCCATTTTGTATATTTCCCTGTGCTGCAGTTGATTAGCATGCCAAGATGTTAATCAGACTATTGCTGATTTAAGCCTTTTGACTCTGGTACCTTCTGTCACCTAACGGCAACCTTCCATCAGGCCACTGATCAGAGGGAGGAAGGGGAAGGGAAAACAGGGCTGTTTCATCACCTCTGTTGAGAGGACCAGCTTCCTTTGACTCTCTCCAACTGTCACCCACTGGCAGCTCCTTCATGAGCCTACTTGAACCTGTTTCCATCCCAACGGGTAATTACAAGAACTGTAACTTGAAGAACTGGTGCATGAAGTTGCTTTTTTCTCTCTCCTCCCCATCCCCTTTGCCATGTGTACCATGTCTTTTAGACTGCGATAGCAGCAAGACTATCTAACATGAGGTTGCTGCCTAAGAAAGCAAGACTATCTAAATGAGAGTGCAGAAGGAGGAGTTGGCAGCCACCTGGCACCAGAGGTGCCAAAACAAGGTAGCACAATTGTGCTGGTGCTGGTTGTAAGCAATAGAATGAATATGAGAACTTATCAGTGTGATGCTGTAGGTCTGTCAGGTGGTAATGTAGTAGGATGTTTGCTAAAAGAGAAAGGAAAAAAAGGAAACCAGTGACTGCCTGCGATAATCTACAACCAAAGTTTTCTATTTCCATGGCACAAGCAAACACATAATTAAATGTGGTATTTATTAACTATAAATATCACATTTGTTTATAGAAACTTGGGAAGTCCCCTTCCCTCTAGTTTTAAGTGTCCTGAAAGTGCTAACTTCTTACTTGCAACACTCCTGTTTCAAATGGACTTAATTTCTTCTGTTTGCATGATATCAAAGAACCAATGGTGCAGCAGGTGGAATAATTTAACAAAGGAGCATCCATGTCAGCACCCAAGCATTGAAGTTGCTTTGGGCAACCCATTCCAAGGCAGCCATGGTGTCCAAAGTGAGACTGGCAATACATGCTTTCTGGGGAGTAAGTCCTATTGAAAACAATGGGGCCTCCTTCTGAGGAGATGTGGAAAAGATTGCACTGTTAGTGGTTCTGTTGCCCCTGAATTTCAGCCTAGTTCCATCACAGGAGTCAGAGTTTCTAATTCAAATGTTTTGCTCTTCAAAACCTTTTTAAAAATTAGAATAGGTGGAGTGCACAGCTTCTGCTGAAAAGCTGGTTGACTATGCCAAGACGCAGGATACAAAGTCCTTTTGTCTAAATGCCTGTGATTCGGCACTTCCACTGCTATTACAGTCGTTGCCTTCAGGGTCAAACAAGGAAGGAAACAGTTGTACTCTCAGATAAATGAAAAGGTTTCACAGAAACTCGTTACAGCAAATTTGATGGTTATCATAGATTGTTCAAAGCAAGTGTTGGGTTGTTTCTCCCTCTTGTAGTTTCAATGGTCAGAATACCAAAAGGGCTTCCATGGATGGAAAACATGTACCAAAGGAAATAAAAGCTGAAGTCCATATAACTTTGAGGGATGACACAATGATGTAGTGGGGGCATTTGAAAGTGTCCTCTCCATGCTCAGTACAAATCTAACCGTTTCTGTTTGTCTCAGGCGAAACTAGTTTTGAAGTCTCCAGTTTGAATAAGCAAAAAACTGACTACCGAGGGTACCTATTGGCTAACATGTGTAACATCACCAACTCTCCTCCCCCCAATTCCTGGAACACTCTGATTGTTTTAAAAATATCTGGGTATTGTTGTTTTCAGTAAAGTGAAAAATGGAGGTATAAATTAATAAATGTGCAGAAAGAAAGAAAGATGAAGAGCTTATCAGGCATTTTTTAAAAAATTGAAATACAAGTTTTCCAGTACACCATATATGCACAATAGTTGCTTTAAAAAAAAAATAATGTATGTGCCAACAGCAACTCACTGAGGAGTGCATATAGGGGGTGTGGTGATAGAGGGCCGCACCTGGCAAAATAACACCACACTAAAAAAAACCCCAAAACAACCCCAATCACATAATGTTCTTCAGTTGGGTAACATGCAATTTCATGTAGATTTTTTTTCTCTTACCACATTATCTGCGCATCAAGAAAACCAAATTAATTGGGGGAGGGGAGTGTGAGCTGCCACTTGGATGAGAACAACAACATATAAGGTCCAGCAGTACAAACAAGTTTAACATACCCTGCTATATACTGATGGAGAAGGGGGGAAAACATACAAAGGAAAACAATGTGCATTCAGGCACCTTAAAGCCCAAGAAATGTACATATTATCAGAATTCCCCCCCCCCCAATCAAGCAGTATATAAATGGTATGAAATAAATAAATAGGCAAGCAAGCAAGCTTTTGTTGGCTAAGGTCCACTTCATTACATGCCTGATCCAATGAGTCAAATGAAAAGTACAAACAATTATAATTACGTATTTGTCAGTGGCTATGCTCACGCACACACAAAACCCCCTGCTGTATTGATGACACAGACTATCCTGGCATTGGCTGGCCAGTGTGTACAGGTAGTGTGATAAAAATCCATTGTACCGAATCAATTCAGAAGTGACAGCCCTTAACCTCATGATGTATTATATTGTGATGCAATCATTGCACATTGAACTCTCCCTTTGAAGTTCCTTTGTTCCAGTTTGGCCACTTTAAAGTCAATTACAAAATGTCCTGGGAAGCTGAAATGTTCCCTCAATGTGGGGTTGGGTATTTTGGGGTGGTGTTTTTTTTGTACGTATTGCCATTTCTAATGTATTTATGTCCATTTACTTTTTCAAATGTGCTTCTGTAAATAAGTGCTTAATTGTGATCCTACTGCTGATCAGAGCCGAGTGGGAGACAATAATTTGTCCAAGATCATCTGGACAAGGTAGTCAGGTGGCTCTGGAACAGCTGTGACTTTCACAACAGAAACACTGACTGACAGTTGCTTCCAAACATCTATCTCCAAAAGGCAGCCAGCTGACTGCTCTCATTGCCAAAGGAAAATTATAATTCCATATAATAAAAAAGGAAAACAAATCTGCTGGGTACTAAAAAGCTTAGGCTAAAATAACCATCAGTCAAAGTGATGTGCACAAAACTCTGGTGTTTATCAACATAGGAGCATTAGTAGAAGCAGAACTTCCAACCCCACAGATGCTCTTCCAAAAAAGCCATGTTGCACGCCACCCCAATCTCGGAGCGGTGTGAGATTCCAGGGGTTTGTGTTTTCTTTTGGAATAAGGCAGTGCCTTTGTGATATATGGTTTATTTACACATATACACAACCAGAGCCTATAATGGAGGAGTTCACAGCATTAACACCCCAAAAGGATCTTGATTCTCCCATAGGCACAGCCTTGGATTCAAACAGAAATAAAACATTGCTCTTACTCTCTCAACTCAGAATTTGTCCTTCTATCTCTGTTGAGGGAGGGCCCCCACCCATTTGCTGTCTGACACAGAGCCCCTTTTCCTTTGTTCTCTTAATGGCCCATCATCACCCAGGCAATTATCTCAACACAGGAAGCTAAACTGGCTTATATTTTAACATTTGCTGGATCCAGGGGTTAGACGGATCCAGAGAACAGTCTACTTCTTCCACCCCAAACTCATAACAGCTATTAAACAGCGTTAAACATTGTAACTATTTGGATGTAGAAAGTGAAATGAGGCCATAATAAAAGATGCTTCTGATGTTAACCCCTAGTCTCACACAGTAATTTACACACTGAGAACAAATATGAATGCCTTTATAATGAGAAAGGAAGCAACAGAATAATGTAAGGTGAAACATTTTGCTTTCTTAACTGTCTTCGCAGCAATAAAAACTAGGGATGGGAATACATTCCACCAGTTACTTCTTGTTGCCCTGCCTTTCACAAGCATCTTGGTTAAAGTTTTATGTAACCCTTTATTTGTAAAGAATTTGTGCTGCCTAATGTAATAATAATAATAATAATCCATTTACATAAAAACAATAAAATTTCAGTGATAACATTAAGTAAAAATTCCTAGCAACTAGATCAAAGCAATATAAGAACAAAGCAAAACTGAAGAAAATAGAGCAGTGTGCAAAACGGAAAATTAAAAATTAAGAGAGGAAGGTTCAGGTAAGCATAATTTTTTTAAAGAAGCATTTGAAGGTCATTACAAGTTATTCAAGGGAGGGCATTCCAAAGGGCAGGTCCTAATCACCAAGAAGGGCCACTTGTGTGTTGTCACTAATCTGCTGGTTGTGGAACGAACAGAAGAGTCTTTTCTGAAGACATTAAAGAACAGCTGGACCTGCATGGGGGGGGGGAGGCAGTTTGCTATGAATCCTGGTTGTTTTGGGGCTTTCAATGCCTGCAACAAAACCCTGGACTTAGTTCAGTTGCTAATAAGCAGCCCGAGCAGATTTTCAACACCGGTGTAACATGGGTAAAGCCAGGTGTCCCCCTAGCAACTGCCTTTTGCACCAGCTCCAGTTTCCAAACCAGGCCTGAGGAGAGGCCCACTTACAGCACATTATAGCCATATAATTGTGAGCTTACCGACTTATGGACCACAATGGAAAGGCTGTTCAAGTCCTCACTGCGTAGATAGTTTAGTTCCTGGGTCAAGGGGAAGTACTTGAAGAGGGAACATCCTGTAGAGGAGAGGAGAGGAGAGGAGAGGAAGTCAGTGTGGACCTGGAGGCCAAGGAGTCAGCAGGGCTCTTTGTTTGCTGTGCTGTACTTGAATGAAGCTGTTCAACTCTGACTTTACCTGCAGTCTATTCCTAAGGAAGGCAGCCCAGCTGGGCAACAACACACTCATGATTGTACAAACTACCCTGAAGTGAAGCACTTAGGAAACAAGTCTATTGACTACATATGAGGGCTTATCCACACTTACCTTTTGCCCTGCTCTTTCCTGGCACAGGTTTAAAGCTCTGTGTCTGAGTGATTATTATATTTTGCCGCAGAGCTTTCCCAGTGAAAACCCGCTCTTTACCACTCAATCGGAGCAAACGTCAGTTCATGTTTTCCAGAGAATGACGTTTGCTCTGATTGAGCTCTAAAAAGAGGGTCTGCACAGGGAAAACTCTAGGGCAAAAAAACAAAAAACGGTCAGACACAGAGCTTCAATTTGAAAAAAACTTGCCTGCAAAACCCTTCCAGTCATGAAACCCCTAGCTTGTGCCTACACACACGCAGTGTGGTCTAATGGCAAGAGTGCTGAGACAAGATCGGGAAGACTCAAATCCCCACTTTCATGCCCATCTCATTTATGCCCTTCTCTTTCCTCAGATGTTTTCTTTTACCCATATTTGATAAGGAGAAATAAGGGATTTTCAGTGACGAAAAGACACTCACAGCTTGATGTATCTGTTTTTTGTTGTAGAAGTTTCAAACCAGGGCAAAACATTTGTGTTGGACTTAGTTATCTGTACTTCATAGAGAGTGTTCCCTTTTCAGGAAGTGTGCATAAATATATGCACATTTAATATCAGCATTCGCATTAGATGCACTCATTTAGAGGGAAATGTTTACAAGGAAGAATTTTCAGGAAGAATTCACTGTTCTTCATGCAATACATAAACAGTACTTATTATAGGGTACGGGTGGTGCTGTGGTCTAAACCACTGAGCCTCTTCGGCTTTCTGATCAGAAGGTCAGCAGTTTGAATCCGCGTGACGGGGTAAGCTCCTGTTACTCTGCCCCAGCTTCTGCCAACCTAGCAGTCTGAAAGCATACCAGCGCAAGTAGATCAATAGGTACCGCTGCAGCGGGAAGATAAACAGAATTTCCATGTGCTCCAGCACTCATCACGGTGTCCCGCTGCGCCAGAAGCGGTTTAGTCATGCAGGTCACATGACCCGGAAAGCTGTATGTGGACAAACGCTGGCTCCCTTGGCCTGAAATGACATGAGCGCTGCACCCCATAGTCACCTTTGACTGGACTTAACCTTCCAGGGGTTCTTTACCTTTACCTTTACCTTTACCTACCTAAGCAGCACTATACATGCTGTACATAAGGAAGTTAACTGATCTTTATCTAGGCAACCTACATTAAAGAGATGAAACACTGAGATGTACAAGATCAAAGCAATTATTCCAGTACAATGAAATTTAGTTAATAACCTTTCAATAATATAAATAAATATAGTAGCTCCCTTACCCTTTTAAAGAAAGGAGTGGCATATTTTTTACACACACACGTAGAATATTCAAGCATTCTGGAATGTGCGCTTGCTTTAGGCGACAAGGAAAACAGGGTTATGCTGAGTCTTGTGGGATTCAATGCGTGGGTGATGGCCAGCTCTCAACCAATCAAACATTCAGATACTCCAGGGATTTCAGCTTACTGAGTTTCTGACATTAAGGTTTCTCAAGTACTTCAGTATTTAAGATTTCCATAGCGTGAAGAGTCAGAGCCATAGCAAAACAAAGTTGAATTGGTTTTGGATGGAGAAAATCACCCCAAACTATTTAATTTGCATTTCCCAGCAATGTCAAATAATACAGTGCAAATTTTGCTTCTCTTTCTATGGTCCACTTGCGACAATTTCACAGCTTTGTGACTTCTTTTACACAATTCATACTGACACATGTGATATTAATTTCCAGAAAGCAATGTCAAAAATATGTAGCATGTTTCCAAGCCAAATTAAAAAATGGGGATTTCTCATCTTTTTCACCATTAATATTCCGTCAGAACTCTGTAGTTATTTGTTATGTTTAGTAGAAATATGACCCTTGTATTCCACTATGGGATAACTTTTACACCATTCATTCTTTTTAAGCTTTCTATTATTATTTTTTTATACCGTAATTCCCCCCCCCCCCCCCAGTTTTTATGACTGCTTCTAAGTACAATCAGGGTGAACCTACAGAATCAGCAGCTTGCTGCAATCAGAACTTTGGAACATTCTTCTTTATTAGGGCCACTTTTAAGGAAAGGGCTGGTGCTGTGACGCTTTTATTATTAATCTGTAAGTAATTTTTATATGTATATATTGTATATGTGTATGTGTATATGTATGTTGTTGTTGTTTAGTCATTTAGTCGTGTCCGACTCATCGTGACCCCATGGACCAGAGCACGCCAGGCATTCCTGTCTTCCACTGCCTCCCGCAGTTCGGTCAAATTCATGCTGGTAGCTTCAAGAACACTGTCCAACTATCTCGTCCTCTGTCATCCCCTTCTCCTTGTGCCCTCAATCTTTCCCAACATCAGGGTCTTTTCCAGGGAGTCTTCTCTTCTCATGAAGTGACCAAAGTATTGGAGCCTCAGCTTCAGGATCTGTCCTTCCAGTGAGCACTCAGGGCTGGTTTCCTTCAGAATGGATAGGTTTGATCTTCTTGCAGTCCATGTATATGTATATGTATATGATGTATATATTTAAAAAAGAAGCAGCATATATGGCTCTGCTTGTCACACAAATAACGTTTGTACATAATTTAAAAAAAAAAAATCCACATAGGATTCTTCCCCCCACCATCTCCATGTGCAGTGATATCCTATATGGATTTTCATATATAGGAAGCAGGGTGGTAAATCTGCTATGTGGCCCCCAGCATGAACAAATGGGATCATGTTGTGGGGGACGATACATGGATCGGCCAAAGTTCAAGTATCAGGTTTAACATTCATCATAAAAATGCCTATAGCTTCTATACAGGAGTGAAGTCTTGACTCTGATTTTGTAAGGTCTTATGAATATTGTCATGCAAGAAATAGGTTATGATGGAGCAATATGAAGGGGAAAAAATATTTCCAGACTCTAGGTACTGTAGGCAAAAGTGCCTCTGCTGATTTTTATTATAATGGCACAATTCCTTTATGATCAGTTCCTTAATTTAGAAGTGGATGAGCCTCCTTAAAGAATAAAGATTATCTCTCTTACCATCATTTTTCTGCCAGGACAACACCTGCTTATCAATCAAAAGAATATGTGCTATTTTGCAAAAGAAAATTATTTGCCATGGAGGCTGATCTGATTAGAGCCAGAGCTGTCAACAAGATTGCAAAGAAATTTGCTTTGGTATGATATGTGTGCTGTGGAGTAAGTGTTGCATTTCCATATTCCATATTTCCTTTTCAAAAGCACACTTCACTTTGAGAGTAGATATAAAAACTCTCACAACAGATGGTTCATTGGAAGAGTTCACATACCATCATGTGGTTAGTTAAAAATCTCAGGCTTTTTTCTCCTAATTCTTCATTCAACTAGAACCCAGTTTTGTGACCAAAGGACATTACTGTCAACAAAATGAAAGAGTTTCATTTCAGATTCCCCACTAATGACACTTCCCACTGAGTCGGTTTCTGCTTTATTCTTGCCTTTACCAAAATCATCAATTGATGGAAAGTGGGAGGCGGACTGAATTATCTGCACATTTTAGGATAATAATGCTTTGCCGTATGAGGTGATGATTATTATCCACTAAAGGGATATTTTACTTTAATTATAATGTTTCCCACACTTCCTCCAACCAGCTCCAAGCTGTGTTTTAACTTTTTCAGTGATTCACTGAGGCAGGTTAGATTAGTTAGTGCTTTGCCCTAGACTGGCTTGAAGCTTCATCTGTCTTTCCCATGTCAATGTCATGCCATGATATTGTTGGACTCCAACTCCCATCAACCCCAACCAGCTTGGAAAATAGTTCAGGATGATGGGAACTGTAGTCCTGGATCCCCATCCTAGTCCAACTCAATCATGGCTTTTTCACACAGCTTCTTAAATGGTTTATATTCCTCACTTTGTTTCTTCCTCAGTACTGCTTGGGCTTAAGCATTCTATATTCAAATCCAGCTATACAATGACATAATACAAAATATCCAGATAAAGCTCTGTGACTCCCACAATCAAACTCAAAGCAGTTATCACAGTAGCAATTATACTGACTTTTGTTGAGCGATTTCTCAGTTTACTTCTGAAGATCCAGGACAAACAGCCACCTTCTGAAAAATCCCCCCTGGACATCACTTCTGCCTTTCAAAATCCCAGTAATGTCCTGATATTGTAGCCCTAGGTTAGTTTAACCTCCAGTTAGCTAGTAAAACTAAATCACTGTGTTGCAAAATCATGTATGTCTAAAAAGTGTGTCAGCAACATGAAAAGTTTGAAAAGCTGTTACCTACTACAAGGCAACTTTTCGTCTTCTCTATTGTGGGGAAATTGCATTGTCCTAAGCCCAGGTTGCATTTTTGTCACTGGGAAAATGTCCTGGATCTTCAGAAGTAAACTGAGAAATCGCTCAACAACATATGAAGGGGGGGGGGTGTGGTCCTGGTTTCTACCTTTTGAAATATGGCAGCCCTAACCCTTTCCAGTCCTGAGAGGAGTGCAAGGAGCCTTTGTGTGACACACCCACACACTGCAGCCAACACACTAATGTGTCACGACACACGGTTTGGAAAGCTCTAAGCTACATATTGGTTTGGATAGATCCAAACAGACGCTGGAAATGCCAGAAAAATACAATAAACATTGGGAAATGCTATAATAGTTGGTGTTGGGAATATCATCAAATAAATATTGAGGAATATTAAAATGTAATAGTATAGATTGTGGGATATGAGATACTATTAGACACAGTTCCCTCTCCCCAATACATTGTTTATATGGTTCAGTGAAAACAAAAACACACTACTTATTTCATATATATCGATAGCACATATATTTAAGGCATATTGCACATGCAAATGCAACACAACCATTGGTCTCATTTGTGTTATGTGATTAGGGTGGGCTTCAAATATTTCACATGTTTAGGGAAGCTTTTAATGTTTGAAGGACTATTGTTTTTTAATATTCTATTGGAAGCCGCCCAGAGTGGCTGGGGAAACCCAGCCAGATGGGCTGGGTATAAATAATAAATTATTCTTATTCTTATTCTTAAAATAGAATAGTTTCATAAGATGGAGCCGGTAAGTGCTGGTCTGGTATTTTTCTGTTTATTATATCAAAAGCTTGCTTGATATCTTCTGACATTGTCCTGATTACAGTTTGTGTGACTTCCTCCTATAAACATAGCTGTCAACGTTTCCCTTTTTTTAAGGGAAATTCCCTTATTCCGAATAGGATTCCTCGCAAGAAAAGGGAAAAGTTGACAGCTATGCCTATAAAGTCACCTCAGCATACAAGTAGAATTCTCTTTTCAAGTGTTCCAGGTACACAAAGCTAAAACCAATCAGGAAATTTGAGAAGCTGAAAATCAACTTTGCTGAGACTGGTAGCATGTGGGTGGATCAGAGACGAAACTAGATTAAATCCACACAACAGCTGCTTAAATTCTGGGGCCTCTATGGAGATTAACAAGGGGGGGGGGGGACTACCAATGTTTCTGCTTAGGCAGGTTCTGCTAGTTTTCTAAGTGCCAGGAAGCCCCACTTGTGAGGCTTACTCTTGAAGTTGCATGTTAAGAGAAAGAAGAAGAAAGGCCAAATGACATTGATTCCTTGCTCTGTTTTTCTTTTTTGTTTTTTGAATATTATATGCTGTGAAGGAAATCAGATTCAGGTGCTGCTTCTGAAAATTGGATATCCATAATGACCTTATTATCATCCTGGTGAGACCACCAGTTCTGGCTGTACATAGGATTGAAACTACGGTCTGAGCCGTAATTAAGGCTGCAATTCCTAACACATTTACTAGGTGGTAAGCCCCACTGGACACAGCATAACTTACAACACAAACCAGGCCATGGCTACTGAGAAGCAACTCCTATTGAATTCAGTTCAATGGGGCTTGCTCCCAAGTAAGTGAAGTTAGGATTACAGCCTTACATCTGAGAAGATAAGTATAGGATTGAATTGTCAAGTTCTGATTTCAATACGCCTTAAGTACAAGTCGCTTTCCCCAATCAGGTCATAGTCTTCATATTGCTTCTGTTTACATTGGGGTAGCTCCACAGCATAGAACAGGCATAGGCAAACTCGGCCCTCCAGATGTTTTGGGACTACAACTCCCATCATCCCTGACCACTGGTCCTGTTAGCTAGGGATGATGGGAGTTGTAGTCCCAAAACATCTGGAGGGCCGAGTTTGCCTATGCCTGACTTAGAATGTATTGATTCATTCTGCTGCATTGGAAACCAAGACCAGAGTTGTGGATGTTTGATGCTTTCCTTCCTCTTACTGAGTTTCCCTACTGACCAGGGTAAAAGTGGCCTGTTGTGCCTGTCACAATAGTTTGGCTGCAGAAATCAGCAGGTGACATTTTTGCACAGGCTGCAATGGCATGTAGGTCAGATGGAGGGGTGGAGAATCTTCAAAGGAAGCATAGAAAGAGCAGCAAAAGATGAAGGAAAGGAACCAGAAGAGGGAAGTATCATAGAAGCAGTAATTAAGGGAACTGCTGAGGATGTTATAGTTGACAGTAGCAATATAGCACTCCTCTCAAGTCATCCATGTGGGCTCCAGGAGCAGATGCAGTTGTCACAGGGAGACAGCATAGCAGTCAAGGAGGAATAGGTTGAGAAATGCACTTAGATATGGCAAGACCTTGGTTGGTGTCATTTCAATAGATGAGAAAAATAAGAATGTGAAGATCAATAAAAATTAGAAATAGGCCAAGAAGAAAGAAGAACTTGGAAGATTTGAGGGGGCTGGAAAGCACAAGCAAAGAAGAAAAAGAAGTTTGAGCTTAGGAGTCAACAAAACTTTGGACAAATGCCCAACGACTCTTTGGTTATACTGCTAGTGAGCAATGAAGCACGTTAAGCCAACTATGTAATGCAGAGAAGAAGCACCTTGCTAGCAGGGAGTTCTCAGTGTCTCAGGACATCAGCATCCCTCTTCAGTTACAGGCTAATTCTGAACAGAGCAGAATAACTTGCCCAAGACTATTCACTGGGCACGTAACCTGAGCACCTGTGGAAAGTTGAGAAGCCAAACCACAGTCCTTCTCAGAAGCATTACATCCCAGATTAATTGGTGCAAGGAGTTAGAAGCCAGAAGGCCAGATTCATTCTGACATTACAGTAACTTTCTATTATTTTCATTTCATTTCAGTCATCCATTGCTTATACAGTGGTACCTCGGATTACATACGCTTCTGGTTACATATGCTTCAGGTTACAGACTCCGCTAACCCTGAAACAGTGCTTCAGGTTAAGAACTTTGCTTCAGGATGAGAACAGAAATCGTGCTCCGGCGGCGTGGCAGCAGCAGGAGGCTCCATTAGCTAAAGTGGTGCTTCAGGTTACGTACAGTTTCAGGTTAAGTACGGACCTCTGGAACAAATTAAGTACTTAACCCGAGGTACCATGGTATCTTGCTTTTCCTTCCCAGTGGAAGCCCAGAGCAGCTAAGAAACCAGGAGGAGAGGGTATGGGGGGTGGGGTGGGAATTAATACACAATATCAAAATGATAATATATATCAACATACAAAACAAGCCAAAAACCAAAATTCATATTAAGACACTTAACAATGCATCAGTCTGTTCAGTCCATAATAATTAATTTCAATAACTGTTAGAGGAGAACAACAAAAACAAGATGAGAGAATACTACTCTCAAGCTATTTGCACTAGCTCAGAGATGTTTGCAGTTAGACAGAATCAGGGGTAGCAGAGGCAAAGACACAAACTAGACAACATTAAAATTGGCCAGGCTCCTACATCAGCTCATCATTCTCATAGAACTGGGGTGGATAAACTTTTTAATCCCAAGAGCCACCTTTCCTTCTGGACAACCTCCTGGGGGTCGTATGACTGTGGTGTGTGGAACTAGAAGCAAAGTGGGCAAAACAATATGTGTGAACTTTATTTTTGCACAGTAGGCTAGTTTTCACACACATTCCTCTCTTGATAAATATGCATTTCAGGAGACCTTACTGAGAGCCATCTAATATCCAGGCATAGACACAGCTGTATGGGAAGGAAGGAAGAAGTGATAGAGTAAAAAGGGGAATGAGAACATAATATCCTGTTAACTTCTGATAATATGTGCTATTATAAGACTGCTCACCCTATAACAATGCACAAGGATGGGGCATAACAATTTCAATCCATCCAGCTCAGGGCAGCAACTTTAATTCAACCCAAATACAGACTTGAGAATAGTGGGAGATTCAAGCCCTCTTCAAGTGTTCATAGTCAGGCAAAGTGACCACTGGGGTGGGGAATGGGGAACAAGCACATTTGCAGCGCCTCCCCCTTTTCTAACCGTGGAGGCTCAAACACATTGTTGAAAACCAACTTTTATCAGCTTTGATTTATCAATGTGCTACTAACCCTATAATTCGTATTTGGGTGACTTGCAGATTAGACTACTACCATAACGTGTTTGAAAGTAACTCAGAAACTTCGGCCAGGTCAGAATGCATATGTTTTGCTCCAGTTGGTGGGTGCTGGTTGGCATTCTCGTGTATCACCTATTTAAGGCATGTCCGCTGGCCCCTAATATCTCCCCATGTCCAATTCAAAGTGCTGGTTGTGTTGGAATTCCTAGAAGCCAAGACCCAAGTTTGGGGCAAGTATGCTTGGGTGAGAGAACCCCGGCAGAGATTTCACATGGCAAAGCATGCAGCAAAGGAAAGTGTAAAAATATAGAGTGTAAAACCTTTTAAATGTGCCCCTTTGGTGAGTTCCAAAATGCCCCCCTTTCAAAAGCTCTTTCCCATTTCCCTAGCCCAAAGATAGACCAGTTAGTAAGTTGCAAAATGGTTTATTTACGAAACTCTTCAAAGGTCAGATTCGTGTACTTTTCCATACAGCAGTCAGAAAAAGTTGCACAAGCAGTAAAATGTTGCTTGTTTACAAAATGGTTCCTCAACTATTTGTATAGGAAGAATAGTACCTACAGACTCCATTATTGTCTGGAACAAAAGAGGCCATGCTGCTGGAGGGAGCGGCTCAGAGCTCCTCACACACCAAATTCACATGTAAACTGGGTGGAACCAATGGCTAGGTTACTCATTTCCTCCCAAGATAAGAGGAAGTGACGTAGGCTATGCCTGGAAAGACAGTTTGGGTCGTTGGCATTAAGGCCATATGGATTAATTAGACTCAAGCATGTTGATTATATGAGGCTTGTATTTCAAGACCAAGTGCCTTGGTTCCCAAATACCTGAGAGAATGCCATCTCCCATATAAAGACCACCACCACTGACAGCATTTTAGATCTTCTGAACTGGTCCAGCTCCATATTCCAATATAGAGAGACGGGCTACTCTCTACAAAGAACAAGGCCTTCTCTGAGGAAGCCCCAGTGTTCTAGAACTCTCTTCTGAGACATGTTTGCTAACCTTTTCCCTGCTGGTCTTTTTGGAAGTGGCTGAATGCATACATTTTTCAGAAAGCCTTTGAAAAACTCTTCAAAGGTCAGATTCATGTACTTTTCCACACAGCAGTCAGAAAAAGTTGCACAAGCAGTAAAGCATTGCTTGTTTACAAAATGGTTCCTAAACTATTTGCTTTAGTGTCATTTTATTGCTGGCATATGAGATTGTTTATGACTAAAATAAATTTGTTTTATTTGCTAGGCAATTTTTCTTTTACATTGTTTAATTATTTCATGACAAGGGATATATAAATTTATTTCATATTTTTATATTTTATTATTTAGAAGGAGACAAAGGAGGGAGGAAACTTTGCAAATAAATGGGGCTTAGGTGGGTTCTCTCAGGAAACAGAAGTTACTTCTCTGAGCGCCCTTCAGGCAGATGCTGTGGAACCAGACTATTTGTGGTTTAGGAAGTATGTTAACTAAAATATTTCAATGACTTGTATTCATTTGTTAATAAACATTCCCTGTTAGATTATGGGAGGGAATTTTGATACAGTTTAAAATTCAATTTAAGGCAAAATATTGCTGCCTTGTTTGTTTTTTAATTATTGAATCAATGTATACCTAATGCAAAGAAAGCAAGAGGATAACTAGGAGGATGAAAAAATAATGCATTCATCTATATGCAGCATGAATGTTACAGTAGAGTTATGAGTCTCTGTAGGACATAAATGGTCATTTCTGGACAGGGAAAACAGAAAATTGGCCAAACGGTATAGAATTAATCCCATTCCCTCTGCAGCCTTGGGTCATTCATTAGACTAAAGCAGACCAATTATGCATTCATGAGCAGGAAGCTCAGGGTTTCACTTGGCTAATCAGAAGCTGATAACTGAATGCAAGATCCAGTTACTTTTCAAGGCCTCAGCATAATAATGTAACCAGTAAGTATTTAAACACAAAAACTTTTAAGTGTTTAATGCTGCTCTTTAAATTATTGCATTCAGTAACTACCATCTATATAATATCAAAACATAGCAGGCCAATATAATTGTGTTAAAGGCTACAGTACCATAAAAAACATTCTGCACATACAATTGGGGATCCAATTTCAAATCTACCTTTTATCGTACAAAAGAAAAGAGAGAGCAAAATGTTGGCAATTGTTCCTATCACAATATAGTAACTGAATGGCGTCTATTGCAGTAACCATTTCAGCCATATATGGAAATTTGAACATTCAGATGTCTGAAAGGAAGCAAAGAGCAGACGGTGGCAGAAATGACTTTAAAGGTATGCATGCTTGAATATGTGCAGGAGTTCTTGGACACAAGCGTTCCATTGTAAGGTTTACTAGGGGACCTGATGTAACCTGAACTGAGGAATGAGGTGACTTTGATAAATGCATGACAAATAAAGAACCTCAATCAATGGGCTTATAAGCAAGAGTCAAATCAACTCTCATGAGAAAGTCCCAGCCCTAGGGGTGAGGGAGAGTATGAAGGCTGGGGAAGTCTGTTCAGATTACTAAAATGTACTTTTACACCAGAAGCATTCCATCTAGGTTCAGAAAACCTAAAATTAGGGCTGGGAGAGTAAGTTCAGTGCAGTTTCGTACCCTAGTACTCTTGTTAGAGAATGCTGTTCAGCAGTTGCTAAAGCAGTTGGTCAATTTATGCTACAGCTGATCATGCTACTCTTTTTAATTACTGATTTTTAATAGCACGTTCATTTTGTATCATTGCTGGATGGAGAAAATGTAAAACACACAATACATTTAAGGCTACAGATCTACAGTCTGCCCCTTTATCTGGGAGCAAGTCCCATTGCAATCCATGTGGGATGTCCAACGCTAGTCATATGTGATAGACGCAGTGGATGACTTATGGCAGAGATTACCCAGTGGGACTTACCTCTAAGTAGGCATGCATAGGATTGTATAGTAGAACTCCTTGCTTGATTGCTTGGGATATGTCCATGCCAGCAAAAATAAAAATGCTTAAGACTAGGGAAATACATTAATGTTGACTGTTCCCACCCACCCCATAGACTATACCCTCAATCTTCCTGTCACGATTATTATGGTACTATTTCAGCAGCTTATGGCACATTCAGTGTATTTATAGTTATTTTTAAGCTACACAAACCTAAAAACTGAAGTGGGGAAAAACAACAGAATTCTATTCACTTCACCTTTCTTTTGTCCAAGGAAGGATCACTAAAATGTTGTCTAGAGTTTCCAAATATGAGTTGATAGTGACCTTAAATTGTATTATCTGTTTGCACTGCTGTAGTAAATAAACCTTGACTGCCACTGAAAAGAAGCAGGATCTTTAAAGACAAGGCCTTCAATTTACAGTATATTATTAACTCCATAAAGTCCAGAATATAGTGGGTGCTGCTGTGTTCTCCAGTGCTCTGATTAAACATAGATGTGGGTATTAAAAGTTGGCCCTGCCACTTCTCCTCTAGTTTAATAAAGACATATTGTTCTCTCTGGCATGCTTTGCTGCTTCCTCAATGATTTCATTGTCCTGTGACTAAATTATACTAGCAGTCTTTCTTAGGTTACCTGATTATTATTATTAGTTTCCCAAATCAGTGATCAGGTTAGATAGAACCCATTGAGTTTTAATATGGCTAGAAAGACCAAGATGACAAGCAGTACTCTGCTATGCTCCAGATCCCTGAAGCAGTCTCTTTTCCAACTCTTCATGTTTACACTGCATTGATTTTCAGACACTGGACAGGTAACTAAGAAAATTTGATTGACCTATGTCCAGTATAACTTAGGAATGCCATATTTTTTAGTAAAAGCTACAAGAATTTTTGAGTTTGGGATCTTTTTTTTTGGCACTTTCAGCACAATTAACTGTTGCTGGTTTTCCAGGACATTTGCCCAATTTCCGAAATATATAAGGGGAAGGGGCTTCACATGCAGATATTTGAGTAAGTGCTTATTCTTCCATGTACTTAGACGACTCCAGAGATGCTCTGGGCACCAGGTGTGGTGACTGTCACATGGAGTCAAGCAGCCTCTAAAAGAAACCCAGCATTTGCTACATTGTCAAGGCACTGGGGTCTTGACCATTTACATCTAATCACCCTAACTTAAATCAGGATTTATTTTTTAAAAAGCACCCTTCCTCTGGAGGAGCAAGCTATAAAGTATCACCAGCATGTATACCATGCAATTCATGCAACTGCTTGAATCTAAAATGTATGCATTAAGTGTGCTTCTCCAGAACCATGTCCCTGAGATGAGAAGGCTGCATGCAAGAGTGCAGAAATACCGCAAGTCATGTCTGAAGAAGTGTGCGTGCACACAAAAGCTTATACCCAGAACAAACTTAGTTGGTCTCCAAGGCGCTACTGGACTATTTATTTATTTAGTGCAAGTCATGTGTCATACAACCAAGTTTTCTTTATGATTGTGTAGGGGAGCTACCTACATAGACAACCTGACAGTATTCCTGTGCCATTGACAATCCTTGAGAGGGGCAAGGGGAATTCCGGGAGGTGGATTCAGGAATCTAAGCAGCCATTGTGCAGTTTCTAGCCATTTATGTAAGTGGTCAGAGGTACAGAAGCCCCTAACAGAAAAATGCTAGCATTAGCAGTTAGCAATCTATCAGCCGGCCAATGAGTCATCTTCCATTTGCCTGGCTTTTAATTGATCAGCTGCAACATTACATACTGTAGGGCCTTCATGAGTATACCTTTCAAAACATCCTAAAGAAAATGGGCAGCTTCTCCCATGTGCGATGTCACCAACATACAAGAGGGCCAGAAAGAGCTATCAACATTTTCTGCTGGAATGCAAAAAGCCTTCCTTCTTCTGCATCTGTTTGCTCTAACTTAGTTATGGTAAAGTGCTAAAGAAATGATAGAATACACAAATCTTAGATCAGGGGTTTTTTTATTTACAATTTGCCCAATTAAATTTAAAGCATAATCACATAGTCACAAAATCAAAACAGGGTACTTGATACAAAAAAGGAAGAAGTGCACATATACCCTACCATAGTATTTTATGGAGTTTACCACATGATTATTCAATAATGCAAACTGTTAGATTTTGGGTAAACTGTCCAAGTCAAAGGATGGGTTCTCTTTAAAAGCTATGATTCCACAGGAACAGGACAAGACTCTACATGGACATAGTACTGTCAACAAGCCTCTCCATATTTCTGAAAATCCAAGCACTTAGTTCAACCTGCATCTTAGTGCCAGCTTTAGTTCAAATTATTTGTTATCTAGTACACTTACTTGTCTGTGCAAGTGTTATTTGGTTTCAATCATTGAGACATTTTCTAAAATTCTTGATGATTGAAGACTTCATCCCTTCCCACTTTTGTTTGAAAAAGCTACTCTCCATTCTTCTGCCCCATTACATTTCAAGCATAAAATAGAGTAAAATATAAATTGCACCAAATCAAAACGGACATCTGGAAATGACTCTAGAGGCTTTATTTTAGAAGGCAACTACTATGATAATGAAAAATTAATAGTATTTCAAGTTTAGCAGTGGAGATTTGATCCCTTGTTCAGTTTTATTCAAGCGGTTTTTGCCACTGCTTTGCCAAATAACTTGTTTTGCTGGCACATATGGTTCACTTATAGCTTTAGTAAAATGGGAAAAAACCTGAAATACCACAGTAAAAGTAATTTTCCAATATATTTTTAAAACTACACAGGCTTAGTTAGAACAGCCACACATTAACTGAGGCTTAAAATAAGATCTGCCCAACTGAAGCTGGAAATTCCAAAGCAAAATGTTGGATGGAACTCTGTGTCTGCTGGATACATCCTTACATACGAAACTGAGTGAACCGAACCAGTGCCATTTGTATTTTCTAGTGGTTTTCGAAGCTTCATTTTCATTCAAATTAAAGAGTCCTTATTTTGCATATCTTCATGATCTCTCTCCTATGTGTTTCATGGTAGTCATTATCCACGGCCAGTCAAGTTGTACTTCTTTGTCTTGTATTTCCAATTCCAGCTGTTGAAGACTGGAGCCCAACCCACTGCCTTCCAAATCTTGAATGGTCATAGGATTGATTTTCAGGGGAAATGGCTTTGGATCATCAGGTGCTCTTATAAGACTCTCAGTCCAATTGGTACCAGTAACTGAACTGTAGCATAAACTGCACTGACTTGATGCAGGTATTCTGTGGTTCTTTTTCATGCTGGGATAGGAAGGTCTAGCCATCTCAGATGGTTCAGGGCACTGGGTAGGGAATGGTGGAAGTTTCCCAGCCAGGGTTTCTTAACAAACGTATAGAAGAGAGATTGTGAGAATGAAGAGGCCTGTAGTTGATTGAAGAGAGCTTCCATGTCCTTTGGCGGTGGTATTGTTCAGTGTGCTAAGTGGTGCGGACGTTGGACTTGAATTATTGTTTGCAGCCGATGGAGTTGTTCCATTACCGCCAGTCGTCTAAATATGAAGAAAGAAAAGACTGTAAAGCCACAATTAATACCTTTTCCAACTTGCATTTTGCCTTCAAGGGCATATCCGCATGTATTTTCATCTGTCAGTGCAGGAAAGCTACTACCTTTAAATGGGTGCGATGAGAAGAGCAACCACGCCTGTCCAAGAAGATCCATCTCTAATATAATTGTTTGCCTGCTCAGAAGCAAGTCCTGATGTTAGCTTCCTTGGACATTTTGTGCAAATGGTAATACAGATTTATTTATTTTAATGAATAAATTAGAGCCTAAAGCGGACTAACAAGGTACCATGCAACTGGAAGCAAGGCTGACTGAATGAGGAGTCAGCTTTTAAGACTAGGGACAATACTAAGCAATTTTAAGGGCTTGAAAATCACTTTACTTTCTGTGGCACACACAGGTTTCTTTTGTTTTGGTCACTGTTTGTCACACAGCTTTAAAAAAAAGGATCTAGCAAAATCATAAAGACTAGTTTTGCCAATAGTTCAAGTGAGATGAATACACACACGACTACTATCCTATCTCTGAACAGCCATCTTCTTTCTGTCTCTAGCTTTCAAGTCACAAAGAGACAGAAGGAACACACAGAAATAAATGTCTTTCTAGTCAAGTTCCAAGTCTTTCTTGTAGTATTTTGCACTGCCTAGCTGGTAATTTTGTGTGAAGGGTTTCAGTGTGGCACTATTTATACTGGAGAGCTATTCCAGAATCAAAGTGTCAGTCTCCAGCAGTTACAAGAGGAGTGTTTTGTATGTCTGAAAGCTGGGAAGATGTATTGAATAGCTTTGGATTGCAAGATACAGGAAAATTGAGGTTTTCCACTATAATAAGCAGTAACAGATTGCTGTTGTAGGCATTACCATTTGAAATGTGCCTCTTAAACCACACTTACTAATACAAGTTCAAGTCAATGTAACTCTGCCAATCTGTTTTGGATATCAGTTACTTTCAAGCAAGCTCCACCAGTGAAGCTCACATCCAAGCAAGCATGTAGATCACAGAGTTTCAAAAGAGATAGCAAGGTGGACTTGCTGTACGGCTGCAATGGAGTCTGTGTAACACAAACTAGCATGGATGCTTTAGCAGAGATTCCTGCATTGCAGGGGGCTGGACCAGATGACCCTTTGGGATCCCTTCCAACTCTACAATTCTATTGGGGGGGGGGAACCAAGGCTGCAGTCCTACAGTCAGGCTGTTTCGTCTTTAAAATTCAATGTGCTTTAAGCAGCTTGCAGCAGAGATCTGTAGCAATGTTAACTTATATGTTGCTTACTGTATAGAATTTTATCATTAGAATGCAACAAGAACGCATGGCATCTGTTAGCATTTGACTTTCATCCCCAGAGGGTCTATGCTGGCAGACAGTCTATGTGGGATAAGTGGAGAGTACTGTACTTATGAAGGTGTGCAGCAAAATGCTGGTCTCCTATCAAACATTGCTTTCAGGAGTTATTTTATGGGAGAAACCTCAAAGAGTTCAGATGCTCAGTATTTGGATGCTGCTGCTGCTGGTTCCTAGTGTTTTCCTAACAGAGCAGCACACCTACCTGCAAATTTTGTTTGCTTTCTAAAAGCAGCTTCAAAAAGCAGATCTAGTCTCACAACGGATCTTTTAAAGCTTCTCAAATACAGTTCCAAAAGTTGTTTCTTGGATGGCAGTCAAGCCTTGCCTACTATCTTTGCTGCCTTATACCAGCTAACTCATCTCTCCTGGCCAAAGTTGCTTCAAGCTCTGTCCTATCCCTTCAATTTTTTGTTTGTTTGGGGCAAATGACGGAGCTAGGGAAAAGGATGACTCATCCTTCTTTCTGTAGCTGGCTGCATGAAGTACTAACTCACTGCAGCTTTTGTCATTTTATAGCCAGCAGCCAACTGTTTCACCTCCAGCAAAACTCTGGAGCAGAATGTGGAACGAAACTAACACTGAAAGCCAACAGACATTCCAAATTCCTTAAGTGGTAAAACTGTGTGCCGCTATCCTTTATTACAGAAACAGCCTGCCCTGAAACACAGACTCAGTACACACCATATATTTGAAGCACAATCCCTACCCACCAATTCTGGGACTGTAGTTTGTCTTTCACAAAGCTACAATTCTCAGCACCTTTAATAACTACAGTTCCCAGCACTGGCGGGAGAGGGGGTGTGGGGGAAGAGCTGTGCCTTAAATGTATAGTGTGTACACAGCTTTCTTTTATTCTAGCTGTGGCATATTTGACATCTTCTTTTTTAAAAAAAGTCTCCATTTACATCCCTAGGCTCCATTATATCTTAGGTATTTGATTACAAAAAAAAAAACAGAAGAAAGGTGCCTTTATGGTTCCAAAGCAGTGGCTAGAGGCAGATTACTAAATTGCAAATAGGGATACTAATGGGTCTGCAACCTAACACGCTTACTAAGGGTAGGTTGAACTGAACATAGTAACACTTACTTATGAGTAGACGTGCCTAGGATTACACTGAGAGTATTTTAAACAGCCACTTGTCTGTACCTAACTGAAGAAAAGCAGACAGAAGCTAGGTAAATGAAGAGGAGAGAAATCAATACTGGGTGTCTGGAGGAATTTTCCCAGGGAGGGGAAGAGTAAAACACTGAAAAGGTCAGCAGGCTAGCATCTCGCACACGAAACAATAAGAGTCATATTTGTACAGTCTGCCTAATATCCCAGATTCTAAAAACTTACATAAAACAAGAAATCTGGGAATTATGGTTGCCTCCTCCTGTGGAAACCGATCATGCAAAAGACCCATTTTCTTAACTTGCCACAATTTAAAGATCTTTCTATATCCATCCTTGGATAATCTAAATGAGGTTCATATTCCAACAAGATGTCCCACCTTCCCCCATTGTCTACACAGTGCAGATTCTACATTAAACAGCTCAACAATGTAGCACTGAGGATTTACATTGAAAGCTACCCAAGGGAGGGTGTTTTGAACCCTCACTGATATGGGTGGCACCCATTTGTATTTTGCTTGAGGTGTGGCAGAATATTGCAAGCCTAGTGCCCCAAGCCTCCTAACAGGATCTCATATCCAGAAGAATAGGAGGTAGTAATAAACAATAATAATAATACTTTTATTATTTGTACTCCGCCAATCTGACTTGGTTGCCCCAGCCACTCTAGGTGGCAGAGATAAGAGAGAAAAGTGCCATTTAACACGGATTTCAAAAGAAAACGAGTCAAGTCAATCCACCCTAGTTGGCAAAAGAACAGGTGGTAGGCAATGGCAGAGTTAACATTGTTGGCATCCGTCTGTCTCGAGAGACAACAAGCCTCCCCAAAAAATCGAGATCTGGAAAGGACAGGGAGAAAAGCGCGAATATTTAGGGCTCGACCGCAGCGCCCTGAAATATCGCACAACTTTTGTGGGAAGCCAAAACTGTAGAATCCGCCCTGGCTTGGGGATGCCACAATTATGCGCGCATTATAGGAGAAGGCAGTGGATTGCTCTAAACTCGGACGGGACCGGGTCCGGGATCCCCAAGGCGACTTTGTCCGGGGGCGAGCTAGTCTTCGGGATGAGACTTCATCCATCCCTTTCACACGTGCACAGCCAAAAGGAATTAATGGAAAACGCAAAGCGTGGGGGGAGGGGTCGGGTCGAGAACCCAACAGTAACCTAGAATAGGGATTGGGGCGCGGAGGAAAAACAGAAGGAAAAACAGGATCCCTCGACCCTTTAGATTAGAGTATGGGGTCATGAGGACGATGCCACGCCAAGATCGCTGCCGACGCTCACCTGAGTGGGTAAAAGCAGCGCCAGGAGCAAAAGCCCCAAGCCGAGCCGCGTAGCAAGTGCCGTGCCCATGTCTAATCGCGCTGCGAGCCCCCGACTCCCTCCGAAGCTGCTCCTGAGATGCAACGTGGAGGCGCCTGCGGAGGGTTTTTATGCGGGCGCCGAGCTCCAGTCGGGGCGGGGCGAAGCCCCTGTAGACCTCCTCCTCCTCCTTCCCACCCGTCGCGTTGCCTCCTGCCCCACCTCTTGGGGGCTTTTTAAAACCCGGATCGGCTTCGTTCCCGCCCTCTGCCTTGTTGTGAGCCCTTCCACTGATCCCCGCAACTCCGTTTGGCAATTCAAGGGTCTGTCCCCCCCCCCCCCCCAACGCGGTACAATAGGAAGCAGACGCCTTTCGAAGGCTCGCTTATTTCAAAACAAAAGGTGCCGGGGCTCAGCACGGCTTGGAATTCACGCCACCGGACCTGTAAACTTTAACCCCTATTTTAGATACACAACGTAGGGGAAAATTCGGTGGTAAAAAACAAACTCTGGATATGCTCAGAGGTCTCCCTCATTTTACGGTGACATCACCTGGTGCACTAGTAAAACTACACAATGAGTGATCAGAACTTCATTCGAGTGATGGCTTTAGAAGCTGAGCCCTTCTCCTTAACCAGAAATAACACTGATAAAGGAAGAGTGTGTTGGTCATAACTCACTACTAAGTTAACTCAATAAACTAATGCATATCTGGATTTAGGGGGGGGGGAGGCTTTTGAAGTCCGTCAACACGGCTTCTTATGATCCTAAAGCCCCTGCACCTGTTGTTTTAGAAATGCATGACTGAACTGTGTAAATACTCCCTTCTAGGAATTGACAGAGTGGCCCACTGTAGGTGATGCTCTTTCCTTAATACTTTTGATGCATCCAAGAACTGACCTCTAGTCCTGCAAATAAGCTCATAGAGATGACAGTTGTTAAAACTGTTGTTGAAAACTGTCGGTGATATTGGTGCCTAAGTGGATTTTTTATATACTCACCACTGTTATGGCACCTGCTAAAATACCCACATAAAGGAGGTCTGTATTTCACTGGGTGTCCCCTGGCCCCAGATCAACAGTAGTAGGTGGCAACACATTACGATGATAATTCCCTTCCATTAGATAATTAGTAAGAGACTTATCATCTCTTTACGGGACTGTATTGTTAATGTTTAATTAATTGCAATAAGTATTCTCTGTGTTTTTACACTTCCTGTATCTGTCTTGAGACAATGCTCAAAAGCCGCAGGTGCCATCCTGTGTCAGAGGAAAGTCCCACAGAGATTCAGGGAATTTTCTTCCTAGAGTGTTCAGGTCAAATAGAGGATGAGTTCCTGTACCTTTAACACTGGAGTATGGAAGAGGAAGCTTATGCAGGTGTGGTCAGTGTGTGGAAGAGGGAATTTTAGTAAGTGCGTAACATATAGGATGTACTGCTCCTTGGTAAGTACAGTATGTTCAGTACCACAACCTTAATACAGCATGAGAGGAACTTTTGTTGTCAACAACCCACCTCAGATTTAACATACAATTTCCGCCTCTTTCTTTCTCAACACACAAATATTATTTTTTCAGGCTTCATACTAATACTTTAAATCAACTATTCCCTAGTAGGTGCATCACCATTACAATCTTGGCCATTTTTTGGAAATCGTGTCAAAATCATCATGTAGTTTGTTCGTTAAAACTCTGGGAAAATAATTGCAACTCAATGGGAAACAGCCCCAAATCTTGCACTGGACACTTGGTACTGCTCACTCTGGAATATAACTATATTGAAAATCATGCATAGTTTGAGACTTTGACAAGGACTAGAACCTCCGGATATGTTTTATACGATTTGGCATTCCTTTATGACATATACAGTAGAACCATTATTTTCAAGACAACCCTTGTCACAAGCCTGGCAAATCTGGAACTATACTTGATGATCTGTTAAAGTTGATAGTCTTTACTTGGATTTTGTTATGTTAACTCATGTGCAACTACTCATTCTACGTGCCTATTTTATAGTTTTGTTTTTCACCTTTTAATGTTGGCCTGTTGTTATAATGGTTATCTCTGTTTTATATACATTATAAAATTAAATAATAACAACAAACAAATTTATTTTGGTGTAAGCTTCAACAGACTACAGTACTCCATGAAAGCTTATAATACTTTTCGTCGCCTTTAAGGTGCCGCAAGACCTTTCATTGTTTTTCTTGCAGAGGCTAATATGGCTACTCTTCTGGGACTGATTTTAACTCTTTCATTAACTGAAATGTAAAAAACAAAAAAAAAGGTATTGCTGGCTTGTAAGTTTATAAATATTTTTCTAGTTTAAAAATCATTCAAAGAAATTATATAATTTCCAGTTTAAATGATATGGCAATAGTGAGTGACTTTGGAAGCTAATACACAGACCCTTAACAGCGAGGTAGCAAGAGCTGTTTGATCTGCAAAGGCATTTTTCGGCTAAGCCAATTGCCAGGGAGGAAATCTTGAAGGGATTTTTCCAGGATTGTCTTGTGCCTAATTGCTCCTTGCTGCCAGTTCCTTATGAAAGGAGACTCATCTAGTAAATGGAGGATAAGGTAAGAATGCTTTTGGATTTTTATTTATTTATTGGAATGTGTAATCATTTAAAGGTGATGCCCATTTTGAGGGGAGCAGTGAACATGACAACAATATAGGTACTTTCTCTAGTTAATTTCACTTGTTAGTTTCAAGTAGATGCATTTTACCTATGTTCCATAAGTCTGTGGGAGTTAATTATAGAGAAAAAGTGAAAAAGTTCCTTTGACTCAACTGGAGCTATGCGTGTGTGTTTGGGCTGAAGAAAATAGTGGCTTCTACTGAAAACCAGTTAACGGTTAGCCTAGAGGATCTCATCCCATTTCCAAAACGTAAATAAGTAAAGCCCACACTGCCTAGCCATTCTCCTGAATTCAGGCTTGCTTTTCAATTACCAGTGGGGAGCCAGAGCCAGGAACATTTCTAAATAGATAGATAGATATAGATGATAGCACTAGCACTTATTATGTAAGTGCTACTTGAGGAACATTATTTATGTATTTATTATTCCATTCCTATTCCTTTTCATCCAAGGAGTTCAAGGTGATTCTCCCACTGCCCATTTCATCCTCACAGCAACCCTGTATCTTGGATTAGGCTGAGAGCCACAGACTGGTTCAAGGTCACCCATGTTCTTGGCTGAGTTGGGGTTTGAACCCTGATCTCTCAGGTCTGAGTCCAATGCTGTAACTGCTTTGGCACACTGAACATTGATTAAGCCATCATCAGCTATGCTTTTTCAAACTCTACGCTTGAGTACTACAACACTTTTTACATGGGAATGCCTCTGAAGAGTATTCAGAAACACTGAGAACTTCAAGATGTGTTCTGGCTACCCTTTAGTTTTGGAACCCAAGTCAAAGTGCTGGCTTTTAAAAAGCTATGAAAATTTTAGCCAGAGTAGTTCACAGGCTGAATTTCCATCTCAAGGTTAGTCAGGTGTGCTAGTGTACCCTGCCTGATCACTCTGGTTTTGCTCTGCTCTGGGTACAAGAGGGGAAACAAGCCAGGAAGCTGCAGTTAAGCTGCTCTTCCCCTACATCCAAACTCAGGGATCATGGTTTGTGGCTCCCCAACACGCCTGGTTTGCTAGCCAACCTCAAATCACAGCTTGCTGTCAGCTTACTCATTATGGCTTTTTAGGGAGCAACAAATTACAACCCCTGGGAAGCCAGAGCTAATTAGTAGTAGTAGGAATAATCATTACATTTATTAATCATTTTTTCTTGCTGAGCAAGAAAAGCAGCTTACCTCCCCCCCCCAAAAAAAAACCTACAAACATATACTAAAATCAAGGAAAAGAATCTGTTTCCTCTTTCATTTCTCCTACTTGCAACAGGGACGAGTGAAGCCAGAGCAGGCAGGCTTTTTGTACTAACATGCTGCTCATACACAATAAACAATAGGCTAGAAATTTTTACAAATTCTCATGGTCACAGGGAGCTGTATCCCAGGAGTGGGGATTTTTTTCCAGCCCTATGACCACAGGCCAGTGGTGGGTGAGGCCAGAGACAGCGCCAGTCCAAAACATTTTGGCAACAAAAAACCTGTGTCCCCTTCCCCATCGGGGAAGAAAGCATGAATGAAGATCTGCATCAAGAACAAGGAGGGAATAAATATCTGCATTGGGATCTGCTGCCCTTGTGGATCTTACCATCCGAGGCAGTCACCTCACTTTGGCCAGAGGCAAAGTGGGAAGAGCAGTGGATGTAAAATGTACCTTTGTACAAAAGGCTAGTTTCTACACATTCACACACACCTCTCTACCCATTTTCCAGGCAAGAATGAGGCATTGTCAAGAGTTCAAGGATTACATTCCAGCCAGGCAACAACACTCAAGGAAGGTGTGAAGCAGAGCAAGTGAGAGGGTGTGGGCTGTTGGGTATAAGCAACTTTGCATGCTTCCAGTCAGTAGAAGGCAGAGTTGAGACTAACAGACAGAGAAAATACACTTTGTTGTTTCCCACCAAACACCTAGGTTCCACTCCTTTCTCCTGTTCCTTTCCTCTTTCCCTTCCCCTAGCAGGAGGCAGTCATGCTTCAGGGTTCAATGTATTGCCATTATCTACCACAGCAGACTTTTTGAATTAGCACAAACAACAATCCATTTGTTCCCAACAGAGGAAGAAGGATTGGGGAAATGTGAATATGCTTCCAAATGTTTCTGTCATATCCTTTTCCTTCAGTGCAGCTGATCAGGCACTGAGAAAGGGGAAGAAGTTTCCCTCTTAAAGGAAATAACTTTATATACTACAATTTCCTGTGCTACAGTGTTCAGAATGCAATGGGGAATTTTTATTGCCATAAACACAGATCAACTGTCTGATAAGTGTTTCTCTGGCAAAAGAAAAGCAAAGAAGACCCAAAATCATTTGATAAGTGATCATCCTATGTATGCCCACTTGGAAGTAAGGAGATCTGGATTGGGTCCATGTGGCCTTCCTCCCCTGCACTGCACGCCTGATCCAAAAACTCTCCACCCCCCACCCCCTTTGCAGCTCCTTATACAAAAAGAAAATTGCATTGGCAGTTCCAAACACAGGATTTCAGTATAGCATACAGTTTGGTCCTAAGTCGCACTGAGTTCACCAGATGTTAACCAAGAACGTAGCATTTTATCCATGTAATCTGATCCTATGTATGTTTACAGAGACGTTGATCCCATTCACTTCAATGGAACTTACTCCCCTACATCATATTGCAGCTTCAGAGTCAAATGTTGTGTAATGGCTAAAATAGGATCCCCCACCTTAACCACTGGCCCACCTGTCAGCCTTGGCTGTTAATCTGGTGGTGTTTTCACACACAATGCTACTATACTACAAAGCCTCCCTGGCACCATTTGTGCTCGTGTCTGAATATTGTGTATGTGGGATAGAAAGTGGATGAGAGAAGTCATTAAAATGTTTTTACAATCTTGCCAATGTGGGTTTGACATTCTGAACTGCAGAAGTGGGAAATTCAAAGAATGCTTTCAAGGGCACAGGAAACATAATACAGTTCTGACTGTAAACTTATATCAAAGTTTATATTTATATAAAACTTATATTAAAGTTTTTCATGGAAATACTGATTATCATAATAGACAATATGGACATAATAATAACAACCTTCCTTGCTGTGTTGGTGGGGAGGACAAATGAGATAAAGCATAGTAAAACACTGATATAAGGATTTAAAGCTCAATGTCATTTAAAAAAGGATATGCCCTGTTTGTTGTTGTTGTTTAGTCATTCAGTCGTGTCCGACTCTTCGTGACCCCATGGACCAGAGCACGCCAGGCACTCCTGTCTTCCACTGCCACCCGCAGTTTGGTCAGATTCATGTTTGTAGCTTCGAGAACACTTTCTAACCATCTCGTCCTCTGTTGTCCCCTTCTCCTTGTGCCCTCCATCTTTCCCAACATCAGGGTCTTTTCCAGTGAGTCTTCTCTTCTCATGAGGTGGCCAAAGTATTGGAGCCTCGGCTTCAGGATCTGTCCTTCCAGTGAGCATTTCCTTCAGAATGGATAGGTTTGATCTTCTTGCAGTCCATGGGACTCTCAAGAGTCTCCTCCAGCACCATAATTCAAAAGCATCAATTCTTCGGCAATCAGCCTCCTTTATGGTCCAGCTCTCACTTTCATACATCACTACTGGGAAAACTATGGTTTTAACTATACGGACCTTTGTTGGCAAGGTGATGTCTCTGCTTTTTAAGATGCTGTCTAGGTTTGTCATTGCTTTTCTCCCAAGAAGCAGGCGTCTTTTAATTTGTGGATAGATGGCTTTGAAACCCTGCACAACTGTATTGGAATATTGAGCCCTAGCTCCTGTGATAAACTCTCATGCTCCAGGGGGTTGCTGCACACTGAACCACAGCGGATGAAAAGAACAATTCCAACAACCACCTGCTTTCTATTCTAGACTCCCCCCCCCCCACTCCTGGTAATATGAAGCAAAGTAGTTCACTCAACCTTCAAGAGATTCCTCAAAAGAAACAGGAGAGAGAAAGTGGTGGACAAGGCAGATGGGGCTCCATTTGTAAAATAAGAAGTGTTGAGGTGGGATTTTGGCTCTGATCTATGGTACCCCCCCCCTTCCAATTGTGACCATGTGGAGGATGGGTATGGTTCAGTTTTGAGGGCAGGAAGATGCTTTTCACATGCTTCTCAGTTATAGGGATTTAAAAATGTATTGTTGCATTGAATATTTGCCCTGAAAACTAGTTTTGGAGCTAGGTCCTGGCAGGGTCCTCTCAAGACTATTTTCTGCCTGAAGCAAAGGGCAAAATGGCAGCCACAACCCCCAATTCAGTGTACAAAGGCTGAGTGACGGTTGACTTACTTCAATACAGGCAATAGGATAGAGTCCTCTGCTGCACTTGAAGGTAGTTATGGGGGTACAGGATGTGCCACATGACATATACTTTCTGTTCTCCAACAAAAGGTTCTGGTCAGGGGGCTCAGGAAAAACAGCTGGGGCAGAGGTGGTTTTAGGGTAGTGTGAGTGGTTCGGCCACAGGGGGCACCACAACAATGTTGTAGCTCAAGAGGTGGAGGGGGCACCAAATTTTATCATTGCACAGGGTGCTGCTGAAATCTGAGTCCAAAGAATGCGTCTGGCTGGGGGTGCTGCCTCCACTGCCTGCTGCCTCCCAAGCATTTGCCAGCTGGGGCAGTTGCCTCACTCTGCAGGTCAGTCTTTGCTTAAATTAATCCTGGAAGAAGAAGCAAGCAATGGAGAAACTGAGCTGATAATAATGGACCTTATAATTTAGACTGTCAGACTAGTTATAAGGTCTCTGTGCTCTTAAGAAGAGCCATCTCTCATTCAGTGTTTCGTGCTTTAACAACTGAGCAGTGTTGATTGATGTCACCCACAGGCAGTTTGAAATTCCCTAACGTTTTACAGTGACCACTCAGAGTGCTCAAATATTTCTCTTTTTGCTACTTCAGCCTGTTCCCAGGGGTAGAACCAGCTTGTAAGATCCAGCATCCTGAGAATGAAATACATGAAAGGAAGGGAATTGTCCTCTTCTATTCTCTCCCCCCTCCTTTTCAGGATGTCTCTCTCAACAATACCTTGTGTATTTTTCCGGCACATACATTATGTTTAAAGTGTTTTTGTTTGCTCCACTCCCATTGCCACCCTGCCTTTTACTGCTTCCATTAGTTCCTAGCCAGTGTATGATATCACTCCTCCTCACTCTCTGGGGTTTTTCTTCCCATTAAAGGTGACGACAACTGTGGGTGGCCTCAGAAGAGCAAGTGTGACACATGATGCTGATTCTACTTGTTTTCCCACAGCTGCTGGAGGATATTGTAAGATGAGAAGGACAGGTTCAGTGAAGAAAACAGGGAAGTCATTTGCTCACTTATTCATGTCCCTGTGAGCTTATCCATGCAATCTCCACACTACCCTAGTCTATTATCCACGGAATCTTGCTGCAGTTGACAGTATCATTCAAATTCAAAAGCAGATAATCTGACAAAGCTTTTTATAACATCCAATATATTATTAGCATTTTTACAAAGTGTGTGAAGGGAATGTTGTGTCATATATGGAGTTGTACTGTTGTGAAGTATTCTGTTTGCAGTATTCAGCAGCCTTCAAGAGCTCACAAACAGGGCATCAGGGTAAAGGACACTCTTCCTATATATACAAAACTGTAAGGCTGTTGTCATGCTGCAGTTCATGTGGCCACCAACAGGGCATCACACCAACTGCAGCATAACAGAATGGCAGGCAGGCAGGCAAGCAAGCAAGCAGTGCAGATGGCAGGCAGCCCAGGCAAGCTGTTTAACAAAAGGGGAAGGCATTCACAGAGCGGTTTGGCAAAGTGTTCTGTGAAGTGCCCTCCCTCCCTGCACCATTAAAGATGGAGGGGCTTCAGAAAATTGGACTCTGAAATGCCTCCCCCTCCTTTAAAAGGGGGTTGGGGTGAGTTGTGGGGGGAGATGATGTGAGGTTTGGGCAAGCTATGAGGAGCTGAAAAGGGGGTGGGTGAGATGTAAAGAGAGGTGGGTTGGACAGGTGGGGAAGGAGGGTTGGAGGAAAGGCGGAGTTGGCAAGCAGAGTGAGCAGGGCAGCAATCCTTAGACTTATGTGCTTTATTTAAAAAAACCAAAAACCTCTAGTCTTTCATCTACTTTCTAAACCTGCTATCAATCAGAGGCACTAGCAACAGGAGCAACTGAAATAAGCAGCAAACTACTAGCTGTGAGTGGCTGACATTATACCTACAATTCTTCCCACCACAATTTGACAAACAAACAAACAAACAAACAAACAAACAAACAAACTGCAAGAGGAGTTATTTGCTTGAGAAAAGAACCATGCAGTTGCTGAGAGCCCCTCCAGACTAGAATTTTATTGTGATGCCACCACATTATTGCTGTCCAGAAGGGCTATAGCAAACAGAAATAAATGAAAACATTTGTGCTACAAAAAGTTCTAGAATTTTAGCAGCAGGAAGTTATAGGATATGCACTGATTGGAAATGAAACAGTGTGACCACCTCAAAACGTTTCCAGGCAGGATTGCATGTGACTATCCCCATAGCATCAAGAGTGCTCATCATCATGGATATGCAATAAAAAGGATGTCTGGAGAGGCTCTATGTTAACATCTGCAGTACTCTGAGGGTAGGTGTTTGGCTGCCCTTCAACACCTGAGTAATGGTTGAAGATTGTTTTCCCCCCAATAATACTGTAATCTGGAAAGGCCATCTTGACATGGCTTCAGGCTAATTGTGGAGATGTGCTTTCTGATTAGAGAGTTTCAGTGTATCTAAGAATGCTATTTTCCTTTTGTGTGTCTTGCTTTCTCTTGTGGGTTTCTGCAAAGCATGATTTTTGTAATGAAAGCAATGTATGCAAATACTTCCCTGCAAGTGAGATTTGTAAGGCTGGATATTGGCTCTGAAGTAACCAGTCTTCAAGCACATTCTTGGTTAGTGTAAAATTTTTGCTGCACTTACATACTGCAAAACAGCTGTGACTTGGCTGATGTTGAGCATGCACTTTGCATCTCAAATTTTGTGGGTAGATACACCATGCCAAAGGTGTATTTTTCCTAAAAATGGAGGGACATTTTTAGCCATCCGACTCCATATGCCATATTTAGATTTTGGTGTCAGTAACCACCATGATGTAATTATAATGTGTTGCTACTATTTTGCTTAGCACTCTAAATAGCAAAACATTCCTCTGTACTCTGAAAATGTACACTGGTGTTGCCAAATTTCCCCTTAGCTAGTCTTCTGATGTTCTTTTTCTGTGTTCAGGGTGCACTGCGATAAAAAAGGGGGGATTTAAAGCTTGTGATTGCTACATATGCAAGCTGAAATGTATGCACAACACAGTCCTATGCAAATTTACTTTGAACTAAATCCAACTGGGTTGAATGGGTCTTATTCCCTAATATAAATGCTTATCAGGACTTGCAACATGCTATTCTTCTCATCCTATGAGTTTTAATTCTAATGGGATTTCAGTAGCAAGGCAAAGCATACTTACCAGATCCATTAACATCAGCTTCTGAGGGAAAACTAACATCTGAAAAATTAAAAAAAATAAAAATTAAGATTACTGCTAGTCTGTATTGCACCTAGTATGTTTTAGGAGTGGCTCTGATCTCAAAGCATTTGTTACATGTAACTGAAACCAGCTATTGGAACTAAGGGCTACCACATTGCTGAAATAGCTCACTAAATAGAATACTCTAAAATCTCAGTTTATATTCAGGTCAATATAACCACAAATTAAAATAATTCAGTATAATTAGAAATCAATATAGCTGAATCCAAGATTCCTCTCATTGCCAGTGTCCACATCTCAAGCTCAAGGGCTGAACGCAACCATTTAGGTCTCTCTACCTGGCCCTTGGACTGACTCTTTCTGAGCTGCACATCATTCCTAGCAACACACCCCTCACCAGCCCTGATTTAAAGTGCTTCAGCCTGGCTGATAATTCCTCTTGCTTGCCTGGAGGGGGGGGGGGAATTGCTTCATACACTTTTGCCTCTGGCTTCACCCACAAGTGGCTGCTGAAAGGTTTCCCAGAAGGAAATGAAGCCTTTTAGCTCAGAACAGTTCGCCAGCTCAGTCTGACATTAACTGTGTCACCGCAGCATAGTTTGTACACATACTAGTGCAGCTGCTCAAGTTCTTCCTGTCTTTGTCCCCAAGTGGCCATGTACCTAGCCCATTCTTTCTGGCAGGTCAGTACATTGGGCCAGGGAGAACTTGTCCCTGTGCTCAAGGGAGGCAGCTACAGTCAAGAACAATCCCTCACTTGGAAGGCCTTGTGCAGGCATTTTGCAGCAGCTGAAAACAAGAAAGAATTAGCATGGTTCACACGGTTTTCCCAACTAACACTATGGGAAGGCTATTTGACATTAGTGCCCACACCTTGGCAAAAAAGATCAGAGGCAAAAGAGTTTTGCAACAGGGCCAGGGAACTTTTGGCCTCCCAGATGCTGTTGGATTACAGCTCCCATCATCCCTCAACACTGCCCATGCTAGTTAGGCCTGATAGAGTTGGGAGTCCAAAAACATCTGGAAGGTCACAGGTTCCCCAGCACTGTTTTAGAAGTCCCAGCTTCTTCTCAAGCAGAATTAGGACTGAAATTTGCTGACAATTGATTCTTGAAGAAGAGTGGGTGCGTTATTGACCTGTCTAGTGCTATTTTTCTATTTAAAAAAGAGGTGACAAAACTCCCCATGAATGCCTCTCTTGTTCTCTTATAATGGAAATGGTGCACATCTGAGAGGTGCTGGGACTGAGTTCTGGTGAGTTCTAGCTGGAAAAAAAGCCCTGGACCTGTCCCACTTTCATTGTGCAAGTTCATGTAATTTATCATTCTAACAGGGTCTGACTCTTTGTGGTGAGGTGTTGCCATCTGGTGGCCAAAATAGGTGCCTGACATTTTATTTATCAAAAGTGAGGCACATATGCAAAAAAGAGAGAGAAAAGAACAAACCTTGTTGTCTGATCGGTTATAATTAAACAAAAAGGGGTAGAACACACACAGAGTTTCAAGTCAAATCTTTTTTAAATTTCTGCACCAAATAATTTCTTACAGAGTTCTCATCTTAATGAGACTGTTTAAATGTGGCTCCTAGCCACAAAATGGAGGAGCAGGCAAGGTACAGAAGTGAGATTTGTGACTTTGTGGGGAGGATGAGCCTTGTAACTTGAAGATTGGGGCCCTCAGCAACTTGATCACTGGTGGGTCTCCTGTTATCTCAGTGGGCTTACTTAGAGTGTATTCAAGGCCTAATGGAGAGAGCCCATTGTCTGAGGCTGGATGGTTAAGATCCTTTGTGTGTTGTGCGACTGATGACTGTGTATGGCTGAGTACAGTCTAAGATGAAACAGCAGCTTTGTACTAAGACTATTATGTTGTACTTACTGTAGGTTTGAAGGAATAAAAGCTTTTCCTTTGGGATCTTTGCCTGTTGTTGAAATTTATGGATACTGTACTAGGGGGTGGGGAACTTTGAGTTGCTCTCCCTCCAAGAGAGGGCTGGGGAGGGGAAGGCAGGACTCAACCTTGCATGCTGAGAAGCACCAATTTCCCCTTAGCTCACTATACAGATTTCCACCAAACTCCACACTGAAGATTTTGACCTCCAGTTAATACATTTAATCTTTGTTTAACTTTCCAAAACTTTTTATTTTAATAACTTTTTATTTTAATATTTTTTACCAGTATTTTCAATAGCTTTCCCAAAAAGAAAAGACAGCCACATAGAACTGTCGTTTTGAAAAACATTTTGTTGTCAGGGGAAGCTTTCATATGCTTCAGCATGAAGTTTTTCCAAAACAGATTTTACAAAGCCAGATGGACATTTTGAAGCTTTTTTTTTAAAAAAAACCCCAACACCAAGGAGCATATATTTTTTCCTCTATAAAAATACTTTTCTTGAAACATTGGAAATGCGTGCTGCTATCTCCCCACTTTGTGTGTTACAGCTGAATCTCTCTCCATCCCACCCCCCATAATGCCATTTTTTTGGCTTTTCAATAGCACTACAATAGATTAAGAATCTACAATAAACTTGTTCCTCTTGCCTTTAAAATAAGATTGTTCCTCTTGCCTTTAAAAACATATTTTTAAAAAGTTCAAAAATGTCTTACCAGTTTGCTAGTATTTTTATTTATAAAAATACTATTTTTATTTTATTTATTTATAAAACCACTCATATGCTACTAAGCAACACTAAATCAGTAAAAGAAGACGACAAAAAACCAATGGCAGCATCCAGAAATGCAAGAGACTGACATTAAGGGCCTGAGCAAATGCATTTTTAAAAGGCACCCAATAGTTTGTGCCTGCCTAATTTCTGAGAGGTTGTTGCACAGGCAGGTGCCACCACAGAGAAAGCCCTTTTCTGTACCGAGTAAGATGCTTACTCGGGTGGCGCTGTAGGTTAAACCACAGAGCCTAGGACTTGCTGATCAGAAGGTCGGCGGTTCGAATCCCCATGACGGGGGGAGCTCCTGTTGCTCAGTCCCTGCTCCTGCCAACCTAGCAGTTCGAAAGCACGTCAAAGTGCAAGTAGATAAATAGGGACCGTTCCAGCGGGAAGGTTCGCCAGAAGCAGCTTAGTCATGCTGGCCACATGACCCGGAAGCCGTACACCGTACGCCGGCTCCCTCGGCCAATAAAGCGAGATGAGTGCCACAACCCCAGAGTTGGCCATGACTGGACCTAATGGTCAGGGGTCCCTTTACCTTACCTTAAGATGCTTTTGCAAGCTATAATAGGTTAACACAGTGGTTCTTAAGTTTTTATTCTCTGGGCCACACTTTCAGAATAAAAATTTGACACACTGATTTTTTAAAAAAATAAAAAATAAGAAATACATTGGAAAACGAAAAGAAACAACTCCTAGCAAACAACTCCTTGATTTGTAACACAGAACACAATTACTTTATAATATGATAATGAAACATGCAGGAAGTATAAAACAATGCAGCTACAGAAGAACAGAATTATAAATGAGCTTCTTACATGTGTACCTTAAGCAGCACCATTTTTTCTAGAAAAAGAGGTGCCGAAACTCACCATGAACGCCTCCCTTGTTCTCTTATAATAAGACGATGGCGTCCACCTGAGAGGTGATGAGTTCTGGTCAGTTCTGGCTGAAAAAAGCCCTGACTTTATATATACAAACTCAAGGAGAGGTATGAGCTTGCTTTTGCTGGGTAATCTCATTTATATTAAGTCTCATTTGAGGCAAACAAACTCTCATCAACACAAATGAAATGTTTAAATGTTTCTTTGATTGTCCTTGAATCTTCCCGCCACACTTCCTGTCATGACTAAAGTCTTTGAGGGCAGAAACTGGAAAGTGCTGGAAGATTCTAGAAGCGTCACTTCTGAGGCAAATATTGTTTTGACGATCTCAAGGTCACGCTGAGCCAGGAAAGATAAATTCCTGCGATCAGGAAGCTACTCTCTCTCTCTCTTTTGTTTGTATCTCGTGTGTCTGTTTTTTTTTTTTTTTTTGTAACAAGCCTTTGCCTTTTAGTAAAAGTTTTTCCTTTTGACTCCGTGTGGTCTTTTTTATTTACTGCAAGACCCTGTCCGACACTTCCTTGCCATCCTCTCCTGCCCCACCAGTGTGGACACCGTTTGAGAACCATTGCGAGAACGGGGTGTTGGATTAGATAGGCCTTTGGCCTGACTCAGATGGTCTGAGTCAAACTATGACTTCGCTTTTCAGGAGAGAACCCTTCTCCAAAGTCCAGACCCTCCAAGTGTCCCTATTTTCCAGGGACATCCCCGATTTAGAGAAGCCGCCCTGGTTTCTGATTTGATCCCGGAATGTCCCACTTTTCCTCAGGATGTCCTTATTTTCATTGGAGAAATGTTGGAGGGTATGGAATTATCTGACACCTGAGCCCTCTGAAGGCAATCCTGTATACAGTGTATAGGAAAGGTTTTTTTAAATGTTTAATGTTTTTATGTTATTATATATGTTGGAGGCTGCCCAGAGTGGCTGGGGCAACCCAGTAAGATGTGTGGATATAAATAGTAAAATTATCATTATGGAACGGGACTTCCCTATTTTATACAGAGAAATATTGGAGGATATGCTTCTCCACCCCAGTGCTGCATTTCAAACGAAGACCCACCCCACTCCCATTCTCCCTCGAACCCCACTAATCATTCCTTTCACAGGCTCTCAACTGTTGTGGTCTGCAAGAGTAATTCAGCTGGTACTAGAAAGGTTGCAGAACAGCTGAGGATATCTGTACTTGGCCCTGGGCTGGATTTATTTCTAATGACAGAGACTGAAGCCATTTTAACCAGGGCTGAATTATTCATCAGGCAAATGTATGAACTTCCTGGTCTGGGGTACCTGATTTTCATAATATAGCACTGTATTATGTCTACTAATTTCCCCTAAAAACATATTTACCAGATAAAGAGGTCATTCTCTGGAGCCTGGCCAAAGGCCAATAGCTTTTATAACACATCTCTGGCTTGATAAGGGGTGTGTGTGTTATTTTTACTACTATATGTTTACTCAAAAATAAAAACGAATGTGTTCTTACAATGTTAGAATCTAAGTGGTTCACTGTGATCTCCAGCAAGGTTTGAAAGCTGCTGATCTATTTGATGGATGCCTCTGTGAACGCACTGAATGAATTCTGCACTATGCTGAATAAATATGACTTTTAAACTATTATAAAATATACTTTCACTTGAAATTAACACACATTTGCAAGCCAGAGACTATGCATGCTTGCTTAGGAATAACCCTCCTTGTGATCAGTCAGCCTAATTCCCTGGAGATTATGTATTGCACTGCAATCCAAATAATATTTCTTGAGCACACAAATGGGGGGAAACCTACATCCCCCCACTGAAAACTAACCAAATTAGTCTAGCATATATCTACAGAATTAGGCACTATTAATTAGGTAAAAAAACATCCTCTTTCAAGTAGCAAAGCAATTAATCAGAAACAAAACACACGAGAATACAAAAGTAAGCAAATAATTCAAACTAATTAACATTTGCTGGTGGAATGCATAACTGTCATGGTTAATAAGGATATTAAAAATAACTAGCACTTAATTTGATTGCTATTTCCTTTTTCACTGCATTTGCCACCTGCTTAATGTGAGCTAGATAAGCCCCCAGGGCAACAATCAAAGGCAAGGCATACCAGAAAGATTTTCTGCAGCACTTCTGAAATAGTTTAGCATTCCCCCCCACACATAGAATACTTAATGTATATGATTTTTTCCCCTAAAAGCAATGGGGGAGGGAAACTGTATTCAAATGAAGGAATATGAGTAAGGAAAATCAATGTGTTCATCATTTTTCAAGAAAATGGACAGAGCAATCATATTCTAATTTCACCAGGTTAGCTGTGAGACATACTACTGGTGGAATGTCCATTGTATCCAGTACTCTCTCAGCCCAGGGTGGAAGAGGAAAAATGCACACTCATTGGAAAATCTGAAAATGATGGGAAAATAGTAGGTATGCACACCTCCCACACCAGTGTCCCTGGAAACACCATCAGCCCAACCCTCCTTAGATATGCATAATCTGGTTTTAAAGCTATCCAAGGCCATAACTATCATATCATTTGGAGAAAAAGAAAAATCTCTCTTCACACCCCATTTAATTTTACAGTATTTAAATCTCCATTAAGCAACGGCAGTGGGGCACCAGGTCCTTCTGGCTCCATATTTACAGAACTCCCTCCCCATAGAGACTACCTCTTGGTTTTAGGCAGGACCTGAAATTTTGAAGCATGTTCCTCTTTGTCTGTATATGTATGCGTGTCTGGTTTTATTTATTTCAAAGGATCCAAGAATGGTGTGGAATGCACAGATTGGTGCCCACAGGCAAGTAGAGAAATAATTAAACAAAAATTCATTCTGAAAGCTATTTGACTATAACAACGAATGTTAAAAATCTACTAAATCTCTACTGCCAGATAATGAAATCGGCAATAAAAATCATTTATGAGTCACAGTGGGGAAATTATTGCTCCTAATTTAATTTAAATGTGAACAGTTTTAATAAACAGGGCATTCAATTTATGCAAGCTTATTTTTGTCATTACGTTGTGGTTCAGGATGAAGCCAGGTGATGATAGCTGTGCACCCAATTTCACAATGTCCTGCTCACGTTTTTTTTTAAATACTTGGAAGCTGACATTAGCCTATATAACTGTAAAAAATTTTTTATTAAAAAGTTTTAAAAGTGGTAGAATTTTTCTTCAGCTTTTTTTGCAGATGGGATAGTGAGATGAGGAGCAATGTTGACAATATCACTCTCCAAGTTCCTCTCCAGTGCTTCAGAGTCCACACTACTCTTTGGTTTACAGAAGAGCTACACATCATGAAGCAGACTGGGAGATGGCTGGAGTACAGGTGGCAGAAAATACACTCCAAAGCCAACCAAATGCTTGTTATGTCATATACCGTAATTCTGCCTACCAAGCAGCAGTGAAGGCAAAACAAAACAAAACAAACCACAACTCTTTTACCACCCCCACTTCATCCTCAAAGAGCTGTCCAGCAGAGTTGCTTTAGGTTATACCAGAAGTAGAGGATGGATCGCCCTTGAACACTGGGCAGCATGCTGTGAACAATTTGCAGGGTACTTTGAGGATAACATAACTCAGCTCTGTAGTGTCTTAGATGCCACTATTGCTGCAAATCCAGTTAAGGAGTCCATTGCAGTGCCTTCCCACACTGTGTAGGATCGATTTCTAGGGATGTGGTCTGATTATGTGGGCAGGAATCTTGCAGTGATGGGATCCGCTTCTCCCTCTCTTGACCCCTGCCCTCCTGTCTGCTGAAAACTGAGTGAGGGGGAAGGAGAGCGGACTGTGTGGGACTAGGGTGGGGGGGCAACTTTACTCAATGGAGTGTGATCTGCTGCCCTTAAAACAGGTGGTATTGAAACTACTCCTAAAGAAACCCAACCTGTCTTTTTGCTCACTGTCCTGAATTCCTCCATGTACAGTATCTACTATCCAGTAGATTAGGAAATAACTGAGTGGGTAAGAAGAGGGGGCACACACTCACCTACAGAAACATTATACACATACAGGCTCCATCTGCACTGTACATTTAAACAGCAGCATAGCTCAGCCTCGCTGCCTCCTTGCCCCCAGCTGTAGGGTGGCTGACGGAGAGGTGGCAGGCAGATGCAAGCCCCACACTGCTGTTTCGGGGCAGTGCAGAGCTTGCAGGCGCCCGAGCCACTATGTGGAGAGACGTGTGGTTCAGCCGCGCTGCAGGACCTGCAGTAAGTGCCCCCCGCCCCCCCAGCTACGCCTCTGTATTTAAAGCAGTAATTTGTACTAATTTAAAACAGTCATGGCTTCCCCCAAAGAATCCTAGGAAGTGTAGTTTCTTAGGGGTGCAGGAAGCTGTCAGGAGACCCCCATCCCTCACCACAGAGCTACAGGTTTCAGAGTGACTTACCAATCAATCCCTCTTGCATAAGAACTATAGCTCTGTGAGGGGGGATTTGCTGTCACCTCTACTCTGGGCAGGGACACGGGTGGCACTGTGGGTTAAACCACAGAGCCTAGGACTTGCTGATCACAAGGTTGGCGGTTCGAATCCCCACAATGGGGTGAGCTCCTGTTGCTCGGTCCCAGCTCCTGCCAACCTAGCAGTTCGAAAGCACGTCAAAGTGCAAGTAGATAAATAGGTACCGCTCCGGCGGGAAGGTAAACGGCGTTTCTGTGCACTGCTCTGGTTCGCCAGAAGCGGCTTCGTCATGCTGGCCACATGACCCGGAAGCTGTATGCCGGCTCCCTTGGCCAATAAAGTGAGATGAGCGCTGCAACCCCAGAGTCGGTCACGACTGGACCTAATGGTCAGGGGTCCCTTTACCTTTACCTACACTGGGCATCAACTGCAGTTCCCAGGATCCTTGGGTGGGTGGGCAAGCCGTGACTACTGAAAGGGGGCATGCCACTGATTTCAATGCACCGCGCTGAGGAGGCCACAAAGCCTCTGCTCAGCAACCTCTTGCTGAGAGGAGCAGCCTGTTGCACCTAAGCCAGGCTCCTCGTTAGAAGCGGACCCGGTTGCAAAATGGCCGAAAACCAGCAACCTTCCTTAAGCTGCCGGTTTGCACATGGAGCTGCTGTGCTCCTTAGACCCGCTGCAGCCCTCGCGTCAGCCAGACTCCTCTGCGAGCCGTTTTTTGTTCTGCGGGGGGGGGGGGGGCGAGAGGAAAGCAGCTCCCACGAAGCTCCTCAGAACTGGCTCCCAGGGAAGAGCTTCGACTGGGTGAGGAGTTGGCGGCGGCGGCACAACCCCGCGGCCGAGTCCTCCGAGGCGCTCCTGGCCAGCAGAGGGCGCCGGCTGCGTCCGACCGAGCGTGGCTCCGCCTCCGCTGCTCCTTCGCCACCGAGCTGAGAGGAAGCGGGGGAAAGGACGGGCACGGGCCGAGCACCGAGGAGCAGCGGCAGGGCCGGGGCTGCGGGCGCCCGGCGGAGGCAGGTAGCGTGGCGTGCGCGAGCTGGTACAGGAGAGCCGCTTTTGGGAGGGGGGGGGGTTGCTGTGGGCTAAGAGAGGCCGGGGTCGGGTCCGAAGGTCCACCAGCTCCCCGTGCAAATCCCCCATGGACTGGGAAGCCTTAAGTCTCACCTAGTGTCGCTGTCCGAGGCTTCTTTTTATTTGTACCGCATCAAAGGGGCGGGTTGCAAGAACCCCACGCGTGCGTTTCCTTGGGAGTGAAGGCTCCGTTGAGCGAAGGCTACAGTCCTCTGCACACTTTCCTGGAAGGAAAACCCCTGCTGAAAAACGCGGCACCGTTAATATTTATTTCCGAGTAATTATGAGGCGTAGAATAGGGCTGGAGGTGTCTGTAGTCGTAAGGTTACTTACCTACTGAACTTAACGGGGCTTGATTTTAAATGGTGATCACCAGTTGTCCACCGGGATAACTTACGTGGAAAGTTTCACTCATAGGATTGAACTGTAAAAGCAATATATGATGGTCTATGAATGTTATAGCGGTAAACTCTTTAAAAAAACAACAACCCCCTCCGAGGTTTAACTCGTTCCCTTCCCCATTAGAACTTGTTCCAACAATCTGGGGTAGATCCCCCCCCCTTATTTAATGATGTGTTTATGCACAAATGCTTTTGATTGTACAGATCTAAGAAATAGTAACTATTGTAGAAGTATCTGTGAAGGAAGAGTATGGCACTGTTCTCTTTTGTGTGTTTGTGGTTCACCCCTGTTTCAGAGAAAATGAAGTTGTAAGGGCTTATCAGGTGGAGGAGAAAAAAAGTGTGTGTGGTGGTGAAGAAAAATACAGATTTTTGGTGGAGGAGGGAACACCCTCTGCCAACTTTTTAAGTTTTAATTGTTAATTTATAGCATTCTTGGGCTGCCTTTAAAGGTAAAACTACTCTCAAGGCAGCTTGTAGTAAAATGCAATGAAATACAACTGTACACGTAAGACCATCAGAAATAACAATACAACAGTACCAAGCCCCATCCCCTTACTACCTGAGAGTGCTTTTTAAAATAAAAAAATGAGGGGTTGATACTCACGTATTGATAAAGGTGCCATGGGTGCCAACACAAAATGTCTTTGATGGGCAGCAAAAGAAGAGGTAAGGTGAGTGCTGTCATGAAAAAGGCCCTGTTCCTGATTATAAACACAATAATCTGGAGAACTGTAAACTAACTTTGGAAACAGCAGTTGAGAACAAATGAGTCTTTAGGGCTTTGCAGAAGACCTGACGTGACAGTGTCTGTTGGAGTGCAGGTGGCAATGGGTTTCAGAGATATGAGGGTCAATGCAGAAAAGGCCCTTTGCCCTTTAAGTGCTTGGTATCTTGCAGGTAGTCTAGTTATAGGGAGTGGACATTTACCCATTGTTTGGTACAAAGGTGACCACTGTCTCCAATAAGAAGAGCCAATGCATGGCCTTTTTTGGTTCTGACACAGCTCAAATGCTGCAATATTTAGGGCTGGACAAGTTTTAAGACAGCAGTATTAGGTTGGTCTTGCAGATAATGGTATTACTGAATTTGTATAGCTCATTGTAACACTATGCAGGGAGTTAACAACAACATCTGCCATTTTGGCTTATATTAAACTGTTTGATTGCCGCTCGGCTGCATAGGATGGGAAAGGATTACATATGAGCTGAAAACAGGGGAACTGAGGATAGCTGCAACACTTTTCTCTCTGTATGTGGTGGTGCTGAGAGGCTTTACATTGCCTTTGAGCTGTGTGTGTGAGACTTGTTGGGATGGCATCCCACAGATGTGTATACGTAGTGCATATGATCCATTCACACAATAAACTGGTAACTGGTCCCTTATTTATATGGTGGGACTCTGAACAGTTATAAAATCTATATAAGCAACTTGCATGGCTCACTTCAGGTACATGTTCATACAAGTACAAGATGCATTACCAGTAGAATACAGTACCTTGGGTTAAGAACTTAATTCGTTCTGAAGGTCTGTTCTTAACCTGAAGCACCACTTTAGCTAAGGGGGCCTCCTGCTGCCGCTGCGCTGCCACTGCATGATTTCTTTTCTCATCCTGAGGCAAAGTTCTTAACCCAAGGTAATATTTCTGGGTTAGCGGAGTCTGTAACCTGAAGCGTCTGTAACCCAAGGTACCACTGTACACACTAAGTAGAGCACTTTTAAGCCCTAGTTCATAGAGAATTAAGGGGAAATGGGCTTTAAAAATACTTAACTTAATCAATTATGAACTATGTTGAATAAATATGATGTTAATGATTAGAACCTGTTTCTCTTGGAAAAAAATTTTTAGTACAAAAACAAACAAACCATCCGAAGCTGTTTTTACTTCTAATGTCATTGTTTAATTCATAGGAAGTGGATTACTAATTCTTACTAAAAAAATACTCAGCTTTTAGGAATCTTGTAAAACTCATTAGTTGCTGAGCCAAACTGACTGTTAAATCTTTTGTTCCAGGGTATGCTATGACGGGTTGCAGATTGCCGCTTGGTGCTTTTAGAAATCTAAATGTTTGGCTTGGTCTCTTGGAGAACTCTCCTTATAAACTCTGCACACCCTGGAAGAGGCTTCTTTATTCTGCAAGCCAGCAGCAAGTAACGGCAATTGCCCCAAAACATTTATGTGTTTCTCCTTTAAAACACCAAGTATTTTTAACACCATTGCCCAAAAGTGCACTGAGGATTTCTGTACGTCTCAAAAGCAACAAAAGTTATCGGAAGAACGCAAAACAAACTGTGTCAGAGGAGACTGAGGAGGAAGATGAAAACGAAGAGATAAGTGATTCAGAAGATGAGTTTGAGGATGATCCTACTATAGTGAAAGATTACAAAGATCTCGAAAAAGTAGTACAGTCTTTTCGATATGATGTAATAATGAAAGCTGGTCTAGACATTGCAAGAAAGTAAGTATAATAATTTGTAAATAAAATAGATCAAAAGAGGTAGCCAATGGTTTTCTTTTATGCTCCTTACTACTAAAGCTAGTTGTAGATTATCATCTGCCTTTTTCATCAGGAATAAAGACAGTGGAAATTTGTCACTTCTACCATTAAGAAATGTTTTCAGAAATTCCTACCAGAGTAGACTGCCCAGTTAAAAAAATTAATGGGACCCTTTGAATTAGCATATGCAATTTTAATAACAAAAGAAATCTCACTTTAAAACTTACTGAAGAGTCTGTACTTCAAAAATTTCTAACTTGCAGTCCAGTGATCTTGCCTTCAAACCTCAAGCTTTGCTGGCACTATGATGTACCCAGTATTAAACTTTGGTTTAATATATGAAAGCTTTACTTAGACTTAAGAATTACAGCATTGATTCTACCCCTCTAAGGCCCTGTTCTTGCCTTTTGCACAGACATTGTGCTTCTAAATCTGCCATGTTAGAAAAGATATGTGCAGAAGTAGCTGAAGGTGTTTTACTGGCTATGTGTATTAATGGTGGCTCTTTTTTATGGGACACTAGCAGTGGTTAATGTATATGTAAGAAAAATTAAGGATTCTTTTCGTTTCAAAGCAAAGTGGAAGATGCGTTCTATAATGGCGAACTCAGGCTGAATGGAGAGAAACTATGGAAGAAGAGCAGAGCGGTAAGGTTTTCCAGAAAATAGTTTATGTCTTAAACTGAAATGAGGTTATATGTCAAAAACTCAAATTATCTTTAACTGGCAAATGCTTATCCACATTATCTCATTCCACACATATAATATTTATATTACTAGAATAATAGATCCTCATAAAGGGCACACTTGTTTGCAGGATCATCACCTAGGATAATAGTTGCCACCTGCTGCATCTTCACAGAGTTACTAGGAAGAGTTTAAAACATCAAAAATAGGAACATCCATGCCTACCCTAGTTACGTGAGTGCATGATTTCAGTAGTATGTGGATTGCACCCTGTCTTGCCTTGTTTATAGTACTACAGTCATTGTGAAGAGCCAGTGTGAAAACTCCGCCCTCCATTTTATTGGATCAGATTCAGACTGGTGCAGTAGATGGGCCCAAATGGGTTCCATTTCCAGTGGACCCATTGCTGATCCTACTTCATTTCCCAAAGCCCTCTTCTGGGGCCTTATGCCAGTAACTATTGGCAGTAGCTTCCTAACCCCTCACAATTTGGGTGGGTGCCTCAGGCCTCAAATGCCTGAAAGGCTGCCTCCTCTACAGACCCTCTTCAGTGTTGACATCAGTAGAGAGGGCCTGCCTGGTAATTCCACCGCCCTCAGAAACTAAGGATTGTTGGCCTGGTAAAGAGCATTCTTTGGGCATCCCCCAAGTTGTGGAAATCCCCAGAGTTCACTATACAGTTTTCATCATATGCCGAAGACGCACCTCTTTTCCCTGGATTTTGACACTTGAGGTGTATATTTTGAAGACAACCCCCCCCCCCATTATTATGATTGTAATTTGTTTTGGATTGGGGTTCTTTTTTGCTGTATTTTAAATGGTCGCAAGCCACCCAGGAACCTTAGGGTGAACAGCAAGTAACAAATCAATTTAATAATAATAATGGTGGCAGAGCCTATTGAAGCCAAGGGACTACCTCTGCCTGTTCCTCACTTCCTCTTGCAGCACAGATTGGGGGTTAAGATTGCACTCTAATACTTCAATGATGCCATCGGCTTTTGTGGAACTACAACAGCTTGTGCCACCGTAGATTAATGACATAAAAGCCCTGCTGCATCAGGCCAAAGGCACATCTAGTGAAGTATCCTGTTGTCAGTGGCCCACCAGATGCCGATAGGAAGCCCATACCATAAGCAGGACCTGGGTTCTTCCCACTTCATTTCCCAGCAACTGATACATTCTCTGCCTATCCTCCCACCCCTGGCAGTCCTCTTTGAGATGCCACAAGACTCTTAGGCCATGGTTGCTTGGAAATCTCCATATTGTCCTCGTTGCAGAAGCTCACAAGACAGTAGAGAGATGAAGCTGCAGCACTTCCATCATAGCCGATGCTCTGCAGCTCTGCTGGCTGCTTTTCTCTAAGGTCCCAAATGAAAAGTGCAGGGATCAAAATGCCCAGCAAGTTACTCCAACTTATTTCTGGAGACAAAATAAAACATGCCGTGTTTGTTTCTCTCCCCCGCCCCACCCCAAATCTTCAGGTAAAAGTTGGTGATACACTGGACCTGATAGTTGGAGAGGACAAAGAAACAGAAACTGCTGTAGTTATGAGAGTTGTCTTAAAGAAGGCATCCGACAAGGTCAACGATGAAAAATACAGAGTGGTATTAAGGCGCTGGAGGAACTTAAAGGTGCCCAAGCAGGATGTATTTAAGTGAACTAGGATTTGCATGTGGCAGAGGTTTCCTTGTGAACAACTGTTGGTTATACAATATATGAATTTTGGTTAAACAAAATTCCTGCATTCTTTTTTTAAAGAAAATAATATTTAAATGGGTATGCGATGGCATGATGCCACCTTCCTTACTGTGAACATCACTTTGCCTGTGACTTTTTAGTTTACTGCTTTTGTTCCATACTGAGGGAGAAAGCAATGTTTCTATGAAAAGATAGAACAAAGGAATAAAAGGGAAGGCTAATTTTAAATATTCTCTGCTTTTGTTTAAATGACATGACCCGGAAGCCCAAAACTAAACAACGTGAGTGGGAAGAAAGCCTGGCTTTTCTTTACTCATTGTGTGGTGTGATAACAGTAGCCAGTCAGTTCAGGAACCTGGTTTTTCTTTTCTTTTTTAAATAACCCCAACCTGGTAGATTAACAATACAGCTTTCTATTTCCATGTGTAATCACTGAGCTGTGGTGCTGATGGTTTATGGTTGCTTTCCTTTTACATATTGTCTGGTGGTATCTTTTGTGAAATGTATTTTAGTATGCTGGCTGCTATGTTTACAGAGTTCCCTTACTCATAGGAGACATGGGCAAGATCAGGTAGGCCTAGTGCTTCCATGGATTGATTTGTCTCAGGAACTCCAGTGTATATAGGGATTGGCTTAGCAGTGCACTGTGTTATAAAGTCCTAGTCATGTACACTGCACATGAAAGCCCCATGCTTGTTCCAATGAGAGTATGGACATCTTAAACATGTAGATTGCTCCATCACTTCAACCCAAGTGGTGGTTCTGGATGCAGAGCCCCCTACATACAAAGTGATCGCCTCTCCAGATGTATATATAAGTCTACATGCACACTGGAACACAGATGAGTCCCTGGATCAGACAGCATAGGTCTACAAATTTTAACAGGCATTAGCTTTGTATCACAAAGTACAGAGCTTCTGTTTGCAGGCAACTTATTGTGTCCCATGCATTAATTTGGACATGCAGCTTAGTAAAACACCTGTAGAATTCAGTTTGTTTCCATAGCCACTGTAGATTATGGGCTCATCCACACTTACCTTTTGCCCACGCTTTCTAAGCACAGGTTCGCACTTTAAAGCAGTTTCCTAGCAATTATTTTTTATTTATTTTTTGGCCACAGCACTTTCCCCACGAAAAACCGCTCTTTAATGCTGAATTGGAATGAATGGTAATTTGGGTTAGCTGCGGATTGCTGTTTGCTCTGATTCAACAGTAAAGAGTGTGTCTCTGCGTGGAAAGCGCTTGGGAAAAGAAAAAGTGCTCAGAAGCAGTGCTTTAAAGTGTGGACCTGTGCCTAGAAATGTGGCACAAAAGTAATTCTTGATGAGCCCTTAACAAACAGATGGGGAAGTGCTAGAGGATAAAGAGAAAATCATGTGAAAATATAACGGTCGCCTTATCTCCAACCCTCATGTGATATAGGAAATCAAAGCACATGATGCCACTTTAAAGGTAAGTATTGTATGTCACCCTAAAAATGCTTCCCCCCCCCCCCCGCCCAACACTGTTATTTTTGTTAATACAGAATTGTGGCTGCCTTCAAATGTCATTTGTTGCCATGTGAATAAGAAATCCTAGTGTTAAAACTAGCTTAATAAAGTCCTTCAGAATATATGAAACAGTGTAAATGCATTCTTTGTGTCCTTTAAAGATTTGTAAGGACTAGTAAGTTCTTAGTTTTCAAAATGATTATGATGAACATAGTGAAATAATTATAGGACTGTATCCATTGGTTGTATAAAGAGAAAGTAGACCTGTTCTATCTGTTACTCAAAATATTTTCTAAACAGGGACAAGGGCACAAATCTATAGCTTTTGGGAGGGCATTCCAAGGCCACAGGAAAAGGGGCAGAGGAAGGTCTGCCAAAAGTGGGTATGATGGGGGCTAATTTGGATCCACTAGGGCCAGAATATAGAGAGAAGTATAACAGCCAAGGGGACCAATCGGGGACCAACAGGAGGAAAAAACCAAAAAAACCAAACCCAATTTAGACAAAAGAAGGGAGGGAAAACAGCACCTGTACAGCTTTGGTGCTGCTAGGTTTGGCTGTCTCCCTACCCCAATAACCCTGTAAGATTTCAGAGATACACTGTTTTTTATAAAAATATAGTGTATATACTTTTAAGTTAAGAAATAACTACATTTTTCTAACAACACGCTGTTTTCATGGTTCTTTTGTAAGCCTTCCCTAACCTAGCACCGTTCATGTTTTGGACGACAACTCCTATCACCCTTTATCATGCTGGCTGGGACTTGCAGAAATTGTAGTCCGAAACACTGGAAGAGCACCAGATTACGGAAGGCTGCTTTATGTTGTCCAAAGAAGTTGGCATTATTGGGTAGCACAACTAAATAACACCCAAACCCTTCAGTTTGCTAAATATGTATTATTATACAGAGAAATATAGACATATCAGTTTGCCTTGGGTAAAAGGTTGGCTTGACTCTAATTAGGACACAGGCAGTATATTCATGGATTCTAGTTGTGTTATTTTGGGATGTTGCTAACTCCTAAGAAAAAAAATGACTATTGTCTACTAGTACACTGTCTCAACAGGGCTTGGCCAGTTCTTAGCGTTCAAAAGAAAAAGAAAAAGGGTTTGTAATTGTGGGAGAAATATATTCTTAAAAGCTGCTTTAACGTATCAAATTTAATTCGGTTGCTACAATATAAATTTTTATTTGGATATATAACAATCTAAATAATCGCACAAGAGTATCAAATGAATGTGCTAAACCAGAAATAACTGGTATTAAATGATCATTGTCACTGCATCAGACAAACATCTGAGTCCAGAGCTCATTGCATAACCAATGTGCACATGGAGCTATTATGTATGCAGTCTGCCCTATTCAAGAAGACAGCAGATCCACAGACAGGGATTAGTTGAACTAAATGCTGGAAAGCTCCATGAGCATTTTAGAAATCCAGTGGGTTTCATCCAGAGGAAGTCAGCCATGGTTTAGTCCCATTTATTTAAGCAAATGGGACTAAAGTGCAGTTAACTTCATCTGGATCCAAGCTGCCCAGTGCCTCTAAATAAAAAAACCCTGATGATTTTATTTATCCCTGTTACAGCTGCCAAAGAAAGAGGAAAACAAAGCCTTGGTGTGATGTAGCCCTCCAGGAAAAGGGAGAAAGGCTGATATTTCACTGGTGTTTGGGCATACTGAATGGAAGCATACAATCCATTAGTGTTTACCTAAAGTCCAGTAAATTCAAAAACAAAGAGGTTTCAAGTTAATTATTAGTTACAATGATTAAGGAAAAGTTCACAGTCTCCATGATATTGAAATCCTCTGGGTGACACTGTACTTGAAGTTATAAATATAAAATCAACATACAATGAAGAGGGCCCTTGCTATATAGAAGTCCAAATAATCAAATATATAGATACATATAATATTTAATATTTTGAACTTTTCAAAGGCTGCAATCATTTTGCTAACAAAAATAATATGGGCTTAAATGTTTTTGTACATTCCTCAATTCAAGTATTTTTTAAATATAAGTAGTGAGAATAACAGGTAATAGCACCATATTCTACTGATACAGGGCAAGAGTCTAGTTCACAACCTATGCTTATACCAGTAGCTTTTATACCAAGAAGTCACACTGAGGACAATGGAATAACTTAGATGACTAACAACTGAAGTATTGGTACTACGATCTTAACACATGTTAAATAATGCCATGATCATAATCTTAACTTTTACAACCATTCAGCAACAAAATGGGAAACCTTTAAAGAAAATTGTAACTTTTCTGTTCATTGATTTTGTAGTACTTCACTCCCCCAATATTCAAACTAATACAAGGAGTAGCTGTAATTAGTACAGAAACTGTCTTGATTCTCTACTCTTTTTCAAAGAGCATGGCACTTCAAAAACTACAGCTTTGAAAAATTAAAAAATTAGTTAGTTTCCAAATGACTGATTAAAGGTACCTACAGAAACTGTTTTAAAGAGCACGAGACTACTCACTGCTAAAAAATCAATTAAAAAATTTAAAACTATATAATTTATTTTCACTGATGATTATATTTAAATGAGATGCTACTGGAACATCTGTAATAATTTATGATTCTTTGCTGTGTACCAGTTCAGGTAGGTAGCAAGGGCACTATCAGAAACCTAGCCTACATACAGGCATCCTGAAATGGAGTTACATCTTTTCCCACAATATGCATTCATTTCAATAGGTTCTTCTAAGTGACATTCCCACTGGATTGTCCTACACCCCTTTTCCCCATCCTCACTGTATTGCCCTTTCCCGTACGTGTTAGAGCAACATTTTTCTTATCAGTTGCCCTAATGCTGAGTGAATATTCTGAGTATTAGTCTAAAGCAGGCTGACTGATGTCTCAGTCTGCTTCTAAATAACTTAGTGGTCAACATCTTTGGAAACTAAAAAGATCCCATCACTTTTTTGCTTTCTTGGCTTTTTTCAGTATATCACACTTTTTTCTATTGGGACGTCTGCATCTTTCATCAATGCTTGGTATACATTCATAATGCCACACTTCATCCATTTTCTCAACAGGATAAACAGCTTCAACATAATGACGGATTAGTCTCAGTCTGACAGGATCGAGCTGCTTTTTGTTACAAGCCCCTGAATGGTTGTATTGCAGTCTGAGGTTATCTGAAGTAAACAGCTCTGGAAAAAGTCTTACAAGAAGTCTGGCAGCAAAGTTACCAACTGAAAGGCTCTGCTGTACTATTTCTCTTACTTCCTTGTCAGACAGCAGATACAGAGAAGGCACAGGAAAGTCTGGAGGAGGAACAACAAGTTCCTCAAGTGGTATCTTGCAAAAATCTTTGTTGCTTCTTTCCGGAGGCAATGGCGGTCCTTCAAATTCTTCTTTAAATCTTTCCGGGTTTATTGCATAGGTCAAAAATTCTCTCCTTTCAGGTCCTGGCACATGGACCTTTCGCTGCAGTTGGTACGTGCGTCTTTGCTCTGTATCTCTTCGACGACATCTTTCATCGAGTTTTCCAACAAATTCCAATGTCCATACTCGATCATTCTTCGCTCTCGGATATAGCATTTGCACATAATGTCGAATTAATTTAATCCTAACAGGATCAAGTTGTTTCTTACCCAGTGATCCACTACAATTATATTGCTTCCTTAAGTTTTCAGGGGTAAACAGTTCAGGGAATAAATGAACTAGCAATCGAGAAGCAAAATTGCCGATTGACAAACTGCTCTCATATATGTTCTTAAGCTGCTCCTTGCTTAACAGGTAGTCTGGAATAGGGACATCAAAATCAGGAGAAGGGATATCAAGCTTATCAAAGTCTATAGGCACAAGCCAAATCTTTTTTGACCTTCTGCCTGGCCTTTCATATTCAAAATTATCTTCCACTTTTATAATAGACACATCGTCAGGCAAACTAGAAGAATCATAGCAATCCTCTCTCATCTGTTCACTCTCACTGTCATCCATATACATGCTTTCAAGTTCATCATTTATTCGCTGGACACAATGCTGCAACCAGGCCTTTCTCTCCTGCATAGCAGGAAAATAAATCTCTGTGTACCTGCGAATTACCTGAAGTCGCTGCGGGTCAAGCTCTTGTTTTCCACATTCTCCATAACAACTATATCTCTCAGCCAACTTTCTGTGATCAAAGAGTTCTGGAAACAATCTATGCAATAAAAAGACACAAAACTCTCCAGGAGAGGAAGCTTCATCTAAAAATTCATTTATATCCTGAGCATCAAATACCCATTCAGAGGCAATGGAACTACTCCTGTCCATGGGCAGAGCTTCATCCTCCTCCTTATCATCAATAACTTGATCAGTCTCATAAAAACTGGAGGACTGTATGTCTGGCTGACTATTTTCCATGTCTCTCTGTGCCCAAAAGCTACTGAAAAAGTCATTGACCTGAGGCAAACACTCTGCCTGCCAAACCGCAGGATTCTTCACAGAAGGATAGCAGACTTCTACATAATTTCGGATGAGCTGTAGATGAAGGGACTCAAGTTTCTTTTTGTTAAGATAGCCACAGGTACTGCAGGTCCTGCTTAACTCGTCCTCACTGAAGAGCTCTGGAAAAAGCTGTACCAGTAGTCGGCAAGCCAAATCTCCACCTGATGTACTCTGATCCATGATCTGTTTGAGTTCTGAGGCAGTCAGCTGGTACTCAGGTGGTGGCCTGAATTCTGCTACAGCATCTGTGGGGCTGACATGCTTTTTAATTCGACTGACTTCTAGCGATAACAAGTCTACTTTGCTGTGAAGCTGAGTCATGTTGGAATTTAAGGTATTAAGTGTGTAAAACATTTTTTGTATCAAAGAATATATATTTGGGTCGGACTCAGAAGCAACAGGTGTGATAGCACTCATATCTCTTTTACGTTGCTCATTCAATGTCCGAAGATTGGAAGGACTGCTAGGATTAACCTTTTCAAACAACTCATAGGAAGTGAACTGCTCTGTTCCTGGCAGACTTTTCTTCTCTGTAATTTTGTGTGAGATCCCATACAGAGGTTTCTTATATGATGGCATGATTGTGTTATTTAAGGCTTCTTCTTCACCGAGCCACGTTATGCTAGGATTCTTGCTCTTGTTTAGCTGTTCCACATCTTCCTGAGTAGGTGATCCATCTCTGTGCATCAAGTTTGAAAGAAGGCCCTTTCAACAAACAAACGTAACATTAGTATTCAAATTAGTTACTTATTTATCCTTAATGAATAAATTATAAAACATGATTTTCTTAATTTTAAACACTAAATTAATTTAACACAATGCTGCCATAGGGTTGGATCCAGACTATGTTACTTGCTTCCACCTACACTATGGGTTGGAAAGGGGATGGAGGAGTTGGAGGGTATGGGAAATTTTCCCTGTGTATTTATTAGGATCTAAACTTTCATGTCTAGGAGCTGCCTAAAATACTCAAATCAATAGCCTTTCCTTAACATCAGAGTTCTGAGAATATTGCAGCTCATATATGCATAAGGATCCCCTACATCAAACTCACTGGCCTGGATTCCAAGTTTGTTCCTGTCAACAGGAGGGAGAGTCATATTTCGCTGATTCCTCATTCCCTCTGTAGACTCTTATGCTGGTCTGGACCAGTGGAAGACTGCAGGGGGAATGTGAAATCAGGGGAACTGACTACCCCTTCTTCCAAAGAGATCCTCTGCTACATTTAAAACCTTCAATCTGTGAAAGGCATAGTTAAGATCCAAGCAACAGTACTGTATTCAACTATCAACACCCAGACTGAAAACCTTGCGATGCCCAGATTGAGAACCTTTCACAGCCTACTCACTTTCCACTAGGCACATCTGAAGGAAGAAAACTGTTGTAAGAGAATGTGTGTGCTAAATGATGTACAATATTTTCTGATAATGCAAATGGTAAAAGGTAGAGGGACCCCTGACCATTAGGTCCAGTCGCGGACGATTCTGGGGTTGTGGCGCTCATCTCGCTTTGTTGGCCGAGGGAGCCGGCGTACAGCTTCCGGGTCATGTGACCAGCATGACTAAGCCGCTTCTGGCTAACCAGAGCAGTGCACGGAAACGCCGTTTACCTTCCCTCCGGAGTGGTACCTATTTATCTACTTGCACTTTGGCGTGCTTTCAAACTGCTAGGTTGGCAGGAGCAGGGACCGAGCAACGGGAGCTCCCCCCGTCACGGGGATTCGAACCGCCGACCCTCTGATCAGCAAGTCCTAGGCTCTGTGGTTTAACCCACAGTGCCACCCGCGTCTTCCATTTCCATGCAAATGGAAGCAATGCCAAAAGAGCTGTAGCCTATAAAGTGTTGACATTTGGAAGAGATCACAAAACATTTCAGGCACTATTTTATACCAGCAGTTCACATTATTTGGGTGTCTTCATTAATTCACTATAAGATGGATATTTTGCAAACATACTTTGCTTTGCAGCAGCAACAGCAACATAAATTTCAATACTAGAATTAAAAAATGAAAGAATTTAGACTTTAAAAATCAGAAATATTTTTTCACAACTTGCTGTATAAATACTAATTAGTAAAAGGTAAAATATACATATTCAAATACTATCAAGGCAAATAGGCAAGAATTGACTACTCCATCTTAAAAACATGAAAAACCTCAGCTTTGAGTTATGATCTCACTTTGTCAGCCACCTTGTGAGGGCTTGGCCCTAAAAAGCAAAACAGAAATAACTTAAAGCCTAAGCATGCCATCTACGGAATGGAATTGTTTTTTTAGTTCACAGGTTTCTGGTGTAAGGGGGGCCAATCCCCCCCCCATAGGCTCCCTGCCACACTGTTCTAGAAGGCTTTCCAACTCTCCAGAGCAATTCTTGGGGAACAGAAGGGGCTACAAGCAGGGGGAATCAGTGAAAGTACAAAATATCACCTAGGAAACAGCTCAGAAATAGCAGTTTGGGTTCTGGCTTAACCTTGCTGGACTGAAGTGCAAATGTTTATGTAGACTATTTTAGATGAAATCCAGACAAGAAACCATATTCATCAGTAGCAAGAAAAACTATGAAATTGGTTGCAACATCTTAAATAACTAGTAAGTCATGAGTTTTTACATGCAATGTCAAATTCACCGTTTCCTCAGCTGAATTCACACATCTATTGAATTTTGCTCTTTAAAAAACAGCCACCACCTTGTTCCTCAGAAAATCTATTGATCTCTAGGATGCATGTTTTCTCTTTGTTTGTTTTTGGCTAAATAGTGTCTTCTTTGCTTTGTTGTAGCCTACAATTTCCATAAAATAAAACACCCAAATGAGTATTTAATATTTCGGAACAAAGATTAACTGGTTTGACTAAATTCATTGAACTGCTTGTCAATCTGAAATAGTTAACTACAAGTCTAAGCAAGATGCTGTTAATATCCATATGTAAAGGAATCACCTCTTGTGTAAGGCCTCTTTTTTTCACACTTGGTAGAATTTCTTGGTGGCTTCCTGAGCTATCACAACCAAACAAGGTCCGTTTCCGTTTATTGGTTTCTTGCAGAGAAGTCACTAAACCATCCAGCGTGGTTTTTTCAGGTCTTGATATTACGGAGCAGTCTAGGACTTCATCTTCTTTGTCTGTTTCTACTTTCATAATATTTTTGATAATAACTGATGAAAGAGAAAAATAGTACCAATTGGTCACTGACTGGATCTGAATTATATATAGGTAGCTATTCTGGATTCAACAATCTAAAGCTCAGCAATGGGACACCTCTGGTCCATGGGTCTAATTAGTCCCAATGGGGTCCTAATTTGACACATGAGGCCATTTCCCCCAATCCACATTGATCTGTCCCACACTTGACTCATATATGACATCAGAGGTGGGGCAGGTAAAGACACGGCTGCAAAGGAATATTTGGGAGCCTCTAAGGTTTATTATTGCTTGCCATATGAGGCTGGGATTATTGTTTTCAGGGACTGCCTGCATTAAGGAGTTCCTCATTGGTAACTCCATAATGCAGCTGGTCTTTGCCCAAAACAAGGGTTGCTGTAAGCGCTAAATCAGGCATCCCCAACCTCTGGCCCTCCAGATGTTTTGCACTACAATTCCCATCATCCCTGACCACTGGTCCTGTTAGCTAGGGATCATGGGAGTTGTAGGCCAAAACATCTGGAGGGCTGTAGGTTGGGGATGCCTGCACTAAATGGAACTTATAGCAAGCTCCACAGGGAAAGCCTTCCTTAACCTACAGGGTTTGAAATGGGGAAATTGCTTCATCTAACACCATGATGACATAAAGTGATTTCTGGCCACCAACTTGTCAGCGTGACCATGAGGGTTGGTGTGGCAGATCCAGTTCCTCACCTCTACTATAGCTTAAACAGTCACCCCAACTTCTCTTGTTATTAAACACAGTAACCCTAGTTTCACTGCATTCGGAATGTAAGAGCTTCAACAGAATTACAGTGTAAAGAACAAGCCAGAGAAGTGGACAAAACAGGCAGAAGGAAATTAGTGGAAAGCAATGTGTGATAAGATTTTTTCATTTGTTACAGTCTTTGTTATAAAAATGTAATTTTGGTATGGACTATATTCAAAAGTATTTTGATCTAATGAGAAAGTAGATTAAAAGGAATAACATTACCTTCAGCATTTTCTTCATCATCAAACAGTTCATCTGAATTCATATTCCGTACTCTACAATAATAGAGATAAAGAAATAAGTAAAAAGCCTATACAGCTTAGGAGAGACATGTTATGTGTACTGTAAAGCCATCTGCCCAAATCCAGCTTTTCTGGTTTACCGTATATTCAGAATGCACTCAAATAGTTTGCATACAAAAGCTGCCCCTATTTATATTGGTGTGAGGAACATTGCTGACTATTTATTTATAAAATTTATATGGCTCCCTTCATCCTAGGGTCCTAGGGCAGTTTGCAACAATAAATAAATAAAGCAATAAATAATAAAAATTTAAATGTACAATATAGTAAATAGAAGATCTATCAATTTTGGCAAGCTAGTCTTTAAAAAAGCATAATGGGGAGAGAGGTTTAAATGTGATGTTGCATGCAGAGGTAGCTTCAGCTCTTGCTTCTTGATGAACAAGAGTCACCATTGCCAGCTATGGAATAAGGATTTGCACTGGGGTTTTTTTTAAGAATGCAGGGAACCATTATGGAACTTCATCAAAATCTGAATGAAGACAGAGGTTATAATGGAGTAGGGGATCATAGATCAGCAAAACAGATGTAGAACATGTTTACGTAACACAAAATCATGACATAGATATTTGTAATATACACAGTACTGAACCCAGCAGAACCTCTCCATTTGAAGAAGGGGCTGGGATTCATGAGAGCTTCCATAAGCTAAAGTTGGGAGGGAGAGTGTAGAGAGGTGATTTACAACAATTCTCCCTTCTTTAGTAGATTCCCAAAACTACCTCACGTGTGGTATCCCATAATTGAGAGATTTTGTTGGGGTAGAGGCATGGAGATCAGAGATATGAAAGTACCCTTTCTGTGAGCACAACCCAACTCAGGCAACTCTGGATACAACCCATAGTATTTGCTCTGAGCTACTAATGATTTGTTCTAGAAACCAAAACATCGGTTGACTCAGACATAAGTATCAACCTCGCAATGCAAAACCAGTTATTCTTTTCTTTGAGCACCTAAGCCTGAAATCATTTTCCATTAAAAAAGTTGATTTCAGCATTTCACAGAACAATCTTAAGCATTTGGAAGTAAGTCTCACTGTGTTCAAGAAGTCTTATGCTCAAGCCAGGTAAGTGTGTATAGGATTGAAACCCTAAAAATGATTGGTACAAAAAATGCTCATCTTAAGTTTTTAAGCTTTAAGGACCAATAAATACTAACACACTGAAAATTACTTTACAGTTAAGTATGAAATGAAGCTTTAATTATAATGGCAATAACTTGACAAAGTTAGTAATTAAGGTAATTACTAATAATTATTCTTTATTAAGGCAATTTATGGCACACTTTTTAATTAAAAAATCAAATCAGAGTCATTAGATTGTTATTGGATTCTATGTTGGCTTCTAAAGTAGCTGTTCTCTTTGAAGAGCACACCAAATGGGTTAACACCAACAGCAGAAACTAACAAAACATCAAATAGCTGCTGGAGACCATTTAATGCAAGTGGTTTAAATTCCAACTCATTTTGAGCAATTAGCTCTTCATTAGGGAAATGTCAGAAAAAGGACTAGCTCATACCTATTTCAATTATTTGTGTGACTAACTCTGAAAAGAGTCACTAGCCTTCTAACCCCAACACTGTAGGCTCCTTTTAGAGCTACTCATTTAAACTGCAACAGATGCAAGTACCCTGATGAAGAGGTAATTGCAAGAAACACATTAGGATTAATGTCACTTTGATTAATACACTTGTCTCCTGAATTGTTTCTCTTTCTCAAAAGGTAGATCTTGAAATAAAAAATGTCTGCTCAACAGCCAACTGGCAATATCAGATTTTCCCTGTGACATCATAAACGCCTAACTGTGAGGCCTTCTCCTATTCATAAACATGAAGAGATAGTGACAGCATCTGTGTTGTGTTTGAAGTATTGTGTTATCTCCACAGTAAGGACCAACAGGACATAACTGGCCATGTGGTACGCCTGAGGTATTGTGGTGGTGGGAGGGTAGCAGCAAGGTCCGTATTCTCCAATTCTGTATTATGCCACACTCCACCAGCCATGTTATACCATGCTCCCATGGCATTACTGGTTCCCACAGCATAGTCTCAGTGCCCAGTGGTCCAAAAACCTGATCTACATTTTTTCTGCCAACAGAAACAGAGATGTTTTTATTTTTCTATTCACAGAAGTAAACCAATGGGAATGTGTGATGTTCATGTGAGCTCATATCTATGGCCAGTTTCTTTCTCTCCCCCCCCCCTCCCCAAAGTTGGCTTATTTGTGTTCCGTCAGAACAGGCACAAGCGACAGTGAGATCCAGACTGTGGCCAGTCAACCCCATCCTGGATTCTTTTGTTATATTCTGATTTAAAGTGGGAGTGCAGGCGAAATATGAAAGTATGGTTTAGAACTGTGCTATATCCATGGTGCACTTGTGGCAGCTACTACCTACTTAGGTTACCCCACTCTTACAGTATTAGTGGGTGGCATAGAGAAGCTGCACCGCTCACCTAGCCTCCCTCTGGCTAAGTCACTGCTGCATACCAGGATGGAGAGGGGCAGCAGCACAACAGCAGTGAGGTCACGCTGGTACAGATGTGTTGGCAGAACCATCTAGTGCTCCAGAATCTAGTGCTCCTGCTAACATGTTTTCACAACCTCACACCTATCTGTTCCAGAGTGAGGCCAGGCCAGCATCATAGCCCCACTGCGATTATAAAGTTCACTACTGTCTTATAGTTAGGTGGCTTTCAGCTTGATCCTATTCATGGCTGCTTAGAAGGTTGCCCCACTGAATTCAATGGATCTCACGCCCCACATTAAGTTGAAATTCCCTCCATAGGGCCGTCTTGTTTACACAGTAAAAGTATATGCAGTTGTCCATTACTGTCTGGCCACTTAGAAGGACAAATTCTACTACAGCAAACAGACTGGTCCAAAGCTATTACTGAGATTTATTGAGAAATTCAATTCCTTGTTTTCTAACCTCCATATCACACTTAATAAATTGTGGCTGTAGTAGCAGATTTCTCAAGGTGGGGGTGTACTTATTTCTACATAGACAACCTTTACATATGTCCTCTTTTTTTTAACTGCAAGAACAATTCTGAGCTGGATATTTAAAGATCAACGAGATTATATAATGTATTTTCACCATTTAAATACACATTCAACCTGAGTACCATGCTAGGAAACTAGACAAAAATATTTGTAATCTATATTTTATTATCAGGATATATGAGACTCACAGTCAGTTTGGTGCCTCTACATCCAGTAAGAGTAATTGCACAAACCAACTTACCATTATAACCTAACTATGTGAGGTGTAGCCTTAAAATGGCCATGGATCCTTCCCTGACTTCTGGCTGCCAAAGACAATTGTCAACACTGTCACATTGTTGCCTTACTGTAGGATTACAATGCAACAGTGACTATCCAAATTATTTGTAAGAGTTTAGCTACTTTACGGGGAAAGGTTTTTCTTTTTTTTATTATGAAGCAAAATAAGAGCCAATGTGATCTAGAAGATAGTAAAATACTGATATAGGAAAGCAATGAAGACACACCACTGCCATAAACTCATGTAGTTTTTGCAAATCACCATCTCCTAGCCTAGCTTTACATTATATATGGGAATTAGGTTGCCCTAACTTACAGGACAGTAGCATCTTTTGCTTTATAAATGATCACCAAATACTAAGTACATGAGCTCAACATTGTAAGGTGTGTGTTAATTTGAATTTACGGTATGGTTGTAACAACATCAAGACTGGCACCATCAGATAGTTGCTGGTGGGTGAGCCCAACAGGATTGACCAGGTACTGTAGTGGCAACTGATATTCAACCAAATCCTCTCTGATGTGCTGCCCAGAAGATGAAAGCAAAAAGACAGAGATGGCAACTACTATTGCAAGCAGCAACCACTCCTACTTTGTTTCCCTGCATGTTCTCTTTCTCTGAGCAGCATGGTGATGTCCAATCCACACAGCAGTGCTCCAAAGAGCCCTGTCTCTACCTGTGACCACTGCCTGGCCAGCCTATAGCTGTAAGCCACTTCCTTGCGCACACTTTCTCTCTGGGCAGCATCACCCAAATACGGCCATTCCTTACTACGGCTCCACCCAGAGAGAACAAGTATGTGGCTGGCAAGCGGAGGTTGCTCCCAAGCAGGAGGACAGGGCTGTTGCTGGGTGCTTTTCCTCTCCAAACTCCAAAACGTTTCCCGCAAGAGCAGGATGAGTATCTTTCTTTCTTTTTTTTGCAATAAGGACTTTGTATTTGGATGTTGCCTGTAGAACATAAAGTGCCGCCTGGAGGAAGAGAACTACGAGCCCCTCCCTAACAACCCAGGGCAACAGGAGGAGGAAGGTGTTGCAGTCATGCAGAAGCCATGCCTGGAAACTGGCCAATAAGACCAGGATCGCACCAGGCGCGCGGGAACTCGCAACGCCCCCTCCCGGCTTTGAAACGCGCGAGGCAGCGCTCGCGAGTCGCGGGGTCACGTGGGCACCCCCTTCCCCAGATCGAATAGAAGAAGGCGGCGGCGGCGGGGGGGGGGTGTCCGGGTGAGAGGACGCTTCAATTATCACCCCCGCCTCCCTTTGCCTCGCCAGCCTTAGCACGGAGCGGAGCCCAAATGCCACTGAGGGAAGGGCCGGCAGCGGCGGGCGCTGGGAGGATAGGCCTCGCGGCTGGTCGTGAAAGCGGGTTCCGTTGCCGAGCAGGGAGCCAGGTTTCCAGGCAACAGGAGCCGGCGGTGCGTGTGCGCGCCTCGAGAAGCAGCTGGGGAAAGGGGAAAGCCGGCTGGCCAGGCTACCCGCTCACCGAAGCGCTTCTTGGGCCAACCCTCTTTTTGGTAGCGTGCCCCGCGGCTCGCGACGCCAGCTTCCGGAATGCTTCCCACCCCCCACCCCCCCTGTCCCCGCGCCCTCGCCGCCGCCGTCCTCGAGAGCTGGTCTATGTGGCAGCTGGAAACAGGGGGCACAATATAACATCCAGCTCCCCCCCTCCCCCGCCGGAGATGGAGGCGCCCGCGCTGCCTGGCCGTTCTCCCGCGCGAGGAACACAGCCATAGTTCTCCCCGAGGGGGAGGGGGCCGGGGAGGTTGAGGAAGGACCGTGTTCCTCCTGCCGAGGCCGAAAGTAGAACTGTGGGGAGGGAGTTGGCCAACACACGCACACACCTACCTTGGGGAGGGGGGATTGGGGGGGGTAAGCTGGTTTTCCTATCTAGAGAAAGTTGGGAAGGGGCTTACCTGGGTCCTTCTTAGGCACTGTGGGGAAAAGAGGGTGAGGGCCCCCCTTGGTCTTGGGTGGGTGTTTTATAAGAGCGGCCGTGGCTGGCTCCCGTGTCTTCCCCTCCCACTTAGCTCTTTGTGTATGTGCGTGTGTGTCCGTGTGCGCGAGAGAGAGGGGGTCCGCGCGCTGCGCTCTCGCGTGACGTGACGGGACCGTGTGTCATTTCCGCACAAGGACACTGAGCCCCGAGGAGCTGCTGCTGCTGCTGCTGCGGCCACCCGGGACAGAGAATGTGCATGCGGGTGGGGGCGGGGAGGAAGAGGAGGTGGGAGAAGGCGGACTGATTAAGTCGGGGCACCACAGCTCGCGCGCGAGGCAGAGAAGGCGGCGGCCCTCTCCGTTCCACACGCGTATTACGCATACCCCTCCCCCCCCGCGCGCGCTTCTGAGCCCCGCCCCCTTTCCCCCGTGGCTGTGCCTGGTGGAAGGAGCCGTTAGTTGCAGTCGGGTCACTCTCGCGCTCCTTCTCTTTGCCCTCCAGCCCGCTAGTTTACACGCTAACGGCCACTTCACAAAAAGCAACGCTTAATAAAACACCCACATTGCCCTCGTGAGGTTTGCCGGGCGCTACCGAAGGTGGAATTTCCAGGCTGCGAGAGGCCGAGAGGCATCTGAATTAATTGTTCAATTTATTTGTCGTCTAATACAGGACCATTCTGGGCGACTTATATAGATAATAAACGTATATATTATATATGGCTCTCTAGTTGGTCATGGAACGAACCAGAGGGGCAGCGACCCTGGAATTAACAGGCCCAGCACCTGCTGCTGCCACTGCTGCAAGATGTACACGTTGAACCGATGGGGAAAACCAATACTTAACTGGACAACTTGGGGGGGGACGGGACTCCATCGCGTCACCTTTCTTTGAAAGGTTCTCAAAAGTGATTAGAGAAATGCATATTGAGGGACAGAGAAGGTGAATTCTTTCTAGAATGCCTGGGGGCTGTCCTTGGGGTCTCAAATTTCATCAGCACCCTGCCTCTCAACTTACATTTTTTATCATAGTTGCAGCGCCCCCAAAGTCCACTGTGACCTAACCAGTCACGCTTCCCTACATCCGCTTCTGGGGCTCTTCAAAATCACAATAATAGTATCTTGGCTAAAACGTAGACCGGAGATCAGGAATAGTACTGTTTAGGACTAAGGGGATGCCGGCATGCTTCATGAGCATTTTAACTAAGAGAAGATTCACTGAAATTAATGAAGTTAACTTAGTGATGTTCATTAATTTCAGGGAGTCTATTCCAAGTAACTTCGTTGAATATCACCCAAGGTTTCCTTTTGAAAACAGAAATATTCAAAAGTAAACAGAAGGAACACAATTTCTGACAAATACAAGCAGACAATAAGGGGTGGGGGTTGGGGAAAGAGAATTTGAGGAGCACATTGATAAAAACAGAAAAACAGCAACAAAATTATTATACATTAGAAGCAGACCAGCCCACTGGTTGTTTGGACCTTTGTACAAGGAAGCCAGAGGTTTGGCGAATAAGTGAAAGGAGACTGGAATAAAGTTTACGGCATGTAATGCCTTAAGAGAGAATATAATGAAAATGATTTACAGATGGTACATGACACCAGTCAAGCTTGCAAAAATGTATCACATGCCTGATAATAAATGCTGGAAATGTAAAGAATCTGAAGGTACTTTCTTTCACCTTTGGTGGACGTGCCCAAGGATTAAGGTTTTCTGGGAAATGATTTATAATGAACTGAAAAAAGTGTTTAAATACACATTTAGAAAGAACCCAGAAGCCTTTCTACTGGGCATGGTGAACCAACAGGTTCAGGTGAAGGACAGAACTTTTTTTATGTACGCTACAACAGCAGCAAGAATACTCATCGCACAACATTGGAAGACGCAAGATCTACCCACGCTGGAAGAATGGCAAATGAAGCTTATCGACTATATGGAACTTGCAGAAATGACTGGCAGAATCAGAGACCAGGGAGAAGAGACGGTGAAGGAAGACTGGAGGAAATTTAAAGACTATTTACAGAAGCACTATAAAATTATGAATGTTTGAGGATATCAGATTGAATGTAAAAGAATGTTATTATAAAAATGATAATGATAAAGAAAGTATATTTTGTAAGACATAGGGAAAGGTAAGGATTATTAAGACAATAACATTAATCTGAACCAAAGATACGCCAGAGGGAAAGAGTTTACTATCAGAATATAAGACCTAGAATACAGAGTGGGAAGGCATGGGGAAGTCGCAGACCTAGTTAATACTGAAGAATATAAAGACACAATATTTGTTTTTAACTCTTTTATTTTTATCTCTTTTTTGTTTTTCTTTTTGTCTTTGTATAATGTATGTATTGTTTTTCTTCTTTTTCTTTTTGCTTTTTGATGTGTTTGCTGATTTGTATTTTTTGTTCATTGAATGTGGAAAAATAAAATATCATTAAAAAAAAAAAAAGAGACTGTGGTGAAGCTGAATGTATTTGCGGTGAAACTGAATGTATCTGTTTTCACAACAGAAGATGTAGGGCCTGAACTTGTGCCTGAACTTTCTCAGGAAAGGAATCGGGTGACTTAAATGGTTTTAGAAGCAACTGTGAGCAAACTCTGCTACTAGTGTATCCATGGGTTTTGATAAAAGTGCAGAAAGTCATTCCTAAGCACATTCACATTAGTTTGGACTAACATATGGAAGAAAAATCTGCTAACATCTCTCATATTCATGATGGCTTAATAGTCAAATTGGCTGAATATGACCAGGCAAACTGGTTTGCATATGTTTGGGAAACATCGAACAGCAAGCACTTTTATGATCACAATATAAACTTGGGTAAGTCTTGATCTGATTTTGCCTTAAAATACTAATATCCCAATTGGCAGAAATTATTGGCAGAATTCCAACAGCTGTTGCAGTTTCTCTCACCCCTGTGTAACAAACTGCCTTCCACATGAGAGCTATTCAAGGTAAAGGAATCCCACCTGCCTTTGCACCGTTAATCATATATGTAATTAAAGAGTTAAATGATTTGGTACTTAGTTCTGCAGTCTTATTTGCTTACCTGAAATGCTTTACATTATGTTTAGCAAAAACACATTTTTAAAGTAAAGAAAAGCAAAAGTGTGCAAACCAGACTCTGCTTCAGAAATGAGAAAACATTTGCCAATTTGAACTCCACCTCATTTCTTACTCTAGAGTGTTGGCCTCAGGCACTGTTCCCATTAGGGGACCCAAGCCCAGAAGGGACCCTGCAGGCCTCAGCTACCCATCCTGGAATGTGACTATACCGTTCCTCTACCAATTCTGATTGAAAAACGAATAAAAGGCACTGCAATTTCAAATAGACTATGCACAGTAAGTTTTGCACACTTGTTCATATGCGAAACAAAAACATTTGGGTGTGCTTTGCAGTGTTTTCAGTTTCCATTTTCATGCCTTTGATTCAGAAGTTACTATTTGATGCTTTTAAGAAACACCTCCGACTTAATTGGGGGGTGTCTGCTTTTCTTCTAGTTGTAATTAAAATTCACAGAGGGAAATGCAAGATTTATGATCTGGAACAAGCAATGGTCCCGAGGACCTTTAGAAGTAGCAGTTTATTTAATTTGAAAGCCTGAGACTGGTACCAATGCAATCAATAAAATGCAGTCTGCACAGATTTAATAATCTTATTGCAGTAAATACATGCAAAAACTACCCCATAAGCTTAATACTTATATTTCCATTTCCCCTTCATTTAATGTGGGATTGAGTAGCATATTCTTGCTAGGCTTATAGCCTGGATATTGGTGCATAGATGTCAGAATGATTGTGATTTGGTACTGTGGCAACAGATCATCTTTCACATACCCTCATTTGCCTCTATCATAAGAGGCTAGTCATTAGGTCAGGGTGGGGCTGAGCCCTACCAGTATTTTTTCTGCAGGGCAGAATCCAAAACTGAAGCCCAGCAATCCTGCATCACCAACAGGCAGATTCCTAAATTTCCTGCAATTCAGGAGTCTATTCTGTTAAATTTTTTCTGCCAATCACTGCCATGGCCAACAAGTTCTACCCTTCACCTTTGTCTCCAGGAGTAAAAGAAAAAAATAAAACCCCACTGGTTTGTCAAATCCAAATACAACATCCTTTAAATCTCCCTACACATACCAGGATATTCTTATTTGATCCAGCCCCCTTTATTCTAGGTTCCTACAGGTGTAGCCTGTTCAGAGATCCAGTTAACCTGACCCTTATCCAGGACACTCCATTCTATTTCCTATTCCTGCTTTTTAATTCCCTAAAGGTTGTTGGTTGTTTTTTTAAAATGTGGTGCTTCTGCAAATCTTGGTATTTCTGTAAGCCTGTTGATACTGCATGTAGATGGTGGTGTTTTGGCTACTAAAGTATTCACAGATAACTGAGTTCACTATTACTTCATATAAGATTATTGTGTTTCTCATCTATTCATGCCTGATGTGCAAGTGCGGGTTGGGCAGCTGATCTTACATAATCATATACTTGTTGATCCACCATTTCAGGCAGAGATGCTGAAACATGAGGCATAAACATTTAGGATTGGGATGCTAATGCAACAAGTTTAAACTGTATTCTGAAAGCGCTGGTGAACACAGCCTATATATTTCTGCCATCTATGAATAAACTGCTTTATTAGCTAAAACGTTGAGAGTAGATTTGCCAAGACAAAACCACATTTCGGTAACATCCTTTGTTTCAAGCACTTTGTTATGCTGCTGTTGATCATAATGATGCAAACAACGAAGTAATTGTACAAAATTGTTGCCGCTGATTTACATATGAAATGCACACCTTCCACTGCTGCATGCCAGCATTGTTGAACTAGGTTATAAATAGTGGATGTGGATGTGGGGGGGGGGGGGAGAGAAAATGGTCTCTGATGAGCAAAAGCGAGGAATGAAGAGTTTTTCAAACCATTTTGAAGTTGGGAGATTTTTCACTGAAATCATTTCGCATTCATTTTGTAAAAGGAGAGCTGCACAGAAACTCCCACAAGTAAATTTCTCTGTTTCTCAAAATAAAAAACAACAGAATCCTGGAGCTAGGTGAAAAGTAGAAGTCATTCAGTTTATTGGGGTTTTCTTAATTGTAGTGCGAAGGAGTCTGTTCTGTCAGCACAAGCATATCTGCTTTCCTGAGCAATCTCCCCTCCCCCCATGCTGTTCTGGGGGTTCCCCAGACCCTCCAGAGCAGATTTGGGGAGCGCACTGGAGGAGAGGCAAAAAGTCCCAACTTGTGCTGGCTTCCGCTTAGTGGGTCAGAAGCCCCTACTGGGCCACAACCTGATTTAAGTGGTCACAACAGAAGCATTACAAACATAAAAATATATTGTTTTAAAAAAGAAGTGCTCCTCAGAAACTTGTTTGTGCTAAAGGTGAGTCGCAGGTCTGAAAAGGTTGAAAACTGCTGGTCTAACTTTGTACTAAAATCCACACCGCAAAATAAGTTCCAAATAATTTAGATCAGAGGTAGGCAACTTGTTGTCATTTAATACAGGCAGCAAGGAGATAGAGCAGAGATAGAGCAGAGAGAGAGAGAACAACTTGTATATAAAAAGGTAATTCAGTGAGCCCAGTATTGCAAATTTAAGTTAAAAGAGAATCCTGGGTTTAGATAGGTTGAAGTCCATTAAGAAAACCAGTAGTTTTCAAGCTTTCTGCCCAGAGAGAATCTCTTCTTGTCTACTTGCCTTCCAAGGACTGTCCTACATATTTGCCATGTGTATTTGTGTATTTATTGCATTAACATTCTGTGGTTTCTTCTACTGCACACGGACACTCATTAATCAGTTGCCAGGTTTTGTGCTACTGCAGGAACTGTGGTCATGTTTTAGGGTGCATTCAGTGTTCTCCTCCAGTCATGCCTAGTAGTGCAGTATCACTAAAAAGTGGGTGAAATTCAGAAAGGTGTGTCCACTGAGGAACCACTAATACATTTTCTAGATACACCCTACAAAATTCCCTATAAAAGTGGTAAACACATGACCTATAACATGACCTTTAAATATATATATATATATAGGTAGCTGGTAGAAAATGCAACTGACAAGCCAGTAGTAGCTTTGGGGGAGTAATGAGGCAGCATTGACAGCTCTCTTGGCCCAAGCTCAGTTTGGGTATACATAAAAGAAAATGATAGGCAAATGATAGGGAACTCTCAGGTGACTAGCAAATAAGCAAGGAGAGCACTGGTTTTTCTGTACTAAGGATGTAAAGGATTACTTTAGCATCTTTGGGTCTGACTTACATTTTTCTATTCCACATTTTTGGTTAGGCAAATAACTTTCCTATCATCAAGTTAATACTGCACTGCAAAAATGTTTTCTTAACACCATTATGTTTTTAATAATATTGTTGCCAAAGGGTTGTTAGGAAATAAAATAGTCATTTGAAAAACAATAGAGTCTCTAAATTTACCTTCACGAACCTGATGTCCTCCCAATGTTTTGGGTTGCAACTCCCATCAGGACGCCAGCACACTGCTGTAAGTTTAAAGCACCTGGAGAGCACCAGGTTGGTAAAGGCTGCCCTAAACTGTATTAAGAAAAACTTTTTAAAAGAAAGTTGAAAGGTGTTCACAGAATATTTAATCAAAGGCCAACAATTCTATCATGCACACTTTAAATGATAATGTGCTTTTACCATTTGTCACTGAACTTTTATACCTTTTGATTTAAAAGAAGATATTAGAAGTTTAAAACATGCATTCATTTTATTTTATGGATGAGAGGAATCAACTCTCTTCCATCACAGGCATTTTTAAAAAACACTGATTCAATCCATTATTAAATGGAGGATTCAGAGCATCATAGAAGTGTAAGAATCTCTTACACATGGGGGAGCCAAAGTACTCTTCTGACTAATGAAAAGGGTTACAGTGATTTTAGACAGTAGTTGAGCAAGAACTTAAGATAATTTGAAGGGAAAGGGTACTATAAAACCTGGGTATGCTATGAGCAACACTAACTTTTCAAAAAACTGAAGGAGGTGGGTCTAATTCGGCTGGTTTGTAAAACTTGCTTTTTCATTTAGATGGCAGGTATTTTTATGCTTCATTATCTGTGCTAGGTTTGACCACAAAGTCAACTACTATACAAACACACCTACAGGAAAAAAAAATGAATTGAGGAAGATGTTATGGACAATACATGGAGATTTTCAGTAGAATAAAATGTCTGCAGATTTTTTTTAGTAATGAAAGATTTTTGGACTACCTGTGTAATCTTTCTTTCTGCTGTAGAGATACTGTATTGTTGATATCCTTGAGGATCAGCAAAAAATCTTCATACATGTGATGTGTTACTATTGGAGTCATAAAGTCCTTGTGCCTATCTACTCTTTGTGCCTATCTACTCTTCTCTGTGCAATAAGACACCAGGATCCTCTCCATTTATCAGTGGTAACAGAGGATGTGAAGTCTACAGTGCTCTATATAAGATAAGATGGTAGAAGTTATGTCTGTCTGTGAGGGAAACAAGCTCTCACAGAAGTTGAAAACACTGACATATTACAAATGCTGAAATAAATAGTTTGAAGGTTTGTAGCAGTTGTTCTCACTCACCAACACGTTCTTAGATTGGAGAAAGTCGCTTTGCAGTGGTAACCAGGGCTTTTCTTCAGCAGGAACTCACCGGAACTCAGTTCCGGCACTTTTCAGGTAGGTGTCATTGCCATTCTAAGAGAACGAGGGAGGCTTTCATGGTGAGCTGCAGCACCTCTGATTCTAAAAAAACAGCACTTGTGCTAACCAAGAATGTCTATTTTATTTACAAGCAGTAAAAAACTGCATTTTTGCTACCTCTGTAGCTCACAAAACATTCTGCATTAATAAATCAGGTTTTCTCTATACCTTTACACATAAATTATAATTTATCTTAATATTACAGATTGAAAAGTACAGACCAGGAGATTGAGTGGTTTGTGTAAAGTCACTCAGCAATCCTGACAGAACCACCTGAACCTCCTGATCATGTTTCTTGAAAGAGGCTATCTTGAGTTCAAGTGGTGAATTGGGGTGTGTGTGTGATTTCTGTGCCTTTAATGTAACAGAAAAGCACTTCTAAAAATCCTATGATTACCTACCAAAGAACTGGAATATTTTTCTAATCACTTAATAGGACCAACCGCTAAAGGATCAAGCCTTTCACTTTTTACTGTCATACTTTATACTGAGAAATGTTAGGTTAAAAAACATACTTAAAGGTACTAAGAACTACCAAGTTAGGTAGCTCCAAATTAAGAAATGCAATATATTTTGTATATGCACACCTCTTGTCAAGGCCTATTGATAGTCTTCAGTTATTTAAAGTCACATCATTTTTGTCAGAAGTCAAAACAGCTTTGACTGGAATAGTTTGTAAAAATACATATCATATGCAATTTTACTATAGTGGCTTAAACTGCAACCCTAAACTTTAAAAAACAATAGTAACAAGCTGTAGCAAAAACCCCCAGTATATTTTAATATATTGGTATCTGCAGTCTTGCATAGTTCAGGGGGCAATGTTTTTGTTCAGTGCTTCAGTGAAATATCCTGCTAATGCGCACACATGAGCTTAATCCCTCAGAAACTTCTGCACAATCCAACAGGTATATCTCCTTCAACTGCCTTATCATTTTGTAGACTTGTTTAATAAGCCACTAGTTGATGTAAAAGGTTTGCTTGCTAGGATGAAGCATCCTTTGCCCATCTAGTAAATATATTGCTTAAGAGTGTTGTTGAATTTGGTTGCACCAGAATCAAGGGGAACAATTAAATAGGTGCAATGATACCATTAGTAGAAAACCATGCACCTCATCCACCATGAAGTTGTTAAGACAACTGTGTTAACACAGAACTCACCATCAGATACAATTGTACTTGCATATGTGAGGTTTGGAGTCCAAATTCAGAACAAACGTTTAGACTTCAAAAATATATTTGCTGATTATTTTTAAAAGGTGTCATGCAAGCTAAAATGATGTCTAAATCAAGACACTTGCCAGAAATGCTCAGGTAGATGCCACAATTCAGCCCTTATATAAGTAAGTCTGCACCACTTAGTCCCAAGAGTTCTTGAGCTGTACCATTTAGAAATAGTTTATTGAATATGTATTGGGTTCCAGCTCATTTTTTCACTAATAAGATTATACTGGTGATGTTAGCTGCCAAGAGCAGGACTTGGTCATTTTCTGGAGTTGTGTTGTAACTTGGCCTTTGAGGTTCCTCATCCCTAACCTAAGCAATAGTCTAGCATGATGCCAATGAGCATAGGTGAGCTTTAGGCTTAAGTGTTGCCTCTCCATTTTTCTTCTCCTTCTCCTCATGCGGTTGGAAGGAGACAAGTTTGCCATTTCGTCTGAACTGCCAAATGGTGGTTAACATTAGGGGTGAAATTAAACATTGCTATTACAAACGTTCCATCTGTGCATACATTTCAGCTTGCCAGAGGGAACAATTGCCTTCTTCCCATGTGCTGTTCTGGGGGATCTCCCGACCTGCCCCCCAGCCAATTTTGGGTGTGTGGGTGGAAGAGGGGGCAAGTTCCATTGTAGAAGCCCTTACGCAGGGGTTCCATTGACAGGGTTTGTAAGGTGAATCCCACCCTAAGTATGGGTTATTTGAAACCAGCCAACTTGAAGGCCTGTTTCTGACATAGTTTCAACAACAACATTCTCTTTGAAATGGAAAATACATTTATAACCCCGGATGTCCTCTTTTTCCAGACTGAATGTTGTTCAAGAGTATATCAAGAACATAAATGGCTTGAGAATTCAACTGGTTTGATCTACATTTTCATCTAATTACAAAACTGAATTACAGTAAGCCAGCAATGTTTTTGTAGTACTAAAATTTAAGGTATCAAAATACATAAATCATGTTAAGCTTTTTTAAAGTCCTCTGAGAATCACATACTGGCCCATTATATAGAAGGTTTGCGACACTTCACTTTAGTGTGTGTGTGTGTGTGTGTGTGAAGAAGTTAACTGAAATAACTCCACTTAGTGTTTGAGAGGGAGAGAGCAATGTAATGAAATCTGTTTGCTGTGCTAGCTGTCTCCAGATTGGGCTGTAATTACACCACAGAAGGAAGAAAGGTAGCTGAGTCTCAATCTGGATCATTTATGTAAACTCAGCCTTCTTGTCAACGATGTTCTCAGATTGCAAGCATGCAAACCACAAAAATCATCTCCTATGAACAAAATAGAGACAGTGTCAGATTGCAGGCTTCTGATATACCTTGTATTCTCTCTGTAATTGGACTTTAACATCTGACACAGTAAGGTTAAAAAACTTCTCATGTAATATACATCTATTCAGGGAATGAAATCCTGTACAGAAGGGGGTAGGGGGAGGGGGAAGAATGATCCTTTACTCCTTTATGGCATAGAATTGACACACAGTTGTATGAAGAAGCATTTATTTGGTGTGAATTAAAACAAAATGTTCAGTAAATCAAGGAAAATGTAGTACCTGCGTTTGCTGAAATAAGTGGCATATTATACAGAAGGCAAATATATTACCCTGGAAGTTTAAAACCCCACCCACTGAACCAAATTGAAGACTATACAAACAGCACATTCAAAATTATTCTTTTCTGCAGAATGACATAAATATTACAAAGCTCTTACCATACCTGATGCGCGCTCTCAGCAACTCTTTCAAACACACAATGCATTAGGCAAAGGGTAATTTTATATGTAAATACATAACGAAACAGTGTGAGGAGACATAGCGGCATGTAGTCAGATAAAAGATTCCCTCCTTTCCCCTGCTAATTCATCGAGCTGCCCTTCATGTTGATAAATTGGTACATTAATTCTGGTTTTAAACAGCCCTCTCTCTGGCAGATTTAGAAAGCATTTCTCCCGACACCTGCAGCTTCAGGGCCCCCCTCTGTCTTCTCTAGTGCAGGAAAACCACAGGCCACCACACTGGCGCCATCCCTGGCTATGTCCAATCAATAAGGACTTATTTCCTGTCCATTTGCTGAGGTCACAGAAGCGAGTCTCATTAATTATTGCTACCAGTGCAGCCTCAAGTGTGCTTCTGGCATGACAAGTGAAAACTGTTTGACCTTTTTTCCCTAATTTTGTTTGTAGCAGTTCCGAAGGGTATATGTTAGTTTGGGAATGTGGTGAGTGGAACAGAAACACATTTTTTAAAGCCACTGACACATTTAGATGCGGAGCAATGGCAGATCTTGACGCTCTCCACTATTATCTGTTCTGCTCATTAGCGCAAACAAAAAGTGGCTCCTTTTCCCAATTGTAGATCATGAAAATCTTGTCACAGCATAAACAATGTTTTCTAAAGCAGATCTGGCCTCCGAGGGAGGGAAGCACTCCAGAGCCTCCAGTGCTCTGTTTCCATGGTAACGACATAGGTCAATAGCTGAAGTCACACCTTTGCCAGCCTTGATTGCATCTTGCAACTGTGAGAAAACACATGCACAATATCATCAGTTTTGACAGAAATAACTATATGCAGAATGCTAAGAAAACATTATGGATTCTGTATTTTCATGACCTGAGCTTCAAAGGACAGTCTCGTTAAACGACTGACAAAAAAAATGGAATCTACTATTCGATGAAACAACCCTAATCAATTTAATTGTTCTTTCATTTATTGATAATTCAAGATGCACCTTTCAAAGACTAATGTAACTGCAGCAGAAGGCTCTCAACTAGTCATGTGTACAATTCTTGCCTAATGGGAATAAGCCCAACAAATAAACTTGTACTTATAATAAATTCATTAATATGCATTTTTAACTGAATTTCATCACAAGCAAGTAGATTAATATGTGCATTTACTTTCATGTTGTGCAGACTACAGCACAGTGTATATTGTTCTGTTTACACATTGTAATTTTAATCTGGAGTATAATTTCAAAATATTAATCCACAACCTGTTTCCTTTGGAGTACCAAGAGGCAAACTGGCTGAAGAGTTCAGCCTATCTATGGGGATGACCCACCAAAGCCTGTTATTGTGCAATCTTCTTTCATAGGGGAATCAGATGGGCTTCTAGCTGGTCTAATTTAGATCAGTGGGCACTGTGTGCATTAGAAAACATTTGCTATCAGCAATCATAATTTCATCACTTTAGCACTGCATAACAGAAAAGGAAAAAACAATCTACAGTGGTACCTCGGGTTAAGAACTTAATTCGTTCTGAAGGTCCGTTCTTAACGTGAAACTGTTCTTAACCTGAGGTACCACTTTAGCTAATGGGGCCTCCCGCCGCCGCCGTGCGATTTCTGTTCTCATCCTGAAGGAAGGTTCTTAACCCGAGGTACTATTTCTGGGTTAGCGGACTCTGTAGCCTGAAGCGTCTGTAACCCGAGGTACCACTGTATTTCCGGATTTGTTTACAAGTATGACCAGGCCAAAAGTTAGATACATTTTAATCCCACTGATTCAACTGGAAAGTGTTAAGAATGTGCTTAACTTTACTGTTGAAATAAGTGAATATAAAATGCTTAATTTCATCTGAATCATGCACTGTATGAACCCTCTGCCTCACTAATGGAGAAGCGCACCATCATCTTGCACTGATGTGATAGGTTGCTTTCCCTAACCTGTCAAGATACAATGAAGGGGATATTTATTTATTATGTTTTATATCATGTCTTTCTCCAAAGAGCTCAAAGTGGCATACATGGTTCCACGCCCCTATTTTATTCTCACAGCAGTTAAATGAGTCAGGCTGAAAGACAACAATGGCCCAACGTCGCTCAGTGAACTTCATGGCTTAGTAGGTATTCAAGCCCGCGTCTCCCACCCAGTCCTAGCTCAGTAGTCTACAATACACGGGTGTACTGTTGTGCATCAGGAGTTATCAGAGTATCAAGTAACACAGGCACAGGAAAACTCCGGCCCTCCAGATGTTTGGGACTACAATTCCCATCATCCCTGACCACTGGTCCTGTTAGCTAGGGATGATGGGAATTGTAGTCCCAAACATCTGGAGGGCCAGAGTTTGCCTGTGCCTGAAGTAACATATTTATGCCCTGTGTACTAGGTATTAACTGTACAGAATATGTGCAAATGGAGAATGTCTCACAGCTCTGTTAGTGAGGCCATGTGTCCCTTATCTACTGAAGCTTTTGCAAAACAGGCAATGCTTCTAAGTTTGTTTACACACCAGTTACCCTGAAGTGACTACTGGGACAGGTTAGAAGAAGAAGATGACTCAATTATCCTGCCAGGGCTCCCCGCTACTTAACTCCTCCAACTTTAAATGAACCCCAGGGGAAATGCCCAAGTTTGCACATAATGCTAAGCCAAACAATGACTTACAATGTACAAGCATAAGTGTGGGTTTCCTAAGCAAAGATTTTGTCTGTTGTGCTCCTCCCCTAGTCTTGCTACTGCTGAGCTGCTTGGAAAGTAAGCCATGGTTTGGCTCAGTGTTATGTCTGAAGCCGGGCGTGTGCTTTTTCTCCCCCAGACAAAGCATGACCAATAAAGCAAAGAAGAAACACTGGCTATAGTTTGTGCTTTGCCTGCAGCAAGACAAGAAGAAGAAGAAGAAGAAGAAGAAGAAGAAGAAGAAGAGTTTGGATTTGATATCCCGCCTTTCACTCCCTTTAAGGAGTCTCAAAGCGGCTAACATTCTCCTTTCCCTTCCTCCCCCACAACAAACACTCTGTGAGGTGAGTGGGGCTGAGAGACTGTGACTGGCCCAAGGTCACCCAGCAGCTGCATGTGGAGGGGCGGAGACGCGAACCCGGTTACCCAGATTACGTGACTACCGCTCTTAACCACTACACCACACTGACAAATAAAACAAGACCTAGTTCAGACATAACTTTAAGTCAAACCATGGTTTAGTCTTGGGTAGTGCAGCAACAGAAGGACCAGGGGAGCAGCTGTAATGTTCACTCTGAGAATCCACACATTTGCTTGTTCATACTTAGTCATGGTTTGGCTTAGCATTATGTGTGAACTGGGTCTATGAAACCATAACTGATAATTATATGATCATTACATATGGAAGCTCTTAGAAACATTGAACACACATTCCTGTTGAAGGGTATATATAAAATTAAAAGGCAGGAAAGAAAAAATTCCTGCAAGTAAAAAAATTACTCTAAATGACATGAAAGTAACTTGAGAACTAGAAGCTGGCTGCAAGATCCATCTATTTTATGTAGGCAATTACACTTATATATAATGAATGGTTGTTCTTATCTAAACATGTAACTTAAGTGAATTAATTATGTATATTTGAGGATGAACTCAATTCTTAGCAAGGCATGGTACTTTAGTGCTCATGTCCCCATTCATAAAAAAATTATTTCCCACATTACTTAGCAGTATACTTCAGGGGAAAATAGGTTTTTATGATATGCATGTACAGTGCAACATTAATTAAGCATTTCTTTTAGAGCCAACCACACTATACAGGATGGAACAAAGTAAGTGGAGCAAGGTAAGAACAGAAACTTAATACTGCAAATGTGTGTTTGTTTTTATGCACATTTCTGATATTAGCAGGTGCTCCAATTGTGCAGCAAGCTGCTGATGTTTTGCTGAAGGTAAAAGGACATAAATTATTCTCTCAAATGGTGGACAGGTTAGAGAGATTGCTTTTAAAGAGGTGGTAGGCAATCATCACAGATGAATCCTTTAGAAATGGTCATATTCAGAAGGGAAGCTAAGGGCCAGCTACAGATCTTGTAACTCAATGTTCCTTAGAAACTTGAGATATTCTGTTCCGTAATGGCTCTCTCTAAATGTCCTTGAACTGAGATACGTTGTACTTTTATCTATTTATTTATATCCTGCCTCATTTTTAAATAACCCAAGATTGCTGACATAAGGCAGTGGAATACAATAAAAAACTAAAATCAACTAGACTAAGATAGCAGCATAAAAGTGTAATGACAGCTGTCCACTAAGTCATGACTAAAATCAAACTCCTCAAGATGCTTGCCTAAAGAGGAAAGTGAGAAAATTGTTTGCCAGAGAGAGCAAAGAGGTGTTCCATGTACTGCTTGCATTGGCCCCACCCACCACAAGCACATATTGCCCACTACTGTCAGCCCCACACAGGTGACCCACAAGGAAATGCAACCCTCACAGAAAAAGAGATCCCTCACCCCTGCTCTGAGGCCCAATGCCTCATTTCACGTAGCCTTTCTGCAACTCTGCATGGTCAATAACTATTCTGGGGGTTCCCTTATTTGCTGCATAGAATATATTTTCCATTTCTGAATGTAATTTTTTTCAAACTTGTGAGGTGGGGGTAGTGATTCCTATCAAAGTGTTTAGGAGGTTTTGAAGAGAATTTTAGAGCCTTCTGATTCTCTTTAGGTTCCACCAAAGAGGATACTGTAGTATTTACCCAAACTGTGAAAAGGACAGCAAAGACGAACAGCTAGTTCTCCTTCCCTTTGCAAATCTATTCCTCCCCGCCCCACCACAACTTTCACTCATCAGCACTATTTCATTTAGCGCTCCAAAGCATTTTCCCATTACCATACCTGAATACCTGAATCACCAGGGCAAATATATTCCAGCCTTGGCACCTATGAAACTCAGCAAAGCAAACCCCACACAGGAACAATCTATCAAATGCACTCACTGCATTCCAGCCATCCACAGCTTCCCATGCAACCACTTCACACCCCACAGCCCAAGCATCCCAGTAAGTCTCCCTGCTCCTACTGGGAATTCCCTGTCTCACTCACAACCTGCTTTTCACTTTCTATACATAAAACTGGCTGTCTTTTTCTTACAAGGCATCCTATATTTAACCTCATAACTTGCTAAAAAAAGAGAAGAAGAAAACTTAAATTGATTTGTGGTCAAGGAACTAACTAATGCATTAAGTGTTTGCCATGTTATGTACTGGATTTTCTAAATTTGTTTTCTCCTGTGAGGAACCATCTACTTTGCTAAGTGCTGATATTTAGACTACCAAAATGTTACCTTGAGATAGAGCCAATACATTTTGTAGCTAAGAGGTTTACTTTCCCCCATTACTGTTGGAATGCTTCATAATTAGTTGCTATAGATCAGATTGGTGTTTACGGCTCTACACATTCAACTTTCCTCTTTTTAAATGGCAGCTGGACAGTCATTAATTTTAACTGCTATATTTTATCTATCTTTTTTGGGTATACTATGATGCCGTTCTTCATGGCAACACATAGAACTGCACTGATATTCTAACCTGATGAGTCTTCAAGCAACCTAACTTTTGTATTATAATGCAAAGTTCCTGAGCAAATTATACCCACTATCTTCACACTGCTCACAAGATGCGAAACTAGAAAATTTAAATGCTAAAGAAGGAAGTTTCAGTAAGATTGGGTTTTTTCTTAAAAATATATGACGGTGCCAATCAGAAAAATATATTAATCTCTTCGTATAAAACTCTCATAGCAATGCATTTATTTTTAAAAAAACATTGTTCCATATACAGAGGGTTATACTGATGTACATAATTCTGTGATACCCAAAAGGCCTTTCAGGAGGGTGCTTAGATAAGCCATCTGCTACATTGGCTGCACAAGTTATAGTGTTTATCATCCGGCAGCTCAGATGCAGATAACTGTATTATGGAATATAAAGATCTGACTCCTCAAAAGAATAGTTTTGGAATAGGCTTTTTAGATATCAAAAAGGCTATTGATGTTTGTTATTATCAAATATCTGCCTTCAGTAGTCACCTGCACAAATGCTTCCCTGATCTGAATTATGCAAGGAACTCGTTTTTAGCTTTACAATAAATTATATCATGTATGAGATTAGCAGCATGAAACCAGTCAAGACACACAAAACTAGGTTGCAGTGCTCTGTGAAGAATAATCTTGCTTTGCCTTTTCCAAGCAAGTCAAAACAGAGAGATTGACTGCTATTCTAGTCCCCAAACAATGCCTTGCCAATACAAAATAGATATTTGCAACATACACCCCAGGCATACAGTGGTGATTTTTGTTGTTGTTAGGAGGCTTTTTTTGAGTGGGAGAGCTACATTGTGGTGTGAGGAATGTGCTAACTACAGTGCAAAATTTTAAATGACGGAAGGAGAGATATATGGCAGAGTCTGAGAGATCTGGACTCTAGTTGGGACTCTAGCAAATGTCACACAAGCATGCACACAAGAATTATTAGCTGTTTCCTTAAATATGACTATATCCAGCTGTGCTGTCCCTTCTGATGTCTTATCAGGAGAAAGTATCAACAGGAGCTGCTGCAGTGGAAATTCTCTTCTTCAAAGGAGGAATTTCTAGCACTGATCCAAATTCACATGCATCTAACCCCAATGGTCCTCTTCTAATGCTTCTTTAGTCACTGAGTACTGAGGGAAATGACTTTTCCCCCTCTCTGGAACAAGTCATCTATAATCATCATACTGGATCAATAATTTGTCTGTGTGTGATAGCCATACTCCAGAATACAGGGCTGAAGTATAAACAGACTGATTAACTACTTGTGAGCAAATGACTGTAGTAGCTGAAATGGGCATTTTGAAATAATGGAATACTGGGATGAGGGTACTATTTTAGAATACAAGCACTTATTGGCAACACTGGCACCATATTTTGTATGCATATACCAGCATTTATTGTATCATAACTGCAGTGGGCTACTATGCAAGACCATTTTTTTTGGTTGAAAAGCAGGATGAAAATAATTAACAAATAAAATAAAGGAAATGATGAGATCTACTCCATCATGCATAAGATGTTACTGGGCCAACTAAACACTGCATACACATGCACAGACTTGACTAAAGCCATTTGAGAGAGAGAGAGAGAGAGAGAGAGAGAGATGGAACTTCTAAAAATAAGGCATGGTTTTTAAGCATTTACTTACCTTTGTATAGTCTATTAAGTTTCCTTTAACTTGAGCCTGAAACAACACAAGGATAAAAGTTAAAATCTGTTTTATTGTCTAAGGTATTATAATTCTGAGACCGCATGCTTCAAAATTTGTGTCATTGTCTATGAGATTATAATTCTGAGACTGCAGATTTCAAACTAAACAATGGAAAACAAACATATTTCATCTAAAATAAGACACACAGATGGGCCATCGAAGGCAGTTGCAGAGAGAATGCCAAGTGCACCAGTGAACTGGTTCAATCAACTGTTATTCTAGTTCAGCCTTTCTCAACCAGGTACTCTTCAGTTTTTTTAGACCATTTTGGCCATTGGCTATGCTTGCTGGGGCTGAGGGAACTTATAGTCCACAACGTCTGTTTCCTGTGCCTGTGAGAAAAGGGCTTCTCTGTGATGACTGTGTGGAAAGATTATAAAGAACTAAGTCTGCAGTCATAACCCTGCTTAGTTGGGAGTAAGCTGCACTGAATTCAATAAAGCATACACTGACCAAAGAACGTATTCATTAGAATAGATATGGATTTGTATCAAGATAGCAGCTTGAGAAGGGATAACAATCACAACATCAGAGAGCATATCAAAGCTAGTAGGCCTAAAATTAGTCCATCCAGCTGTGTTTTGAGTTGTAATCATATATGCATGAGCAGTTCCTTCCCTCTGCCTTCTCTTTGCTCTGTGCTTAGAAGTAATTAGTTGTTGAAAAACTAAAACTGTTATTTTATTTGTTTTAGTGGCAGATAATGCTTGCATGTTTTAATAAAATCCCTACAGAATACAAAGCAGAGCAGTGTCAGGCTCAGCGGTGTCTAATACTACGAATTTCGATAATCTTGTTCCCTTAAGTGTCATAGTATTTTTATTGTAATCTTCATTTCTTGGTACCAACACTTTTTTTTAATTGAATTTAAGTTGTAAATACACAGAAGCAGAATAATATTTTCATTTTATGCATGTTGGTTTGGTACCCATATGTTGGACGAATACACAGACACTTATGCCACATTCACTTGTATCACTGAATGGCAAAATCCGATGTTATACTAAAAACACAGTTTAGTGTGACAGGAACAAGAAAAACGTATGTGTTCCCCACCTCTCCTAGGCATGGCTGTGTAAAAGTTTGAAAGCTTTTGCTTCCCACTGTGCTTAACAATGATTTGACATTTTGTCTGAACTAACAAACTATGATTAATGCTAACTATGGTTTGGGACTCATTCCAAACAAACCATAGTTTCCAAACAAACTAAGTTTGTTGGTCTGGGCAAAGCAACAACTTCTGGTTAAACACAAACAGAAGCTAAAGCTTTTGAACTTCTTGTGGCTCCAGCAGAAGAAAAGAGAGATTCACATGAGCTAGAGACTCATTCTTCTTATGCTAAGCAAATGATGACTAAATAAGACTAAATATATGAACAGTGCTATTTGCCTACCTCTTCAATCTGCTTAATCCAGGCTTCTCTTCCAATGAGATCTTGATGCAAGACTACAGGAGCAGAATTTAAACTGAAGGCCACAGAATCATTAGAACTTTCATTCAAAAATGGCTGAATGTCGACATTTAGCTAGAAGGAGGAGGATCAAAATAGTTTGTAAAATAAAAGTAGTTCTTCACAGCTAATCCACTTCATCAGTGACTGACATCCCACGTGTGTGCAGAGTCTTATATATATTTTGTATGCTTGGCCATACAAAAATCCTTCAACCAACACACACTATTAAGGATTTATCAGGCTATTCCTGCCCCGTTGGTTCAAATCCAATTAATATTACCAGAGTCTCCAACTACAGTACAGTTTTTTAAGCATATTGGAAGATTCTGTGTCTGTGGATGTGCATACAAATGCCCTGTACTGTGGGAACTCTGTCAGAGCGTGCCAAACCACCACAAGTGTGTGCCAAATTCAGCACTTTACTTTCCCAATAGGAGCTAACAGAAATTATTTGATAATATGGGAGAAAGAAGTACAACTGCAGATACCAGAGTTAGGGGTTTAAGACTGCTCCCTGACTCTGGTAACCCAACCATTAAGAATGCAGCCTGCTCCTATGTGCACAACCCTACCCTGAGTTGTTTCTTGGTCATGCTTGTGACCTAGCTTTTTACAATGCATTGTTATGAAAGGAAAAATGACACACTACTGGTGCAAAACTCGGGCATGCTTAAATCCCAGTGAAATCAACAGAACATGCATTCAATAGTAGAATTAGCTCTTCAGGGTTCTTTCAGTGTGCACCATTAAAATCAGTTCAGCTGGCTGGCACACACAAGAAATTGGGACTTCTGTGTGATGGCCCCAGAACTGTGAAACTTCCTGTTGACTTGTTCCTTGCCCCACCTGTACAGGTGCTTAGGCAAGCATGGAATACTTTCCTCTTCATCCTCTTGAGGCTGTAATTATTTTGGGTGTTATGCAGCAATTTCTTAATTATTCTGAGCCCCCTCTTCTCCCCTGCATGCTGTTCTCCTTACCATCCCCCTCCCTAGCCAATTTCAGGAGGTAGGGAATGCAGGCACAGAATTGGGGGGGGAAGCCCTATTGTATACATGGATGTCCACTGATGGGGGCTGGTTAAGTGAATAGCTTTTATGCCTACAATTTGTGTGTGTGTGTGTGTGTGTGTGTGTGTGTGTATAGCAGCAGCAACCAAAACCTGCACCTGCTGACTACAAAGCTATGACAGAAAGAAAAGATACGTATGGTTCTTGTTCATTATATCAGCTTTTCAGCTACTGCAGTAAAAGGAAGGGCATACCTTATGACTCATAGACATGTGCTTTCCATACTTAAATGCCATATTCTGGATCCTTGCATCATGTTTTGCCAATTCCATTGCAGCTTGGCAGCTTTTTGCCAGCAAGGCACTATGGGATAGGAAAACTTGCTCCTTCCACGTTGATATCCCAATGTCATCTGTGAGACCATTTCCCTAGAAATGTAAGAAAGAGTGAGTAGAATATGCTCCAAATCGAGGTATTATTAAACACAACAGTGAAACCATCTACTCTACATGAGACCTTCATATGGCAGGTGAAGCAGTACATTCTGCAGTCATCTTCCATCTTAAGAAGTTGATGGAAATTATAGAAACCAAAAAATTTGAACAACTTTTAGCTTTTATATTATCTATGCACATGCTATTGGTGCCCATTATTAACTGAATATATTTTCTTTCACAACTGATTCCATTTAACCCACAAACCAAATGTGATTTCTTTATATATCTGTATATTTGAATTATAAAGTCATTGTATTTTAACCACCAGCAACTAATTACCAACCTGCTAATCTAAGTTTATGTAATGAAATGAACGTTTTACCCAACAGCAACATAAAAATTAAAAGCAAAAGATTTGCAAAAGTGACTCTGGAACTATGACTGCGAAAAAGCAGCCGTGGAGGCAGGGAGTTAGAGGAGAAGTGGTGAGTGGAGGAAGGAATAAGCAACTCTCTTCTCAGTGACTCTCCTCTTGCAATCCTTTGTTTTCCAGAGGAGAAGGAATTGCTGGAGCTTCAAGACACAGAAATTAGGCTGCCTTAATTTCATTGGCCCACCAGCTTCTTAAAAAAGCAAGTCTCTAGCCCTGCTAGAATGGGATGCAGGGTGGCGCTGTGGGTTAAACCACAGAGCCTAGGACTTGCCAATCAGAAGGTTGGTGGTTCGAATTCCCGTGACGGGGTGAGCTCCCATTGCTCGGTCCCTGCTCCTGCCAACCTAGCAGTTCAAAAGCTGTAAAAGTGCAAGTAGATAAATAGGTACCGCTCCGGCGGGAAGGTAAACAGCATTTCTGTGCGCTGCTCTGGTTCGCCAGAAGCAGCTTAGTCATGCTAGCCACATGAACCGGAAGCTGTACGCTGGCTCCCTCAGCCAATAAAGCAAGATGAGCGCCACAACCCCCGAGTCGGTCACGACTGGCCCTAATGGTCAGGGGTCCCTTTATCTTTACCTTTTAAGCCTGCTAGAAAGAAAGTTATGAGGCAAAATGTGCAGATACATTCAAAGCAACTGCTGTGTAATGAGCGTAGTGTTGCTACCTTGTCTATTCTCCAGGTACTAAGGAATGCTCCTGACAGGAACAGCCCTAGTGTGTGCATGCCCATGTGGGGGTGGCGGGTAGGAGAAAGAGATCTCCATAATCAGGACCAGCAAATCAAAGCTGTCTTCCCAGCATAGCATAAACATAAATTTGTCAGGAGTGGTTTTCTTTCTAATTTTGCATTATGCCATGCTCCCCATGGCAGCCACCCCCATTCATTTTGTGAACCAAAGAATTCTCCTTTTTTTGTGGAGGGAGGAACTTTACGTAAGATAGCAGTCCTTTTGCGACTTGTCTTCCTTGTCTCTTAGCCACCTTGAAGAGGATAAGAAATTTAAGGCTGTAACATGGATAAACGGCTACAAGGTTACTAAAACCTAGGATGCATTTTGTCATTGCCTTGAGGTTGAACCAGAAGGTGGATTTAAAAAATCCAAACAAAAAAAGAGATTGTAGGAAAAGACCTATGTCATCTAAACAATCCTGTTCCTGTCAATTTCTTCAATTAAATTACTTAGAAACAAGTAAGAACTAAATCTGCATGACACCATAATTTTCTAGCAAGGTATTATCTGTCATGAAATTGGTAACAAATGAAATAAAATCCCTCCATTCAGCTCTAATCTTCCTCCCTTGTGGCTATTGCCAAGGAGTGCTGGGTTGCAAGGGAGGAGATAATATGAGACTGATGGGAAAAGTAGTACAATTCTGCAAAGCCAACTTACTGAACATTGTATCAAAATTCATTGCTTTCAAATACACCATTAACTTGCATGAAGGAGGGGGGGAGGAAGAGGGGGGGAGAGAGAAGAAGGCAAGAGAAACCACATGTTTATAGCTATATATGTGATGACAAAATCAAGATGAAAACTTCAGCTATGTCTCATCTGACAGTTGTGTTTACTAAAACAACATTTGTTTTGCAAATTTCCTGGATTTCCAGAATGACAAGGAGAGATAAGAAAAGGCACCCAAACAACAAGTCCAGTTATTTGGCCACTGTCATTCTATTCAAAATAAGCTCCAAAGATGAAATGTTGAAGAACTGGTGACTGCATTTGGGACCAAACTTCCTCAGATTAAAAGAAGAAGAAAAAAAAGCTAAAAGCATGATGGACAATTAACATGATAGCCAGCTCAGAAATGTGATTTAGTATTATTCCACTTAAATTCCACTAAATCCCAGCCCTCATTAATGCAGAGATAAGAAGCATAAAATTAGTATATATATATATATATATATATATATATATATATATATATTAAAAAAATCTACAAAGGAACCTGACAGGGATGGGTTGAAGGGAGCTCACTGGTTCTCAAGCGAGGTACACATTTATTTTCAATTTCTACATTTATATCTATGCTATGACTTACTTGGGCAATCTAAGCAAGGCCAGAAGACTAAATATGAGCAACCTGCAGTTTTATTGAAAGGCTGTGGCTTCCAAAATACAAAGAACAATGGGTGCAAATCTACCAAGCACAGCTTCGTTCAGAACAAATCATTTCAATGGGGCTCCTGCCTAAGTAGCCCCTCTCTCTAGTGGAATGTCTATTTTCACATGATGCCACATTTGGTCAAACACCTGCACCAGTGCACCAGCCTGGAATGCCAGCACAAGGCCAATACTAGCACAGCAGTTGGGACGCTCTATCCTGAGCATCCTTTGCTAACAAAGGCAATTTTAAGATTGTGCCACAAGTTTATATGACTTGATTTTTCAAATGGTAAGTAGCAATGATAATACACAACACAAATCATTCGTTTTTACATAAAATACCTAAAATGTTCATGTTGCTCTGTGTTTCATCTTAATTCTTTTGGTGAGGTTTGTGAAATTAAAAACTAGCAACAGATTTGGGAACCGCAGTTATAACAACCTCTGTATGCTTGAGTTTTTAAAATAGCCTACTGGAGTAAAAGGCCATTCATCCCAAATGCCATTGCTGGGTATGGAACACTCACCCCCCCCCCCAGCCTGGGGAGGCAATGAAAAGGTTCTGTCAACAGAGACCTGTGCATGCAGACACATACAAGAGCTTGAAGCCACTTTCTCGCAGTGAAATCTTACACCAGTGTTTGTTGCAAGAGAGATGTAGACAGGTGGGGCAAACAACTTGAGAGAAGATGCTGATCTATGTGATCAGCACCCTTCCTCTTCGCAAAGTGATAGCTGGTTGTAAAAGACCAATGTGATTAGTCAGTCTGAATGATTGCTTAATTCATGCATGTACACACCCAGCTGTGGGACCGCACATGAGGAAGCGGCGTGAGTGGAATAATTTATAATGGATGGTGCTACTTTCCAGTGCTGGCCTATGCAAAACCTACTCATAATCTGCAGGGACCTCTTACAGAGTACTATATGGATCCTAAGCACATTATTTAGAAATAAATTCCATTGGAAATTCTTTCTACAAAATGCATTTAGAAATGGAGAGCATGGCTGACTTTCCCCGGAATCCATGTTAAGTATATTGCAGCAACTCCGACATTTCAGAGTTATGTTATCAAACCACATACCCTATTTCAAAGATGAAAGAAAGAAAGAAAGAAAGAAAGAAAGAGAAAGAAAGAAAGATATTCCAACTGGGGTGGGGAACTCACAGGGTACATTTTTGGCTACCGGGAAGGATTTTTAAAAGGTGGCAGTATGATAGCAAAGAGCATAAAAGAGCATTCTAAAATATAATCTAAATATACGTTTAAGTCATAGCCAACATGGTCTCATTCGGATTAAATCTTGGAACAAGGGTTTAGAAGAGGTGTGGGCAACCTGCAGCCTGTGGGCCAGGAGGGTTAACATCACTCTACCCAACTTTTCCCCATACCATCATCAGCTGGTGAACTCACTGCTGACACACCAAACTACTCCCTATTGCAAAGAGGTTTCAGACACCCTCATCCCATATGAGCCTCAAACAGGGATGTATAGGATATCTGAAAGCATTTGACTGGGAAGGGAACTAAAAAGCTGCCCTTTGAAAGCTGCCTACATACACACACACACACACACTTTTGAGCCACAGGAGCATGGGGGCTGTTGAAAACTGTTTGCAAGCAGCAAAAGTGTTTCCACACCTCTCTGCACCTGCTTTGAAGACCCAGCAACTGGAACTTCAATATGTGATGTCAGTTGATTGACAGGTGGATGGCCTCACCCACTTGTCAAATTTGCCAGGAAGTGGAGAGATAAGCATCTGGCCCAATGGCCAGATAAGGTTTCCCTCCCCTTGTTTAGGACCTGGGAGCAGGGAAGGGTGGAGTGGCTCTTACTGCCTTTATTTCTCAACTTCTATTTAACTCCTTTACTTGGTTTTGTGATGCGTTACTGCTGCTAAGCCTACTTAAAATGAATCTAGGTATGCTGCTAAGATCACTTGGATATCCCTGATTAAAACCCACAGCTTACTCATGATCCTTAATCATGGCTTGCAATACTTGCCAACAATTCACAACAGTTAGTTACTGTCAGCTGGAGATAACTTTAAATATTTACGTATCCCAGTTTCATGTGCCTTCATAATCCCAACCCAACTATCTTAATTTATCCCAGTGAAATGCAACTACTGGGACTCATATGCAATTATATTATTCTCTTCAAGGCTACAGAGAAAAAGGTACAATTCTTCGAGGACTTCAAAATGAAAAGCATGGTCTGCTATATTCCTACATTTTAATTCTGATAAACTGCAGTGTGTCGGATGTACCACTTGGCACTATAAACGTCAGTTAAATCTAAATCAGAACAATGCACAGACTTAAAAAATTGCCATTTGGATCACTCACTGTTTCAGCTATAAGTGAGATGATTCAACAATCTTTATTTTCCCATCTGTGTAGGAAAGAAGCCAATAAAATTATGAGTCTTCAGCAGCAACAACACAGTTACCCTGCAAGCATCTTGCATGTGATTGATGTCTCACTTAGCAGATGTCTTACTGCTTGTTGAACATGACAGGACATATTTTATTGGTCTATTAATACATGCCTTTGATGTTTGTGATGAAAAGGGGCTAGAGTAAATGGGTCCATAAAACACACCCCGGAGTGCCTTAATCCTTTTATTTTACTCAAATTCCAGAGAAAACCATTTTTAAATTAAAAGAGGGACCTGTCCGTCCATTGCAGAATGCACCTTAAAGAGCAGAATATACCCAAAGGAGGGAAGTAAATGAAATGGGAGTAAATTGTTTCCTTGCTACAATGTTATTTAGGGATGTACTTCAGTTCAGATGTGCCTTCCCTTAAGGATCACATTCTCATTGCTTCTTGAACTCCATCATTAGAAGCACTTCACCACCCCATCGTCCTCCTCCTTTGTCTTTCTTGCAAGGGGATTGGAGCATGACTGAAACTATCGTCTTATTGGGCCTTCAGAAGAATCCGAAACCAGGTGAAAAAGCAGCCAGGGCTATTTGGGAGCATGGCCACTATGAAAAAGAAACACTGATGACTAAAAAGAAATAGGGACATCCTGAAGCCACACCTGATGCAGCTGTTTCTAGGCAGGGCTAGCCTTGCATTTCAAAAGACTTCCAGTAGCCATGAGGTGGCCAGTAATTCCATGCAGGCAAGTGGGCAGGTGGAGGAGGGACGGATCTCTCCATCCCTTCCATGGCAGTCTACTTGGTTTCCATGCTAGCCGTGGAGGAAGAAAAGTCCCTTCCTCTGTGACCAGCATAAAAATGAAGCAAGCTGGCAGAGGAAGGATGGATTGCTCGCTCTCTCCTCTGCCAGTCTGCTTGATAGATGGTTTTTCTTTTTTAGTAGTGTGTTAACATGCTAGCGGTCTGCATTTCCATGCTGGCTGCAGAATTGGAGGCAGGGGCCTTCATTTGCAGTCAGCACAGACACAGAAGCTACTAGGCTCTTAGCAGGCTACTCATACATTTTGCAGGCTAGTGACTTCTGTGAGCTTATCTACAAGCCTTGACTATATATTTTTTTCAGGCTGTAAGTGGGAGAATTGAATTTCGCAGTTCTCCCCACAAAATACAAATAACATGTCAGAGAAAATTCAACGGGAGATAACATACTATTACATTTGGAAAAGATTTCAGACATTTGATTCACCTACCTACTACCTGAAATGGTACAACCCAATAACTGAAATATCATGAGGAGTTTCTAATGTAATTCAGTTTGTTCTGTCAGACTCACACACCACCTTTTTTAAAGTAGGAGGGAAAGAGTGATTTATGCACACACTCTGAGTTTTGTAATTATAGGAACTTACGTTTTCCAAGTTTGAATTTTCATAATATATCCCTTGTATTAATTCACCAATGGCACTTGACATGATCTCTACCACCTGAAAGGGGAAAAAAGAAATAATTGTTTTAAGTGGGTTGATTAATTACAGATATGGTAGAGTGCGCCAAACTGAAAGAGCAAAGGAAACATTAATAAAAGAGAATCTCTAAGTTGGAGCCTTGTGCTTAGCATTTCCTCTTCCCACTACATTTCAAGTTAATGTAAACAAAAGCAAAATAATATATATTTTAAAGTATAAATTAAATAAGCTGCCAGTTATGTACACATTGCAAGATCCTCTGGAAATTGTTACAAACTCAAAAATTTATACCCACTGCAAAAAAGTCAAAGAGTCCATAAGCAGTTCTTTATTATTCATTTTCATGCATTGGAAACATACTGTAGTTGTATTAAGTGTCTGCCCTGAGGGTCAACAGCAACACATGTATTGAAACTTTCACCAACATGCAGCTGTTCATATGATATTTAGAAAACTATTATCTCTAGGGTTCTCAGTTGTTCACATTAAAAAGCTGAATCAAATCCAAAATTTAAAAACTAGCCATAGTCTCACTGGAACTACTGGAACTCCCTTAACTGGAACAATATACCAGAATTTACTGTAATATATTCAATGCAGGCGCATCAAGTAGGCACACCTTAAGGCTATCCTGCCTGCTCACAGGTTTACTCTCTTCGGTGATTAATTTCCTATGTATATAGAGCTGTATCAGATTCCCCATCTCCCTTTCCTAAAATTTAGCCCATTTGTTATTGAATTAAAAAGATTTAGTTTCAGTTTTTATCATTCTTGTAACTGAAGACAGCATGGCCAACAATAAGGTCCCCAAAAGCAACACAAATAAACCCCTTAACATTCTTGCTGATCCTTCTTATTGTTTTATTTGCAAACCTTCACCAGCCTTACTATAGTTAGACAGCAATCCTATGTACATTTGTCTGGGAGTTAGCATTATGGAACAGAACGGGATTTACTTCCAAGTAAGCATGCACAGATCGCACTCTTAGCCTCTTGCACAAACCTATGTACACACTTAGGCAAACAGTACCAATTAAATCCTTTTCTTAAAAAAGAAGACGCCTAGGAACTAATTTGTAAGGCCTATTTTAAAACAGCCTTGTTTGGGGAGGGGAAAAAATAGCCTTGCCTGTTCAGTAATCAGATACTTAAAGAAATATTGTAGCAATATGAGCTGCAGGGGAACTGAAAGGACAATGATCCTACAGTGTTAACCCAGATGTGTTGAGTTATTTAAGTGGGGAACAGAGAAAATGAGGGGCATTTTTTGGGAAGGTATCAGATAAGCCTTATGCCCAAATCCAGGAGGATTGTGTATCGCCAATAGGTCTATGAAAGCCTGTAACCAAATGCTCAGTGTCAGATTGTATTACGGTTTATACAAGCAACATCTCAAGATTTCTCTGATGGCTGGGACACATAATACAGATCAATCACTCACTAAAAAATATTATGGTTTGTGAAACGGTTGGAGCCCAGAGACATGGCAGTAATACGAAGAAGAAGAATTTGCAAAGACACTGAGTCCTACCTCTAAATGTCAAAGTGATAGTGTGAGCTTTAACAATGCATCTAGCTGTGAATAGCCAGAACTTCCTCCCCCCTCTCAAAACACACATCCAACCTTCTCTGAAACTCTAGACAAGACACAACTCAGCAAAAGATTCTTTACTTCTTATACACACATATAAGGAAGTGGCAGGTTTTCACTAATTTCAAGGTAATTATTTCTTGAAGAATCAGAATTTTTTTCTGTAAACATATATAAAACAGCAAAATCAACACTATATGAAATTCATAGGCGCACAATATACTAAACTGTGCAATTACTTCTTACACCCTAAGGGCACTTCTTTTCATCTGCAATGAATCTTTCTTGCAATAAAGCTACTGTTTATACATCCATAGAGTACGAGTCTATAAAAGGTTTCACATAAATACAATTGTGTTTTGCCCCTTAACAATCACCCTCTAAAGTTTATCTTCTCAGCAGCCTTGTTTAATGGTCACTAATGTCCTACTGCAATCATAACCCTGGCTTAGGGATCAGGAGTGGACCACAGGTCCCTATGTTCACAGACCCTTCATTCATGCACACGTTCCAACCCCTGTCTCTCACTCCTGTTTCAGCATGACATTATATAATCACTAGCCTTCATCAAAGAGAAATCTGATGCTCTCCTAACTCCAATTCAGAACAGTGGTTCACAGTTGGCATGGGGCAACTGCAGAAAATGTCTGTTTTCATTGCCTTCACACTATGATATACCATAGAGTGCAGGACCACAAGCAGATTTCCCCCAAATGATCGAAGTGATTTTACAGGTCTACACAGGGGCAGAAGAACTTGAACATTGTCTGGTCAATGATCAACAACCAGTTCAGCTCCCAGTTCAGCTCAAGTGTAGCATGTGTGCATCCAGGTGTTCCACTCAACAACCGTGGGCCACAACACCAGCTGTACCTTCTGAACCAATCCCAAAGGAATACCAACATAATATTATGCCTGCACTGTGCCCTGCTGAGTCTATGGCTGAAGTGATATTTGAACTGAGGACCCAGAGCTCATACTTTTGGTTACTGTACTACACAAGGTCATATACTTCTTTCCCTCTCCACTTCCCCAACCATCACCAGTGCTCCAGGTTTAGAAAGATGCTTCTGAAATCTGAAATATTCAAGAGTATAGTAAGGTACTTAATCAGCACTTTACACCTACTAGATAAAGGTTATATAAAATATGAAAAATGCTACCTTCTCAATATTATGCATAGCATGATTAAGGTGCCAGGTAGTCCAGTGGTTTTGGCTTTGTGTTTTTACCATAGTAGCCTGGGTTTAATTCCCAGTCATGGCAAATCACTTCAGGCAGGAGCTAAAGCTAAAGGTCTTGGATTCAATCCCTGGCATCTTCAGGTAGGTCTGGGAAAGACTCCTGTCTGAAATCCTGGAGAGTCTACTGCAATTCAGTGTGTAGACAATACCAATGGTCTGGCTCAATATAAGGCATTTTTTCTTAGGTATACAGCAGGGATTTTCAATCTTTGAACTTCAGACACTTGCTCTCCGAGTTGTGATTTTGGTAAATTTCTGCACATTAGGTTTTTAGGATTTGCACCATTTGTGCAAAGTGCTGCCCAGGTGAATTGGACCTCAGTGTTGCTCTGCATGAAAAGCTCAGTTCAGATCACGCCCAACACTGCCCTGTAGCTGCATATATTAAACAATGATTCGGAGTGGTAGGCAAGCTTTCTTTCATGGAGCCTGTCCATCATTTATTTTTTTCATTGAGGATCATACCCCAGAAAAAAATTATGAGAAAAATCCAGGTTTTCTTGGAGCACAATTTGAAAACCACTATTGGAGGACTATGCAAATTTTTGGGGGGCCCAGAATTATCAATCAAGTACATAGACTGAATATTGCCATCATAGCAGGACAGTTAGACTAATATAACACCATATTTATGTTGCATTGCCAATCTAGTAACAACTGTCTATAAAGATGGGGGTGGGGAGAAATTCTCTGAGCAACATTAGCAGAATATAGCTTTGGAATACAAGAATAGGCATCTTACAGCTAAAGAAGGGGAAAAACCAGATCTCTGCAATATTTCAATAGCTATTGTATATTTTTATCTAAGCATCACTGAGATTCAGGCTGTGTAAATTATCATTTTTGCTATTGTCTCAGTTGGGATCATCTGGGCGACTCAAATAATTTCCATTTTCTTCTCCCTGCCAAGCCCCTCACACACACACCCCATCTAACTGTTTGGACAAAATAGTTACATCAAGCAATGAATGCAGCCAACCAAACAGTGAGCAGCCATCTTAAAGGCTGCAAGTACTTGAAGAATAAATAGCTTTTAAGAGCCTGAACAGGACAGGAGGGAGACAACATGCTGGTATGATGGAGCATTTGCACTCCTTAAATAATCTGAAAAAAGTTAGCATTATATGGAGAGCAAAAAAAGATAGTCTGTGTTCATATGTCACAGAACGAAGAGTTTGAAATAACAAGGGAAACTCGAGAAAGCAGTGGATTGAGGCAAAAGTGTCCTGCGGAATTTCTTTTTAACTGAAGAGAAATAAAGGAAAAACATTACAAGGGATGAACAAGAAAACTGCTTGTGCTGGACTCCCAAGTTCCAGATAGACTTGCTAGCTGAAAGCACACTTCACATTTCCAACTAACAATCTATTTGTTTGAGAGAGAGAGATATGTTTTAAAAGCAGAATTAAGTTCTCTGTGATCATGCCTAAAATTCACCATTAAGATAGAACCTACTGGGTTTTGGGGAAATGCTATTAGGTACCAGAAATTTGACGACGACAACAACAATGATGTGACACTGCTTTATAGAGTCTCATTCAAGTTGCCAATAACTTTGCTTCCTTGTTTCTTAAGGATATGTTTTCTTTTACTCTCCTAACCTACTGCTTCAGCAAGGGTGAGAAACTGCAGCCACCTGAGTCTCTCCCAAGTCACAGCCTGTACTGCCCCAGCTTCACACCCACCATGAGTGTTTTTGCCTGACTAGAATGTATCCTTGAACACTGGTAATGCCTATTGCTTCTCTGGATGGAGGGCAAAGAGGGGTGTGTGAGTGTGTGTAGAAGCCTACCGAAACAAATACAACATTTACATCCACTGCTCTTCCCACATGCCACGCACCACTGGCATGTGGCCCTTGGAAGGTTGCACAGAAGAGAATGAGGTCCTTGAGCTGCAAAAGGTTCCCCACCCCAGGCTTAAAGCTTTGTCACACACTACTTTTTATTCCATGGCTGCCTGTCCAAAGGGAATTGCCTTTATAAGACCAGATTAAAAATATTTTTGTAAATAAAGAATAAATGCACTTAATAGAAAAGCACAAATATCCCCTAGTGCAGAAACTTGCAATTTGTAGACTGTGCACTACATGACCCCAGTGCTGAAAAACAGGGCTCCAATTAGAATTTTGAAAATGCAGCTGAAAAGTTTCCAGACACAAACAAAACAAAGCCTTTATTATTTATTTTGTTCACCTCCAGACTTTAGCTGATTTGTTAAGTAAAAGCCTGAAGTGGACCTTTACAATTATAATCTTGTCTGGCACGGTTCTTACATCTTCTTGGAAATGTAGAACTTGATATGTATCATTGCCATATTGATATAGTAGAACTCAAGGCAGTAATGTATCAGAGATTTAGTAAGCATGTGAATTATAAGATTAGTAGTAAACTGTTGCAATAAATACTGTCTTATGTTTAATGATCTTCCAGGAAGTTTCATCTACTCAAGGGCTTTGCCCCCTACTATGACTTCCTATCATAATGTGTAAGTTTTCCTCTAGGTCAATGAAATGAACCTGGACTAATGTTTTCCACCAGCAGATAAAAAGTGCGTAGTGTCAACAGTGGAATAGACTCCCACGAGAGGTGTTGGGCACTCCTTCCCTGGAGGTTTTTAAGCAAACGTTGGATGGTCATGTATGAAAAATTGGGATTCCTGCATTGTAGGGGATTGGACTAGATGACCCTCAGGGTCCTTTTGAACTCTATAGTTCTGTGATTCTGTGTAAATAGGCTCACTTGGTACATAGGAAGCTGCTTATACTGAAGCAGACAATTGGGTTCATCTAGCTCAGTATTAAGGGACGCGGGTGGTGCTGCGGGTTAAACCACAGAGCCTAGGACTTGCCGATCAGAAGGTCAGCGGTTCTAATCCCCGCGATGGGTGAGTTCCCGTTGCTTGGTCCCTGCTCCTATCAACCTAGCAGTTCAAAAGCACGTCAAAGTGCAAGTAAATAGGTACCGCTCCAGCGGGAAGGTAAACTGTGTTTCCGTGCACTGCTCTGGTTTTCCAGAAGCGGCTTAGTCATGCTGGCCACATGACCCGGAAACTGTACGCCGGCTCCCCCGGCCAATAAAGCGAGATGAGCGCCGCAACCCCAGAGTCGGCCATGACTGGACCAGGAGTCCCTTTCCAGGGTTTCAGGCGGGGGTCTTTCCTAGTCCGATCTAGAGATGCTGGGGACTGAACCTACATACTGAGGCTTGCTTAATATTGATCAGTTTTACAAGAACTCACAAGGAGAGGTTAGGAATTCAACAGATAATCCAAGTTTTTTTTTATATTAAATCTTTTTATTTTATTTGCTGCAAAAAGAGAGGTTGTCAGGCACCTGGGAGGTGTCACCAACAGAGCTGCATTCAGCTTGTGGAGTCACAAGTTTAGCAGGCTTGGTCCCACATCAATAAGTAATGTTTAAGGCAGAAGTGCCATTTAGCACCCAATACATTAAACAGAAGTGTTTAGGAAAGGGTCACAGCTCAGTATTCTGCATGCAAAAGGTTTCAGGATCAATCCCTGTAATCTCCAAGGAAAGGCTGGGGCAGCCTTCTGGAGAACTGCCGCCATGCCAAGAGAACACTGAGCTAGATGAAGCCGTGGTCTGACATCCTCTACCACTTTTTTCCATTAACAAAATGGAACATTAAGTCAACATTAGTTAACAGTGCTTGGATCCCAGACTAACATAAAAGGCACCTCAGAATGTGGAGTTCAATGACGACAAGATTTTGCAAGTTTTATTCTGTCAGTTTCAGTCTGTACAGAACAGCAGTACATGAAGAATCTACTTAATTATAGTCCCCCTTCCTTAAAACCTGAGTCAAGAAAATATTTTAAGACTTCTTACACCATGAAGCAGGAAAATGCATTACCGATCTTTCTGTCCCTTCAGATAACAGGTGATCAAAGACATCTTAATCTTTCCTATTAGTTGCTTCTCAGGAAGGTTCTTAGTTTGGCACTTAAGCATTTGCTGCAGTAGTAAAAACAATCACATACAAATTTATTACTTTTTTCCTGAATACCAAAGCACCATTAAAAACCATTAAGAAGACGCAGAATGCTCTCTAGGGAATATTTATCTTCCCTTTATGTGCTGAACGGGTGGGAAATTTATTCAAGCAAGAACCTCAGTAATCAATTGAAGCGAATATATATAAATGTCTGTCTGCCTGTCTGTCTCCCTCACACACATCCTTAATCCATAGTGCTAACACTAGATTAACAAAAGTAAACCCTTTAGAAAAAATGGAGATGTCATTCATTTGCCTATAATCCATACATCTCATTTTAGCACAAGTTTGGCATAGGACATTCATTTTAATTTTAGTGATGAGCCACTTTTTATCACCATCATTCTCATCCACTGGAGTCTACTTTAGACAAAGGATAATGGGAGTGCTCCTGGATTCAGTCCTGAGCCCAGATTTCTGCAGTGGCCATTCCTGGAGATGTCTGATCTGGCTACAGTGACATATTACATCCCATTTGGATCACTGTAACACGCTCTAAATGGAGCTGCCTTTGAAAACTACTCAGAAACATTAACTGGCCCAAAAAGCTGCAAGCAGACTGTTGACCGGGGCTGGTTATAGGGAGCACACAACACCCTTGTTTAAAAAGCTCCACTGGCTATTCAAAGTGGTGGTTATGGTCTATAAAGCCCTACAAGGCTGAGGGCCATGCTATCTGATGGACCATATTATTCCATATGAACCTTTGTCTTTCTCTAAGAGATACTATTGACAGAACCTACCCAGGTTCTGAGCTCTTCAGGAGACACCCTTCCTTCATTCCCACAGGCACATTTGGTGGGAATGCAGGAGGTAGTCTTCCCAGTGGCAGATCCCAGACCTTGGAGCTTAGGGCAAGGAAGCAAGCTGGAAGATGGCTTGAATGCTAGTGGAGGAAAACTCTGGTTGAATGCAACTGAACACTGGTGAGGGTTCATCATCAAGCCTACCTAGTGGCAGTGAAGGTAGCAGTACCACCTCTCCTCATATGAATCAACCCAGACCTCGTGACTATCATCTGAGGCCCTTCTTTCTGTGTCTCCTTCACAAGAGGTCTGGAGGGTGGCAACCAGACAACAGGTCGTTTCTGCAGTGGCTCCTTGTTTGTGGAATGCTCTCTCCAGGGAGGTTTGCCTGGGACTTACATTACATCTTTAGGTGCCAGGTGAAAATGGTTCTCTCCCACCAGGTGTTTGGCTGATAACGTTCTATGCCTTTTAAAATGTTTGTGGGAGTGGGGGGTTATTGGTTTGTTTTTGTATGTACTTTGGATTTTCATTTTGTATTTTTTCTGTTGTGAACTACTCTGGGATCTTTGGATGAAGGTCAGTGTACAAATTTAATTAGCAACAACAACAAATTTAGTAAGTAACAACAACAACACTCCTTTCCTAGAGAGGCTAGACTTGCTCCTTCTTTGTTGTCCTTATGCCAGCAGGTGAAACCTGTTTTAATCTGGCATGTTTTGGGGAACGGACTGCTTTTAAGGAATGTGCTCATGATAGTATGCTGTACTGTTGGTGTTTTTATCTGAGTTTTAATAGATCTATTTTTACATTGTTTTATTTTTTAACCATACTCTGCTCTATGTCCTTAGTTATGTGTATTTTACCTGTATTTTTAAAATTTTTGTGAGCTACCTTGAGTTCTGTGAAAAAGGTAGGATATGTACTGTATATAAATGGCTTTGATAGCCTATTTGTATTGGGCTTGAAGATTGCCTGTTTTTGCTGGCTTATTATTTAGTGCTGAAAACAATATTACAGTGCATCATTATAACACATCCCAAGGTGAAAGATTTAAGGTAGTAGGGCTGAGAAGGATGTCTGCCTGAGACCTGCCAGTAGTAATGGGAAAACAGGACTGTGCTAGACAACCCACTAATTTAAATCTGTATATGAGCTACTTCCACACAGGTTTCAGAAACAAGACTATTCCTAGATCAAATGATGCCTTAGGCAAGGAGTATCTCTCTCCCACTGCTCCACAATTGGTTCATCTTTGGAATACGCTCTTATTATATTTGGAGCTCATTTCACAACTTCTGAGATATGATTTGTATGACAATAAATTTGCACATACATCTGATCACAATTACAATCCATTTATTGAATGGATACTGAAACTGTAAAATTCTGCACATTTTTTTTTAGGTTCACAATGCTATCTACACAGGTCAGTGTTGCCAGCTTTACAAGTGCAGATGAACCGATTGCACTATTCATTTCAGCTGCTGAGTGTATAGTTGAGTAGACAGCCCATGACAGACGCCCCAGGCAGTCACCTGGGTCTCCTGTTCCTAAATTCAGCCCTGAACAAGAGATCCAAATCCAAAGTTTAATTCTAGGCAAGTTACCAGTCTATGTGTAGATGGGTTGTTGTTGTTGTTGTTGTCTTCAGGCAGAGAGTTACACAGTCCTCTTTCTGAGAGCATCTGGCAAGGTGGATTCCCAACAGTTATTACTCACTTTGCTTCTCTCACAACATATTCCCATTTTTATAGGAAGAAAGTTCCATTCAAGTTTCTATATTGAAACTGTCGATAAAATTATGATAGTGTTATGTTGACAATGAAGGTACCAGTGATCTCATGAGTCTGGTATATTGTGAAACAATGACAAACATTTTGATTGCAATTCATACTGTCCAAAGTTTTAAAGATACCAATGGAAAATCACCCATTAGGGAGTGTCTATTGTTATGAATATAGAATCTACAATAATGTACAACTAGGAAGAACCAAAATTAAGTGGGTCTGGAAGCTTAACCTTTGGTTCTATCAGTTTCAAGGGAAACTATAACTACTATACAGAACTGCATCTGAAATCCTTCTCAGCAATGAGCATCACAGGAGAATACCGGCTTGAATCCAACAAAGCCCTAGCACTGGCAAAAGTCACTTGCTCATTCAACAGGGCAGAGTCATTTCTGATTTCTGTCAATTATTTCCTCCTTCTCACCCCTTCACACAGTATCTAATACTATTCCAGAGGATCCCTCATCCCTTAGAAGCAGCTTTTCAAGGGGCAGAGGGGCTGCAGCAAGGAGGAAGAGGTAAGAAAGTATGTTCAGCAAACAGAACTATTCAAGCATCAAGCATCTAAGACTTTGCAAGACTGTACTTTCATTGTTCAGTTTGCTCCCCAATTCTTTTTTCAGGACAGAGGGTGGTCTTATACAAGCAGAAGTGTATCTGTATAATGAAACTGCTGATAAAACCCAGCTATTATTGACACTGGGGGGTGCCAGCATACTGTGCTAATTACAACTTCACCACTCTGTTCCATTTATCAGAGAGAACTGCTTATCTTCCCATTTAAATACGGGAATATTAGAATAGCTCTGTTGGATCACGCCAATGGCTCATCTAGTCCCACATCCTGTTCTCACAGTGGCCAGCCAGATATCCATGGGAAACCTACAAGCAGGACCTAAGCACAGCAACACTCCTCCTTTTGTGGTTTCCAGCAACTGGTAAATTTAGCCACTACTACATTTATGGACAGAAACTTAAGATTACTTGAAATTCACTTAGGTCAAACAAAAATAAACTTCAAGTCAAAGCTGGTATGCTGTTATTGTGAACCTTTTTTGTATTAAGAACGATAGGTAAAGATAAAGGACCCCTGGACGGTTAAGTCCAGTCAAAGGCGACTATGGGGTGTGGCACTTATCTCACTTTTCAGGCTGAGGGAGCCGGCATTTGTCCACAGACAGCTTTCCTGGTCATCTCGCCAGCACGACCAAACTGCTACTGGTGCACAAAGGACCATGACAGAAGCCAGAACGCACGGAAACACCATTTACCTTCCAGCCAGAGCGGTACCTATTTATCTACTTGCACTGGTGTGCTTTCAAACTGCTAGGTTGGCAGAAACTGGGACAGAGCAATGGAAGCTCAGCCCAATGTGTGGATTCAAATAATAATCCTTTGGGGGGAAGGGCAGAATATGAATTTAATAAAAATAGATAATACAATTATTTTTCAATCTCAAAAGCAGAAGATTCACAATGTGATGCATAACAGAAAAACAAACCATGCCACTATTATAACAGCGAACTACAGTACAACTCCAAATCCCTTATATGGGGCCAATTAAAATCTAATATTTATTTGACAGCACTGTACTTTCAACATGGAAGAAGTCACATTTCAATGTTACACATGACTTGCCTTAATTCCCAGATGAAATATGTTAGCTTGAATTAAAATTCAGCACACCGCTAACAGATAACAGCAATCCGTTCTCTTAGCAAATATAAGGGCACTAAGGCTAAATAAGGACAGCTAGTTATCAAAATGGTCACAAATATATGGTAATGTCTTGTTATGCAGCAGATAATGAAATTTCTCTGACAGCTTTTACAGTCCAAGCTTTAATTGTTTTTAACCTTAAAAAAGCAAGCAAGCAAACTGCTCTGACCATCAATGGAGCTGATGGGCTTTCTGGAATGTGTGTGTGTGTGTGTGTGTGTGTGTGTGTACAGCCCCACCCCCACCCACCCCCTCTCCTCTACACCTTTGTAGGCCATTTACATCCAAGAGAACATGCTTCCATATTGTTGGCCGAACTGAACCTTCACATATGGTGGCTTGCAGGAGAAGTATGCAGTTATAGTTTGCCCCTAGAAGAAGGCCCTAATATAGGATTGCTAACATGCACTGAAAAAAGCTCATTTAGCACTATAGTGAAACTATCACTGCATGAAGCAGTACTGCAGAAGAAGCAAAAGCCCCTTTGTTACTGGCTAATCCGCCCCCCCCCCCCGCATGCAGGTTTCAGGTTCAATCCCCAGCATCTCTAGGTAAGGCAGGAAGAGAACTCTTTCTGAAACACTGAAGAGCCACCACCAGTCAGAATAGATAATACTGATCCAGATGAACCAATTTTCTGATTTAGTATAAGGCAGCTTTCTATACTCCTCTGTGTGTGACATAGCTACATCTCATGAAGTTGGTTGAGGAACTTGTTGGAATTAAGGTGACCAAACAGCTCTTCAATGGGTTGTAGAAGGCAATGTGGGGGGAGGGGGGAGGAACCACACTTAGCACTGGTATTAGACTCGGAACCTTATTTCTCAGGTTGGCATATGCAACACTCCCTCATCAGTGATGTTCACAACACAGCCAGTAGGAGGCAGAGATATCCAAGAATAAAGACTGTGCTTAGACAGGGACCAGCTCTACATCTGCCTGCAGAAGGGAGTGGGTGGTGCTGTGGTCTAAACCACTGAGCCTCTTTGGCTTTGCTGATCAAAAGGTCAGCAGTTCAAGTCCACACAACGGGGTGAGCTCCCGTTGCTCTGTTCCAGTTTCTGCCAACCTAGCAGTTTGAAAGCACACCAGTACAAGTAAATAGGTACCACTGCAGCGGGAAAGTAAACAGCATTTCTGTGCACACTGGCACTCGTAACGGTGTTTTGTTGCACCAGAAGCAGTTTAGTCCTGCTGGCCACATGACCCAGAAGGCTGTCTGTGGACAAACGCTGGCTCCCCTGGGCCTGAAAGTGAAGATGAGCGCCACACCCCATAGTTGCCTTTGACTGGACTTAACTGTCCAGGGGTCTTTCACCTTTACTGATACCTGTCAGCATTCAGCTCCTGACAGTACAACATCTTTCTTGGTCACATTGTTCATGCGGCCCTTTACTTCAAGATGTACAACTTGGCTGCCCCTCTGTATTGTCTCACAACATCCCTTCCTCACCTCAATCCTGCTGTTCTGTGCATGGCTGCTATTTGGAGCTTTATATCATAGTGCTTCAAATTTTCCTACCTTTTTCTCTCTTTGCCATCCCTTGGGTATTTCTTTTCCAAAAAGATTTTTGTAACTACTTGCTTATCCTTATTGATCAACAATGCACAGGCAAACCATGTTGTAGTGAGACACCCAAATGTCCAGGCCCATCAAGTCATTTCCTTCCTTCTATGGCACAGGGATCTGGCATGTCAGCTGCTGCCAAAATGACAGTTAATCCAAACAGCCCCGTCACCTGGGGGCAGAAACAGCCAGGAGAAGGAAACATAATGCCAGATTTATTCCCACAGCTCCCTCTCTTTTCTACAGTTAGGTGAATAACTGGGTCACGAGGGTGGGGGTGGGATAAAGTCTTACGTTAAAAACCTCCAGGGGCCTTTCCCACAGAATAAAGCTACTTCCTGGGATGAGAAAGAATATGTGCACATGAGAGAGAAATCAATTAACACAGATGTTTTGAATTTGATTTGTTTACAATCACTGACACCCCAGCCAATTCTTCAAGTCAGTGGCAGGGCTATGATGTGGCAAAATGTCAAGGATGTAGCAACAATCCCTTATATTTAACACGTTCAACTCCACAGTTAAAACTAACTCACCCTTAAACTCACTATGGCCACAAAGGACACATCTGTATCCTCTTCTACTAGATTTATCCTCATTTTGTTTTGTTACAGAAAGAACACCCTTTATGGAGTGCAGATGCCTTTCCTCTCTTTTTTTAGGGAAGCCCGGACTGCCCCAACGGCTAGCCCATCTACTGCCAACATTTTCATTGGAAGCTTATTCAGACAGAGATCAGCTTTCAGCTTTGCCAGTTAGTCTACAGCAGGGATGAAGAATCTTTTTATAACTAGGGTCTCAGTTCCTTGGGGTGATCCCGCAGGGGCTGCAGAACAGCATGGATGAAACTGGGCCTTTCTCTCATTCCCCTCCTTTCATTCTCCTCTTTTGTTCTTCCCATTCTCTCTCTCTATCTCCCATTTTCTCTCTCCGCTTCTTGGCTAGGCAGAGGGAAAGAGGCTACTCTTTCTTCCTGCCTAACGCAGAAATGTAAAGGGTTGGGGACTTGCAGCACAGTGAGGGGGATGCAGCAAGGGTGCACCATAGGTCAGATGTGAACATGAAGAGGGCTAGAATTGGCCTTGAGGTTGGCAGTTCCTCAGCCCTGCTCTACAATGCACCATGTACAATAACCAACAACAAACTACTATGAGCTAGTTTGTAACAGAACTATGAAGAGTAGTTTGGATCCCAGACCTAATCATACATACTCATAAGCAACCACTATTACAACCTTTGTGTTCCAATGTCAGCCCATGTTGTACATTATTTGCCATAATACAGGTAAACCCTTCCTATAACGGGAAGGGAAATTAAATCAAAACTTAGCTCAGAATTACTTAGATTCTGCGCAGAAGATCTGCTTGCATAAATCTGTGATGTTTATGTAAACAAATAGCTTATTTAGAAAGCAGCATATTTATGCCTTAAGGAATACATAAGCTAGCATACGGAAATTCATCCACAATATAAGTGGTACATCTGTGCCACTGGTTATTTATAAACAGCTAATGTTCAATGAAACAATATTGCCTTGTGTATAGCTTCAGCTGACAGCCACATGTGCCAAACACAAGTGTTTCATACAACATACCAAACTCTCCCTTTGCTGGAGTCTCCACTTGCACTGACAACCCAGTGCTTTGATATCAAAGGTTGACATGGATCATGTAATATTCAAAAATTCAGACCAACTTAAATTTATATAGCTGCTGCTACAATCCACAGAGGTGAAAAGCTGAAGGAATTTCCTATTCACACTGTGTTCTTCTCCCCCCCCACCCCCGACATGAACCTCTTTAATTCTCTGTTAAGTCCTTAGTAATTATCTGAAAAGGCTCCTGTGTCAAAGGCTAGTGTGTAATAGAACAACAATTACTTTACTACTGCTCAGATATGACATAACCATACTGTTGCATAACATATTGTATTCAAAGTAATGCTAAAGAGACTGTGTTGTTGGGCAAGCATAAATTCTCCTCTCCTCCCTCGCGGGCTGTTCTGTGGGTTCTCTTGACCCTTTAGAGCAGATCTGGGGATGATGCGGGGCGCATGGGCAGAAGACAGGGGGGAAGTCTCATTGCACTAGTAGGAGTAGTTGTGCTGGCTTCTGCTAGCACAACAATTAAATTGAAGATGACCCATAGCTTTTAAAGAGTAGCAAAATGAAATTTGCTATTTAGTTCTACTGGCCCCAAATTCCAGGACATGCCATGGTAGCTCTAATATACTCCCTTTCATAAGCTTTATTCACATCATCTAGGCAATAAATGCATATAAGAAATTAATATCTAGCACAGACTAATTGGAAGTTGTCCTTGAAGCATTAGCAAATATCATGAAGATCATTCATGTTTACAGTTCATCCCCTTAAATTAAAGATTTATGATGATACAACCTATTTTTCACAGTATTTATAAACCAAGGACTTAATAAGGCACCTCAGAAGAACACATGGCTGAAACAACTATATGCACCATTTATGATGCATTCTGACGCATATGGCAGGTTTCTGTGCAGTTCGTGTAATAAATCACTTATTTCAGATAACATTGAAAATAGGCTAAGACATACATAAATCTGCACACAGAGCTCCCGGTTCACATCGCATACTTTTCTGGCATGAGACAATGGGGCAAAAGAAGAAATGACAAGTGTTGGCATTCAAATTCCATTTCCTTGTCATTAGGATTTAACATTCAAAATAAGAACATAAAAAAGTCTTATGGGTCAGGCCAAAGGTCCATCTAGTATAGCACTCTGTAGTCTCAGTGGCCAACCAGATGCCCACTCGAAGTTCCCCAAAAGAATCTGAGCACAACAGCACTCTTCCCATCTGCAGTACAATAGTCTGTTTGAGCCAAGGCCACCTACATGCCTCCAGGTTCAATGTGTGTGGCTTCCAAGCAGACTTGCCTCTTTTTGTTCATGTACATTTGAAAAATAGCACCACAGTTCTTCACAAATGAACTGTACCTTGCCATTTTGCAGATACTTCACTCAAAGGCTTTTCACAATCACAGTAAAGCATACAAGGAGGTCGACTACACTCACAGGTCAGCTGTCACTGATCCACAGATGACTAAAAAGCTGAAAAACTTAAAAATATGGTCTGACATGATTGCATTTTGCTGCTTAGCTCAATGATACTGAAGTGCCAGCTGATCTGGGAATCTGGTCACTTGTTAAGGATTTAGTGCAGCTCCTATACTTTATTTGCAAGCTGAATCAGCCACAGAGTTTGCCATAAAACCATGGATATGACAGCCACGTTTTTCACTCTGGAATTATACAATGACGTTTCAACTGACACATACTGCACACACAAACAGATAACAGAATAGGATTCCAGCAGAAAAAGAGTAGTTCTTTAGTTTTTTTAATAAACATGACTTTTCCTGAAATATCCATTTGCTAAATAATACTGCTCACACGCTGCTATGCAAAGTGGCATGTTCACACCAACAAAGAACTAAGAAAGCTATGACATTGACCTCATCACCAAGACAGACACTGATGTTTCCATGTGCCTTCCTTGCAAGGAGTTTATGCAATCTGCAGTTTCATAACCGACATTTCAATGTAGGTTCAGCCCTTTGATAGTAGTTATATTCTACAGCGGCAATGCAAAGAGGTAAATTGTGACAAGATTAGCAGCAATTCCTATATTTAATGTTATTTAAAAATCAAAGTGTTACCTAAGGCAATTATCATGCAGCCCTTTAATATCTACAGGGAAAAGCCTAAGGGGAAAATAATTGACTCTGCTAATTTTACCCTTGGCAATTATAAAACAGCTCTGCATTTCATTATGACTGCAAATTTTCACATTTAATTATCTGGCTTGATAGAAATACAGAGATAAACGCATCATACAAAATCTCAGACAATTGCTCATAACACCATGATAGAATTAGTTTGGGACTGACAGTACAAAACAATAATAGAAATATTGGATGTAAAATATATTGCATATCACAACTGTAATCACTGAAACAAATATGTTCTTCCTCAATCACTGTGGTCTCTTATGACCAGTACGCTTTGTAACGTGTCACACACAATTATTTGTTTCACTGCACTTGTTAGCACATCCTAATATATAAAACTGGTCACTAGCTGGCTTCCCATGAATCTGCCTTGGAAGATGGTCCTACATGCTAGGAATGCAAGAAATTAAAAGCTCTCCACAGAGTCTGGGGTATAATAATAGCACTCTGTGGAGCAACCTGCAGGCCACTCATGACTCTTGGCCACTCTCTGTACAGCCTGCCAAGTCCCAGGGAGTTCTGCCCATCTTTCCCTGCAGCTCAGATGATGAAGCCATCAGCTGGGCAGCTGGGAAAAGACTGATGCCAGCTTAGCAGCTCAGCAGCACAGAAACGGCCATCTTGTCCATGCTGGGTTACAGGTTTCCTTCCAGCCCCCATGCTGAATCCAAGGGCTTGTAAGATGAAGAAATAGCAGCAGCAGCAGCAGCTCCACCTGCTTTCCAACTTGAGGCAGACATTCTTCATGGATTACATATCAGAATTGGAAAGGCAAAGTGGAGAGATGTCAAGTGTTTTGTGCCTTCCTATTCATGGCCATCTGAAAATTTTAGGTGGTTTAAGAGTTAGCCCCACCTGGCTTTGAAATCACAGCAATTGGCTCCATTATTAGGCAAAATACTTACTGACTTACATGGACCATTACAATGCATGTCTACTCAGAAGTAAGCCCCACTAGGTCCAATGGGGAATACGGGATTACTGAATTAGTGTTGCCCAGAAGGGTTTATATGGCCTTACCCTGTCATGTATAATCAAATGCAACAATGGTTAGTAAATGAGCTGAAATCACATTTCACAAAGTGGTGGGTGGGGAAATGGGGGAGGACTTCATGGCTTTATACACTTCATGCAAAATACACAAGTCTAAAAAAACTCATCTTTCAAAATAATACCAAGTCAAGTCAGTGTAAGTGTCAAGAATTTTTACAGCTTATAGTCCAACTGTTCATGCTTTTTAAGATGCAAGAAAGAATGAGTTGATAAATAAATTGCCTGTATTCCACTTATGGTATATAGAAGTTATTAAAGTATTCAGGTGTCAAAAGTGGGAGAAAGTGTTAACATGTTTTGGCAGAACTTTCAGACATGCCGCTTAATTGCTTGAGAATACAAGCAGTTTTTAGGCTACTGTGCTTCAATTTACTACAGATCTGATTCAAGGCAAGCTTGAAATAATTACACGTTTTTGCTCAAGTACTTAAAGACAGAATAATGAGCAGCATTTTATCCATGTTTTTCATCAATCTGAGTAGGACTGAGAATGATTTATGGCTACTTTCCCCCTTGATTTTAATTGCAGATTTTATAAAAGACCAAGTTCATGCAATAGCTCTCTGTGCATCTTAGCATGCGTGTACACAGAATACACTTGGTAGACAATACCACTTTTTGTTCTTGAGCACATGCTCACATAAAACAGGGTGTGAACCAGGTCATAACCAAAATGTCCAACCAGTCATCCCTGTGATCACTGTTGCTCTAAAAGTTCTATGCCTATCACGAACCGTATGTGTGAACAGTCTACTCATTCACATTTTCCCGTGGTAACAGATGTCCAAGGATGGATTAGACTTTTCACAACAGTTCCAAGTGCTCTTAGAGGAAACCGCGTTTCTAGCTCCATTTCATTTAGGGTTCTGGCACTGAAACTGCTTTGGTTGCCTGTATGTCAGGAGACAGCCAGGGGAAACACCTCCCTGTTTATCCTCCTCAACCTCTTAGCAGATTTTGATACCATCGACCATGGTACCTTTGTAGAGCAGTTGTCTGAATTGGAAGTGGGTGGCACTACTTTGTAGCGGTTTGGGTCCTACTTGGATGGTACCGTATTTTTCGCTGTATAGAACGCACCAGACGATAAGACGCACCTAGTCTTTGGGGGAGGAAAACAAGAAAAAAAATATTCTGAATCCCAGAAGCCAGAACAGCAAGAGGGATCTGGCTTCCGGGATAGCCTCTTTCTGTTCTGGCTTCTGGGATAGCCGCCGAAGCCTCTCCCGGCAGCGGGATGAAGGTTTCCCCTGCCTGGAAGAGGCTGCGCGTGGCTAAGCTGCCCTCTGTCCCTTCCCCCATCTCCCGCAAGAGCCACACGCTCTTTAAAGGGAGCGCGGTTCTTGGGGGCTTTTCTAGGAGGTGGGGGAAGAGACAGAGCCGCGTGCTCTGTCCCTTCCCACCACCTCCCGCAAGAACTGCGCGAAGCCTCCGCAGGGCAGCAGGGAGCCTTCATCCCGCTGCCCTGTGGAGGCTTTGCGCAGCTAAGCCAGAAGCTAGACCAGCGAGAGGGAGAGCTGCGCAGTGCTCCCTCTCCCTGTTCTGGCTTCTGGCTTAGCCATGCAGCCTGCACTCGCTCCATAAGACGCACACACATCTCCCCTTACTTTTTAGGAGGGAAAAAGTGTGTTTATAAAGTGAAAAATATAGTAATTTCCAGAGAGTGATGCTTGGGGAGTGCTCTTCAGCCCTGTGGAGCCTTCAATGTGGGGTTCCTCAGTATTCAATGCTGTTTAACACCTACATGAAACTGCTGAGTGTGGTCATCTGGAGTTCTCGAGAACATTGTCAGCAATATGCTGATGACACACAGTTCTACTTCACCTGTACACCTGCAGGTGTGGCAGCGAATGTGCTGGACCATTGTCTTCCCTCAGTAATGGACTGGATGAGAGCCAACAAACTGCAGTGCATGAAGTAATTTTATCATTCCTTTATCATACTTAGATAACCTCTAGGTTAGATTACTTAGATAAATTATACTTATACATGGGGCTGCCTCTGAAGATGGTTTGGAATCTTCAGCTGGGACAGAATTCAGTGGCCAGCTTGCTCACCAGGACAAGGCAGTTTGAGCATATTACACCAATCTTGGTCCAACTGCATTGGCTGCCAATTAGTTTCCAGGCCCAATTCAAAGTGCTGGTTTACACCTATAAAGTCTTAAACAGCTCAGGACAGCAATACCTCAGGGACTGCCTCTCCCCATATGAACTGACTTAGACCCTGAGCTCATCATCTGAGGCCCTTCTTTGTGTGCCCCCTTCTATAAAAGGCCTGAAAGGTGTCAACACAAGAACAGGCCATTTCTGTGGTGGCTCCCTGTTTGTAGAATGCTTTCCCCGGGAGGCTCTCCAGGCACCTTCATTACATATCTTTAGGCACCAGGTGAAAACATTACTCTATAACCAGGCCTTCAGCTGATTAAACATTCTATGGCCTTTTAAATGTGTTTGTGGGAAGGGGGTTAATGGTTTGTTTTTGTTTTATTATGTATTATGTATTTTTGTGTTGTGAATCACCCTGTGATCTTTGGATAAAGGGTAGCATACGAATTTAATAAACAATACTTATTCTACTACTACTACTATAGAAAAAGGTTATGTGCTGTGGAGTTCTAAGTTTCATGGAAAAGATGAAAAAAAATTCTAACAAAAACTAGTTTTAAACCTGTTCCAAACAATATTATTAATATTTAAAAGGGAATTAGTTAAGTTCATTGAGCTATGTTCAATTTGCTTTAACGCATGATTTCTACTTAAGGGAGACATAAGTCTGCTATATTACTAGTAGTTTATTGGTGGGTAAATATGGTTAATATAGAGTTAATTTTATGGCACAATTTATTTGACATAGCTGACATATTGTATCTGATAAAATTTCAGACCTTTGGGCAGCACGTACAGTTTTATATGACATCTAATGCCTCAAGGAACATGGATTTCTAACAAAATTAGCTCACAAAAGGCAGCAGAGAAATCTACTGAAGTAAACACAAATGAAGCCTACACCTTCTTTAAAGCAATAAAAACCACATTACCTTAGTATTTTGCAGTTCAGCAAGGCTTGTGCATGCATTTGCTAGAAGAAAATCACCACTTAAGACAGCCATTTTATTTCCAAATTGCATGTCCTTCAACGGGCCATCTGATGATGTCAGTTCACCAATGTTTACTATCCCACGATGTACCAGGAAAGCTGTGTGAATCAACTCAGTAATCTCTGCCAGACTTCGTTGGCTTTAAAGCAAAGACAGGAAACAGTTCAATTAGCTGCAAAACACCTGTATAATCTGGTTGTCTACAAAAGAGAAATGCTGAAAACTATAGCAGATGGGGTACTTATCAATACAAATATAGCATTCAGCACTTTGTGAGCACACCATTTTGAGCCTATCCTGCCTGGCCCACTTGAGGGGCAAACTGCACATGAATTAACTCACACGTTTGAACAACTGTGTTTAACCTGATTGATTTTATTTTGGAGAAAAAGCAGCTGGTGCTGACCCTGATCAGGGCCTTGTGTTTATTTTCTATTGAAAAACTGCTCCTTACCTGGCTGTGTTTTTGCCCCCCCCCCCCCATGGAGTTTGCTACAAACAAGAATCTTAAGGACCAGAAAAGCAGCCAGGTAAGTGGCAAATTTCAGCAGCAAACAAGCACAGGGCCCTTGGCTGCTTTCCTCTCCAAAATAAGAGGACTAATAAAACATATTTGTTTACATACATATATGATGCCATGTATAACAAGGCCCTGACATGAGGAGTCTTACTAGATTTAAGGAAATACTTAACAATATAAAATAGTGTTTAAAAAGAAATAAAAATGTGGATATCCCCATTCTTCAAATGTGTACTAACAACCCTAAACCATGTTGATAATTGCAAGTAAAAACAACCACAACAAAAACACTTTTAAAAAAGGGTCTAAAAATACCCCATTTTTATGCACTTTATCATTCTATTACCATACATAGATAAATTATAGCAATGGGTATATGGGACAACAAACCTTTTTATATGCTAAATTTAACCTTTTTGTTTCAGACAGTGGCAGGAATAAAAGTCATCTATTGAATGTGACAGAAAATTACATTCTGTCATAACCTTATGTCTAAAGAAGGGTTAACACATCCTAGAACGAGGGAAGAGGAGGGAGGGCAACTAACAAGACATCCTGATGCTTCTGCTGTCATTGTCAGGGCAGCCCTTGGAGAAAATGTCCATATCAATTCAGTTTATCAGATGGACAGCTGATCAACATTAAACAGACTTGCTCTGGGCAGATTGAGCTGAGATACCTGCCATGAATACCAATGAGTGTCCTCTGCTCTTGACAACTGAGGTCTGACTGCTGCTGATCCCAGGACATATGGGGATCCCTAGTGACGAGTACATAAAGCTGCAGCTTACTCAAGTGATGGCTCATTTCCCCCAGCTGAAGGCACACATTAATATCCTGAGGAGATCAAGCTCACCTCTCTGACCCCCACCCCCACCCCACCCCCAGGGTCCCTTTTCCCCTTTAATAAGCTTTTAATGAAGGAAACAAAAATCCTCTCTGTACAGCTTGCCACAAAAAGGTTACACAAATACATTAGTGTCATACTTTCTGAGCCTTCCTTTCCATTTTTCCTTAGGTTTCTGTGCTCTTGTTTGCTCTCCAAACAGAACCTGTATTATTCAGCCTACTGCATTAAAAATACAGCTCATGTATTTAGTATATTCAATTTTTTTAAATGCTAGACGACATCTTCTGATAATGCATACTTAATTTTTAACTAAAATGACAAACAAGTTAAAGCAATCTTTGTCATCTGAATATGTAAAACAGCTCTAGGCATCTCTCAAAGAATCTGAGTTTTAATACAGGATACCAGAATAGGAGATTCTTAAGCAGTCTGAATTCAGTTTAATGTGTTAGGAGGGAAAACATCTTCTACAGAAATCTTGGGAGTGGTGAAATAATGGTAATTAAGATGTTGTCTACTTTGCAAGAGATTATTAACTATGGTCCCATTTTTACTTAAGTAAACCATAATAGATAAAGTACACTAAAATCACTTGTTGAACATTTATTTACTACGAAAGCAGCCCTCTGAAATAAGAAAGAAGAATATGGTATTTATACTGCTTTCAAGCACTGCAGTCATCTGAACCACGGTTTACAACCTAATCCTGTGCATTTTTTTTTGGAACTAAATATTCCTGGGTTCAGTGAGGTTTATTAGGATTGCAGCCTTACTGAATTATTCTTTCCTGGATAAATCAATGTTGACTGCCTATGGGCACAGAAAAGTCAAAGAGACTGCCATTTACAAAATGGCAGAAAAAAGCACTATAGGGAAGTGTAACATTGTTAGAAGTAATAATGATTAAAATCTAGTGGCTAAAGCAACAGATTTAAACTTTAATTAGCCGATTTACAAACAAGTAGACAATCTCATCATGATCAGTTCTCAAAACTAGCTTTCAGTACTAACACTGAGCCTTCAAACCTATTTAGAGAGAAGGGCATAGGAACATAAAGTTCCATTACCTTTCCACTGTGCACATGGAACAACCCTTCACTAATCTTGGGTTCGAAGCAGGGCGATTAGGTGAGACAATAATTGTGTCCAACAAAATTCTACTCAGAGTAGACCCACTGATATTAATGTACCTAAGTTAGTCACACCTAATTTCAATACAACCAAATGTTTTTTAAGGCAGATTTATATCCTCAGCTTTCATTCTTTTTCAAAATTAATCATTTTGACTGTCACTTTTACTAGCTTTCCACTTCCCCCCTGCTTTCACGCAATATAAGCAAAACACAGTGGAATCCAACCTAGCACTAACTTTTGGAGGCAGGAAATAAAGGGCAACTGCGCATCGAGACTTCTCCCTCTGCCCCCTCAAACCTGAGGGTTCCCTCAACGCTCCAGAGCTGATGGGCGGGGGAAGGGAAGGGAAGGGAAGGGAAGGGAAGGGGGGAGTGTCGCAAATTCCTCGCGGCGCTTTTAGCAGAATGCTCAGAGTCCCAGGTTCTTTAGTGCAGTATTTATTATTGTGAGCTAAATATATATACAAACATCTACAGAAGCAGTTCAGAGTACCTGCACCTTGAGGCAAAAGAAGACTCTACACTTATCTACACCACGCCACCACCATTACTATTGGACAGGCTTTACTTTTAAACCAGTGACAGCCAATCACATTACTGCTGAGTCATTCCACAGAGAGTATTGCATCAGCCTGTTGCAAACTGAAGCCTGCAGACTTACTTACACAGCATCCTGTGAATCCCAACAGGGAGAGTCCCATTGTACAAGTGGAGATTGGTCTGCACCAGTAACAACTGAGTTGACTCCTGCCTAGAGAATACTTTACCAAACCAAGCAACATCAAGTTACATTTCCGCAGCTCTGTAACATTAGTAGCACGTGCAATAGCCTTACAAAATATATATATTTGCTTAGGCCTATTATGTAACTGTGAGACTGAATTAACAGTTATGCTTTGAGAGCACCAAAAATAAGATGTGCCAGAACAGAGCTAATAGGGGAATTAAGAGTAAAAAAAGAAATAGAAACACTGGAAATGCTGTACAGTATTTTTTAAAAATCCAGCTTTCCCTATTGACTTCCTAATGTGTCAGATCCATTTTCTTTTCTTTCTTTTTTTACGTTACTCCTTTAAGACTAAATTATTGTTAACTATTATCAGCACAAATTATTAATTATTTTGACAGGGTAGAGATATGGCTGCAGTTGACAGTATACAGATGAGCATCCTTATCCTGAAGTCTTACACTAGATATAGCTTAAGGCGCATATGCACTCACCCATTTTACGTGAGATGCACCGGCAAAAGTAAGATCCAACTTTGACTTTATCCCCTTCATCAAGAGTCCCCACCACTGTCATTTCTGCCATTGCTCCCATTCTTCCCTATTCAATGGGCAGCCCATCATCCTTCTTAGCTTAGTCCACAGTTTGGGAGCCCTACTATTCTGAGGTCCAGCAATTTACCCTTCTACCACAATCCAAGTTGTTTCACGCACTGAGCACAAAAGGAGTATGGGAAAGCCACAAAGGGAAGTCTGAATGGGGAGATCCCTCTCATACTTCCTAGTTGTTGTTTAGTTGTTTAGTCGTGTCCGACTCATCGTAACCCCATGGACCAGAGCACGCCAGGCACTTCTGTCTTCCACAACCTCCCGCAGTTTGGTCAAACTCATGTTTGTATCTTCGAGAACACTGTCCAATCATCTCGTCCTCTGTCGTCCTCTTCTTCTTGTGCCCTCCATCTTTCTCAACATCAGGGTCTTTGCCAGGGAGTCTTCTCTTCTCATGAGGTGGCCAAAGTACTGGAGCCTCAGCTTCACGATCTGTCCTTCTAGTGAGCACTCAGGGCTGATTTCCTTACACTTCCTAGTAGACTAAGGTAAACAGCTCAAGCGCCACAATTTGCTTTAAATGAGGCAGTGTATACTTTCTATGCTATGAAGTAGCTCTGAAGCAGCTGAGCTGAGTGGGTATATATATATAATCAAATAAAACTGTACTATCCGGATTATAATACATGGCAATGTACCATAACAAGCTCAATCTTGCAAAAGATGCCTAGAGCGCAGCCAGTTTATTTTTCACTATTTCACACAGAATAAATGGGTTTTGGTTTTTTTGTATTTGACATACCATTTGCAGCAGAATTTCCAATTGACTTGGTTGATTCTACCGAAATGCATTAAAACCCCACCAATCTATAATATGTTCACATTTCCTTAGATCATATTACAGAGCATTTGATTTATCCCTAATAATAACTTTTACTCTACAATTAAGTAAGAAAAACGTGGAACTCATGGAACTCATTGCTACGTATACAAATTCTGATGCAGCAGGAAGGGGGTCTCTTAGAAAATGCAGTGTGCAGATAATCATTTACTTCTAGATGCTTGCGTTGTCTCAATATTAAATCTACCCTTGCATCTGAAGGGCACTGTCCTGTCTCAGGATTGTATTACATTGCAAACAATGGGCGTTCATAATAACAATGATCAAGTGTTGTGGATTTGTCAGTGCATGTTCTGGAAACCACATTACAGTGTAACTAAATGGCACAACACACATGAATCTAAACTCCTTAGATTTAACAGTTTTCAAATAATTTTTAAACAGAAATTGGGAATCTAACAACCGTTAATATTTTATAGTTTTTAGTATTAAAAATATAAAGTTATTTTAGCAAACATATTTAGTTATCCAGTCCAACTCCTTGAGCTTGGCTATCCCTGTATCAGAAATCTTCCTGCCACACATACAGAGCTGTGAACAGAGGCGAGTCTGGATCATGCCCCTAGTATTTAATTCATTTTTTGTGGCCCATTATTTGTGAGAATTAAGATTTATTATGTTTTATTGGCAAGGGATGCTTCCCTCCCCCCTCACTCTGGTAAGCATTTCCACATAGCTACACCTGAAGAAGTGGGGCAGTGAGCCTATCCTCTGCTCATCAACCTCACTGGGACCAATTGCTGCTTGGCTCCTCCAGGATTGCCCTCACAAACACCCACTCCATTTGGTCACTGGGTAATCATAATGTAAGGCCTGGTGAATGTACTTACTTTCCTCTTGTGTCCCTGACCCTTCGCCCCCACCCTTTTGTCTTGTGTCTGTTAAGGTCGCAGCCCATTGTTTTAAACTGAACTTCCTTCAGTGCACTGCCAGGGGACGTGGTATATATGAAGGATGTGTATGTCTGTAGGAGAAAACAGAAAGTACGGTGTGTCTAAAAGGGTCTCTAGGCCTGTGATGTGCATGTGTGGTCTGTCTAAAAGGATTTCTCTCCTTTGTCTCATGCAGCTGGAGGAAGACTCCAGCAACGTTTAGTTTCATTGCTCCCTCATCTCAACTTGTCATCAAAAGGGAACCAGAGATCATCGTTCGTAACGAACACCAGTCTGTTGCAAGACAAGCCATCTTCAAACCATGGTTTCTGAGGCTTGTTAAATAAACTAACTAGAAAGTACCTAATCAGAGCTGCAAGCCCCCAAGGCTCCACAGGGCCATTTACTACCAACTGCCTTGTGGGAAGAATTCCAGGAGTGATGGAAGAGTGCAAAAACTGCCTCAATATGTCCTCCAGCTAAACTTTTCCTTTTTTGCACTGGAAGTTAACTGCACTTGTCCTGATTCAGAAAGCAAGAACATAATATCAAGCACCTATCTGCAAATTGGCTGCTCCTTCACTTGATCCAACAGGATGCAACAGGATAGAAGGGTGGGTGGAGTCTCTCAATCCAGAAGCTAGGTTAGGATATAGAGTGGAGGTACTACTTAACAGCTGGCATAGTCTATACCTATATCTAATCTAACATCACCAATCACCTGTTTGAGCAAAACTAATTCTAAACACACACACACCCCCCCCCCAGAGCTGACCATCTGTTCTGTAGAGGAGGATCTGTGGAGGTGGTCTTTTCCCGCACACAAGGAATCTGGACTGGGATTCAGATCTGAAAGACAGCTTTTAACTCCCTTGTTACAGTTTCCTATATACCAGCCCAAACCAGCCAAGTCACATTTATTAAAAGCAGCATGTCAAATAGTTCACAATTACAGTCTATATCAATACAGATTATGCCAGATGGTAATGAGCCATACACAAAGAGCCATCCATCCAAAATAATCACACTGTTTTCCACAGAACTGTTGAAGAGGTTATGGTTTATTACACCGTACTCATTAGATATACAGTGCCAGCATTAGCAATTTTCCCTTCATTTGTGTCTCATTTAAGATTCTACCTCCACAAGCATATTCAAATTAGTACACAAGGTTAAAGCCATTATGGTCAGGAATAAAATTAAGTTATATTTTATGTTATAGAAATGATAGATCAAAGGTCTCTTAAAATTTTTTTTAATTATCCAGCAGAATGTACCAAGAGATAGAATAGAAATATAATTTGTATGTATCAAAACCTATGATTAGTAAGACAGATAAATACAATGACTGAATTGTTATAAATAAAGATAAATAAAGATTATAAATAAAGACATTCAAATATTAAGGCTACAAACTAAGAAAAGTGGTGGAATCAGCAAAAACAAAAAACCCCAAACTGAACTGCTAGCCTTGAATTTATTTCTTTGCATTTGTTTGACATCAGCGAAAGACAGAATGAGGATGAAGAAAATAAAATTTTATCCAGTCCAGTCAAAGCAACCATTTGGGGGCCATTCAAAAGGTGTACACACTGCTCCTGTTGGGGTTGCATTCCCTTGGAAGAACTGGATATTCATCTTGTGGGTGCTGCTGGATCTGGAGTTACTTCTGCATGCCCAAGTGGTGGGAGTGGCCAAGATCCCTTTTATCCACTTTTGGCTGGTAAGCAAGCTGTGCCCTTGCCTGAAGAAAGCAGTCCTAGCCACAGTCATACATGCTACAGTAACAAACAGCTATTCTATTGAATTCTGGATAGGGCTGCATTTGAAAGTCCAAAATGCAGCAGCCAAATAATGGTATGTAGTGGCACTGTGAACAGGACAGTCCTCAGTCTCAATTGGCCCAACCCCACAGATCATATGGTCATGGCACTTATGCTCCTCATCATGCAGGCATGGTGGAAGTCTGCATAACATCACTTCTTCCATACAGGAGTCAACCTGCTGGGACTGTGACATCTTAAATTAAGAACTTTCTGCCTTAGAATCACCACTGCAATTGATATCATTTCAAATATACAGTGATAGTTTAAACAACTGACCTTACTTAACAGTTGCCACTGAAATGTGAAAACATGTTTTCAAAATCCACTATGAATTCTAAAAGGAAGATAATTAAACACAAGATTTTGGGCTGGAATCAGAGAAAAGCATATGGTAAAGGGAGGGGGGTGTTCCCCCAGCAGCTTCCTGGAAGTCTCTCCTGAACAACCTGAATGAGGCTGGTTGTGACAATGGAGGGTAGAGGCATCGCTGAAAAATCAGGCAAAAGGACCATCTGCAATCAGGAGCTCCATACGTAAAAGATGCTTCCACCTTCCTTTCAGGTACCCCACCTACCTGGCCAAGATTTACCAGCATCGGCCCTGCTCTGACCAAGGCAAGGTCTGGAACTGTGGCATGGTGCATTTGTGCAATGCCAGTTTCAGGACTGATATGTTCCATCAGGAACCTGCACAAGAGCTGTATCTGTAGTCAAACAGGAGCCCTGGAGATTGGAAGTAGGGCTGTTCAAGAGAAAGATGTACTAGGAGCTGTTGGATCAGCAGATATCAGGCAGAGTCTACTGTTGCATAACTATGCCAATACAATGACATTTAACGTTTCGGAAATTAGACAATACCTATAAAGTTGGAAATAGTTATTGCTAGTACTGTGCCACATAACCGTGAAGACAGAAAGACAATTGGATGTGTTCAGGAATACTTTTACTATATTCCTAGTGACTACTAGAAATAATTTTTGGTGGCCAAGTTCAGACACATTAACAGACCTTTCCATATAGCCATTATCACTAGTAATCCACTTCTTTGGCCACCTTGAGAAAAGAAGACTCCCTGGAAAAGACCCTGATGTTGGGAAAGATTGAGGGCACAAGGAGAAGGAGACGACAGAGGACGAGATGGTTGGACAGTGTTCTTGAAGCTACCAACATGAGTTTGACCAAACTGCGGGAGGCAGTGAAAGACAGGAGTGCCTGGCATGCTCTGGTCCATGGGGTCACGAAGAGTCGGACACAACTAAACGACTAAACAACAACAACAACAATCTACTTCTCTGTCAATAATTTGGAGTTGGGTATATGTAGCTTGGAATGTTTAATCTGGAAAAGAAGAAACTGAGAGGAGATATGATAGCCATTTTCAAATATCTAAAGGACTGTCACATGGAAGATGGAGCAAGCTTGTTCTCTCCGGCTCTGGAGTGTAAGTCTCGAACCAATGGATCCAGGTTACAAGAAAGGAGATTCCAACAAAACATGAAGAAGTTTCTGACAATAAGAGCTGTTCAACAGTGGAACAGACTCTCAGAAGTGGACTCTCCTTCATTGGAGGTTTATAAGCAGAGGTTGGAAGACCATCTGCCATGGATGCTTTAGCTGACATTCCTGCATTGCAGGAAGTTGGACTAAAACTCTACAATTCTATGTACCAAAAAAAGAGCAAACTCCATCTATACATGGTGGACATCTTATAGAGTTCTGAATTTGGGAACAAATAAAGGCAGTATTGTCCTTCATTATTTTTAATGTACCAAAACTTTTGTTTGTCTTTTAACTGTTATACCAGATTTAGTCCTCAGAACAAAACAGTCACTCTTGTCACTAATTTCTAGACTGGTTTATGCTAATCACTGGACATGTAAGGAGATACCTTTGAAACAAGAAAGGCTGGGAAATTGTGGGATATTATATTATTTAAATTGATGCCATGCCACAAATCTTCAGCTGCATTAAAACTTGCAAAATATCAAGCCCAGTAGTAATTTTTATAAAGAACATTTAACTGAGCTATTAATAATGTGATTAGTCAAACCCCTTAAACAGAGTAATAGTCTGCCGAAGGCAAATATATTTTATCTTACAGAAAGGTGGCTTTAAATAGGTACCGCTGTTGCAGAAAGGTAAACGGCGTTTCCATGTGCTCTGGCACTTGTCAAGGTGTCCCATTGTGCCAGAAGCACATAACCCAGAAAGCTGTCTGTGGACAAACACCAGCTCCCTCAGCCTGAAGCAAGATGAGCACCACACCCCATAGTCAGGTTTGACTGGACTTAACTGTCCAGGGGTCCTTTACTTTTACCTTTATATTTAACTTTCTGTATGTTCTGATAATTTTATCAAATAAAAAATATTTTAAAATGGAAAAGGTAAGGACCATTAAAAAAATGGAGAAGGTAAGGACCATTAAAAAAATGGCAATAGTTTTGCACATAATAGGTAGATTAAACTGCATGCTATTTTCTGAATTTTAGGTTCGTGCCTTCAAAACTCTAGTTAAAAGTTTATTTGCAATGACTATGCAAGACAAACTGAAGCAAGGTAAACAGATTCCCATTAATATGCATTGCCAATTATGTACAGACACCACCAAACCTGTGAACAGATGCTCATCTGTCCAAGTGTTTCCCTGAAATATTTCCACATAGCTTTAAAAATATATAGCCATACCGATGTAGCTGGAAAGTGACAATACTGATGGATTCAGCCCTATGATGCATGAACAAGAACACATTTTCAAATATAGTTAAGTGGCACTTGTTTCAAAATATTTGTTTCATTTCTCAGATCAAGATGAAACAGCTGAAAATCATTTGGTATTCCAAGTGTCAAACAAACACTGAAATAAAAATTTGCCTCATCCAAGTAAAGAAAGCTTTTATTATTGCAGAAATTTGGCCAATCTTACTGCTTACATTCAAAGCTATGTAACATAGTTGTATGATGGAAGCACTGATTTGTGGGTATTAATGGCTTTAGTACTAGTAAGTCCTTCTCAAGTGTTGGGCCTGGGATACCAGGGTATGAATTTCTGCTCAAGTCATGAAGCTCACTGGGTAACTGTGGGCCAGTCACTGTCTATCAGCCTAACCTACCTCACAGGGTTGTTTGTTGTGATGATAAGCTGGGGAGGGGAAAACCATGTACACCACCTTCAGCTCCTTGAGTGAAAAGGTGGGACATAAACTGTGATAAATAAACATGCATGTGCATACACCTGTACAGAAGGGATGACGGATAAAAACTTTACTATCTTATGATTTCTGAATGGGTTCCACAACCTTACAATGGTCACTTGCATATCACATATACACTGTTGGATAAAGACAGTGCTTCATAAGGTAGGTGAGCAGATAGGCTTTCAAGAAATGAGACGTTTTATCAAAAGGGCATAGACTTTTTCAAAATCATAAAAACAACATATATATATATATATATATATAACATTTTACACTTCAAGGGTAGCTATTATTGGTTTTTTCCAGTTCTAAACATTAATATAAGGTCCACTGAGAGAGAGTAAAATTAAAGCTTGAATTACCAAAGAAAATTATTTATCAGTAAACAAGGATGGATATGACATGCTATTAATGCTTTGAGAACAAGCATTAATTAATAAGAAAGGCACCAAAGTGTGGGGGGACCCTATGTTTTTAATTAATAGGGGGTGGAATCCCCAATTTCCCTCCAGCAACACTTTGAACCCTCTAACATTTAAACTTGCTTTAAAGGGATTTATTCCATCCTCTCCCCCAGCCACAATTTTCACCTCATCATGGTGCTTGTTTCCTCTGCTTTTGGCAAAATTTACCAATGAAGCAGATGGGCCTTGCTATGTACATGTGATGATGCTAAACAGTTAAAGGAGATGGCAAGCTGCCTCTGAGCCCTTGCCCCTATCACCAGGTGTGCTGCTATAATCAGCAGCAGGGAAGGGATAAAAATCCCTTCTGAGCCTTGCAACTGCTGCCGCCTCTGGGACAGGATCAGATTAATCAGATGCATTTTGGAAAGTTGGCGTCAGCTCATTTCTATTATTAAGGCAATTCCCTTCCACTGTTTTTTTAATAGTTTGTTCTCATTTTAACATTTGCAAAATGCTTTCTTGATGCATGGAAACCTATATCAGTTGCTGATCTTCAGTTAGGGAAGGAGGAGGGTTACATTTTGCTTAATTTATGCCTGTTCTACTGGGAAGCATAATTAAATTTTCTGAATATCTTTCAACAGAAATGCATCTACAAGCCATGTATTGAAGTCAGAGCCATATGTTGGCATGGCAGATTTGCTAAGAACCTGGGAATTCTTCAGTAGGACTTTTACATCAACATGCTAGCATATAGTGCATAATACTGTATAGACAATGTACCGTGTGTGCAGTTGGCATGCCCTTCCTCCATGCATCTGAAACAGGCACCTAAATATATTAGACATGAGTAAAATCTTTATATGCACACGAAAGCTTAGAAAACTGCCCTTCTGCCAGGGAAGGGAACTTTCAGGTGCCTGCACCCACCACCAAACCACTCTATCATGGGTTCATGTCAGTAACAGCAGTGACCATTGAGTCCTTCAGCACAATAGCTCCATGCTGCTATCAGGCAAAATTGTTCACCACTACCATGCAGCAGGTACACCTTAAGTTCCCTTGCAGCCTACTAAAGAGAGTGACAGTGAACCAGGGAGCCAGCACAAGTAAGGATTCCGCATTATCACTACTGACAGGTTGCTACATCTTCAAATCATACAGGATTCAGCATAAAAAATGTAGATGATGCATTAAATGCATAAATAATAGCCACATAGGACCCTGATCAGGACTGGGGCTATGGTTCCTTCACATCACCCAACTTCCAATCCAAATCTTTATTACCACCACCCAACTTCATTCCTGACAACAGCTGCCCACACATCCAAAACTACTTCTTGCTGCACAAAAAACTGCTGTTGATGCAATCACACCTTGTCTAATTTTCTTATATCTGGGCACAGCACAAAAGCTTTTCCAGGCATCTTCTAAATAAAGACATTCTGTAAGGATCATCACCACACTGCAAGTTAAATGCAGCTACTCTTAACAATGACCCCTACGTGACCAATCATCTAGAACTGTCACATTTGAATCAGTTTTCCATGGTCATTATTTTGGTAATTCTCAGTGATCCAAGAGTGATTTGATGAAGGTTTCTTGGTTTGGAAAACTGGTCAACATCATATTTCCTATGAATGGTTCAAGATCCACATGTGACTTCTGTTCAACTTCCTAAAACAGAAAATCTTTGTGATCAGATACTGATTACCTGTCTTTCTTTAAAACACCCTGGAAAAGTAACAGTCAATGAAGATATACAGCTAACTCAGTGCCTCAGTAGGTCAAACTGTATTATTATTATGTTTGGAAAATAGGTAGTAATCTTACAAGGATGCAGCATATATCTTCATCTTGTGGTTCCGGCAAGAACTGCTCCTTACATATTACATATCACCACTGCCAAAACACTCATTATTATAAGAAGACAAAGACATCTGCACAGGCTTCCCCCCGCCCTCAGATATTTGGACCATGGTTTGCAGAGGCCAAGTCATTCATTCTACCTATATACACCTCATTAATTTCTCCCACATTAATTTCTCCCATATCCTGAATCAGCATTTTGCTGCAATGGAAGCCAATGATTTCTACCAGAGACAGTAAAAGAGCCATCACTACTGGATATAAGTTATGAGCCAATCTATTAGTTATGCTTTTTGGTTATGTAAAATACCTAGTCATGTTAGAAGGCAGGAATATAGTTGTACACCTACTAACAGCTGCCCATTCAACAATTAGTTACAATTCAGGTTGCTTTTTTGGGGGGGAGGGGAGATCAATGCACCAGTATTGGAAGATTGGATACCAAGGTATGGGAGGTGATCCAAATGAAGGAAGGCAATTTAACAATTTTATTATTTATTTATTTATTTCATAAAATTAACACACCGCTTGATTGTAAAACAACAACCCTCAAAGCGGTTTAATAATAATTTCACTGAAAAATAGACCCTTTTTATCAGGACAATAAGAAGTAATATAAGGTCAAACACAGACTGGAAAGTGATACGTGCAGTACTTGGGCCTGGATGGAAAAGATGAGTGCTTTTGCTACAATAAAACTATCTATGTGGAAAGAAAATCCTGCTGCTGTGCATTCACTTAGAACACTATTTTTCAGTGCAGCACCCTATCTGGGAAATGCCTATATAAGGATCTCATAGAGTTGTTGCAAACAGGGATAATAGTAAGGATTGTAGAGATCATCATATACAAAAAGCACTATACAACTTTTCTTTTTAATGAAGCATAGATGGAAAGAGGAAGGGAAACTGTCTTTCTGAATATTATTCTCATATATCTCAACAGTACAGTGGTACCTTGGGTTAAGAACTTAATTTGTTCTGGAGGTCCGTTCTTAACCTGAAACTGTTCTTAACCTGAGGTACCACTTTAGCTAATGGGGCCTCCCGCTGCCACAGGGCGATTTCTGTTCTCATCCTGAAGCAAAGTTCTTAACCCAAGGTATTACTTCTGGGTTAGCGGAGTCTGTAACCTGAAGCATCTGTAACCTGAAGTGTCTGTAACCCGAGGTGCCACTGTATTTGCATATTTTGAAAAAAACTACCACACACATATTGGCATAATCTGAAAAGAAAATAGATGTGACTCTGCATCTTTTGTATTAGAAAATTCTTACCTAGAATGTATCCCACTGATCATATCATTTTGGAGGGAGCTGTCTGCTGTTATGCCGGGCCCAGCTGCCTTAGATATAAGTAAAACCACCAAGCCTCTCATCTGCAGGTTGTTCCTGCTATCCAACACAAAACCTCTGCAAAAAAGAAAAAAAGAAAGAAAAAAGTTAAGTCAGATCAGAATTTTGAACATTCAAATAATTTTTCCTAAGACCAATTTAGATGACTGAGGATGAGCCACAGCTTGTGTCCTGCCCTGTTCTCCTCTATGTGTGAGAGGAGAGAATGAACTTCTGCTTTCACTTTAGAATCTATAGTTCTCTACTGCTTCTTTAGAAAGCTCCACATTACGTACAGCGTTAGAAACTGGGATTGAAAAGCTAGGAGCAAAATGGCTTCTGGGACCTGGGTTGTGGGCACCAAAACAGAATATCTAGTCTTCATGGAGGGGCCTCCTGCTGCTGCCGTGCCACCGGAGCACAATTTATGTTCTCATCCTGAAGCAAAGTTCTTAACCCGAGGCACTTTTTCTGGGTTAGCGGAGTCTGTAACCTGAAGCGTATGTAACCTGAAATGTATGTAACCCGAGGTACCACTGTATGCAAGTCCAAGGCTCACTGCAGCTTGCTCCTGATCTCTCAAAATTACAGCTTCTATATCATTCTCAACACTAACGGCTCAGCCACACTCCCGCTCGTCTTGCTGCTTTCCCCCAGGAAAAACCTGCTTTTTACCACTGAATCGGAACAAACATCACTTGCTGTTTACAGGGCTTGAGATTTGCTCTAATTCAGCAGTAAAGAGCAGGTTTTCCTGGAGAAAGCAGTGGGACAAATGGAAAACCACTCAGACCCATGTTTTCTAAGCATGGGACAAGCAAAGTATGGACCAGCCCTAAGGCTAGCTTTCTCCATCTTGGTGGCTAAAGATGTTTTGGGCTACAACTACCATCAGCATCAGCCACCATATTGTATGATCAGGAATGACGGGAGATGTGGTGTCTAAACAGTATTAGCAGAGGGATACCAATATATATAGCATATAGAGATGGCTTATATAATTGGAAAAGCAATCAATATGCAATGGCATAGAGTATTTTCTGGATAGGTATGGTGATTATGCAAGTTATACGACCAATTTCAAACGAAGTTGCAAACTAAAGTTATAATGTTAGAAGACAAGTTCAGTTTTCACAGCCATCCTCGCTTAGGCTGAATGAAAATATAAATGAAGTCTATTACCATATGATAGAGAATAGATAAAAATAGAATACGGAGGAAGAAACACGTGATTAACCCGGGAAGTACTCCAGTCTAAAAACAGCTGCTAATTAGTAGAACCCTAGACAGAGAGAAATGTCAGTGGACAAAGTACAGAGCAGGAATTGATAGACAAAAGTAGTTGACAAGCAGTATGGCACCTGCTCATATTATCTGTATCACCTAACACTCCTTACGTTTATTTACTGTTGGTTTGTCCACGTTATCAGCTAAGAAAAAGCTGAAGTTCTTTTTCAACGAAGGTAGTAAACAAAATTACATTAGCAACACATACTCTATCTTCACTACAGCAAATTGCCTAAGACTTGAAACAAATAAAGCCTAAGGTGGCCATCCTTTAGTAACTAGAAGCTACTGCAGTCACTTGACATGGCTCCAGGGGTCACATTCGCATTCCACCGGAATTCAGTTCTCTAGAGATATTCAACCCAAGTTACAGGTACATAAAAGTCTTCCAGATGGTGCAATTATTCTTGATGGGTATGTGGCAGAAGACAGGTGCCCCTAGGGGGGAAAGGGGAACTGGATGCAGCCCAAGTAAAATTGGGCCTGCATGCACACACACATTAGTATCAAATTCTTTCTTAAAAGATTGGGGAAAACACAAGCAGAAGTGTAAATATAAATACAAAACTACCAAGATTAAGGTGCTGCCTGTTATAGTTTGTGCAGCTCGGTATTATTAAACACTGTGCCCTCAAGGTAAATAAAATTAGACTGGTACAACTACCCACAGCAAATACAGATCTACAGAAAAATGAAAAGACTGAGGGTTGGTGGGGATGAAACAATTATTCTCCATGTTATCCATGTGACAAAACCTAGATTTAAATGCCTGACAGATTCACAGATTTAAATAGAGCTCTTCTTTAAAAATTCATGTTGATTGGGGGGGGGGAGTCTAGCTCTGAAACAAGTATACTATTATGGTATGCTGATATAAGACTCGCACCACCCACACAAGAAGTAACACTGGCTAATAGTTTATGTGCTGAAAGAATTACACCTCCTACTAAAGTCCATCTGTTTAAAAGAATAAATCATGCAAACATGAGTATCCCCATTAAAGCTTTGCACACTTCAACTTCTAATGCTCAAGCATTTCAACTTTTCAGTTACAGATAAATCTGTAATTTCAGTGGTTTAGCAGTTATATTATTTTGAGTATTTTTCCCAGAAGAGAAAAACTTTCATTGGGCATAATGAGCATTTAGAACTTGCAGGCTGAGAGTTGTACTGTACTGATAAAGGCTGCTCTCTCTCTCTCTCTCTCACACACACACACACACGCACAAACCAGACAAAGAAAAGAAGATACTGTATAGTAGAAAAATGTATTCCATTGTATTTCCAAAGCAGTCAGAAAAGTAGACAATGGTTTCTGCCAAAAACAAGGTAGAAAAATTCAATAATCTGAAACATGATGAGCAAATAAAATCTAAAATGTATGAATACATGAAAGCATTAATGTTCCAGGTGATATGTCAGCACAGTGTTTATCCTCCTGATCATCCAACAGTAGCACTATGCACGCCTAATTTTATTATTTACCTGTTTTATTGAAATGTTTATTGATTACCTTTCGGTCATAAGATCTTTAAGATGGTCACTAATCAGATACTAAAACGAAATTAAGAAAAGAGCAATAAAACCTTCAAAGACAATTTGCGCAAGTTATACAGGCTCCCTGCTTTCCTCCTTAAAGGTTAAAAAATTAACCTGAAGACAAGACAGTTGTTTTGCATGTACTGTCTAAGCCCCTACCCTGATTTGTATCAGAACTTTAAGACTAGTGAGAGGTAAATGACAAAAATAAAAAGAACTGCCAACATTTAGAGAATGCACAGGTGTGAATACCAATATCCTGTGCAGGTACAGTTATGAAGCAGATATTCTGTCCAATTTATGCCTGTCACAAATACTAGAATCAGCAACTGAATAATTGTAAATATTCTTTTAAATATGTATTTTGATCACTTAAAAATACATTTACTTATGAGCCTGGTTCCATAAATTATTAGCAATGATAAAGCCTCTAAACTTGTCTAAATGCTGCACATACATGAAAAAGACAGTTCCTATTTGTAGGCTCACACAAATGAAGGATACAACACAAAAGGAAAAAGGAGTCTGGAGAGAAGGGGGAAAGCAGGTCTTGGAGCAGCTGCTCATTCACTGGCCAATGCAAGAGACCAGAGAAAAGAAGTGCAGCTTCCCAGTGACCCTCTGTCTTATAGCCAGTGGCAGAAGCCAGAGTGTATCCCGCTTCAGCTCTACAACCGCAGGACAACCGACAATATGAAACTCTACTGCCTAGTCACCGAACATCAACATTTTGTACTATGAAAGTCTAGGCTAAAGTGGCCCCCTCACTCAGCTATGATGATTTCCTAAACAGATGCCTGAAACAAGATTTTTGCTTTAGCAGTTTTCAAACTATTGTACTCTATGACCTGTAATTTAACATCCTCAGTGGACCAATTATAGCAACTGCATTTCAGTGAATATTCTCTCTCATACATTGGCTACAAATGTGCATTAAAATATATTTGAGTTGCACTGACAACTAAATGGAGCTGCTTATGGAATTTGGTTAGGGTTTGGAATTCTCTCTTATAGTAGCCCAGTTCTTCATTTAGATGATCTCAGATACAGGAGTTAGCCAGTTGCTATTCTGTTCCAAATGAGTCCTTCTGTAAGGTTCCACAAGGTTCTGTCTTGCCGTAAAATTGTTTGTGTGCATATGAAGAAGTCAGCCACAGATTGGGAGTGCAGAGTCCTCAAATATGCAGAGGATCTTTCATCTGACCTTGAAGTAGCAATGGGAGTTTGGAATCAGCACCCAAGAATTACCGTAGACAAAACTAGGATGAATCAAAACAAGATAGAAGCAATGACTATCAGAGGCACTTCCAATTATCAAGTGGTGTCAATTCTGGACAGTGTTTTTATTAGCTGATATTTTCTTTGGAAAGCTGAAATGTTCATGGCATCAAAAGGAAGACTTGGGAAATCTGCTGAACTAGAGCCAATTCGGCAAGCTACAATGTCCTGTGCAAAACTCCAAATAAATGCTATGATACAGATATCCATACAGACATGTCAAGGAGCCATGATAGGCTACAGATACATTGCATGGGATTATGCATTCTTGGGATAATTCCTGTGTCTGCCAAAACACCTGGATAAAAACTAGAGAACAGTAGAATTTAAACAAACCTGAAGGTAATCTAATACGGTTTCTGAAATTTATGCATGATTGTCAACACTTTTACAATGTTATACTTTGCTCAACAAATCCATATTATAATATCCACAAGCAGGAGCAAGATTAAGCAAGTTGTGTCTCCCAAAGGTGCCTGAAAGCAATGAATAAAGTACCTAAGTCCAGAAGCAGCTCATATAAATAGCAGTTTCAGTTTCTAAAACCTACATGGTAGCATTTTCACTCCACTGCAAAACCTCACAGTCCAACTAAATATGTTGCTATATACAGATGTAGATGTCAGTCAAAACATCTCTATGTCAAAAATATCAATAAATCTTCTGAAATGCGAATGACAACGTATGCCTCTGTGACAAAATACAAATATTGAACACACTGTACAGTTAATTGGTGGAAAAGTAACTGGAACATTTCTGATATATTTCCCATGTGTGTGTATTCATTCCTGAGAGAACTCAATATTTTAAAAGGTGGAGAATTTAAGCAACTTGTGGTTTGGGAAATGTTAGTTTCCACAGCAACCAGCATGATTTTCTTTATATAGCACTATAAACAGATGGCAAAAGAGTGGTCTTGTTTGCTTCTTTGCCAAGCATGTCAATAAGAACTGCTGTACTACAGTATTGTATATTTGAATTCTTAAATAATCCAGGTATACTAGTAACAGAATCTACTACTGTAGGCAAATACAATTAAATCTTTACTTTTCACAGATACAATTCTAACCCCCCCCCCCCCAAAAAAAACAGCATCCCTGCTCACAGAGTTCTTTGGCTAAGCTTTCTAAAAACATTTTCTCACCATTTGGAACATATATAAACTTTCAACTATAAAATCTTGAAAGTGAATGCTAAAATTACAAATGTAACATTTGCTTCCTATATCTTTTTGTTTCTTAACTGTCCTTAGTTAAATGGCTTCTGAAATTCAAGTTCTGACAATACATCAGTAGAAAGTAAGGAAAGAGTTGTGTGATGAGCTTAAAAAAACAAAAACAAATTAAAAATGTATTTAAAGTATTTATGTTTCAAAATTAACATTGTGATACTTGCTGCATTCAATGTAATTCCAAGCCATGGTTTGGTGTTGACATGAATGAGCAGCAACGACCCTCAAGCTTGTAGATTCAGGTAGGTAGCCGTGTTGGTCTGACGCAATCGAAATATACCGGTATATATAAAAATAAAAAAATTGTCCAGTAGCACCTTAGAGACCAACTAAGTTTGTTCTTAGTATAAGCTTTTATGTGCATGCACACTTCATCAGATACTAGATGGTATCTGAAGAAGTGTGCATGCGCACAAAAGCTTATACCAAGAACAAACTTAGTTGGCCTCAAGCTTGTGATTGTTTCATCTCCCACTGATCTCTCATTATACTGCTTTTTTTCTAACAAACATCTAGTTTAACAACCAAAGTTTGCCATTACATATATACCTGAAAACTATTGTTTATTCAACCAGTTTTTCTGTATATTTGCATATGAAACCAGACCCAAACCATAATTTTCCTCATTCACATGCAATGGCAATTATCATTTGCCAAAGAACTGCAAGTCCTTTAGAAAAGCAAAGCATGCAAAGAGAAGAGGAAGAGCATGCAAGTCTGATGCTCACTGCTGCATGTTCATATAACATCAACCGAGCCTGCATCTGAAACCAGCAATTGCTACTAGGAGTATTTCGAACACTTAATCTATATCTGGTATTTTAGAAACTTTGGCATATAGGCAGTCTGCCTTCCATCTTTTGCTGCTATCTGAAAGCTAAGGGTAATATTGAACATCAGTCATGGAATAGACCCGCTACAGTCAATGGACTTAAGTCTCAGTAGCGATGCTCTGTCATCCATAGTATTTTTTAACGCTTATCGTGGTTCAAGCCTAGACTTCTTTTATACCTATGTTTTCATCTAACTTGCAATGGTTATATATTGACCCACCAGTAGAAGCATAAGGCATAATCATAAGAACCATTCAAGCTTTTCTGGGGTCTGCATTTTTTTACATATAACAAGCCCAATGTTGTCTCTTCCTCCTCTGTATTCTTGAAATCTCATCCTGATCTTCTTCATCTGTTACCAGGACAACAAGCACTCTGACACTCTGATCTTGATAGTTGTAGCTTTGCTCCACTGTCTGTTTCACATGCATTAAAATAGTTCCTAATGGTTTACTTTCCTCTATGCCTACATATACAGTCCAGATTTCCTTCAAGTAAAAATAAGTGGCAAAGATTTCAGGGGTGAGGGCATACATTTTAGGGAAGCAAAAACTCCAATTTTAAAAAGGGAAATATGTTTAAAATCAGCAATGACTGACAACTAGTATAACCAAAGACCCAGACTTAATGAATAAGAGGTGAATCCACACTAGCACACTGATGCTGTTTTCAAGATTACTTAGAGAAAACTATTTTTGGTAATTAAAAGTTTTCACTAAGTGTTAACTGGGAAGATGGGAAAATGAAAGAATAAAATTATCAAAATGTTTTGTATTTTGTGCTAGTCATGTGAAATTTGCTTATGCAATTTATGAAAAATTCTCCCGTTATTATTATATAATTTTCTGGGGAAGAATGATTCCAGAAAGTGTAAGCATGCAGAACATTACATTTGTAGTGAAATATGATATGCTTTTTCAACAGTTCTACAATTTAATTTTATTAATTCTAAGAAGAATTTGAGCCAGTCACTTTAAGTCTGCAATCTTAAATTCTGCAGGACTTACTTATGAATAGACCTATACTAATCAATACCTGGTTTCCACTGAAATCAATGGGATTGAAAAGTATTTCACTTGGCTCAATCATGCCTCTAGTTTTACTGGTAAAAATCATCACTGATAAATTCTGAACCAACGCGCTTGCTTTCAAAGGAAGAAAAGGGAAGAAAGGGAAATGTGGGAGTCAATAAAGAAGGAACACTAAAAGGATCTGAGGGCAGGTGGCCTATACAATTTATTTTCAAAGCTGCATTAGCACCCTGCAAAGCTGCTTATAAATCATGTGGTTAAACAACATGTGCTGTTCCGATCAATCACTAACATCACTAACCCCATTTGTCATGCTCTAGTCTACGGATATTTCTCTAAATGATGAAATGACTTTAAAATGATGATGATGATGATGATGATGATAATAATCAATTCTGAAAACTTCCATCTTAAAACAGAACTATACACAGCTATTCTGGAGACAAAATTTCAGTGTTCTTGCTCCCGACATGTTACTATGTTGATAAATATATCCCTTACTTTACCTAAAAAACAACAACAACAAACCAAGGGCTTGTCAGTGAGCATGATAGTTACACATTTCTGGAAATATTTAGAGGGGGCAACGATGAATCTATGAGTAGGCTTGGCATTTAGCAATATTGGAAAGGCTGACTCAGAGGGTCTGATAGCTCAAGAAACAAATCCAACGAGACCTGTTTTACACTTCCATTCAATATTCAACAGGACTTCAAGAAAAGTTCCTGCACAAAATTCACTTTTGTGGGATGGGTAATGGACACCGATCCTTGCTCTGATAGATGCATTAACAGGTTAATTCAGCATCTATAAGAGAAGCACTTGACCCAGTGGAAAGACTGCAAAAATATAGAATTGTTATTGTTGGACTGTCTTTTCATTTTACTTTATACAGTACAGGTTATTAGCTCCCCAGCACATAGGAACATTGCTATACTTTGTGTTTTATGTCATCCTAAATAAAATAAAAAAGGTTTTTAAAAATGAGTTTTTAAGAGACCAGGTCCATTTATAAATTGTTTCCCAAGTAGTTCTGAGAGTGAAGTGAGGAGGAAAAACTAGCATCTTGACCTCTAGAAATCCACCACTTTCTAGCAGCATTTCATGCAAAAGTAGTGGCACTTTCTCCAGCAGTTTATTTTAAAAAAACTCAGCCGGCCCTTCAAATTGGTTTCTGCTTCAGCTAGGAAAGAACAAGAACCGGCTCAAATGCAAGACAAGCCACCTTTGTCATTCTGTACCGTTCACTCTTAGCAGATAAAAGGGAAGAGGACAGAGACACGTGGCTTGCTAATGCTTTAGGTGCTAGAGGGAAGCATTTGGAAAAATACACAACTGTCCCACCAATTCACAGCACTGGCAGCGAACATCTGTTGCTGTCCAGTCACAACAGATTCAGACGCACCTAGTTTTTAGAGGAGGAAAACAAGAAAAAAATATTCTGAATCAAATGTGCTTGAAGAGGCTTTGCGCGGGTATCCCTGAAGTACTTAAAAGCTACTTAAATTGCAACATCCAAACCAAGTAGAGTAGGGATGAAGAACCTGTGGCCCTCAAATGTTGATGGACTACAACTCTTAACCTTCCCTGATCATTGGCCATGTTGGCTGGGACTGATGGGAGCTGGAGCCTAATCCCTGACAGCCACAGATTCACCATCTGTAAAGTAGAAGGAAGTCATAAACTACTTGTTAATGCAAGTTATGCAATCTGAGTCACTCTTCGCGTCCTTTGATAATTTTGCTTCAATATTATGTATTAAATGAATTAAATGTATTAATTAATGAATTAAATGTATTGAAACCTTGTCATTTTTTCTCTGTTGTGTTTACCTCTTGTTCTGTCTGCGATGAGTTCTTTTTCTTATCAAAACCCGCAATATTTTAGAAAGCCTCAGTAAGAAGAATTTGGCATTGAATTTTAAAGACTCCCTCCCCTCATTTGAACATGTTCTTTTCCTCCCTCCCTTGGCGTTATAGCCATCTTACTTTAGAGCCAAGAAGAGTTTTACGAAGGTTTTAATAGAAGGTTTCCTAAAATGTGCCAGTATGTGCCTCCTTTCCAAATCCTTCATAAGTCACTGAACAAACCAAATCTCTGTGTGAACATGAAAAGGTCATTCAAAACACAGAGCTAGCCAAGGACAGAAATTTTGAGAAGGCACCACAAAGTAAAACAAATTTAACTGCTAGGAACAGAATATTTCTTCTTTAGAAGTTTATAACCCAGGCCAGGGTTGGAGGAGTGGGGAAGTAAGGGAAAAGTCTGAAATACTGAAAGCCACCTCGGTTACAGAAATCCAGTATCTGCCAGCTGTCATAAGTGATTTGCCTGAAACTTTCCATACAGCATAACAGGCAGCATAATAATAATACAACTGCAAAATTTCAAGCAGCTTTGTTAAATTTGGAAAATCTGTGGGGTGAAAGTGGAATACAAGGCTAAATTAGGCTTATTACAGAAGAATTTGCTTCTGCCTTAAAAGCCAAGTAATTTCAGCAATTGGGAATGCCCAAACAAAAGAGTTTCCTGTCTCCAACACTCCAGATTTAAGTCTACGTTAGCACAGCTATGCATTGAAAGCTATTGAAAATGTGGTAATCTTGGGACAGCTGTGAAGTGAAACTGTCTGCCATCAGACTCAGAAGACCAGAGCTGTACAGAGATTACCATATTGTCAGTATAGGGGGTTGGGAAACTTCTACAATTAAGCCCACTGCAAAGTGTGCTTAAGCCCACTGAAATCAATGTCTGAAGCATATCTAAATCTGTGATGGGCCATACTCCTTAGCACTTTAGTTTATGGAACACTTCCAAGTTTTGAGCAATAATGCTACCTTCAATTTATCTCACTTGAGAAATCTAAAAGTCAATATTACCTATTTCATGGCTATATTTCAGTTCACACTATTTAAATGACTTAAACTGCAATTACATGAGCTGAAAATAAACACAAAACATATTCTTTTAAATAGCACCATTTCATTTATGTTGTCAGCATAAAATTAAGATAATCTCTTGAAATGTTTTGATGTGGTTTCTAATATATAGCAGTTTTGTTATTCTTGATATTGATATATTCTTTGTTATTTTGTATTTTGCCTTTTAAAGCATTAATAACTCATATCTAAGACTTCTAGACTGTTTTCAATGATGTTTTTAAGCTGTCATATTATAACATGCATTTGTCACATATCCTTTCCCTATGTAGGCTGCAGACAGCATCATGAGGCTTGTGTCAAAGAAGTATCTATAGGACACATGAAAGTCAAACATACCACCCTTTTCACAGAGCAGAAGTTTCTGCCCCTGCCTGTAACTATACTTAAAGGTAAAGGGACCCCTGACCGTTAGGTCCAGTCTCAGATGACTCTGGGATTGTGGCGCTCATCTTGCTTTATAGCTTCCAGGTCATGTGGCCAGCATGCTAATCCGCTTCTCAAACTATCATTAACTTTCTTTTTGATTATAAGAAAATTAAAGCTACCCTAACAACTTCTTTTTTTGACCATTTTCTTAAACAATGGATTCAAACTCAAATTTAAACGTCACTTTTGGTTGTCAGTTTTTTGTCTTTTAGCCTATAAACAAAGGTAGATACTGCTGTGGGGACACCGCCTGACTAAAGCTAATCACAAATTATGATGGCCTCACCAAGCCAAAGGTGTTTCCTTTTTTAAAAAAGCAAAGCTACAGGGTTCCCCATTTTCAGCAATGGCTCACTGACCAACCTCCTCATGCTTTAAGTTCCCTTTTGCCCATTTTTATGGCCTTGCTGGCTTTGCTATTAGTAAAATGATAGTATGTGACCAAGGCAACTACTCTGGGATATAAACAGTTTTACCTCAAATTGACAGACTATAAAGTGTTTTGTCAAAAACATTTTATGCACCTGACAATCTCAAGCCCACTAGAACAGAGTATAAGCTCTTAACAATCTACCCGAGTAAATCTCATGCAGAGGTGTCTTTCATCACCTGTGGATTGCAACGCCATGTCTCAACTTGCTTCAATATAAAAGCAATATATGCAAACATCGTTCTCTCAAGAGGTACAACAGAGCAATCAGATACTCTGAATTATGGTGGGGTGGGTGGGAGATGCACAATGCTGCTGTCTGGGAAACGGGGAGAGAGGAGGGAAGCACTTAAGATAAAATAAAAATAAAAACAGCAGAAAGAAAAAGAGATGTACATGCCTGCCAGAACTTCTGGAAACACTAGAATCTGGGTCATCAGTCACATATGGAGACAGCCGATGAACTCATGATGGGGCCTTGCGTTACCTCTACCACACACACCACCATATACAAAAATGGCACCATCACAGCACCCCCAGTGGCACACTCAGCAGCAGCCCCAGTATAGCAACTCCCCTAGTATCACTATAAGCAGAAATTCAAATTTTCTAGCACACCAAACAAGAGGAAGAAAATCACATACAACACAGCACCTATATAGATGCATGGTCAGGATGCCTGTAAAGTGCGCACAGAGCAGTCAAGCAATGAAGACATCACCTTCAAAACACTTTAATGTTTGTTTCAAGTAAATTGATGGAAAACATCATTAAAGACAAAATTATCAAGTGTATACAAGGACACGTCTTGCTAAAGAGAAATCAGCTTAACTTCTACAAAGGTACACCCCGTCTCACTAATCCATTTGAGACTATTAACAAACTTGTGGAAAGGGTCGGCATGTAGACATTGTTTACTTGAAAGCTTTTGATATGGTTCCTTACTGCACACTCCTGAGCAAACACATCAATCACGAGTTAATTGGAAATGTTCTCTTATGGACTTGGAACAGGTTAAAGAGCAAGAAGCAGAGAACTCGAGGCATGCAAATACAGTCGTACCTTGGAAATCTAATTGAATCCCTTCCGGAAGTCCATTCAACTTACAAAACATTTGCAAACCAAAACACGGCTTCTGATTGGCTGCAGGAAGCTCCTGCAGCCAATGGGAAGCCATGGAAGACCTGTCAGATGTTCGGCTTCCAAAAATAGTTCGCAAACCAGAACAGTCACTTCGGTGTTTGCGGCGTTTGGGAGCCAAAACGTTCAAGAACTAAGCTGTTCAAAAACCAAGGTAGAGCTGTAGTGGAGTCCCAAAGGATCTGTTTTGAGACCAATGCTTTTTAACAAGTTCATAAAGGATCTAGAATTAGGAGGAGGCAGTGAGGTAGCCAAGTTTGCTGACGACACAAATATATTCTGGGGTGGAGGGATTAAAAACAAAAAAGGACCTCTTTAAAGTGGGAAAATGGTCACTAAAAGATCAATGAGGTTCAGTGTATACAATGTTAAGTGATGTATGCTGGAAGAGGAAAAAATTATCAGTTTTTAAACCAGTATGTGGCATGCATTTTTGCCAGCAGAACAATTCTACTAATGGAATGTTATACTGACATATCTGTGATGTTCTGCCAGAATTATATGTCATATTGGTGGGCTATCTGACAATATACTGCCTCTAAATTTGATTATTTTAGCTGAAACAGTTCTCATTTGTTCAAACTGGTCTCTCTAGAAAAGTATTAATTATGTCTGGAGATATTCTGAGAACAATACAAAGAAATAGCTTTGAAGAGCTATTAAAGAACAAACATACCTACCCTATACTACTTAAATTCCAAGTTTTCTCTCTTAGAAGAGTACCGTAATATTACAATAACTATCAAACTTTTCCACAACTGTTGAAGGATGTTAATAAATCAAACCAATCTCTTCTGAAAAGTATTGTTATCTTGGAAATAGCTATAAAACTACATCACATAATCTTATATGACTTGTCCAAGACCATAATAACCATTGTAATGAAATGAAAACAGCAGACCAGAGTATCAAGCAATGTTCTTATAAATGACCAGTTTTTACAGTCAGCACCAGAAACAGCGAAGGAAATTCACTGTGATGATCAGCCAATTAAACAAGCAGGAGGGTCCAAATCCCTAATCTATTGTGCCATACAGCATGTGGATGCGGTGGAGATGTCAGCAGGGCAACCCTGTCAATGAGAAGCATCCCAACGTGCCTACCCAAACACTGGTCGGCTGAAGCTACTGCTAGCTGTAACTCTGCTGGCAACTGCCAGTGGGAAACCCAGAAAACAAGGTGTTTCAGGACTGGGACATGATCCAGGGGATCCTGAGTTTGTCCTGTTACTATCTTGTGATGGCAGTGGGCTTGATCCAAGCATCTTCTCCTGGAAGCCTCTTTAGTTCGAGAGCTGGTGCAGTGAATTGATATTTTTCCTTGACCCCACCCCCTAACCTTTTACTTGACCAGCATGAGTGGAAGGCCATGGATGAGGTGATGGTGATACTTCAACAAGCCCTATTGCTTCCAGCCTAGGGTTTGGATTGCCCCCATAACTGTTTTATCAACCATCTCTCAATTGATGAAGTTTAAATAAATCTGCATACTACAAAAATCTCCAAAACAAGTAGCTTCTTAAGAAGTTGAAGGAATAAACAAAAGCCATCAGTCAATGTCAAACAGAATGCCTTTAAATGCTTGCTTCCCATGAAGTATTACAGCAGAGCTTTCCAACTATGTGTTGCGACATGTTAAGCGTGTCAAAAGCAGTGTGTAGGTGTGTTGCACGAACACTCCTTGTGCTCCTTTCAGGGCTAGAAAGGGGTTAGTTTAACCTCTGGTTTGCTGAGTTACTGTGTCATGAGTTACTGTGTCATGTCATGTCTACAAAGTGTGTCACCAACATGAAAAGTTTGGAAAGCTCTGTATTACAGTAACAAACAATAACCAAGATGGTCTCCTTCACCACCAAGGTCCTTAATTTATAGTCTCTACCAGTTAAAAATGGCCCTCATTAAATGATTTCACTTGGTGCTAATTAGCTAAAAAAAGAATTTCATATGGAGTTTCTTGAAAAAACTATATCCCCATGAGCCCTCTGCACAAAAACCAGGAACATTCCTATCTTTAAGTGAGTGTTCACATCTTGGCCTAAAACAACTCTCTTCATCAAACTTCTTACTCATGTAGAAAGTTCCCATTTCGATTCTTGCCATCTTTGGATTTCTTTTCTTCCTAATAGTTTTTTATTGATTTGTTCTGAAATACTGTATCAACAATATCAACAACAACAAACAATTCAAACTAAATATGTTTGCCATTCAACATAAAGCCGCCTTTGGTTTTGTTGTTTTAAAGAAAGGCTTCAGGCAGCAGGGCTGCATAATCTAGACAATGCTGACAGACCAATGGTCTGACTCCACGCCAGGCAGCGCCCTACAGGTCAAGGAAGAGAATCCTGGGGTTTCGCAGCACCGTAAGAAGTGCTGTGATAGGAAACGTGACTGGGCAATTGAAGCGAGTAAGAGTAAGCATGCCTCCCATTTACCTGGCTTGCAGGAGTGGACGGTTCTGTACGAGAAAAGTGACAGCCAACTCGGTGCCCAATGCTTCAGAGGCCCCGAGGGGAGCTTACCTGGCCGTGTTGAGCAATGGGTGCCTGGTCCCCACCAGTTTGCGCACCTGCATGGCGATGTTGCTCAGCTCGTCGCTCAAGAGGCAGCGGAGGCTCAGGAAGGAGGTCGGGTAGCCCACGATCTTCTCGGCTTCGGAGACCACTTTGCTCCAGTGGGAAGCGGACGAGGGAGAGCCGGAGAAGAGGCACCGCCGCTGCCTCCCCTCCGCTCCCAACTGCGGGAGGCTCCTCCGCAAACAGCCTCGAGCCAAGGGCAGCAGCAACGCGGAGCGCAGCATCTCGGCTCCCCTTCGGGACGCCTCTTTCGGAGGAGCCCAAGGCAACCACGCGGGCCCTTCCCCGACTGCCCCGAGCTCTTGCCTCCCGCGAACTCCGGGGCGGGACCCACCGCAGCTGCTCCCTCCCCTCGGTCCAGGCCGAGCAAAAACCGCCTAAGGGCCTGCGCCTCCCTCCCGTCCCATGAGGCGCCTCGCAACGGTTCAAACGCCGCGCGCGCTCCGCATCCCTCTCCCAGGCGCTTCCTTTTCTACCTCACGGTAGAAAAGCCGAAGACACTACTTTTCTTTCTTCCGGTTCTGTTTTGGCAAAACCCTCTGAATCCGGTGGCTGGAAAGGAGCTCGGCAAGCCCTCTAAGTAGCTTCCCCGGCACAGAGCCCACAAGCCGCTTTCATGGAGGCAGCCATCTTAAGTGTCGTAAAAGAAAGGATGGGAAGATGCGGGCCTCGTTGCTTTTGCGCTGCTTCTTTGCTTTGCGGCATCGGCTGCCGGGAGGGAGGGGCAGTACCTTGAGGGAGCGGAGGAGCACAGTTGTTAGGGCAACGCGGGAGACGGGGAAGGCGCGGGCGAGCCGCTTCCTTGCTTTTCCAACACGCTTCCAAATGCAGCGTGAAAAAATTCACGAGTCCCAAGCCATCATAATAATAGTAATAATTTATTATTTATACCCCGCCCATCTGGCTGGGTTTCTCCAGCCACTCTGGCGGCTTCCAACAGAATATTAAAATACAATAGTCTATTAAACATTAAAAGCTTCCCTAAACAGGGCTGCCTTCAGCGCTGCAGCCAGAGAGACACCAGAGCTAACCTAACCAAATCACACGTGACTAGATTCGCAGGAACCACAATCAGATACCCACTCAGGGCCATGAATGTTATACAGGAAAAATGACCCAAAATTCCATCTAGTAAGTAAAAAAAAAAGTTAGTCATGTGACTAGATGGTAGTGACACAATGTGCCCAGAAACCACATCCGCGTACCTATTCGAGGCCGTTCTGAGCTTGCCAAACAAATCAGATTTACCAGTCGCATGAAACAGATGGGATTGATGCAGTCTAGCCACAAAAGTTCACAGAAAACCTGTTCCGATACTTGATCCAGACCATATACAGTAATTTGGAAAAGTGACCCAGAACACCAACTTCTGAACCAAATTCACCCGTCATACATGAGTAGATGGGATCCATGCCATAAGGCACAAAATATCCACAGAATCCACATTCTGGAACCCATTCCAGGCAATAAATATCATTAAACAACAGCCCATAACATGAACTCCTGAACAAATGATTTGCATAACTCACAATGGGCAATACGGAAATGGTGCCGCAACAAATCTTTCACAGAAACCATACTCCAATACCAATTTCATGAAAGGAATAGTATCATAAAAAATGGCCCAGAACATCAATTTCTAACCTATCCAAACAAACTAAATTCACTAGTCCTATTGGACTTAGTAAGCATGATGGAATATGCCACAAAACCCACACAAAAACCACATTACAATCACCATTCTGTGCAATAATAGATTTTTTTATTTTAAAAAATTACGTGGAACAAAAATGTCTGAGCTATCCAAATGACTGAAAGAAAAAAATCTAACTGGACCAGATGGGAATGATGCAGTAAGCCACAAACAGTGGCAGAAACCAGATTCAGGAGCCTGGTCTAGGCTAAAAGGTGTGATAGGAATTTTATGGTATTAGATATATGGTAATGTTCATAACTGCACATACACAGATCAACACAGGAAGACCAACCTGGAACCATTTTGATTCCTAAACTGACCAAATCTTTCCTCACAAGATATGTCTTAAAGCCTCCCCATTGTCTTCTTTCCTCACAAGATATGTCTGTTTGAATAAGGTGTGAACCTGTGACCTGGCCCAGGAAATAAGTATTTTAACACTACAAAAGAATTGCCACGCACCCCAGGCAATCCAATCAAGTAACTTGCTAGACAGGAGATAAACTGTGACAAGGAGAAAAACAACATTTAAATTTGTGATGTAGGTGGGATCTGGGGAGTGGTCTTAGATTACACCCCTTCTGTAATGTATGCATGTTTCTGGGGGTGGTCTTGATCTACAGAATGGGATTTTCAAAAGTCTTTATAAGCTCTGGCACAGCAATTCTGGGGGGTCCTCTTCCTCTCCTGCGTGTGAGGGGAGTACCCTGTTGCAACAGATCAATAAAGATCAAGCTTACTAGCTGCTTTGCTTCTCAATATTCTCTGGTTGGCCTCTGTTATTTTCTCCTACCAATAGGGAACCTATGTAAGGACTCTATATGGGCTCTTGGATACCCCATAAGGGAAAAGGGCATATTTTTATTTACAACAAAGGCTTATTCCAGGAAAACAGCCCAAAATGCTAACTTCCAAGTTAGATAAAACTTCAGTAGAAACCATGTTCCAATGCTACTTCAGGGCAATAACTCAGGTGTTTTGTTATTTAATTTTGTTTTACACAACTTTTAGAAGACATTAGAAGGCAGCCCTGTATTGGGAGGTTTTTAACATTTGATGTTTTTAATTATGTTTTTAGATATGCTGTAAGCCACCCAAAGTGGCTGGGGAAACCCAGAAAGGGGTATAAATAATTAAACCAAGAGTTTTTTCCCAGCTGGAACTCACCTGAACTGCGTTCTGGTACCTCTTTGGTGAGTTCTGGAACCTCTTTGATGAGTTCTGGAACCTCTTTGGTGAGTTCCGGCACCTCTGTAGCGTTTTGGCACAGGGACACATCACTCAGGGCTATGCAACAGAGGCTGCAGGTGGCACGGCATTCTGTGTTGCACATTGGAGTCTGTGGGTAGCACCTTGGGTGGGTGCTCCTCCTGCACCTCTTTTTCTAGAAAAAAAAAGCCCTGATCATGATTATTATTATTAAAGAACAGGCTGGAATATACATACATACACTAGTCATACATTTCTAGGTGGGGTTGAAACATTTGTTGTTCGCATCTGTCTGTCTTGAGAGAACAATGAAATGCAAAATCACAATTTTGCTGCATTAGCAGCACCAGTGTGACCTCTCCAGGGCGCAAGCCTGGGCAGTGTGTATGGAGGGCCCAGACTGCCCAGATGACAAGAGCCCCCCTCTCAGCCTCCCTGATGTGGTCCAAAGGAAAGTAGAACCATACTTTGGGCACCAGTTTGGCTATAGGAGTTGCTGGAAGGAGGCATAAGATGCCATCCAATCTCCACTCTGGATTTGTGTAGGGTTTACTCTTTATCTTTTTCTTCTCCTGAAGATGTTCCACAAGGCAGTGGGGTCAGATTTTTCCTCAGGATTTCCTCCCAAAGCCTTTCTCACAAATAAGTATAGCCGCAAGGCAGTGGAGGTTTAGGATCAGAGTTTTCATTCTCCTACATTGGCCACCTTCTCAGGTTGATGGGCCCCATCTGCCCCTGATTTCCCTCTACAGAAACCGCCTTCTTGTCCGTTAGGGTGCCACTGAAATTTGAGACCCAAAAGTCCATCACTGCCCTTCTCTGTCCTCAATCCAGGCAAGCAAAAGGCATTATCAGAGTTCAAGGACACATTCCAGCCAGCCAAAAACACTTGAGATACAAAGCAAGACAAGTGAGAAGTGTGGCCTGGGAAGAGAGCTCTGAGGGCTAGATAGGCCTGGAAGGTCACATTTGGCCCCTAGGCCTGAGGTTTCCCACCACTGATACACACATAAGCAACATCTCAACTCTATTTGTCCCCTTCCAATATAATTACTCTAACATGTTAGGTCTTCAAGCAGGCCAATTCCTTCTTCTCCCGATCTCTGTTATAGATTAACATAGCCTACCTGACGTCAGGTTTCTTGGGACCACCATAGCATCAACTGACAAGTGCATAATTCCAGGCACTTTGCTGTGTGTCCCCCCTCCTTTTAATCCACAAACTTAGGTATTTTTTTGTACAGAGGGCATCCCCCGAGTTTATACTTTATTTTTGGGTGGTCCCATTTCACTTTCAGTTCACTGTGCAAGGATTGGCCTTATGCAAAGAGAGAGACTATGCTTGTCACTGAGTTAAAGAGTTAAATGAGGAACAAAAGAAAGGAGCTGTTTGTGTGTATTGGCTTATCCTATGGACAAGCTGCCACCATGTGGTTTGTCTCCTTGCTGCCACAGAAAACATCCTGTTGCTTGTTTCTGTTGGTATGAAGAAAACAACCTAACAGAAGAGTCCCTATGGCAGGCCATTGCACTGGAACAGTTCACCATGTGGAACAGCCGCTATGCAAAGGTACATTATTTCAAGAAGCCATCATGCATTGTGGTGCTTGTTTCATATGAAGTGGGCCTCACTGTAATGGAGGTTCCAAGGACAGTTCCTGGGGAGGTTGCAAAACCGTTAAAATCAGTGGGAAATTCAAAAGAGCCAGGCTTTGAAAAGGAGCTGAAAGTAAGAAAACAAGTTTGTGACCTCCAAACCAAGAGAGAGGCTCTGTACATTTAAGAAATGCTTGGAAAGGAAAACCAGGAGTTTCTTGACAATTTAGCATGAGAGGGTTAAAGCTGAACCTATTGAAATATAAACTGAGATAGGTTTATAGCCACGCACATCTTTTTTTCTGTCTAGCACAGTATATTAAAAACCCACAGGCAGAGTGACATGCTTGCATGTATTAAAAACCCCCTCAGTGATTCATTATCATTTTTTGTGGGGTTTGGCACAAGAGTGAAATTACTGTTCTCCCCTTCTACCCAAAATAAAAGCCAACTGAGTCAGAAACCTGTTAAGCTGGAACACTTGATTTTAAGGCTATGTAGTCCTAAACACCTGCTATTCACATACACTCTCCTCACTATGGAGAAGGCTGTAAGAATTCTGCCACAGATCCACACTCTACACTCGACTAGACATGTTTAATTTCCAAAATGTTACAAATACATTCCAAATGTCTCTTTTATGATTTATTTTTAGAGCATAAGCCCACCCACACTTGTGTTTCATGTATGGACAGCTACAATTCTAAGAGGAAGGTTTATGGATTCTAATTTGTGTAATTGGCTTGTTGATGAAGCAAAAAGTTATTGCAAAAACATAGTGTTTACTGTTTGATTCAGCATAAAATTGACAACACATTAAAGCCAATTGCAAAATTCCCACATATTTTTAATAGGGTTGGAGTACAATTCTAGGCTCAGATTTCAAGCAACTCACTTGGACATAAGTTTGATTTGAATCAAAATCACACATATTCAAATAAATTTGCTTGCTACTAGGTACTATTGTTTCAAAGCTTCTTTGGTGAGGGAGAGCTTACATACCGTAATTCAAAGCCCAGCGCTTTTTGCTATAGTTGTAATTGTTTTCCTCCTGTGAGAAGAAAGTGAAGCGAAGCCCACACCATTGGTTCTGCTGAGAGACCAGCTGCTTTCAACGTCTCTCCCTGAACCGTTTCCATTCCAGCTGTTATGAGACGTTTGCCACTTTAAGAATTGGTGTCTTACTTTGCCTTACTTTGTATTGTTATTATATTATTTACCTATACCCCACTTTGCTTTCCTTTCCCCTTCCCATTATTCTCTTTTCCTTTCATGCGGTTTATTTTAGAATGTAAACTGAGGATAGGGACAGCCCCTCTCTCTCTCTCTCTCTCTCTAGTCTTTCTGGCTGATGAATGGTGTAAAAATACTAGACAACTGCTTGATTACACTAAGGCTGTGTTTTCCAAGTAAGGTTGCAGGCCTATAGTATAGTACACACTTACCTAAGAGTAAGCTCTATAGAACTCAACAGGGCTTCTAATAAGACACATATAGGATTGCACTGTAAATTACCGTATTTTTTGCCCTATAGGACGCACTTTCCCCCCTCCAAAAATGAAGGGGAAATGTGTGCGTCCTATGGGGCGAATGCAGGCTTTCGCTGAAGCCTGGAGAGTGAGAGGGGTTGGTGCGCACTGACCCCCCTCGCTCTCCAGGCTTCAGGAAGCTATCCGCAAGCCGTGGGAGAGCTGTGCGACTTCACACAGCTCTCCCATGGCTTGCGGAGAGCTGCCTGCACCCCGAAGCCTGGGGCGCGCTGAGCTCAGCACCCCCCAGGCTTCGGGCTTCGTGTGGCTCTCCCAGTGGCGTAGCGTGGGTTGTCAGCACCCGGGGCAAGGCAAATAATTTGACCCCCTAACCCGTGGATTTGCGCCCCCTAACCCTAAACCCCAGATGTTGCGCCCGGTGCGGCCGGCCCCCCCTGCACCCCCCACGCTACGCCACTGGGCTCTCCGCAAGGCTTTCGGATAGCAGCCTGTTCTGGGGGCTGGGGTCGGGGGAAGCTTGGGCTTCCCCCGCCCCAGCCCCGTGCCTGGGGGGGGAAATACAATTTTTTTCTTTATTTCCCCCCAAAAAACTAGGTGCACCCTATGGGCCAGTGTGCCCTATGGGGTGAAAAATACGGTACTATGAACCAGTGTTCAGGTGGGTGAGGATTGTGAACCCTGAATGCAAGTTCTACTTCTACTGTAGGCTTATTACGTGGACCTGGACAATACCCTATTTATTGCCCAGCCTCATATTTGTACTAGGGTCAAAATGCAATAAAGATGAAGCTGTTGAGAGCTCCTGCAATGTAATGGCTAAGAACACAAGAAAAGTCTGCTTGATCAGGCCAAAACTCCATCTAATCCAGCATCCTGTTCTCACAGTTCAAAAAACTTGAACCAGGAATCTCATAGTACAGATATCACCTCTGTCATGAACTGAGTAGGTGGTTGCCCCATACAATCTACTGTCCCACCACTCTGTTATAGAGATAATAACAGTGACCTGTATCACTGCTGGATTTTTCTATGGGGTGAAGGCAGTAAGGATTATAGTGGACAATATGAAATGCTCTAAAATACAATTTCTCATTGCTACTATTAAAATGGCTGTAAAACATTTTACAGATTAAAAGCTGAATACAACGATTAACTGAGTGTCACTGGCAATCTCCCTGCACATTTGGAAACAAGTTACATTGCAGTCTATGGAACTCGCTTGTTTGCTTTTCAGACCAGCAGGGATTTAAGGCTGTTCTCAGATGAATCCCGCTCTCCCCATCCAACTTTCAGAGTACATCCTAGCAAATTCCACTGGACTTCAGTGACATTCTCTGGAATAAGAGATTTGATGCCTTCTGCCATAAATGTCTTTCAGAACTCTATTTTTGCTGAAGTACTTCTACCTTGCTGTCTTAGCAGAGTCAAATGTGGCACATTCTAGTCAGGAATCCAGCAAAAAAACCCTTCTTTTTTTAGCTCATGTCTAAACTTAAACAGAAATGCAAATCAGACATTGTAAGGTATAAAACGAACTTAGCTAGATTTGACAGGCGAAAGGGGGTTGTTGTTGTTTTTTAAAAGAGAGCCTCTTCATAGCTACACTGAACACATTCTGTCTTTAATTTTTTTGAAGTTTTTTTATTTAAGAAAAAGGGGATATAATTTTAAGCTCAGCTGCAGTCATAATGACAAATTCCTTCACAATTACAATTTTGACTAATGGAACAATGGACACCCCCATATTGTATTGTATCAGGTAATTATGAACTGCCAAAGTGTAGGAAAGCACGAACCGGGAATAATCAAGGTATCCCCCTTCACTGTGTGCAATAATTCAGAGCTTCGTTTTGCAAGTTCACCCTATCATCAGCACCACACATCACCCCCCACCTTCCTCTCCACGCTTATAAAGACGGAAACAAAATAGATGTAAGCAAAGCCTTTTAAAATGACAGAGTGAGTCTGCTGGGGGGGGGGGGGAGTCACCTAGATCTATAGAAGATCAAAACGTGCGACGTGAGGAAGGGGAAAGAGGGAAGGGGGCGCTGCTAATGGAGTGGGCATTTAATTTCCAGGTTACTTTCCAAACTAACGACTGGGACCAGTTAGCCCTGCCTTTGTAGAACGATTGGGGGCAAAGCCGAATTATTTGGGGGCTGCTTTCAAGCTAGCGGTGGGAAGGAGGTAATGATGTTTATGAGACAAAGGAATGTCCACACAGAAGAGAAAGAGGAGGCATTTACCGTGTCTATGATAGTTATTACTTCTTCTTCATCATCAATTTATTATCAGGCACGGATAGGTGTGACCCCTGGTTTCGGACACGTGCTTCTGACGGGGGGGGGGGTCTGGTTGTGGTGAGAGCGATGGGGCAGGCAAAGGCACTCTGCCTTATCATTCAAGAACACGCTCTCGACCTGACTGTGTTGGCACTGGAGGGAAGGGGCTCTGGGCCAAAGCCTTGATGGCCCTAGGAAGGAATGGCGCGGGGGGGGGGGGTGAGCCCAGCCCTCCTCTTGCTTCTGGGACAAACAGCCCTTTTCCTGAGGACTAGTGCCTTTTTCTTCTCTTTTTTGGAAGGGCCGTTCCCAGCCTGGGCGTGCGTAAGCCTTCCTCCCGCCAAAACCACGCACAACAAAAGCCTCTCCTTCTGCGCGAATGCCTCTGCTTCTCGGATGCTAGCGCGGCTTCTGCGGCTCAGCCCCTCGCCAACAGCCGCCCACCCATGGAAACGTCAAACTCCGCCCCAGCGGGAGTGCTTTCAGGGCGACGACAGATGCGTTGCTCTCCGAGTGGCGTGGGCAGGCAGCTTCTCTGCGCGACGTCTTTTTATTTTATTTTATTGGTGATGGGTGTATTTCTTCTTCTTCATCACCGTCTTGCCTAAAGGTGAAATCGCGCTGCAGAGAGAGAGAGAGACGCAGGCGGGCGGGCAGCCGGGCAGCTGGCCAAGCCAGTATCGCGCGCGCAGCATCCTCCATCCATCCTGGCCGCTTGCTCCGGGGCCGCTGGCTGGCGGGCGCGCGCCCCTACTTCTCTCTCTCTCTCCTTCACACACACACACAAACACACAATTTCTTAGTCCGCTCCCACAGAAACAATCCTGCTGCTGCCACCCATTGGCTCGCTCCCCAGCCGAAGGCAACCCTCATTTCCAATTATTTCCCCTGAAACACACACGGTCTGAGGAGGACACAGCGTTGCACGCACACACGCGTTGTGTTGTGCATCTCTCTATGAGGGGACTGAGGGCGTTAAAAAACCCATTCGCTCGTCGTCTTTACAGAAGCCCTGCTGCTGCCCCGGCCACTTTGTTTTGTCACAATGTTTGCGGCGGCGGTGGTGGTGGGCAAGAGCGTGTAACCGAAGACGGTGTCTGTCTGTCTTGTCTGTGCGTGTGGGGAAGCGTTGTGCGTTTGACGCGGGGTAGCGGGAGAGAACAGAGACGGAGCGCCTTGGTGTGTTTTCCGCCATGGACGACCGTCCCCGCGGGGGAGGAGGATGACAACTGAAGCATAAGAAGTCTCTCCCCCCCCCCCCTTTTGAATTTGAGCCTGAGCAGCAGCAGGAGAAGAAGAAGAAGAGGCGGAGGATTTGGTGACAGTAGAAGCCCCGCCCGCTGCCTGGGCAGGGGGGCCGTCCTGCTTGCTTGCTTGCCTCCCCCCCGCCCCCCATCTCCCTCAGAAGAAGCTGGCCGGGCTCCTTTCTTTCTCTTTCCTCTCTCCCCGCACCCCTCCTTCCCTCTCGCATTCACACACCGCACACGCACGCCGAGCGAGCGAGCCTCTCCTCGCGCTCCCTTCATGCAGGCGAAGAGCGAGGCAGAAGATGGCTGACTCGCCGGCGCGACCCACACAGCCCAGCGCGCCCGCCCGCATCCCCGAGCCGCCCAGCGGAGAGCCGCTTTCTCCTCTTGACACTCGCTGACGCCTTCGCCCAGCGCTGAAAGCCGCCGCCGCCCCCCTCCTCCTTGGTTCCCGCCGCCGCCGCCGCCGGCCACCATCCTCCCTCCCCTCCCTCTCCCTCTCGACAACCTTCCCCCTCTCCCTCCCCACCAACCCAAATAATACCAGCAGCCATTTCATCTCCGCCAAAGTAGATACACACAAAAATGGCAGAAATGGAGAAAGAAGGGAGACCTCCGGAAAATAAAAGGAGCAGGAAACCGGCTCACCCCGTGAAAAGGGAAATCAATGAAGAGATGAAGGTATGTGCGCGCGCCCTTCCTTCCTTCCTTCGCTCTCTCTCTCTCTCTGTGTCTCTCCTTCTCTCTCTCTCCTTCTCTCTCTCTCAGATGCGAAAAGGGAAAAGGGAGAGATGGGGGAGGCTCCTCGCAAACACCCCTCCCGCCCCCCGTGCGTGGAGATGCCATATAAATAAGGGATTTCTGGGGTTTTTGTTTTCTGGTTTGGAAATAAGAATAATACGAATAAAAAAACAACACATCGCCGGCACGAAATACAAGTCCCAACTCTTTCTCCTGAAATGCAAACAGAGACCACTTCACACAGGCTACGTACAAAGCCAGGTCACTGAGCAGCTTTGATTTATTGCTCTTAATCACCATCAGTGGCTTTTTTGATTTTTTTGTTTAAAGGAAACTTTCCACCCCGTAGAGGTTTCAGCGACCCCTCCTTTTTGTTTGTGTGCTATGCCAAATCACCCGGAGGATGTTAAAGTTAGAGAAGAAGGGAAGTCATTTAAGTCCTGTCTTTCCCTCTCCTCTCGGCAGCCGCCCCCCTTTTCCAGTAGCCAGCTGCTGCAACTGTGTAATTAAATTGTCAAAGTGAAATGTTATGGTCTGAACTGCACATCATTCTTGTGCTTTGGACACAAGGGTCTCTTGTCCTTCTCCTCCTCTCTTTTGCTTGCTCCGTTTCTGTTTTCCATGCTTCGTTTCACAGTTAATCAAACCAGAGGAGTGTTGTGTTGAAAGAGAGCTGTCCGAAAAAAAGGTTCATGCATATGTGTTTTGTGTGTGTGTATGCATATATGTATATATATATATATTACAGGTTTGTTTGGAAAGGTTGGGGCCGGAGGAGAGAAAGTCAGTGTCTTGACAGGAAACGATGCCCATCCAGCTGTGCTCCAGAGGTAGGGCTGTGGGCTGCCTCTCCAGATGTTAGCATAGCAGCGGCTGCTCAGAAACACACCTCAGGACTTCTTTCTCCTGGGGTTGCAGGCTGAGCTGAAATGGTCCTCTGTTGCATGTTTTTATTATCCAGAATGCCCACGACTATGTTTATTTTATGCTTCTCATCTGTCTATACCCTGTGGCTTACACGTGTTGCAGGGCTGAGATGAACTTGCTTTTTAAAAAAAAAATAATCAAAACCCAATAATAATGAAAACAGCACAGTTTTGAATGTGGAATGAAGTGGCATTCAGCTGATTCACAATAGGTCTGATCACAGCTGTTACATCCTGAAATGTGCAAGTTATGTGTTGAGCTGTAAAATATATACTGTATCTATGCATCTACACCTACTATGAGTATAAGGATAGTAAAGCATATGGATTAACAGGGCTGTTTTGTTTATTTTCACCAAACTGAAGGATAATCCTCAGGTTCTCTTTCAGTTCTTAATTTAATATTGGGGAAAGTTCTTTAAGTTTGCTATATTTGTATTCCTTCTTTTTGTGCTTACTCGGGATTTGTTCAAACAGCAGGCAGATGGGCATCTGAATAAAAAGATGGCATGCGTAAGAGCAAATATCCTGCATATCAATAACATTTATTCATTCTCTAGACTAGATCCTCTACATTCCTTTGCAACAGCTTTATTTCCTTGAGACATGTATGACACCGTATCTTGAGATGAAGCATTGTACACACTTCAACTTAACAGTAATTGCTCAGCTGGATCGGGCTTGAACTTGTTTTTGTTTTCTTTTTCTTGTTTTCTTTTCTGACTTTTTTTAAAAAGAGGGCAGGAGAAGGGGGGAACAGTGGGTGCAGAAAATTGCCCCACTATGCATTATCCCTTTAAGACACTGCTTCATGCAATCTGTGTGGACTGCAGTTTTTAAGTTTCATAGGTTCTAGGATTACAAATTAGCTAATTTTAATCAAAACATGTGAAATGTTATCCTGGCTGGATATAAAGGCTGACTGTGCTGGATCCTCTGGGTTTGTTTTGTTTACTTTGGCTGCAGGCACACTTGGTGGTTTGGGAGATAGTTGTTCTTCTGCAGTATAACAGATGTTTGTCTGAAATGGTGAGGAAGAAACAAAAACAACACTGTGTGTGTGTGTGTGTGTGTGTGTGTGTGTGTGTAAGGAGGAAAAATTACTCACATTTTGTTTTTATAAAAAGGCCATGATATTAAGTGTTTGTATTACCCTTAATCAGATAAGTTTCTCCTTTCCTTAAGCCTCTGTTAGCAGTTGAACAGTATTATGATAAATAAATAAATCAGAATTTTAGCTGTATGAGCAATTGACTCCAAGGTTGTGGACTGACCTAGCTTTGGAGACAGTTTTTATAGTTTGGGTGGTTGAAAGGTGAATAACAGCAGAAGCTTTCAGACAGCCTAGACCACATACCAGAGCAAGTTGTCTTATTAAGCTTGGAGACCACATTCTTTTAATAGGATTGGTGGGTTTCTCCAGAATGGTCTTAAATTATAATGAAAGTTTTAAGCTGATTGGCATCCGAGTGTGTTACATATGTGGACGGCTTGATTACCATTCTGAGAATAATTCCTCATTTATTGACTATATTGGAGGGATTTCCTCCTCTTTACAGAGTTAAAGAGCATAGTGACAACAAACTGGTAACACTGTATGCAACAAAATGTCATTGTGAACACAATGTGCCCTTGTGTAGGTACATATCTGTACTGTTCAAACAGCTTGACTGCTTCCCTTCATCTGAACTGCTTTCATCTGGACCTGTGTAAAATAAGCTCTGGTAAGTAATCACGACAGAGCAGAAAGAAAGGAATGTATATACAGCAATAGACAGCCTAAGCTGTAAAAACTGTAACCTGAGTCCCAGCAGCAGATCAGATATCAAGGCTGTAAGGTAGGGGGAAATGAAAGAGATGAAGGGGAGGGAAACAGGAGAGAGAGGGTTGGGGAATGGAAAAGTCAGCTTGGAAAATGAAGGACTAGTAGGAGGGCCCCCTCAGGGAAATTTGGCTCAGGGATTAGGGAATTTTATCATGGTGTACAGTGACCTACTCAAGTTTCAGCCCATGTTGGATTGAATTGCTTCCATTTGCTAGGAGTAAGAAAAAGGGCCGGCGTGTATGTGATTCCCTCTCCCCACCCTCCTTCCAGTAATAAAAAGCCACTGGGTACAAGTGTCTATTTTAAGTCCAGCAAATACAAGGCACTATGAATGAGTAATAAAATTACCTCATCATACAGATTTTCTTGAAGATTGGCTGTTTGATAGAGCCTCATAATTTGCTCAGTAATGATGGAGGGAAACTCAGGCACTAGCTTTTCCTGTGTCACATCAGCAACATCACTTGCTGCTCAGTTTTAATATAACTGGAAACTGGTGTTTGCTGTTTCATCATGGTAGATATTACCTAGCATTACCTAGCATTTTGCTTATCTCTCGTCCAATGTAGGTGACAGCTGTAGAAAATGTCAACAACATTGTGTGCAAAAAAGTGCTTGGCTGCATAGTTTGCCTATGTTGAATTTCAGTAAAATTCAGTGATTTTTTTCAGACAGAAATATTTTGTTTCACTCTGACCTGCAATGTATTTTCAGTGTCTTAATTTCCCCCCAGTTCTTCCTTTCTCTTTGCCTTCCTTTCCTGCTGTGGATAAAGGATGCCCTTAGAATTGTAGTGTTGTCTCGTAGTGATGTGAATACTGCACAAGGTTTACCATTTACCATATCAAGAATATAATACTTACGTGTGAGATGACAAACTTAGTATTTGCACATATGTTTCATCTAATATAAGAAATTCAGACATCCACATCCCTTTTACTCAAGAGAAATCTTATTCATGTCAGAAAGATGGTTCCATATAAATAGATTAAGGTCAGACACAAGTTTAATGCCAGATAATGATGCAACTGTCAAGAATGCAAGAAAAGTGCTTTGAACCATACGTAATTAATGTACATTTGAATGAATTAATGTGATTGCACCTATCAGATCGTACTGGAAATTTTTCTAAACAAACTAGACTGAGTTAATCTACACATTTACCTTCTTTGTCTACTGTGAGGATCGTGATTAATCTGTTTTATAATTTCACAGGGCTGTCTCCGTGAGCCTGTGGTGTTTACCTTGTAGATTCTCAATAAGTAATTTGTAACTAAAAAAGGCTTTACTCCTGATGTCTCCATCTGTTATTATTTATTGGTAAACTCTGTTAAAGATTCTTACATTTTAACATTTCTGCTGGCGGTGATTGAAATATGTATCACAATATGAAAATCAGTTAAAAAAAAGAAGGTTCTGACAACAAAAGAGAGTGGGAGACATTTAAAATTATCCTAGAGAAATGAATCCCCTGATTAACAAAGACATATAGTCAAGGAACCTCATGAAAGATACTATGAAGATACTATTCAAAGATTTCATGAAAGTAAGGGGCCACTATAAAGCCTGGATGACTTGTACATCCCCCCTTAGTGTAGGTAGGTGGGTAGGTATATTTTTAGAAAATGTCAATAACCCTGGGAAGTGGAGCTGTTCATATAGGCTAGTGTGTGTTCATTGACATTATTGGCCTCCACTCTTGAAACCCAACAGAAATAAAGAGAATGATGAGTCTCTCTCTCTCTCTCTCTCTCTCTCTCTCTCTCTCTCCCTCTCTCAAAATTTATTAGCTTCAGAGAGATGTTTAACTTTGTGCTTTAGTACTTAAGTTCACTCATGCAAGGAAGTAAAAAGGGAGAGAAAGAATTCACTCTGCTTCTTTCAAAGTCTGAAATAGGCGTTCAGCAAAATAACCTAGAAGAAAATGATTCTGACAGACTTGTCTTTCATGTTTCCTGTCTGCAATTGCCAGGTCTCACCCCTTGTTTCCTAGCAGAAAAAAGTCGTATAAAAATTGAGATCTATATCTTTTAAGAAATAGAAGGAATCTATTATCAGTTATGCAACAGCAAGCCCTATGTTCTCTGCCTGATGATATCACAGTAAAATTTAGTCAATATACAGTACTGTGTAAATGAAAAAAATTGCTGCTGCATTTTTAAGCCTTTAGTCTCTTAAGAGAAAGATATATAATCATATATCCACAAGTCTCCTTCTCTGTGTCATGTATGATAAAAATGCATATTCCCATACAGGATAACATGATAGTCTTTTCCACCAGCCAGATGTGATATGTGTGTGTACTGCAGAATCTAAAAGATTAAAGTGATGCATATTAAAAATATTGCAAAATGGTGGCCTGGGCTCCTTCAGGTGAAAAATGAGCAAAAAGCAAAACAAAAACAATTTTAGCTGAACAGAAGGTTCTATAGAATGTTGAAGGTTTTGAAGTAGGTTTCTTTGGCAAAGATAATTCTCTCCCAATTTGACAGCACACAAGCAATCACCTGCTTTGTCATTTTAGGTATTCCTGGCAACCTGGTTTTAACGTTTCCTTGGCTTTAGTTGTTTGATTATATATGAGCCTTTAGAAACACAATTCAGAAAGTTATCAGTGTGAAATCAGAAATAGCAAAAAATATAGTGCTATCTGGTTGTCACAACCTCAAGAAATATAAAAATGACTAGTGATTTCCCCATTTTCTGTTATTTTTATTGATGGTAGACATAACTATCATTTGGACTTCCTATATCTTTGCAATCCCTCTACAGTCTAGGCACAATAACTCTTGGCTGCCAATTCTTGATTGCATAGTATTGTGAAATGCAGTCTTCCTCTCCATCTCCTCTTCCTTCATGCATTCCCATTCAACCTTTCTTCATCCATTGTCTCCCTTTGAGTGCTCAAATCTATCCTGTCCTTAAAAATAAGTTTTAACCTTTCTTGACATTGCATCTTCCACCACATACCATCCTCCTTTCCTTTCCCCCTTCATTTCTTTTTGAGTGTGTGGTGTGTATTTCTTTCTTTCCCCTCTTTATCCCTTCTTTTCCAACCTTTATACTCAACTGGAATCGTCGTATCCAGCATTTCCAGTGAATTTCTCTTTGTTTATTTTGAGTGCTCGTATGTGTCAGTGTGTCTGCATTCTTTGATGTTTGATCTCCAGTATTATACTTCTTGACACACAGCACGCTTCTATTCTTGGTACTCAGAACTGAGACTTGTCCTGGTGGCTCTTTCCAACCACTGATGCTCTGTTTTCTTTGGTGGCTGTTTCTTATCACATAAGCCCCATACTGCATTACTGGGCCAAGAGGGAGGAGCCCATCCTGCAGCTGGGAAAGAGCTGCCTGCAATGCTGGCATGGAGAAGAGACACAGCAAGGAGAGACCACATTGCTTGAGGCTTTTCACCTAGCTGCTTGCAACATGGGAAGGGGCAGTGATGCAATGGTTCCCACACGGCCAGCGTCACACAAGAAGAGCTTGCTCTCTCATTTTTCCACTTGGTCTTCTGTTGTGCATCTACTGCCTTTCTTTGTCTTCTCCTTCTTCCCTTCTTCCTCCTATCTATCTGCCTAGTTCCATGCTGCCTTCCTCTTCTATTTGTCAAGTTATTTCCCTCCTTCAGAAATCCTGTTTCTCTCACTATCTTAGCCTTAACTGGATTTCCTTTGCTGCCTTACTTTCAGTATTCTTTCGAACTGCCCCCACCCCAATATCTATTGATGTTTTTAAATTATCTGGCGGACAATTTTTTTTATTACCTCTATAGCCTGCACTGTACACAGGTAGTGTAAAGTAAATGCTTCACCAGGGATGGACAATCTGTGCCTCTCTAGATCAGGGCCAGCGCAGGATGCTTTGCCGTGTGAGGCAAAACAGCAAATGGTACCTCCACTGCCTTCATTTCTTCCTCCTCCTCCACTGCCTTAAGCACCTGGAGGCAGCCTGGAGAAGCCCTGGCATGCTGAAGGTGGCGGGAGAGAAAAAAGGGGACTAGAGAGGAGAAGGAAGCAGGGGGCAACAAGCACAGGGGGTGGCAAGTGTCATACGCCTCAGGGGCCTGGATCTGCCATCCCTACCAGCTGTCTCCAGCCTGCCACCTGAGGCAACTGTCTCACCAAGCGTCATGGGTCAGCTGTCTCTGTTCCAGATACTGTTGGATGCCAACCCTCATCTGCCCCAGCCAGCATAGAATCATAGAATTGTAGAGTTGGAAGGGACCACAAGCGTCATCTAGTCCAATTTTTGGCAATGCAGGCCTCTTCAGGGGTGATGGGAGTTGTACAGTGTCTAGAGGGGCACAGGTTCCCTGTTCCTGAACAAAACACTAGTTGTAGAAGCAGCAGCAGTAGTTCGGTATTCTATCCTTAAAAATGGGAACTGCTAGCTTGGTCTCTTTAGGACTGCAGTGCACGTTCACGAGAGGTCAGAATCCTATTTAATGGGCAATAATGGACATAGGATTGTTCAAAGGCTGTTAAAAAACCAACAGTCTTTATTGATTTCCAGGCATGCATCCAAACATCTATACTTCAACATGGAGAAGTACAAATCACACGAAAAGGAAAAATAGTATTTCAAATACCCAGAATAAATAAGTGTACAGCACATAATATCTACACTTGGATAACTGAGGGTTGGAATCACAGCTACTTATTCTGCAGAAAATATGGGTATTGCTATTGATGTAGAAGAGAGGCAAAACACTGCTGCAAAAGGGGCTATAACATTTTTATAATTTATAATGTATTTTGTAAATTGCAATTGTCCCACAATGTTGGGTCAACTTCACCAATGCAAGGTACGATACATTATAATACCAATTAGACTGTCACCTCCTTCAGACTCCCCAGTGCTTTGCTACTGTTGCCATGAGTAGACACCCCACCAGAGCTATCATGGAATCTTAGAATCTTAGTGTTGAAAGGGACCCCAAGGGTCATCTAGTCCAACCCTCTGCAATGCAGGAATCTCTGCTAAAGCATCCATAATAGATGGCTATCCAACACCTGCTTAAAAGCCTCCAAGGAAGGAGAATGCACCACCTCTCATAGAAGTCTGTTCTACTGCTGAACAGCTCCCCTTATTCATCCATTCTGCCTGCCAAAGACACAATGCATTTTGGTTCATTAGGCAAAAGATGGACATCTAGTGCAACCCACTGCAATGCAGGAAGCTCAGCATGCGATCCTCCATCCAATTGGAAACCCTACTGGACCCTGCTTAGCTTTGCGAATGTGCTAGCAGTTTCATTATTGCTGCACCACTAGGACTACACCATTAAATTGCATTTCTCCCATGTGGGTAGAAAGACTGCAGTAATATAGACAACTGGTAATTTTTTTTGCTACTCCAAAACATGTTTCTTGAGCATGTGAGCCTAAAGGTAGAGCCAATCCTCCTCCTTCCCTCTTCTTGTTTTAGCACCTCTGTTTTCTCTCTCTCTTCTTTTCCTCAGGCAGAATGGGATATCTTATTTTTCTTTCCATAACATCTTAGTATGCTTAATCATAGCAATAACAGTAACCTTCTGAATGCATGTCAAAAAAGGAAGAGTGTGTTGGAAGGAAACTGAACTGATATTGATTTATAAATATAAGTAGTAAAACAACATTTTAATATGTAACTATTTTTGTAATATCTTGTTTAAGTTGTCTGCTGTTGCTTCTTTTTTTGTAGTCCTAAAAGAGGCAATAATTTATATGCTACGCTATACTATTCAGTTAGGGTTTCCATATGTCTGGAATTTCCTGGACATCTCTGGAATACTGTTGTCTGTAACAGTGTCTGGACGAAAATCAGCAAAAATGTCCGGGAAAGTTTGGACGTATGGCAGCCCATGTTCCATTTTTGCTGATTTTCCATAAAAAAAGCTCAAACATTGTAATTTTCCAACAACTTTTCTGTCCGGATTTTCACTGATTGAAACATGGCTACCCTATACTATTCCTGCCAGCACCACTTATTTCTCAGCCACCATGGAAAGCATATCACCACACCAATTTTGAATGTTGTATCAGAAACTGTTAGTTAATTTCATATACCATATATGCTCATGGGGTCTGAACTGGAGGTGACAGACCAGGAGTGAGACTATGGTGTCACAGTTGAAGCCCCTTCTGGTCCTGGGAGACAGTGGTGTGGGAGACAGTGGGGAGTCTATTGACCTGTCTGTTGGCTGAAAAGCCTCTTCTTCTTCTGTCACATCTGGTGTACCTTTCTCTGACTTGTCCCCCTCCCTTGGCTCCTACCTTGTGGGCATTGTCAAACTCATATATCACTGGTCCCCTCTCCTGGGTTACTGTCTTGATCCCCTGCCTCCACACCACACTCTTAGGAGTACTGCCAGTCCCTGACACAAGCTCTTCTTTTTATGGTCTTAGATATTGCGTTAAAATATTTTTTCTCAATGGACTTTCTATATCCACACATCCAAGCTTTAACTAAATTTGTATTAATTCTATTACTTCTTTCCATATTGTGGTCCTGGCAGTATCCATTAAGCATAATTCATTGCACATTGCTTTACCACAGTGGTGTCCCAATGATATAACATGATTTCTATATACAATTATATTTAATCCCAAGCTTCCTCCAAGAATAGCAGGATGTTGGGGGGGGGGTATCATGTTGGCTGCATTTGCACATTATGCTAAACCATTGCTTGTTTTAAATACGGTTTGTTCCTTTCACAGAAGGGCAAAAAAAAAAAAAAAAGCTTTTTGTCCACTGGTTTCTAGCTGCTCTTGCCTCATGTATCTGTAGGCTGGTAAGTGTCTTTGGCAGAGTTGCCAAAACAAACCATGTTTAAGCAACCCATGTCTGTTGGGTTCGGATGCAGTGCTAAGCCTTTGTTAAAATAGGTCTCAATTTGTAAGCCAAAAAGCTATGACTTCACATTGTTGTTTGTTGCCGTGCAACAATCCATGATTAATCTGCTGGGCTAAGGCCGGATGTTCAAACAAACCACACTTTGGCTTAACAAATCATGACTTAGTGCTATATGTGAACAAGGCTATTGCACCATCAGAGCTATTCTGTGTGGCAGCTTTGGCTGAGGGACCGTGATTGCATTCAGAAGTAATGCTATGACAGGTTAAAGAAGACTTAGCAAGCACTGGTTCATGCATTCTCCCGTCCTCCTCTGGTGCAGCTACATGAAGATCAGAAGTAAGTGTCATAAACTAGAGTTTGAAGCTAGCTTGTTTCAACTAATCACAGTTAAGATTAACCACAGTTTAGGGTTCAGTCTAAACACACTAAACACACTAAACTACAATTAAACTGAATCAGAATCAGAAGCTTTTGATATCTTACTATCTTGGTTGAGTCAGGCTTTTAACCTGGATTTTCTACATACAGTGCACTACAGTCAGATGGAAGAGCTTTCCAGGGAATATACCTTTGTTACTAATTTTCCATGGAGACTCTGGGCACATTTTCTCAGGCTAGCACTAATGATGTGGGGTCATCACATCTTCTCAGGACATGAACAGCAGAAATTTGTTCCTGAGGAACATGCAGTGGTTCTGCCATCTAACACATGTTATTGTGGTTGTGAACAGTCTGTGAAATGTGGTTGTGTGAGGCAGTTTTAGGGTAGTGCGACTGGTGCGGTTGCCTTGAGCCCTGCAGGGAACACCAAAACAATGCTATAAAACAGAGCACAAGAGGCGGGGGGGGGGGCACTGAATTTTAGTGTTGCACAGGGCGCTGCTAAAATTTGAGAGCCCAAAGTCCACCACTGGTGTGACTGCCACAGCCTCTATGGCAATGACTATGACACCGTCAGTGATGAATGGCATAACTTACTTTTATACCTAGTATCAACATTTCCTTCTGTAAATAAAAGTTTAGCCATAAGTAATAGTCATGTAGATTTTCTTATTTGTTTCTTATTTAATTGGTTGAATGCAGACAATTTATTTATCATATGGCAAATGTGAGCAAGTCTGTCCACTGTACTGTATACTAATATAAAGCAGTACAGGTGACCATGGCTGGTTTTGGATTATTCTGTAGTGACTGTTGCTCCATTCCTGGTTGCTGACAAGTTCTGTTGCTATGGAGTGAAGGCTCTACCTGTTCTTCTGTGCATTTCTGCTTTTATCACTGTTTCCTAGTTCTTTGTTTAGGGAAACTGATGGTTAATCTGTTCTAATCTCTGCTTTTTTTTAAAAAAAGTAGATTGTGTTGCTTTTAAATCTGTGAAATCCTTTACTGAATTTTAAGAGCAAAATGAACATCATTTTAGTTTTTCTTTTAACCTTAATTTGTTTCCATTGTGGTATAGGCAACTCCCAATTTATGTGGAGGTTATGTTCAAAGGCACTGCATGCTTAAGTGAAATTGCATATATTTGAAACACCACTGAAAAAGCCTGCAAACACCCTGTTCCACCCCCACTCCATCCTTTTTTATTATGTTATCGGATCACTTCTGGGTGCGGTGCAATGCATGCATGTGCGGTTGTGCACAAATCGGATGTGCCTAAAACGGTCACTGCCTGTATGTACATGTGAGCAAACCACCATTGCAACGAAAAAATCTAAGGCAACTCCCCCCTCCCAATAATGTTCACAAAGGGTACAGTAACTTCAGAGACATGACTGTAAAGTTTATCATAAAAAAAAAAATGCTCCTCAGCAAAACCTCAGTGAACAGAATGACTATCATTTAAATCGGGGCTGGGGAACCTCAGTTCTGGGTGCCAAACGCAATCCTCCAGGCCTCTGTATCCAGCCTTTGGGATTCTTCCCTGGCCATGCCCCTTCTTCCCAGGACACCCCCCAACAGTCCTGCCCCACTTCTTCCTTGAGTAATTTGGTGTGGCTGGAATGTGTCCATGGACTGTGATAATTTCACTTGCTTACCTGGATGGAGAAATGGGCATGGGTGTTTAGAAACCTCTGGTGTTTGCATGGGTGGAATCTAGCCTATAGTACACAGGTAAGAGTCACGTCTACTGCCCCACCTACTTTTCCTGTAGCCCCACCCGTTTCCCCTTTTGGCCCTACCCACTACTGCCGCACAGCCCTTGGAAGACTGTGCATGCAGGATGTGACCTTCAGATTGAAAAAGGTACTCCACTCCTGATTAAAATCTTTCAGAATACATAATCACACTCGGAAAAGAAATATGAATTTAACCATGAAGATACATACCACTGTTGTGTGTATGCAAGCAACCACATGGTGGAAAACCTTATCATGTGATTAGGTGTTGCCTGTATTCACTGATTAGCACAATTTAAATGTTGAAGTTGTACAAGAACATTGAAAGAGACACTCTGGGGAAAGTTTGCATGTCACAGAATAGTGGTGAGAGGGCTGTTAATTGTTTGAGCAAAAGGCTTATTTACCTTGCTGCTAAAAGTGTTGCTGATGGTAGATTACAATTTGTATTTATTTTATACATCTGCTTTATGTAGTTATGTGTAAACTTTGTCTTTCAACAACTGCAGTCTTGGCCATGCAATGTTCCTAAATATACGTTTAACGTTAAGCATCTGAATGGTGTCAGTAATGTTAATGAGGCTACTCATGAGCTAAGATTTGGCATGCACTTACAGCTCCAAAACCGGAAGCTTGCAGCAGGAAAGTATCTTCAGGCCAATGTATGATTGTAGTAAGCTGAGTTGGATTCTTGCAATGCACTCCTTTGTGCTTCATCTGGAGCTGCAATTAGAGCAGAATGCTGCAGCACGGTTGCTGCCAGGAGTGACGCTGTCAGCATGTACTGTAACACCTTTGCTCAGAGATTTGCACTGGTTGCCGATTTACTACCAGGACAAGTTCAAGGTGTTACTATTAGCATATAAAAGAGCTCGGGACCAGTTCGGATTGCCTTAGTCCATATATGTCCACTCCTCAACCACTTTGATCTATGGAACCAATACTGTTACAGGTGCCACTTAGATTTCTTACAAGAGCAGAGAGATTATCTTTTTGTGTGGCAACCCTATTGACATCAGGCAGACAGACACCTTTGTTTTACTCTTTTTGGTGCCTGCATAAAACATTTTTGCTTAGACAAACTTATCCAGACATGTAGAAATTACATGTTGTTGTTGTTCTTAAGCTACTGCTGATTGTTATCATCCTTTGAATATTTTTAATACAGATATTAACTGTTTTTTAATCAATAACTTTCAATGTTTTAGTCTGTGTTGTTGCAAACTACTTAGAAGGCTCTTTAAACAAGCAAGCAGTATATACATTTTGTTTAATAAATAAAATTAAATGTTAATACTTGTTTTAAGAACCAGCTTTATTAAGTGTGGTCCTCCTCCCTTTCTTGAGGGTTCAGAGTAAATTACACCATAGGAAGATTAATTTCTTACAATATCCCAAGGCTTTAGGCTGAGCCATAAATAGTAATTTACTGTGTACCCTTATAGCATGTTATTCCTGCTGAAATCCTGGGATTGATATTGTTTTCTCAATGAAGGAGGTCAGTTAAGGACATATGCTTTATTAACTGTAGAACATCTGGAGAAAACAGTGCTTAAAGTTTTTGGACATGAATAGGCCTTTTATTGAGCTATGTTCTCTTTTTGCTGAGTTAGTACAGAACTAGCTTCAGAACAGGTCTATAGGAAGTTACCGGTAATCACACCAGATAAATATGGAGGGTGAACACAGTGGTACAACTATATTACAGCCTATGTTTATTTCAATGAAACAATGAACAAAATTTATGTTGAAGAGCTGCCCTGCCTAATGGTCTATATGCTAAAGGTTATTACATTTCTATTAACTTTCTGGGTACCTAGTGATTTTTGCATCACTCCTTGTAATAGTGAAGTTATCGGCTGAGTACTAGCATGACTGCAGCTGAAGTGGGGCTACGGAGAAACAAGGAGAAGGTATTACTGTGGTTGGGGAAACCCCAGGGTTTGTAGAAGTACAAACAATATTTTGCTGTGTGGTGTCTACCTGTGAGTGGCATTCAATGCTGTTCTTTAACTAATGGAAGAAAACCATCAATGGAATGAAGAAGGAAATACATTTTAGGTTCCCTCTCTCCACAGGCTCCTAAATATGCTTAGAAGGTTGAGAAATCTTATGGAGCAGATTTAGGGGGACATTGTGGGGTACACAATTGTCTTCCTCCAGGCCCATGTGGAGGGCAGCTGGGTACACTAGCCCCAGGTGTGTTAAGCTGGCCCCCGCCGGGTACCAGCTGCTTTACACAGGCCTGCCTCCCTCCACTGTTCCACTGACAGGTTCCTTCCATCTATGGACAAACAGCATTGGGTACAAAAGTGGCTATATTGGAAAATTTATAAAGTACTCAGTCCATTGCCAACAGATGTTTAAGTCCTGTTAGGTTAAACAAATCAATTTCAGTTTTATCCTAATGAATTGCTAGTTGTTCGTGTGGTATTGCTTTTTTCCTGTGAAAATCTTGGCATTGCTTACACGTTCTACAATTCCTCACAAATAGATCTGCTAATCTGTGACCAGAATACAATTACTTTAGCTCTCTTGTGAGATGTGGTCATTCTTACACGTCCATGCACATGGTGTAGTATTTTCTTCCTCATAACCGTGGGGACCACAATTTGTGTGGCTTTTACAAATACTACTGAGATGTCCAATAGGTAATTATTGTAATATGCATATGCTCTTACGACTGATTTCTTGGGACACATACCCATTGCTTTAAATTTATATTCAGAGTAACGTAAAAAGTAGAAAGTAAGCCCCTATTTATTTCTTGTATAACTGAGAGTAGCATTTAATCTTTGATGATCTCACTTCTAGCTATGATATAAAATTGGGGAAATGGGGCGATAAGCCTTTATTTGGTTTATATGAATGTTTGAGATTTGTTCTGGTTTATCAGATTGAGCATTTATAGGCGGAACAAGTTCTCTAGAAAGTGATTGAAATGCAACCTTATGTAAGCTTGTGCAATCAGACTTCCTCTTCTTCTCCTCCACCCTACAGCCCCTTGTCATCCTAATCATCCAGAGTGTATTTTTATGGACTGCAGTTTCATCATTGAAGCTGTGATAATAAAGAAAATCATAACACTAGTGGCCAGGGCCAGCATTCCCTTCTCAGTTACTGAGCCTGATCGGCTTGCCGATCAGAAGATCGGTGGTTCGAATCCCCATGACAGGGTGAGCTCCCATTGTTCTGTCCCAGCTCCTGCCAACCTAGCAATTCGAAAGCACACCAGTGCAAGTTGATAAATAGGTGGCAGGAAGGTAAACGGTGTTCCATTGCGCCAGAACCAGTTTAGTCACGCTGACCACAGGATCCAGAAAGCTGTTTGCGGACAAATGCTGGCTCCCTCTGCCTGAAAAGTGAGATGAGCGCTGCACCTCATAGTCACCTTTGACTGGACTTAACCGTCCAGGGGTCCGTTACCTTACCATATATTATTTATTTAATTGTAGGAAATTGGCATCTAATCCGTGCCATGCTTCTTCAATAATAATTTGTAATGCTTTTTGAGGTATCTATGGAAAGTATGATTTCTCTTAGTGAATCAAAATACGGCAGTGTTGGGTGTGTTATCAGGGTCTGCTTTAAGTCATCTATGCTCTGGTCTCCATGCCCATGCAGAAAAGGTGTATCACAGTGGTGCTGTATGAGCTGTAAAGTTAGATATGAATTTGCTGGCATAATTCAACACAGCTAAAAGTTCTTAAACCACTTTATTTATCTTTTAGCCTTGGCATATTCACTATGGATTGATTCATCTGGTAAGATACCATCACATGTTAGTCATCTACCTAAATATGTTATAGATGCTATTTAGAATCATAGAATTGTAGCATTGTAAGGGACCCTGAGGATCATCTAGTCCATACCCCTGCAATGCAAGAATATGTAATTGTCCCATACAGAGCTCGAACCTGCAACCTTGGTGCTATCAGCACCATGCTCTAACCAATTTAGCTATAGATTTAGAATTGCTGTTTTGCTTTGTTTGTTTTCAAATGGTTCATTATTGCAATTACTAGTAAACATTTAATTCTTTTCGTGCTGATTTTTGCTGGTAGTGCATGTATACATGTATGTATAATCAGTTACTTACACCTTCTAGACCCATGGTGTGCTCTAAATTACTGCACATAGACCAAAGAACAATCTTAGACGCCACTATCTGCCAAAGGGTATGTTACATGTACAGAACCTGGACCATTATTTTTGTCCGGTGCACTTTGCCAAAATCCAGTTGATTCACCTGGTTTGCTAAAGAACTTGCAGCTTTTCATTACTTGTATGCATTATTTATTCATTTCATTTATATCTCCCCTTTCCACTGTAAGGAGCTTAAGGTGATATCCGTGGTTCTCCCTCTCTCAGTGGTGTAGCGTGGGTTGTCAGCACCCGGGGCAAGGCAAGTAATTTGCACCCCCTAACCCGTGGATTTGCGCCCCTAACCCTAACCCCCAGGTGTTGCGCCCGGTGCGGCCGGCCCCCCCTGCACCCCCCACGCTACGCCACTGCCCTCTCTTCTCTTTTATCCTCACAATAACCCTGTGAGGTAGGTTAGGCTGAGGGACAATGACTAGCCCAAGGTCACCAGGCGAGTTTCATGGAAGAATAAGGATTTGAACCCTGGTCTCTCAGGTCCTAGTTCAACACTCTTAACCACTGCACCACACTGGCTCTGAAAGATAGTAAAATAGAAGTGTTCCTTCTTTGGGTTTAGCACCTCAGAAGCTAATGCGGTGTCTTAGTTCTACAGCTTTCTTCTCTGAAATTGCTTGAGAGTAAAGCCATTTAGTTTACTTCTATTTTTTGCTTTTAACTATTTTAAATTAAATAAGTATTCATTTGATTATCCCTTCTGCTGCCATTTTTGAAACTCTTCCTTAGAGCTTGTAGTGAGTGCATAATCCGCATGCCATGCATCACTGGTACCACAACTTCATAGAATCATATTTTGGAATTCACTGAAAGATCCTTGACCAGTAATTAAGTACAGGTTTCAAAAAATTTCTTCACAGAACTAAGATCTTCACAAGTCTTTAGGTCTGTGACTGATGTTTTATTCTGGCTACTGTGCAAGTGTCGGCATTTCCTTTCCCTCTGTTGTATGTAACGGCCAGAGCACAGTCTCCTGAAACTGGGATTCTTCCTTAATTAAATATTTTGAAGACACTTTTGACTATTTAGTATTTACTTATAGCTGTGTATATTTCTTTGGAGCATTAGACTTGCCTGTACTGTATTCCTGCATCTGTCATATACTTGTCATTAGTGGTTAAGTTAATGGTTCAGTCTTTTGTGTTTTGGGGTCTCTTTTGTGATTGCATTTTTAAATCATTATTTGCTTACAAAGTATCCTTCTGCAGCCAGCATATGCACTTTCCAAGGCATATTTTGGAAAAAAAATGGTTACATCTGCTGCAGATTATACAAACACTGGCACCTTTTAATCTCATATTGTTGCTATATCTCTTTCACTGTTTTTGTAATTAATTGTTTCTGTCTTTACTGGCTTTGTACTCAAAATGCTCATCTCTTCCCGATTACATTCACTGTTGCTTGCTCTACTGTACTGTCGTGCTGTTTATCGGAATGTGCATGTATTCTATGCCATTTCTCCTGCCTGTGACATGTTTGAATTGCTTTTTCCAGTGTTAGATCAATCTCTCTTAATTAATATTTCCATTATTTTTGTAAAAAGTATTGCATGGGAAACCTACACCCTCAGGGGGGGAGGGCCCGGGGGGGGGGAGGTACTGAGGGCCCCACCAGCAAGCGGAAGCACCTGTATTTCTCCCCCTTCTGTGTCATCCTCAGGGTAGCCAATTTGAATGGCTGTATCATAGCTGAATTGTTTCTCAGGCACTAGTAAATCAGTCATTGTTCTTTGGCCGCTTTCTTGAGGCACTTTAAAACATTTTATGGTCGCACAGGATATAAAATGCTGTGGAAAAAATGTGCTAAAAAAATCACTGGCTATCAATTCTTGTACAAAAAATGATAAATAGCTCTCTTCCCCCTCATATTTTCCCTTAAATTGCAAATTTGTGAAGGTCTGTCATAATTACATGTGTCAGTCAAAGATTTAAATGCATTACAGTCTGTGTACGTGACTTGATAAATGAACATTAGTCTAGAGGAGGTGGGACAAACCTGCTATTTCACGGTACGGTGCAAATAGATTTCGATTTATGCATTCATCTCTAAGTTCCAAATGATTATTGATTGCATAAATAAATAGGCAATTCTTCTCTTTCAGAACTTTGCAGAAAACACCATGAATGAGCTCCTTGGCTGGTATGGTTATGATAAGGTTGAATTAAAAGATGGAGAAGATATTGAATTCAGGAACTACCCCGCAGATGGGGAGAGCCGACAGCACATTTCTGTTCTCAAAGGTAATGACATTTAATGTCCCTTTGATCAAATATGTTAGTTTTCTTGTTTATTTTATCAGTTTTAAAGATGACTTCACATGCCAGTGACTTCTAGAAGACAAAATCCAAAAGAGTACAAAACTGAATAAAATACTAGCAGTTATGCATATGTATAAATCTGCAACAGTAGTACTTCTTCCTGAAATAATCAACTCTCCTGAAGGCACCATTCAAGCAGCTGCCAATGGGTTGAAAAATCATGAGAAAAAGCAGTCCTGTGTTGAACATTGCTGCTGTGAAATCTAGCAGTAGGTTTTTAGAGAAGTCTTACTTGAAAACAAGAGCAATCAATTGTATTAAAAAGTTTTCTAGAAGCCTGCAGCCAAAACAACTGGCCTACCTCATTGTCTCCGTAGGGTGGCCATGTCACAATGTTGTAGCAACAGTAGGAGTCACTTGCCTCAGATAGACTTTAGATCTAACAGTACAATGCACCTTTGTTTTCTGGTCAAGAGTTCCAAGTCTTCCGAGCTTCCTTTGCCTGCCCACATCTATGCCTCCCCCCCCCCCAGAGTCTCTTCATTTGTGTGTAATTCTATTTTGTTCTGACTTTCTCCTTGACTCCTTACTTCAACTTCAGGTGCTTCTACACTCAGGCTTTAGGTTGCTACACAGACAATGCTGTTCCATTATCAGCTGGAAGTAAAACTTAGAACTGTGGCTCCACATGTTGCAGTTCTTGCTAGCACCTTGCAATCATTTGTGCACTACAAGTGGATCATAGATGAAATAGTACTGGTGGGCATAACTGCTGCATTATAAATAAACAATAATTGCATTCCCTTTGGGGTTTTCCCTTGCAGTCTTGGATGGACCTTGAGTTGAATGGGGCCATGCACAAAGCGACTTGGACTGTAAGGGGTTCTTTTTCCACAATGTCAATTTGTAGCCAAAACCAAATATTGTGATTAGTGCACACTCTTGCTATCAAGCAACTTGCAAAGTCACAGAAGTAGTATGAGAATAAAAAGGTAGCAGACTCACATAGCACCAGCTGAATGTATGCTTGTTGCTGCTGCTTTATTGCTGTAGTCCTTGCCCATAGTCTGCATTGTACTGGGAACGGGAAAGTCCTTGTCATGCACCTGGTGGAGGGATACCTGGAAAGCGATGAGGGAGGTGCAGGATCAATAATGAATAAAAAGAGAACCTACCCATGCGACGCTGACACGGAAACCTCGCACATACATTATGTAAAAGAAGGAAAGTTTACTGCCCCCTTCTCCCCCCTCCTGCTATCTCTCCCCACTTCTCTTTCCCCCCAACCTTATACTATATGCAACATCAAAGTCCCACATCGAATATGACTGTTCTACAGAAAGGACTTTATGAACTGAAAATTGGGACGATGTATGTATGTACACATGGGTGGCACTGTGGGTTAAACCACAGAGCCTAGGACTTGCCGATCAGAAGGTCAGCGGTTTGAATCCCCGCAACAGGGTGAGCTCCCGTTGCTTGGTCCCTGCTCCTGCCAACCTAGCACTTCGAAAGCATGCCAAAGTGCAAGTAGATAAATAGGTACTGCTCCGGCGGGAAGGTAAATGGCGTTTCCGTGTGCTGCTCTGGTTTGCCAGCAGCGGCTTAGTCATGCTGGCCACATGACCCGAAAGCTGTACGCCGGCTCCCTTGGCCAATAAGGCAAGATGAGCGCCCCAACCCCAGAGTCGGCCACGACTGGACCTAATGGTCAGGGGTCCCTTTACCCTTTACCTTTATGTACTCTTGTAACCAAATAAAATCTTTAATAAAAACATTTTAAAAAACAAAAAGAACAAAAAATAGTAATTATTGGTTACTGCAGCAGCAGATAACACTTCCCCAGCCAGATCCTTTGTAGATGGCAGTAAGTAAATGGTAGAGAGACGGAAAAGAGGACCAGTAGGTGGCATTTTAATCTCTTGCTTCAGGTTTTCTCCCCCATTGGGGGCACCTTCTGTTGTTTGCATTTAGGGGATCAACCTGTTGGGGGCATATATTTTAGTCACTAAGACAATACTCACTAGCCCAATGTTGGGCATTGAAGTAGACCTTTTGTAGTGTCTGTTTGGTCTGTTCCATGTGGCCAGGCTGTGCGTTTATAAGGTTTTGATCAGCAGCAGTAATCATTAACATAGAATGCTTGGTGTTCACCAGCACATATGGCTGTGCTCTCCATTTCTTCAGTCTGGTAACTTCCCTTCTCTGGCAATCTGCACTACACCTCTCTGCTTCTGTGGCTGTGGTGGTTGCAGACTGCCACAGGTAAGAGAACTGAAAGGCACATGTGGAGTTTTTTTCTGGGTGCATTTCACATTCATGAATCCCTCCCCCACTTTTGCTCTGTAAGGTCACCAAGCCAATAATTTTGGCTCAGCGCTAATTATTGATATTGTGGGAAGTATTTAACATTCTATAAGTATGTGTGTGTGTGTGTGTGTGTGTGTGTTGAAAAGGATAAACAAAAATATATGCACTTTTCACAATTTTTAGTTTTAATGAGGTCATCATCCACATAAAATCAATAATGTAACTCAGAAACTTTATCTGCAGAAAACGGTTTTCATATAGAATATTTCATCCAGTTTAAATTATATTATTATAAGCATATGGTCCATGTTATGTGTTTCATGTTACAAATGAGGACACTGGACACCTTGGAAGCAGTATTCATTTTACAGAATACACATAGAAAAAATAAATGGTTTTTATGATTCAAAGTGAGAGCTCATTTTAAAAGTGCAGTCATAAAGAAAAGTGCAAAAGCAATTGTAATTAATTGCCGCAACCTGAATCCAAGTTAAATGGAAATAAAAGGAGTACAAAAATGAGTGCATGTACTAAGGAATTTTATTTTCCCTGAAATAATATTTTATTGTTAGCTTTAGTTATTAATATCTGATAATATGTGTATACGGTAATGTTAATGCCAGCAGATTAAGTATGTATATTTGTTTTTGTATTCTGTAAATAGAGATCCAAACTTGGTTAAGGTATAGTTAAGGTGTGATTGAAAACATTTAAAGAATTTATTACATTTAAAGACTGATTTTACTTCAGTGTTTTGTTGAATGATGATTCTAATTAAGGCTAAAAACCAAGGTACATATACTAGCGAATAAGTACCAATTGATTTAGTGAGATTTTGGGCCAAAATAGGCATTATGGTAAATGTGTGCTCCTGCTAAAGATGGCTACCACACTTCGATGTCCCTGATCCCGTCTGTTCTGTCTGCCTGTAAAACGTAACTCATAACATGGTGTCATAATTTACTAGGTTTCCTTAATGCCACTCCATGCTACTGACTATCAGTGGTGGAAAATGTGTCAATATATGTGAAACAAGGAGGGGCAGAGAACCATGTGAAATCTGTAGCTAAGGCAACAAAAGTACCAAGCCAAGTGGGGGGGGGGGGAAGTAGGTCTACAGTTTGAACATGGTAAGAGAAGGATTATTGATAATGGTCAACTGTTATTCCAGTTTTCTGGAGGTCTTCAGTGCTAGATATTAAACCTCAGTCAGTCATGAAGATGCTAAAGAGCTGTTCGTCTTGCTTTGGAATAGTAAATACTGTAGTCTTGGATAAGGGGCCACAATCTGTGATAGAAGAGTTTGTAGCATTCACAGGTCTATGCCCTGTGCCCTAAGCAATGGAAAGGCTGAATCAGCCATCAAAATGGTTAAGAGAATTTTGACCAAAGCCAGAAAAAAGGGAACTGATCCATATTTAGCCATTCTGGATCTCTGGAACACAACTTTGCTAGTCTTAGATAGGAGTCCAGCAAAGGGACTGATAGGTCAAAGGAGAAATACTTTGCTGCCTATACTACAGCCAGAGGGCCACAATAGGTGAGCTAAACTTATAGCAGAACAGAAATGAAGAAAGGCTTGTTACTACAACCAGCCAGCTGAAGGACCTACCCAAAGTACACATGGATGAGCATTTCTGGATAAAGCTAACAGAGTGACAGGAAAGCTGAGGTCCTAATTCAGAAGAGCATACCCTTATTTGACGTGGTGACCCAGAGGTTCCAAGTCTTGAGAAGATATTTGTGTTGAAACCATTGAGCTGTAACAGACTCAGAACCAGCTGGACAGAATGAAAGGAGGCAGTTTTGGGAAGCAGAAGATCTTGCTCAAGTTGGAGAGGGCCCAGATTCTTTTCCCCTCCCTCCCGCCAAGTGAATGGGAGACAGATCATCTCATCACATGCTCCTTGAGATGCAAAATATATCAACTATCAACAGGGAAGTATAACTAACTACGTATTATAACCGATTTAAGACTCTGGTAGGTTGACAGATACAGAGACCACCACCTAAAAGATTATAATTGAATTCAAGGAGTTAGATGAGAGTTTTAAAACTATGCATATTCACTTTAAAAATAGTTCTCTTTTATTAAAGTTGTAAAAGGATATATGCGGAACACTACTGTATAGGAGAGTTGGGGAAGTAGACAGGAAGAGTAGCCCAGTGGCACAGATTGAGAGGACAGCTGTCAGAAGTGACTTTGCAAACACCACAGAGATCTAGCAGGAGGGACAAAAAGTTCAAAGTAGCCTTGTTTAATAAAGGGCATATATATATCCTGCCTGATTCATTAGTGGTTGCAAATGACACATGATGCAACAGAAGTACAAATAAAATGTCATATTCTAACGAGATGACATGTTTCAGGGGTAGCCAGTGTGGTGCTGTTTAGATGTTGCTGGGCCACAACTCCTATCATCCCTGATAACTGTCCATGATGGCTGGGGCTGATGGGAGTTGGAGTTCAACAACACTTGGAAGGCATCATATTGGCCACCTCCAGCTTATGAAGGGCAGGGAGGAATTAGGCCCTCACATGCCTCAGTATCTAAGAATGCAGTGGTACCTTGGGTTAAGAACTTAATTCGTTCTGAAGGTCTGTTCTTAACCTGAAACTGTTCTTAACCTGAGGTGCCACTTTAGCTAGTGGGGCCTGCCGCTGCTGCCGCACCGCCGTTGTACGATTTCTGTTCTCATCCTGAAGCAAAGTTCTTAACCCAAGGTACTATTTCTGGGTTAGTGGAGTCTGTAATCTGAAGCCTCTGTAACCTGAAGCGTCTGTAACCCGAGGTACCACTGTAATCACTATGTATTAGTTTGCAAATGGTTGCAGGATGCATTCTTCACACCACAAGCCTCAGGGCGAAAAGGAAGGCATGCTGAGTTAGTTGGTCCCCAAGTATGTATATCTGATTAGCAGTTTTTATATGTTATATGATTATATGTATTCTGTGTTTTTTTTTAAACAGAAAATTCTTTGCCAAAAACAAAATTACCTGAAGACAGTGTTATTTCATCCTACAACATAAACGCAGGCTATCCGGGGCTTACCACAGGAAATGGACTCTCAGACTCACCAGCAGGATTGAAGGAGCATGGGAATGTACCCATTATTGTACCATTAATTCCACCACCTTTCATAAAGCCACCAGCAGGTAAATTACTTAATTTGTAATGACCTCGGGCAGAAGTTCTGTTCTTGTTAGATACTGCTTCCTTATAAAATATTCTATTTACAATTATAAATGATTGATTAAGAATTGCAGAAACATGGAAACCCTTAACAGTTTCTCTCGCTAAGTGCTTTTAAAAAGTCATTCGATTAGAGCCAAACTAAATTATTTGCACTTAGATCCCATTGATTCCCATGGGAACTAGGGCTGCAATCCTAACCCACTTATCTGGGAATAGCATCACTTATGACTTACTTATGAGTAGATATGCTTAGGATTGCAGCCTAAATAATGAGTGAATTATCCCACTGATTTCAATGGGACTTACATGAAACTAATTTAGACGGGTAATGATTTCAACACAGTGGGATATATAGTATATTTTAGCAGCCAGCATTTTCTATAAATGTCTTTGTTCACCCCAGCCTGTCAAGGTGTGAAGGTGTGTTTGTTAGGGATATGCAAGGGCCCCAAGATTCATCTTGTATCTGTGCTTTTAGAAAATCTGAAGCTATTTCTGAGTTTGATCTGTAATTCAGGTTCCAAGCCACTCAGTATAAAACAAAGCTTGGTGTTCCTCATATACTGTTATGGGGAATCTTAAAAATGGTTATAAGTGTCCCCCCCCCCCCCCACAGAAGCAGATAAAATTGGCTGGCACAGGAGCCCCTCCAGAGTCCAGGGGCTTTTGTGGGGATTCACTTTCCTCCATAATCCATATTAGGGCAATACCTTTATATTATGCCAACTAAAACTTCAAAATCCCTATTAGTTTCATATTTTCAAGGGGGGAACAGGGGGTTAATCTCTTGCTCTGTCTTATCTTAAAATAATTAAGATGTTTCTGAGTGGTGTGTATTCTTGCTTGTACATTTTTTAAAACACTGGCAGCTTCACCCCAGTGAGCTACTTTCCCCTGTACTTGTTTGTGTTGCAAAATGATGCCCTTCAATGGGCAAAGGTGAAGCTGTCCCTAATACCTCCTGCAGAGTTATAAAGAGCTCTGGAGGCCCCTTCTCTCCCAGGTAAAGCAGTATATAATTTTTTTAAGGGTTAAATGAAGCTCTGCTTAACAGTGAGACATGTGGCTTTGATGGTGTCCTGCTCCAGCTAAGGGGTAGGGGATGTTGACATCATGATTTGACCAGAGGAAGAGTAAAATTACCCTGAATCATTAGCATCATTATTTTAGCCACAGCACAGAAAAGTTGCACAAACCTATGTTTTGTATTTATGATTTATACTTGCACACCACTCTGCAGTTTTTAAGTATAAAGCAGTTTGTAAATATTTTAAAATAAATAAGTGGTCCCAAATCCAATCCATCATATCGCCACTTAGGACTCTGAAATATCCCAGTCTGAAACTCTGGAGAACTACTGCCAGACAGTGTAGACAATATTGAGCTAGATGGATCAATGATCTGTTTAGTAGAATAGAATAGAATAGAATAGAATAGAATAGAAGAGTGTTCCTATGGTCCGACAGGAATGATTTGTGAAAGCTGTGCAGTTTTAGGTGTCATAGAGTTCAATTACAGAGATCACGGCACAAGCTTAATTCTCTCATTGAAATCCATGCTGCATAAAAGTGATTAATTTTGGCTAGGTGGTCCTCATCTAGGAACAATAGTTCCAGACACATAGAAGAATCCTGTGCCTTTTTGAGTAATGTTACACCTAAGTCCTACAAGCTGCAGCTCCTCTAGTCACCTCTCCATCAGGTTTGGAACAAACCCCAGCAACTTACGCTGAAAGTTGATGCACATAATTAACGGTTGTGTGGCTAGCCTCAATTGCAGCCTAATATGGCAGACAGGTTGTATGAAGGCTTTGCTTGGGATACCTCTTCAGATCTGAGCAATAGCAACCACATCCGTATTTATTAACTTCCCTGAGGTTACGTGTGAGATTATAATGTCCTGCAAATTCCATGAGATTTCTTTTAATCAAATGAATTATGCATTCATACAGTAATTTTTAAAGTGAATAACTCAGTTGGGTGTTTCAGCGGTAGAGTGCATTAAAGAATGTCTGAAAGTATTTAAGTAATATAAAGAAAGATTATCAGGATTAATATCAAGCGTGTAACTAAACAACCGTAGTGGTGATATTAATATCATGTGCCTGTCATGTTGATGAACTCATCTAGGGAAAACTGTGTTTCAGTTTAGATTGAAATCCTGTCTATTCCCTCTGAAAGTCTTGATATGATCAAATATATATGCCCCAGAGAGACTGTGCTGAAATGTTTTATATTTTTGTGACATTCTTATCTGGAGCAATTCTCTCCCATGTGGCATTTCTCGAGGTTTATATGAGGCATGATTCATTTGTATTGGGTGCTGTTTTTCATAAACTGCAAAAGTAACTGTTATGGCTACAGTAGGGTGTTTAATTGCTATGTTATTATTTACTGTTGTATACATTCCAGTAATTGCTGAATTTATATAACAGCAGGCTCAAATGTGTATCTGTTTAAGTTGTTGGGAGTTTTGTTGCACTCTGTTGACTTAACTGAAGGGAGAAATAGACCTAATATAGACTCAACATGTAGTAAAGAACATTGTTAATGCTTTGTGAAATAAATTAGGAATCATACAATGTACCAATCTTGTCAGCAATATAGGTGAAATTCAGGTTGGCATACTGGTAAAAAAGGGGAAATATAAAAAGCAGAAAGATAGGAATGAGGCGGGTGGGAATTAATGAGCAATACTTGAAGGGGTGCCTTTCTCTGTATATTCTTGCATAGAAGTTGAGATTTGTGTAGGAGAGCCATGGCAGTACCAAAGGGCTTTGGAACAAACTGCCCCTTGAAATTTGACTAGCACCCACACTGTTTGTCTTTAGATACCAGTTCAAGACATTTTACGCAGCCACTGAATTTGAAAGAGCAGTGAGACAAAAGCTGAAGGCTGTCTCACATGCAGTTTCTTTTGCTGAGCTTTGATGATTTTATTATATTGACATTGCTTTTTATTTAACTTGTTGCGACCTACCCTGAGACCTTTGGTTTATATAAATAATCTAACTAACAAATAAATAAATACGAAGAACTAGATTTAAATCTAGGAGATCTGGGTCCAAACTACAGATGCAATGGCAGAAGATGTGGTTCTTCCTCTGTCATACAGAAATTGTTCTGACCTTTATGGGTGCATAGGCAGGAGGTACTAAATCCCACCCCTCCTGGACTGGCAGTTTACCTCCCTGCAATAGTTCCTGGTGCCATTTTTCCTTCAGTCTTGTCTCCAACACCTGAAGTGAGCCCAGGGAGAGAAATGCATTTGGTGATGGGGAGTTAAGCAGGGATAAGAGGAACTGTTCACCACCCCTTGCCCCCTCCTCCTTGCCATATGCTGCTGAGGCTGAGAAAACATCAGTGAGGTGGCCTGCAGTGGTGGCAGCAGAGTGGGATAGCAGCTGAGAAGATGTTCTGGCCTGTTGTGACTGTTCCTCCGTGGCTTGCCTGGGCTGCCCACTGCTGCTTCCTCTCTCATCTGCTGCCGTGATGAGATGGCTCCCATCATGCTGTAGTGTGCAGAGCTGTCTGTTGGTGGCTAGCCAAACTACCACATGAAAACAGCCTTAAGGCAAATATATAATAGGAAATACTAGACACCTCAGAAATAGGCAATGTTACAAAACCTGTCAATATGTTTCTTGTAATATTTACTACCTTGAAAATTGACAAGGCAAAAACAATATCTGATTTTAAAAGAGGGAGACAAAAAACCCAAATTCTTCATTCCTGTGAGCTCTTAACAGTTTTCTTAAAACCAAACAAACAGAGATAAGCTCTTGAATTTGAAAGTTTCTCGTCTCCAAATAACATAGGCCTAAAGCTTTCACATTGCTGATAATCTTCTTGGAAAATAAAGCCAGGGTGGGGGTGGGGAAAGGATATGAGAACAGTTTAGTTATACTAGATTTCCACTGGCTTTATTCATTCACTTCAGACTGAAAGAGGGAGGGGGAAGAGCAACGAAACGTTCTTCTTAATTAAGACTTAAAATGACACTGCAAACTTTTGATGATTAATTGAAGCATGCTTTTGCCTGATGCATATTTAGTTATTATAATGTGATAATTTTACCTTGTTATTCAAACTGTTCCCACTGGGAGCATGATTTAACACTGTGAACGCTCCATGTTTATTGCATTGTTCATTATGAAACATACACAGGCTGGAAAACCATAAGGAGACACGTATAAGTGCTGTTTGTACAACAGTTAAGGGAAGTACTGCTTCCACCTCTAATGACATAACCCTGGAGTAGAAAACACAAGCTGGAACTCCTTGAATATCTATTAGCTGTATGAATGGCAGAGACAGTCATTCTGGTCCTTAGACAGCAAGGATAATAAATGTGTTGATAATATCACCTCCTCTAATTACAACAGTTAAGATGTTTATTGAGATAAACAAGTGCAGATATTGTTTTGTTTCTGTTTTCCAAACTGTGTTTGCATTATAACACATGGTGGTCTAAATATGTTTTTTATAGCATTGAGGAAAAAGAGGTAGCTAGTTAGTAGGATTTTACTTTAATAGCAAGTAGCTCATATTGGGGATATTAACATAAAGATTTTGGGGTGACTGACACATGATCTGAAAAAGTCACACTCCTTCCAGTTTGTTGCTCCATATTCCAGGTACACAACAGATACCAGCAGTAAAGAATGTTTTTCTTCACTAGATCTATAAAAGCATGCAGATTGATATTTTAGGAGATGGGCAGAGCAATCTTCACCATGATGCTGGAGGGGGTTAGGATACAACAGAGATTCTGGAAGCCTCTCCTGAACTTGTTGATGATGTAGTGGCTGCGAATAGGCTATTGCTGCTGCTAGTGTAATGCCCTAAAATGGGGTGGAATCAGGTCAGGGTGGAGACAGCTTAAGTATCCACTGCATCCTAAGTCAGCCAAGCAGCTGGAGACAGGTCTGATCTGAGCCTCCCTGCAGTGCCAGCCTGAGGCTGGAGTAGCAAAAATTCAGGAAAAAAACTGCCTCTCTTCTACCCTGACCTGATGGAATGACTGGAAGACCATGGCATTGAATCCCACCCAGAGCATTTGGTTACTTTTTAAGGCAATGCTACATGGAAAGCTTGACTTCTTTGTAGCAATGGCAAAACAACTTCAGGTTTGCTTAAGTTCTGGTGTAGATTCCAGACTTGTTCTTATAAATGTTAGTACCAATTAATATTTTTTATTGTATATTGTTGTTTAGGAAGGGGGAGGAAACCACCAAGTGGGGGTCTGCAACAAAATATTGCAGTATGGAGTGTTTGTGTTCAGCCCGTACTGCTGCCATTTCCCATGATACTCTGTTCCATCCCTGTGCCTTTTATTCCCTCCTACCGCTCAGCAGACACTCAGCATTCTGTTGGTTTGTTCTGGTGTTTAAAAAATCCCCATAGGTTATTTTTCTGTATTTCTTCATACCTAGGGGTTCCGCTGAACCAGCTGATACTACTCTCCCGTGTGTGGATGGTGCTATTTTACTTATGGCCCTGTTCACACAGCACACTGCCCCATTAGTTATAAATCATTATTAAGTTAGCCATAGCTAAAATTGATTGTTCAAATGCAGGCACACAGCTTAACTATGGTTTACTAACTATAGTTAATGGGAGCTCATTGATCAAGAATCGTAGCTGGTTTATATTAACCGTAGCTTGGCATGATGCCCAAACTTCTTAGCTATGGTTAAGAGACAGGAGGCACTTAAAAAGTCAATGAGCTGCCAATATAAAGCGGCTGTAAAGCAAAGCAAAGCCATCCATGCTCTGGTCTCAGTGGCTCTTGCTAGTGTCTTTTACTCTGCCTAACAACAGCTGTTCTTCCTGCCCTGCTCCACCTATAGGGAACAATTTATACAAGTGCTTCACTGTGCTGCAAGCCAAGGGAACCTCGTAGCTTGCTCTCAGCTACTGACCACTGTAGCATTCTTTTTGCTTTTCATCAAGGCATAATAGAAAATATGAAAATGGCACAAGGAATGGCACAACTTTTAAATGGGAGTGGGGAAGTTTCCATCTTTTGTATATGCTGGTAAGGGAGTTGATTCTGTTTGTTACTGGGAGGAGGGAGGGCGACAGGGACTGCCACAAGAGAAGGCATGATTCATACAGCTGACCAAATGGGCTGGTGCTGCTGCTGATACAGTGAGGCACTGCTATGGAAAGGATGCTGCAAAGGTGTTTGCGATAGCTGGCTGGAGTTGTGGAGAGGGTGTTTCTGATACTACCTCAGATAAATTCAGCTGTGATATAGTGAGTCATGGTTACTAACATCTGAAAGTTACCTTCCGATTATATAGGACATTGTTGTATATATCAATGATGGATTCACCTCCTGGGAGTCAATTTACTGTAGATATATGGAATTCTATATCTACAATGTTGCAGATTGTGGAAACACAGTAAAGAAAAGAAAAAATGAACTTTGATCCTGTTGGCTGTACTTTGTCTGAGTAACTGACATCACTTGAACCCATCCCTGTTATCCTGTTATCTGACAAAGGATATCTGTCACCCTGCTTTTCTCAGTACAAAACAAATGCATGTGTTTTAGCTAGAAGCCAGATCTTGAAAAATGCTTGTGTTTTGTGTATGCTTCTCATATCTGATGGATTCCATAAGGTGAAACAGGTCAAAATGTGAATGTAAATTATAGCTGGTCTGCAGGATCATAACTTCTGCATTCCATTCTCCTTGTCTAAAATTGTGGATATTTCACAAGGACTACTTACAGTTTTTGTATATTTAGTACCTGAACAATATGAATGCAATCCAGACATACTACTATTTCCTCTAGCCATGACAAACTTTCTAATGACTCTAATTGCCAAATGACTCATAGGATGTACAGCAGCCTTCCAAACTGGTGGAAAATTTGCAGTAGCTTCTTGTTAGGAGTTGCTGTTCTGTTCCAGGAGAAGAGCTGTAGTGCAGTTCTTTAAAGGTAAAGGTAAAGGGACCCCTGACCGTTAGGTCCAGTCGTGACCGACTCTGGGGTTGCAGTGCTCATCTCACTTTATTGGCCGAGGGAGCCGGTGTACAGCTTCCGGATCATTTGGGCAGCATGACTAAGCTGCTTCTGGTGAACCAGAGCAGCACACGGAAATGCCGTTTACCTTCCTGCTGGAGTGGTACCTATTTATCTACTTCCACTTTGACGTGATTTCGAACTGCTAGGTTGGCAGGAGCAGGGACCGAGCAATGGGAGCTCACCCCGTCGTGGGGTTTCAAACCACTGACCTACCAATCCCTAGCACCACCCGAGTCCCACCAAATCTTATGCAGCCATCAAAGTCTGTACTATATCAGAGTCCATGTTGCTTCTGACTTTCTGTGTGGGACTATCTGGGCTGGAATTGGTTGGGGAAAGTGCAGCACAGCCATCAATATATATACTACACAGTAAGTACTTAGTGTTTTGGTATTTTTTCATTAAATTAATTTTGTCGTTATTCCCTCCATCCCAATTGCAGTGTTGATCTTAATGATCCATAGGAATAGCTTGCTTTCCAATACATGTTGCATTCCTTTATTTACACTGTTTTTTAAATCAGAACTAGACACGTGTATTCTTTCCTGTATTTGTGGGTGAAGGGAATACACTAGATCAAGATTCAGTGGAGTCTCCACTGGTGGAAAGGGGAAGTAATTTTTGCCAAATTTGCCCTTGCTTCTGTAACCCCCACCACCATCTCCCAGATTGTTCCAGAGAGTCCCCCAGATTTTATTTTGTCAGAAGGTATAGAAGGCTGCAAGGGAACAAGAAATTGGCATAAATTATCTCCTCTCCGCTTCCCCCTGCAGATGCATTCAAAAAGTGGAGTTCCACTCCTCTCAGGTATGGATCCAATCCCATGTATTTAAATCATAATGTGAGAGGCAAAACCCATGCCATCACATTGCAGTTTTCAGATCTGAGGCCAGCTAGGCAGGACTTGGGGTGAAGGTTCAAGGGAGAGGGTCCCACAGAACATCACTGGGATCAAGCCTGTATTGAGTGAAAGCTACAATCAGGTACAGGTAGAACCTTGGGACAGGCTCAGATCCACAAAGAGCAATTCAGACAGGCCAATGGGACCAGGACTAAAAGGACAGGTATGAAGTAGGCAGGCAGAAAGGAGCACAATGGCAATTGAAATTCAGGGCCAGCATCAGGCTCAGGCAGAGATCCCGTGCAGTGCATAGTTTTGCTGGTTTGGTTGGAAGGTTGGGATCAGTAAATGCAGGGGAAACTCAGGTAGTGCTTTCATTTCAAGGAAACAGGGTGCCTCTCCATTGGGCAGTTAGTGCTACAGCATCATCTAGGAATTACCTTCTGGAGAGCACAGAGTAAAGTAGCATTGTTTTAATCCTTGCCAACCAGTGTAGACTGAAGCCAGGTCTGAACCATAAGATCTATATTTGTTGAAATAGCACAATGGATCCCTAGAATATGAGCTCTCTGGATGTGCCCTTGAATGACAAGTTCAGTGTTTATGTCATATATATATATATATATATATATATATATGCTCAGAAGTAAGTTGATGTTGAACCACTTTCAGAAAAGAAGTTCAGCAGGTCAGTATCAAAGAAAGCAGCATTAGGAACCCAAGCTTGTGTTTTCAAACTCAGTTTGCCACAGTGATTACAACGTTGGTACTCTGTTTGATTGCTATAAAGATGCCCCAAAGACTAATTACTAAACCAGTTTGTAGTCCATGCACTATGAACAATTCAAGGTTCAGAGAATCTGTCATAAAACCATCCCATTCCCACTGCAAAGGATTTGTTGTGTAGCAGCACTGTCATAATTCTGCAGAATTATTGGCTAACTAATTTGTACTAAAGGCATTTGGCTCCTTTCCCCAGCTACCATAACTCAAAACTATGTGCCACATTTGATTAATGTCAACAGAATAAATATTGCCAGTTTAATAACATTTTCCCCACTCCCAATTTGTGTTGTGATTTATATTTGTCAATAAAAGTTGCACGATGTTGACAATGAGCTTTTAGATTTAATCAGGCTCTTCATCTTTAAAGCCATGAGAGTTTGTGTTTTATGCACAGAGATTATGTGTTTTATCATCCTTTCGAATTCACTAGGTCAGAAACTTTGCAGGAAACTGTGACAGAAAACTGGCTGTCTGGAAAGATTTGAATGATTCTGAAGCTAGGATGCTTAGGAGATGGGAACAGAGAAGTGTGATCATAAAGAATACATGTGCATGAAAATGCAGTCCATGCAGATTGGAACTCCATGAGAACCATGCTGCATGATCCTTAAATTTGTAGAAAGCAGAGAATGGTGAAGTATAATTCAATTAAATAATGCATATATGCATATATATGTATATATGCATATGGCACCAGTATATAGCAGTTATAATAAGGCAACAATACTATGCAGATATTTGAGGATCAATCTAATTGAACACAATAGGACTTAATTACAAATAAGCAATCATAAGAACAGGCTCACACAAGTATTGGTCATGCTTGAGAAATTTCTATTTATTTCTACATACACAGGACCAAATAGGATCAAATGCCATGTTTTAGAGTACATGTGGATAACCTGTGGCCTGTGGGATACATACAGCTCTAGTAGGTATTCCATACTGCCTGCTCTAAGTCACTTCCTTCCACCACTGGACTTCGCATGTAATTTGTGGGTTCCCAAGCCTATTAAGTAGCTGTTTGGTTCGCTGTAGATAATGTAGTTGTGGTGAGAATGGCTGTGGGAAGGGGAAAATAAATTTTGTGTGTGTGTGTGTGTGTGTGTGAGAGAGAGAGAGAGAGAGAGAGAGAGGCCTCGTCTTCCCAATGCCCAGTGTCCAGGCTCATGTCCATACCCAGTTGTATTTACACGTACTGGCATTGGGGACAAAACACTGCCAACTCCTGTTGTCTTGTTCTTCCATGTGTTAACCTACTCACATTAGTCAGAGCTCCTGAGTTTCAAGAGCAGATGATGTTGATTCAGCTCTCTAGAGTTATAAATAATGGGAATGTTATAATATTCTTTCGTGTCAGTTACTGAGTTTAATGAATTAAAGTTCAACGTTTTCTTTAAAATGCTAAAAACCCTGAAAATGGCAGTGCATTGGATAATCTATAAAATTGATAATTGTTTCTAGACAGTTGAAGAATGAGGCAGCCTGTCACCAGCTGCTTTAGCAAACAGGCAGGCAAACAGAAACGTGCAAATATTTGATTGCTTACAGAGAAGTAGATACAAGAAAGATGACTGAAATAGATGTTTGAGGTGTAGCGTATGGATGTTTGACAGGATGCTCATTTTACTCTTCTTGTCTTTTCGCTGCAGAAGACGATGTGTCAAATGTACAAATAATGTGTGCCTGGTGCCAGAAAGTGGGAATCAAGCGTTATTCTCTGAGTATGGGAAGTGAAGTGAAATGTTTCTGCAGCGAGAAGTGCTTTGCAGCTTGTCGAAGAGCATACTTCAAGAGGAACAAGGTAAGCGTATAAGGAGTGCAATATACAGAGAAACTGATTCTACGCAATATCTCAGGTGACATCTTAATTTTAGAAATCCTAGTGTCTTCCCATTCCCTCCCCCCTTACCCATGCACCTCTTCTGCTGAACTATCAAGACTTTTGTTAATATATACCCTATTTAATCAGTTTTTATCAGCTGGTTGTACTTGCATTCTGTCAAGTCAGGTGTCTGTAAAGACAGGCAAGGATACTGTGCCATAAAAATAAGAGCCAAAAGTATTCTAATTGCAGTTACGATTTTGTAAGGATTATTGCTGAAAGGAATCTTAAAACCTATGCAGGAAAGCAGCAGGAATACAAATCTCATTTAGCATTTTGCTACCTACCTAGATAACATTAGCGAAGCGTTTATCACTTGCTACAGCTGACAGCAGGATTAGAACTGTGATTAAAAGCTTGATCCAAAGTCCTTTGTAGGTGACTTGAATTCTTTCCATTGACTCCAGTGGATCCTCTGTTGCTCTCTCATTCTCTCTTTCTAATTAATTTGTGTTAAGCATTGCAGACATTTCTGTTTTTTATTTTATTGGTGTTGGCAATACCTAAAACAACATAAATAGTCTAAGTGATAATTTCAAAAGAAATTAGATAATAAGATTAACATGATTTGTGAAGAAATTTGGTTGAAAATTGTTTTAGTTTACACACAGCTAGAAGCTAAGAAGATGCATTTGAAATAATATATACCGTATTTTTCGCCCTATAGGACGCACCGTCCCATAAGACGCACCTAGTTTTTTGGGGGGGAAATAAAGGAAAAAAATTATTTCCCCCCCAGGCGCGGGGTTGGGGAAGCCCGAGCTTCCCCCGACCCCAGCCCCCAAACAGGCAGCTCTCTGCAAGCCGTGGGAGCCCAGTGCTGGCTCCCGCTGCTAGCGGAGAGGTCCGCGAAGCCTGGGCGCGCTGAGCTCAGCGCGCGCAGGCTTCGGCATGCAGGCACCTCTCCGCCAGCAGCGGGAGCGTTCCCGCTGCTAGCGGAGAGGTCCGCGAAGCCTGGGCGCGCTGAGCTCAGCGCGCGCAGGCTTCGGCATGCAGGCACCTCTCCGCCAGCAGCGGGAGCGTTCCCGCTGCTAGCGGAGAGGTCCGCGAAGCCTGGGCGCGCTGAGCTCAGCGCGCGCAGGCTTCGGCATGCAGGCACGTCTCCGCCAGCAGCGGGAGCGCTCCCGCTGCTAGCGGAGAGGTCCGCGAAGCCTGGGCGCGCTGAGCTCAGCGCGCGCAGGCTTCGGCATGCAGGCACCTCTCCGCCAGCAGCGGGAGCGTTCCCGCTGCTAGCGGAGAGGTCCGCGAAGCCTGGGCGCGCTGAGCTCAGCGCGCGCAGGCTTCGGCATGCAGGCACCTCTCCGCCAGCAGCGGGAGCGTTCCCGCTGCTAGCGGAGAGGTCCGCGAAGCCTGGGCGCGCTGAGCTCAGCGCGCGCAGGCTTCGGCATGCAGGCACCTCTCCGCCAGCAGCGGGAGCGTTCCCGCTGCTAGCGGAGAGGTCCGCGAAGCCTGGGCGCGCTGAGCTCAGCGCGCGCAGGCTTCGGCATGCAGGCACCTCTCCGCCAGCAGCGGGAGCGTTCCCGCTGCTAGCGGAGAGGTCCGCGAAGCCTGGGCGCGCTGAGCTCAGCGCGCGCAGGCTTCGGCATGCAGGCACCCCTCCGCCAGCAGCGGGAGCGTTCCCGCTGCTAGCGGAGAGGTCCGCGAAGCCTGGGCGCGCTGAGCTCAGCGCGCGCAGGCTTCGGCATGCAGGCACCCCTCCGCCAGCAGCGGGAGCGCTCCCGCTGCTAGCGGAGAGGTCCGCGAAGCCTGGGCGCGCTGAGCTCAGCGCGCGCAGGCTTCGGCATGCAGGCACGTCTCCGCCAGCAGCGGGAGCGCTCCCGCTGCTAGCGGAGAGGTCTGCGAAACCTGGGCGCGCTGAGCTCAGCGCGCGCAGGCTTCGGCATGCAGGCACGTCTCCGCCAGCAGCGGGAGCGCTCCCGCTGCTAGCGGAGAGGTCCGCGAAGCCTGGGCGCGCTGAGCTCAGCGCTCGCAGGCTTCGGCATGCAGGCACCTCTCCGCCAGCAGCGGGAGCGTTCCCGCTGCTAGCGGAGAGGTCCGCGAAGCCTGGGCGCGCTGAGCTCAGCGCGCGCAGGCTTCGGCATGCAGGCACCCCTCCGCCAGCAGCGGGAGCGCTCCCGCTGCTAGCGGAGAGGTCCGCGAAGCCTGGGCGCGCTGAGCTCAGCGCGCGCAGGCTTCGGCATGCAGGCACGTCTCCGCCAGCAGCGGGAGCGCTCCCGCTGCTAGCGGAGAGGTCCGCGAAACCTGGGCGCGCTGAGCTCAGCGCGCGCAGGCTTCGGCATGCAGGCACCTCTCCGCCAGCAGCGGGAGCGTTCCCGCTGCTAGCGGAGAGGTCCGCGAAGCCTGGGCGCGCTGAGCTCAGCGCGCGCAGGCTTCGGCATGCAGGCACCTCTCCGTCAGCAGCGGGAGCGTTCCCGCTGCTAGCGGAGAGGTCCGCGAAGCCTGGGCGCGCTGAGCTCAGCGCGCGCAGGCTTCGGCATGCAGGCACCTCTCCGCCAGCAGCGGGAGCGTTCCCGCTGCTGGCGGAGAGGTCCGCGAAGCCTGGAGGCGCTGAGCTCAGCGCGCGCAGGCTTCAGCATGCAGGCACCCCTCCGCCAGCAGCGGGAGCGCTCCCGCTGCTGGCGGAGAGGTCCGCGATGCCTGCATTCGCCCCATAAGACGCACCCAGATTTCCCCTTCATTTTTGGAGGGGAAAAAGTGTGTCTTATAGGGCGAAAAATACGGTATGTGCAGCTCCTTCAGATGACATTTTCAGTTTTAGTTAATGATGCTGTGCTCTTTTTTGGCAGAGCACATAATGGATATTTGAGTCACCACTAATTTTATTTTTTAACAATTAGGGTTGTAACAAGATTTCACGATGCAGAATTTTTATACAAAACGTGATAAGGATTTTTGTATATATCTGAATACTAACCATATTTCTAGGGCAAGGTTGCTCAGAACTTTATAGAGAGTTGATGGCTGTTGGTGGTTGTGGGAAAAGCAAATGTGATATCCAACTAAGACGAGTCATACTCAGAGTAAACCCAATGTATTTAAGTAGCTTAAGTCCATTAATTTCACTGGTTCTTCTCTAAGTATGACTATCTTTGGCTATCACCAAAAATTCACAAAAGTTGGAATATACCCGGCTACAGGTTTGCAGTTGAGCTGGACCAGAAAAGGATGTGAAAAGAACAAAGAGAAGAGAAGAAGGGGGGAGGAGAGAATTAGATAGCAAAGCCTTAAGTAAGGAAGCAAAAAAACCTTCCAGGAAACTGGAAATGCCTGTTCATCGCTGCATACAGGTATCAAGCCACAGTACCACATGAACATCAGTTTGTGGACATGCTCCTGGATCCAAAAGATCCACCTTTGTGGATTCCTCCACACTGTATCTTTGGCAAGCTAATGTAATCCAAATACAAAGGAGGTTAAATTTGCTGTGGTAACATTTTTTTCGACTTACTCTCTTTTTTTCTCATTATAAATATAAAATACTGAGTTTTGTTTTTGTGTTTGAATCTTCTGGTGTGAAGGTATAGAAATAAGCAAATTTATATAGGGAATATCAGAAGAGGACTGCTTTGAAATGGCTGTTGTCATTTGGTTTGTTTTCAGTTTCTTTTGAAGGGTTTAGTATTTCCAGTGGTCCTTTTGATTTGTGAATTGGGGGGGGGGGCATTTTCATGAAGTTAACATATTGGCACAGAACATTTTAAAGCTAGGTGCTACTTAGTCATCAGGGATTGGGATTATGCCACAGTGCCTATCAGATGCTTGATATGATCAGTTTTAAGGGAGTAAGAGTGCTTTATGCCAGATGATGAAACATAGTCAGGACTGGGGTTCAGACTTTAGTGGGCCCTTGGCATGGTACCCCATTGGACAGCTCCACCTGGACCCCCACCTTCTTCTGTTGTGTGTTACCACCGTGCTCTACCACCATTGCCAATCATTTACATCAACCAAGATTGCATGTTTCCTACTGCGGTATGTTGCTTTCACTCTGCTCCAGTCGGAGGTAACCATTGTTCATTTTAGATTACCCAAAATGCAATAGCCAACCTGATGTTGATGTTGGGTTGACCATTGGATTTTGGGTAATCTAACATGGTGATTTTTCTGCTGCAGAACAGAGTTAAGCACTCAAAAGTGCTACAAGGCTCCCAATAACAAACCAGGGAACGGGGCAGAATTTAATTTGAGTGATTAGTGGCCACAATAAAGAGAGCGATATGGACCACTATCTTTTAATCCACAGGAAGGTTGATACTGGAGAAGGCGTTCTCCCATAGGCATTTTGAGGGTAGGAACTTTCAAGGAGGGATAGGAACCTGTGGCTCTCCAGTTGTTAGACTACAACTCCCATAATTCCTGAACATTGGTCATTCTGGCTATGGCTGGTGGAAGTCAGTAAACATCTGGGAAACCACAGGTTTCCCATCCTTGCTTTAGATTCAGAGATTATCTATTTCCACAAATGCCGGTATTCTTCTACCAGCACCATATTTTCACAGGAGTTCCACAATAATAGTCATCATAGTAAGTAAAGGTAAAGGTACCCCTGCCCGTACGGGCCAGTCGTGACTGACTCTAGGGTTGCGCGCTCATCTCGCTCAAGAGGCCGGGAGCCGGCGCCGTCCGAAGACACTTCCGGGTCATGTGGCCAGCGTGACGAAGCTGCAACTGGCGAGCCAGCACCAGTGCCGCACACGGAAATGCCGTTTACCTTCCCGCTATAAAGCGGTACCTATTTATCTACTTGCACTTAGGGGTGCTTTCGAACTGCTAGGTGGGCAGGAGCTGGGACCGAACGACGGGAGCTCACCCCGTCGCGGGGATTCGAACCGCCGACCTTACAATCAGCAAGTCCTAGGCACTGAGGTTTTACCTACAGCGCCACCCACGTCCCTCAGTCATCATAGTAACACCCTCTAATTAGACAACTGTTGCATAAATAGCCTCTCAATCTGTGTAAACAGATAACTTCTAATACCTATAAATGCATGCTTCTATATTTGGTGGGCAGAGTTCTTTGTTGTATTTCTGTATTTTGGACCTACTAGTGGTTAATATGTTCCCCATATGTTTTGTGCTGCTTTAAAATGTGGATTTTTATTTTGATTTTTTGTGTATATTTCTGATGTTTTTATTGTGATGTAAACTACTCAGAGATTTCTTTGAAGTATGGAATGGTATATAAATTACCTAAATAAAAAATGAAATAAAATAGCTAAAGATGAAGAATTGTACAGAAAATTTATGTAGGTCTCCAGCAACCAAGCTGAGCTTTTGGTTTCAAGATGGCCACTAGGACATATAGGGACCTGCAAGTTATCATACAGTATGTCTTTAGACAATGCCAGTTCAACTTGAAAAAGCTGCAGCTTTAGTTTACCTTGTGCCTACTAAATCCTTTTTATAATCTTTTTAACAAAAAAAAAAAAAAAGGTGCCGGTACTGCGTGCCCTTGAGTACCCCCTGGGGGAGCACTGGTCAAACTACTTCAGGACAATTTAGCACTTATTGGTGTCAGGATTTTAACTAATGCCTCTTCAGGTTTTTAATCAAACAAGAATGCCATTTCTCCATTAGTTGTATTTCGTTGGTATTTTCAGTCTATACATGTGATCAAGAGTAGACTATAATGCTCAGACATTTTCCCTTCTGCTCCTCATTTCAGGAAGGTGTGATAAAGCTTTACTAGACCCTTATAGTTTTTATAGCATGTGCTAAAGCAGCACATTGAAAAAGAATATAGTATAAGACCAAATTTGCAACGCTGCAAAAGTTTCACATTTACCAGTGACCTTTGAACTGTTATTGCCAGACTTGTTGTGTACCTGTCTTCCCCATTAGTCTAATGTTTATTTATGTATTTGAGGTTATGCCACTCTACACCTTCTCATTTTCAAACAGAGAAGTAATATGGTCACGTTTCACCTGCCTTATGCATGTTTTAAACAGCACATCTCTGCAACAATATAGTGTTATGTTACAATAAATATGTACAGCTGCTGCATTTCTGCTAACTGATAGGTCTTTGTGGTCATTTCATTTATGGCTTGGATTTCCTAATGGATTGTACTAGGCAGACTTCCCTTTCCTACCCTGACTAAGAACTGCAGCAATAAGCACTTAGCCTAGTCTGGGGGAAAAAATAGTAAAGAAGGGATACTCATTAGCGCTTCAAAAATAAAAAAGCAGAAATGATATATCTATTATTACCAGGTGTTATGTGACCCATTAGGATGTAATCTACATTTACATTTTAAAAACTCACTGCAGGGTATGTGCCATACATAAAAAACACTTTTTTACAAATATTAAATTGAGTCAGATTATTTATGGCAGCCACCTGGAAATTGTTCTAAAGCATGTCATCCAATATCACAAGCACACATGCTGCAAACTAATAGAGCCACATGCGCACGCAAGAAACAAAGAATAGAACACTGCCCAATCCAAGTACAGTGGTACCTTGGGTTAAGTACTTAATTCGTTCCGGAGGTCCGTTCTTAACCTGAAGCTGTTCTTAACTTGAAGCACCACTTTAGCTAATGAGGCCTCCTGCTGCCGCCGTGCCGCTGGAGCACAATTTCTGTTCTCATCCTGAAGCAAAGTTCTTAACCCGAGGTACTATTTCTGGGTTAGCGGAGTCTGTAACCTGAAGCGTATGTAACCCGAGGTACCACTGTAAAGGGTTTTGAAGCCCTATTCATTTCCATGGGAGAGCCTATTGTATGCCCTCTCTCATACAAATCAATGGGACTTCACATTTACCACATTTAAGCAGTTCTAATCTTTATACAGTACACAAATGACAGATACCAGGTAATCACAAAAGTGGCTTACATAAGAATATAAGTATTTGGTTTATTTACACTATCCATGCTCAATTATCCTATCTTAAATAAGCCAAAATATAAATGAGCCTTTGGGCTCAAACCAGGAAGTATTCCATTAACTATAGTTTCTCATTTTATTTAAACTGAGGTTAAAGGCCTTTGAAAAACTAGGGCTATATTGAGTTGCTAGTCCTACTCAGAGTAGATCCGTTGAAATCCATTGAAGTTAATGAACTGGTTTAGCTGCTCTTCCACTTCCTCAAGCAGAACAAATCCCTGCAGGGAGTAGCATCTAGTGACTCTCAGCTAATCTTTCCCAGAGTTGTTTGTGGCAGGAGGAGTATTCACAATTGAGTTCTGCTTCCTGAAGGTGTTCTGTGTATGTTCAGGAAGAAGCATCCAACACTCTTTATTCTTGCCCAAGGGAAAAGCTGGCCAGGATAAGGGAGCACACATTGTTAGGCACTACTACCTGAATAAAAGGCCAGCTGAGGAAGAGTTAAATTGCCATTTTGGCTCTGTTTGAATGAGCATTCTGGCCAGTATAGGTTTTATATTTGTATTACACTCACTCTTGAAGAAAACCAATGTGAACTTCATGTGTGTAAAAAGTGTCTTAAAAGAGCATTGCTCAGAGCTCACAAAATCTTGTAGAATGACCAGTTTCAGGCAACCAGAGCATAGCAGAATCTGACTTTTCTTTTTTTACATCTTTAAAATGACAAGTGACATTTCCATTGCATGTCACACTAGTCAAGTCTCACAATTTCACTTGGATGCTTTTATTAACAATTTCCATTCTTATTTTGGGATTGTGTGGGGATTCAGTTTAATTTTCAAAATTTGTAGCCTTCATAAACATGGAGAAAACTTGAACGGAAAAGTCTTAAAAATTGGAAACAAGGCTAATGGTGTGAAAGTAACGTTTATGTAAATCGCAGTCTGGAATATTTTTGTTAAGTGGGATCCATACAGTTTACTATGCCTGTGTTTACCCTTGTACAAACAAATTTAGTATGTGCAAACAAAATGGCATCTTGAAAATGAATATATGATGATGCATCAAATTATATTGCATGGTATAATCGGCTTTGCTTTCAGTTGCATAACAAGCAAGTTCTGAACTAGATAATGATATAATGATGCATAGCAATCTGTTTTGAGGAATCCTTTTGTAATTGGAGTTCATTGCCATATGATTAATAAGGAGATATATATACAGTATTTTTCTGTATATAAGATGAGGTTTTTTTTTAAATAAATAAGTGTTAAAAATGGGGGTTGTTTTATACATGAGGGTGTGTTATACACGGAAAAATGCGGTATATCTCAGGCTGGGAGTAAATATAGGATATTATTCACCAGAATAATTTTGAAATTGCTGGTTTAAATGTACAGTAGTACCTCGGGTTACATACGCCTGAGGTTACATAAGCTTCAGGTTACAGACTCCGCTAACCCAGAAATAGTGCTTCAGGTTAAGAACTTTGCTTCAGGATAAGAACAGAAATCGAACTCCAGCTGTTGGCAGCAGCAGGAGGCCCCATTAGCTAAAGTGGTGCTTCAGGTTAAGAACAGTTTCAGGTTAAGTACGAACTTCCGGAATGAATTAAGTACTTAATCTGAGGCACCACTGTATAGCACAGGAAAGTATAAGATGCATTAATCCCTGCTAAGCCAATGAATAAAGGGTAAAGGCCCCCCTGACCATTAGGTCTGGTCGTGGACGACTCTGGGGTTGCGGCGCTCATCCTGCTTTATTGGCCGAGGGAGCCAGCTTACAGCTTCTGGGTCATGTGGCCAGCATGACTAAGCCGCTTCTGGTGAACCAGAGCAGTGCACGGAAATGCCATTTACCTTCCCGCCAGAGCTGTACCTGTTTATCTCCTTGCACTTTGACGTGCTTTTGAACTGCTAGGTTGGCAGGAGCAGGGACCGAGCAACGGGAGCTCACCCCATTGCGGGGATTCAAACCGCTGACCTTCTGATCGGCAAGTCCTAGGCTCTGTGGTTTAACCCACAGCGCCACCTGCGTCCTAGCCAATGAATAGTGACAAAATATTGATCACATTTCTTAAAAAAGAAAAAGAAAGAAAACTAGAAACCTGAACATTTTCCTTCTGGGAAGTTTGAAAAATTGTAGATGTTGCTCATTCACCTAACTGTAAACCCCCCCAAAGGGTTAGGTTTGTTTTTCTTGAGGATTTATTCTTTAAAATAAGCTTTTCAAATATAACACAACTATGATTTATAATGGAGCAAGAAAGGCGGGAGGGACAATGAACTTTGGCGACTGCACAGGGCATCACTGAAATTTGAGTCCCCAAGATCCACCAGTGGCACAAACCTCTCTCTCTATTTACTGGGCCAGTGAAGTCCCATGTATTTCTACAGTACTTACAGAAAAGCAGAAGGCTCTAAAGAAGGCAGTTTATCTACTAGACTGGTTCACATTTAATTCCAAATCATGGTATGGCCCTTTTTGTGTTGTGGTTTCAGGAAATAGCCTGGAGAAGCTAAATGTAAAAAAATATAACTGAGAAAAGATTTCTGTTTTACATATTCTGAGCAAAGATTCAAATAAAAGCTATTTAGGTATATCTATTTTTCCCAAATTTACTCCCTAGATCTTAAATAAGGCTCCTTTAACTTGGTTACAAAGTCTAAAGTCACTTTAGATCATGTCCATGAAATAACCTTCAAAATATCCAAGGCAACTTGGGCCCAGGATTCAACTACAGCATTTCATTTCCTCAAGCTCCTTCTGGCTGGCTGTGTCCCAGTGAATCTCTGTGTGTCTTCTCTAACAAATGATTTCCTTGCTATTTAACTCTTGTCTCTTAAATAAAGCCTCATATTTTTCCAGTTGATTATCTCTTAGAAGCTCCTAGGCTGGTATTTTTCATTGCTTAGTATATGACCTTTCAGGTAGGTACATTAGAATGACAAAAGCCAAGGCATCTACAGCTGAGCATTGTTCCACTCTGTTCCTGGCTGAGATGATGTCTCTTAAACTATACTAGACTGCAAGCTTCAGAGCAAATAGGGCAAACCAGAAATTTACCAGCAGGTTTAAGAAATCTTTTCTCAATTTCTTGTGGTGGTGAAATAACTTTTGACCACAAATGCCATTTTGTTTAAAAGTGGAGCTGATAAGCAAGGTTCAGTGCGGACTATTTTAAATTTGGGGCATGTTCTTAGATAATGGAAGTGGCTGAAATATCAGGATTGTAAACATATATAATTGTTGTTTGCAAAGCTTAAGGGCCCATGGCAGGATAATATGTTTGGATTTATCCACACAATTCACATCAGGCTTAATTTAAAACTGGGATTCCTTTTTTCGTCAGTAGCCTTGTTTAAATCAGTAGTCAATCAGCCAGTGGCATATGTATGTTGTGTGTTCAACCTCAGAACATCTGTGAACACTAGCAGCTGTGTCAATTTGCACACAGACACTCAAGGGGATTCTGGTGTCTGCCTTCATGACAAGAATATAGTCTTTATGCTTCCCACTTCCTACACATGGTGAGAAATTTCAGGGGGCATGTTTTACAGCATCAGTTTGCTTGCATGGCTAGAAAAATAGAGACCTGTGATACCCCTCCTGTGTAATATGTTTTTGAATATATTTATGAATATAGGTTGTGTAAGGTATAGATCAGGCACATGACATACCTCCCCACAAAATCTGTGAAAAGAAATCTGGATGGATGCTCATTTAAAGAGTTCATCTGGAAGTGACCTCAGTTCCTTGAAAACTGAATTACAAAACTGCCATTACACAGAAGACTCTGGAGCCACACTTGTAGAACAAATGTGCTGCTTACTGTCTATGCGAATGTGGCAGCAATAATGAAAGCACATCAACTATTTTTTAACTAACTTATCAAAATTTCCTCACTAGCAATTATTTCAGCACCAAATGCAGCATTTTGGGGACTGACTGATGCCACCAACATATCCTTAATGGAGGTAACTGGCAGAATGGAGTGCTCATCAGTGTATGCATGCTTAGTGGAGAGTTTATTGTCCATCTGCTGCCATTTAATACCCTAAATTTGAATCAAATTCCCATTGTCCAGATGATTAGCAGGTATCCAATGCAATTAAGAGGCATGTTCCCTTTTAATTATAACCATTAAGTTGTGTTACATCAGTCATGTTGTATTCTGGCATCATTCGCTCTGTAGAGATGGATGTGACTAATTATGACTTAAAATCTGACCATCTTCTTCAAGTAATGGGGCATGTGTTAGAAACAAATTGACCAGAAAAATCTGCTAAGGTCCAGTGACAGGCTGATTTTGAAATACAGATTTAAAGCTGGGTGTGATATAAAGCAGAAATGGGGCACCTGGGTAGGAGACACTAAACCCATCTCCTGCCCACCATTATTTCCTATGCAGCCCTTCCCCTGAAGTCTTTTTTCTCCCAGCAAGTTTCAATTCCAGAAATGAGGCTGCCTGTGAAAAAAGCTTGTGGGAGGAAGGGCTACAAGTGGGAAAGATGACTGGTTCCTTGTTTTAGAAATTGAGAGTGGATTTCATGCTCTTTATTCAGCTCATAGTGGTGAGGAGGAATGGAAGTTCCCCCAGAATGTCTGCTTTACATACATTACTTACACAATGGGCCCCACATGATTGGCTAATTCCGGGATTCTCCTACAGGCCAATCAGGTTGCGGATTCACTTCTACCTGGAGCTGGATTGGGTGGTTCCTGTGGACCAATTAGACTGCTGCATTCTGAATCCTATTGTTCTAGGACCAATCAGACTGCTGCATTTTGGCTCCTATTCAACTCAGTACATATCAGAAATGATTGGGGCAGATATGTTTACTACTACCACCATGTGTATCTTGGACCTGAAGGGACCCTAAATCAGTTTAAATAACAACCCAACCTATGGACAATCGTGGGTATTGTTTATATTCAAGCATAGAGATGAAGCGATCACATATCTAAAAATGTTCATTGCTGTAGTTTATATGTGGTCATATTGTAACTGCATGTGAAACTGCTGGGTCAGCTCTCGCTGAGAAGATAACATTCTATCTCATTCTGTAGAAAAATCAAGCATGCAGAAGACAGCTGTACATCAGTTAGTTCTCAAAGTGACTGAAAAGAAATATTGTATTTCTTTGGGATGCTTTGTTATAGCATCAAAACATGCTTTTTTTCCTCAGGGCATAATGTTCAGTTAGAAAATGGTTGGTGAGCCTCACTGTGTGCTGACAATCTTAGAAGGACATTTAAGAATATATGTGATCTCATTTTCTCCTCTGGAAGGAAATGTTTTGTGTTCACTCCAGAATTTCCCTTGGTACACGCCAAGATTTTCCTACTCATGGAGAACTGGGGAGCCCCTACATACCTTTTACTTTGGAAATGCTGGATTGCAGCAATTGTAGCTGCTCAGTTATTTGAAACACACACACACACACACACACACACACACACACAAACACACTCTGAAGAAAAATATATAATTACTTATGTTCTGACATTTTTGTTGGCTTCCACTTCATTTCTAGGTACAATTCCAGCTATTAAATTCACAAAGGCCCTTTCTGCCCCCTGCCTGTTTGTGGGAGTTGAGATGTCAGACTGGTGGTGCTACAGCCTGATCCTATGCATGTTTACTCAGAAGTAAGTTTCGCTGAGTTCAATAGGACGTACTTCCATATTAAGTGCAAACCAAGGCCTAAGTCTGATTGATTGGCGCCTTAGTGTTGCATCTTTGGAGAGCCAATAAAAGCGTTCACTATGAAGGGCCTGCACCTTTAACCTCGTTTGTTGCCCTGCTCGGTCAATTTCAGTTTGCTTATTTTCAAGGAACAGTTCAAGATCTGTCTTTCTAAAGGGCTAGTGCTGGTGTGTAGTGTGTTGGCTTGGGTTTTGGCTTATTGTGGTTTAGTATTTTCAAGTCCATATTAATTAATCATGTGTTTTATTTGGAACATGAAGCAGAAGCCTTTAGTGAGTATATACTTCCCCCCCCAAAAAATAATGCAGTTATTGGTGGAATGCTCATGGTGTCTTAATGGAATCAGAGCTGGAAGGGACCCATCTAGTCTAACCCCCTGAAATTCAGGACTCTCACCTAGACAATACATCCAACCTCTGCTTAAAAGCCTTCCAGGAAGGAGAGTTCACCACCTCTCATTGGAGTCTGTTTCACTGTTGAACAGCTCTTATCACCAGAAAGTTATTCCTGCTGTTTATTTGGAATCTTCTTTCTTGTAACGAATCCATTGATTTGGATCCTAACCTCCCTCCCCCCGGAGCAGGAGAAAACATCCTCCAAGTGACAGATATTTGAAGATGGCTATCATCTCTCTTGTGAGCACTCAGGGATGATTTCCTTAAGAATGGATAGGTTTGATCTTCTTGCAGTCCATGGGACTCTCAAGAGTCTTCTCCAACACCATAATTCAAAAGCATCAATTGTTCGGCAATCAGCCTTCTTTATGGTCCAGCTCTCACTTCCGTACATCACTACTGGGAAAACCATAGCTTTAACTATACGGACCTTTGTTGGCAAGGTGATGTCTCTGCTTTTTTAAGCACCTCATGAGAAGATAAGACTCCACGGAAAAGACCCTGATGTTGGGAAAGATTGAGGGCACAAGGAGAAGGGGATGACAGAGGTCGAGATGGTTGGACAGTGTTCTTGAAGCTATGAACATGAGCTTGACCAAACTGTGGGAGGCAGTGGAAGATAGGAGTGCCTGGCGTGCTCTGGTCCATGGCGTCACGAAGAGTCGGACACAACTAAACAAATAAACAACATCATCTCGCTTTGCAGTCTTCTCTTTACCAGGCTAAACAGACCCAGTTCCCTTAACCATTCTTCATAAAGCTTGGTTTCCAGACCCTTTAACATCTTGGGTCATTTGCACACATTCTATCTTGTCAATATTTTTCTTAGATTCAAAGAATACAGTGATTGATAGAATAGTGTTCAGATAGTAAAGGTAAAGGTACCCCTGCCTGTACGGGCCAGTCGTGTCCGACTCTAGGGTTGTGCGCCCATCTCACTTAAGAGGCCGGGGGCCAGCGCTGTCCGCAGAAACTTCCGGATCACGTGGCCAGCGTGACAAGCTGCATCTGGCGAGCCAGCGCAGCCCATGGAAACGCCGTTTACCTTCCCGCTAGTAAGTGCTTTATCTGCTTGCACCCGGGGGTGCTTTCGAACTGCTAGGTTGGCAGGCGCTGGGACCGAACGACGGGAGCGCACCCCGCCGCGGGGATTCGAACCGCCGACCTGACGATCGGCAAGTCCTAGGCGCTGAGGTTTTACCCACAGCGCCACCCGCGTCCTAGTGTTCAGATATTACAGTATTAAAAAGGTTTGTTGTTAATAGGTTCCTTTATGTACACTGTCTTGATCCCATATCCACACTTACCCTGTGTCAGTATGCCAGTGTGTTCACAGTGAGCTGGGAAGTCCCCAGTTCATAATCACATCTGAGGTCTCAACTCAGACAAGCCACAACACTTGAACAGGTTCACGCAGTCCATGCTTAAAGCATGGAAGGAAAAAGTAGGCAAACTATCCCCATCCCCACTAACCCCCCTGGCCTATAACCCACTATTCCAACACCCAGCACAAAACCTCTAGATAAAAACCTGGCAAGTCAAAGGCCTACACTGTTTAAGAGACTTCTACCAAAACAACAAACCCATACCAACACAAGAAATGCAAGACAAACTACCTTGGCTAACACACCATCAACTACACGACTTCTTAAACAATCCAGCAGTAAAATCAGCAGCCACTAGGCCCTTGACCACCTTCAAAAACCTTCTCCTGACAGCAGAGGGACACGGTAAAGGGATGGTATCCACAAAATAAAAAATACTGCTCCAAAATACCACAGCCCCCCTTGATGCAATCAAAGAACAATGGGAGCACGACATAGGCTATGAAATTAACCCCACCCAATGGACTAGAATGTGGTCTGAACCGCCCTTTAAATCCATGGTACTTAACACCACAGAAACTGGCTCTGATACACCCAGGAACCTCACTAAGGTGTTGGAGAGGCTGCACCTCCACCGACACATACCACAGACACAATGTGGTTGGGAGTGCCTCTTGAACATCTTTCAAGATCATAATGACCACTTGCATTATACAGAGCTTATAACCCACCTACTCTGAGCAGCCAGAAGCCTCATAGCCAGACACTGGAGAGATCTGTCAGGAGTAAACATGAAGCAATGATATCAAATTGTATGGGAAATGGTTTTGCTAGAAAAGCTAACCAATAAACTGAAACTGACACAGGGACAAATAGAAGCGGATGCCTTCACCCCAGTATGGCTATACACAGCCCAACAAGACAACAACAGGAATCCACCAGCAGTCTACGAATCAATCTGGCTTACGTGACCCAACAAGCCCTCCCCTCCCCTCACAAATGCAAACAAACCCCACTGCAGCCAACCACAGGCAACAAACCACACCCTACCCCCAATACATCTCACTACCAAGAAAAAGTAATAAATGAATAGAAAGAGAAACTACCCAGTTGATGCTGACACAACCCCCCCCCAACATACTATACAAAAGAATATAGGCCTCATCACTGCACCCCTCCTCTTCACCCTTCTTCTTCCCCAACCATATACTGTACTCAACACTAAGGTCTCACAACAAATGTAACTGATTTGTCAGAAAGACTGTGCAACCCGAAAAAAGAGACAAGACATACTGTTTGTTTCGTAAACCAGGAAAATATTTAACATTATATATATATATATATATATATATATATATATATATATGAAATTGGGATGGGGCCATGACTCAAAGTTAGGATATAAGTCAACAGAGTGATATGAAACTTGGCAATGTAGGAGAGAAAGGTTTGTGGATGGTCCATGCCAAATTTGGGGTAGTACAGATATGAAATAGCTTCCTTTGAATGAACTAAATATTTGATGAGAGACAGTGGTATATCCGCAGGTATTTTTCTGCATTTTGTCTAGTATTGTCCAATAGTAGTGTAACATATATGCAGATTGTATTAACAGGGCATTTTTCTGGTCAATGTTAGCCTATAAAGGTGAAAAAGAAATTCATGTGCATGCTCAAAGAGAGCTCGGTGCTCTACAGTAGAGGCTAGTGTGTGCTATTTTAGATCACCTTATATGGGCCCCAGCTTGTCAGGTGAAACCCTAGTTCTCATGTGATATAGCAGGCTAAGTTCTCATGTGATATTATCTGTAGAAGGTTCTAACCACTTTGGAGTCCTCTAAGAATGTTGTCAAACATGTATAGTTTCATGTGATGGTCCTTGAGTCCTAAAGTCATCCTTAAAGCTTACGAAGGAAGGAACGCTGTTAAACATATTTAAAATAGCAAATTAAAGAGTTAATGGAAAGGAAGTTTTTCAAAATGAAAAGTGATTAAAAACAAAAACTGAATCACACTGGAGGCTATTTAAGAACACCATATTAGAGGCACAGATGGTCCACATACCTCAGAGCAAAGAAAAAGTAAAAAGGGGAGAGTAAATATGCCACAGTTAAGCTTAGAATTCAGAAGTTTAAAGGGACATTGTCAACTTAAATCACACCTCTTGAAGCAAATTTGTTACCTGCTACTGTGACAAATAACGCCTGTGAATGCAGACATTAAAATAAGTAGCTTTTTTTTAAAAAAATGTGTTCTATTTACTGCGTCCTTTCTTTGGTGAAGATCCAAAACACACTGGAGTCAGTAAGAGTCTTCTGTTGAGTATTGGATCACGTATTTTGCATATTTGGAAGCATTTGTATGTGTATTTTGCCTTTTTCATCGTTTACCTTGTAGCCACTTTTCACAGAATGTGGAAAAATCAAAAATACAGATAGAAAAAGTATTGATAGTACAACTGCAGTAAAGTTACAAGTGGGGGGAAGGTTGGCTGTGTCCTGGATGAAATTCTGTCCCCATTCCAAATCATTTACCCGACAAAGCTCTAGGAGGCACAATAAGTTCAGAAAAACTCTTCTGTTTTGTCCAAGACAATTGTCATGTAAGAGAATGGGAAATAACAAGGAGGTGGAAAATAAGCTGTGCTTTTTATATTCCGTAACATTAACTCATTGTTTCCAGTTGGACTTCAAAATAATAAAATACAATTTGTGATATCTCTTGAAATGCTAGCACCCTAAAGTGTTTGATACCTTGTTGTGAAGAGAGTTGGAGAGAGAGAAATGACCATATAAATGAACAGAGAGTCTTTCTTTGAGCTTTTTAAATTTTTTTTTGCCCTACTGTACAACCATTGCGTTTTCTGAAAGAAATTTGCATTGTGGAAGTCTTCCATACTCATTAAATCAATTCTGTGGTTTCGACAGTGTGAATATATTCCACCCACAGAAATTCACCCACAAAACCCCTCTGTGTTGAACATACATTGAAATAATTCATTCTGTGAAATATTGCTCAAAACCGGACTGTGTTGTAACAGCAGCAGTTTCTACTACTACTACAAAACACATGTGTAACTCAGGGGAGCACTGCACACAGAAGATGCTCCTTGAGGCAGAAGTGGTAGGGCATAACTAGTTGGTTCTTAGTACACCATACGAGTATCCATAGGGGTCATATCTTTTTAGCACACCATTCTAGACCATCCTGAATGCTTTCAAAACCTCGTGCCTTCCAGAAGTTGTGACAAATGATGTATTCCCTTATATTTAGTGGCAAGTGAGTTTAACCTTTATTTTGCCCTTCTTGCGTGGTGCATGTATCTTTATGTATTGCAAGGTAACAGAAAGGAAATTGATTCTATACTTGTGAACACTGCATGATGGCTTCTGTTGTTGCTTTTGTTACTAGGGTTTTGGTTTGTTTGCTTTCTCTCACTCCCCCTCTCCCAACCCTTTTAAATTTGAAACACCAGATACTTTCGGACTAATATTGGAGGAAATTCAGCAGTATGGCTGGCTATACTGTTTTCATATCAAGCGTGAAGGAGTTTGAGAATGAAATGTTCATGAAATATCCAGTTGTCCTGAGGTTATGCAATGTATTGAAATTAACTCCATTTTGGTATAGCTTACTGTCATAAGTTAGTGGCTCATTAGGACTCTGAACATTAGAGGCACAAATTAGAGTGTCAAGAAGGCTGCATTTTTATAAACTTGTTTTTCTACCTAATATATCTTAATGTCATTGGAAAAAATATATATTCAAATATGTTCATATTTAAAAGCAATGTTTGCAAGTAAAAGTGTTTTAATGCCTTCATATTTTGCCTAGTACTTAAAAAATATTAGAGGACATTAAAAGAACAAACTTTATAAAGTGTAGTTGTCCCTCAACCTCCCCAAAAGAAATACGGGAATCTGTAAAGTAGTATTTATTCCAAAAAGTTACTTTAGTGATATTTATACTTTAGCAAAATGTTACATCTTATGTAGGGAACATCTGTGAAGGTTTCGTGTTTCCTTTTCCAAGGCAGTGTGAGTATCTCGATCATTTTCCTTATCTGGTGTTTGAGAGTAATTTCAAGCTCATACTGAAGAGGGGACATATATACTATTGTCTCTTTCATCCATGGAGCAGGTTAAATAAACTTCAGAAAACACAGCTCACTTTTTATCCAAATTTCATAGCTCCCAGGTAATAATGCGTAGGATTGTATCCTTAGTGATACAGCAGAATGATGTAACTTGGGAACTGACCATTTCCTGTCTGTTTATTTAATACTTTTTGAAGTTCGTCACATATTAAATGTTAATAGTTTAAAACAGACAAGAGAAGGATTAGCTAGAATGGAATAATGGAAGTTTCTAACCTCCTTCTTGTGGACTCACTGAGGGGGTGAGTGCATGAGCCCCAAGGCTAACTGCAGGAAACACCCCCCCAGCAGAATGGTAAATTGTAGCTGCATGTTAGATGTTAATGAGTACTTTAATTTGTACCAAGCAGTAAATTATTACTTTGCCATGTTATGAATTTATATTTATTTTAGTGATTTATATCATAACTTCTGGTCAAAATAGCCTCAAAGTGGCTTGTAAAAGACTATAGCAACACAAAACAAAAAGCCCCACACATGTGTACACAGTCACTGGCCCTTAGTCGTCTGTCATTGGAGGGAGGCAGACCTTTATAGGAACAAGTGCAGCTGGCACACCAAACTAAATTTGGTAAAGACATTTGGCAGGAGAGTATTCTGAAAGCAGCCTGACCAATAACAATGAAAATAACATTGATATAACCAAGGATGTTTTTGTTTTTTGTTTTTTTACTATCAAGCAATATATAATTTTTTTTGAAATAACATAAATAAAATAGAATTTATGTCCCCTTCCCAATGAATTATGGAAAGAACTAATACCTTGTATCACTTGTACAACCATAAATAAAGTGCTCCAGCTTACGTTGTTCAAGTTAGAGTAATTTGAGTTTGATTCTAAGGAGCTGCACAACTGCTGGCCATTCAGTTTCAATATGTGCTCTTTGTGCATGCATCTTTTAAATCTGCCGGAAATTTAGATACACATGCATTAGAAGTAGGGTATAGGACAGTCATTCAGCCCACAACCTTTATGGAAGAGATGCAAAAACTCCTTTATTGGAAGTCAAGAAGCAGTGCATAGCCACAGCTGTAAACATTTTGATGTTTGATCATCGATGGCTCCGCTGGAGCACCTTCCAAGCCTAGCTGTATGGAATCCCTCTGCTCTCTAGAAGGCACTACACCCTACGTGCTGTTTCCAAGCTACATTTAACACAATTGCCATCAGCACTTAGGAAGCAGTTACCACAGAAACCCAGCAGAGACCAATTAGTCACATGATTAAATTATTTAAAATAACCCAGGGCATCTGCTGCCTTATTCAACTTGCTTATTTTCCTTTGCATGGCACTCACATAACATAATGGAACTGTAAATGGTGGCAGAAGTCATGTGCTTTCAAATACCAGTAAATAAGTATTTATTTTACATTTCTAGCCTACTCTATCTTCTAACATTCAATATCACTAACAAAACCATTTTTAAAAGCAATAAACATGCAGACTGTGTTAAGAGGGTCAGTGTGGAAAATCTTTATATGCACATCTTCAGACCTTTGTTTGTATATACTGAGGAAAATAGGCATACCGTTTTGTATCCTCACTTTGCCTTTTTATTTTTATTCAGTTTCATTGATTTATGTGCTATGAGTCTGTACTCAAAACCTTTATGTGTAGAATCAAATTACCAAACTACAGGCTTAACAACAGTGAGATTTGTTATATTAGGGGTAAGAGGACTGAAGAAACATTACCAATTGCACAGTTGAGGTTTTCGGAGGACTATAATGACAGTTTTAACAATACTTGCCTCAGTAATATTTAGTACTACTTGACCCAAGAATTGTGAACTACTATGGAAAAGAGTGTAGTTCAGATTGTAGTTCTCAGGTAATTGTGTTATAGCAATTGAACATGCCTGAGAGGTCCACGCTGCTTCTATTGTCATACTGCAGTAGAGCTCAATGGCAGTTTAAAAATGCAGGTCAGAAATACTAGGTTATTCTGAAAAGTCAGGAAAGTACAGTCTTGTTGCTGCTAAATTTATCAGGTCATTGTCCTTGATTCCTTTATTGTCCTGTTAATGATATACACAAAATACCCAAGCTGTAGCAAAGGGCTTTGTGTATTATTGCACTGCTGTAGTTATTGAGGAAAGCTGTATTTTCTTTCTTTCTGTGGCCTCATTCATTGCTGTATTCATGCCGTGATGAAAATGAGGTTATCTTGAGACGCACAAGGCGAGAAGCAAGACCATAAGATAAGCAAACAATAATGAGAATAAAAACTGCAAGAGAAATTCAGAAGCCAATATCTCACTATGAGCGCAAAAGTATTTGCAATTGCTTTGCAACAGAGGCACTTCTAGAAGGGGTGAATTCCTTCTCCCTATATTATTTTGCTTTTGTCCTTTGGAAAGAGAGAGAAGCTTATATTTATAGGAAGCTAGAATCTGTTACACAAACAGTGGGCTGTAACTTTTTTAAAAAAAATAAAACTTTTAAAGCCATGTTCCTGTGTCATTAACAGCAGCTTGGCAGACAGAATTTAATCAGGCAATGATTTACCTATCATAGAGATAAAGTGAGGGGGGGGGGCTAGGGTGTGTCTCCTACATTTTAGGTTGCCATGCTCCAATTAAAGTATGAGGAACAGGGGAAAGTAACAAAGATGGCAGCTCCAGAGGTAGTTAAATGTAGCTATACTGAGGCTATGGTTATACTTACACCACTCCATAAGAAATATGATCACTCTAGTGAGTTTTAACTAAGTACACATATTAAATAAATAAACAAAATATTCAGTTCTCTCCTTTATTATGCAGTCTACCCCTCCTTCTCCTTCATTGCCATTGTCCTAATTACAGGCTAGAACAGAAGGACATCCAGCCTAAAATGGTGGGCCACATGTATTAGATCAGAATATAAATGATACTGAAAATAAGCAAAGGGCTGAAATAGAGTAGTTAAGAGAATATTTGCTTGCTGTTTCTGAGCATGGCAATAGAGAGTAATGTACCTTTCCAGTCCTGTTTCCTTGCAAAGGGGGTTGACAGAATAGCATGAATAAATTACAGGTCCCCTGGTGCATTAATGCATGCCTAACAGAGCAAGTAGCAACAACACTTAATCTACAGCGCATGCTTATGAGATGGGGGGGGGGGGAATAGTCTGAGAGTTAAATTTTTTTTTTAAATGTTACAGAATTGTTAGAGATACCACTCAAAGGGGAAGGGAAAAAGCAGAATATACCTTACATTTTATTAATTTATACTGCTAAAGTGGCAGGCATTATAAGCATTTGGTACATTTGGCTACATCACATAGCTGTTGGAAAAGATACAAACACCTGGCAGTGCTGGTGTGCAGATGCCCCACAATGAGGCTCAATCTGATTATGTTGTGAAGTCCTGCCCAAGCAGAGAGCTTTCACACAGTGTCCTAAAATCCAGCAGGAATGGAATTGAAGGTTCCACCAGATGTATTGCCGCTAATACGACTTTGCACTTTATATTTGATACTTCTATGATGGAAACTAATTTAAGGGAAATGAGAGCTCTAGAAAAAATAGCTGCAAAGATGGATACACTTAAGGGTGCTAGGCAGAATGGCTATTTAACTGAAACAAATGAGTGTGATTTCTAGGGAATTTTAATTATGTACTTTTTATTGAATTGATATAGCAAACACTACCAAGTTATTTGATCAGGTACATGCCATTAGCAAAAGCATTAGTTTTAATAAGGACTTTCTGGGAATTTGAGTCTATTATTTTGCTGAATGAGAAATTAGGGGGCAAGTACTGGCTAAATTATTAGGGACACGGGTGGCGCTGTGGTCTAAACCACAGAACCAGTGTGGTGTAGTGGTTAAGAGCAGTAGACTCGTAATCTGGTGAACCGGGTTCACGTCTCTCCTCCTCCACATGCAGCTGCTGGGTGACCTTGGGCTAGTCACACTTTTTTGAAGTCTCTCAGCCCCACTCAACTCACACAGTGTTTGTTGTGGGGGAGGAAGGGAAAGGAGAATGTTAGCTGCTTTGAGACTCCTTCGGGTAGTGATAAAGTGGAATATCAAATCTAAACTCTTCTTCTTCTTGCCAATCAGAAGGTTGGCAGTTCATTATGGGGTGAGCTCCCGTTGCTCGGTCCCTGCTCCTGCCAACCTAGCAGTTCGAAAGCACGTCAAAGTGCAAGTAGATAAATAGGTACCGCTCTGGTGGGAAGGTAAATGGCGCTGCTCTGGTTCTCCAGAAGCAGCTTAGTCATGCTGGCCACATGACCCGGAAGCTGTACGTCGGCTCCCTCGGCTAGTAAAGCGAGATGAGAGCTGCAACCCCAGAGTCGGCCACGACTGGACCTAATGGTCAGGGGTCCCTTTACCTCTACTGGCTAAATTCTATGGTTTAGTAGTTTGTAGATATTTTTCCTGCCCTCACACACAAAAACCCAAGGGTGAGTCAGGAAAGTACACACTCAGAAAGGAGTGGGTAAGTGAGCAGTGGAGAGAGCCTATTCTAGGTGATGAGTTATTGTATTAGTGGGAATGCATGTATAGGGCTCAGTATTAAGAATGCCTTTCCAGAATAGATGTCAGCTCTGGTAGCTAAGCCAATGCTTCCGGTCCCAGGGGTTTCCAAATCCATTGGGGCAACATTTTAATGTTTCATTTAATGCAACAGAACCTTTCAAGATTGGTTCCTATATGAAAGCTGCTCACAACAGCTATAGTTTACACAGTGTTAGAGGCAAAGCTTTCTAAAATAAAGCTATACAAACTATTTGGATGTAAATAAATGCAGCCAAGAGCCATGCGTTGCCAGCTGGAGCAAAGAACAGTCTGAAAGATTGTAAAGTGAGATATGTCAGTTTTATTATCTCTGATTTCTGAGCTGCATACATCATAGTAGACTCCTCTGTCAGTTCTAGTCAGATTAAAAACTGCAGTGACATGTTTCTTTCTCTGCTTCTGGACAGGAAATCAGAGATCACTTATATTCCTAATACGTACCTGAAAAGGCATGTTTTATTTTTCCCTGGTGAAGTGTGTCTAAGAAAGAAACAGTTGTCATGAACTATCGGTAAGATGATTCTCTTCTCTAGAGAATTTATTACCCTTCATCTTTCATTACTTTGAGATATTTACAGGTTGCATATTCATTACCTTGAACATCCCGGCATAGTTCTATAAACACACAGAATTTAAGCACTCGCAGTCAGCCAGCTTGTTTTTGCCATTCCATCTTCTTTGATGTTTTATTCCGATGTAGCAAAATATATGCACTCTGGAGTATTTACTTCAACTGCAGAGAGTATGTTTAAGGGAATTTTGACTGATCAGGTTACCTATTAGACCCTTTGTTTCCATTTAGCTTTTTGAAACATGACAAATCATATTTTCTATTAATATCCTTTCTTAATGAGTTTTATTACAATAAAGGCTTCTGGGAGACTGCATTTTGACAGCTGTCTAAAGCCTGTTTGCTTTGAACTGCATGGACTGAAAAGGATAGGAGGATTTCTCAGCCATATCAGATAAGGCTGGGGAATCCTTCTGCACGTAAATTCTGTTGGATTTTCACAGGCAAAAATGATACAGAATTACAGCCAAAAGGGTGCAGTCTTATTGCTCAGCCTGCATTAATTTTGATTAGGCTTGAACAAAGCCTTGTGATAGTTCATTCTAAATTAAAGGGATTTTGAAACTGCAATGCTCTCGAAGGTAACAAACCTAAACACATTTCAGAGGGACATTTTATTTTATTTTATTGTTTTATTTTGAGATTAGTTTGTACATCCTCAGACATATCTAGGAACTATATTTACTTAGTGCACTGCTGTGAACAGCACTTCAGTCTGTTTCTAAAGCTGAAATCCTATACCCACTTATCTGGAAGTAGACTTGCATATAATTGTGTAGTGAATGAGTTGTATACCTTAAAAATGTTGCTCTCTACAGTTTGGTCTACATGATCATTTTGCCATTTAGTAAGTCAATGCAATTTGCTTATGTTTTTGAGAATATATATATATGAAGGTATATGAAGCTAACATCCCATTGTTTTAGGGCAAGCACCCCATTTTATACAGGGCATATGCAAGGCAATAAATACCATATAATATTATACAATTTTATACTACTTCAATATTACAGCTGGTAAAAACTACTTTTTCAGCTGGATAAATTATTGCACCTGTTATTCTGAATAATCCTTCCATGCTTATTTGTATAACAATGCAAGGAGCTTTAATTAGTCAATTGCCAGAGCGATCCTTGTTGTGGTGAAGACATCACCATATCAAAGCCGAGCAGCTGGCCCAAGACATTTTGGCCCTTGAGGCAAACCACAAAATGGGCACCTCCCTGCCCCACCAGGGAAGAAGAAAAGAGTAAAGATCTACATCAGTAGCAAAGGGGGAATAAATATCTACATTGAGAATCTGATGCCCCTGTGGATCCTGTCACCTGAGGTAGATCCTGTGGCTCCTGTCACCTGAGGTGATCACCTCAGCTTGCGTCATGGGTAGACCGGCCCTATCCAAGCCCTACCATGCTCACCAAATTAGGGGGCAGGGATTTCTTCTGCCAGTTCTGGTGCTCTTGTGCATTTGATTTTTTTTTCAATTTCCCTCCCTCCCACTGGCTCCCACAGAGGTGATGGGTGGTGGAATTCATTGTCATTTTGAGGTTTGATGTACTTTTCTTCTTGTTTAGGGGCTGTGTTATCAAGAGGGTGGCAGGAGGATACCTCTGTGGACATATTGAGGAGGCCTTTGAGCCAGGCTTTGTTCTCTGCCTGTGAAGGATGAGGGCAGCAATATCCCAATGGTCCCCTGGATACTCTTCCAGAGACCATAAGGGTTGTAATATGTTTTGCTTAATTTTTGACTTAAGCATTGTTCAGCATTTTCTAATGTTACATTGAAACTCTGGTGAGGGAAAGGAGATGAAAGAATGTTTTGGCTTGATAATTCACATTTTGAACTAGATTCTTTTTTGTCTGGGGGGGGGGGGGGGAGTAAGCTATTGCCCAGAAACAGTTTTGAAAGACCAGATTGAGTTATAAAGTTCAAATACACACATGTTGTGAATATTGTATTTCAATTCCTGTTTGATCAAGTTTATTTGCAAAAATGAGCATACTCTGAATTTTTTAATTCTACTAATTTCCTTCATACTCCCTAGCTTCCTTCTAGTTTGAGTCTCATATATTTCTTGTGCTGATAGAATAGAACTTCCTCACTGGAAAAGGTAGACAAGTTACTTCTGTTTATAGGCAGTAAAGGATTAAAAAGGAAAATTATTGTGATGCCTCGTCATTTAACACATGTGCTCTCTTTGTGGCATGTTTCCTTCCTTTAAAGGCCAACCATGTCACTGTAGCTGTGAAGAATATGTTGCATTATGGTCCACCCAAAATCACATCATTGTTATAATTGTCAGAGAAGTGTAAATGGCTCCTTCATAGTTAGTAAAATATACTCGGAGTTGAGTGTGGATTTCATGCTCTTTATTCAGCTCATAGTAGTGAGGAATGGAAGTTCCCCCCAAATATCTGCTTTATATACAAAATTTACACAATGGGCCACATGTGATTGGCTAATTCCTGGATTCTCCTGTAGGCCAATCAGGTTGCGGATTCACTTCCACGTGGAGCTGGATTGGGTGGCTCCTGCGGACCAATCATACTGCTGCATTGTTCTAGGACCAATCAGACTGCTGCATTCTGAATCCTATTGTTCTAGGACCAATCAGACTGCTGCATTTGGATCCTATTCAACTCAGTACATAACAGTTACTGCTCTTGAAAAACGGGGAGGGGGGTCTATACTGGATCACTGTTAGTCAGGAATTGTTTCAGCGCAGGGGGCGGGGAAGTAAATACTTTATTTATTTAAATAAACAAAGTAACAGCTAGATTCAGAAAGCAAGTCTCCTAATCCTGGTAGATATAGTAACTGAATAGTGGCAAGTCTTGAAAAGATCTGGCCTCTGAAAAACTTGTAACTGAAGGGAATGCCTCCATTGTTTCTCAGTGGGTAGAACTGTTGCCCATCTCCAGGCAAAGCTGGCATCCAGGAATGTGTGTTCACTTACCACAAAAACCCTCAGTTCTTTCTCTGTCTCCTTTCACCCCCCCCCCAGGTCCTTAATTATTTACACTGTTGTTGCAGTAAACTTCACAGCTGCTCTCAGCACATTTCCCTAACCACCACCCCTAAAATGCAATGATAATAACACTGGCCCACACTTCAGGGTTGTCGTGCACTACTGTAACCTCTTCCCTCTGGCAAAATGTGCAGAATAGCACTGGGTTACTTTGCAGCTCTGGTGTAATCTGTGCTCTGATGACCGTAGTCCTGTCCTCTGAAATATGGTTTTAAAATGATGGACTTTGTCTGCTTTGGCTTTCACAGAGTAATTTTTAAAATGTTCATTTTAATTTATTTATTTTTGCGTGAAAAAGACCTGTGTTTGAAAGTTCATTGGTACTTGTCTTTGCTGCCACCTTTTGCTTCTGAATTGGCACACCACTGCTTTATCACAGCTATAGTAAAATCTTGGATACCTCAATCAGTTGTTCTCAACAGGGCAGTAAACTCTTCCCCACCAGGGATTAAAAAGGCTTTAAAATGAACCACAAACCACGATCCTTTTCTATATTTGAGTAGACAATGCTTGTTTCGCTCTAGCCTGCTTTGTCTAACTGGCTATATCTTCTTTCCTAAATGTCAGTTATTACTATTACTTCATTCGTTGGCTATAAACACTGAAAGGCTAAAGGAGACTAGTTTCTCACAAAACAAATGAGGACAAAAGTGCCTACACAACTTGCATCACATTTCAGGTCCTACAAATGCTAGAAATTTACTTTTTAGCAAAATGAAACTGGGAATCCGGTTATTGTAACACATCCAGTGGGGCAACAACCCCCTGGTACCACTTTACAGAAGCCCATGTTGTGGTGGATGGTATCTTTTTTGGGTGCACAGATGGTGTCATTAGACGAGATTCTTAAACCAACAAAATAATGTATACAACATTTTCACTAATGGCATTTGAAAGAGAGAAAGTAACTAAATAACCCACAATTTTAAATATGCATTATTTACTACCTCATATTTAAGGGGGGGAGGGGGAAATCATTTGGGATAGTAAAACAACACTTTCTGGTGGGGGCATCCAAATATAGCTAACATGTTATACACCTAAAGATGTTTATTCTAAAGTAAATTTCATTGAGTTCAATGATACTTGCTTGGGATTTCTGTCTAAGTTGTCTGCAAACTTTCAGCTTCACCCAGACGCTTCTTAAACTGGATATTGAGCCATCCCCCTTCACAAAACAAATGCAATGAAAGTAAAAAGGGTATGGGAAAGAGAAATTATATTGCCTTTGATATTTTGAAAGAGAACTGGCCATTGCTTCTTTGTTTCAGCATACCTGATATCTTTTTATACCAAGACACAGTCTAACTTAATTAAATATGGAAATACGTCTCTTACATTCCATTTTAAGAGTATTGCAAACTGCAAACTAGATGTTCTATTCTGCCTATAAATATATTTTTCTTTCCTCCTTTTATTTAACTTCTATCCTGAAGAAGAATTCAGCTGAACTTGGAAGCTTGCATACCACTTATAGATTGGTCTCATGTATGGGATTTTACTTGAAAGTAGGCTGCACTGAAAGCAATTGTACTTACTTCCAAGTAAATGTGGTTGAAACGGAGGTGTCCTTCCAATGCCAGCTCTATATAGTCACTTCTCTGCAGTACAAGCATGATTTGAAATAAAGCCAAAGTTCAAATACATGAACACTGTATTTTAAGGAAGTGGTTCTTGGCACACTTGATGATCCAGCTGCTCATTTATACACACATCACTTTTGGTATCCAGCTGATAAATTGCACTAACAATTTATCAGAGCCTCTCCCTGTTTTTCAGTGCCATATAAATAATGTCTGTAGTGTTGCCACTGAACATTGGTTAAGCTATGGTAGAGAATGTGTTCTGCTGAATTCCAAGTGGCAGAGGAAGTGGTCTTTTAAAATTCGCATGTGAAGAGAATTTCATAAGATACTCTGCCAAAGAAACAATATACCCCATAAGCCCTACCTCGTTCCCAATTGATAGTGTGAAAGAGAGAAAATGTATTTTCCCAAAGTAGTAAGGCTTTGATGGGATATGTAGTATCTTCTAAACTTACATGCCCACTCAAATTATCCAATCAGAACAATGTTGCATGGCACAAAAATTTAATGCATCGGGCCAGACTAAAAAAATATATATGTGTTTAGCATGAATATGTGGGTATGCAGGCTCTGGGACAGGAGATTGCACCCCCCCCCCAGTTGTTCTGCTGCAGCACTGAACTTGGCTTGGTTTAGCTGCAGTCAAACCCGGGTTTGTGGTTTAGGTCTGTTGAGACCATGTTTTACAGTTCATTATTTATCTGGAACCTGTGTTTGGACAACATGGTAAGTCAATTCAGTGCAATGCAGCAACAAAATGACCAGGGAGAAGCAAAGTGACTGCTATCTCTCTGTGAGTCTGTATACTTGTGTGTACAAGTTACACCATAACTTGGTTTAGCATGATATACAAACTGGGCTAATATCTAATCAATCAATCAATCAATCAATCAATCAATCAATCAATCTTTATTACGGTCCAGAGACCCAGCAAATCATTACAAATCAATACACAGTTCATACAGCCTACCTCCAGGTTAAACAAGCATTTTGTTTAGAATATAGGGCTCATTTGTTCTTGCAACCACTGATGAAAACTTTGCCACTGCTAACGTTCTGGCATTTGTCCGGTCTTCCAGTAGGAACATCTAATCATATATAGACATTGGGTGGAATCTAAATTGTCACCATAGTGCTGTTGCTCAAGCACAGGCATCCACTAACGGAGATGGGGGTGTTGCTGATTTCCCCTATAGCCCCCAGCATTCCCTGAAAATCTGTTCTGGAGGGTTGTGGGACTCCCCAAAACAGGGTTTTTTTTGGAGGGGGGCACCAGAGGCTGGAGCAAAAGGGCACAAATTGGACACACTCTATTCTTTTTAATGTATTTAGAAGCTGCTTTGGACACTTGTGTGGTTTTAGGACATATGCATGCCAGTCAGGTTCTGAACAGGTGTGGAGCCCAAACTTTTTTTTTTTAAAAAAAGTGATGGACATGGGAAATGATTTGAATATTTTGTTTACGCACTTTTAGCTGAAAGTTGTGCATCACCTTTTGTTGTTGTTCTAGAGCAGATTAACAAAAGCCAAAACCACAAAGTTAAGACTGATAATATATTTTAAACAGCTCTTCTCCCACTGTGGTTTTTTTTTAAAAAAAAAACTTTGCCAGGAACTGTCTCACTTTTTTTCCTCCATGGGGTAGGATATTGGCTTCTGTCACAACCTAATGCATTTTTGACTAGCTTCTCTTGATAATGTTGTTGCTTCACAGAAGGTTTCACATTTTATAAGCTTTTACAGCACAGCTGCACTGAAAAATAAAACAGAATGTGTATACAGTATAATATGCATTCGACGGCTCTGCTAGATTCTTCCCACCATATGTAGAGAGCGGTGTGCATTTCACTCTGATATTTCACTGCCAAAACTGCCAGAAGCAAATAAACAAATGATGAAGAGGGACACCACACAGTGTCTTGCCAGACCTATAACCACAACCTCCAAAGCAGACCACTGCCGCTTTCAAAGGGCTCGCCATGTCCACATTACAATATCGTGGACACAGGTGATTTTTTTTTCATACGTTTCCATTAAAAAAAACAAAACAAAACTTCCGTTGTCATGTATTTTTTTTTTTTAACAGACTATTATTCCTCCCGGTCTTACCTATATTTAAGATTGACAACTGATACAAATAATAGAATCAACAAAGGCTATGTTTCAGTTATGATTCTGATATAGAAAGTGTTTGAATGTGCACATTCTCTTTCTGCCTGGCTCACATTGCAGAGAGATGCTGTTAAGAGCCATGATTGGGCCATCCACCCCTGTGTAGGCTTCTGCAGTATATACAATGTGAGTTAAGTGTGGCTGATTCACTAATACAATAGCAAATTACTTGTTAAAAATGTCATCAGTAAAGCGGCTCTAAATCTGTGAAATGAAACCTTCTTAATTAGAATGATGTTCTGCTGAAACCTGTGACCACTGTCCCTCCCCAAATAATGTGCTTATAACCAGGGAATAAATCACATTTGTATTGGTCATGAACTAATAAGTTGGGACTGTTTAAAATAAATTTTGTTCTCCATAGTGAACTTTTTTTTTTTTTTTTGCTACTGCCAGTTATTCTGTTTTGAGGCCTACCTTAGAATTATTGATGATTGCCTGAAGAAATAAAGCAGTTTCTGCAGGATATTTTATATGCAGCCTTTAAGCACCATGAGGCAGCTCCCATTGCATAGCAATGCTGGGTGCCAGCAACAAGAACAACTTTCTAGACTTTTAAAGTCAGATGAAGATTACAAAACGCTCCTGGCCATTTGAACAAGAAGAAGCACTTAGTTACTTCAACTTTTGCTTCAATGCTTAATCTGCTACATTTTTATATCATCTGTAATTTAGTTCTCATTAGCCTTGCAGCCTCCTCTCCTGCTCCCAACCACAGAAAACATTCGCACAATTTATCTGTTAAGAAAGGAGGTGGGATACAATTTGTGCAGAACACAGAGTCATTTTAAACAGGGCACATAACGTGTTTCACATCTTGCTTTATATTGTGCTTGTGGCCGTGAAGCCTTTTAATCAACACTGGATGTGTCGTAGAGGAAGAGGCATGTTACATGCTGGGTAGTTAGCAGGGGGTGGGATCATTAGAAGTATGGTACCTTCCTTTTGTATTGTCGCACGCCACTCCTATCTCCAAATGCTGTGAGGTTGCTTACCCAAGGTTCAGTTTCTTTGGAATTAGGGACAATAGAGACTGTGGTGCCTTTATGATATATGGTTTATTTACTCATATACACATCTTCAGCCTACGATGGAAGGACTTACAGCATTAACACTCCAGAGGATATTGCTTCTCCCACAGTAACAGAATTCAAACAGAAAATCAAGCATGGCTGTCATTCTCAGGCTTCTGCCTGCAGCCTGCTTTTAGCCTAGCGCTCTCTCACACACTGACTATTTTCCTTCTCACTACCAGCCAGGTGAGGGATGGAGTCCACCCATTTGCCCTCTGGCACAAAGCCACTTCCTGTCTTATACTAACAACCCCTACTTAAGGGACATTATGGCCCTTGCCTGTCTCATTCCGCAATGAAATCATTCATTAGATTTTAGTTCCTTTGCAATTAGAAGGAACTCAGACATCGTACAGCCTAACCCCATCCGCCAAACTCTTCAGTTTGCCTTTCCTTGCCTCAGAGAAACTCACACACGCACGAGAGGGGGGGGGGGAGAGAATGTGTGAGACTGAGTGTCAGGCATGAAGTTGATAATTTACCAAGAAGCAAGAAGGGTTGCTGCCTGCAATGAGTGAGCAAAGATAATGTTTCCCTTTCAGCTTGCTGACTCTGTCAGACACAGGGCGTGCTCAAACTTTGACAGACAGACCCAAGCTGAGCAGTTACTGAACACACAAAGCCTTCTCCAATCTGTTGTATCCCTTTCAGATGTGGGTAATAGAGTTGGGTGCCATGGAGGAAGGAGAGGAAGATTAGGTAAGAGTGGAACACTGTACAATATATGCCAAAGGCTGCACTTCTTGTGCTCCCCTTCCACTACCCAGCTAGATATAGCACCCCCCAAAAAAATATTAGTTAGCAGCAAAGAATTAGAGCTTAATAGTCCCTTGTTTCAGCTCCCCACTCCTCCATGAGGTTCACTGAGTCAGCTCACCAATGGGATTCCCCTTCACTTCCTGCTCATCATGGCATTGCAGCCTTAAGGATTTTTACACCTCTCCTGCCCAAACATCTCAGGATCCCTTGATTCCGAAGAAGGAAGGACCTGAAGGGGGTGCATCATGGGGGGAAAAGAAAGAAATGGCAGCAAGTTAAAGCCTGACAGCTGGTGGCGGGGGGAGGGCTAGAAGAAAAACTCACACACAGGGAGGGTTTTGTGCTGTTAGCACCAGCAGAGTAAATATGAATGCAGAAGGAGCATATTAGAGTTTCCCAGCCATGGAACCCAAGAAGGAACTCCTTAGGCAAGGAGCCCAGGGGAAAAGAATTTCACATATCAATTGGAACTTATAGGATGAATATTTGGCTATAGGCCACTAGTGTCATTTGATGTGAGATATGCAGGTCCTGCCCCATATTGCACAACAGGATAGAGTTAGGATACAGATAGTCCCTGCAGGGTTTGTTACATTTCGTCATACTCTGGAAGTCCATAACTCATAGTGTTTCAGAAGAGGTGTATGTGTGTGCATGCTGAACTCCAGAACAGACTACTGTAAGCATTGTATGTTGGATTGCTTTTGAAGACTTTCCAGAAACTGCTGTTATTTTAGAGTACAGGCTGCTGATAGAGGCTGGGTGATGGAAACATAATCTTGCCAGTGCCTAAACTATTGCACTGGCTCCCAATGTATTTCCTGGTACAATTCACTTGTCTTTAAAGTTCTAAGGTTTTGAGCTTGGTCATCTGAAAGATCAATCACCTGCTGTTTACTGAAGAGATGTAAGCCTTTCTCTGAGTTCGACCTTTTAATTTGTCATACTTTTGTACTTTTCATTTTCTACTGTACAGTTTTCGGCTGTCTCCTACTTTTACCATCGATTTTCCTTTCCATCTTTTATTATCTCATTTGCGAGCTGACTTAAAAATATTTATACTGAATGGCGTCATAGAAATAGTTTAAATAAATAACATATTAGTGACACCGGCATTTCATAGTATACAGAAATAATGAGGAGGAGGATTTACAGGAGGTGAAGTGAGAAGAGACAAAGTTGTGTTGACATTTCAGCTAAGAGAGGGAGAAAATGATGCCAAAGCATAGTGAACTCAAACGTTTAGGAACACACAGGGTAAGAAAATATCATAGGTATGGATTGGTGTTACAGATGTGTCAGTGCTTTTTAAATTTATTTTTGAGCAGTCATTGAAAAGTTAAGACTTTTGCATTGCGTTTTCCTGACAACAATACCGTATATAATTTCAATATCACAATAAATGTAAATGAATGTCAACAGATACTATCATTTGTTAATGTTCCTTGTGAACTACAGTAACCAATAAAACTTTCAGAGTGTGAAGAGTTAGAGAGATCACTTCAAAAATAAATTGACTTCAAAGAGAATTATAGCTTGGAGTACATTTCTCAAGCCCACATTTCAAAGGACAGGCTTAAAGGTGAAATCAGTATGAATTGCTTGGGAAGCTCATTGGATTTCCTGCATGTTGACAAGTTTGGGCAATGAGTATATTTCTGTGTGTATTTGAAAGCATACAATACATCTGGCTCAAAGTGAATGATACATAAAAAGTTAAAATGTTTAAATAAAACATAAAGGTAAAGGACCCCTGGACGGTTAAGTCCAGTTGAATTTGACTATGGGATGCGGTACTCATCTCCCCTTTCAGGCCAAGGGAGCCGGCGTTTGTCCACAGACAGTTTTCCGGGTCATGTGGCCAGCAAGAGTAAACTGCTTCTGGCACATGGAAATGCCATTTACCTTCCCGCCACAGTGGTACCTATTTATCTATTCACGCTGGTATGCTTTTGAACTGCTAAGTTGGCAGGAGCTGGGACAAAGCAACGGGAGCTTACCCCGTCGCATGGATTTGAACTGCCAACCTTACGATTGGCAAGCCCCAAGAGGCTTGGTGGTTTAGCCACTGTTCCCCAACCTTGGGCCTCCAGCTGTTTTTGGACTACAACTCCCATCATCCCTCGCTAGCAAGACCAGTGGTCAAGGATGATGGGAACAGCTGGAGGCCCAAGGTTGGGGGAACACTGGTTTAGACCACACCATAACCCACACCCCTGTTTTAATAAAAACAATGCTAGGAATTATTTGGGAGTTATCATGAAAGGAGGCAGCACATCCAATCAGTAGGGTTGTTGGAACCAGCCCAGATTTTCCCAGTAGTTTTGGAGGCACCTCACTGAACTCCCTGGAAAACCTAGAGCCAGAGAACTTCATAACAGAGCCTCTTCTCTGCATATCCTTAGAGCTATCTGGAGGGGCACAGCAGGGCTAGTGGTACAACTGATTCCTGAATCATATCAAATCATATCATATTTTTAATTTGTTGCAGGACAGGGTGGCTGGTAATAGATATTGTAGAATATTCCCCTCCCTTCCCCCGCCTTCGACATTTGTTTTGAGCCTTTTTGGTCCTATCCCTCAGGGATTTCTGGATTCCACATCTTGACTTGTAGTCAGGTGCAAGTTTCTCACTTATCTTTCCCTCCTGCAATTTAGGGCTATCAGGGACCTACTGCACATGCCCACTCTCTCAGATCGGCACTTTCTTGGTCGGTAACCAGTAAGCATATTTTGCACATGAAGCCAGAGTTACAACAGATCAGAATTATAACAGCTATCTTCTGTTGTGACAGCATTTGGCCTATTGTGGACTGCTAATTTTCTGCAAATTTACAGAAAGTTTCATTTAAAAAAAAGATCTGACCAAGTCTCTGGGATGCTGTTGAATGTGTTAAATTGTGCCCAAACAGAACTTGGAAGTTTTTGTGTATTGCTATGGTGGAGTGGCGGGTGGCGCTGTGGGTAAAAGCCTCAGCGCATAGGCCTTGCCAATCGAAAGGTCGGCGGTTCGAATCCCCGCGGCGGGGTGCGCTCCTGTTGTTCGGTCCCAGCACCTGCCAACCTAGCAGTTCGAAAGCACTCCCAGGTGCAAGTAGATAAATAGGGACCGCTTACTAGCGGGAAGGTAAACGGTGTTTCCGTGTGCGGCTCTGGCTCACCAGAGCAGCGATGTCACGCTGGCCACGTGACCCGGAAGTGTCTCTGGACAGCGCTGGCCCCTGGCCTCTTGAGTGAGATGGGTGCACAACCCTAGAGTCTGTCAAGACTGGCCCGTACTGGCAGGGGTACCTTTACCTTACCTTATGGTGGAGTGTGTGGTAATGAAGCATGTATATAAAACTGCTTCATGCTATAATGAAGAAAAGAACATTGGAAAAATAGCCACCTTGAGTCTAACAGGCCATCCTCTCAGTCCATGTGCTTCTTTTTTTTAAAAAAAGTAAGAGCCAAAGAAAAAATTTACCCATGCCATTGTTACATGCTTATAACCAAAGTAGATGACAATATTGAGATAATATATAACACTGATTTACAGTTCAGCTGTCTCAGTTAGTAATACTTTTAATCAGATTTCACTTTTCACCTCCTTTAAGAACCCCCTCTATCCTTCCTACTATTATAGTCATTCATCATCCCCAGTAAGATTAATAGAGAAAATTTAAATTGTAGAGCATGCTGTTTTTTCATGCAAACACACACACACTCTTCATACAAAACCACCACCATGTTCAATTGTAGTTTATACGGAGGGCTAGTGTCATAACAGTATAACTGAATATAATTAAAACACAAACATTTTCTGCTCTTTCAAAGACCTGAGGGAAATACCGAAAAATAACTAGTATATCTCCCTCTCCACCTTCTTCTTAAGCGTGGACTCATAAGCATTGTATGCCTACACCCACAATGGGAGTTTAAATAAGGCTAAATTTCAAATGGGTTATTTTTTATTTAAAAAATGAAACTTAAATATGAAGACTTATTGATATACTTGGTATTGATCTTCTGTGGTTCCCTTTACTTGTGGCAAAAAGAATGAGTTGCTGCAATGCAAATGTGGGCAAACTCATGAGGGAATAATTTCTTTTGAAGATACCTTGATAAAAGCCAATGAAAAGAGTTCATTAAGCCATACCTAAAGTCTAATGGATTATTTTTACATGGGAAAATTTAACAAGTTCAAATATTTGTGGCTGAGTAAGACCATGGAGGGTCTCACTCTTACTCGTTTGGATCAGTTACAGTGATGCATTCGAATGATAAGCTCCAAATTTCTGTAACCAGTGCTGGAATCTCCTTCTCTCTCTGTAGTTGTTCTGAGCATGTTGGCTGCTCTTCACCTTCCTGAGTTTTAAGAGGCTCACTGAACAGCTCCCTCCCTCCCCTCGCTATGTATGATTTTCATTTCTACCATGGAGTAATGATAAGTGATGAAATGTATTAAAAGATATATTGAAGTGACTTGACAGTGAAGCATAGAGAACGGCATTTTCCCCAAAGGTGGGGGCTTTCCTATTATAAATTAAATGAGACATGTAAACAAAGAGGGTGATGGGCAGATACGGTTGACTGTTTTATTGCTTTCTGCCCTGCACACAGATTAAATCTATGTCATGTGACAATTTGTATTTTAAAAATATATATATTTCTATTACAATATCACTTATGTACTTTATTAAGATATATCACAGCATTTTTAAGAAGCATTTTACAATGCTATATAAAAATATCAGAAAGTTGACATTAAATAAAAATACTATAGATCTGCAGGATTTGAAGATGTGCAGACAATCCTCTGCATGTTTGCTTCAAATTAAGCCTTACAGTCTTCAATGGAATTCTGTACCATGTAAGTGTGTGTGTGTGTGTGTGTGCGCGCGCGTGCTTTTTAACTGAGGATGGTCCTTTGTTTGATAGCTTGTCAGAGGTCAACCCAGACAGGATCCCCAAGGATGTGCTCTACAGAGAGCTGGCTTCAGGCACAAGTCCTGTTAGCAGACTATCTTTGTGTTCCAAAGACATCTGCAAACATGACATGAAGGCTGGCAACATTAACCCCGCCATGTGGGAATCCCTTGCAGATGACCACAGTGCCTGGAGACAGTCAGTCAGGTCATGTATCCATAGTAGTGACCGCTGGGAGTGCAAAGGGAAGAATCACAACCAGACGCCTTCATCTGCCCAGGCTGCAACAAAACATGTCTCTCCCATACCTGTCTCTACAGTAACAGCAGGAGCTGTAACTCTCCCATGATTTGACTTTACCCCCAAAGGTGCATTCTTCCATTGTATCCTAAGACAGATGGATGCCGACCAACCTTCCAACTCTATAATTCTATGATAGTATGAACTGGAAGTTGCCCATCGACAGTCAGTTCCTGGGCATCTGATTGAGCAGACACACAGACCTGCCCAGGTCTTCCACACTATAGTGCAATGCATTCTATTTCTAGTTAGATTGTTGTAATTATTTCTGAATTTGCATATAAATTAGCAAATGCAAATTGTATGCAAATTAGTTTCCTCTGTCAATTTTTTTTTTTTTTTTTTAATGATCATGGAATCATAAGAGTTGGAAGGGAACCTGAGGATCATCTAGTTCAACTGCCTGCCATGCAGGAGTATGCAGCTGTCCCTTACGGGGATTGAAACTGCAACATGTATGGTGTGTAAGTAGCCACCCTATGAAAGGTGGAAGGGTGTGCATGTTAGAAAGAGAAAGAATGGGTGTGTAGGGGAATGAATGAATATCTGCTATGTGTATATTAAGTGTGAAAATAGGCGTTTGAAGGTATTACGTGTCGATATGTATGAGCGTATGAGTGAAACAGAGACATACCCACTTATTTTGCATTGGCTCCCTTTTTTGCATTGGTTCTCCCACTACTTGCATCAGACCCTCAGAAGGTTCACCATAAGGGAATGTAATCTCTGGGTTAAAAATAGCTCACGACCCCTGGTCTATAGGGAGTGTAGCCTTAGTTTTTCAGAGAACTGCTTGAGCACTTATTTCTATTCAGTGAGCTGTCAGGGTGGGATGCAACATGGTCCTAAAAAAAGACGGCAATAGCAATAGAATGCCTATTTATTTCTCAACAGAGAAAGGATAACAGCCATATTAACCTAGAGTTTAGTTGATATTACCATGTTAGAGCAGTCATTCTTTCTAAAGCTTAACAGTGAGGTGTCAGGGGATCAAAGCCATTGTGCAAACTACAGATTAAGAATTGTAATAGAAAAATGTATTTCTTTCTCTTGCTATATATATATTTTAAAAAGAAACATTCATTAGAATATTTGAGTACAGCCATTAATATTTGCACCTGTACACCATTTCTAAAAGGCATTTAATCCATTCTGTAGTCTGGCTTCAAAAACCAAACCAAACCTGGGATAGTTCAGTTAGTGGAGCGTGAGACTCTTAATGTCAGGGTCGTGGTGGGTTCAAGCCCTACATTGGTCAAAGATTGCTGCATGCAGGGCGTAGGACTAGGTGACCCTCATGGTCCCTACCTATTCTGCAATTTGATGATTCTATGAAAAAAACAAAACAAAACAGGTTTGTGCTGCTCTTCATAACTGATTGCATCATTATTTCATACATGACAATACTTTTCTTTACAGAAAAGTTGATCTAAGAGGTTGCATGCAAGTACAAATACATTTTTCTGGGCTTATTGGTTAAAGAGACATATAAAGAGAGGCAGAAGTTTTAAAATGAAGGTGAGAACTCACCCAAATCCAGGAGTTTTGGAATCCATGGCTGCCATTGAATGCTCTTGAGAGGGGTCTTAGTGCTTCAGGTTCTGCAGTTTTCATTTTGACAGTAGTTATCAAATTACAGTAACAAGAATTGTGGCCTAATAAGCTTGAGTTAATCTCAAAGACATTGATTCAGTTCACAGCTCAGTAACTGCATCAAACACTTGTGTACAGGCATTGAGCCGCTATCAGTTCTTGGCTTTTGTTGATTTCAGTTTCTCTTTCAACACAGTAAATTATGGTTGAAACTGTGTAAACATGTTCAAGTCAGGGTTTTCCCTCTGTTAAATTAAATAACATAAAATATATTCTGACTATGTATAAAAGGAGAACCGGTTCAATATAAATTCTCACCTATCTAATATATGAAGGGTAAAAATCCTGAAAAACAGTAATTCAAAAAATGGTTTCTCTTGTTCAATGTCATCATTTCAGAGTTTCAAAGCATTCCTGATGCAGTGAAAGACAGGAACCTGATTTATTAGTTTTGAATCACATTAATTCTTATAGCCCATTCTTACAATGAGACCTGAAGGTTAATCCTCAAAACCAGGCTAAGGACCACCTCTTCCCTGGAGGTTTGCCAGGAAATGCAATAACTTTATGAGACAGAAGGATTATTGGTAGATAATTAGGTGCATCATTATATTGAGTTTCTAAATTGGTTTTATTATTTAAAAAAATGGGCACACACAGAAAATGCAGAGCTGCTCAAGACACCTAAAATCATGTCCATGTAGCACTTTTTTGGGAGTAAAGCAAACTGCTGGCCAAATATATGGCTGCATAGCAAAAGGGAAAGAATAGGAGCATAGTTTGACAGTGCGCAATTATACACCCAATATATACTGACACTGAAAGCGAAATGCTACATAGAAATGTGAAAAGCTAAGTGGCATATAAATGTCTTAAATTAAAGCTCTTCCCCCACCCCGTATCAAGAAGCAGCATAGTTCTGCCATATGAGAGGTGGCGCTCACAATTCATATCCTAAGATCAGGTTGTAGTGGAACACGTCCCCGCACTCTTGCAATGCAGATACACCCACCCTATGGAGGAAATTACTAAATAACAAGCACCACCTGCACACAGTTCATAGACACCATTCTGCACATCACAGTATCCTACACCAGCAGTAGTGGCATGATCTCTTTGGCCAGTTGGTCAAACGTTATCCTAGATATCCATAAAATTAAGCAGAATGAATATCATCTCACTCCTCTTGAGACTAACATGAAGAGCCAAACTGCTTTTGGGTCCCATCACCCAATTTGTTATTCAGCTGGTCACCATAGCTGTCAACTTTTCCCTTTTTTTAAGGGAAATTCCCTTATTCCGAATAGGATTCCTCGCAAGAAAAGGGAAAAGTTGACAGCTATGCTGGTCACCTATCAGTGCAACAGTGAGTGTAGCAATGGTCCAGCTACCAAGGCAGTTCATCAACTGGATGCCTGTATAAAGTTATGTGTGGCAAGGAACTCCCTTTCCAAGAAGAGGAAGGAGTTTGTGGCTCTGAAATAGTTGCATCCTCCATGAAGTACACTGCATCAAATCTGGGCTACATTTACTACCCAGTCTTTTCTTCAGTTCCATTGACTGTTGAAATGATCATATCAAGAATAGCTGCAAAGATAATTTTACCAGTGGCCATGAGATGAGGGTGGGATTTTGGGTAAGGTGAGGGGGTGGGTTAGGGATGAGTTATTATCTCCCACATACTTAAAGATAGCATTGTACCTTTTTATACACCTGCATGAGTATACTTTGCTTGGCAGGTAGCAGTTTGTTGTGAGGAATACCTATGTTTTCCTTAAGGACAAGGCTATATAGGTGCAAATGGCACAGAAGAAAGCTCTTTATGTGGCTGATTACACATTTTTACTTCAGTTTTTGTTGCGCTGTCTTAGGCACTGTGAGTACATTAGTAGAGGCATCTTGTGCAATTATTGCAAGGGGATCAACTAGCATCATGCTGGGGCATGGACTGCATATTTCTTCATGGTGTAATTTTGCTCTAGAATTCTCCTTATCTACATTTTCATGCTATCCTTGAACGTAATCACTAATATCACTCTCTCCCAGCAAACCGTCCTTCTCTTGAACAATAACCTGCATTATCACTGCATGCTGCTCAATGCTCCCCATCAGCTTCTGCTCCAGGATATTCACCCACTTTAGCAAAGCAACCATATTCTCATCTAGATAGAGGTTCTGTGCTAATCCTTTGAATTATATGAAACGAGCACCTTCTCAGATTTGTTAAAGGTGCACACACAATAAAGACAGAATAGAGTAGGTGTATTAAGGTAGGAGAAATGAAGAGTGGTAGGGGAATTATAAGATGAATAGTAGATAGAGTTATTTTGGGAACAGATATGGTAGCTTTCATTCAAGCCCACTCCACACACCCATTCAAAACAGTGTGAGTAAAAGTATCCTCCATTCCATTAAAAAAAAATGGGCAAGGCGTATTTACTGTTCTCCCTATATTTTCCAGATTCATGATTCATAGTTCTTGCATTACATGAAGATATTATATGGGCATTTTGGGGCTATGTATAAGCACCTAGAAACATTTTACTCTGCGCCCCTGTTGCATTACTCCTGTCCCTAAGTGGTGTAGGCAATTGTGATTAAAGCACATTTGGTTATCACTGTACACTTTTCTATTGTACATTGCTGCTTTCTTGTTCATCCCATTATAGATGTTAGCTAGGCATAAAGGAGAGTGGTCCCATTACATTTTCCTCACCTTGCAGTGCAGCAGCTGTGAAACGAAGCTGACTGCTTTGTGACGGAGGGCTTGTTGTTGCCAGGCAGAGTTAGGAGCAATGTCTTCTTTGGGAAAAGCACCAGTGAGAGCAGCCTATCTTCTGAAGCAGCTTCATTATCCAGCTGCTCTCGCTTCACAGCTCTGTAGATTGTTGAATAAATTGGGCAGGGTAGCTGAAGTAACCATGATTCAAGGTTCATATGCAACACCAAGCCGTAATTAAAACAAACTCAGGTTCATAAGTCAACAGCAAACTGTGGCTTTATATTGTGGTTTGCTGGAAATTCATAAGCCATATTTACTTGCTGGGCAGGACTCAGATGATCAAACAAACCATGGTTTAATGTGTTTACATGCAAACAAGGCTATTTTGTCCAGCTATGGAAGACAAGACATTAATTGGGTTTTTCTAGGTAAAGGTGACAGAATTAGGAAACACTGAATGCCATCTATTCTGTCTCCATCCCTGAAGCCAAAATGATCCAGTTACAGGTTCTGCCTAAAGGTATTTCTAATCCAACATTGGTATTAGAAAATAAGCTATCTCTTGATAGCTGTTATCAACTACACAAAGGGAAACATCATTAAATTATAACAGTGTAGAACTCTTCCCAAATCATCTAAGGAAGATGGAGCAAGTAGAGGATCAGTCACTGCAACAAATCCAAAATGGATCAACGAAGAGCATAATAAGAGCCCTGTATGATTGGGCCAGTGACCCATCTGGTCCATCATCTTCTTCTCACAGTAGTCAACCAGATGTCTGTGAGAAGCCCACAAGCAGGACCCGAGGGCAACAGCACTCCCTGCCTGTTGTTTGAAGCATCCAACCCACCTATGCCTTAGCTGCTCAGAGAAGCGTTTCTCTCAGGAAGGTTTTATTTAGCTGCAATGATTCAACTCCATATAGCAGAGGCCGTATGTTACACCTGCCAACTCCATCCACTTGTCTTCATGCTATCATTCTCATTCCCTTTAGTTAGAGTTGACAGAGTCAGGGCCAAACTAGACATGACATTTGTTATTTGGTTTTCCCTCGCATGGCTGATTTTTCTTTAACAAACAGCTGGGGGGACCCAAAACAAAATGGGACCTTGGTGTGGGGAAAGCTCAGGACCCCTGCCATGGCTACTTGTTAAGGAAAAATATCAGCCATGCAAGGGAAAACTAAATAACAAATGCCATGTATGGTTTAGTCCCCAGGCAAATAAATGCCAGTGTGTGTGCAAATCAACCACCAATAGGGGATTCTCTCCTAATTAAAATGATAGCTTCAGAGGAGATATTTTCTGCAGAATTCCAGCAGGGAATTCCCCCTCCATGTATGTTCTGATCCCATTCATTGTCAGCGCCCCCCCAGCTGATGCAGATTACTTCTTTAAAAATCTGCAGTCAAATGCAGTGTCACATTTAGCTACACATCTGGCTTATCCCTCAGTGTAATAGAAGGAGGGAACCAATGAGATCAACTGTACATATAGAAAAAAATTAGATAAGTGAAAAGAGATGATGGGGAATGCAAGAGGTCTCAGGAAGATGATAAACCATATATGTACGGATTATGGATAACTGAAGCCAGCACAGAAAGTAAGAGGACAGCCTGCACAGAGACTGAACAGGGCCTCAATGCTTCTCCTTTTTAGTTCTAAGCCTGATAAGATCTAGCCCAGCAGGACCAAAAGTAGGTGATCAGCCTGGTTAGCTCTGTTGGTTAGAGTATGGCGCTGATAATGCCAAGGTTGCAAGTTCAATCCCCGTATGGGACAGCTGCACATTCCTGCATTGCAGAGTGTTGGACTAGATGATCCTCAAGGTCCCTTCCAAATCTACAACTCTATGATTCTTCTAAGACAAGACTGGACTGTGAAAGCAACTGTGGACATACTTCCAGAATGGAACCATGCATTTCCCATTCCACTTTTACATAGGAGTCCACACTAGGATTCTCCCTTTTATTCTAATATTGAAAGGACAGGAGTTCTCTTGAACTCTAAATTTCATATAAATTTATCTGATTTTCAAATGTAAAAACAGCAAGCCAGAAAGAAGGGGGAAACTGAGGTGAAACTCTCTTTTCTTTTAGACCAATACTGAAGCTCATCCCTCCAGTGAAATGGCCTGCTACTCTGAGGGTTCATCTCTGGAGTCCTTTTAAACTGAGGTCCTTTAGGTTGGTTAGTCAAGCAGGCCTTATATCTGTGACAGAAACTCCAACAGAATACATTGTATGAGAATTTTGAAGTCACACCTCTATTAGTTCTCGGTTTAATGACAATTATTTTCAAATAAATATGTTTAGGCTATCAGCCTGATGCATAATCTGCATCTGTTTCAGAAATTGCGGCAAAGGTACAAAATACCTTGCTATAATGAAGTATCTGTAGTCTCCATAGTTTAGACAGAAAACACAGTGAAAAGGCCCTTGTAGGCAATGCAGTTCAGTTATTTCAAACACATATTTCAGAAAGGGGAAAGAGCCTGGGGTGAGCAGGAGGGCTGATATGGCGTGTTAGTTTGGCTCTGGAAATTGTTGAAACAAGCTGCCTGCTACTGGGGAGCTGTCATTGGTGCTGTGGGTGTTATCTCTTGATACTTGCTCTCCGAGGTCCTCATGTAGATGTTCCCTGCTTATTGGGTTGACTGACTTTGCTCTGTGCCTCTTGGTATCCTGTCAACTGAAATAGACCAAACTCTCACTGTAGATTCTAACTCTCCCCCCTGGTTCTCTACTGCCAAGTTTAGTCTGCTGGGTGTGCATTTTGTTTTTTAAAATGTATATTAGAGTAACGATCATGGCTACCACGCTTAATTTGGCCCTAAGAGATTATACCAGGGGAACAGTGTGTGTGTTTGTTGCGTGTAAATGTGTCAGAGACAGAAATTATAAAAATCTTGACAAATTCCAGATATCTGTGTTTGTTGTATCAAAAACAACAGAGTACCGTTGTACCACTGTAGGCCATAGGATCATATGCCACAATAAATGTGTTAGCCTTTAAGGTACCATAGGACTCTCTTGAGTTTACAGTTTCACTTTCCCAAATCTTGTTTGGCAAGTAATGTTCAGTGTGTAGTGCTATAATCTTAGAAGTCAGCCAGATTTATAAGACACAAGTTTATATTTGAAGTGATGAGTTTATTTTAAATGAATATTAATCGTTAAAGAGCTGAGTAGAAGTTTAGTAGTATCGGTGCAATTATCTCCATTTACCTCCCCAACCTTTACATTGGGCACAGTAATCCTCCAGTTTTTGCTGCTAACCAGGGACAGCAAAAGCAAGGGTCTATCTAAGCACCTGGCAGACTGAAGATATGCCTGGTGAGCTGTGTTAAGCTTGGTGGCTCACAAATTGGCAAATTGTGAAATTTGCCAAGCTTTCATACCCTAGACACTGCTGTGACCTTCTGCAGCCTGAAGTAGTCTCTTTCGGGTCTACAAATAGGGAGAGACAGCTTTTCTGAAGGCAAGAAACAAGACACAAAATGCATAAGGTGCAAATATCTCTTACAAATGACAACACTAACAAAAATTAAAAGCTCTGAAATGACACATGAAAATAGACAGTTCACACTACATTAAGGAGGAGGAATGTCTAAGTGTTGTCATAGATACGTGTTAGATTTTTGCCTCTCACACACTCTTGATCTGTATATCACACCAGGTAATTCTCCTTTACTGTATTATTATTATTTAAGAACAGACACAGATTTAATCTTAAAACAGAAGACAGAACTACCTGCTGCTTGCTGTATGGCTTTCCTGTCAGCCTCTCTCTCCCCCCCCCCTTCCCTTCCAAGTTCACTGGGTCTTATTTAAATTAGCTGGCCTAAAGCCAGAAGCTCATCATTTTAATGCAGTGTAAAATGGAATATGCATAATTATATGCAAGCCATATGTGAGGGAGACAGCTCAGCTGTGAATTTCAGGAGGCCAAGAGAGAGGGAGAGCGAACAGTCAGGGATTAGATGAGATGAGAGTGGAACAGAGTGCAAGTGTCATCCAAATGAACGGTGTAATGAGCATGCTGCCGACACTCCTCCTTTCACCTACTTCTCCCTTTGCTTTAACTCTAAACCAGAATATGTTGTAGATCAGAAGTAAAATGCTGCATGCAAGTAGTATAGTTGCTAATGGATTGCATTAATGTCTCCATTTAAACTTAAGCTTCCTTAATTAGCAGTGTAGATCAAAACAACCCATAACTTTTAATGCATCTTCTTAAATTAAATATTTTAAACATATTTCATTGCCCTCACATAATGGCTACTCAATTCAGAACTTTACTTAAAGAATCGGGGGAAATCAATTTAATCGCATTAATGTGTAAATCATGAATTTGAAAACCATTTTTGAAGGGAATGACCTTGTTACTTTAAAAAAATGGAAATGGAAGCATATTATTGGTTGAATATTTTTAAATGTTAAAAAAAAAGCTTATAGCATATATGTAATTTAAATATATAATCCTTAAAAAGGAACAAAGTAAACTGAAACCCTAACAGAGCAATCCTATACATGTCTGCTCAGAAGTAAGTTCCATTGAGTTTTAATGGTGCTTACTCCCAGGTAAGTGTGCATAGGATTGCAGCATTTAAAAACTCAAAACAGCCAGCTGAAATACTTCATTTTGGGGCTTGTCTCTTTGTTGATTTTAACTCTTACACCAAAATCTATTTGCATGTCTTTTTTTAAAAAAAGAAATGGTGTAAAGAGCACTCCAAGTTCTAATATCTAACCGGTGTATTGCATATTTAAGCAAACTTCTTAATATTGTTGTATTTTGGAATTCCCGCTTGTTTTAATGATCTGAGCTGTTATGCATTTAGCTTATTTTTTTTCTTCCATTATTTGTAAGTCCCTAAATAGGCCATTATATTTCCCTTCAGGCTAGAGATGAAGATGGACATGGTGAAAATTTCCCCCAGCAGCACTATGCTAAGGAAACTCCAAGACTTGCCTTCAAGAATAACTGCGAACTACTTGTAAGAATAACATACTTACAACAAGTCTAGATTGTTACTTTAGCACAGTGAAATCAGTTTTTGAAAAGCTTTTGTTCATAATTACATAACATAATGAAATATTACAGTTTTTTTAATAAAAAATAACCTGTACCAATTGCAAATGCTAACTCTGATATAATTGAACAATTCTGAGCTCTCAACTTGCTTGCAAATTTTTTATATTTTTTTATAGAATCTGAATGGCCTTGCAATAGGAAGTTAGTGGAATCTTAAGCATGCTTACACAGAAGTAAATCCCACTGAGTTCAATGGAGCTTACTCCCCAGCAAAAGTGCTTACAAAATTGCAAACACAGCTATACAAAGTATCCCACTAGAAGTCATTTGAGGAATCACAAGTAAGGCACATGTTAGAAAAAAGAGGGAGGGAGGGAGGAAGGAGAGGGAGAGAGAGAGAGAGAGAGAGAGAGAGAGATGATATGAGAAAATCACTTGCCCTTCCCCAACTCTCCCTTTTTACATTTTAGCGGTTTTATTGTTTTCAGACAATATTAAAAACAAAACACAACAAAACACCACAGCAGCACTGACATACAGTACTCCCTTTAGAATTCAACTATTTCTCTAGTTTATTTAAAAATACAGTGAGATACTTTCTCTTGTTCTCTTTGGCGAGGAATGAGTGAAATCCAGCAAAGCACTGACAAGGAGTCTGGAATGTTTACAAGACATAGGAGAGATTATATCAGCTGTGAACAGATATCTGTTCCAAGGCAGGGTTAATTTGCTGCTCATTTTAGCAATTGTAGCTAGGCAAAATTAACAGCAAATAGGAATGGCCATTATATTTCTGTTCAGTAAAGATCCTAATAGTTTTGATTTGAAAGTAAAATGAGCAATTCAAGCACTAAGTATTTCCTCTTCTGTTTACTAAAGCAAATAGAAAATGTAATTCAGGGAGGTTCAAAATCCTGATGAGTATATGGCTGCTACTTCCCTTTGGCTTTTGTTTCTTCTCCATTGTACTTAAGTAAAATAGGAAATATTTTCATTTGTGTGCGTGCAATGTCCAAACAAATTAAGTCTATAGGTATATTTTAAAAGGGACATTGTTTTATTTTACAGTAAGTAAAGAAAATGGAGCATCAGGAAAGATGGCATTTCACTGAGATTTTTAGATGAAATTCTATAAGGAATCCAAAATTTCCCCGTGAGATTTTGTGGTCATCTTAATTGTTTAAAAATTTAGGCTTAGATGCTGTGCTGATGCTGAACAGATAGAGCAAGAAACAAAGTAATAATAATAATAATAATAATAATAATAATATAGTATTTATATAATTATTTTCCTATGTGCTCAAACCACTTGACATACATTATTCTCAGTAATCCTCATAACCACCTTGTAAGGCAGGCCAGTTTTATTATCCACATGTTATAGGGAATTGACTAAGGCTGAGAAATGATGGCTTGTCTAGATCCATCCAGTGAGCTCATAGCTGAGTTTTACACCGTGGATATCTCGGTCAGCTGCAATCTAACACACTTAGTAGGGAACTAGCAGTGCTATCCTATACATGTCTACTCAGAACTAAGTCCTATTGAGTTCAGTGGGGCTTATTTCCAGGGGAGTGGCTATAGGACTGTAGCCTATGAACTTCTGGTTGCAGTGGGATATACTTGTGAACAAACATGCATAAGATTGCACTGTTCTTCCTATTATTACTTTTGTGTTCCCCTAATTGGTCAGTTAGACAATACGGGGCTTCTCGTGTCACAAAAGCTTCAAGAGGTGTCCCAGAAACACAATTAGTCGTATTTCAGAGACATATTCAGAGATGTATTTCAGTCCCATATCCATAGTGTTGCTCCTGGAATGATCCAAGAGTGTACGGTATATGTTTGAAATTGTTTCATTAAAATCAACTGTCAGCCTAGCTTGCTGACAGGCAATTTCATGGATAACAGCTGTTTGGGAATCTAGTCTTAGTTCATTCACACATAATTCAAATGTAATTGCTTGTAGCTGAGAATGTGAGTTGCCTCCATTAAAACATATTGAGTCTACCATAGTGTCACATAACATTAAAACTTTATCTTAGGGTTTGTTTTACACATACAGTTGATCACTGGGTGTTGTAGTCATTGAGTAGTAACCACGAATGTGTGGAGTAAACCTTCACAGAATTCTCTATGATTAAATTTTATGAATGACTCATGCCAGTGAAATGCTTTTATATCACCAAGGGAATTGTTTTAAGCATCAGGCCATGAATACAGGTGTAATGTCAGAAGTCACTTTATGCTATTGTCAGATTATTTCTATTTCTGGGTAATTGGTTCATGTTTCCTAGTTGCCTCTTTGCCATTCTACTTAAATCAGATTATTATTTTGTATAGCTTCGCTAAAGTTTAAATATTTATAAAGGATGTGTTTGGGTCTCTGGATCTATTCCCATTTAAATCAGTGGAAGGCTTGTGTTGATTTCAGTGTGAGCCAAGGCATCTTCAAACAGATTACAAAATTATTTTCCTTTCATGTCAGTTTAAAGTTACATCAGCAGTGTCTGAGCCCAAAACCCTAATATAGCCCATACTGTCTCTGAAGTCAACAGAGCATACGCTATGAAGGACCACGTGTACAAAGAAATGCAGAACTGGACCCAACAGACAAGCATATTAAACAAATGCTTAAGTCAGTTGATGTACCTAAGTCTTAAAGTACAATACGCTGATGACCTGGCTTGCACATAGTTCTATACCTTGGTTTAGTGATACACTGATGAGCTTGAATGAGCCTGAGTTAAGTGTTCAGCTTGTGTGCTCCCGCCCCCCCTCCCCTGCCCCCACTTGGCCAGGAAAAGTCTTTCTGCAAAGTTTAGTTTCTGGCTTAGTAGCATGTTTGATGCAAGGATGCTGGTTTAACAAGCCAGCTTTATAATTCATTGTCTGAAGATTGCTTGTTATAAAACTTACCAGGATTCATTTTCATAAATAATTGCTTGTATGAATGCAAAGCGGTAAAAGTGAAATTAAGTCCTGTGAAGTCCTCCCCCAAGACATGTGAGAGGCGGAGAAGGGAGGGGGTGTACAAGCCTGACACATCACTTGGGTTCATTTGGGCTCATCCGCATAGCGTTAAAATATGTTAGGGTTTGGTCACTTGTCCCATGCCTAGAATGCACTGGTCTGGGTGATTTTTTGCTTGCCCCACTCTTTTCCCAGGGAAAATCCACTCTTTAGTGCTAAAGTGGAGCAAATGTCAATGTGGAGAAAACCCAGATTGCTATTTACTCAGACTGAGTGCTAAAGAACACTTTTCCCTGTGGGGAAAGCATTGGAACAAGAAGTATTTAGGAAAGTTTTTGTTTGATGTTTTATTGTGTTTTTAATATTCTTTTGGGAGCTGCCCAGAGTGGCTGGGGAAATCCAGCCAGCTGGGCGGGGTATAAAAAACATTATTATTATTATTAGTAGTAGTAGTAGTAGTAGTAGTAGTGTGGATAGGCCCATAGTGTTATGTGAATGAAACCAATGAGTCAAATGTCACCAGGGTTAAACATTATTATAAAGAATAGCAGAATCAGTTCATCTGAATAAGTAATTATTAAAAGCTGTTTTTCATTTTCAGTTTTGTTCACTTGTAGTTAATGTGTGTGTGTCGGGGGGAGATTTTTCACTGTTGCTCCTTCAATTAGCCTTTGGTGATATTGGAATGCTGGTGCTATGATCCAGCTCTAGTTATGCATTGAAAAGGTATTCCTGCATGACTGCTTGCACCAAATATGAATTGGAACAGGCTTCCTCAACCTCGGCCCTCCAGACTCTTTTGGCCTACAACTCCCATGATCCCTAGCTAGCAGGACCAGTGGTCAGGGATGATGGGAACTGTAGTCTCAAAACATCTGGAGGGTCAAGGTTGAGGAAGCCTGAATTGGAATGTACATTTGAATGCACATCACATTGAATTCAGTGCAGTGAAAGTGAATGGTATCCACACACAGAGGTGGATGCTAATGTACATTTATTTGGCAGCACATTGACTTGATACCTGTGGTTCCTGTTCCAGCAAGTGAGATGCATGGGGGTTTCCAGAGCTTGATTAGAGCAGTTGCTGTTATTTATGATAGAAAAACGGTATTTTACTTATATTGCAGACATTTCTGTTCCTGTTTACAGTTTGGCTGCTCATAAGTTAAATTTAGTTAGCATGAAGGTAGAGTTGATAGGGGAAAATCAGTCTCCTAACTGCTTTCTGTAGTTCTGCATCTTGTATTCACTCCTTCCCCCAATTTTTGCTTTTTTTGGACTAGTAGTTTAAAAGTAAAGGGGGGAGGGAGGGAGCAGGAATGACTGTGTCCCCGAGGAAAAGCTTAGCCAGCCATTAATGGTGGGAGACAGATGGTGATTCTTTTACAAAGCAGCAAAAAAGTGTGAGGCTTTAAATGAAGGATAAATTGAAACTTGTTTATTCTTATGAGACTTGGGAAATCCTTGGGGTTCTTTTAGTACAATGCAGAGTCAGTTTTATAATAGTCTGTCAGAGGAAATGGGAAGCTTAGGCTCAAAAGTGCTTTCTTAGCTTTAGGGTTCAGATGCCATTTTCCAGTATGGATTGCTGCAGCCAGTGCAGCCTCTTTAGTTTGGGAAATGCTTCTGCTCTGAGGGTGCTGCCAGGATGGATTGAGGGGATGAAGCACTGATGGAAGTTGTTTGCTAGCAAACTCCCAGAAGAACCAGAGTACATTGTTAGAATGTTAATATCCTGGGCCACAGACATGCATTGAAAAGCCTTAACTCCTAAGTGCTTGGGTAGATTTCTAAGCCAAATAACCTTACTCTGTTATGAACCATGTGCTTCTCCTCAATGCTTGTACCTCTGAGCAGAATATATATTTGGTATGTTAGCCAGAACTTCACAACTTTCAAAAGAAAAACAGATAGCTGACGAATTGGGGGAAAGAATAAGCTGCTGTTGAACAAATTCCCTCCATGCATATGGCAGGTCTATTCATTAGGAAAACCGTGACAATTACAGTTTTGGCTGGTGAAAACGTCCACAAAGAAATTCCACTATGCAGTTATGAGCCTACTTTAAAGTATTGATTTCCCACTATAGATCCAAAATGTGCTATAACATTTAATAGAGAGCATAGGAAACCAGATACTAAACTTGGTGGTTAAGATGCTTGAATTAGTGAGGATGCGGAATTTTCCTTGTGTATAACCAGTGAATTCAGCCATTTGTAAAATTAGGTTTCCTGAAGATTAGTATAATAAAAATAGGAAACTAGTGCAGAATACAAATATTTTATAGCAAAAAGCAGGCCAATTTAGTTGCTTCGATAGCATTGAGAATTTAGTTTTGTTTGTATCTCTTTCTATTTATGTATTTATCTAGAACTTTAGAATTTTCTTGAGATATAGATAATTTGCTCTTTGTTTTCAGGTAAAGAAAGCATAGTCCTTTGGAAGCTGATAATGGCACACTAATACTATGGAACAGTGATGCCACTGTTGGTTGTCAGGAAACAGAGAGGATTAAACACTGTAAGAAAAAGGGTGGACATAATGAAAAGATTAGTGAAAAGGCTACAATTCCTGCTCTGAGAAGCCCAGATTCCTGAGCCATTGCCTGAGAAATTGCAACCTCTCCAGCTTGTGTTAAATCAGAGCTTCTGTTGGGATACCCTGCTATGAATTTACAAAGGAAAGGTCTATCTTGCTTAGAATTGCTACCCAGAATATTAAATAGAGCATCTGGGTTCTGCCTGCTGCTGTTTGAGCTGGTAAAATAGCAGATGTGAAATTCTTGGTTTTTCTTTCAATTCATTTATTCATAGAGATAAAACAAGCATTGCATACAGATCAAGCCACTACATAATTACCTAGGTAACAGCAGAAAATGCTTTATTTTTAATATTATACCTTTTAAAGAAGGTTTATAAGGAAGAAGGAGAGGAATTTATGGGTGATATTCCACTAACATATTGCAACAGTGCAAGGGTTTCTACTTGTGCTGCAAGCCTCGCCACCTTCTCCTTTCACATGCACCCCAATATTCTCCAAAAGGGTTACAGGAACACCTAGAACAGATTTGTGCAGCTTGTGGTGGGAGAAAAGGGGAAAGAGCATTACATTGTGCAAACAGAAATCCTTGCACTGACAGAATGATTGCCTTAGTGCTATACTGGATTCTACCCATTGTGTGTGCGTGTGCACATACATGCATACACACACTGATATAGAACTTGGCCTGTAAATATGAGGGTTCAGGTTCAATCTCTGGTTAAAAATTCTCAGAGCATCAAGGCTGGGAGTTATTTTGCGTGACGCCCTGGCAAAATAGGCCTACTAATGTCATGCAGGTCATTCATCATTTCTGTCATTTATCAAATGAAAGTTGCAAGGATCCATGTCAAGAAATGGCAAAGGGTATTGGTTAAAATGTGGTTGTAACAGGTGAGCACATCATTTCTTGATGCCAGTAGGTACATTTCATTGCTGTCTCTTGACAGCCTTCTCTTTTTATAAAACTTACCAATAAATATAATCTTCACCTGTTCTACTGCGTCTCCCTCCCCTGATATCCCCATGTTAGTCATTATTTTTCATATTCTCAGGCTTCCTTCACCTACCTGTCCCAGCACCATAATTTCTACATGTGAGAATATCTAAATATACATTTGCGCACATTGGCACTCACTAAAGATTTGATTATTTTCAGTGAATTTCCTATGGGGAAAATTATACATCATGTGTCTGATCCTTCATTCAATTTCTTGGTTTTGCTTTTTAAGAAGGGTGGGTGTGGGAGAGAGATGCTATGCACTAAATTGGAGCATCAATGCAAAGGGAAGAGGTTTTATTTTATTTTTTAAAAAATATTTTTATTCATTTTCAAAACATTTTTATACAATCAAATCACATTTTATCACACATTCATCAATTTTTGACTTCCCTCAGTTTCTCTGCCAATCTTTTGTTTAAATTTATATTGTAAATGCATTTCTGCACTGGCCTAATCACTGTAGTAGCTCCACTATCAATTTTTCAAGCTCATTCGTGGTTTCAAAGTTTATCTGGGGAAAAGTGGGAAGTGGGAGAGGACTGAGGTCTAAAAGCAGTGTGTGGAGGAAGCATTCAGAATTCCCCTGCCAGATTTAAATCACACACTTTCCAGGTGTTTGGTGGTGCTTTGAATGTGAAGACATGCTTTACCCACCATTGTCTATAGATCTGGTGACATAATGTAGAAAAATTAGGGCTGCTTTAGAAGTTACAACTTTGGTTGTGTTTAGATTATCTCCTGTAACAAATCACAAATTTAATTTAAAAAAAGACACATGTGTGAATGTTGCAAGTGAAGTACACATGACTTTCAGGTACAATGCAGCTTCCTATGTTCCTAAAGGTGAAATGTAAGCTGTATCTATGAGGAAAAGGTTTTATAATGACTTAGAAAGGGTAGAGGTAAAGAAAAGCTCTTAGGGGAAGTTGATAAGCTGCGTGGGGCAGAACATTCCTTTTAGGATATAGAACTAAGAAGACCTAAGGTTATAGAGAAGCCAAAGTGAAAGGTAGTTAGCTGTTCTTTCAATGAAAGGTCAGGAAGTAAGTCAGCCTGAAACTGTTCATCTGCATCATGATCCAATAGGGATCCCTGCCCACAATGTTGGGAGGAGAATGCGCATGCCCATCTATCTTGCAGTGCAGGTGGTAGTACTCATCCCTCTGCACTGTTATGAGCACTGCATTCTGCACAACTGAATCGGGGCATTTGTTATCTTAAGACATGTCAAGCCATTTCTGTAGGAATAATATCCATTTTGTGGCCACTGGCTAACAAAGACTCATGCATGTTTATGCATGCACTGAAATCACAGGATTTTAAAGGCACTTAAATGTCTATTTGATTGCGATAAATTAATAAGATTCTTCCCCCCCCCCCATTCAAACTGCAACTTTTTGGATTATTGTATTTCTGTGTAGAAGGAAGGCTTTTACATTTTATGCTCTACTAATTGCTTAAAAATTTAATGAATATCAGTTCTAATTTGATTGCTTTTTAGTACTGCATTTAAGTTATTAAAAAGTAGAAAGGACACATAATGAACAGTGGAAGCATTGGCCTAGCATCTGCCTATATTTTCTTTTTATTTAATCAATTATAGTCCAGTGGTGTGTAATTATACATTAAGAAAGTTATTGGATATCACAGTATGATGGTCCCAGGGGGCTCATTAATATACTAATATAATACACCTGTAATGACCTGTTCTCAGATCTGCAAATTTCTCTCTTCCTCCCTCTGCTAAATGAAGATGAGAGCAGTAACCATTAAGTTTGAATCACCTGTAACAGTTAATGAGAGAGGAGAAAGGGGTCTCTGGCATCACATGTAATGAATCTGCCCTTTCGGTACTGAATGTTAAAAGAGAGCCAGATCTAAATGGACCTGTATCTGCATTTCTGAAAAGTAAGCAGTGCATGTCTGAGGGGAGCCGAGGGCAGCCTCAACTGAGCATACATCCTCCTTCTTCTTTGGCTCTTCTTCATTCTGTCTCCAAAATGAGAGAAACAGACAAGTAGGAAAACCTTGTCAAATCGCATCCAGACACTATTTGCTTGGCTTGGTTCAAATCAAACCAAACTCTGGAACTGATCCCTGTACAATGGCTCTGAGTGTTTGCATAGCAACTAAGCTGTGTTTTGTTGAAGCGACTTTTTATTATTAAAAAAAAATGCTAGAAAGAGCAAAATGACACAAAGGCTTCCTTGTAGTCAATAATAGGTTCAGTGGTGCTCTCTTATTAATTCATAATGAATGAAACCAAGTAAAGACTTAATTCACCTTATCGGTTCTATTGGATTTTATACAGGTGATCCAGAGGAATAATAAGCTAGAAATTGCCCTGTGTGGCTGGCATTTTTATGGCTGCAGGAGACAACCAAAGTCAATATTTTCAAAGCTCTTCCCCCCAACCCCACCCTAAAAAGTTATTTTGATGTATCAGAGTGCACCTCAGAAATAAAAACCCCCTCTTGTTGTCTCCCAAAGTAAAGGCTTTGATTTACTGACCAGATCCTTGAGGAATGCTAAAGTGGCAGAAGCGGGTGGAGGCTGATAAATCATACACTGATGTAACTAGATGAAGCACCTTGCTTGGGGGGAAAGCAGCCATGCTGCAGTCATATTTCTGAGATGGTTACATACATTCTCAACTTCTTGGCCTCAACAGCAAAGTATAGGAGGCAATAAATAACACTTCACCTTTGTGCTTAGGAGAGATCATTGGAAGGCGCAGCTATTTTCAACCATTGCCTCAATTCTGCTCACACAACCCAGCTCTCTGATACCAAGCTGCTACTCTGTCCCCCATCCCACAAGGGACTGAAACTCATTGTGGCAGGACAGGGTTGCAGTCAGTGCAGAGTTCCAGTGAAGACCTTAGATGTCTAGTTGTCATTTGAAGCCTATCCAGACATGTAGCTGTTGACATCGTTTAATCTCTTTTTTAGTTTACTGCTGATTTTAATTATCTTTAAAGTTTTTAATTATTTGTTTTAAACCTTCTTATTGGTAATTCTAGTATTTCTTATATACTGTGTAGAGGTTTGTTGGTTTGTTTGTTTTATTGAATTTATATACTGCTGTATACCCGGAGGTCTCAGGGCAGTTCACAGAATAAAATCAAAATATAAAACTACAAAATACATAATAAAAATAAAAACAACCCAATAACCCCCCCACCGCCCCCCCCCCATTTTAAAAGGGCATAGGAAGTAAATTGGATCAACCAAAGACCTGGTTAAAAAGGAACGTTTTGGCCTGGTGCCTAAAGGTGTATAATGAAGGCACCAAGCTAACTTCCTTGGGGAGAGCATTCCACAGATGGGGAGCCACTGCAGAGGAGGCCCATTTCTCATGTTGCCTCCCTCTGGACCTCTCGAGCAGGAGGCACATGAAGAAGGGCCTCAGAAGATGATCTCAGGGTCTGGGTGGGTTCATATGGAAAGAGGCAGTCCTTGAGGTATTGTGGTCCTAAGCAGTTTAAGGCTTTATAGGTCAAAACTAGCACTTTGAATTGGGCCTGGAAACTTAATTGGTAGCTAGTGCAGTCGGATCAGGATCGGTGTAACATGCTTAAACTGTCTTGCTCCAGTGAGCAACCTGGCCACTGAATTCTGCAGTAGCTGAAGTTTCTGAACCCATCTTCAGAGGCAGCCTTATGTATAATGCATTGCAGTAATCTAACCTTGAGGTTAGACAACATTAGTTAGGCTATCCCTGTCCAGATAGGGGTGTAGCTGGGCCACCAGCTGAAGCAGATGGAAGGCACTCCAGGCCACTGAGGCCACCTGAGCCTCGAGTGACAGCAAAGGATCAAGGAATACCCCAAGCTACGAACCTGCTCCTTCAGAGGCAGTGTAGCCCCATTGAGAGCAGACAGTCTCCCACATAGGGAACCACCCACTAACAGTGCCTCAGTTTTATCTGGATTGAGTTTCAGTTTGTTGGCTCTCATCCAGTCCATTACCGAAGCAAGACACTAGTCCAGGACTTCCACTGCCTCACCTGCAGATGTAAAGGAGAAATAGAGCTGAGTGTCATCAGCATACTGCTGACAACGTACTCCAAACCTCTGGATAACACCATTCAGTTCTTTTATGTAGATGTTAAACAACATAGGGGATAAGAGGAAGCTTGAAGGTTCCACAGGGCTGAAAAGCATTTCCCAAGCAACACCCCCTGGGAACGACCATTCAAGTAAGACTGGAACCACTGCAAAGTGGTGCCACCTACTCCCAGTTCAGAAAGTCACTCTAGAAGGATACGATGGTCAATGGTATTGAGAGCCACTGAGAGGTTGAAAAGAATTAACAGGGACATATTTCCCTTTGTCTCTCTCTCTCGACAGAGGTCATCATACAAAGCAGTTTCTGTGCCAAAACCAGGCCTAAACCCTGATTGAAATGGATCCAGAAAATCAGTTTCTTCCAAAAGCATCTGGATCTGGTCTGCGACTACTCACTCCAGAGCCTTGCTCAGCAAAGGGAGATTAGCAACTGGCTGGTAATTAGTTAGTTTAGTTAGGTTTTCCGAATCCAGGGAAGGTTTCTTAAGGAGTGGTTTTACCACTGCCTCCTTCAAACAGGCAGGGACTACCCCCTCTCATAAAGAGGCACTGATCACCTCCCCGGCCCACCCAACTATTCCCTCCCTGCTAGTTTTTATCAACCAAGAGGACCAAGGGTCTAGAGCGCAAGTGGTCACCCTGACCAATTTGAGCAGCTTATCCATATTCTTGAGCCTTGCTGACTGAAACTCATCCAACACAACAGCACTAGACTGTGCTCGGGACACCCCATGAGATTAATCTGCTATAACAGCAGAATCAAGGTCTTGGTGGATGCAAGTGGATGCAAATGCTTTGCAAACAAGTCAAAGCGAGCTATTGTTGGTTCTACCACTTCCTTTGGGCTAGCCTGTAACAGGCCCCTAACAACCTGAAAAGCTCTGCCAGATGACATAATGTGGATGCAATGGAGGCGGCAAAGTATGCCTTCTTTGCTGCCTTAACAGTCACTAGGTAGCTCACTAATGAGCCCTTACCAGTGTTTGGTTTCATTCATTCAGATCTTTTCTCCACTTGCATTCAAAGCCATCACCCAGCTTGTTTCCTCGCCCTAAGCTCTAGAGTATACCAGGGGGCCAAACGGGCTTGACAAAATGTGAGAGGGTGCTCAGGAGCTATCTTGTCAATAGCCCAAGCCATTCGGGTGTTCCAGAGGTCAACCAGGGCTTTGACAGGGGCGCTAGTCATATCAGATGGAAAAAACCCCAGAGCCGTTTGGAAATCCACTGGATCCATCAGCCTCCGAGGGTGGACCTTCCTAAAAGGTCCCCTGCCTCTGTGGAGGGGAAAAGGTGCTGACAGCCTAAATCTCAACAGGAAACAATCAAGGTTTTCTTAAAATAAAGCTGTATATAAATTTTGTTAAATAAATGAAATAGATTTTTCATAGGAAAATCATGCCTGAAAGTCTATTACAATATTTGAGGGTGTCAACAGCATTTTTTTTATTTAAAGGATGACACTGCTCACATGGACTTTTGGAAAAAAAGGCCTTTCAAACTGCCTCTTTACAAAAGCTAAGTAGTTAGGGCATAAAAGGAGCGACTTTTGCAGCTTAGCAGATGGTTAAAAGCTAAGAAGCAGTGGGAAGGCATGAACTGTAAATTATTGAAATGGAAGAAGATGTACAGTGGAGCACTTCAAGAATCTATGCTCAGACTTAAAAAAAAAATTAATAACCTAGAAAACTTGTGAACCGTGTAGTTGCAAAATCTGCTGATGATATCAAGCTGTTGAAAGGTTATGATTATATAGCAGCCCATAGAGTTGTGGATAAGGATCCAGGCTATTGTATGAAGGCACAACTTATCCCTTTACACAGGCATCCCAATCTGGACCCAGTAGTAAGCTGGTAGAGTAGACTGTCCTCATCCCTGTGGCAATTGTGCTGCTTTTTGTGTAGCCCAGGTAACTTTAAGCAGTGGTGGATCTTGGGGTCTCAAATTTCAGCAATGCCCTGTGTGACATCAAAATTCAGCACACGTCCCAACCTCTTGCGCTCCATTCTAAATCATAGCTGCGGTGTCTCCTATGGTGTTCCCGAGGCTCCGCGTTGAGTGTGACTGAACCAGAGTGCTCCCCTAAAGTTAAATTTAAGTTAAATACCTTAATTAAAAACACACATTTCACAAGTATTAGCTTGCCCTGTCAGTGTACAGGAAGTGAGCATAAAACTCCAGTGTCTTTGTTATCCTCCTCTGCCTCACTGCCCATGCCAATTCCCTGCTGAACATCAGTTTGTTGAACTCTATGTATATAACCTGGAGGCTGTGTGATATTTCTTTCCACTCAGAAGTTCATTTCTGGTGAAAAACCCTGCAAAAGGTTATAAGTCTTCACACGGTCAGGTCTCCAGCGGGGCATTAAACCATGTGTTGTACAAGACTTCTCATTTTATTATGGGGAATAAACATAATTCTCCAAGCAAGTGAGAAGAACAATAAAGCCTTCTGTTCTTTTAGAACAGAAGCAAGAATGATGACTAGAATGCAGGTGGTGAAAATCCCAGAATGAATGTTAATAAAATGCAGGTACAAGCACATTTTCATGCCTAGCATGTTGCAGCCGTGATGGCAAAGGCAGCATACTTCTTTGCCAACATTTAAGATTAAGAACTGTGTTTTATTTTCAAGAAAAGATGCTTGTTTCACTACAAGTTTGTCTTTTAGTGTGGTGTGTGTGTGTTGCAAGGGCAACCAAGCTGAAAATAATGTGGTATTTGCAAATGTGTTGGCCCATTTTTGTTTCCTGGCTCAAACTTTACCAGTCCATAAGTTTATTAGAATTAAACAAAAATTCAGGAGATATTTGAGGTGTGTGGAAAATTTCATCACTAAACCAGGGACACTTTACAGAAATATCACATGCTATGAATCTAATTTCTTTCCATGGTTGCTCTAACAGTTTCCAAACATTGCTGAGCAGAGATCAAGCATCTGGGTCAAACCTTCTGACAGGGCAGGTTTGGGCAGTAAAACAGTGCTGGATCTCTTCTTCTTCTCTACTTTACCTTATTCCCCAAGCCTTAGGTTAAATGCAGCAGGGAGGGGAAATTGTAGATAGACTATGTCACATTGAACTGCAATTGTTAATCCAGTTTTGATCTTACTTAACTGGCATTGCTCCCAAAAGAAGAAGTTGTGATGGTTAAATTGACTTCACATTCGTTTAATTTAAAAAACTGTATGGGAGTCAACCAGGAAGCCCATGCACACTGGTCTGCGTTTCTCAGAAGACGGGTGGAATGCAGATCCATGTTTATGTTGTATTCATGTCTGACTGCACTCCTGAGCATCTTCAATAGATGAGGGTGACGTTCAGTTTGTTATTTACTTATTTATTTATTTTCAGCCAAATTGGATATGGGAGTGCTGAAATGGCTGGACTAAATCAAGGTCTAGAATCAGGATCATATGCCCTGACAGCCAGCTCCCCAGTTCCACATTCAGTATGAAATTTTGGGGATTTGCTCTTTAAGAGCAGTATAACTACAAGACAGTGTTGTACAGAAGGGAGTGCTTACATTTTAGGAGCAAACAGAAGGGGCATTGCTTTCCTACAGTGACGTTCTGCTCCTAAAGGAATAATGGCAGGAGTGAGAAATGAATGGAAGTTCATTTAATGGAGGATTGTACTGCATGAACTGCATTAACAAGGTTTTTGATAACCTGTGATAATTACTCCACAGGCTGTATTCTGAGGGCTTGACACATTAAGGACCTACTCAGTTGGTCGTCTCATCCAGTGATGTTTCTGTGGAAATATATTGCATGGATGATAGAGGAACAGCAATTCTGTGGAGCTAGAGTTCCTAATCAGTTGCTTTGCTTGTGCCATTCTGACATCCACAAAGGGGATCCTGCCCTGGATGATTAACTTTACAGAAGAAAGCATGTTATTCAAATGGTTCCCAAGTTCTAGACCAGTCTTACCATTAGTTATAGTGCCTCAGACAGAAGTTGCTAGAGTGGTGAGGTGTTGAAGGATGGAGCTGGGTGTAGTATGCAGCCTGCCCTAAGTTTGCTTGTCTTCAGGTGTGGTGGAAGATTATGCCCCATGACTAGTGTTGAAATGAGATTCAACTACCATTCCTTTCTGTGGTATGGGCCATTTTGTCCTTTGTCTCAAGCAGCAGATTATCTTGGGCTGGCCCTGCCCAAGATGATTAAGACCCCTGTGTGGTGCTACCATTAGTGGTGATGAAGCCACTTGACCACATGCCCTTTGTGTGCTTCTTTGGTATAGCTAGAAGATCTTTAGGACATCATCATCATCATTTATTATTTATACCCTGCCCATCTGGCTGGGTTTCCCCAGCCACTTTGGGTGGCTTCCAACAAAAGATTTAAAATACATTAAAACATCAGTAATTAAAAACTTCCCTAAACAGGGACATGCATGTGGGGACACTCATCTCCTGAAAAGTGAAGCAATAGTGACATGTCAGGGAGCCAATGAGAGGACTTTTTCCATATCGTTTGAATCTTCTCATGTTACCAGAATAAGAACTGGAGGGTTGTACATGGTAGGGGCTCACATGCCCTTAAGGGACTCTAAAATGTCCTGCAGTACAAGACGATGACATATTCTTTATTAAAATAGTTGGCAGCATTTTGAAGTTTCTGAGAAATATATATATAAAGACAAGGATGCCGTTCTATGGCTTTGTGGCATGTATTTCTGTGCCTGCCATTTCCCTGAAAGGAATTTCTGCAATGGGAAGGAACTGTAATTAGATGTGGTGTACTGTAGAGGAGGAGAGAAGGTAAATCCCCTTTCTTGCAGATGCGGATGGGAAACAACCCAGAGACAATGGGACTATTTTTAGCAAGCATAAAATTGCAAGCACTGATAGATGCCACGGGGCTGCTGTCACTAAAATTTGGCTATGAGCAACTTATTCATATTTAAACGTGTTACCTTTGCAAATGGAAATGAGCAAACCCTGTTTGCTTGCTTGCTGTGCTTAAGCTATACAGGCTCGCATCACAATCCTTATACTTCAGTGGTGGCATTTGATTCCAGACATTCGATTGCCTTCCTTGTTTAAGGCACCTGTAATATGACAGGCTTGCATTGTTACATCAGAAAAATTTATGTTGGTTTCTCCCTTAAGAAATAAAAGATAACTGTCGTATTAAACATCTGCACCTCTGGAAATAGTTTTGAGTAATTTGTTCAATAATTAATAAAAATATTTTTATTATTTTTTTTATTATTTATACCCCGCCCATCTGGCTGTGTTTTCCCAGCCACTCTGGGCAGCTTACAGCATATTTTAGAACATAACGAAACATCAAGCATTAGAAACATTCCAATACAGGGCTGCCTTCAGATGTCTTCTAAAAGTTGTGTATGTATGTGTTCAGATAACTGTATTCAGTTTCACCAGTTATGTGTTCAGGTAACTGAACACATAAGTGGTGACCCTGAATACATTAAATAACATTAAAAAAATTGCTTCTCTTAGATAAAAATAAGCCAAAATGATTAAAGTGGTCAATGTGGTAAAATGAAATGAGCACACTGAGCACATGGTTGGACAGAAACAAATTATTTGGGTGGGTGGGTGACTGATGTTATTACCCACAAATGGGTGGAACAGTTTCTTTATTATTTGCTCCTACCAGAATTATTGGCTTTCACAGCAGTTATCAGCACAAGTTGGGTAACCCGAATGTAGGGTCTCCTTTCTAGGAAAGCGAAAGAAACCAAAGCCTCCCTCATACACAGAAGGCCCCACCCTCAATATTATGACCCCTGTGATGTCCAGACATGGAGTGTGCACATCTGAAGAAGGGAAGCCTAAGTGTGTATACTTTGTGTACATAGGTTTCCTTTAGATGCTCATGTTCAATGCATGGATGTTGGGGGCATGGCCAAGGATAGTTTAGATGCTGGGGTGTAGCCACAGTACATATCCATTTCCCCTTCTTCACATGGAGCAGACTTCATATATACAAAGTGAGAAGGGACCTCAAGAGTAAAGCAACATCTTTACTATGACACTGTAGGAATAACATTCTGTACACTGAAAACACTGCCATGTTCTTGCTCAGCTGGCGAATGAAAGGGATTAGTCGCAGCAAATGTTAACTCAAACAAAAGCTGTCTGAAAGGACATCGAAGAAGAAATTTTAAGGGGGCTTAATCCTTTTAAACAACAACGGACTATGCAGTCAAAAGTAGCATGTGGGAATAGAAGACACTGCCATCATGGCTTCTAATGAGCCCTTTACCTTGGCATAAAGGTTAAAGCAGCCGTTCAAAGAGAAACATATCTCAGACAAGTCGGCTGACCGCAAGATGCCAGGCTCATAGGAACAATATTATGTTATATGGGCTCCCAAAAGAATAATAACATCATCATTATCTGGACCCATTCATTTACTTAGCTATTGTTTTCTCCAACATTATTTTTAAGTATTTTATAACATACAACATAGTTACAAAGGTAAGTGTGTCAGAGAGTTGGTTTATTTATATGTAGATTTAAAACTAGCTTGTTGAATATTTTTCAGATTTTCCAACAGAACCTATTTTACTGTAGTGTCACGCAGACTGGGAGCACTTACCCTAGACAACTCCAATAGACCACACAAATTAGTTTCAAAGAATCTTGGTGCAGTGATAACTTCTTCACCAATGTGACATGGAGGCTTTTTCAATGATGGCACCAGTGTAAAGTAATGCACTCGCTGCTGAAATACAGGAGGTTTCACCTATATTGGCATTCTGCCAGCTTTTGAAGATACAGCTGTTGGTGTAGGCATCTCCTTGATCTCTCCCCCCTGAATCTCCTCTTTTAATTACCACATTGTTTTAATGGGATTGCTTTATTGCATGTTTTAATTATGGATTTTTATATTTTGATGCTTCCATAATTCATTTTTGTACTTCTAAACTGCTTAAAACAGATTTGCACATCAAGTAATTAGTAAATAAATAACTTAATATTGTTCCTGTAAGCCTGGCATCCAGAGCTTATTCAGCATGTCTCCAAGATCCCTGTAAATTTATATTTCCCCCAACCCACCCACATTCACACTAGTCCTATCTTGATGTTGTTTACTGTTGTTCAGTAACATAACAGGTTGCTGTAGGCTATTTTTAGCCATAAATTTAATAGGTTCCATTCTCACTGAGTATTCACTGTCCCCATTCAGCTCCCCACCTCCGCCCCCCGCTTGGGGGAGGTTCAATCTTATTTTACTTTTGTACTTCTGTGAACCGTGGAGTTCCCTCAGGCCTGTTGGGATCTTCCTCTTGTGTGTGGATGATGCCATTTTGACTACAGAACAATCCATGGTGGGACAATTATTTTCCTATTGGTATATATGATTTTCCTTAACCCTGTTAAAATACACACACACACACAGCAGCAGAGGTGGATTTAGGGGAGTATGACCAGTTTGGTCACACTGGGTCCAAGCCTCAACTGGCTATGTTGGCCGGGGTTGGTGACAGAGAGTCCTACCCCAAGATTCACCACTGATTACAGAAGACATTTAGAATGAGAACTATCCTCCTCTTCCTTCCCTGTATTTAATAGTATGTTGTCCAAGTTTTCTTAGTTGATTGTACTATTTTGCTTAGCATAAAAAATGTCTCAAAGGAACAAGTCCTTGGTGTAAATTCCACTGAGTTAAATAGATTTATAAGACAGATGAATTTGTCCAAGTCTATTCTTTACACATCTTACAGAAAGGTCAACAGTAGCACACAGATAATATGAGCCTTTTTATGCAATATACTGGAAACTTTGCTTCAAGCATATTTGAAAACTGTTCCTTGTGAATATTGTGTGTATGTGTCAATTTGTATCTTATGGACTCTCTCGAGGTGGCAGGAAGGTTCTTTGCATTAATTAAATTTGTTACAAAAGCTCTGGTTACATGAGATGTTAACAGCTGTTCTCAAAATTATAAGCTACATGAAGGGATATTATTGCAGAACTTCACCTGGCTTTAGTCCATTATTTTCAGCATTTGGCCCCTTGTTTTTCTGATGGTTTTTTCCCAATAGGGGAAGCTATTTCGGAACTTCCACATGTTTTATTAGGAGTAATTACATTCCCATTAGGGTTGCATATCCAAAACTTTACACTGTCATTTTCAAACTCCTATGCTGATTATAAACCCTTGTAGCAAGAAACTTTTTCAACCTTCTTTTCAATCTGTGTAGTAAAAGTAGCACTTTAGCAAGAATATTATTACACCTTCTTCTTGTTCCTCTGTCAAATTTCCTAATTTGTTTTCCATCCTAATACCTTTCACCTTATTTCTTTTACTCCAAAGTTGGTTTTACTAACAGCACAAATGTATGTGTATTTACTTGGAAGTCCAATTGGTTTCAGCAGTTACATGGGAGTAAGTCACATTGAACTCTGTAGAACTTATGTTTTTTATTAATTAGGTTCGCTCTATATGGCTGTAATCCTTTGTGCTCCTACTTCAGCAATAAGCCCTACTGAATACTGTCAGCATCAAATTCATTCTTAGCCCCAGAAACAATTTACAGGATTACATTTGCAATTCCCAAATATTATAAAATTAAAGTCTATGTGAAATAGTAACAGAAATTGTATTTGGGTGGTATTCAGCTAAATTCTACTCAGAGTAGGTCCACTTAAATTAATGAACATGACTCAGATCTGTTAATTTCAATAGGTATTTTTTGAATAAAACTTAGTTGGTGGTCACCCTTGGTTTAGATATAATGTGTGGACTTTTTTCTTCTTCTTTATACTTTCTACAGACCATTCCATGACTGAACTTTGACTTACATAGTTCAAAGAACATGCAGTATATTATTCTGGCTGTACTCCTGCATACATGCAGACATTGAAATTTCAGTGGGGCTTATATGCACATAAATGTGTGCAAGATAGTTGCATTTTTGTTGTTTAAAAAGGGAAAGCAGGCCCAGTGATAAAGCATTATTTTACCCTCCCACGCTCTGTTATTCCATACTAGAAAGGAAGAAAGAAAATTACAGTCAATTAGAGTAAAAGTCATATTGACCTTTAGGACTCTTACTGTTGTCAAATAGTCGTAATACCACTTTCCCTTTTCTATGATGCATACTTCAGAGTGCTAATGTAGCATAATTATAATAATACTGCAAATGTAGGTGCCCACACACTCAATTTATCTAGATTTAATTATTATATTCCAAATAACAGGTATAAAACATATTAATTGGACTTTACCACCAACTTTACTGAATCCTGCCAAAATGATTTACATTCGTTGTTATGCATCAATCATTTAAAGTCTTCATTGCTAAACAATTACATTTTCTAGTAAAATAGATTTTGGAGCCTTGTTAGGAAGCTGACATTGAATTGACATAAAGGAAGAAAAAAACCCAGTTTGTGTGGAATCATAACACAATTATATCGTATAAGCATATTCGCTTTTTAAAATTAATTAACTGTTGCTGGCTTACACTAAGCATTCCACTGCACCTCCTATTTTTAACCACCAGTATGATCTGAACCACCTATTCTGACTTGTTTATTTGCTGTGATCCCAGTCTAATTAGCCTTTTTACACGCAGGCAGCAGTAAAAGAAGACCCATGCTCCTTTCGATTGGGGCACAGTCTCTGCAAAGTGCCCCACTTTTTCAGATAAATAACTGGGACGTGCGTCTTCTGGGATGCGCTTCCGGGAGAGTCACATGACATGTGCCACAACACAGGGCAAGAGCACGGCATCCAAAATGGCCACCACAATTTTGGGGGCAAGAGCTATGCCAGGGCTGGGGAACATCGGTTCCAGGAGCCAAATTCTGAGCATTTCTTTCTGGCTATCAGAACTCTTTCATGGCACGGCCCTCAAGCCACAGCACCTCTCCCGTGCAATGCCTTTTTCCCTGGCCCTGCCCTGTGGTCACCTCAAGTACTTTTGCCTGATTGGCAGCTCTCTCTTCTGCAGGTAGTCCAGTTTTGGATACATAAAGATCAGTACTCAGAAAATGAGTTCATTAATGGTGTAGTACGCATCTGAATAATATTTTTAACAATGGAAATTAGAGCTCAGTATCTAGGGGAAGGATCACAGCTCAGTAGCAGAACACATGCTTGTATGCAAAATATCCCAGGTTCAGTTCCAGGCACCTCCAGATATTATTATTATTATTATTATTATTATTATTATTATTATTATTTAAATTTCAAGACTACCTTTCACCCAAAGATCACAGGGCAGTTTGCAATATAAAAACACACAAATATATACCACTATAGCAAACAAAAACAATAGATAGGGCTGGGCAAGTCACTTATTTGAAAACCTGGAAACAACTGCTAGTCAACATAAACAGTCACCAAGGTGGATCAATGGTCTTGCAACTTTTTACGCTCCAGTTAAGGGCCAATTCATGTTACAGGAAGCAAGTAGAGGCAGTTTGCCAGAAAGAAAAGCTTCTAATTAAAGTTGCAGATGTCCTTTGCTGAACAGGACTTTTTTTTTGAGTAAACATGATAGAAGCATCTTGACCTTAGGGGCAAAAGCTGCAAGATTATGAAGTGCTATTCGAAACCCGCTTTTACAATTCTGCTTCCAGAAAAGCGATACCTCTACAACCTTACAGTGTTTCATGGAAGCAACTTGTGAAGAGCATTCCCTGAATCAGTCCATTGTGGCTTTCAGGCTTAATTTTTTTAAAAAAATAAGCACAGAAATATAGAGGCATAGAGGAAATCAGCAGGGTCTCCATAGAGCATCCCCTGCCCAGGCAGTCTGGATAAACTTCCTGCTGGCTTTTTCTCCCATCAATTGACCACCACCTGCAATGTGATTGTGCCTGGCCCTCCTGCCTTTTGAAAGAGCAAGTCATTCTGAGTGGTTGACTGCTGACAACTGTTGAAAGGATGCACTCCTCTGTTCTCTGGCAGCATTCAACACTGCATGGAGAATAGAAGAGACAGGACTTCCCCTTCCATTTCTCCCCATGCGGCTTCCTGTACTTCACCAAATTCACCATACAAAAAAGTTTTTGGGAGTTCACAATAATTGTTGGGGGGAGGAGGAAACTGTTCCATCAATGTGTCCCTTACACTGATGGATGGAAACAGTTAAATTTCACCCTGCGTTTTGATGGTTGCATTTGCACCCATTGGGCATGGAGTTATAATTCAGTATAGGGAAAGATATAGGTCTAGAGCAGGCATAGGCAAACTCGGCCCTCCAGATGTTTTGAGACTACAATTCCCATCATCCCTGAACACTGGTCCTGTTAGCTAGGGTAGATGGGAGTTGTAGTCCCAAAACATCTGGAGGGCCAAGTTTGCCTGTGCCTGGTCTAGAGATTAACATTCCCAACAACTCTGTCTGGGGAAGGAAAGAGTATTGATACTGTAGAGGAAGCAGGAAAATGTAATTGAATGTTGGGTGTTACTGCTGTAAACAGAGTAGCTGCATTGTCTCTCTTGTATGGTTGGGATATCAGTAGTGGGAGATCTCCTGTGTTTGGCAAGAAGCCAGGAGGATAAGCCTAGGTGTCCCAACCTGAATGAAATAGGATGGAAAGCTTTGTTGGCATTGTGGGTTGTTTCTTGGAGGGGAAGGTGTTTTTATTTTGACAGTTTTAGTACAGGTAAACCGCTTTGCTTTTTTTTTTTTTTTTACAATCAAGCGGTGTATAAATTTTATGAAAGAAAGAAAAAGAAAGAAAGAAAGAAAGAAAGAAAGAAAGAAGATGTTTTAAACAGTAGTTATAGTACTACTACACATTTATGGGAGCCTTCCAGATGGGACAAAATAGTAAATAAAAATGAATAGCATGTAAAATAATGTAAACAGCATGTGAAATAAAATTATTATTGCTGAGAATAAAGGAAAGAAACTGGGGAACATAATTGACTGTGCTCTTATTTTTATTCACATATATACTGCTAAGAGCTTTCAAGAGCTGGTTTTTTTCTGTGGAGACATGCAGCATTATTTGTGCTAATGACTGAATTGTTTTAACAGAAAACCACTTACATATATTTCAGTTTTCTAGAGCACGTAACCTTTAGCAAAATCCTATGCATGTCTACTCAAGAATTAAGTCATGCTGAGTTCAATGTGACTTACAGGATTACAGCCTGAATTGCATTTTTGTTCATTATTCTTATTTTTACTGTATATGACAATAAACATGTGTTAGTGTCACCATAAGATGAAAAAAATCCTCCTACCATCATCCTTACTCACTTTTATGTATTTAGTTCCATGAAGTGCAGTAGATGTAAATACAGATTAATTATTTAAAAAGTAATAGGAAGGAATGAGATTCCAAACATGTAGTGCTTAATTATTAAACACCTATAATGGAATTTCAACCCTTACACATCCTCCAAATCTCACATTGTGCTTAGACAACTGCCTGAGGTTAACTAGTATGCCTCTTGCTGCCAAACCATCCACTTAATACTGCAAAGAAAAGATTTTGTGCACTAAAATGTAAAATGCAGCTGGTATTCTGCTTCTTGTGCAGTGATATCTAGATTTGCAAAAACATTAAATAATAATAGTTTTAAAATGTTTGTGCTAATATTGTACTCGGCTGCTGTCCCATTCCAGCTTAGCTACAGCAATCCATGTGTAGACGGAGATTCTTCTCAATGGATTAGCTGAGGGAGACTGCAAAGGCAACTGTTTTTGTGTGCAGGATCCTAGATCAGGAAGCCAGCTTGTGAGTTGCCGTGTGCTACACTTGGGTGGCCACAGACAAGCTAGACTTTCCACTAAATGCATCAGTCTTAAGATAAATATGTTTTCATCGATCTCACTTCCCAGGGGACTCTGGGGATTGTAGGTCTGTGGAGGGAACAGGGGTCTCCTAAACAACTCTCAGCATCCTTAACAAACTACACTTCCCAGGATTCTTTGGGAGAGGCCACAATGCTTTAAAGTGCTGCTTTAAATGTATGGTGCAGGTGGTGTCTGCAACAGTATCTTGTGATGACACCCAGCTGTTCCTCATCCCTTACCAGCAGTTGCCAATGATGTGGAGCTAGGGCAAGTGGGGGAGAAGCAAACATTGTAATGTCAGGATTTGGGTAAGGTCCATGAGACATTACAGAGGAAACAGAATTTCTTAACACACAGCTCTTGTTTTTGGTCGTAAGATGCCACACATCTAGCACCACTTAGATATTATGTTGTCAGTACTGAAACCCCTGGTCTGTTTTCTGTGAACAGTAAGAACAGTGGCAGTGATATAAATCCAAAGTATTTACAACAGGATGTGATAAAAATGTTTTTCAAATTGCTGTTGTTGTTGTTGTTGTTTAGTCGTTTAGTCGTGTCCAACTCTTCGTGACCCCATGGACCTGAGCACGTCAGGCACTCTTGTCTTCCACTGCCTGCCGCAGTTTGGTCAAACTCATGCTGGTAGCTTCAAGAACACTGTCCATCCATCTCGTCTTCTGTCGTCCCCTTCTCCTTGTACCCTCCATCTTTCCCAACATCAGGGTCTTTTCATGAGGTGGCCAAATTATTGGAGCCTAGCTTCACGATCCTTGCAGTGAGCACTCAGGGCTGATTTCCTTATGAATGGATCGGTTTGATCTTCTTGCAGTCCATGGGACTCTCAAGAGTCTCCTCCAGCACCATAATTCAAAAGCATTAATTCTTCAGCGATCAGCCTTTTTTATGGTCCAGCTCTTACTTCCATACATCACTACGGGGAAAACCATAGCTTTAACTATACGGACCTTTGTCGACAAGGTGATGTCTCTGCTTTTTAAGATGCTGTCTAGGTTTGTCATTGCTTTTCTCCCAAGAAGCAGGCGTCTTTTAATTTCGTGACTGCTATGTTTTCAGTTAAGGCTCATTATCACCCATGGAAAGGTATTTTGAGTTAGTATTAAAATGTTATTCACTGGTCCCAGGAAATGCAACATTTAAATTTAATTTATTTAATGGGATTTCATAGGTGATTTTTGCCTAGTAGAAATAGCACTGGCCTGGAGCAAAGCCTAGGGCTGAAAACATATTCGTCTAAGCAAAAAGCCATTAGTGTGCCCTTCTTACCAACTCATTACTATGTTTATGTTCCAGCTAGTCTTGTGAGCTACAGAAATGTAACGTTAAATGTGTTTTATGTTTTTTTTAAATATAAAAAAGAAAATAGAATAAACAGAAAAAACCACACTTTCCTCTTTCTTTTTTTGCTATTAAAAATTATAGGAATCCACAGTTATGCATTATATCATGAAATGATGTATGACCTGAAAAAGGTTATGAGGAATTGATACAAAGTTTATTCAGGCATTGGTAAATGAGCATGGAGGGAAAGGACCATATAAAAGAATTTATCTAAATACAGCAGTTGACAAAGGAGATACAGTGTACATGTGTAAGAGAGTTGTATTATTTTATTTAATGATTATTTTTGGAGGCTGTGGGTTGTACACCTCAGCCACAATCAACAAGAACAGGTGCTTGTGAGAATTTTTCTTAGTCTCACATCTACTAATCAGAAGCTGCCATCACATAACACATGTGTGTGTGTTTGATAGCATGAAATAGTATTTAGAATGTATTAGAAATTAATATACAACAGCAGTATTTGATGGTTGATATGCAGTGGTGTTTTGATTGCAATCCTATGTACCTTGGGAGTAAGCTCCATTTAACATAATGAGACTTACTTGTAAGTGGAGATGCATAGGATTGTGCTGTTCATACCTGAAGGCATTTGATAGCTGACTTCTTCATATTTAAGGTCAAAGGATTGTGTTTTTGAGTATTGATGGCAGCATATCAAAAGCATCTGAACTCTGAGTAAATTGAATAATCAAAAATTATGAAAATTGAATTTTCAGAATTTTGTTTCTGCATATTTTAAAAAAGGTAACTTCCTGTAAACAATTTTTAAGCACAATTAGGGTTGAAAGGATCTGTAAATTTCAGTTCTCTCTGCTTCTCATTTTTCCAATCTCGAATTCAGTTCTCTACATTTTTCACCAATTTATGATTTTTTAAACCCTCATAAAAAGAATTTCTCCTGTTACATACCTTTTTATGCAATTTTGACTAATGTTCATATTTTTGCAAGCAAATGTTTTCTTATTATAATGCCTTTTGTATGTTTCACTAATATTTTCATTTTTCTGCACTTTCCCTTAATATATGCATTTTTGTAAACTTTGGTTGGTTGGAGAACTACATCACAAAGTTCAGATAGGTGCAAATTTTGAAAGACAGCTGTGTTTCAGTGTGCATATTGTTTTGCAAAGTAGATGCACAATGAACTGAATTTCTCCTCCATCCCTACACATAATAGGGAAGATCTAAGCCACATCCCCTGTGGCGTGTCCCATTATTAGCTCTTTGCCATTTGTTTCTTCAATGGTCCAGACCCAAGCCAGTATAACTCAGCAGTGGGCTTTGCTGTGGTATTAGGGATGGCTTCTAAACAGCCTGTTTGATAATACAAGTCCAAGGCTTTCTATGATGAAATCTTCTGCTGGTGCATATGCTTTGAAGAAAAATCACCAGCTTAAAAAAAAGTATAGTCTACTCAAAAGCAGCTAAGAATGACACCTATGCAATTTGTCCGTTGTTTCTTGTTCCTCATGCATAGTTCATGAGGGTTTGAATGAAGTGATAACACAAATTACGCAAAGTCCTAACCCTGCCCTCGCTGAACCTGGTGGCAATCTCTTGCTGATTTTAATAGGAACAGTTCTGGAATCAAGCTGAGCCCCTGTGAAATAAATTAAAGGCTGTGGGGCAGGTGTCTACTCCACAGAACAACTATCAGCATTCTTGTACTTTAGGAACGACAGTTTTTACGCTCTTTTATTTCATTTCTCCTTTATTATTGCAACCAAATCCACACAATTTACAGTTTTGCAAAACCCAAATTCCCAAAGAACCGAACTTGGGCCAAATAATGTTAATATAAGATATAACACAATTCTATGTAGGTCTGCTCAGAAGCAAGTCCCACTGAATTCAACAAAGCTTACCCCAAACCATATCTATAGGATTGCAGCTATAAAAGTTTACATTCTTCTTTATGAGCTTTGTGTAGTCTCACAATTCCTGCACAGACAAAGCATTTCTGGAATTTTCTAGAACTTCAGTGAGGGAGTTCATGCTCTTACTTTTCCCTTTGTGTATCCCAAGGAATGGCTTAGAAGCCTTCTTTCTCATCATCTTGTCTCAAAAGCCCATCTTTTCCTGTATTTTAAACGTAGGTAATAACATTTTTTCTTCAGCATTTTTTACATTGGCCTTAATCAGGGCTTTGTTTTAGCTGGAACTCACCAGAACTCAGTTCTGGCACCTCTTGGGGTGGTGGTGTCACCATTGTCATTATAAAAGAACAAGGGTGGTGTTCATGGTGAGTTCCAGTACCTCTTTTTTCTAGAAAAATAGCACTGAGTCTAATCACTTTTCGATTAGTTTGGGCAAACTGTCAGTCCATCAACAGCTCTTGACCTCAGTAGTGGATCTACTTCCAAAGGCCAAATGAATGTGATTTAGACCACACTTATTTGAATCCATCAGACTCTGAAACCTCTTAAAAACAAAACAAAACACCTACCCAAGGAACAAGAATAAGAGGTAAAGAAGAAAGAAGGATCATATAACCAGTGGACCATAAATAGCATCTCTGACTAAATCTTCCAAGATCATGCTCCTTCTACATTCTGCTCTGAGACCTAAGGCCTTTTCTGTCGCACTCATCCTGGACCACGCTATATAGTGCCAAAACCAACATGAACTTGTGAGGATGTTCTGTTTAACTAAACACTCTGGTTGCTTGCTACCAACCACATCTCCAGTCTTTATGGTCCACTAAGTTACACTACCAATCATTTGGGGACTCTGCTTTATACAACCCTCTATTGAGAGGATTTTCCATTCATTCCTACTATTTGCTTCCTTTCCCTTAACTGATTCCTAAGTGAATCTTTCTACTTCTTATGCTATGGTTGCTAAGCTTATTCAGGATTCTTTGGTGAGGTGCTATCACCTCTGGATCTCCTCTGTTTATATGTTTGTTAGCAAGCTCAGAGAACTCTTAAAAAGACATACCCTTGCAGAAGCCATACTGGTTCTGCTTCAACTTATTATTCTATATGTCAATATATAATATAACCAACTACCTTTCCACCAACTTTCCTGGAGCAGGAAGACTTGCATGCACCAGTGTACTACTTTCTATTTTGATAGCTTCCCCCATATTTGCTTGTTGTAAAATATGAACTTGCCCCTCATTTAACATCTAGTAATAAGCAGCACAGATAATTGGATGTGATAGGCCAAAAGTTTTCTTTCTTGGCTGCTTGAGCTCTTTTTGGGGGACAGATTTGTTGGATATATCTTCTTCATTAAAAAAGAGAAAGAAATCTCACCCCTTTCACCCTCCTGAAAGCAGGAAGACCTAATGACTTTGAACAGAACATGTTCACTGTTCACAAATGACAGCTGTAAGATTCATTAAAAACCTACTCCTTGCACTTGATTTATCTCTCTGTGTAATGAAGACACTAAACACAGATGATATACAGAGGGTCAGGGAGAGTCCCATGTCACTGTCTACACAGTTTGTTAGGTTATCAAACTAACTATTTTCTGTAGTTTGTTTTTAAAAAAAATCTGTATATTACTTCTTGTGCACACAGATTTTTTTGGTTTGCTATATTATTACCAGCACCATTAGACAAGCCCCACTGGACTGGATCAAAGGCTTTTTTAGTAGTACCTTAGCCATACACAATCCTTTGAGGTGGCTTAGACTGAGAGATAGTGAGTTACCAAAGGACACGCAGTTTGTTTCACAGCTGAGCAGGGAATCTGAATTTATTTACATTCAGTACTCCAAACATTACAGCATGATCTGCCTAATTTCCCCCCTCAACCCCCAACCCCAGTTCCTTAACATGATTTTATTTTTCCTGGCTACTTATTAACTAATTGGTTAATGGCACAGATACCTCACAATTTTTCAGTGCATTTCACAGGTGGGTCATCTAGTCACTGGGCAGCCACAGACAGACCTGTCTAACTTAGCAGTAGAACGACATCACTTTGACCAAGTGGCCTTCTTCTAACATGACCACCTACTTCCTTTCCTTGTCTAAGCTTCTTTACCTAGACCTGATCACTCATTGAATCACTGAAGTGTAGAGTTGGAAGGGACCCTGAGGATCATCTAGTCCAGCCCCCTGCAATGCAGAAATATGCAGCTGTCCCATATGGGGATTGAACCTGCGACCTTGCTGTTATCAGCACCATTGTCTAACCAGCTAAGCTATCTAGTGATTCAAAATGAACCCTGACATAATTGTCTCTGTTTCATACACAAAACCAGGGAAGTGAAATTTGGTGAGACATTGATAATTTTTCAGTCAGGGATTCCTAGCTTCTGCCACAGAATCACAGTTCCCAAGGGAGAAGGAATTACTGTACTATTCAAGGATTAAACTACATTCTAAGCAAAGTTCAGTGAGTCCTTCCTCTCCCTTCCTTTCATTCTTTCCCAAAGCATCCTAGGACAGTTTCCACCTCAGCAGAAGAGTGGATAAGTAGAGGCTGATAAACTCTACCTCCCCCCCCCCCCGGAGTAAAAAGCAGCTTCGGAAAGGTAATTATGACTTGAAAAAGGAATCAGAGGGCAAAGGCTTAAGCAGCTTCTTTTCCTGTGCCCATTTTTTGCTCAGAGGTAGCTTGCCCTTGGCTGCATAGGACTGGAAAAACAACAACAAAGAAACATTGCTTTAAACTGAACTATCTAAGTGGTGTACAGTAAAATAAAATCTACAAAATACATTAAAATATTAATCACAAGTCCCAATTACAGCAACATATGTAACTTGAGTAATGTTTGAAGAGGTTTTTTAAAAAACGCAATTAAGCCTTAATCAGAAAACGCTTGAGTAAAGAATAAAGTTTTTTTAGAAGGGCATTGAAATGTATAAAGATTTGGTGCCTGTTATATGTCCATAATGCTGCATCAGGGAGTAGCCAACTGAAGGCCTGGTGCCATATTACTGCCAACCAGCCTGCTGCTGGCATATCCAATAAAAAAGAGTCTCAGCTGATCATAGTGACCAAGCAGGGGTTTTATAAACAGTTTGAGCCCAAAGTCACTTCCGGACAAACTTGTTTATTGAGTGTTGATCCCGATGTGTTTTGCACAAAGTTTGCAGGGAGGTCAAACAATTGTCATTCGACATTGCATCTTCTTGTCATTTCCCTTATTATGAATGTCTGAATTACCAGGGAACGGGGAAGCAGGTTTGTTTTGCAAGAGTGCCAAATTCACCTTAATTACGCAACCTGCATTTGCCAGCGTGTGACTGAATCCCACTCGCAAAACAGTGACATTCTCAAAGCACTCCCCATTGAATAGATATTGGCTCTGACGTATCTATAGTGGGGATAAGAAAAGGCTTGGTGTTAATCCACTGTTTTTCATGGAAAATAAAAGTTCTGAGAAAGGCAGAGGCATGACCATGAAGCTGTGAAATACTGGCAGAAGTTGCTGATGGTTACTGTTAGCTCCCCTTCGCTGATATTTACTGTTGTCTCTTGGAGCTTGTTCGCCATTTCTTCTTGCTTCCCGCTGGGTTCCATTCCACATGGCAAACCTGACCAGAACAGATGTCCTTTTTGACATTTCCACATATTGCATCCCCAAGAGTGAGTGTACGTGTGTGTGTGTGTGTGTGTGTGTGTGTGTAGCTGTTCAAATAGCAATAGAATCCAAAAGAAAGTCAATTTTCTTTTATCAGCGGGGTTGAAAAAAAGAGTTAAAATGTTAAGCATTTCAAATCAGAATCCTCAGAGGTGCATAACATATTGGATGAAACACCGAATTAATATATGTAATGCAGTTTACTACAAGGACCCAACTAGGGCCAGATAAAACACACAACAACACTGATTATATGAAAGCCCATGAAAATTTTGAATAATTGCATATTAAGCCGAATAGACAGGTGGTGATGCTCTTTCACACATGCACAAAAGAAACCAGATTGTGTGATGAGGCCATGTAACAATGAATTAGGATAAACTAATCCTTCAATGGAATGGAGGCAGGGTGGCCCTCCCTACTGGACCAGCCAGTGTGGTGTAGTGGTTAAGAGCGGTAGTCTCGTAATCCGGGGAACCGCGTTCGCGTCTCCGCTCCTCCACATGCAGCTGCTGGGTGACCTTGGGCCAGTCACACTTCTCTGAAGTCTCTCAGCCCTACTCACCTCACAGAGTGTTTGTTGTGGGGGAGGAAGGGAAAGGAGAATGTTAGCCGCTTTGAGACTCCTTAAAGGGAGTGAAAGGCTGGATATGAAATCCAAACTCTTCTTCTTCTTCTACTAAGCATCCAACCAAATGCCTCTTCTGTCAAAGGAACGTTTATGACGATTGCTATGAGGTAGGCAAAAACCCGCAGGATCCAGCCATCTGCCTTAGGCAAAAATTCTTCCCAGTCCTGAAACCAATGACCAACACCTGTCTATAGCAACCATTATACTAAACACCCACCTGTTTAAGACAGAAAAGCACAACTGGAAGTACAATAAGCTTTAGAGGATGAGTGAGGAAGCCCAAGTGAAGACTATGGTGCAGAGAGCCTTTTACGTCCTAGGAGTGGACTGGGTAGGTGAAGTCTTCCCCCTGGCTCACTCCTAAGCCCCATCCCTCAGAATCCCAGCATTGAGAGTGATTGGCTACCAAGTTGTCATCCTTCTTTCCGGCCTCCCATGTGGCCATAAAATAGACAAAGCATTACCCCACCATGCAGGAGGCTCAGGATGCCAGTCGCCCCCCTCCCCCTTCGCTGCTGCGCAAGGCCACAAAAATCCCTTTTCAAAATGTACAAGCTGGCCACCACTACATCTTCTAGTAGCGAATTCCATGGTTTAGCTGCACTCAGCTAAACCAAAGTTTTATTTGAACTGGGCCCCATGCTTAAGCTGTCTCCTCACTAACCATAAGCTGTTGCTAAGAACTAACCTTGGCTGCAGCTTGAGGTTAGTAAGAACTTATTCATCCTTGGTTTAAACACCACACTAAGCCAAATCATGGCTTAGCTTAACATGATATCAGTAAGGAACAGGGAGGAGCTAAGTGGCTGCAAGTTCTTCCCCAGGTCACAGCATTAAACAGGGTTTATATCCCAGCTGAGGGGGTTTAGAGCAACAGCCTTAATTTCAAAATTTGTATAGCCATTTATATCACCAATAGAAAAGATATGTCATATAAAAATTTGAAGAGATGCTAAGGTTTCATACCGTTTTGGGTGGGGAGGGGGCCCTGTCACCAGCAGAATCTACTCAGTACACAAATCTTTTCTAATATATTGAATGCGTATATTTCAGAGACAGGGAAAAAATGTTGTTTTATTGAAGTGAAATATATGTATATGGTCTATCTGTCACATCTTAAGTAATCAGAATGAGCTCTTAGGAGAAATCTGTAATTACTTTGAGCATGGTATTAGTTAGAAGTAAAATGAATAATTTTGCTCCATTTTATTACCTTTGGTATATAGCCATTTGTATCATAAATTCATTGACCTCATCTTAAATGACCAATCCTGTAGGACAGATCTGATTCATTAATTCTTAAGTGACATTATTTCTACTCCAGTAATTTTTACTCCATATGAAGGGATGGTGTGCTGTATCTGTGGCAGGCTATGAAAGAGAGGAGGGGAGAGAGAGAGAGAGAGAGAGAGAGAGAGAGCGCTAGTTATGTGTGACTTTGGAGTGCTGAGTAAAATCAATTGTATAATGACTAGATATTTAGTTCATCAGGGATGTGCTCACAAATTGATTTATTGCAGTTACCCTCAATATCCTTAATTAATTTTACCTAATGATAAAATATACTGAATAGAGGGTGATCAATATGTGAGTGAAGTAGACCAACATTAGCATTTCTTTTAGTGAATTATTAAAAGCAGGGGGGAATTCTGAGAGAATTTGCAAGAAGTATTTCTAACTATTTTTACAGGAGAACATATTTACTCACCACACAGCAATACAGGAACACATTGGGTTATCTAATAGAGAAAACAATAACATGAACATTTTGACCAATCATTTATAAAATAAAATAATTAGAGAAGACCTAAACTTCTGTATTTGCAGTGCAATCATAAAATGCACTTTCGCTCAGAAGTAAGTCCCATTAAGATGGGGAAAAGAAGAAAAAAACACTGGGAACAATCTTGGGAAGATTGTTTATTTTTTCTTGTTGTTTATTCTATGCTTGTTTATCTTAACAATAAAAAGCTTTCAGAAGAAAAAGTAGTATGCCAGTGTTAATTACTCCCAGATAAATGTGCATAGAATCCAGTGCACATCCAGGAACAAACCCCATTGGACATCATGGGGTTTAGAACTGGGTAACAATATGTAGAATTGAACTGTCTCTGTGTTTGGAGCTACAGCACAGAAACCATTTAACCATGAAATAATGAGGTGTTTTGTGAATGTAGATGTGGGTTGTTGCTTTGCAATCAAACCCAAAAGTAGAGCAGCCTGTAATTACATTTTCTGACCAGGTTTAAATAAGTCAAGGGAATCCATGGTTCTTAGCACATCAGCGAAACTAACGTTCTGCTTCAGACCTTTTCACGGGCCAAGAATCCTCCCCTCCAAGTCCATCAAAACCTCTGAATTAGATTCTTGACTGCCAGGCTTGCACATCCCACTAGGAATACAGTTGGTAGCACCGGGAATGAGCCTCACTAGGAAGCAACATGTTATGATGGAGGTAAAGCCATGAAGGGAGTAGAGTATGTGCCAGCCATGCAAACAACACTTGGAAACATATTTGACGACATTCAGCTAAGTTTTACTCAAATTGAAATTAATGGACCTACCTTAGACATGTTCATTAAGTAAAATTTAGTTGAATACTACCCTTTGAAGTGAAAATCCTTGACTGATACATCTCTGAGGTTCTACATACCTGGCAAAATGTGTGTGCATTATATATTTGGGTACCTTGTACACAGATTCAAAACAGCTGCTCCCACATACATGTTCTTGAATGTCAAGAACTGGCATTCAAAGAGCAGTGTGAAAATTTGCGCAATTTAGTTAAACTCTGGGCCAGGTGACTTCTTTTCTGAAGCTTCACGAGAAGCAGACAAGTTGTCAGCAGGATGAAGCAAATATTTTGAGGGGAAAGGCCTTGAGGAGGCATCTCAGAAAGGACCAAACTGTGCAGTGAGATTGAAACATTAGGCATGATTCAGTCCATAAAGAAATCCCAAATTCTTTGGTTTATTTTAATAGCCCCTTACTGTCCATTCTGGGTACTGTCTTCCTGAGGGAAAAGTTCCAGGTAATCAGTTTAATTTACCACCTGTGTGGAGAGTCAAGGCAAGATTGCTCCATGTCATAGTGATGGTGTAAAAACTAGCAGAGTAGTTGCAGCTGCATGGTCTTCCCGCACATATGCCCTCTGGTGCTGGACAAATGGGCCCTGGACCTTGATTGCTTACTTAAAAAACCTGATCTTTGACTTTGGTTCTAGGTCCCCATTCAGAAGAAGGATTGTGCTGCTGCAGCCACATGTGTCTGGATGCAGTTTGGTGGTGAGGTCCATGAATCTAACAGTTAATATTAGGGCAAGGCAAGCTAGCTTTGTTATTGTTGGTCTATACAGTGGTACCTCGGGTTACATATGCTTCGGGTTACAGACTCTGCTAACCCAGAAATAGTACCTGGGGTTAAGAACTTTGCTTCAGGATGAGAACAGAAATCGCGCGGTGGCGGCACGGCAGCAGCGGGAGACCCCATTAGCTAAAGTGGTGCTTCAGGTTAAGAGCAGTTTCAGGTTAAGAACGGACCTCCGGAATGAATTAACCAGAGGTACCACTGTACCTAAATTCCAAAATATGCCTTCCCCTAATTTTCTTAAATTGTACTTTTAAGGTCAATAGGGTTCTGTTTGGCTTTGTTGTCTCTTAATAAAGCAGCTGCATTCATCTGCTGGTGTGGCTTTTTAGGGTAAGGTAAGCTTTGTCTCTAAATGTGGTACCTGGCTGTTGGGTCATTGCTACTGAGTAACATGGGCTTAGGTCTGAGAGGCGAAGTGAATCTTTGGTTGTTGTCTGGATGAATCCTAAGGGCATCCAGAAACAGATCTTAACGTTCCCTGACTCCGATTTGGGGGACTTTTTAGGGATGGTGGAAGTAGGGTTGATTTTTCCTGTGCATCATTTGGCTAGGTTGCAGGGTTAGGGAATTAGCTCTGGACAGAGAGGAGTCATACTCTCTCCTTTGTTATATGCTAACAGGAGTGAGATAGAGATAAGGAGACCTTGCCAACACATTTCCCATGCATTCAAAAATCCAGTTTTTCATTCCTTCTTTACATGGTGGCAGTGGTGGCATTTGAACCCAGAACACTGAAATGATTGTAGCCCAAATCCAGTGTCTGGATTTAATTTCTAGAGTCTAATTTAAGTATGCTTAAATCCTACTGATTTCAAAAAGATGGCTACTATTATAGGCACACTTACATGGGAGTAAGCCCCACTAAACCCAATAAAAGTTACTTAGTAAATATGATTACCGTGAGAGTTAAGTAAATGCCTATTGTGATCAGTGTGTCTTAACAGGGCTTAATTTTGTTTGCATCATGCCTAGGCTTTAAAAAAGCACATTTTTTTTAAAGTGTCATCACCATTTCAGATAAAGAAAAGCTGAGAGTTAAATGAGATGAGTAATCAAATGCCCAGCATATGTTGTTTTCAATTTGTTTATATGGCCAATGGTTATTAAAATTAAATTACCTGTTTAATGCTATCATTTTACAATCATTATCTTAAAAGACATACACACAGACAAGTAGTATTCCTAGTCTTGAATAGTGAAGGTGTACGAAGGACATTGCTTTCACGTGGCCATAAACTCAGTACTGTACATTTAATGTATAGTACTAAAGACAGTCTACAGAATATTATGAGAACTGAATAAACAACAAAAAAATCTAAAAGTTTTGTATCTCTGTATAAAATCTGTCCAAAAAAAAGGCATTGAAAATTCTGACATCTGTTTATCTGTTTATAGCTGTGGAAAGATTACTCATTTTAATTCTTGTTTAAAATGCCATATGACGGGAAAGGCATTTGTGCAAACAAGAGTCATATTTGAATTGTAGATCATGTCTCCGCCATCTGTGAGAGCTGTTAGTGTTGCAAAATTAATGTGTTAATGAAATCACAATAATTTCTCTGAAGAAATGGATTCTGAAACCTAGAATGACTATTTTTTGAACTTTGGTTTCTAGTGGCTTACAACTGGGAAAACCTTTCACAGCTTAATTAGTTCTCAAGCCTTATTTACTTTTTTATAAAAAAAGAATTGGCAGTGTTTTCACCACACCAATAGTAGCACAGAAAATAACTTTTTTGGGGGGGGGGGGTAAGGCTCTAATAATAAAAGGTTTGCCTTAGTTTTTGAAAAGTTGTTAAATAAACTGTTGTCTGCCAAGAAGTTATACAAAAGTGACTAGTGAAGAAGAGTGGGCAAACAGCTTGGAAAATCTTTCCAGCTTGCTGAAATATCACAGCTTCAGAATATTTGAAATCCGCCCAGATTTTATTACTATTTCTGCTTCAGATTTGGAAGGCAAAGCCAACGATGTATGATGCTTTTGCATTTTGGGTACCATTAACATTAACATTTAAATAATTTAAAGTGTACTGTGTTGTGGGCTTACTACAGATGATTTGTACTCCGTTGTCACAAGTCATTGGGCTCATTTTTCTGAATGTTATTTGCTCTTATTTATGCATATAGTATCTATGTGACCATTACCTAATGTGAAAGTCATAATCCACACAGAATTAAGGTGCAATGAAATTATTGTGCTTAAGCACTCTTTGGTTAACCCTATGCACATTTATCTGTAACTAAGCCCCATTAAATACAGTGGGGTTACTTCTGAGTAGACATCTATACGCTTGCACTATAACGCTACACTAGATTTATAGGCAATATTCAATAATGCTTTATATATTTACTTGGGAAAAGTTCTCACTGTGTTCAGTGGAACTTACTCTCTAGTAAGTGTGCTTAGGATTGGTGCCCTAGACTGTTCCAGTGCTTTATATACATTTTTTTTTATAATTCATACAACAACTCACAAAATAGGAAACTATTACTATAACCATGTTTCAAATGTGAGGAAGAAGCACTGAGTTTGTTAAAGGCCACTTGGCCTACAATCCTATGCAGAGTTACTATAAAGGAAATCCACCTGAATGTCATGGGGCTTACTCCTGAGTAAACATACATAGGATTGGGCTATTTGTGAGCTCAAGGGAGTGATAAGATTTGAACTGAGGATTTCCCAATTGATAGCGCAGTCTTTTGCCCACTAGAGTTCACCACCTTTTATGCTTTAGCTGAAACACCCTTAAAATCATGATGCTCTTTCAGAATGTGGACAGCACACAGACACACAAGGATTTTTACAGTATTATGCTTTCATGTTTTAAAGCATCATGGCTGAGAACTTTTCAAGTATTGTAATGGCATTTATACATAATAATTTATTGAGCATGTATATGTAATGCTGGGATTTTGGGGTCAAAATATGCAGGTTTCATGAACTATACTTTCCTTTGATAATTCAGATGTTTGGAAAGCAGTAACGGAAAGTTTAAAAAAAATTTTTTTTAAATGCAAATGACAATATAAAGAGGAAATCGCTTTTTTTCTTACCTGTTTTGATTTTGTTACTGTGTTGTAGGTATGTGACTGGTGTAAGCACATAAGACACACAAAAGAGTATCTGGATTTTGGGGACGGGGAAAGAAGGCTTCAGTTCTGCAGTGCAAAATGTCTCAATCAGTACAAAATGGACATTTTCTACAAAGAAACACAGGCCAATCTTCCAGCTGGACTCTGCAGCACATTACATCCTCCAGTCGAAAATAAAGCAGAAGGCACTGGGGTGCAGCTGCTGACTCCAGATTCTTGGAATATACCGCTAGCAGATGCTCGGAGAAAGGCCCCATCCCCAGTGTCTGCAGCTGGCCAAATTCAAGGTCCTGGACCATCAGCATCTACCACTGCCTCTCCGCCTGACACTGCCAACTGCTCTGTCACTAAAATCCCAACGCCTGTTCCCAAATCTATCCCCATCAACGAGAATCCAAATATGCCACCGGTTTCTGTTCAGCCACCTGCTAGCATTGTGCCTCCAATTGGTGTCCCACCTCGAAGCCCTCCCATGGTGATGACAAACCGTGGGCCGGTACCTTTGCCCATATTCATGGAACAGCAAATTATGCAGCAAATCCGCCCACCATTTATTCGAGGGCCACCCCACCATGCCTCAAATCCGAACAGCCCTCTGTCCAATCCAATGATTCCGGGAATTGGTCCACCACCAGGTGGTCCTAGAAATATGGGCCCTACTTCCAGCCCTATGCATAGGCCAATGCTGTCTCCTCATATTCACCCTCCAACAACTCCAACGATGCCTGGAAACCCCCCAGGTTTACTACCCCCTCCACCCCCAGGGGTCCCTTTGCCCAGTCTTCCCTTCCCGCCAGTAAGCATGATGCCAAATGGTCCTATGCCCATGCCACAGATGATGAACTTTGGCTTGCCGTCTCTTGCCCCACTGGTGCCACCCCCAACCCTGTTAGTGCCATATCCTGTCATTGTTCCTCTACCAGTTCCTATCCCCATTCCAATCCCTATTCCTCACATCAATGATTCCAAGCCCCCAAACGGCTTCTCCAGTAACGGGGAGAACTTCATTCCAAGTACATCCACTGATGCAACTGGGACAAAGCCAACAAATAACTCTGTGTCCCCTAGAGATTCGAAGCAAGGGCCTTCCAAGTCCTCTGACTCAACTCCAAGTTGCTCAGGCCAGTCCTTAAATCAAACACAAGTGCATCAGGAGCACAGTAAAAACGAAGTTGTTGATTTGACTGTGAAACCTAGTAGTCCAGTGAACAACAAGTTTGGTTTTCCTACAGTGCTACAGGGACCACAGGATGGTGTGATAGACTTAACTGTAGGTCACAGGTCTAGACTACACAATGTTATCCATAGGGCTTTACATGCTCAAGTCAAAGTTGAACATGAAGCTAGCAGTGTTGTCAATCTGACTTTTGGTAGCTCAGACAAAAGGAACTGCAATGACTGCAGGAACAATTGCAGCCCTACTGAAGCAAAAACGTTACCTTGCAGTGACCCAGTTCATTGTGGCCCCATCGCACTGCCATCGGGCACTTCGGAAAATAGTACAGCTGCAGTTTGCAATGTTATTGTGAATGGCACAAAGGGCCCGGAGGTTTCCAAGAACTCAGAGCAGCCCCAGGAGCAGAAAAAGTCTCAGCCTCTGGAGGAATTGCCAGTCAGTGAGCTGGAGTCTGTTAAGGAGAACAACTGTACATCGAACTGCCGACGGGAAGGAGAATCCGGTAAGAAGACTGGGGAAGAGCCCCTGTTTGGGGGAGACAAGCAAGACCCCAACCTGAACAATCCTGCAGATGAGGACCATGCATATGCTTTGCGGATGCTACCCAAGGCAGGCTGTGTCATCCAGCCTGTGCCAAAACCAGTGGAAAAGACTGCAATTGCACCATGCATTATTTCAGCGCCAATTCTCAGCACAGGGCCAGAAGATCTGGAGCCACCACTGAAAAGGAGGTGTCTCCGAATTCGAAATCAGAATAAGTAAAGGTTTGTGTAATCACTACAATCTTCTGTGTGAGTAAAATGAATATCAGTGTTTTCAGGTAGGAGTGAAACACATGGAGGTAGCCATTTATGAAACTGGGAGAAAGATTGTGGTTTATGAATGCACAAGAAGGTCATTATTTATGTTTTGTCTTTGTCCTGTGACACCTTTGTATCTGTTTGTTTTACATCCATTAGCTGTATATATTCTGTTATTCTTGTGGAATATTCTCTTAGAACTCTGGCAGTGACGACTGTAGCGTTGCTTAGATCCTAACTAATGGATCTTTTCCTATGCCAACTTTTGAAGCCAGGAAACTGAGCAAGTGTATATGGCTACGCCATCTGGGTAACAGCAATTCAGGATCTCTGTGCTTAACCATCACAATTTACCTTTTGCGGTAACCCATAGCAGAACAATTCAACCACTTGTAATAAGCTAAAATGCAAAGGCATTCTCATTTGACCTTTATCATTTTTCAAATGTACAGGTTTTAAGGCACCATAAGATTACTTCACATTAAAGGGAAACTCTGAGCTCTGTTTAAATGGAGAGACAATTTCATATGTTTCTTACCATTTTGGTTCTTACCGATGCATCCCAGTACAATGGGACCATGTTTATGTCACATTGCTCCATTTACTCCTTGGCCCTTAGAGTACTGATTTCAAATACATTTTTAATAGTCTTTGGCTGGGGCACCTCTGCATACAAAAACAACTACCAAAACAACAGCTGAGTCTTCTCTTTGAAACGGTGTTATTTTCAAAAAAGTAAATCTCTTACACCTTTGTATTATTGCTGCAATAGGCATTTAAAGAAATGCTTAATATGCCAGATGTATAATTCAGATTCAGAACAAATTAATGTTCTGCTTTTAAAAGAAATTATTTGAGAAGCAGATGCTTGGATTTCTCACACTTCAAGACAGATTCACTTCAGTATTTAGATGCTTTTTATATTGAGTCACTTTGAATCTCTTTATAAATAACTGTTCGAGGACTAAACAACTGCAGTCAAGTATTCATTATTTTGCTCATTTTTGTTTGGTTAGAGGCGTGGGAGATGAGTGAATGTCTTCTAAGAAAACATTACCTGACACACGTACACAAACACACACACCTTTTAATGGCCTTTCCACACAGTTAGGTTTCTGTACAATTACATATTTGATGCAAACATTTGCCTTCTTCCTGCAAACACAGCTTTGTGTAACATCTAGTTCAGCACCCTGTTCTCACAATGGCAAACCTATAGGAAGCCTGAAAGCAGGACATATGCCTTACAATTGCGCGTCAAGGTCCCCAAGACATCCCCCCCAAAGAAAAACTCAATTGATACTTAATTTTTGTTTAAGGTTTTTGGCATAATTTTGGCCACAACTTTATTCAAATTACAGCAATGTGAGTGGTTGCTTAGGCATTGGTAGCACTAACTGACCCCGCACAGGGACAGCTCTGACATTTGCACCCCCCACAAAGTCAGCAAGTGTAAGTCACCTGGGGAGAGAGACGGGACTGGGAACCATGCCTCACCTCTCCCCAGAACGCTCCCAGGGGCTTGCATGGCCCTAGCCCCTTGCCAGGGGGTTTCGGACAAAAGCATGGGGAGCCCCTGGGTTCCTTTAACGGAAAACCCTTGAAGCAGCAGCAGCAGCATTTTGGAGGGGCAGGCACAGCCGAATCCATACCCCTCCACCAACCAATTCCAAGACCAACGCCTAACCGCAAACCTTACAAGTTGTGATGATTTGCTACGCAGTAGGCAAAAACCAAGTGGCACACACTAATCAGCCAAATGGACAAAATTCCTACCAGGCCCCTGCCCCAAAGCAGACGACCCCATGACAGGCATAGCAAGGTCAAGCAAACAGCCTAAAATTAGGGAAGGGAGGGCGGGTGATCGGAAGTAAGCAGCGAAAAGAGGAAGTTCCTCGCTGCGAGCATTATATTTAACAAATAGGGCTGTCAATCAACAAATAACAACATCTAGATTTCCCCAGTAACACCCGCCCCTGCTTAAAGGATGGCCAAACCATTTGCCTAGTAACAGTGAGGTGTCTTGTCAGCCCCGCCCACAACCTGTGCTCTCCATGAGGGAGAACACACTTAACCAGAGCAATGATATTAGCACAAATCCAACCAACACTCGTTTATTTTTTCCTCTCTCTTAGCAAAAAGGATTTGAGCCTTTGACAGGAATATGCCCATTTAAGTTTTTATACCAGCAGTGACAAGTCATCTCAGTCCCAGTATTCCACCCCCATGTGGGTTGTTGGGAAGCAGTTAATCTTTCCCCATCCCACCCCTAGAGGTTGCTGCTACAAACAACAGCCCTTTTCATAAACTTTCACCTCCCTAAGTGAATGCGCGCACACACAAAACTGGATGTCAGTACTGGAATATACCCCCCCACACACTTGCCATACATTGTTCTCTCACAGCCTAATTCCTCCAGCCATATTAGTATGGCAACACCAAGCTGCTTTTCAAGTCTGCCATAACTCACATTTTCTCAACCACCTGCAATATGGATATACCAATGGTGGTTTTTATTTGAATTTACAACAGCAGAGTATTTTTTTTAATGGTTACATACTCACAAAACAATACCATTTTTGCATGAAGTTAAAACCTGAGTTAAACACAAACTCCTGTTTTTGCTACTACCTTTTGCTTTTGGGTGGACAAACTACTGCCAAAAAATCCTGCACTAAAATCCTGGATTTTTCAGTTGCTTCCTCTGGGTAACAATCATAGAAAAGGGGGGATTCTAGAAGAGACCAGAACACAGCTTTCTTCTTTCAGAATGCAGCAGGCAGTCCATCTCTACTTTTATTTTATTTTTAATCTAGAGAGAGGAAATTTAGAGTGACATATGCATCAAGAAAGATCCGCCACGGGCTGAAAAGTGAACCAGGAAGTCCTCTCTCCATGGTTTATTTTTGGATCTTCCTTGGACTTGTATGACTCTAAATTTCTTCATAGTAGTCATCAGTCACAGCTGTGACTTCATCAATTGGCTAAAAGTATAGAGAGGAAGGAGCAATTGCTTTGAATGGTGCCTGCACATTTTGTTTCATGTCTTTTCCACTAAGTGAGCTCAAAACTTTTTTTAAAAAATGAAAGTTCAGCATCTGGGCCCCCATTGGCTCTGGGCCAGTACAGAGGTACCTTTTGTACCTGCTTCTCAGTGGCCCCTATTTAAAATATTGCTGCTCTATTCTTCTTCCTTTCATCTTGTCAACAGATGTAGTTGCATTTTCTTACGATTCATGAGCTGAGAAAACCTAACTCTGCCATCTTAAAAAAAGATATTGGTTCAGAAATCGTATTGATGATATGCCAGATGAGGTTTAATGACATGCCATGTTTTACTGCAATGTGGAGTACCCCTTAACCTCTAGTAATTTATATTTTATGCTATCATGGCAATGGTACTATTAGTACACACAAAAGTACTATGGAGAAATTTCCATTCAAAACAAAGAGAATATGGGGTATCTTAGGATCTGGCAACATTTTCATTATTATAGAGCAGAAAATTACTGACCTGGGATAATTATTCATGTAACATTTTCAGGATGACCATAATATAAACTGAGTAAGCTCTCACATTACTGCAAAAGTGTTTTTAAGGCTGCAGTTCTAGACACTTAAATGGGAACAAGCCCCATTGACTCAACTCAGTAATACAGTAGCTACTTATGAGTAACTACTGTAAGAATCCACTGTAAAGCTATTTTACATATACATATGTGTGTGTGTGTGTGTCTTTTAGTTCAGCACCCTTAACAAGCCATTACTTTTTTAAAAAACGAATACGTTCATCTAAGATTTGGCCTAAAGACTCTCCTTGGTATTTGATATCTCAGATTTGAAGTTCCTGTCCAATACTGCTCTCAGGATTGATTCAGAGCCCCATTGCTCACATCTAAATGATGGACGTCTATATGATGTCTTCCTGCTATGTTGCTGCCACCATGACTAATTATGTTTATCATACACATATATAATGCATACAGTATGTTTGTGCATGTTCATGTACCACACAATTACAGTTGTGTGGGATGTGAGTAGACAGTATAAGAGGAGTTATGGGAGGGGGCACAAGTCTGTAATATCTGTATTTTGGCTTTGGATAGGGTTATTATAAATTTCTGGACAGATCCAAACACCAGTGATGCAAATAAATTATCTGTTATCCAACCCTTATACTTAACTATTTCCCATACACCTGGGAGGGGAAACTGCTTATTTTGCCATAATATTTAAAATATCAGGAACTGTTCATATGAACAATTCTGATGTAGCCCACTTGTCAGAAATATAGTATATAGGTTTTATTTAAACCTTCATGTTACCCTATATACTGAAAAATGATTCAAGTTAATATTTGGGTTCGTATATGCACACCTATAGTTTGTATAAGAAATGTGCTGTAGCATGTAAAATATTTCAGTGTTTTGATTCCCTATTTCATGTAAAGCTAATCCGTCATTAAATTGCATTGATCTTCCATTACATTCCTCATATAGCATATGTGTCTTGTCAGGTCATGTTCCTTCACTTAACTGTTTATTATAAAATGTGAATGTTTAGGTAAAGCAGAACCTTGGTATGTTTTAAGGATTTTGTTTACAGACATGTCTTATTTTCTTCTCCTCCAGGTAATTCTGTATAGAAACATGTAGACAATAATTTGACACTGGACAAATTGCCGTTAGAAAATTATTGATAAATGATTCATGAGTTATTTCCAATATAGAGGCCCACAAAATATTTTATGTGAAAAATAACAGCGAAGGCATTACCATGAACAGCTTTTGTCCTATTATTTTAACAATCTGGCATTATTGTCTATCGTCCTAAAAGTTCTTTTTGAAATATGTTGTTGATATTTTCATTTTCCAAGTAGAAGTTCATTGTCCTGTTTTTTGAGGGGACTCTGTAACATCAGTTAGACATTTGATGTTAATTCATAGCTTAGAAGGCCTTACTTTGTATTCTAACATTCATTTTTATCCCCTATCTATGACATGTAGGCAGTAGACGATTTTAGGCAGGGATCGGTGATGGTTTTCAGTTTTCCAATACCATTCATTTGCTAGAATTGTGTGTTTTTTTTCTGCATCTGCAGCTTGGCCAAAGAAATTGAGCTGGTGCAGATTGTCAGTTTCCACTGAAGACCATATGGAGTTTAGATCCTGTATCAGCTGGGGGAGTTCTAGGAATAAAAAGCTGAGTTACTAAATTATCTCTTTTTATTTCCAAGAAAAGAGGAGTGAAGTCTTTCACACTACAGCCACAAGACCTCTTGTGTACAAATTCAGCAATGCATCAACTTTCTGCAGACAGAGATTAAAAATAAATGCAGTCCAACTACAAGATAATAATGGTTGCGCAGACAGTGCCAATGAAAGAGAGCAACTGTCCATCATCACTAATTCAGCAACTCCACCACTAATTCCACCCCTTTCCTTACAATTTCCTTTCTCATAGCACACAAAAGAGTGCTGAATCTGAGATTTTGGGGGTCATCAGCAAAGTGCTTTTAGTGTTCCCCTTCCTCTGTAATGAGGTAGGGCATGCAAACAGTAATTCTCTCCTGCTCTCTTCAGCCTTCTTGTGTATCAGCATCTACAGTGAGGCAAGTAGCCCCTTGCCAGTCTTAGGAGAGCTCCTGCAAGTGCCATGCACAAGGAATGCTTCTCAAATCAGAGAAGGGTTGTGTGTGTGCAGAGCTCCTGGATAGCAGTGGCTAGCCACAACCCAGTATTCTGAGTGTTTTGCATAATTTGATTTATTATTATATTTATATGCAGGTTTTCCCCTAGGTTAATTTGCTCAGTGTTCTACAGTGGTTACATAAAGGTGTTAATTGTTTACCAGTATTACAGGTTTTAAGGTTGTGTGTGACACTCTCATGTTTTACATTAATAGACCTCTTTGTGCAGAACCTTCTCTTGTTTCTAGCTTGTACTTACATAGTTGAATACATCCCTTATGATTTTAACATCTAAGTAGGTGCACTAGCAGGAGCCTGCACTACGAGTCCTGCTAATACTACAGGACTTTCCCCCCTTCTGTCCCCATGCTTCCCCCATAACTGGCCTGAGGGGGTGTCTGGAGAACCAGCAAAACAGTGCAAAGGGGAGGAGAGGTGAGATGTTTCTATCAGGCAAGCTGAAAAGTTTGCACTGATGGAACAATGGGAAGAGTACAACATTGAGTCTTCCTTAGATGCTGTAAGGATGGGTCCTTTAATTGTTATGGGTAAGTATCCTGGACAGTGCCGGATTTACGTATAAGCTAAACAAGCTATAGCTTAGGGCCTCACTCTCTTGGGGCCCACAAAAATATTTAAAGGGGGGGGGGAAACCTGGATGCACATTTTCAAAATATAAGATAAAAAACAAAATGAAACCTACATACAGCAATAGTGTTTTGTGTGGTGTAGGCTCCTATGATGTAAGAAATGGGCCCCGCCTGCTAGCCTGCTCCCTAAAATATCACTCGTTTGCTCATTTCTAACAGCGACAATTTGTTGTTGGCAAAGGACAGCTGGACATATAAACGACCCCATTACTTTCAGTAGCTTAGGGCTTCATCAAACCTAAATCCGGCCCTGATCTTGGAAGCCATTTCTCTGTGTGTTTTTAAGCAAAACCAATTTAAATGAATGGGAACTGCACAAGAGACATTTCCAATGGGCTTTGCTTATGTTAACAAAATTTATTCTCTCTATTTCATAGCCTACTGCAATAATAAAATGAGCAGGTATGTCCATGGTAGCATTCCAGTGATACAGAGAGAATCCTAGTTGTAGTAGTTGAAGCCATGGCAGTCAATACAATAGCACCATTTCAGGCACATGTCCAGACTCTAGAAGTGGTTTCTAAATGCACTATTTACTTGACACTTGATTGTTGGAAATACTAATTAGCAACACACTCCCCATTGACTGAGAAGTTTGGCCATTAGAGTAAAGGCTGTCAAGCTGATACTGCCTGATATAATTCAGACAGCCCACCAAAATTCTGCATGTCCCAGCTTCACAGTGAGAGATTAAGGACATGTTGGTTAAAGAAACGTTTTTCTGGGTTTAATCATTTTGTATTTGAGGAAGGAAAAACTTTCTAAAATTAACCATGTGAAGTTGGCTTGTGCATCACTGCATCCAAATAAGATTATTTTAATTCTACATTATAAGGAAAAGAGTTGCTACAATGAACAAGATTGAATTATACACATATCATTTAGCTTCCTTACTTTATCTATCTCTCTCCCTCACCCCTGCCAGTCATCCCCAAAGTAGAAATTAAATGCCACACTTGACTAAATACTGGACTAGAATCTTGCACATGCAGGAGTCTGCTTTTTGGGACAATATAAAAAACATCATTTGTGGAATACTAACAAAAAATGGATGCAAAAAAGCTTAATCCTGCATATAGTAGAGGATGCAAATAAAGGACTGGCCACAATGAGAGCTGGCATTAGCAAGGTGACCAAGTACATTCCCATGGGTGCCATTCATGGACCCAGTGAGTTATATGAATCAGCCCTCAGGCATCACTATGTGTTACGTGTTTACCCCAAGTTCATGTGGGGGGATTATCTCCCCAAAAAGACCTTTTATTTTCTCCTCATAGAACCTTAATATTTATCGGGAAAATGACAATATGCATTGTTTCATAAGCAGAATATAGAATAACTAACTGCTACACAAATTTTGAAACAAAGATCCTTCAAGGGAAGCCCCTGCCAGTTGCCATTTTAAAATCTGAGTTAATTAAATATGGGCTTGCTCTTTTCCAGCTCTCCGTCCAGTTGATCAGAGATCTTAAGTTGTGGATCTCAAGTAACTTGAAACAAAAATAAAGCAAATTTCTCCCAGTATAGGATTGCTGGTGGCTGGACAATCGTTCTCGGCTGAGAAGGCATACAAAACTTTAATTTATGAAGCCCAAAACTTGCCTTTTAAGCAGCTTTCAAGCTTCAGATCCATGACACGTAACAAAGCAGCCTTCTGAATTCATTCATTAGGCTTTTCCTTTACAACCTTTCTGCTGATATTTTATTTGTTTTATTAAATTTATATCCTGCCCTTCTTCCCAAAGCAGCTCAGGATGGCATATGCTTCTGACAAACTAATGTTTAAGGACACCTCCAACAAAAGGATGCATCTCAGTCAGCAGCTATCATGTACCAGGATGCCATTTTTTTCTTTCCTTCAGACTCATGTTCCTGTCTGTGATGGGCTAGTAAACACATATACAGTACCAAAGCCCTAACAGAACTCTTACAATGAAAAGCATCCTCTGGAGGCTGCTATTCAGAGCAGAGAAAGGACAGGGAAATGTTGCTTAATCTTTCCCCGCAACCCATTTTCCCAGTAAAAAATTGAGTTGGCTTCTGTAGGGTACCAGATGTGCATATATGCAGATAAATATGCACCTAGAATGCTGACAGGTACAAGAATTGGGGTTGAGAGAGATGCTTGTGGGCCTTCATAGATGCAGGGACAACTTGAACAGTGGGAGAACAGTTAAGAATTCCCTTCCCTTGCTGCTTTCGCAGCCAGAATTAGTCTACTGAGGCTGATTTTAAAAAAAAAAGTTTTGGGTTTTCACTACATACATTTGTGTGTAACATCTAGTAGACATCGGAAGAACTGCCAGTAAAGTCCTGTTCCATGGCAGCCATAAGGGAGTGACAGTCAGGAATTGCTGTAAGGTGTTTATGGGACTCGCTGTCTCTGCTTTAGCATCAGGAGCCCTGCAACTATTCTATCACACCATGATAACCAGGCAAGTAAAGTAATTTAATGTAAAAAAGAGAATAGAAGTATAGTTGTACCTCGGGTTAAGAATTTAATTCGTTCCGGAGGTCCGTTCTTAACCTGAAAGTGTTCTTAACCTGAGGTACCACTTTAGCTAATGGGCCTCCCACTGCCGCTGCGCCACCGCCATGCGATTTCTGTTCTCATCCTGAAGCAAAGTTCTTAACCCACGGTACTATTTCTGGGTTAGTGGAATCTGTAACCTGAAGTGTCTGTAACCCAAGGTACCACTGTAATACAGATACACAATTAAACATTAGAAAACTAAATAAAGATAGAAGATGCAAACTAGCTCACTGATAATATTGGCTTAGGGCCATACCACACTTTCCCTCAGCAAATCCATAGTCTCAACCTCATATTTTGCCAAGAAAAGTATGGGGTTGGGGGCAGCCACAGAGGCTGATCGGTGGGTGGAGGGACAGGAATGTATAACCCTTCCTTAACCCTCTCCTGAAAATGTTCCATATTTCCCACTCAAATTCGATTTTGGAGCCTCGCCGCTGGGAGCGGGGATCACAACTTTATGTATGAGGGCATTTGCCAAGGGAAATCAGTGAGCAGGAGATGAATTAAGTCCCCAGCCCCCATCATAAGAATCAGGAAGAAAATACAGGATTAGGAACTGTTTTCCTCATAATGTCTAATTCTACCCTAATCCTATGAGGTCAGTTAGTCTAAGAGACAGCAAGTGGCTTAATGCCATCAGACTGAATTTCATGACAGGGTATTTGAATGTGAGCTTCCAACATCCAAATATAATTATCTAGCCACTATTCCATTCTGGCTCACCTTACTTCCGATATGCTTGCCCAACCTATTTCTTCATTATTGGCCATTTATGCATCCCATGGCAGTTGTCCAGATCCAATGTGATCTGTTTCCTGCAAAAAGCACTGCTTTATTTCTCTTTCAAACCTAGAATCTGTCCATGGGTTGTGCTCAGACTAAATAAAAACCAAGTAAATATTTCCCAGGCTAGCACCATTTATGGATTCTTAGTATGGTGGACCAGTTCCCCTTCTCCCAAACCATCTTCACTTTGGCTTAAAGCCCAGCAAAGTTCTTGGCTATTTTTGATTAATGCAGTTATGGAAACCACGGGCATAATTGAACAGTGACAGCTGGAATTGAGAACACAGTTAAAACTCCACATGCGCATCAAGGAAAATAAAAGCGAAGTGGCATCTATGTCCTTCAATATGCAAACCTGGAAAGAGATAAGACTAGCCTTTCTTTAAGCACTTTAACTAGATAGATTGTTGTCTCAGGTTTGTCCTTAGGCCACAGTGTCAGCAGAGCCTACAACACATTATTATATCAGATCTGAGCCTTTTTGTTCAGTTCTGCTGTGCGTTGTCCATCAGGTACCTTGTGTGATTTGTTCCCACTATGTGAAAGGTGTTTGTGGCTGGAGGTATGTTTGTTGCACCAGAAAAGGAATGCAAAAAAGGTAAATATGAAAACTATACAAGCCTGAGAAAGAGTCTGAATTTGATACCTAGCTAAGTAATCTATGTTTATTTAACTCTGTGATGACCAGTCTGCTAAACTCCCAGTGCATCGGCTTACAGCAGGTTTAGGTCCCCTTCCTCCGTCTTATATCCAAGGATTTATTTCTCTAGGCCTCTTCGTGGTATTTGAAAGAATGATATTCCTGTTTAACTTGTGCCTCAGTTTGTAATAAGATCCACCCTGCAGCTGGATTAGTTTTTCAAATGTTCCTAAAATGTTGCTTAAATTTAAGCCAACCTACAATAACAAATTATATAGAGACAAAAAGATCAAACTGAATTTGTATTTTTTATATAAAAAACATCCTCCAGTCCCCACCCCCAATTAAATTCAAGTTTTCAATCCTTGTTTTGAAAACTCAGACTGTGTAACAGAACCATTCCCTTTGGAAGTGCAGACACGTAGGAGCTTGGATAGTGTAGAATGAAGCAAACAATCAGACTTTGATTTGTCTGCAAAGTTCTGCATCTTAACAACCTATTAGTATGTTCACCCTATATTTAGAGTAATTTTAAGCTACTTATGAGGAGCCTGTGTGGTTAAGTGCAAGCCTTGCTGTCATTGAGAACTACCGTATGTGTGCTGATGCCTTAGATAGCTGTATGTTTTGTATGAAGCACTTCAGCTACCATTTCAAAGTTTATTTGTTTGTGTGTTTGTTTGCTCATTTGTTTGCATGTTTTTCACCAAAAGACTCCTTTTCCACAGACATTTTGATGTGTGAATGGTTATATAGAAGAGGTGAACAGTGAGTTCACTGCAGTTTCATACGTTGCTATTAAGCTTCTTCACTTTAAATATGGATGCCATGCTATTCTGCATGTATGTTAAGTCAACTTTTTATGTAAAGGGAACCTGCAGAGCAGCCCAAAGTTTATCCCATATCAGGTGCCAACTCCCTTGGGCCCTGGCTGCCTGAGCAGCCACAAAATTTCCCATGAAGGGGCTGGGCACCCACAAATATTGGTGCCAGGGTCGTGCATGCTGCATAGCACCCACAGTCATGAGGTCAGGCTGGCACTCCTGACCCATATATCACCAAGTCATAGGCCTGAAAGACACATGTTAGCTGAGTTTGGCATTGCATGTTTTTAGTAAGTTAACCTTTCTCTAGAATCCAGATATATAGAGTCTAGACATCAGTGCCTATCTTTCCCCTGGCCCTCCTGCTAACCTGATGCTGTTCATAATATCTAGTCAGAACCACCAGGTGACTCGCTGTTCAGGAAGGGTATCCACTGAGGCCCTGGTGGTGCTCATAGTAATTTGAACCATGGTGCTATTTGAATCACAAGCAGTCATGATTAAACAGTGGGACTGATAGCTCAGGTCCTAAAGTTGCCTTCTGGTGTAAGGGAAATGAACACTAGTATTATGACAGACAACCTAGTTGTTTGGTCAAATAATGAAAGATGGGGTGCTGTGCTCAGTGTTGCCCAGAATAATTCTGTGGGAGGTTAGACTTATTCACAACATGCACACAGCTACAGCGCTCTTCCCAAGAACTTTATTAGCTGCATGCAGCACAAAACAGCATTGCCATTTAAAAATTGAATTGGGGCATTTGGTTGCATTTTTTCTTGCTTGAGAAATCCTTCATATGCCAGCCTGCATATGACAATGCCACTTGAATGCCTTTGCATTGTACTTAAATTCCAAGGCAAGGGGAAACATATGCATCACACCTATTATGCAATTGTACGAGTGCCAGGATCCTGAAGCAGAGTACCAGAATGCGCTGCCCCACTACTTCCATTTATCTGACAAAAATCTGACCTTTAAGCATTTAAATTAGTAGAAACCCTCCTGTGAACAGAAAGTACCATATTTTTCGCCCTATAGGACGCACTTTTTCCCCTCCAAAAATGAAGGGGAAATGTGTGTGCGTCCTATGGGGTGAATGCAGGCTTTCGTTGAAGCCTGGAGAGCGAGAGGGGTCAGTGTGCACTGACCCCCTCCCTCTCCAGGCTTCAGGAAGCTATCCGCAAGCCTTGGGAGCCCCGCGGGAGTTCCCCCCCGGCTTGCGCAGAGCTGCCTGAACCCCGAAGCCCGGGCGCGCTGAGCAGGCCACGGGAGCCCTGCCCTGGCTTGTGCAAAGCTGCCTCTTATCCCGAAGTCCCGGCGCGCTGAGCAGTCGCGCAGGGGCTTCGGGTAGCTGTGCACAAGCCGCGGGAGGGCTCCCCCGGCACGCGCAGAGCTGCCTCTTATCCCGAAGCCCCGGCGAAAAATACGGTATTTCAATTTCCATAGGCTTCTACCCATGTTTAACTATGGACCATCTATAGCATCGCACATATAGTTGTCACCTTCACCTCTCCTGTATCAAATAAAATGGAGGGGAAAATATTTATCCCACTTCTGTAGTGCATGAGCTACACAAAATAAGTAGCAGCTCTGTATGTCTAACCTGATCCATGTAAACCAAGGCACTAGATGTACGGAATTGAAGACAATGCGTGTTAATGGCGGTTGGAATTGAGTAAGAACTCTCTGAGCTAAACCACACACTGACTATTTCCATGGCTCCCAGCTTGTTGTTTCTCCCAAAATAATATGTTGCTGGCCTGGCTTTGCACTTGGAATGTTTCTCCCAGCTCCAGTGATGTGGTGTCATTTATATCACTTTATGGGGAAGGAGGGATAAATCACCAGCTGTTCAAAAGGGAAGGCTTTAATGGAAAGCCTTGAACTACTTTCAGGGTTTTAAAGAAGAACAGAATTCATGCACATGACAGGCAAACCCGAAGCGTTTACAGGGGCTGCCTCAGCTTCACGCTTGTGGTCGATGACCTCAGCAGAGCCTCCCTTAGAAAATTATGGGCTTGACTTTGCTCCGAGCCCATTTCTGTCCCAAAGGAGCCAGGCATATTCCGGTTCTTTGTCACCAACAGCATTTACATTCATTGCTCTGTTGGATCAACTACTGCACTGCAGCACGTTAGGGAATGGTAATCTGCTAGCCTGCGTCAACACATTCCCAATATTCAAAAGCAAAGAAGGCCGGGTTGGGGGGATGGGCAGGAAGAATCAGAGGGAAACCCATTTCCCCACGTTTTCACCAATATATTGGAAATAAATCAGAAAAAAACAGTCCCCACCAAAATAAACTGTTTTCCCCTGAGCCCTCACATAGAGATTCAAAAAGTAGAGACTCAAAAGCCTCCCAAGCAATATCTGCCTTGGGTTGTAATACTGACAATACAAGTTGTTGGTAGTGAATCATAACATTAATATGAATTGGATTAGGAAGCGATTATTTGCTTGTTAGCACACTGGCAAGGCAGAACCTTTAAATGCAGGTAGTTTAAGGAAAGAGAAACAGCTACACATGTCACATGTGCCAAGACACACCACTGCCTTGACCTTAAATGCACGTGTCCCTCAGGTTTAAAGGGCAAGTCTACATTTGGCTTCTTTTGGGCACCAGGTGTTCCTATTTAGCTTGCATCTGATCCCAGCAACCTGAGCTAAATCCACAATGCTGTCTCATCTGTCTAAATAGCAAATGGGAATGAAAGCAAATCTACCAGAGGCTGCTGCATCTCTATGATGCAAGCTGCAACGCTGGCACGGGATTTCCCAATAACCTATGGTTTCATTCTTTTGGTGGCAACAGCTCTCTCTCTTCTGTAGTGGTATTAAGATGTCACACTGGAAACATGAAATTTTTCTGTGCAGGTACACCTTGTGTTTCTTGCAGTTTCTCATCAATCAGTTGATTGGCCAGTGGAATAGGCCTACATTTTTGAGGCCCTAAAGCCTGAACTATTATAGGGGCTCCTTTGCAGCCAGCAACAAGGTCAGGGTAACCACCTCAATGAGGTTGCTCCATGACAGATTGCCACATTTGTGTGTGTGTGTGTAATAAAAGCACCTTTACTACTGCATGTCATATTTTGAATAAAATTGCTGTACTGGATTATCTCACATGTCAAAGGCATGGGTGTGAATAAGACTTTTCCAGCTATGGTGTGTGTGTGTCTGTGTGTGCAAATTAGGGAAATATTACATACATGCATGATGCATCATAAAATGATTTGAGTCATGCGACTTGTATTGGGTCTATTAGACCCAATTTTTTAAAAGTATTGTGGACTAAAGTCACTTCTGGGGCACCTATGGGATTGGGGGACCCTGAAACTTAAATTTCATTAGTTTCATAGGAGATCCACCCCTGGGATTAGGTGGACTGTCAGCATCCAAATGAAAGCTTGAGGTAGTGCAGAAAGGAAGATAACTGCCCATGCCATGAGTTTGATGAATCAGTAAGATCAGTTTAGATTTTAGAAGATGGTGGAAGAACCATGAGGCCCAGCATTGGCACCAGACATCCTTGGGCCCACCAGTGATGGGTTCTGGGCTCACTTTAAAACAACAACAGAACAACAATCTTTTTTTTTTTTTTTTTTGGTGTAGAGTGGGTTGATCTAGCCACTGCCAGGTAAGCCTGTCATAGACAGCAGCCTCCAGCATGAGGTACATTAGGCGTAGTGACTGGCCCAATGATGTTCATGACTGGGTGGAGATTTGAACCTAGGTCTGTCCAGTCTAAATCCAAATTCTAACGACTGTGCCACACTGGTAATTTCGCACTAAAGTCCTGAACCCCTAGCATACCTGGCAGCAAGTCAGTATGTCAAGTCCAAGTCCAGAGGTCAAGCCACACAAGCAAAGTCCAAGGGTCAGGAAACACAGTCCAGGGACAATCCAACTAGCCAGGTCTGAAGTCCAGCAGTCGGGATACAGTGCAGAATCAAACCAGAAGCACAGTCCCATAGAGGTTGTCCAGGATCATCCAAGCCAAGGTTCATCAACATGGACAGCAGACACAGCCCCTCAGCTCTGCTTCCCTTTTGTACTTTGCTGATTGCAGCATCTGAGCTTGATGAGGCAGGTGACCCTCACCTGTTCCAAGCTTCCTCCAGCTGAGGAATCACACCCCTCCTCCCAGAGCTAGGGAGCTGGGCTATGGGCCCTTGCTTGCCTCAACATCCTAGAGCACTCCTCCTGCTCCTCCCTACACCTTGGAGCCCACCATGTTCATGGGGACAGGGGCCCCCTGGCTCTGCTGATGGGTCCTATTGCTTTCGTTCCTGTGCACTAACCGCCGTCCCCTCGCCATCCTCCGCCACCCTGTGAGTACTTTCTTCCCCACCTCCAGCTTGCCCCAGTGTGTCCCAGTCCTGGCTACACCCCTCACTGGGATCCTCTTCCTCCTCCCCTTTGTCCTGCCAATTTTTGACATAAAGCATGCAACCAGAAGGGCAGAGCCCAGCCTTGTCGATATAATGTAACTGCTCAGTGTAAGACACTTCTCAAAAATTAGTATTAACATTAATGCTTTTTTAGTTTCCCTGGTACTGATTCTAATTTATCTGGCTGCAACGTCACTTTATTAAACTTCATAGTGGAACAGCAGGGGACAGATTTGGAGTGGCTCAAAAATAAGATGTGCTAATTCCTGTTTTGGGGGGAAGTAGCTTGGCTTATTTCTGATAATGAGTTGCTTCTGGAAATAGAAGGAGAGGATTGTTTGGCTCAAACTGTGGATAATATAATTGTGGAATTAATGTTGGTAAGTCTAGAGAAAATCATGTGACAAGTCTAGAGGCATCATAGGCTCCAACTCCGGGGGGAGGGAGAGACAGTTTAAGCCCCCTAATTTTTCTTTTTTAGGGTGGCAGGGCCCCTCAGTGTTCAGAGGATGTCATGTCAGGCCTCCCTAATTGTCTGGAGAAGCTGGTGCCTCTGAGTTTGTCCCCCCCCCCCAGAATACTGAAGGTAGAATGATATAGGCATCACTGCTCACAGTGAGCACATTCATCTCACTACTGTATCTGGTCCAACAGTTTTGCAGAATGTTTTAGGGTCCAACTAATTCACCAGACCTGTTTGGCCACAGGCAATAAAATATGCTACCTGTTGCCTCATCATACCACTGCTAACTATCTTAAAAAGTGTTACCTGTTTCCTGCCTAAGACATGGATGTTACAGCTCTCCACATCAGAACCATTCATATATCTAGAGGTCTGGAAAATAAAATTGCATAGGATCTACACCTTCATTTCCTAACCAGCAAAAAGAAGGGCTATATTTGTTTCTCGGGTCAGAAGCCACCAAACACTGAGTGGGATTCAACTACTGTAAATTGTTACGTGTGTGGAATGAGGTCCACCCACGCAATAGGACATCACCCCTTCACCTCCTGCTAAATCAACTCTGGAGAGTTTGGGGAACCCCCAGCACCAGTTTAGGGGCCATGTGGGGGCACACAGGAGGAGAGGGAGAAAAGCCCAATGGTCTGTGTAGACCTTGTTTTGTGTATGCTTATCCCTCTGAGTGCAATTCTGAATTCCACCTGTGGGTCCCAAGCGCATCCTGTGGCTGCTTCAATAGGATTTCTATGAAAGCATCAATCCAGTATAGGTTGTGCCCCAAAGGTTATTTCAGGTCTCAAGATGAGAATATCCATTTCATCAAGTAAAAGGAGCAGGAAATAGTATGTGAGTTTTGTACTTTTCTCACACTGCAAGTTGGCCATTCATCACCTGCTACCATTTTGTACGCCAAAAGGAAAAGGTGTGATGTTGTGCTGACACATTTTCACGGTATCAGTGCATAAGTAGGAAAAATGTCAATGTGTCCTTCCCAGGTGGTAGCAGGCAGGTCCAGGGTCTGATCAGAACATGCCATCATTCCCACCTGCGATGAATCATAAGGATGAGGGTGGACACTGACTTGCCTGCCTTTGTTTTTACAGGAATGCTCACTTTGACAGGGTACCTTGCATGGAGAAAGGGAGCAGAGCAAACCATGCTACTTCACCAAACAACACCAGCTGGTCCACTCACCACCCCTTCTGGTTAAAAGTCCAGCAAGCAAAGCCACTTCCCGCCATTAATTCTCTCGGAGGGAAGGCTGAATCCCTCGGGTGCCTTTGGCTCAGAAGACTGTAAGCACATCACGGACCCCACGAAGTACGCTCAGCATTCCGACTCCCATCTCCCCTTCTCCCTTTTCCCTTTGGTTTCTTGCCGACGGAGGATTTTCCTCTGGATTTCTAAAGCCACATGGACCAATGTATGTACTTTCCCCCCTCACTGACTTCAAGGTTCAGATATTTGAGGCTGGACAATGAAATGGATTTTTTCTCTCTCTCCCAAAAACTGCTGTGGTTTTGCTGCTACACTAAGAATTGTGATTTGCATTGTATGGTTTCGGACCTATTCGCGTTTTTTGATGGGAGGGGGGATGAAGGGGTTATACTGGAGTTATTGACACTTCAGAGTCATCTCTATCTCCTGCCCATGATGCACTTTTAAATGAAGAGTTATTAGAATATTTTATTGGCTAATATACTTTTTCCCCCTTGTTATTTTTTACAAAGGCCACCTTTATCCTTTTTAATGCCATATTTTCAGTGTTACACTTTTATGGCTTTTTTAATTTTTATTTGACAGAGTAAGAAGCAGCCTGAATAGTTTATACTGTGGTTTTTCAGAGACTGAATGCCAAGAGAACTCAGTAAATGTTTATTCCTCTCAGCTTTCTCTTTCAATTCCCCTAAATAGCACCCCATTTGGGAACAGAGCAAGAGTGTTGAACTAAAGACCAAAAAAGAAGAAGAAGAAGATGAAGAAAAAGGGATCCCCTCAAGGTGTAAAACTATCTGGGGGAAATATTTTGCTGGGTGTTATGAAAGACTTGGATGAAATTTCAACCCTGATGGTTTTTCAGTGATCCAGGAAGCCAGTGAGACAATCTCGCCAGATGCAGACCCCTTTCATGATAATTAGAAAGGTATGGCCAAGCCAATGAAAACACAGGGGTAAAGTGAGAAGAGAGCCCCCATGATTCTGTTTCACTGTTTGCTTTCTCCTGTCATGGTTAAAAAGAAAATGTGCAATTCGATCCTCAGTCGGTGGGTGGAGGATAACAGGGTAGAATTTACTTGTGTGCACTTGTATAGTTGTAGCCAAGAGTCCAAAAGAACACTAGAGCATGTATGCCGGCACTGATTTGGTAAAACAATTGTGGAGTATCCCATTCTGACAAAATACTAAGGTGGAGGGGGGGAAATGGGGAGGGGGGATCATTAAAAAAAAAAAGTTCAAATCACCTTGTGATCCAGTGTAACTGTTTACTAACTTGAATAAAGCAATTGTTCACGCTACAATGCCCGGAGTACACCTTTACTATAAGGCTATTGTAATTAGCATACAGGAAGCAGTTTGGACAGGGCGTGCTTCAAAGAGTTGCGGGGCGGGGCAGGGTTTTGAAAGCCAATCAAACCCGAGCCTTATAGTAATGGTGTACTGAGGGCACTATGTACATACTGTATTTCTATATTTTCCTTTGTACAGATTCACTTAAGTCAAGCTACTGTTTTACAGGTGCTCCTTATTTATTAGGGCTGTGAAGGCTTGGAAAACTACACCCGACGAGCAAGCTCGCTTTTTAAAAAAATTAAATAAATGAAAAATTAAAAAGGTGAAGGACTGGAGGGAGGGCAATGGGGGGGAGGGGGGAAGAGCTCATAAGCCTATGGATTGATTTCAAAACCGAACAGAGACAAATTTCTATGGGGAAAACGAAGCACTTTTAAGATGCTTCTGGTTGTTCTGGGCTCACACCAATTTTTTTTCCTCCCTGACTGGTGTCAGATTTATTAAAACAAAATAAATCTCCAAGTTTAAAAATGCACTTAGCTGTGCTGTTGTTTTCCTTTTTATATATAACATCTGTCCACACAAAAAAGGTCTTCGTTTCTCACTAGAAGTTGACAGGTATAAGGGATATGATCAAAATTCAATATTTCATCTAAAAAGAATATCCTTACTTTAAAAGCTGTTTAGGAGGGAGGCTTAGTTCTCTGCTCCTCCTTGGTGATCTCATTCCTTCTAATCTTTTAGCTTTTTTTTAGCGAAACTGGAAAAAGCATTTAACTGGAAATACAGGCTCTTTCTCTCTCTCACTCTCACTATCTCACTATCCCTGGTTTGGTGATGCTCCAGACCCCTCTCTGTGCTTTGCCAGACTAAGGGCTAATACACAAATTACTTTTCCAATCTTGTACAAGGAACAATTCTAGACTTTTTCACCTCCCAGTAACCGCCTACCTAAACTTGTCAGTGTTCTTCCTCATAGATGTGTATGTTTCATTCTGGGCATCATTCCTAAACATCGTTCCTTGGCCTCTTATCTTTCTACGTACCTTCACTTGGTTAGAAAATGTGACCTTTATAGGAGCTGCTTACATGGCTGTTAACACATTCTTTTCTCTAGTCACTAATACCGTATTGGCCCAAATATAAGCCACACCCGAATATAAGCCACACCTTTAAAATTCAAGGGAGGGAGAAAAAAAGACAATACCCGAATATAAGCCGCTCCCTTAAAATTCCGCAGGCACTCACACCCATTCCGTTTTACCGCATGTCTGTTTCAGCAGCGATATTGTAAAAGCCCATTTTTGTAAGGTCGTGAATTTAAGCTGCACTTTAACTTTTCACGGTCGGAATTGGGGGGGGGGGGGAGAGTGCGGCTTATATTTAGGCCAATACAGTAGATGCTCACAGAACTAGTGTTTTGCTGTACAGATTTCAGATGCTTATCATAAAGTGGTGTGGCCTTGAAAATAGACATCCAAGCTAAGAAATGCTAATCAGGATTTTGAATGCTGAACTCAATGGGACTTTTGCATGGTTGTTATTCTTGTTATTTTCAGCGATGTCAGCGATAAAAACATAAGGATGGTAATAGTGGAGGCATTTCTGAACAGGAGCTTAATATCACATATGGATCTCTCATTCTCATATATATATAATTTCAGTAGAATGGGTAAATCTGGATTTTAAAAATGCACACTGGCATTCTGATGCTGATGACGTAGCAGAAAACTTGCATATGTGAGCAGCACTGATCACACACCAGTCTGGAAGCTGCATCCACCCACACAGAAAAGTACCAAACTGCAGACGGAGAGCAATATAGTAAGGAATTTCCAGGCATGAGAAAAAGAAGTAAAGATTACTATAGTCTCTGTGAGTAAATTGTGATTTACTTTCTCAGACAGAAACTTATTTGTTATATTTATTTATTTCAAAAAATATATGATTGTAGAAAAAAACCCCTCAAAGCTGTTTAGAAAAAAAGATTAAACCAGGAAACGTTAACTAAATTTTTTTACAGCAAAAATTTAAAACATACAAAAAGTTAAAACAACAATATAGTGAAACAGTTAAAACTCACATCAACTTTAGTGTTGTATAAACAAGAATGTTTCTAGCAAGTGCCAAATAGAATGCAGTCAAAATGTCTGCTTGAGTTCAATAGGCAGACTTTTTACAATATATAATTCTCTTCAATTTTATGTAAACTTTGAAGATACAAATGCGTGTTCAAGCAAAAGCATCTAAGAAAGCTGACCACATGTTTCATTCCTATGTGAAGCAACTTTGAAAGTAGTGCCAAAGTAGCAAATAATTTGCAGAACATGCAGATTAAGTCACCCACATTTGGGGGATACACTTGACACACTTTCCCAGATCTCAGTTTATTATATTATGGCTGGGGAATTCACATCTTTTCCTCAGCTAGAAATGTGGAGTGTTACCTTGAAAGCAATTGAAAGGTGCTACTGGCACCTTTATCGGGATGCGCGTGGCGCTGTGGTCTAAACCACAGAGCCTAGGGCTTGCCGATCAGAAGGTCGGCGGTTCGAATCCCCGCAACGGGGTGAGCTCCCGTTGCTCAGTCCCTGCTCCTGCCAACCTAGCAGTTCGAAAGCATGGCAAAGTGCAAGTAGATAAATAGGTACCACTCCAGCGGGAAGGTAAACAGTGTTTCCGTGCGCTGCTCTGGTTCACCAGAAGCAGCTTAGTCCTGCTGGCCACATGACCTGGAAGCTGTACACCGGCTCCCTTGGCCAGTAAAGCAAGATGAGCGCCACAACCCCAGAGTTGTCCGCGACTGGACCTAACGGTCAGGGGTCCCTTTACCTTTTTACTGGCACCAATAATGAGTGATGCAACATTCTCACGCTGTGACCCTAAGGGCTAAACTTGAAAAGAGGAGGACTCGTGTAGGAGATGAAACTGGCTAGTTTCAAAGCAGAGCATAAGCACCTCACCGGTTTGGATTACATATGTACACGGATGCCTGCACACCAATCATGCACTCCAGCTCATCCATCTTGGCTCAAGGGCTTTTAGCATCACCACCCCAACACCTATGCTTGGTGCCTCTCCGTAATGACTCTGGCACATTCATTTTATCCAGTTGGCCCAAGGCCAGTCCACCCATGAGGTATGTTGAGGTAGTTGCCTCAGATGCCCAGCGGTGTGCAGTGGGCACATAGCGGTAGCAGCACTGCCCCTGGGAGCCTGCCACCCTGAAACAGCCACCTTGCTAGCCTGGTCTCATGCGTGGGCCAGCTCTGGACCAACGGGATATGAAATAATACTTTTTTCCTTGCTTAACTGTTTTTGAAATGAAGCCAAAAGCTAAGCCTTTAACTTGGACTGAGGCCTACCCTGCACTTCATAACCATACACCATGCTCATACTCTGAGCATGATTAAAAATATAAATAAGTTGCCCTCTGTTTTTAAGTTGCAACTTGTACTGCCACTGTTTTTAACTGGTTTTAAATGGAACTTTAAGTTGACACTTTTAACTTGAAGTGAGGCCCACCCTTACGTTAAGCTTACATCCTGCCCTTTATAATAGAGGATTTTTTTTTACCCACTCTCCAAAAGTGGAATTTGAGGGTTTTTGGTTGCAGTTTACTGTGGACCCTCAAGGCTGCTCTGCTAGGGTAGAATTGAACACTCAGGTTCTACAGGTTTATCATCTCTAGAATTCAGTTCCTAAGATGTGTGTTTTCACAGAATTTATCCCTCTGATATTTAGATCCTGGCATACAATACCTTTGATATGCCCTTCTTAAAGTTTCAGCTGATTCTTGAATCAGGCAAAAATACTCTGCCCCCAAACTGGTGCCTAATTCACTTGTTACCTCAATACTTTGCTACTATTCATCAGCCGAGGCTCTCCCTCATAGATATAAACCAATATTCTAAAATAATATACTGTTACATGCCACCCCAATCTTTGAGTGGTGTGAAATTTCAGGGATAGCAGGTGGGCTTACCAGAGCCTATGTTTGGAACAATGAGGCACAGCGGAGACCCTGGTATCTTTATTCTATATGGTTCATATACACATACAGTGGTGCCCCGCAAGACGAATGCCTCGCAAGACGGAAAACCCGCTAGACGAAAGGGTTTTCCGTTTTGGAGGTGCTTCGCAAAACGAATTTGCTATGGGCTTGCTTCGCAAGACAAAAATGTCTTGAGAGTTCCTGCAGGGTTTTTTCCCTCCCCCCTCTTTTTCCCAAGCCGCTAAGCCGCTTATCAGCTGATCCGCTAAGCCGCTAATAGCGCTAAGCCGCTAATGGGCTTGCTTCGCAAGACGAAAAAAACCGCAAGACGAAGAGACTCGCGGAACGGATTCTTTTCGTCTTGCGAGGCACCACTGTATATACAACCTGAGCCCAGATGGAGAGAGCGCAGAGCATTCACATCCCAAGAGGGTCCTCTTCCTTCCATTGCTGCAGCTTTGGATTCCAAGAGACCCCAAACCCTTATGCTGCAGAGGTCTGCAGCATAAAACAAACAACTTGCCCCTTGCTCTGGCATCCCCTCTTCAGCTTGCAAAACAGACACTTTTTTCCTGTTTGCTTACTTACATCATCCAAACTGCAAGCCTGGAACTTCCCTCCCTGCACTCTGGCATTGTCTCTTGCTAGCTACCCAGAGTGCAGGGTGGGGCACCTGGTATTAAACTTGCTGGTGGCTTCTTTCTCTGTGAATGACTCAGCCATTTTGGTGATTTACCTCTTGATGGCTCCCCTGACAGGCGGTTTCCTGGACAGGGAAAACTGAGTCCAGCTATTTAAAGTCTAACTTTCAGTTTAGCCCCCTAAACATTGCTTAATTCTAACACTTACTAAATCAAGGAACTATGGGGAGGATCTAGCACCAAGGAGTTTAGGGGATCCTTGTTCGTGCGTGCTCCACGCAACTTATAACAATACTTTTATTTCAGTATTTTTACCATTACGCTCTTTCTGGCGACTTGAGGTTTTAAACCTTACAAACCGTTTTTGATGTACAGTACAACACAGACGTTCTTCTTCCTGTGAAACACTCCCCAAATGCACATGAAATTGTAAACGAAATTTAAGAGCAAAAGGTGTCATGCATTATGCAAAAGAAATCTGCTTCATATTGAAACCAAATTATTCCCTTGTGGAAACTGAGCAAAATCAGTGACATTCTGCGGGTCACAAATATAGCTGTCTTTTCCCCTTTTGGGGGGAGAGGGAGATGGCTACTTAACAAAGTATAACTCTGCCAACCCTTATGTGCCACTATTAATTAAGCAGAATATACTATAAGAGACACGGTTAGCAAACCAGTCCCTTCCCCCATTCTAGAAGGCAAGATGTGTGGAAAGGTAAGAAGAGAAATAGCTTCCTAAATACAACATAAGAGGGATCGAGAATGACAAGGGCTTCATGCCCTCATGGACACCTGTGTGGATGAGGAGAGAGTCCAGAAGTGGGCGGGGCCAGAAGCAGAAGGAAGCAGAGCAAGTAAAGGAGTCTCACCTTTGTGCGGGAATGCAATGCAAAATTCAGAGGTTTCTGCATCTACACTCTCACACATCTCTCTCTCTCCAGGCAAGCGAGAGGCAATTGTCACAGTTCAAGGTTACATGCCAAGCAGGCAAAAATTCCCTGCAGCAGAAAGCATTCCAGTTCTTATTTGACACCACCACAATTTACGCCATTGGCTAATTTAAATTCTCTTCTTCTTCCTCTTCTAGCAAATAATTTTATTTTGTGAATTGCAGTGCAATAAAGAACAAGGGCAACAAAACAAACCAATGCAGATCTCTCACGTGCCATTGTTACAGTAAATGATTGGGGAAAATGGATAAGCATTAAAATCAGTTAAATCTGTGATTCCATGGACCAAAAAATGTGAGAGAAAGTGCACTAAATGGAAGGAGAAAATGGCACCTCATTAGTGATGAATAAACTTACCCATCAATGACCAATCAACTTCACTCATTGCCCAAAAATGCTAAAATGTGGAAGCAGCCCTCCTGGTCTACCTGCCTGCATGTTCTGCTTCCTAACTTTCTCTCTAGGAGGTCAATTGACTTACTTTTTTAAAAAATGAAAGCTCAGATTCTGAGGCCCCTTATAGGCATGGGACCTGGTGCAGTTGCTCCAATCTGGCCTTACCTAGTCTTGAGCTGATGCCCATGCTCTACACCCACCCACAAACCCTCAGAGGTAAACACTGATGTGACTGTCCCAGGTGGTTTGAACCTGAATGGTGGGAGTTTGGGTGTACGGGGTGTTAGGGAAGGAGTAGTATCTCTGGCGGGGGACATGTTGTGCTCCTTCTGGGATAGTTTGCCTACCTTTGGTCTGCACTCAGCTCCTAGAAGCTGTCAGCATGTGACAGCGGACACATCCCAGAAAAGGCTTCGACTGGCCGGCTAAGCAAAGTGAGGATCTCAAGCCCTTGGTGAGTTAGGGACTTCCCCTGCATGTGAAGACAGGCTCTGGCGGATTGAGTGGGTGAGACCAATAGTGGTTCCAGTGATCAAGAAGGCAGTTTCTGCACATGCTGTAGAGGGAAGTGAGGGGCAGATGGGGCTCATCAACACGGGAAGGTAGACCATCTAGGAGAAGGAAAACTCTGACCCTAAACCTCTGCTGCCTTGCAGGATGTCTTCAGGAGAACAAAAGGCGAAGTAAAACCTACACAAATCCAGATTAGTGGCTGGTGCCTTGTATACCCCCTCCAGACAATTCCTGCAGGCAAGCTGGTGCCAAATCTATTGCTCTGCTTTCCTTTGGGAGGTCTTGTTGTCTGTGCAAGCCCAGGACAAGCCCAGGCTTGTGCCCCAGGGAGGTCACTTTGGTTTGACTTCTCCGTCCAGAGGCGCACTCCATTGTCTATCAAGACAGACCAATGCCAACCATGGTTGCTGAAAGAAGACCCTGGTCCTGGTCTTCCTGTTCCACTTTATAACCTCTCTACAAGTTGTTTCTACAAGCACCAAGCACAAGCACCAAGAGTGCCTTAGGCCTCCTTTTGTATCAGCCAACAGAGGTTTGCTTAGATGCCTCTTTCCAAAGTCCCAGGGGGCCCTTTCCTTCGCTTCCTTCCTCTTTGGGGTGAAGCTCCTGTAGCGGCTCTACAACTGAAGCACATCCATAAGGCAGAAAGCATAATATCACTTAGCACCAGAACAAAGGAATATTATCATTATCATTATTATTTGTGCCCGACCCATCTGACTGGGTTGCCACAGCCACTCTGGTCTGCTGGTCTACACAGGCTATGTATAGCTCTCTTCTTCTGTCTCTTGTTTCCCTTTCCCTTTAATTCAGCAATTCCCCAAATGTGGTCCAGAGACCACAAGTGGTCGGTGAACTTCATTCAGATGATGTATGGCAGGTTTGCAAATTTTTGGTTGGATATAAAAGATGACACAGCCATAGCATTAAATATTTATAAAATATATTAATTTTTTTCTTCTATTTAATTGCTTCTTTTATTTTAATTGCTTCTTTTATTTCTTATACTGTAATAGAATTTGGATTTTATGGAATACAGTATATAAGAGATAGAAGAAGGAAGAAAAATCTAATTAAAAACCGTCGAGCGCAGCACATTACAATGGCTCCAACAGGCAGCAAAGGCACTAAGTGCTCCACCAGGACCTTTACCAATTTTCAACTCATCTGTGAGGGGAAAAGTTTTGGAATGACTGCTTTGACAAATGGGATAAGGAGCTAAAGATCCTCCCTCAGTGGTTTATGTTTGGATCCTATGATCCCCACAGCTGCCCAAGGGGGAAGCACTTTCCCCCTTTTTATTATTTAGCTGCTTGGTCTTTGCTTCCCAGGGATCCTTTTGGAGGAATGACAGGGTAGAAGTTGAATAAAATGCTGCCCATGTGCAGTGTGCCCTGTAGGGCGCTCAACTTCTTATACAACTCACGAGTTCTGTAAATTCATTAGGCAAGTGGCAGGGCCATTACTCATTGTGCCCCCCGCCCTACCTGAAAGGGCACGGCACACCAAAATGGCTGCTATTTCTGGAGGCTCAATCCTCCAAGTGCTGCTCCTTATGGAGCCAAAGCAACATTGTCCACATAAATGAGGAAGACATCAGCAGACTCAGGGAACTCAAATTTACAGAACAGCAACAACACTTTAGGGGGAAAGCCCTCTGAGGACCTCTCTCCCCTCAGTGCTTATTGAAAGCTAACTGTCTGTTTGGGGGAGGGCTGGAAGACCAGGGACAGTGCTGAAATGGAGTGTCTCTAATATTGAACCAGGGACGCAGGTGGCGCTGTGGGTAAAAGCCTCAGCACCTAGGACTTGCCGATCGCATGGTCGGCGGTTCGAATCCCCGCGGCAGGGTGCGCTCCCGTTGTTCGGTCCCAGCGCCTGCCAACCTAGCAGTTCGAAAGCACCCCCGGGTGCAAGTAGATAAATAGGGACCACTTTATAGCGGGAAGGTAAATGGCGTTCCGTGTGCGGCTCTGGCTCGCCAGATGCAGCTTGTCACGCTGGCCACGTGACCCGGAAGTGTCTGTGGACAGCGCTGGCTCCCGGCCTATAGAGTGAGATGAGCGCACAACCCTAGAGTCTGGCAAGACTGGCCCGTACGGGCAGGGGTACCTTTACCTTTAATATTGAACCAAAGCACTCCACACTGCAACACTTTGCTGCAGGTCCCCACACTGTGGAAGGTTGCCGTATTGTTTTCTATTTAAAGGGGGGCACATAAGCATTCACGTGGTTTAGCTGGAGAGGCACTCACTCTAGTTGCCCAGCAGTCTTTCTATAAGAAAAGATTTCACAACAGTTTGGAAGCTGTGTGGGGATGGCGGAGACCTGGGTATGGATTCATAACATCCATGATGGATGTTGTCTCCATCCAGAGTTGTGCTTTGAAGAAGGTCATACTCTTCCTTTAAGTATGTAGGCGGGCAGCAGAGTGGAGGAGAAAACATCTCTTCCCTACCTGACTTCAAACTGTGCTTCCGCTAAGGACTTTAATCTCCACTTGTCAGCTGATAAGCAGGGATTCATCCTTGCTGCCTTGGCTCTGTGATCCTATTCCCTGTTCTCTGTGATGTCATCTGATGAGTAGGTGGGTAGCTGTGGTTTGGGATTAAATGACCTCACTGGCCAAGATGGACTCATGGGCTAGCAATTCCCCACTCCTGCTCAAAATGAACTTCCTGTGTCTTCTTTAATTCATTTGCTGCACAACCTGGATTTGCCAGTACACGAGTGAATCCCTCCCCCAAATAAGAGCCAGGAAGTGTTGGCTGCATATTTGTCCCTTCCTGAGGCTGTTTGTTTTGTAAATTTATAAATGGTCTGCAGCATCACATAACCCAACCACGTGACAGTAGCAACTGACCAGAATTTGCATTCTGTTGCCTTACATTCAGGGCCTCATTAAGCTTGGGAGCCTTTTTATTTTTAGCTCAATGTTCATGGCTACAGTGGTACCTCGGGTTAAGTACTTAATTCGTTCCGGAGGTCCGTACTTAACCTGAAACTGATCTTAACCTGAAGCACCACTTTAGCTAATGGGGCCTCCCGCTGCTGCAGCGCCGCCAGAGCCCAATTTCTGTTCTTATCCTGAAGCAAAGTTCTTAACCTGAAGCACTATTTATGGGTTAGTGGAGTCTGTAACCTGAAGCCTATGTAACCTGAGGTACCACTGTACTTAGAAAGCTTGAACTGGGGGCTGGGGAATCAAGGCAGAACTTTATATCCAGTTAGGTCATTTGAATTGGCTGCATTTTAGGTTGCTGAAAATATTTGTTTCACTGTAAGAAAATTCCATCTCTCTCTCTCTCTCCATTTCCTGTGTTAGCAGGACAGTTGAGCAGGACCCCAAGTCCTACACAGAGCAGTGTCATTGTTCAAATGTTTGACCTAAGGAGTTAAGAAGGCAGGAAAGTGCTGGCATATTCTTGGCTCTCTGCCCTCAGACATCAGATTTCTTGAAACTTCTCTCCTTACTTATTTTTGTTCTTCTTTTTTTTAAAGCAGCAAATCACATTAAGAAACAAATACAATGCTGTCTTTCCCCCCACTCTGTTACTGTTTTTAAACACACAGTACACACATTGTATAGAATAGTTAGAGTGATCCAACCTAAAAAAGAAAAAAGAAAAAAACCAGGAAAGCAACCAGATACTTTTCTACTTATTGATCTTTTAAAAGGGGGCTGGTGGAGGAGAGATTGTTTTCATAAAGGTTTAATTCACCCCCCACTTTTTTTAGCTTTTTAACCTAGCTGCCGCCCATTTCATCCTGCTTCTCTTTGTGAAATGCTAATCCATCCACAGGGGTTCACTTTCCTGGTGTAACTTTCCAGAAATTGTATATCTGCATAGCAACTTCTCCGCAGGCAGCTTATGTCACGGTATCATGTGTCAGAAAGATGAAAAGAACTCCAAATCTGAGCTGTGCTACAAACTTGTGCCCCTGATTCTGGGGGCATACATATCCTGGCATACTTAAAATAAGTGCTAGGCCAGGCGATTTCAGGACAAGAGAGGTGCAAACTTTTATCAGGTTGATGACAGGAAAATGACACACACGGGCTTGCCTCAGTCCTGTGTGGATGATCCGGCAGAAAACAAAGCTTGTCTTTTTCCTCCCTTCCCGCTTCCAATCCCCTCGTCCCTGTTGTCTGCCTCCAACTGCAACCTGAGCCTGAATCTTGAGCCCAGTGTCCAGATTAGAGATTGTTGACTCAGATTTAGTAGTGAAATAGGATCCAGGCCCAGTTGATGGGCCGGCCTTGCAGAAGCAGGTTTGCTTTAAGCCAAAAGAAAGATCATGTGTCAGCCAGGAGCCTGGCTTTTCTTTATCACAAACTTCCTAATCTGCATCTTCTTTTCTTTTTCTTAGCTTACCTGCTTTCCATTCCTTCTATATGGCATCGTAAATCAGGGAATTAACAAGTGTGGCAAGCCTTTTGCCATAGCGAGAGACAATGAGCTTTCTGTATCTTTTAACGAGCAAGCAGCACTTAGCATAATCAATGGTGAGTTCAAGGCCGCAAGGATGAAAAATAGTGGCTTGGTCCGATCACTTTGAGGGTATTTCTCATCATCCGAGTAAGCTGCTTTTATGAGAAATATGACATGCTCTGGAGGCTTGCTCTCCATTTTGCAGGAGAATCATTAAAAGAAATCATTACATCTCTCTTTCGCTCCCTTCCCCCCCCCCCCTCTTTGGCACACAAGCTCCTTTTTCTTGGCTTTTGATTTCATCCATCTTTCAGACGCTTCGTGCCTTTAGTAATTTATGTGCAAGATTTTTCCAAACCTCCAAATGTTTTTCCATTTGGCAAACCACCTCCTGAAACCTCCACAGAATGTAACCGTAGAGTTTTCTTGTAGTCAAAAACATGAACTATGAATGTTAACACAAAGATGCCTCTAATACTTGCTAATCCCGCACAGAAACGATCTATTTATGTACAGGAGGATTGTTGTTTCTCTCTGTTATTGTCCATTGTTAGAGCTTGTTTTACATACACCTTAAGGTTTTCTGCATGAGGATTTTGTTTTTGTTGCTTGTGTGTGTGTGTGTGTGTGTGTGTGTTTAAAAAAACACAACCTTCTGTTTTTTGGATGCTTCACGATACCATATGGAGAACTGTTTTGTACTTCTGCTGGTAATGTTACAAGCCCTGGATATAAACTAGTTGTGTGTGTGGCTTTTCTTTTTTAAAAATGCATGATGACCTTGTTTTATATTCTGTACATGCTTAGCTTTTATGGAGTATCTTTAAATGATATATTTAGAAAGGCTAGCCTTTGTAACATGTACAATTTTAGCACCAAATTCTATCAGCACAAACCAATATGTGTCTACTCAGAAATTCATTGGGGCTTACTCCCAGATAAGTGTGTCCAGGATCGCAGCCCACATCTGTGATATATATCTAAAGTACATTTCCTATATCTACATATATGTGGTTGAAATGGGCCTCATTCCCATAACATTCTCCAACTCCTGCAGTCTAGTTTACAGGTAGAATATGTCTTTGTTGTGATGTTGCTTTATGTTTGATATCTGTCCTCCTTGATTCTACACACTTTTCTCATGGGAAGGGTACAGCAAGAGATTCTCAAGATCCTACTCCACTCCTTCAAGGAACATGGGGAGAGCCTGTTCTCACAGCGACCAACCAGATGCCTGTACAAAGCCCGCAAGCAGGATTCAAACACAAGAACAATCTCCCCGCAGCTGGCGTTCAGGGGCATTGCTGCCTCCAACTGTCTTTGGAAGCATAGCACAGGATAGCCACCAGGGCTAGGAGGCTTCAGCAGCCCTCTCCTCCATGAGGAAATAAAGCATTGCCCTTTAAAATAAATATTTAAGCCATTCTCATGCATAAACCTCATAAATATGCTCCCTAAATTGGTTTTATGGCAGGGGCAGAGAACCTGTGTCCTGAGAGATGTTATTAGTCCGCAGCTCCAATCCCCCTTGCCCATTGGTAGAGACCAGTGGGAACCAGGGTCCAACAACCTTTGGAGAGACATGGGTTCCCCATGCCTGCTTTAAAACAACCACACCGGTGGCTTATATGACTTGTGGCTCTTAGGTCCCAAGGTCCTGTGACTGTTCAGAGACTGGCTTGTGCCAAGGGAGCCACAGCAACATCCTGCACAAGCCTCTTTCTGCTGTGCTGCCTCTCAGTTTGCCCTCTCACTTTATGCACCTTCTAGATTGTTCCAGGTGAGTAGAGATAAACCAAGGGAAAGAATCATCATAGTTAAGTTGTCTCAAGTACATCCCTTCATCTTTCTTACTTACTGAAACCTATGTAACAGTTTGACAAAACACTGATGCCCTCCTCTCTCCCTGCCACAAAAAACTCCCTCAGGTAGGTGAACGTCAACTGTTTGTGAAGAAAACCTTCTTCTTCTTCTTCTTCTTCTTCTTCTTCTTCTTCTTCTTCTTCTTCTCTGCAGTCCACCTTCTTAATATGCTAAATGTAGTTCAAGTATAATCTAGCCATTTTGTGTTTCTTGAGTAAGTGGGAGAGCTTAGGTACTTTTGGCAGAAGCAACGTAATTGCCTCCACTTTTGCATTCTGCCTTCTTTTGACGTGTTTCCGATTGGGGCCCCCACTGTTATGCCCCAGCAAGCAAGCATTGCCGGATGCAATGGTGGATGCAGGAATGGCAAGGAGATTGATGTAAAAACAGATGCTTCTGTATTAGTTCACTTTCAGTGGAATTTATAGGAAGACAAAGATAGAAACCATTTTCCATTGTAAAAACACTGAGCTGTTATGCTGGTGCGCATCTGGGAAAAGGTCCTGGAAATTAAATACTGTATTTTTCCGTGTAAGACTATACTTCCCCCCAAATTTTTTAAGCTTTAAATTGGGGGTCGTCTTATACATGGAATGTTGCAATTATTTATTTCTTAATTTTGGGCTCAAAAAATAGGGGTCGTCTTATACATGGGGGCGTCTTATACAGTGGTACCTAAGGTTAAGTACTTAATTCGTTCCGGAGGTCCGTACTTAACCTGAAACTGTTCTTAACCTGAAGCACCACTTTAGCTAATGGGGCCTCCTGCTGCTGCCGCACCACCGGAGCCCCATTTCTGTTCTCATGCTGAAGCAAAGTTCTTAACCTGAAGCACTATTTCTGGGTTAGCAGAGTCTGTAACCTGAGGTACCACTGTACACGAAAAAATACGGTAGCTAGGCAGAATGAGTTCTGTCTAGAGCTGATGTATGATCTTTCCCATTCCTAGTGATATCCCATATCTTTCATAGCTATTGAACATGCTGGGATCACTACTGGCAGGAAATGCCTCCTAGCTCCCCCTTGTTTGGAGAGCCATCTCCATCATCCATATTTAGCAGAAATACAGTGGGTATACAATGCTAATTTCTTACCTCCAGTGGTATGTAAACACCCTTGGGTCAGGAATTCATTCTTGGATTCAATGCAGTAGTTTTCATTACTGCTGTGGGGCACAGAGAGAACGTTGCATTCGCTCACTGCCTCTCAGACCAAAATATCAGAGGGTTTTTGTGAAAATTCACTGCGGACAAATATACTGTGAGCTCTTGGAGGAAGAGTAAAATATAAATTAACAAATACAAATAACAGTGGTGCATTGCTGTGTCCATATTTCCAAAGTGATCTCAAATAGTATTGTTTTTAGTTGCATTTCTGTAAATCCATCAGCTGGATTTGTCCCGGAATTCACAGGAAAAACAATCTCCTTGTTAGCAAATCTTTACAACTGTACAAGAACAGGAACAAGGGGTCAAAATCCTGCTTTTGTTCACCCTACACTGACGGCCACTGGCCATCAGTGGAAATGCTTTGGATTGATAGCCTTGTATCAGTTGGCTCCTTCTAGTATAGCATTTCATTTTCCAGGCTGTTACTCGCCTTTCTCGGTGACTGTGACATTTTCTCTGGAGACACACATAATCCATATTAATAGCCGAAGACTTCGTGGTTATCAAGGCTGAATTAATTAATTGTCTGTTGCTTTAACAAACAAAACCTAGACTGGTTGTAGTCAATTATATGTGTTATTGGTGTACGCACGAGGAACATGAGCATTGTTTGCACTTTCAGCACATTGGTCATAGTGACATCTGGGCCCAGATTTGGGACAGAGGCATAACACAAAGTGCAGGTGGAAGCTCTGTTTGTCTCTGAGAAAACACAGCACAGTCCCATTTGTAAACAGGGGTGTTAATTTGCACTGTGGACAAGGATTCTTCCTGCTCTGCTGCCAATCTCCTTGCTGTTTCTCCAGTCGATGCTTCTTCTTGGGCCTGATGCTTACTGCTTGCTGGAGACCAGGCTTGTTAAACAAATTAAGCATCACCTTCAAGAGTACACCAGGATTCTCAATGCTGGACTTTCCCACCCTGTCTTTCCGGCAGATCGTTTAAATGGCAAGAGCTGCCCAGACTGCAGTAACGTCAGCAGTCTCGACAGTCCCCTTGATCCAGCTGGTGATAAGCAACAGCAGAGCCTCCACATGGCCCCTGCTGGCACATTGGAAGAGGACATGATGAACTCAGGTGTCTGCCAGACGCAGAGGTGGATGCCGAGAGAGGGCCCCCGCATCTGATTTTGCTCGTCCAGTGTTCCATTAAAGAGCTTCGCAAACATCCGAATGGTGGAGTGCTGGCCAGGGGGGTTGGCTCAGCAGGCTAATTAGTGTCTCGGACCTTCTGCTGTCCTGGAAGTCCCAGCGTTGCTGGACAGAGCTGTCTGTTGTGTTCCTGGTGTCAAATGGCCTGGTTCCACATCTGTGGTGCCGGCATTCGGTTGGTCTGCTGGGCTCTCATTTGGCCTATAAATGCAAGCATCTGCTGGGGTGATGCTGGCTCCTTGGCAGATTTCAGCAGGGCTGGTGACCTGCTGTGGCACTTACTAGTCAATCAGCTCTAATCCGGAGGTGTGCGAGAGAACAGGGAAATTATTCCTATTGCCCAAGTAAGTGCCTTAAGGCACAAGACATATTGTGAAGTTAAAAAGCAGGGAGGCAGAAGGGTGATGGGATGCAACCAGGAACCAGTTTGGGCAGCTGCCTTATGGGGAGTCAGCCCCATCTTGTTCAATATTGTCTGGCAGTGGCCCTCCAGGATTTCAAACAGAGGCCTCACACACACCTGCCCAGAGATGCTGGAGACAGCACCTGGGACCTTCTGCGTGTGAGGCAGGTGTTCTACTACTGAGCTAGGGCCCTTTCCAGGACCAGGAGCTCAACAAGAGCGGCTCCAAGTCCTCAGGCAGAGCCGTCCACATGTTAATCCTTCAACAGGTGGGAAGCCACAGAACCCAGAACACAATGGGACGTAAGCACATCGTAGATGGTGAGCAGCCTGCAGAGAAGCCAGATGAAGGAAATAAATGAACCAAGAGGCAGGATGAAATATTTGTTATGTCCTATTTGAAATTAAATAAAACGTTGCCATCCGATGCATCCTCTTAGCATGACCAGAATGAGTATGTTGTGTGCTGGAGCAAAGCAGGGCTTCTGAAGAAGGGCTACCATGATAATGGTGCACTGCACAGTGGACATCATTTCGAGGGTAGGAGTTCATTGGCTACCTCTGGGGATTCCTTCCCCAAGAAAGTGCCCATTCCCAGGACAGTGTATTTCATTGACAGCACAGCTTTCTAGGTGGCACCCACCTCAAGAGCCATCCAAAGAAGAGAAAGGGGCTGGGGAAAGGGACTGAAGGAGCCGGGCTATGGAAGGTGGAGAAGGAAAGAATGCGCATCCATTTTGGCAGGTGTTGCACTTACGGTTCTATAAAAGACATGGATAGTGACATTTACATTCAGCCTTCTTTCCATTTTAAGAACAGCCAAGGATAAAGCATTAAATAGAGCAACCGAGCTGACCCAAATCATTTTGCCACCCGGAAAGGAGATCAAACGGTGGCCCTCCTTTCCACCAGGGTCGTCGCTGAATTTTGCCACATCATTCAGACACCAACAGTGATCTTTGATTGTCACCATGAGTAAGTGCCAGAGAGGGTCACTTCAACCTGCTGTGTGGCAAAACTAGTTTCATATCACACGCCTGCACTTCAGCAAGGCTTGTTGTTCACAACAAGTGTATTTCAGTCTGGTGCTCGCCCTCCCAAGGGGCTGCTGAGAAATGCTTCCATGCAGGTGGGAGTGTTTCAGGTAGGGGACATTGTCCGCACAGGACTGCATGGGAGGAGCTTCTTCGGCTCATGCCAGCTGCTCTCAAGAATGTGCAGAGCTTCCATGGAGGGTCTTCAGAAGGTGCCAGAGCCATTTAAGGCTGCGTGGTAAAGAAACATCCAATCTGAGGAGATTTGGAGATTAGAAAAAGCTACAGTATGTACTGCAAGTGAATAATTCAATAGGGAAGAGAGTTCAACTAGTCATTCATTCTGAGCAGAAATGTCAATGGCTCAGGTGTTAAACAAATGATACATGTGTGAGACTTTGGTTCTAATGCACACATTTTTTTTTGGCTGCAGCAGCAAAGTGTTTCGAGGCACCTTTAATACATTTATTATGACATAAGCTTTCATGGACTGTAATCCACAACATCAGTAGATGCATTAAGTATTATCCTGAGTCACAGTATTTACATACATGGCGATGGGGGGGGGGGGGCGTAATTGTAAACGCTGAGGGTCAGAGTGAAATGAAACGCGGGAACTGCAGAGAGTGATGATTATTACATTATTGACAGCGGCCAGCCATTCCTCTGAAACAAACAGAGGGCCAGTTCACATGTGCTCTAAATGTGTCACTCCAAGCCTGTATATTCAGAAGCAAGAACCTGTGATTTCGGTGGGCATCTGCAGAGAATTGCAACTGGGGAAAAAGAAGAGAATTGGATTAAATCCCATTCTATACATATTTATTTATTCATATTTCTATACAAATGTATTTCTAATGCACATATGTTGCACCAGGCGGCTTCCATTGATTGCGCTTTGTAAGTGGATTTGATGGGGTGGCAGCAAAACACACACAGTCTCAATCCAGACAAGAAGGCTACACTGGTTGTTGGTGGCAGGTGCATTGTCTGTTCTTTAGGTGTCGTTCAGTCTGCTTTGGACGGAGTAGGACTCCCTCTAAAGGCAGCAGCCTTGTAGCAACGATTGACTCTATTGTTTATCATTTGGACTGTTTTGTATTTGCAATGGGTCTGTGAAACTCCCGGAGAACTAGGTTGTGGTGGGTTGTTGTGATTTATATAGGTCCTTGTGGTTTATAAACACAACAAGTAAATATAAAAGTACAAGGACATCATCTGCAGTCTTTATTGCTTCATGGGGAAATACGGAGAGCAGCGTAGTTAAATATAGTCTGTTTTTAATGTATCATTTTGATTTCCTCACTTTTACCCGAATCTAGACATTTCCGTCTGCCTGTCTACAATTTCTTAACGAAAACTGCAAAAATATGAAACATTTTAGAGTTCCTGTGGCTTTTGCATATGAAACATGACATACCCAGCACTGCATATGTCCCTACAGGAGTGACGTCCCTTCAAATCTTTTTCTTTTATCCACCAGCTGCGGCCAGCATGACCAATGGTCAGGGACAAGCCAGCACTCAATGGTAGAGCACTTGCTCTGCATGCAAGTCCCAGCTTCAACCCCCAACATCTCCAGGTTGGGCTGGGTGAGAAGCCTACCTGAAACACTGGAGAGACACTGCGTGTCAGGTAATATGGTAATGTGTTGGTAATATGGCGTTAGATGGGCCAGTGCTTTGACTTATGTCTGCCTACTCCTATGCTGGGAGGAGTCCCAAAACATCTGGAAGGATACAGATTTTCCCTTCTGTATTCTGCAAGAGATGCTCTGGAATAACAATTCACGAGCGCCTTATTATGACCTCTCTCGCTGAAAATTTAAACAGGAAATAATTCAGCTGTCTAATGCTCCGTGGATGACTGCAACACTATAATTAAAAAATACTGCACAATGATTATGGTGATTATAGACAGATACCTATTAGAATTGGGTTTCCCCCACCTTATCCTTAAAATCAGTGGGAAAACACAGTTCAGTGAGCAAAGGTGGAAAGAAACAGAACTGTAATTTGTCTCAAATGGACACTGTCCTCTTTTTTCAGTCTTGGGGGGAAAAGGCTTTTCTTTCCGTCGTCAGTACAGTGAGTAACTGCAAATGCCTTTGGCTCTATGCCACCACCTAGTGGAACTTCTGAGAACCTGCCGCTGCGCGACTATGAGAGAACATTTCCACTGCCGATGGAAAATGCACACAGACAAACTGAATGCAGTAGCAATCAGCCAAGGAGTCTATATTTAGTTCTGAATTAAGCTAGGTCTGGCTTTTGCTTTCTCAGTCCCGCAGTGTTTTGAAGTGCTTCATTCAGGGCTTGCTTGAATTGTGGGAAAGGACAAAGAGAGTTCAATTCACAGCCACAAGGTGGCAGCAGTGTGCTTGTGAGATGGGAGTTGGAGAGAGAGAAAAATCTGTTTGATAATCTACGTTTCCCTCCCGGAATTCCTGGTGAACAGATTCCTGCTTGGTGAATGTGATTCGATCTACTTTCTGTTGCTGTTTGCATACTCCTGGACAAGATTTCCTAAAGTGGTCAGTACTGACTCCGTGGGGGTGAATAAAGGCCAAGGGGTCCAAAAGGAACTAGATGTGGGGAAGATGTTTATAAGGAATAGTACAAAAATAATAATCAGGAATGATGATCCTCAGAAGTAAAGGGCACGCACATGTAAAGAGTACCCCTCCCTTATCAATGAGAAACCTCTGTATTTAGCAAGATAATTCCACAACACAACAGAATTTCTTATTCTTGGTGATCAATAGATGCTCCTTATATATTGGGGTTTTTTTACTTTGTTTCATTTACATTCCTAAGAATTTGGGATGGAGTTGATGACATCTTGCCTAGAGAACTGCATTGGGAAATTCAGAGAAGCTCAGATTTCGAAGGATGGCTATGTTTTCATTCACATATTGTTTTTGAAAGCATGAATTGGGTAGGTAGGCTTTAAATGTGAACTATTTCAAATTTATCTCCCATCCCCAAACCCTCTCCATGTTATGCAGTTTATTATACAGCTGTCGCTGGCACAGGTTCCCCGTTCTGTGTTTAGAGGGAAGGAGGAGGAGGAGAATATTGACAGCCCTTTTATTAGCTGAGTAAGGGAAATGTCAGCTCAGATGGAATAATCTGCCTAGAGCAACTTTGGGTGCCCAGAAGTTGTTGGCCTCCAACACCCATCAACCCCAGCAAGTTTAGGCAACAGCCAGGGATTATGGGAATTGTAGTTCATTAATATCTGTGGAAGCAAGGTTGAAGAATACTGGTGAGCTAAGCTGTAGCTTGTAGAACATTGATTTATTCCTTGATGCCAAGAGAGATAAGGCAAGGCACATTCTCTGGCATGTGCTCTTCCTGTTCCTGTTGCCCAGTACACTTTCGCATATGCTGTGTGGTGATCAGGACTTCAGCTGTGCCCCAGAGCAGGCAGGATTAGGGAGAAGGCAGGCAATGACAGCCTCGTTTCCCTCTGCATCAATATATCTGAAAAGGTTTCTGTGTTGCAACTTTTCTAACTGAGTTCACTTGCAATTTGGAAAAGAGCAAGGTTAGAATTATAAAGCTGCTTTACCGCAGATAGTAATATCCAGGTCTGAGGTATGGGTGGGTCTGCTTTGCTTTGAACATTTTTATTATCCCTAAATCTATATGCTGCCCTTCCTCCCAAAGGTGGCCGGGACAGCAAGAAACAAGCAATAAAACAATCTTAAAAACCAATTCCAATACAGATGCAGGCTGGGAAAGGTCTCTGCTTAAAGTACTTGTTGAATATTGTTATGCTCACCCCCAAGTTCCCTCGATTTTGTTTCTCCACAGTACTGGTGACTTGTGGTGTTTTGTAATCCCTGAATTTATCTTTGAATTGACAAATTGAATATAGTTGGATGCATGTTGAGCAAAAGATTCCTGCATTGCAGGGGGATGATGACTTTCATGTTCCCTTCCAACTCCACAATTCTAAGTAATTTAACTCATATTTCAATGTACCCACATGGAATACAGGGGTGTAGGTTCTTTATGGATAACCCCACAGATTGAGGGTAACACAAAGAACTCAGGTTTGCTCAGCCATGAGAACTTACCTGTAAGAAGCATCCTGCAGCCCCAGCCATTGCACTTTTGGAGCAGGTCCAGAACTTATACCCATGAGAGAAGAAGAAGAAGAGTTTGGATTTGATATCCCACCTTTCACTCCCTTTTAAGGAGTCTCAAAGCGGCTAACATTCTCCTTTCCCTTCCTCCCCCACAACAAACACTCTGTGAGGTGAGTGGGGCTGAGAGACTTCAAAGAAGTGTGACTGGCCCAAGGTCACCCAGCAGCTGCATGTGGAGGAGCGGAGACGCGAACCCGGTTCCCCAGATTACGAGACTACCGCTCTTAACCACTACACCACACTGGCCAGCCCCACTAGAGGAAACCTGCTGATGAGGACAAGAGCAGACAAAGGCTCACATGGAACATTCTGGGGGAGGGGAATATATTGACGGATAACCAAGTCTCATTAAAACTAGAATGAATATACAGATTGCGGATTTTTCAGTGAGAGTCTCTTAGGTCTGGGCACAAATACAAGCATTTCAAATCATGTTGAGGGAATGCTAAAGACCAGAAGTTCAGATTTGTGGTGGCTCTCTACCTGCTGTGCCTAACCTCTGCTCCGGCAGCTGCGATTACTGCTTCCCATTGCCCTAAAATCTTTTTAGGTTCTTTGTGTGTATATAGAATACAATAATGCTATTGTGATATGCAAACCATGGTAGAATATGGACTGGTGATCCACCCTGCCTGTGTAGCTGGCTCAGTTCGGTTGTCTCAATCACAAAACGCTCTTTTTCAGCAATAAATGTTCGGCCTCAGAGTTATGAAGCAAAGTGAAGCTAATGAATTCAGTTTGAATATTATACCGTGCACATGACAGTCAATAAAGGCCCAAGTGAGAAGTTCATTTTTAATGGAACCCATTACATGTCAGGATTCTCACAACACACTCAAGAGATGTACACCCCAGGGCTTTTTATTGCCATTCTCAAGTGAATATAGCCATTGCCCTTCCGAGGCCTTGACCTAGCATTCCTCAGGGAAATGCAAATGAACCCACAAAGTATTGCTTAGTCTCTGGTGTGATTTGTAGAGTTACAGGTAGGGATGTTATACAAGCTACTGTGATGTGACTCTGGATGAGGCCATGGCTTACATTAGCTAGGTCTCTCCTAGCTAATGTAGGATCCATGTGCTTGGTTTTTTTAAAAAAAATAAGCTGGGTTTTCTTAAAGACTAAATCAGCTGCATGATTCTGCGGCTCTGAGGAAGAAATTCAGCAGAGATAAGAGTATTCTACAGGAGAGTGGTACAGTTTTTAGAAGCTTATAAAGACTTTGATAGCAGAGTACATGGAAGAGATTAGATAGGTAAGTTGAGAGTGAAAGTCAGCTTCTGTTTCCAAGAATTTGCGCCATCAGTTCCATAAGAGGACTACGGTCTAACCCTTTCCTTCGTTGCCTGGCTCCTACTGCAATATACTTCACCTTGCTTGCATGTGCAGCTGCTGCCTCTCCTTTCCATTCCTTGTTGTTCTGCCTCTCCAACACCACCATGACATTCAGACGAACAGAAAGGACTGGTCTGGCCAAACCATATAGATGCAGCTTGTGGTGGTACCAACTGTTGTTCATAAGGTATCTTACTTGCTTAGAAGCATCTGAAAGACCGGTATTCCTATTTTCATTATTGCCTCCATAAGAAGATATAATAGGCTTAGAGATGTGTCTGTTCACATTGTTAAAACACACCCACTCCCACCACAAGATGCATGAAAGGTATCCATGGGACATGTTTAATTTTTCAGAAACGGGCATGCTTCCTCAACTATGGAAGGTAATTAAGTACACCTGCAATGCAGAAAATATAGATAAGAGTCTAGAGAAGATGTACTTTGCAGCGAAACCCTATACTTCCCTGAGAGAAAGTCTCATTGAGCTCCATGGCACTTCTGGATAAATCCACATAGGCTTGCTCTGCTAATGGTGCTGTTTTTATTTAAAACTCTTTATTGAAAAATAAAAAGTACTAAAATTACAAGTGCACAGAGTAAGATAAGAAACAAAAAGAAGAAGAAAACAAGAAATAGTACCCATGTAGAAAACAAAAGTGAAATAAAGATATTAACTGCTAATTCTGTTAAAAATTGTGAATTTCAGAGAGAATGAAGCTAAAGCACATCATTTTCTTCTGCCATCATGTGAGTAAGGCACAATTTGGGGGGATATTTTAAAAATCCAATGATTATCTTAAGATATCAACTCTAATTATGCTGCTCAGTTCATTTCCACTGAAAGGCACTTTGTAGAAACCAAGGGAAGTCAATTGATTTAAGGATGCTGCAGAAAGAAGGAGCATCTAATTTTACAGGAACATATGAGATAAAAATATTGTGCATTTCTCTCTCTGTGTGTGCATATGCATGTACATGACTTTATATAAAGTCTTTCTCTTGATGTAATCTTTATACTTCATCTTGCCGGGCATAAAATAACCACTGCTTTTCAAAGCTAATAAAGTTAATCTATAATTAATCTAGAATGGTCTCCTAGGGAACTTTTTGGGTATTGTTTCCCCATCAGAAACAGGAGACAGGATTCAATGAGCAATGCAGTTTTCATGTACCAAAGTAATCCCAGTGAAGCTATTGGGGGTAGGGGTAGGAGATGCTATTCATCTGAGAAGCTTTGAAATACTGTGATGGCTATGAAAATGTTTACATTCTCCCCAGCAGCCTCCTCTGGGCCTTCTTGTGTCCCTATGCACTTATATTTTTCAACTCATCAGTGAATGAACGGTGTTCCTGACAGTGAATGGTAGAGGAGCAATTATTCCCTTGGGTGACAGTAAAACCATCATAACTCACTTGCGGCCCATAAATGTATCAGGAACTACTCCGCAGAGAAAGACTGCTTGAGATAGATCACTGGTCTAATAATAAAATAGAAATCCATTTGGACTGTGAGCTAAGAAGAGCATTAATAACTTTTACGCCAAATGGCATGCCGCATTCTGCAAGGTTTTTGTTTTGTTTTAAAGAAAAAACTTCCTTCGGGGGGGGGGGGGAATCTGTTTCTGGAAAGTATAATCCATCTTAACATTTCATCTGAGAAACTCAATTTCATCCAAGGATTATAATTTTTACAACAGTCCCAGCCATTCCTACTTAAGGAATTTAATTTAAGGCTGGTCTACAAGTTACAAGTCAAATATGAGATTCCCAACCCTCTGGATTCTCATAATGCTGATGTGATGAGGTGGGGAGGGAGGGGGTAACTGCAGGGGGAAATTGCTGGTCAGGAGGGAGGGGGCTTAATCCCTTGATTGCCTGCTAGGAGGGATGGAAAAATATGCTGGTTTCCACTCTCTCAGAGTTTACCCCACTTACCTTTTGCCCTGCACTTTCCAGGCACAGGTCTGCGCATTATTGTTTAAACATTTCCACATTTCATTGGATGTCAAGGCTGGATAGCCAGCCTCTCTTCCATACTGAAGAGAGAAGAGATGCAGAGAGCTTCTCTCTGTGAGTGAGCATGGCAGTGGCTGATGCAGCTGCCTTTTCCCACCCTTGATGGGGGGGGGGTGTGTGATGAGGGGCATAGCTTAACCATGTTGCGGATCGGTCTCTCTTTCTGCTCTTTTAGAGAAAGCAGCCATTTTGTGTTACGCCATGTCCCTGAGGCTGCCATTTTGTGATTGGTGCCACAGTACGTTGTCAACATTACAAAGGTGCCTACTGATCCCAAAAGGCTGGCAATCCCTGGCTTGACTTGTATATTTGTGAACAAACAGATTTTACAAGAAGTCCCCCCCCCCCCAAAGGAAGTTTAACCTGCCATCTTCCAATGGTTCATTTTTGGGTGGCCGGAGAAGAAGAGTTTGGATTTGATATCCCGCCTTTCACTCCCCTTCAGGAGTCTCAAAGCGGCTAACATTCTCCTTTCCCTTCCTCCCCCACAACAAACACTCTGTGAGGTGAGTGGGGCAGAGAGACTTCAAAGAAGTGTGACTGGCCCAAGGTCACCCAGCAGCTGCATGTGGAGGAGCGGAGACGCGAACCCGGTTCCCCAGATTACAAGACTACCGCTCTTAACCACTACACCACACTGGCGGAGGGCAGGAGGAAGGACAGAAAATGGAAACAACCCATCCAGTGCCCTGAAGCATGGGCCATGCAGGCAGAAAAGACACGAAGAAGCACCTAGATCTTAAAAACAGAAAATTGCCCTCAAGCCCCAAAATGGGTATAGAGTAAGGATTTGGAATGAATTCTCTGATGGCTGTTGGACTGCTGTTTCATAAACGGAGTTACTGAATGGAAATATGTTGTTTGCCTTGCATGGCTTTATGAAAGCTTTTGTTAGAGTTGCAGATGCAGTTGAAGCCTGACGTTAATGTTTCTATGATATTGTATTTCCCAGTTACTGATCATTTACATTTTCCAGTCTTGTTTGAAACTCAGACCAGAAATCCTGTTTAAGTCAGAACCAGAAATTGTGCAGCTGTTTCAAAGGGATCCCTTTTTCTCTTTGAAATTTGATCAAGCATTACCATGAGTCCTCATCTGAAGACAGGGTGGAGAACCTCAGGCTGAAGGCAGCCCTCTGGGCCTCTCCAGCTGGCCAATGGACCTTTCCTCTGCCCCCCTCCCTCACTGGCCTGGTTTTACTCCCCCCTCCCCAGATTCCCACTCCTGGTCTGACACTAACCACTGCACTTTTTTGTCCAAAACACCACCACTTTAAACAAAACAAAACAAACTCTTCAACTCTTGTTGAAAGCAATGGAATGGAACCCGTGGTGACTAACTTAAAGATCACTGTTGTTATGACGTACTTTTGCTGTGCACACTCACTCTTTCAGAAGGCTAGAACTATTAGAAATATTGTTTTGTAATATGGATTTGCAGTGTTAAGCTCTTGGCAGTAAATTCACAATGCAAAAATTAATTTGCATCATACAGCTTTCATTAGCACCAGTTGTAGAGTGCCTTCAATGTCCTTATTGATATGCAGAGCAGCGAAATCAGCAGATCAGCAAGCTGCAGGAATTAATATATTTCTGTTGAACTTGTTTTATTTCTTACACTGGGGAATTAATCTGTTAACTGGGGGTGCTCATTTGGAAATATAATTATGACTAAATAAATGTGCTTCTCTATAATGTGAAAACTTTTACCAGTGCTCAGTTGATCTATTACATATTCAAAACAGTTATGCACACACCCTAACATTTGGAACAAACCCAGACAGGCTTTTGCCAAAAAAGATTTTATTTAATGAGACTTCTTGGAAACATAATCTAATAATGGTCCAGTGTACCTGTGATGACACCTTCTCCCATATGAGCCTCATTGGTGCTAAAGTCTTTAGGAGAAGCTGGACTTCCATTTTTCAGGAAACTAAATCTTTTAACAACAGCAAGGTCTTCTTAGTGGTAGTACCGCAGCTATGATAGGCCTACTATTACCACATTACTTAGATGTGTTATGAGGACTTTTGTTTTGTTTTGTTTATACAGACATTTAGATTTAAATTGTAAGCTGCCTTGGAAGCCAATCTCTGTGGGAGCTGAATGAATGGATTTTGAAATAATCCTGGAGTGGATTTTTGCCAGCATGGTATATTTTAATTGTATTGTATGAATTAGATCATTAATTGTTCTTAATCTTATTTTGTACATCACCTGCAGTATTTGTTGATAAAAACAAGTAATAGCTATTAGAAATATTCCAGATAGATACCGATACCCCGAGAAAGCAGTGTTCATCGAGCATCAGCACATTCAGGAAGTGACAAATCTATGGTGGTACACCTGAAGACAAGGACTGTGTCCTCAGAGACACTTCACTCAGTGCCTCCTCCTGCCATTTTGTTTCAACCAGCGGTCACCAATGCTCTGAGGCCACTAGGCACATTTGCATAGCAGAGAAACTATCATAGGGACCACAGCTGTACCACAGCCACATTGAAGCCACTGCCTACAATGGCTTTTTCCAGCCTAATTTGAGCTTGGTGAGGGGACCCTCTGGGTGCCACGGAAGACCCCTGAGAGCAAATGTGCATCTGTGAGTATCATCTTGGTGACCCCTGGCGTAGAGCCTTTCCTCAAATTGTTTATCTCCGTGAGTTGTTACTCTTTATTCCTTCCTTCATTTCCCTTTCCCAGGATATAAATCCTAGTTCTTGTGTCCCTCCCTTATTCTATTAGGTTGACTACCAGTTTCCTACCTACATTTTGGGCACAACATGCATTTGTTTTAGGGCCTTGGCATTTTTTCTTCTTCATCCATGTAATTGCTTTTCAAACCAAAGCAATCCCCCACAAGGGATTCCTGGTAGCAAAGTTTCGTTACTGGTGTAAGTGAAAGTCCCAAGGAATCTTTCCCTCAGAAGGGAAGCCACTTTGAAAGGGAATGATTCTGAGCAGAGAAACAGCACTAAAGGAGAGGGTGAGTGCTTAACCCTTTCCTTGCTTCTGTGCTGCTCTCGCCAGCCACCCGACTCCCCCATGGGTTTCCAAATGTGTCTTTATTTTCACAAGCATGAATTTGGAGTCCCACAGAGGAAAGCAGGGAAGGTTACTGGATGCAGAAAGAGAAGTGCAAAGAATCAAAGAGGCTCTGAAGCCATCTGCCTCAGGAGACAGGCAAGATGACAGTATCGCCAACAGTAATAGAGAAGTGTGAGAAAGGAAAACATGTTACAAAGTGGGGGTGGGGGTCGCATAGCATGAAAAGCAAGGCTCCAGTAAGTTCTGTGTTAATTTGGCACAGCATGTCATAGAGAATAATATTGGTGTAACAATAATATTACAATTGTCTGCAAAATGAAGCTGTAGATGTGACAGTGATCCTTTGGCAATGACATTCTTTTCACAGGTAAAGCTGTGAAAAATTCTGAAGCCATCTTCACTGGGCAATTTCTGGAGGGTTCACACATCATGGTAAGAAAAGCAGGGGGAGAGAGAGCGGGAGAGAGCGAGAGAGAGAGAATACCTTTATGTTAAAACCCATTAGTATGTTACCTGTTCGTTGTATTATCTGTATGCAAGACTTTTGTTTATCGTAGCATCTGTCTTACTTTTACAAGGGGAAAGGAAAGATATCTGCTTTTTTATTTACTCAGAGCTGTTCAGTGACTATCCCTAGACACCAAACAATCACTTCATGAAGAGAGTGTGCCTTATTGCTGTGGCAACTGTAATTAGAATAGCAACGCCAGCCAGAGGTCTTTGGCAACAGCCAAAGTACTTCCCTAACTTGGGATATGAGAGACGGAAGCTGACACATTTTGTGAGTTCCCTAGGTGCAATTCAACATAGTTGCTGGCCCAGTGGAACAAACACTCCCCTCTTCTCCCCGTATATTGTTCTGCATCTCCCAACCCTCTAGAGTAGATTTGGGAGAGAAGAGGGGAGGAAACCCCACTGTGTTAGCAAGAGTCCTTCTGCTGGCTTCCACTAGCAGAACAGGTTAATTGTGAATCCTCTCACAAAATATTAGGGCAATGCACCACAACGTAAAAATATAATAATTGGTTAAAAGCAGTACAGAACACTCCGGCTACTCAATAAGTTTGGGGACAACTGCATAGGCTTGTCAGGATAAGCCAGTGGCACCTGGTAGTGCCTGGACTTGTGGCAGGGCCAATGAGGTCACATGGGCAGGACCAAGTCACTCTGGTTTTCTTCCCATCCTCCTCTCTTGCAATGGGGCAGACATCAAAGTGTTGCAGTTATATAACTACTTACTCCTAACTAAACTGAAACGTGTCTAACCTTGTTTTAGAAGGGGATCCCTGCTGTCACAATTGCTGGTATGGCTTAATGTAACAATAGCCATGCATTACTCGGTATATTCAACGGGACTGGATCCCAAATAGGACTGGAGCCTGAATTGTGCTACACAGAATTGTTAGCGAGTTCCTCCCTAAACTTTCTGCCCTATGGAAAAATATTTTTCACCACCCCAATTTATACACTTCTATGCCTTCTTTCCTGAATGGGGGGGGGGTATTAAATGGAGTAGGGCGTAAGAGACTAGGCTTAAAATCACTACTCATCTATTCAGCTTCCAGAATGATCTTGGGTTATTTACTGTGAGCCTATGAAAATAAAATGTGGAAGAGAAGAATCATGAATGACACAAAAGGAAACCAGAAGGAAGACTGGACTATGGTTTTGAAGACTGGACTATGGTTTTGAAGATTATGGGGAGGCTCAAAATCTTGGAAGGGTTAAGCCCCATTTTGCCCAAGAGAGGAGCTAGTGTGGTGTAGTGGTTAAGAGCGATAGACTCGTAACCTGGGGAACCGGGTTCGCGTCTCCGCTCCTCCACATGCAGCTGCTGGGTGACCTTGGGCCAGTCACACTTCTCTGAAGTCTCTCAGCCCCACTCACCTCACAGAGTGTTTGTTGTGGGTGAGGAAGCGAAAGGAGAATGTTAGCTGCTTTGAGACTCCTTTGGGTAGTGATAAAGCGGGATATCAACTCCAAACTCTTCTTCACTCATATAAATAAGTATTCAAGAGATGCCTGAAAGTCAAAAGGGAGCGTGCTCTTATCAACCAATCCAGCATCAGTAGTTTGCATGTGGGCTGAATGGATGTCCAAAATAGTGCTGTGCTCAGGGCAGTGGTAGAGCAGGGAGGGGTGGGATGACACGTGATGAACTGTATCCTTCATCCCTATCCAAGTGTGAAAGTATAGGTACAGCACTAGGTGTGTAGCATGTTTCCTTGTGTGGGATAGAAGTATGTTATGTGTTCCCAAGTTGATGTAAAAACAATCTATGCATTGTCTATATTCAAGGGAGGAAGGCTAGAGAGATGTGACTAGAAGTGTGAATGAAAGGAGAGGAAATAAATCTGCATACATTTACAATGAGATCTCGGCCAAAAGAACCCCAAGCTCCCACCAAAGTGGAATTTGTAAGCAGCTCTTACAGCAAGGAAATCAAAACACTTGCTAACCAGCAACAAGAAGAAGGAAAAGCAAGCAGAAGATAACATCAGCTGGCAACAATGCCAACATCTTAACTGAAAACATATGATCAATTATTCTGGATTCCTAAATTCTGAGAAAATCCAGTCCTGCTGGGACTTTACAAAGACTGTCTGGAAAGAGTTCCTTACTGTGACCTTTTCCTTCTAGGCTACAAGCATCACTTTTTTTGGGAAGAGAGAAGTTTTAGCACACAGAACATGTTGTCAGCCCTCTTGGGTGACTTATGCTTCTCCTTCTAAACAATGGTTGTCTTGCAGCTCTTTCCCACTGGGAGTATAAGCTTCCCTTGGCCCTTGTACAACAATTCCTGTCTGCTGCTTTCATCTCTTTCCACAGGGAAAGGTGGTACTGTATGTAAACGCCAAAGGACGACTGTTCGGAGCTGAAATCCTGGCACAACAGAGCATTCCTTCCAGTCTTGGGTATGGCAGAACACAACCAAATATGCAATTCATGTAGCCAGAGATGTATTTATTGACTCATATAATACAGACTATAGCTCAAAAAATTCAGAAGCCAATTTTTTAAAATCCCTGTAACTCTGTGTATACGTGGAACACACACACACACTGTATACTGGGTGTTTTTTATTATTTTAAAAGTGATACTCACCACTATGAGGTTTCTTTTGCTGACCATGAAAGCTATTTGTGTTGGCACCCACAATAGTTTTATCAAGAGTATTATGAGCACCTCATTATTACTTTTATTTGATTTGGGGATAGATGAATCTGCCAGTTTTGGTTTCTCTGATTTTATAATATTTCTAGTTTTAAGTTCAATTATCCAGTTTCATATCAATTTAAAGCCCTTATAAAATTTCATCAGGATTGTATGGCAAACCATTTTTACCATATACACATTTTTGAATGCATTTTTGCCTAATATGCACATTTATGCAAAGCAATTTATCCAAATAGAATGCATTTTCATGCTACTTTCACTCTTGTATGTATTGATATGCACCCCTTACACTAGTATGTGCACTTTTTTTCATTTTAATTGGCTGGAGAAATGCATTGAAGAATTCAGAGCAGTGTGAATGTCAAAGTCTAGCTGTGCTTTGGTTTGGTTATTGTTTCACAAAGTGTGAATTAGGTCAACTCGCCTTTAGTTTCATAAATAATAATGATAATAACTGACTTGAATTTCTCCCTAATTCCAACCTAAGAAAAGCCACTGTACTCTCAGCCTCAGCTCCCTGCCTGTAATTTTGGAATAACAATACTTCCCTACTTCCTGCTGCTGTTGCCCTGAGATATGGTATGGAAAGTACTTGGTGAGACAAGTGGCAGGATTTTCAGCTTTCATATGGAATGTTGAATAAGATACTCTGTCTGGCATTTCCCACTTGATGTACCACTGAGCTTCTTTCAAGTGAGGCAGTTAAGTTTTGTGTGTTTGGCTGAACATGCAAAGAGTCCCTCTTTAGACCATCCTGTTATGTACTGAAGTTCTCACCCTGGGCCAGCAGGGGGATACTGTAGATAGTTTTCACTCAGGTCCATGTTTGCAAATAGGGGATGGAAAGTGACGTTCAGTGATTAGATAGTTACAGAAGATGGTTACAGTTGCATTGTAGTGGAGCTCTATATAAGCAGGCTGGCTGAACCCTTCAGTTCAGTTCTGTTCTGGCCTGTGAATAAACAAGAGCTGTTTGAAGAATTGCTGTGTCGTCTGATATGTTCACCCACAACTTAACACTTCCCAACCAGTGTGGGAAAGATGAAGGGCAGAGCCGGCACATGTGGGGATGTTGTGTTGGGAAGAGGCTAGTGTGCAGGGCCCTCCATGAATTATAACATGGAAAGTAGCTTGGAAATGATAATGTTCAAATAAAGCATGTCTCTTGAAAAATAAGCCATCACATTTTGACACAAGAAACAAGTAAGTTGATCAAATAGTTGATGTATAATTTTACAAATGGATGTTGACCATCAATGACCATTTTCAGTTGTTCTCAGGTTACTTTTACCAGACTTTAGTGCCAAACACCTCAGCTACTAACAGAAAATTTGAAGAGCCCATTCTCTTCAGCCCTGAGAAATCTAGCAGGTAATATGTGGCTCTAGCCAGGAGTGATGGTCTTATTAGCGAGGGGAATTTACTGATTAACTACTGTTAACAAAACAACCTCTCTGAGCGCATTTAGTTTGAAACTGGCAGATAGCTTGCTGGCTGCAGCTCTTTTTATTCCTCTCGGGAGAATAGAAGAGAAATATTTCTCATTTCAACAGCTTTAGCCTTGGCCTTTCAATAATTTTTACGGCCTCAACTAATAGGTTAACAATTAGTTAAGAGAAACTACCAGACAAATGTCAAGTCGTTCACAGGAAGGAAGGAAGAAGGAGAAAGTTCAAGGGGGAAAGTATGAGGTCTTTAAAAAGATGTGGCTCATTTTCTTTCCAACAAAGAGCTTCGATTAGTTTTAAAGGCCATGGAGATATAAATGAACACAAACTGTAAATCAGTGGAGGAAGTGGGAAGACCCACTTGCTTTCCACTTTACATGTATCCCACAAGAAAATGTCACATGAGCTGATGGAAAGGGAGGCTAATACGGAGCCATAAAAATAAGAAGACTGAGGGGCACTTTTTCTGTCAGCATCACACTGACCAGGCCATGGTGGAAAGCACCAGCAGCTGCACACACACTATACATTTAAAGGCACCCCACCGCCCATATAATCATAGGAACTGTAGTTTGTAAAGAGTGCTGGAAAATATCTCTGTGAGGTGAACAGTTCTTGGGTTTGCGTTTTTTTTAAATGTGTGTGCATCAAAAGTGTTCTTGTCAAAAGGGTTGCCAGCCAGTGAATCCTGCATTATTCAGGAAGTGCTGCCTACAGCTGGTCATACTCTTTTCATGAAGACTTGGAAGCAGGGCCAGATTTAGATGAAGAGAGGCCCTGGGCTACTCCACTTGTGAGGCCCCTCCCCACCCTCACCTTCACAACTAGAAGAAAATGGAAGTGTGTCATAAATAAAAGTGAGTGAAGCCAAGGATGGTGACGGGTATTTACATTTCTGCAATTCACAAATTCTCTCTAAAGGACATAAGGTACTATTGTTAAATACCATGCATAAAATTAACACAAAACCCTTTTCAATAACTGAACTTTGTAAACCTTTTGTGGAATAAGCATTATTTTTTTAGGGAAATGAAGTTGTAATGATATTCTTAAAGGCCTGGCCAGGGCAAAGGCAGTTGTCCTCTTATATACCTGCTGGGATTGACAAGGCATCTGACCCTCACCTGAATCTCATAACTCTTCTGACAGGTGATTTGGTCTGCAGCCACAGTGTGGAAATAAAGGATTAGATTGCCGTGACCTGTCTGCTTGCTTGCTTGCTTGCTTGCTTGCTTGATTAACAGCTGTTGGGAACTTCAAGGTCCCTGCTCTCCCTTCTTATGGTCTTTGTACTGGACCTGGAGACTCCAATAGAGAGCATTACATGTCAAGAAGGAGGGCAAGTGGGCACCCTATCAAATGACAGGGCAGGAGCTACATGGAGCAGGGCCTTTTCACTGGCGGTGCCCATTGTATGCCTCGCTCTTCCCAGACCTGTTCTCTTTTGGCCTGTATTTTGGAGCTTGTATTTAGCCTGTATTTAGGAAGACTTTGGAAGAACTGGTTGACAAGTCTTATCAGTCGCTGATGTATGAGCGGATTTTATTTGCTGCTATTCTGGGCTTCTGGTGCACCAGGGTTTACACCAGTGTAATAGAGTTGGCTAGGATGCCAGAAGGGATACAATTTATGAGCTTTCTCCATTATCTGCACAGCAGGGGGTGTTCAGTCAACAGTGCAAAGGCTGAGCTGAAGTATTCCCTGCTGGTTACCTGCTTTCAGCAATATGGGTCGCTGCTTGGTAGTGCCCAATTGGTTAGCTGTCAGATTCTAGAGCTCCCTATTGGTGGCTCTTAGGCAATTCACAAAATACAGAGTCCATTCATAAAACACAGTGTTCATTCATAAAGCAGTAACATAAATCTCCATTGCTACATATCGGGTGTATATTTCAGCGGTTGAACGTATAGGTTTATGGCCAGGCTTATGCGACTGTGAATAAAAAGTGACTGGGCTCATTGTCTCGGGTTTGTGGAAGGGGGAGAGAGGTGACAAAACATATATCCATTCCTCCCCCCCCCCCCTTATTTCCATAACAAGTCCTTGAGTCTGTACTCTGAATAGTGACACCAGGGACCTAGAAGGTGCAGGGCTTGTCAGCCGAACCCCTGCATAGTCTCACCAGGGCTGACCTTAAGACAATTGGAGCAATTTGGCCAGATTGGGCCTCACGTGCCACTCCTAAGGGGGCCCCTCACCAGGGCACTGTAGATGGATTTTATTTTTATCTATAAGATTTTGCAGACTTTGGCTGTAAACTGGGGCCCTACAAAAAAAAAATCAAGTTGCGCCCCACTGCTTCAAATTGGGCCCCACTGGCTAGCCCTGAGTCTCATAGTTGCTGGGCCTGAGTTGCCCTGCTCTTGCATGAAGTCTTGGGTTTGCAATTTTGGGAGAGGGGAGACTGCTGGGGAGCGGGCGGGCTGGCGAGGCCCCCTAGATTTAGATGTCCTAGGCTTCAGCCTACTTAGCCTATACATAAATTCAGCACTGCTTGGAAGGGACACTGAGGGTCATCTAGTCCCACCCCCTGCAATGCAGGAATATCAACTAAAGCTTCCATTGCATAGTTTAGGCTCCATTGCCTGCCTGCCTACCAACAGAATGAGTGCAGGGTATCTCTATTTTTGTTCCAGCCAAGTGAGAACTGCTTCTAGGAGTTTTAACAGAGGCGCTGTAGAGGTATAGTAGTTTGAGGCGGGTGAGCTTGCTGCATCTTAGTGGCAGAGCACATGCTCTGCATACAAAAGGTACAGGGTTCAATCCTCAGCATCTCCAAGCAAGACTGGGAATCTTCCTGTGTAAAAGAAGAAGAAAAGGACCCTGGTGACATACAACAGTCAGTGTTGGTTAAGGATGTGGGAGACATCTGTTTACATTTAAAACCAAACTGATGAAATTTGGGCTTTCTGAAATATTATGGAAGTCATAACACAGCCATCCTTCAAAACTCTCACTTATCTGAGATTTGTGATGCACTACTCCAAAGGGACGCGGGTGGAGCTGAGGGTTAAACCACAGAGCCTAGGACTTGCCGATCAGAAGGTCAGTGGTTCAAATCCCCGCAACGGCGTGCACTCCCGTTGCTTAGTGCCTGCTCCTGCTCACCTAGCAGTTCGAAAGCACGTCAAAGTACAAGTAGATAAATAGGTACCGCTCCGGCGGGAAGGTAAACGGCGCTTCCATGCGCTGCTCTGGTTCACCAGAAGCGGCTTAGTCATGCTGGCCACATGACCCGGAAGCTGTACGTCGGCTCCCTCGGCCAATAAAGCGAGATGAGCGTCGCAACCCCAGAGTCGGTCACAACTGGACCTAATGGTCAGGGGTCCCTTTACCTTTACCTTTACTCCAACCAAATAATGATGCATATATTAAGGGAAAAGGTGCATATAAATGAAGATAATAATGAATAAGGTGCAAAGATGCATTATATTCTGAGAAATTGCTTGCAAAAATGTGTACATTTGTCAAATCTTCAGATAGATAGATAGATAGATAGATAGATAGATAGATAGATTCACACTAAAATGCTCAAGAATTTTCATGGGGATTTAAAAAGAGAAAATGTACTAATTGCTGCAGAAATTTGGAGAGCTGAAATGGAGTTTGGACAAAAGAAAACCAGAGAAAGCTGCTATGGGTATCTCCTTCCATCCCTGATGTTGGTAATTCTCTAAGCTAGATGGTCCCATGGTAGTACTTGGCATCAAACAGCTTCCCTAAATTCCCGTGTGGCAATGCATGGTTGAAAATTATAGGGATACAGAAGCAATGATGCCATTTTCAAATTAGCAAGTCTGCCAAAGAAAGACTGCTTGGCTTCTCTTCACCACTTCATGTTTGATGAATTGTGACTCAGAGGAGATTTATCGGGAAGATGACATTATAGATTCCTTGCATCCCAAAGGAGCAAAGATGAAAATAGCACTGCCTGCTACTCCATCTTAACCTCCAAGGTAAGGTTTTCCCTTTTGGAGAGCAAGATGGGCTGCCACGTGCAGGTGGGTGAGCAGAATCAGGGTAGATTGCCTGCTCACCTATATGTGAGCATCTCTGTGCAGTTTCTCAGATAGTCCCTAAGGTGACTTGTCTACATATGGCGTTCTCTTGCATATGGCTTCCTCACAGGTGAGCACCATGAACTAGGCACCTAGAACTCTCTCCTGGCAAGATGCATGTGAATGGCCTATTTTCCTAAAAACCTTTTCAAGAGTCTGTGTGCACAGGAATCTACCCAGGAGCTTTTCAATGGACACTAAATGTTGCAGAGGAATGGGCCCTTTGGTGCAGTCTCGAAGGATATTGAACTAGTAGTGCTGTTGCCCATACATCACTGTCATGCTGTTTCTAGTTTTCCAGACGTTTTATCTCCGTGTTCTTTTCACCCTTTGGAGCAGTTAAACACTTCCCTCCCCACCCCCAGCTACCATCCCTCTGCATATTTATAGCAGGAATACAAAGAGAAATATTCAGTAGGATAGAATTCTCCGTGGTATGATAAGTGATGATTGTTACACATGAATATCTCGGATGTTTTTATTATCTGAGATTACAATGAAGAATTAAAGTGTCTGAGCAATGCTTCCAAGGAAGAGTAAGATGGCTCTGCTTCACAATCAGCTGGAACCATACTTTAATGGCATGCCATAGACACTATAAATTATCTTTAATGAGTTCTCCTATTGCAAAACAGGAGAGCGCATGCATCAAAAAGGCACGGCCCTCTAACCTTCTGCTACTTCCTCAAAAGTTCAGTGAGCGATGCCCCAAAGAAAGCTTTGCATTGAATAAAACCCATCAGAACCATCAAGCATGAACAGAGCAGAGATCTCCTTTCACAAACAGAGCAAATACGCAGGATACAAGGCCATCAATGAAATGGTAGCTAAAATAAGAGGATGCACACCGTCATATTGGAGAAATGAAACTTGGGCTTCAGACGCCTGAGACCCCATCTGCACTAGACATTCGAAGCAGTATCATACCATTTTAAACAGTCATGACTTCTCCCAAATAATTGTGGGAATCATCGATTGTTAAGGTTAAGCCAGTGTGGTTAAGAGTAGTGGACTCATAATCTGGGGAACCGGGTTCGCGTCTCCGCTCCTCCACATGCAGCTGCTGGGTGACCTTGGGCTAGTCACACTTCTCTGAAGTCTCTCAACCCCACTCACCTCACAGCGTGTTTGTTGTGGGGGAGGAAGGGAAAGGAGAATGTTAGCCGCTTTGAGACTCCTTCGGGTAGTGATAAAGCGGGATATCAAATCCAAGCTCTTCTTCTTCTTCTTCTTCTTGAGGGCAAGTTAGGAACCCTATTCCCCTCTCAGAGGGATTGATGGTTAAACCACTCTGAGAATTGTGGCTTGGGGGGTGGGGTAGAATTGAGGTGCCCTAAAAACATGGGTCTCCTAACATCTCTCAGCATCCATAACAAACTGCATTTTCCATGAGTCTTTGGGGAAGCTATGACTGCTTAAATTACATGATACAGCTTTAAATGTACAGTGCAGATGGGGGCTGAGCCAACGCCAAATCATATGTGATAAACTTCCATTCCATTATTGTTAATGGAGCCTGAATATCTGACTGCAAGAGATGTGAAAGTTGAACTTCGGACACTACAAAGATACATAGAGAAATGGAAGAAAGGGCCATTTATACTGCCTGTTCCCCTGCTCCATTCTCCTGAATGTTGTTATATCTGAAGAAACTCTTAATCCAAGATTGATGGAATTAACCTTGCGATATACAAACGATAAAGATGAAATCAGCCTCCAAGTGTTGAAAAGTCAACGCATCATGAGCCAGAGAGGCTAGGAAAGTGCCCTGTGACGCAAGGAGGTCAGGAGGAGCTGAGTGGGTGATGTCATCCAGAAAGACTGCTGGGTGAAGGGCTGGGAGGTGAAGGGCTGACATCTTTCATATCATGGTGTGGAAACACTTCAGCTGAGGCGTTTTCCTTGCGCAATGTTGCTAGAGTAAGCCTGGTTTTATAATGAAATTAGCCTACTGGAGAAATAATCCTAGGGTGTGTACACACTATACCTTTAAATCACATTCGAAGCACATTCTCCCATCCAAAGAACTGTAACTCTGTGAGTGGTAAAACTGCAGTGCCCATAATTCTTTGAGGAGGAAAATGTGCTTTGAATGTGCTTTGTAGGTATAGTGTATACACAATCCCAAAGTTCTTCAAATACACAAAGGCGCTGTCCGGGTCAACATATAAAAGTTGGGATGGAATTTTCCAGCCAAAGTCTGAACACAGTCAGAAGACAGAAGAATCAATCATTTGTTTAAAAATAAAATCAAAATTATACACACTTTACCTTAAGCCACAACTATTTTAGCCATTTGGGATCATAGTCCCACTGTTACAGCACATCTGTATTAAAAAGAAAACCTCATTTATTTACATTTTAATATACACTTGGCAGTAAACACTACAAAACAACCCAACATGTAATTAATTATTATCCAATATAAATGCACACTAAATCCAAAAGCAAGGTTGCTGGAATTGTTGGCTTCATTGGACTTTGATTCATAAATATCAGTTCCCCTTAATAACTTGAGAAAACTTATTTTGTTTGTCCGCAGATTGAATTGATGACTTTGGATTTATCCACACCCCTGTTTGCCCCACCACTCCCCCCTAGTGATGAATTGGAACAAAGGGCAATTGGGCTTCCCAAGGATGGCTGTTTGTTCTGATTTAGCACTAAAGAGCATGTTTTCTAGGGGAAAGCAGTGGAGCAACGGCAAAACCACTTGGACCCATGTCTAGAAACTGTGGGTGGAGCGGAAAACCACTGAGACTTGTGCTTTCTAGGCACAGAAAAAGTGGAAGTGTGAATGAGCCCTAAGCCAGAATAGCTCTGTTGAAATTCCATCATTTCAGGACCACCATCACAGAATATTTAAAACTGGAGTAAACTCATTTTTTACAAAATAGTTTTTACTTGGTCGAGTTATAATGCTAGGCTGAGATAACACAGATTAATTTGTAAATATTGCATTTTGTTGTGAAAATACTTGAACATACAACCCACAGAGCTTTGGTTGTATTTAAATATACTGTATAAAGAACCAATTGAAAGATAGTCTAGAGATTAACCACACAATACGTGCCACATGAGTAACTGAGTCCTGAATCCTGCTCCAGGGTTCCCCACCAAGTGAAGTGAGGTCAGTGACTACCTTTTCAGTACTGGCACCTTGAGTATGGATTACCCTCCCGAAAGAGGTTATCTTGGTGCCTTCTCTGTGGTATTTTTGGCACCTAATTCAGTCAGACTTTCTAGATTAAACTGTTAAAAATCCAGGCTATAAATTTTATGCCTTCTCTGTTGTTGGTGTTTTTTTTTTGGGGGGTGTTGTTGTTTTTACTATCTTTTATTATTGACTTTAATTACTATATTATAGATTGCATTTTTTAATTTTATGGTAAGCTACTTTTATTGTCAACAACAACGATGCATTCTTCATAACATAGTGCCAACGTGGTGATGGAAGAGACCAGTTGTGCACAGACATTCACCAGGTGTTCATCACACTTGTTATTGTTGCAACCACATGAGTAATGAAAACACCATCTAGCATTGCATTGCACTTGGCCAGGTACAAAGTACTGCTCTTTAAAATAAGGATTTGGAAAAGGCAGATAAGCCCCCCAATAACGGCAAACCTTGGAGGAAGACTACGAGGACTGTGCAAAACAACATGTGTGTATGTGGGGGAGATTCTATTGCACAATAACCTACTACTTGATCATATACAAAGGGGCCAAATTAGCACCACCAATGTCAGGAGGGCGAGTTCCCTTGCATCAGGTAGATTCTCTCATCCAGATCTGATTAAAAAGAAAGAGAATGCTTTCATGTTTATTTTGCAACCAGCAACTTCTTGCTTAGCTTCTTCTCCTCTCGAAGACCACTGCCCTTCTTTTCGTTAGAAGAAAATGGCTGCAAGGGTCATTAACATACATCTGTGACTGAGAGAATCTGCATATGGGAGAAGACTTTGGAAGTGCATCTTTTCTTGGCAGGAAATGTATGGCGGTTTGTAACAGACTGCGCTACTCAGGGGAAATCTGGGTGCGTGCACTCAGGCATTCTAAAAGGAATGCTGGGAAGAGGGAGGCTGCCAAGAATTCCAGCCAGGCATATGCACTCTGGTTTCTCTTTCATGTACTACTGGAAGGATTCTGGAGCCAAAATTACATCGAGGGTTCTTGCAGATAAGTAACTGATGCATAAACTATGGTTGGAGTTCTAAAAACACTTAATCAGTGAAGTTTGCCTACAAATAAATGAGCTGCGGGAACAGAGATAGGGGCAGTGCTTCCCTCAAGGGTACGCAGTACTGGCACCTTTTTTCTAGAATAAAAACACTGCTTAAAGGTGTGGCACTCATTGTAGCAACTTTATGGTGAGTACCGATACCTTTTTTCCAGTAGAAAAGCACTTGATAGGGTTATGTGCTCAGAAGCTAAAATGAATTCTGGTTGCTGCAGGTGCCTGGTTTGGAGGTGTTTGCTATCTCTTCCGCTTAAGCAATGAATGTGATACTTGAAGACACATAGCTAATGTGCTGTATCTGGAATGGCAGAAGCCAAGCCAAACAGAAAAGACTCTATGAGGATTTGGGGTGAGGAGAGGCCCCAGCCCTGCACACTCTAAACTTGAGACATGCAGAAAGCTGCACACAGATGTGTAAAGGTTTGTGTTGTGTATGAGACAGGGCAAAGAAACATTTCTCCTATGACCAACTTTGCCTACCTAATGCTGCCTTCTCCCTAACCCCACCTCGCCCTCTCTCCCTCACACAAAAATACATTCATGCACACACACACAGTTTATTTCTCATTCCTCTTACTCTACACCAGGTGTTGGGGACCTGTGGGCCTCCAAATGTTGGCGGACTCCAACAACTATCTGTCCCAGACGGCACGGCCAATGGCTAGGGATGCTAGGAGTTGTAGTTCAGCCACATCTAGTGGGCCTCACCCCTCCTCTGGGTTGTCCTCCCACACGATCTGCTTCCCCCCTCCCCCACGGTTTTCCTCCTCTCTGACACTTCAGAGAAACCAGAACAAGCAAACACCAGAGCTTACTTTTTTTGTAAGCCTAAATACATGAGAACACTTTTGATTTCAATGGGCCTTACATATTAATACCAATTGCAGTCTAAAGGAGTTCTTGATTTCCAAAGGCTTCTACTGAAGCGCCACAGTTTCCTACAGTTTGCTGGAGACCATCTGAATTAATGGAAATTGTCAAGATGGAGTAAGGTTCATGGACATACCAAGCACAGAATTTAGCCTATTACATCCAAATATACCCACAGTTGTGGGATCTTTCGATGCCACCAACTGAAAAGCAAACCTAATTTTTACTGTTATGTGCTTTTTCATGTACACCTTCCTATAATATACACATTTTTGTCATTTTTGTTGCTGTTGGATGACTGCATCACATTAGTAGAAGTGCAAATTTCAAAGGGATAGCTCTATTTTGGTTCGTATATTGCTTTGGGATGTGTGCAGGCTCACATTAAAATGCAAATAGGCCTGAATTTCTCCACCCCCGCTATTGCTGTGAAACAGGGACGCTTGGCCATTATGCTAGGTATATTGGATTAATTTTTGGACATTTCTCCTCCTTATCATTGTTGGCAGTTGTATGCTTAAGTATTGTTGGAGTTCATTGAGGGCAATGTTGCTTTTTGTTCAGTATTCATCCGACTGAGTGATGCTTTAAAAAACGCTTTAAAAGGCATAATATACACAATATACCAAATACTTGCTTATTCTCAACATCTAAGAGTCAAGCGTATACTTTGCTTCTGAGAAATGCAGTTTGTGCTTTTGGTTGTCATAAGCAGTTGCAATCACTGATGATCCATTCTCCTTGTATGCAAACTAATTTTTAAAGGCATTTATGCAAATGGCCATTTCAGCAATCTGTGGCAAACAAATCATCATCATAACCATCGGCTGATCAGGTACTATACAAAGTAGCTGCATCTACTTGTGCCAAATTTGATGCTTATGAATATTAGTGATTTGTCCCTAATTTTTGTGTTGTGATCGTGCACACGCACACATAGCTGTTGGCTGCAGACTGGAGCCCACATAGATAGCATCTGAAGTCAGAAGGAGTTCCTTCTTAATCAACTATATTGTCAAGTACGTGGACCAGAAAAGGGCATCCATCTTCTAAATTGAACATTTCCTAAATCTGATTTGGAGCTGAATGAATCTGTGGAATCCACACAGAGCCATCGGGGCCGTGGAGGAGAGAGAATCTCTCATATTTGCTCAGAACATGTGTGATAATACCACTGCAGCCACAAAAGAACTTGTAAGAGGAAGTCTCACAGCTGCTGCTTATTAGCATTAGCACAAATCTTACAAAGCAAATTGTAAGCAGACATGTTTCCATAATATTTAACTTATGCCAATGAATAAGAGTTGTGTGTTTTTTTCTGTTAGGCAAAAATTTCTGGTTTCCAAAAGAATCAGTTTCCAATTGCCCGTGAACAAATCAGTATTACTCAGCAACATGTTGCCATTGCAGGGAATTATGAAGGCTGCCTGGGCTGCCTTTTGCTAACATCCTCCAAGAAACCGAAATGGATTGACAAAACACCGTATTTCTTGTCATAGAACATAGAATTGCAGAGTTTGAAAGGACCATGAGGATCATCTAGTCCAACCACCTGCATTATAGGAATCTTTCACCCAGTGCGAGGCTGAAACCCATGACCCTGAGATTAACAGTCTCGTGCATTACCGACTGAGCTGCCTGAAATATACTCAGTGTCGCAAAGTGATTTCATGCTCTTTATTCAGCTCATAGTGGTGAGGAGGAATGAATGAATGTCCCCTCAAGGTATCTGCTTTATATACATTATTTACACAATGGGCTGCACATGATTGGCTAATTCTGGAATTCTACTGTAAGCCAATCAGGTTGTGGATTCACTTATATCTGGAGCTGGATGGGGTGGTTCCTGCCAACCAATTATACTGCTGCATTGTTCTAGGACCAATCAGACTGCTGCATTCTGAATCCTATTGTTCTAGGACCAATCAGACTGCTGCAGTTTGGATCCTATTGTTCTAGGACCAATCAGACTTCTGCAGTTTGGATCCTATTCAACTCAGTACATAACACTGTACCTCAGGGGTTGTCATTTGCAAAAGAATTCAAAGAGTTGACCCTCTTTCTTCCCAAGAATTCCTTCCAACCAGAGGCATAGCATGGGGGGGAAGGGGAGCTATGGCCCCAGGCACACATTTTTGAGGCGGTGCAATTACGTGCCTCCACAACAGGTACAGAGCCCTGGCAGCTGAGGCACGATGGCAGGTGAGTTAGTCTAGATGGAGGCAGCGGGTGAGGAGCCTGTTGCAGGTAGGCTCTGTTCACCCTCTGAAAGCTCCTCCCTTGGCTCTGCTTCCAACTCTAGGATTTGTCAAGGACTTTGTCTTTCCATAACAGCAAGCAGCTTGATGCAGCTACTGCCATTTTCACAATTCCAGAACCTAAATTCAAATGCCAGAACTTAAAGTTTGGGAGCCTGTGAAACCAAAAACAAAAGCCAGCCATTTCTGTATTTCCCTGCCTGCTGCTTAGGACATCAAAAGGCTGCTTTTCCCTACATTTCCAAACTATCAACTTTAAATATCCATACATTCTTTGGTGGGAGTTGGTCAAGCAACTCTACAGAACTGTAAATTGGAAAGGTTTACTGGGCTGATTGTTCATCTTATACCTGTTTGCCAGGGATTAAGCCCTGTTAAGCTCTACAGGACCCGCTTCTGAGTAAATCCCACAGGACTGTCCCACACGAGCATTTGGAAGTACCGTACCTGGTCTGCCACGCAGCAGAGCAAAACAACCAGCTTCAGGCAGATGGGCTGACCATGTGTCCTGCCTTATAAAGGACAGCCCTGAAGGACTGGCAGAGGACAGGCCCCTTTTTGATAGCACCTTATCTTTGAAGAGCTGCACAGTTGAAGTACAGTATAAAGATAAGCACCAGAAGGGGCTTGGAACCATCTTGGGTGCGAGCCCTGGAGACCCTGCTCTCTGCCTTACAGCCTTTTTCCACCTGGCTTGGGAGGGCAGAGCCTGACTGACTCCAGCTGCAAAAGCTGAGGCTGCTGAACAGACTCTCCGGTTGGGGTGTTGCTTGAGATTTTTTGTTGGGTGGGGGTTGTTGCTGTCGGTTTTTCGTATATTTATTTTGGAATTTGTTATTTATGTGGAGATTGTTCAGTTTCGTTGTGTATTTTTTAATGTCTTATTTACTGCTTATGACTACTTTTGTTATGCTGTAGTTATGTATTTCTTGATGTTGTAAGCCACCTTGAGCATGGTTTGAATTGTGGGAAAGTAGCATACAAATAAAATTATGTATGTATGTATGTAAGATTACCACCAACAAATAGCACTTGGATATCAGACTAAAGAGGCACACAGACCAACCCCGGCTTATAATGTTCTCCAGTACAGGAAGGTGTATTATATTTCTATTTTAATTATACTAATTATTTCTAAATGTGCAACTACATATAGAAATTAGTACATTTGGATTTTATGCAGAACTTTGTCCCCCTTTTCTGGTGGTGCATTTCCACTTTTGGGGTGATGGGTTAGTGGCTACCACTTCAGGTGACATCATGAAGGCATTAAGAAGTGTTTGAATGGTACAGAAAAACAAGTGCTGGCCCTATAATGTCTGTGTGTGTGCAGGTGTGCGCGCGCGCACACACATGCACACAGACTCTATGCTTCTAGCAGCAAACTGCATTGGACTGGCACTACAGCTTAAATTAAAATTCACCTTCATTAACATATTGAATTCTCATCTCAGAAGCTTATCTGGTTGACTTTTCAAGAGTCCAGCCCCTTGATGTCTCTGCAATGCGTAAAATATTGATCTGTTGACATTGCAGGAGGTGCGTAGTTTCTGTTTCTGCAGTTCTGAGTGGTTCTGCCTACTGAAGTTGGTGATGGATTCAGGACTAAGCAAGTAGTGTGCATGAACTGGGTGCTGAGCCAAGGGGGCACCATCTCAAAGTCCTGTAAGCAAGTCCAGTCCTAGAGTCCTCCACCATCCTTCCCAAAGCCTAGTTAGAGCTTCCCTAGCTTTGGGGAGGAGGTGGAAGGGCTGCAGGACCCTGCCAGAGCCCTTGTGCTTCCTTTCCAAAGCCAGGTGCTTCCTTACCCACTTTTGGGAAGGCAGCACAGGGGCTGGCGGGGGCAACTAATTTTTGCCTTGCACAGGGCGTTCTAGTACCCAAGTCTGCCACATGGTTGGGTTTCTATGTTTCGTAGAAGATTCATATTCCTTCCATTCTTATGCTTGCATAAGGCACACCTGGCTGAGCTAGAACTGCTCTAAGCTAGGAGTGGTCTAGAGGCCATGTGGTTAGAGCCATATCAGACTGGGTGAACTGGAAAAAAATACAAAATACTTTTCGAAATCTGTAAGTTTAAAGGGCATAACTTGATAATCCAACATTTGTCTAAGCAATTCATACTTTGCTATTTCTATGCTGCTTTTGCCTGGTTCTTTTCTGTGACCAATAAATTGCTTTTTTGAACTAGATGGCTTATAACCAAGCAAAACATGACAAATATTGTAATGAGAGTTCTGTCTATGAAAGAATCAGTTTTACACACACGTCTGATTAAACTGGTTTCTTGTGATATGCTTCTTCTTCCTTTAAAGGATCTCTTTTTGAGACTCTGTATCCCCTCCCCCACTGATAGAACTAAGAAATTCTGTAGACAGCAATTGAGAAAAAGTCCTTGCTAAAAGCTTCAGTTGCCTATAAAGGGCTTCGATGGATGTTTTACTTCAATGCAAATTCACCCAGGCGTTTAAAAGCACAAGAAGGGGGCAGGGGGAGTAAAAAAACCCTTACACTTACATAATTCCTTCTAGGCTAATGATGGGCAAGGAGATTTCCCATAAATCAAAAGCCACAAGGGAAGGGGGAGTGGGATCCACACTGTGCAAGCACCCCATTTTACACCACGGCTGCACTGCTGATCCCTGAAGCATAGACTGGAGGCTTCTGCTTGGACTTCCATTCATCAGTTGCCCAACCCGTCATTGGACAGAACAAAGATAAACAGCCTAAGCTTCTAAGACATGCGGGGGGGGGGGGGAGCAAACTAATCTCTCTTTTACCTGCAATGCCACATATAGCGCACATAGCCGGCCCCGCTTCCCTCTGTACTAAAGTCCTAAATTGTATAGGAAATGGAATGTTCATAACATTTTAAATTTTGCTGCTAGCAACAGCTTTTGATCTAGCAGAGCTCTTTCATAAAAGAAAACAGGCACATATAATTGCATTGGAGGGCATATAGCTGTTTGTAGCTAGTAAGAAAAAGAGAGGACTTGATTGGCTGCAGTCTGAAGTAGTGAAAGTGAAGGGATGCCCTAACAAGCAATGTAATTTGTACAAACCATGTCTGAAATAGCACCTAATTTAGAAATGAATGGCAGGCCTTTCCCGACTCTTCAGCATCCGTTCAGAAGAAACGGTCTGACACATTTTTTACACACAGCAATTTGGCAAACGCTTGCGAAAGGATAAATTGTGATAATTGTTACATTGCTACTAGAATTTTTGGTTCCTAAATGTCTATCAGTTCAAAACATACAACAAGGTGGATTCTGATTTCAGGAAAATCCATTAAAGGGCCTGTCGTTTTCTTACCACCCCCTCTGCAGGACAAATATCATCTTGGCTATTATAGTTCCACAGACCTTCACCGGAGATTTAAAAATAGCACCATTAAATGTCTTTACAAAAGCAATTAAGGTGTGTAAAAAAATTGTGTACACAGTTATAAACTTTGCTCATTCCTTGTAACTCAGAAAGCTTGTGCTGTTCTTTTCCATGACCCTGCATGCAGGTTAGTTAGGGTGAAGAAAAGCAGATAGAAAAAGAAAGGAAATAGTTTATAGGAGTATGAAAGACCGTATACCAAAGTTAATAAAATATGGACTAGTGACCTCTTAGCTTATTTCAACTACCCTTTTGTGCATACAAATTAGAAGGATTTGTTTCCCCTACTCTTTCAGTGCATTTGAGTGGAGCATTGTTTTATCCTACGCTGCTGATCATACCAAATCAGCAGTGCTGGGTATCCAGGATTTATTCATCCATAATAAAAGGTCGTGGCCTCATGATTGTTTCTTTAGTTAACACCCAAGAGAGCAGATGAATGGAAGTCTCAGGGTCAAGCTACATATTACATTTAACATGTAGTTACATCTTGTTTTTCTTAAATTAATTACAGCCAGAGGAGAATTGTTCCAGGGGTTGCAGCATATAGGGAGAGGCGGTTTATCCCTCCCCTCTGCAGTTGCAACCCCTCCTGAAAGTCTGCTCAGACTGTGAGACTGAGCAGAAAGATTGTGGTAGGCTGTGTGCTTTGCATGCCAAGGGCCCAGCTTCAATTCCCAGAATCTCCAGGTATGACTGGGAATGTCCTCTCTGAAATCCTGGGGGGCAGCTGCTGGTCCTTGTGGACAGTGTGATGACAGATAGACCAATGTTCTGAGAGACTGAGGCTGCATTTAAATCACATGACTTCCTCTAAAGCAGATGTTTTTGAGTCCACGGCTCCCTTGACCACCACACTCTTTCTGTGGCACCCCTGTGGGGCTCAGGAGCCCAGTTATGTCACCCCTTGCCTGCAGAACTGGTAGCCTCTCACCCTTTTTTAAACACCCTCCCTTGGGGAGTGTTCCCTCAGCCTCCTTTCCTCCTCCCTGTCCTTGGGAGTCCTCCAAGCATCCACTGCTGCCGCCCCTGGTCTCTGAGCTGTCTCCCTTGCCCCAAAGAGAGGTGCCTCCTCATACTGTCCCACAGGGCCATAGGACTTGTCTGTCCATTCCCAACAGCAAGGGCTGGTGGACTGGCTGACTGGGCTCTCTCACCCACTTGTTTGCTTGCTCCGAGACCACCTCAGCTCCTGGCAATCAGCACCCCCTGGCCAGCCCCAGGGGCACCATTTGCCTGGGGAGCTTGTAGGCAGGGCTGCTGCAACAGCTGCACAAATGTTTTGGAGGCAGAGATGACATCAGAAGAAGGAGGGAAGGAAAAGAACAGAGACCAGCGTTGCCTGGGCCACCCCTGACCACCATTCAAGGCACCCTAGGGTGCCACAGCACACTGGTTGAAAACCACTGCACTAAAGAATCCTGGGAGTGGTGATTGACCTTCCACAGAGCCACAATTCCCAGCACCCTTAAGAAATGACAGTCCTGTGGATTTGGGGGGGGGGCAAGCCATGTGCCTTCAATGCATGGTGGGTATGCATCTTGTCTCAGTATAAGGTAGCATCTGATGTCCCTAGACATCCACTTAACTTGCAGCTTCACAGGGGGTGGTTTTCACTATTTGTGTCATAGCTGGGATGGAAAGGGATCAACCTTCTCACAGCTCACTTATTGCTGAAATCCTGTTATCACTCTTATCTATTTTGTGGTTGTAATTAATTAAAGAGAGAGAGAGGAAGAGAGGGAGGGGGAGAGAGACGTAGCTGCATACTATGGCCAGATCCATTTCATACATTCAAAACACATTATTCTGCCCCCACCAACAGTCTTAGCCCACAGCAGCCCATGCAGCAAAAGAAAAACGCCCTTCTGAGGCATGATTGTAATCTCAAATTCTCAGAAAGTAATTGTTACTCTTACAGGAGAAAATGCTCACCCCTTTTCTAGAGGGACATCACCTTACTCCTCCCTTCCAGATACTGCTATGAGGACAAATTCTTACAAAACACACTCTGCCAGACCTTTTTCTACATACATGTATTATATTCCATCTTTCTTACAGCTGCAGGACATGCGACCAAGAAGCTCTGAAGTAAAGGATTTAGTTGCCTGGTTTTCCCCTCATTGTGGTCATGCTTAGAGCAGCTGTACAACAGAGCTTGTGAGCCCCATGAACTGGAAATCACATGGGAACTTTAGACATGGAATTCCTGGCCCAAGAAGTATGGTTCTGACTTCTACACACACATTACATCACTGCTAATCCACAGCTGTGAGAGCTCCTTGGGGTGAAGTGTAGGTAAACCTTTTTCCTGTCTTCTGGAGTTTCGTGCCAAATTGACATGCTCCTACCCCTTTCCTGCTTCACTTTTGTAGTACTGTATAGCTTTCATGCTCTTCTGAGAATTGATTCTCTCCTTAAGGTTGTGAATGTGGTTGAATATTAGGTGGGATGCACAAGGGAATTTATGTTTTTTTTATGCTGTTGTTAAAAAAGCAGATGCTCTAGTATTCAAACCTGAGTTTTGTTGGTGTGGGTGCGAATTCCTGGATTCGGAATTTCCTAGACACGGTCTCAGGTTGGCATGCAGTTGACCCATGTAAAAAATTCCTCCCTGATACTCTTGCCTTTCAGCTACAGTTAATTAAAACAGGGAGACGTTTCGAAATCCAAGGGTTGGTGGGCAGTAACAATATTGGCTTGGGGTTATTACTGAAGTGGGGTTGAGTTGTGCCCCTCACAAACACTTTGAAAGAATGCATGGAGCACCACCATCACCCAGCAGCAATGAAGTTGTGCACTCCTGGAGCTTCTCCACACACTGGCTGAATGTGCAGGTGCTGGGGTGGGGTTGGGTGTCTGCAAATGTGGCGACGGAGAGCAGCAGAGGGCAGGGCAGACCACCTGGGTCCTTCACCCATGGGGCTTCATTGAAGGCAAGAAGTGCACTGGCATTTGAGATCACAGGTGGCCTGCTGTTCTTCAGGAGAAACAGAAAACCCCCACAAACAAGATGGTCTACATTGAAGAACATGTTGAAGACAAGATTGTCATAGGATTTTCAAAGTACAATATTACAGCTGTATTAAACTCTATATACACCCAGGCTTTAAGAAGACAAGATACAGAACACCTTTGTTTTACAACAAACGATTCAGCTCTTTAAAAGCAACAATTTCAGATAACTGTACAAACATCCTGCTCGTGTGGAGAAACTTAGCACGTTTTCAGTTGAAATGAATTGCCCCTATGTGCCTCCTTTGACATCGTGCGCTGCAATTGGACCTTAGTAATTTCCCAGTCTTTTGAATTGTGATAACTTCACATACACATATATTCTGGTTCAATTGGCCAGACATAGGAGACCTTAATCTGGCAAAGATGGGTTCACAATAATAACTTCAGCTCTGGGTATAATGGCATATGGCCCTAACCCAATGAGGAGGTGATCAGAACATGATCAATAGTTTCTGCATGGCAATTTCTCCCTTCCACTTATAGGATGTGTGGAATGCATCCAGCACTCGTGCTGACATCTACATGCAGCAGTCTGTGGATGCTGTCCCTCTCCCCCCAAATGTTCTGCCTGTAGCAACACTCCAAACGCTCTTGTTTCCTTCTCCTGTAGAGTATCTGTTTAGCACCAAGGAGGAAGTTAGGTAGATCCAAGGGGACCTTTAGATTGCAGCATAAAGGTGTAAAGCTTTTCATAGTTATAGTCAGGGTAAGACCGTGCATGAATTTGAAGGTGAAGCTCATTCTACTACTGTACACCAATACTTTGTATAATCTCCAAGACATCTGGTATCACATTAATCTACACAGAAAGAGTGGAACGGTACAATGTAAAGGTTCAGGACTACATTCTCCAGATTATGACAAAAAACCACTTTCTTGTGAAAGTTACTTAGATACAAAATTTGAAACAAGAAAAGAAAACAAAGATAATATACATCTACCCCCAATAAATCTTTTAAAGATCTGCCGCCTGTCTTCCTCCAACCATGGCTTTGTTATATGTAGGATATCAAATTTTTGTTATTGTTATATGGATTGGCAGAGGTTGTGCATTTCATTTTAATTGGATAAGATGCCGATTGAATTTCCCCCCCAGATTTTCTGCCAGTGCAGCTTCAGTTGCAAGAAAAACCTGGCAAAACCTTATGCATCGCCTAGATTTAATGTCATTGTGAATCTACAATGAAGCAATTAATGTTGTTGTTTCTTAAAAAAATCCTTCCTAGAGCATTCTGCTTCCCACGTCCCCCACCCCCAAATGCATTACAAAAGATCTTCCAAACTGGACTGAATTAAGAAGAAAGGGGCAATAAAGAAAGTAATAGGTGTGGTCATGATTCTTGTTTACTTCTCTGTTCTTTACTCTCAAATCCTGGCAGTGGGGCTCATTATTTGTTGTGGCATCAAACCTGAAATGTTTGATTAGAGTCAGAGCTGCAATTCTGTAATTGATTGAAAGCGAGATATAACTCAAGGGGAAGTTGCTATTGGAGAAAGCAACGATGCCACCATCACAGCTCAAGACTGGAGTTCAATAGCACCAGTCCCTCTAGTGGGGAGAAAAGGTACTTGAGCTTGCAAAAATCCCAATTTCTTATTTCTGTTGAAAGAATTCAAGTTTTCCAGATAGTGCGTGTAAGGCATGGGACTGGTTTCCCCTGAAGATAGCAATGGCTTCTTGGCTCCGATCTCACCATACAACTGTTTCTGTGGCCCAAATATGTAGGGGAGGTATAAAGGTAAAGGGACCCCTGACCATTAGGTCCAGTCATGGCCGACTCTGGGGTTGTGGCACTCATCTCGCTTTATTGGCCGAGGGAGCTGGCGTACAGCTTCCGGGTCATGTGGCCAGCATGACTAAGCTGCTTCTGGAGAACCAGAGCAGCACACGGAAACCCTGTTTACCTTCCCGCTGGAGTGGTACCTATTTATCTACTTGCACTTTGACGTGCTTTCGAAATGCTAGGTTGGCAGGAGCAGGGTCCAAGCAATGGGAGCGCACCCCATTGCGGGGATTTGAACCGCCGACCTTCTGATCGGCAAGTCCTAGGCTCTGTGGTTTAACTCACAGCGCCACCTGCATCCCTCCAGGGGAGGTATAAGCTTAGCCAAATAGCAACAAGGGCCACCCAGATGACATATAGCTAAAGGAAGGATGCTATTAACAATGGGCTACACTCAGATCTCCCCAAATGCAGTTGCCAAGGGCAGCTGCCACCGGTGGTGGCTCCAATGCAGCTCCCCAGTCCCCAGAGTTCTCCACATATTGCAGAGAACATGGGGAAGGACTCTTCTGTCACACTGAGCTTCAGAAGAGGCATACATTGATGTGTATCCCAAAGCTTTGCACAACTTGTGACTTCCTGCTCCCTCTCCCAAGTCTTCTGCATGTCCCAGAGGGCTTTGTGGGAATGGAGATAACTGCAAAGAATGGCTAGCTACTAAGCCAAGCCAAAACCTGTGAGCCCCTGGTTCCACTGATGCCACATTGAGGCACTGAGTCAAGCAACATGGAGCTTGCAACCAACCAGTTGACTTGAGTTGTTTTGGCAGTGACCTTTCTTCTGCATCCAGCTTGAATGGTCTTTTTGTATCTGATTTTCCATATGTGATACAAAAACAGGACAACAACAATAATATTAACAATAATAACCATATGAATAATACAAAATAATTATTATTATATTCTTTTTTGGAAAAGTATTAACACAAACCAGCAAAACAGATTTCGCTCTCCGCCACCCTCTGCATTGGATTTAAAAAATGTGAAGATGTACACTTGTAGAAAGTTCTCAGTACAAAAAGAGGGGGAGACAGCTGGCAAAACGGATAGCTTTCTGTAAGGCAACACGTTACCTTTCTCCTACTTTCTCAAGTTACATTGGGATTGTTTGGTGTTTTTAGGAAATGTCAGAACTTGGCTTGCTTCAGTTTATCGATGTGGTAACAGAGTTTCAGTGCCGGTCCCAGCTTCAGGCCCAAATATTTCATGATCATGTCGCTTTTCAGTAGCAACAAGGCATTGCCGTCAATCTCCTAGTTTAAAAAGAAATGAGGAAGGAATCAAAAACGTGATGTGATTTTGACCTGCGTTGAATGGGGGGAAAGCTACTATCCCAATGAGCTCAAAAGGAATGGCCAGCAGCAGCTTGGATGGTGTTGAGTTGCTTGAAAATTAGGTAATTTAAGATTTCTTTGAAAAATTGGAGAAATCAGCCCTCAAAATCCTGAACGTTACACCTAGCATCTATCCAACTGAAGTACGGGGAATTTGTATTCTCCTAACTTTATCTGCTCTTTAAATACTGTAAGTCTAAAGTTAATTTCCACAACATTGAGACGAGAAAGTGACACAAGTGTCCTTGCCTAGTAGTATATCAGAACTCTTATTCATGACTTGGTCAGTATTTGGTGACATTTTGAGTGGTTCAAATAAAAGCACAGCCCAATTATGGATTTTGGAGGGCCCCCCACTCTGGCTGTCTTTGGTTTGTGTGAATTAATATGACTTAGGGCCACTTCAATGACTGCATACACATCACTGTTGATGCAGGTTGACTACAGCCATCTTCCTCAACCTGGTACCTTTCAGATGACTTGGACTACAACTCCCACCATCCCAGTCAGCACACACACACACACACACACAGAGAGAGAGAGAGAGAGAGAGAGAGAGAGAGAGAGAGAACCTGGAAATAAGTCACCATATGTGTTTGTTCTGAAAAAAACCACCAGTTGGCTCTTCACCAATGAGCCATCAAATGCTTATATAATTCTTGGGAATGATGTTAATGCAGCTTTTTGTACTTCTGTTATTCTGTATGCTGCATAGTGTCGATTATACTGATGAAGCTATATAAAGACAACAACAAATAATACACGGATGCACATATCAGGATTCAAAACATCCATGTGCCCGCATTAAGTAAGAAATCCATGTATTTCTTGATGACAGGCTATTTTGAACTCAGGAATTAACACCCAACTATAGAAAGAAGTATGAGAGGTGCACCATTGAGTACATATTATAATAATTTCCTGATTGCTGCTCACATTTATTCAAAATGCTTCTATGCAGCTTTCCTCAGCTGAGCTCAAGGAGGCTAGCAACAATGAATTAGAACTATTTTAACAATTATAAAACAAAGGCAAAACATTAATAGCAGCAGTAAAACACGAGAATAGCTGTAAAGCGATAAGAACAACCTATTAAAAAAGGCCAGGAAACATTAACAATTTTAACCTAACAGACAGGTTCTAGTAAAGCTTTCTAATGAAGCCCACATAAGTTACTAGCCTTTGTTTTGTTTTGTTTTGTTTTGTTTTACTAAATAAAAGGTTAGTAGCCTGCATTTCCATGCTGACAGCAGAAGAAAGGAAGCCCTCTCCTCCACAGCCAGCATAAAAATCCAGGATAATAGCAGCCTAGTTAAACACAATGAAAGAAAAGCACTTTTGACCAAGTGGACTGTCAGAGCGGGGTTTGTGTCTGTGTGTGACAGGACCAAGAGATCCATCCCTTCTTTGGGATCCTGCTCAGTCACCTGCATGGAATTCCTGGTTGCTTTTTGCTCCCTTTTTGTTCCTCCTCCAGCTTCGCAGGACAGGTGCCGCGCAGCTCTACCTCTCTGCGCAGTGTCATTTGCTCCATAAGACGCACCTACATTTCCCCTACTTTTTAGGAGGAAAAAAGTGTGTCTTATGGAGCGAAAAATACGGTACTTATGAAGTAGAATGATGACACAATTTTGTGATGAGGCAACTACGGTACTCATAGTGTTTCTAATCACCCGATGGAAGGCCAACAAAGAAGGGGAAAACCAAGCCACTCGTAAGAAGGAGCTCCAGAGCTTGGCACAGGCACGGAAAAGAAAAACTCCCTTTTCCCAACTTAAATGCACTTCTGGAGATTCTGGGACTCAAGCAGGGCGGAGGGGAGGGTTCTTGTATTTTACAGAGAACCACATATTTTAAAGGAATGTGTGACCCAAAATACATTTATGTACAATTCTCTCATGAATAGGGTTGCCACATCAGGAGCATCCTGGGCCCTGCAATTTCACAGCCTGAATCTGAGGCCAAAGACCATCCCCTGGTTGGGCCCTGGAAATGGAGGTTAATTGGAAGAGGGAAGCAGAAGAAGACAGACCCCACCCCACCCCACCAATAGTGCCTTTGCTCCTGCTGGGCTGAAGTTTGCAAGCTACAGCCATAGCCTTCTTTTAAAATTATTATTATTATTATTATTATTATTATTATTATTATTATTATTATTATTATTATTATTAAAGATGCTCATCCATCTGGAGATTCAAGCCCTCCACCTGCCCCCTTGAGGGAGCAGGCAAACCTGGAGACTTCAGGTCAGTCCTGGAGATCTGGTAACCCTACTCTTGAAGGGAGAACACATGTGTTTTGCATTTAGGTATATATCTAAACCTACAAAAGCTAGAGGAAGTTGTAGTCCTAAGTCTGGCTGTGTAGAATGCTCCCAATCCAGAATTTTGGGGTTAGGAAGCACCTTGTGAAACAGAAACAGCATGACATTTAACAACCTGCTGTGAGTCCTCTGTCATAGGCCTGGTTCAATTATAGATCTGATCTGTAGTAATAATTTCTGCTGTGGTTTATAGCTGCTAAGGCTTATGACCTAGACTAGCTTCTCGCAGTCTGCTGGAAGGCTGCAAAAGTATACAGCATCTGGAAGTATTTCATGCTGCTTTATTAAGATCTAATCCTGTGAACACTGACTGTCAAGCTTAATATTTCAGGCTTAGTGCTGAACACTATGATAAGCCCACTGACCAATGCAAACGGATGCTAAATCTGGAGGCTTGGCTTCAGCGTGATGCCTTGGCATACAACACTGCGCTTGGTAATGAAAAATCCTTTCTTTTTGTTGCTACTGATTTCAAAGAAGCAAAAAAGATGGACTTTGCCTGGCAGTAAAATCACTATTCAAGAAATACTGTAAAGGGAGGTAAGCTAATTGGAAGAAAGCTGAAATAATCAATACCAAGACGTATCAGGTCTATGAAACAATATGCGCTCTCAGTGATAATATCCATCATTGGAAGAGTCAGGATATAATTCTGAAAGAGCAAGTTTAATTGGCCTCAACTCAAAAGCTTTACTCTCCCTTCAATATTCATTTTTCCAGTTACAGATCAGAGCAGCCCGTTGCATTACTTTGCTCACTCATCATGGATTGGCATTCCTGCTGGCTAGTTCTCCTTATTCTTAACCTGTATCCCACATTGCTGCCCTTCAAATTCATTCACGCTCCTTTCTAGGTCCAATCTCTCCTGAAATTCTTCTGCACCCTCCTCAGAAATGCCAAGAGGGCAGCTGGCTAGCCAAGAAATCACAACTACAATTTGGGCAAGTACCAGTCACCTTCTTTTACATCTGGCCATCCTGGAGGAATGAGCCACTATTTACTCATAAGCTTTTCTACTGACATGAACTAGGATTCCTTGCAGATAGTAAACATGTTGTTGGTCTCTCTCAAGGCAAGCTGCTTCTGTCTTAGTATGAAAAGCACCGGGAAGTTAAACTAACAAAGGTCATCACCACCTCATTCTGCAATCCTGCGCTTGTCATCAGCTGCAAAAGCAAGGATTTCAGGTGCTGGTTGGGAATGTCAGCAGCATTCAAGGCTTCCGACTAAATTATGCACCTGCTCCTTAGAATCATTTAACTCACAGGAAGACATGGCTAAGGTTAAAGGAGTAATCACTTGTCTCTCACCTCTGGGGTCTTCATGCTAATCCAGTTTAGAAATGAAGGTTAAACAATTTCAGGGAAATGGGTTATTCAAAGGCATAATTGAGCAGGATTGGGTGATGGCCTTAATCAAGCATCAGACCTCTTGTATATATCTCTGTGAAGCTGACTGAATATAAGCAGCAGGTTAGTGGGTGCTTTGATATGGAAAATTTAGAGCCCATATTATGTTTAAACCACATCACCATTATCAAGGACTGCAGCATTGCACAGAATGCTAAGTTGTCGGCTACTGAGCTGAGAACATAAGAAGCTTCCTGGGTCGGATCACAGATCCAAATGTCCGACACTGTATTTCCCAAAGTAGCCAATGAGATATTCCTAAGGAAGTCCACAAAAGGAGCATAGATACTCTTGTTGCAACTGGAATTCGGTGGCCATGGAAGCTTGAGGTTCTCTTTAGCTACCGTGGCTTAATAGCCATTGTTAAATCGATCATCAAGGATGCATCCAGCCCCCTTTCAAAGGCTTCTAAGCCAGCAGCCATCTCCATGTCTGCCGAAAGCTTTTCTAGGGCAGGTAATTAAGAATACATCCTTTCACAATGGTTTGTTGATGCCTGTATTTAACTTTTTGTGGTTTTTATGGCATGGTTTTATTGTTGTAAACCCCTTTGCTATGCTTTTAATGGCACAGTGGTATACAAATATTTTAATCATTACATAAATAGTAAGAAGTGTCTGTACACCTATCTTCCTGGGAAGGTCACTGTCAGGAAGTGACCTAGGTGGCCTCAGTCCCAGGTTTCTTGACATTTTGTGTCCTTAAAAAACATTTTTAAAGCATCGCTTACAAGGCAGCTGGACACATTGCAATGCACAGTGCAAATGAGACCCTGCCCACCCAGAGGCATCTCTGCTCATAAATTGGCATATGGAAATTTTAAGGTTATGTGCCATGGACCTGTGCTCCAAGCCACTTAAGTACCAGGCAACACGTCTCATGTATCACGTAACAATTTCCCTAGCATTAGTGAGTGCAACAAACCATGATCCCTAGCTTAGGGCTAAACCATGATTCCTGGTTGGGATGCTTTTCATTCCAAACAAACCTCAAGCCAAGATTTGTTCTTGGCTAACCAATTATAGGATTTTTAGGGGGAGGGAAACTAACCACGATCATTGGTTTGGATAGATCATTAAGCTAGGGATTGTGGTTTGTTGCTCTCAGTTAGGGCCAGATTTAGGTTTGATGAGGCCCTAAGCTGCTGAAGGTAATGGGGGCCTTTATATGTCCAGCTGTCCTTTGTCAACAACAAATTGTTGCTGTTTTTTGTGTTGAATATATGCTATATCAGGCTTCCTCAACCTCGGCCCTCCAGATGTTTTGGCCTACAACTTCCATGATCCCTAGCTAGCAGGACCAGTGGTCAGGGATGGTGGGAATTGTAGCCTCAAAACATCTGGAGGGCTGAGGTTGAAGAAGCCTGTGCTGTATGGTAATTTATGGACCTAATAGGTATCTAAAGCCATTTGCACATAACAAAATTTGTCTTTTATCAAAGTAATTGTTGAACTGAAATACAATCAAGAAGAAGCCTACACAACACAAAACACTGTTGCTGTATGTAGGTTTTATTTTATCTGTTTTTTATCTTTTATCTGTACATCCAGATTTTTTTTCTTTCTTTTTTTTGGGCCCCCAAGAGAGTGGGGCCCTAAGCTATAACTTGTTTAGCTTATACGTAAATCCAGCACTGCTCTCAATCATGCTGGAGAAGGCGGGAAGCAAAAGAGGAGCAAACCATTAATTGTGATGTGCAAACTGTTTCTTTAGTTTATTACTAGCCTGTGCAAGATGTGTCTCAGTAAGCCAAATGCAGGCCATTGGCCACATATGGTAGCGTGTCAAGCACTTCACAATCCCGTTTTCACAGTCCCAGGTAAATAGCACACAATGTTCTGGTGGGCTTCATTGGCTTTGTGCAAATCGTGTTTATTCACTTGAACATTAGTCCTGGATAACGTAATTCCATCACAGACAAGTTCCTACATACGTGTTTTCTGAAGAGCTCCACGTGGGGTCCCAAAGCGTGAGGGTCGGCATCCTTGACAAACCAAACCACATCATCAACGGTCCAGGTCAAAGGATTCTTGCTTATGGGCCGAGCTGCATCTTGCCTTTCTGGTGAAGGACTTGAGGCTATTTGAGGAGAAAAGAAGCAAACGAACATTACAAATAAACACTGATTAACTTGTTTCTTCAGCAGTAGCATGGCAGTCATTACTTGCAAAACCAGCGTATTTGTAACACAAATAACCTGGGCTGCATTTGCATGGCTAGTAAGTTTCACAAATGTACTTTGTGCCGTTCATGTCTGCTAATCCTTGAACCGTTCACATGAAGGGAGCAGCGAATGCCAGGAAGGGAGTATGTGACTGTCAAAGTGCATCCACAGAGAGGATTTCTTATGCTGCAAGAAGCAGACCCAGGAAGAGTCAGGGATATCCATACATGACATCTTTGAATGGGCTTCTCCTGGTAGGGTGTGGGGAAAGAGCCATCATTACAAAGTGCATCTCTTTGGCCTCCAAGCAAAGAGCAGTAACCTTTAAATTAGGTCTAACTACTGGTTTTTCCATGCTATTGACCATTCCTATTTAGGTTAACTTGGAATTACCGGTAAGTCCTCCTATTAAGTCCAATGGGACTTACTCCCAACGTGCATAAGACAGCCACCTAGTATCTGAGCCTTGTATGGAAGCAAGCCTAAGGCACCCTTCCCAGCCTGATACAGTGGTACCTCTGGTTAAGAACTTAATTCATTCCGGAGGTCTGTTCTTAACCTGAAACCATTCTTAACCTGAGGTACCACTTTAGCTAATGGGGCCTCCTGCTTCCGCCATGCCGCCAGCTCATGATTTCTGTTCTCATCCTGAGGTAAGGTTCTTAACCTGAGGTACTACTTCCGGGTTAGCGGAGTCTGTAACCTGAAGTATCTGTAACCCGAGGTGTTTGTAACATGAGGTACCACGGAATTATCTAGATATTTTGGACTACAACTTCCATCAGGTCAGTCACCCTGACAAGTTATAGTAAAAAACAACATCAGCCACACACAGAGAGAAGGGCACCTGGTTGGGAAAGGCTGGCCTAAGAAGTGAGAAAGCAGAGAGAAGTTTGGACATTTTGGATTTGATTGCTCAGCAGAAGGCATTATGGTTAACCCTGGGTTATAAAAATGCAAAGGACTCACTTTCCTGCTGGGAGAGAGAAAATATGCCAGCTGCCACAGTCTGAAGGGAACAACCGCTGCTATCATAACCACAGGCAGCAGAGATAGTGGCTCAAGTAAGCACCATCTTCCCATCTGGAATTAAAAACGTGAAGCTGCTAATGGAACAAAATAAAAAGTAGGCAGGGACAAAGCAGGGCTTTGGCAAATGTCTCCTCTGTAAGCCTTAGACTGAGGGCTGCTTCACAGAAGACCTACTTTACCGGAGGGTACAGAACCACCACCAAGGCCTAAACATGAAAGGACATGGGATGGACTGATTAGGTAGGCCTGGAAGCTGGAGCACCTGGCAATGTCTAGGTTCATGTCATCAGGGGAAAGGAGGCACTTTCCCTGTTCTCCATGCACAATGTGTGGACACTTTCCTCTACATTCCCACATCTGCACGCACACTTGCCCTACTTTTAAGAACACAGGAAGCTGCTTTATAGCGAGTCTGACCATTGGTCCATATAGCAGAAGATTGCTTTCATTGACTGGCAGTGGCTCTTTCTTGGGTTTCAGGTGTGTGTGTGTGTGTGTGTGTGTGTAGGGGGGTATTCTCCCAGCTCTCCCTGGAAATGTCCAGGACTGAACCTGGGAACTTCTATAGGCAAAGCAGATGCTCTACCACTGACCGAACAGCCCACCTGTAAATTTGTATTTGCTCTGTGTAGCCCTAACACTTTCCACAGGATCAGACTATCTTCCTGCTCAGTATCCTCCTAATCACCAGCTTTTATGAAGCAGTGTCCCCAAAGAACACCTATTTGGAGAGCTACTAAAATTGCACAAAGATGAACGTTGTGCATGTGACTTCTTAATGGCATCAAGGCTGAGATGATTTAAGGTCACATCAGCTCCTTTCAACATTAAATCAAGGCAATAAAGCACACTGGGATGAAAGTGCATTTATGTTTTTTATTCTTTAGTCTCTGCAGAATTATAAATCTCAGTCGCTATCTCTGTGCCGTTTCCTTCCCAAACTTAACCCCCTTTATTTGCTCCTCTCTCTCCTTGGCAGTGCTGCATTATGGCTGAACAAACAGAGCCTCTTTGGCTTTTAACTATATCGTTGGTGTGTGTATTAAAGTGAGTATGCACACATGGAGAAGCAAAGGCAAATGAGCTTAGAAGAGGCGGCACAATGTGAAATGAAGTTAGCCTTGATTTGACACTGGTTGCTCTATCACTCCTTGCTATCGTGCCATTAAGAAGCTGCTGAAAACAGCAAAAGCCGTTTGCACAGGAGGAGCTTCCCAGTTTGGTGTCTTAGCATGCAATTGAAAATGCAGGAAGTAGTAACAGGAACGGAGCAGGGGAAAGATGCCACCACTGCATGGCCTACTGCTGCGCCAACATCTTATAGTAGCTCTGCACTTTCTTTGGTCTGCTAGGTGGACTATAAAGAGCACAAGAGATCAGAATATGTGGTATGTGGCTTATCAGATGCAGTGAAGCACCCAATATCAGTGCTCCCTCATATGTAGATGTCTGACAGACATCTTTAGGATAAGATTGGGACAGCAAGATTGAGGATGTCAGTGGCACGGAACACTTAAATTGCAGAGTGGTTTAAGACAGAGGTGGGCAGACTTCAGGCTTGGGAGATTCCCTTTGTGTTTTACTAGAACCACAGGATCCACTGAGTTGAATCAGTGCAAAAGGCATCCACCTAGAATTAAAAGAACACGGTGCCTCAGTATCAGAACTGAGCCAAGTTCATAGTCCTCCCACACACAAATCCATTACCCCCAGCTTTTGTTACTTTGGCAGTCTAATTGAGGTGTGAGTAATTTGATTGCCACTTTGTTAAACTATGGGGAATCAGAGATTCTTGCTCATCTACTACAAACTACCCAGAGATCAACCAATAGATCCAGATCAAACTTCTGCCCATCGCTGGTTTTGGAAAAGAGGAGACAAGAGGTTCAAAGAGACTGGCGAGCCTGAATTCAGGAGGAGCATGGAAGCATCTGAACAGGCTTGGTCTTCAGCCTGTTTATTGAGCATTCTTGGGTTTGAGCAATCACTGTGATTTGTGTAGGGGGCTGTTATAACAGTACTTTGATAGTGATCCTCAGGTATCAGAGCCAACGCAAAGAAGTCCCTACGATGGTCCGTACTGGATGGTGCTTCATGCAAAAACGGGACTTTAAGCAGGGCCTTCCCAGCCAATCCTGAGGAGACGCACTCTGTCAGATACATTAGACCCACACATAACATAAGGGACTTAATAAATTAAAGCCAGCACTTTGAATTGGGCTCAGAAGCTAATTGGTAGTCAACAAAGCTGTTGCAAAATTGCTTGACTCCTCAGGTCTTGCATGCTTTGTTGGAGGAGCCCTACCTGTATATAAATCCTGCATTAATGCATCTGAAATTTATTCACACCAGGGATTAAATACATTAATAACGATCTCATCTCTCTCATGTCAAAGGTATCCTAGGGCATTGTGTCATCAGAATTAATCAAGATGATAAAGAATGCTCAGATTACAAAGAGAGAGGAGTCTTCGGTACCAATAATTATCCTTAAAGATCATAATTTAGGTAAAATCCAATTTCCTGGCTTTGGCAGGTGGCAAGAAAATATGTAAATGAACTGCGCTTAAAAACTCGTGACGCAGCTCAGAGGGATAATCAACCTATTTTATTTTATTTGTACTTATTTTTAGAAAGATTTATATCCCACCTTCCAGTGCTTATGCAGCACTCAGGGCAGCAGCCAACAATTAAAACAAACAATAAATGCAACTGCATTCCAAAAATACAATATAATAAAAACAGTGACAGATGCAGCAGATAAAACAGAATCATTTGATTATATATACATATATCTTCCCAATAAAAGAAAACAGTTCACTGGAACTGTCTGGTGGTATCTGGAACTGCCTTAGATTTAGGTAAAACACAGTGTAACAGGACTGATCACCCAAACAGACAGAGGGCTTGACCACACTCATGTTTATCTCAAGTGGTTTAACGTTTGTCTTACAGTTTCCCCAGGAAAACCCATTGTTTATCGCTGAATCAGAACAAATGTCAATCCGCATAAAAATGAACATTGATATTTGTTCTCATTCATTGGTAAACAGCCGATTTTCTTGGAGGAAAGTGGGAAGTATGGCTCTATCTTGAACCTCAGTCACTCAGGCCACCCAATGGCTCCAAAGATGAGCTCAGACTTGAATTTAGATTTCTCTGGGTCACACTAACCACACTGAACTCAAACAGGAAAAAAAGGAAATAAATGAAGTCTCAATAAAATAGAAGTTTAATGAGAGTTATTTCTGAAGCAAAAAAAATAACCAAATGTGGTGTGAGACAACAAAAGGCCACAACAAGCTACAGCCAAGCAATAGGCTGAGAAGGAAAGTACCTCAAACAGTACCTCAAACAGATTAGAAATATTAAGGGTTCTATTAGGCCCACTAATAAATTAGATAGGGAAAGATATTCATTACTTTAAAATAGTCAAGATACCAGGTTACCTGGGCAAATCTTTCTTTAAAATGTAAAAATATATATGTGACATTTGACAAATTAGAAATGAATAAAGTTTTTGTTGTTGTTTTTGTTGTCGTTTTAAAAAAATATTGCTACCGGTCAGACCATGAACAGAATTATTGTATCTAAGTGCAGCAAGGGAATTACAGTGGTGCCTCGCAAGACGAAAAGAATCCGTTCCGCGGGTCTTTTCGTCTTGCGGTTTTTTCGTCTTGCGAAGCAAGCCCATTGACGGAGTAGCGCTATTAGCGCTATTGACATTTTAAGGGCTAAAAACGGCTTTTTAACGCTTGGGAGATTAGTGGTTTTGCTGCTAAAATGCTTTTAGCAGCTTAGCGATTCAAAATAAGGGGTTTTGGAGCGAAAAAAAATTCAATTTTTTTCATCATTTTTCGTCTTGCGAAGCAAGCCCATAGGGAAATTCGTCTTGCGAAGCGCCTCTGCAGACGGAAAACCCTTTCGTCTTGCGGGTTTTCCGTCTTGCGAGGCATTCGTCTTGCGGGGCTCCACTGTACTGCAGGTTCATTTAATAAAACCAAGGAATTGTTTTTGAAAAAATCTAAATAAATGGAAAGATTTTCAAAACCTAGAAAAAACGGTATGTAATTTCATTTTTAAAAAAAGAAAGACATATTGTAACTGGAGTAATCTTGGGTTCTGTTAGAGTCTGGCACTAATTAAGATTCAGTTTCTTTTCCTGGCTTGCAAAAATAAATGTTCGTGTAATTATTTAAAAACAGGTTAGTAAACTATTTTAATCTCAAGGCTTGAGCCTTTTGGAATACATATTTCAAATGTTTCTCTTCTTCTTAACATAAACAGTAAGAAATAAAAAGAAACTGCTTTTCATTGTAACTTATATGCTTATATCAGACCCACACAACTTGTGGTGAATCAGTCACAATAGAGCCCATCAGTATTGTGGACAACGCCTCCATTTCAGGGTCATACTATACAAGGCTGCTGAGCTGGACTTGGTTGTGAGTGGCCTGGCTCATAAAATGATATCATCATGACAAGAGTTGGTCTTTAAGGAAGAATAGAAACTTCACAGTATTAAACTTCACAGGTAGCAAAGGAACTCAACACATCATCAAATAAAAAATGAGTGTAAGATGTTACCACTTCTGTTTCCTTCCATGTAGGTTCCATTTCTGGTTGGGCTTGATGTCTGATGCCTCAGAGCTGCAGCTGATGGTCCTCCAGAGGCCATCTGGCCAGAGCGATGACTGCAAGAGGAAGATGACCCTCCACTGTGACGTCCATCGCCAGAACTCTGCCTCATAGAGTACACGGATCCCATACAATTAAAGGCAGAATCAGAGGGGTCTACGCTGTAATGCTTTGTGTTCACTGGATCAACCAGGTAGTCTTCAGGTATGACTGTTTCTGTTCGAAAAGAAAGGGTCAGGGGTTAATGAAATAACATCATTGATTTTCTACTGAATTGAAATTACTTTAAAAAAATTTTTTTTCCTATTTTCACTCAGTCTTAAATAGCAGACAGGCAGCTAAAACCCATTAGCAAACTAAAGTGTGAACAGAATTAGAAGAAACTGCAGTATGTGGGATTTAATTTATCAATGAGGATTTATAATAGGAAATGGATTTGAATTAATTTATGGAATTGTGACTTTCTAGTTCTGAAATTAATAATATATGTAAGTCAACTTCACTCGAGGCTTTGGTTGACTACAGTGCTTGGTTTGCTTCAGAATGATTTTATGCAGTTACAGAAAGTATATTATTTTAAAGATGTTTATTTATAGGCCAAAAGGTTTCAGGGTGGTGAGGTGAGGCTTGAGCACAAGGCTTATTTGTTTAATGCAGGGGAAGCTTACCTGGAGTCCTCCAGATGTTTCCAAACTACTATTCCCATCATCCATAGCTAAAAGGCTGGTGGGAGTTGTAGTTCATCAAAACCTGGAGTGCCAGATATTTAGTAATACACTCCAGGCCAAATACTACAACGTGATTTTGAGAAGACAGGGAGTTAACCGGCCATCAAGTCCACTATTTACCTGTACTTACAACATGAAGGTGTAAATAAAAAGAATAATAGCACATGTAGCTAATTGATCAAAACAAAACCCTGATTGCTTTCCTCTCAAAATGTTACATATAATGCATGTGGTTTGTTTTTTAAATTGAGACCATGATTTTAAGAAAAAGTCTGTTGTTTCTCTGTGTGTTTAACCTGTTCTCTATTGGCTATTTTCCATTCAAGTTTGTGTCCATGTGCTCCTTCCCTCACATCATTTCCCTTCTGCTCAATACCATGACAGAGTGATTCTGGATTTTGTTAAGTCCTTATTTCCTATTACATCTGAACTGGGAAACTGTGGTTTAATCAGTGCTTACTCTCCACAATCTGATCCTAGTTTCATATGCTGGTTTGTAAAAAAGAGTTTCTATGCTTGTACATAATGGGGAGTTATGGTTTAATAAACCCTGATAGAAGCTGGGCTGAAGGTGGACGCATAAGAAGAGGAGGAGAACAAGAATGGAACACAACAACACAAGGTTTGTTCTCAGCCTAACTTATAATTGTTTATTAAATTCAGATAGTTAGCGTCTGAACTGGTCCTTAAACCCACATTGGCATAGGTCAATGTTGCAATCCACAGGACTCATAACAAGTTAGCAGCACAATCAAATGCTAGCACAGTATTTGTGACAGTATTACAAGATTTAATTAGTTTTGTTAACAACACATAGCAGTACACAAATATTAGAGATGGAAAAGGAAGCCTTAGAGGCTGAAGGAGATTTAGTATGAAAAATATTTTGTGAAAATTGTGAGGAAGCCAATATTTCGACTAAAATGATGACTCCAATAAGTGGAAAGGATACTACAGTCTCATGTATAGATCATCATTGTGGATGTCAAAAGAATATAAGAGGGAGTGATGAGCAAATTGGGAGACATTAATTCCATTTAACAGAGTTCTCTGCTATCTAGAAAAAGGGCCCTTGTTCTTGTTCTGCCTTCTCCTCACTTTCTATCATCATTCTTTTACCAGTTCCCTGGCATTTTTAAATAACAACCACTAGCCATTTCTGAACCTGGGAGTTGAGAAGGACATAAGTATAAATATCTTTATACTAAAATATCTACACGTACTCCAATTTTTGGTGCATAGATTATGCCCATTGATTATACACACAATTTATTTTGTGCCTGCAGCCTCCTAGGTAACTGTAATACTCAATACCCACGTGGACATCAGGAGTGGGGCAAGTATGCAAGGCAGGAGATGCCAGGTGAGGAAAACCTGCCAAGACTCGGTTTTCACCACACACATTTGATCAGCTATGTGCAGAGGCAATACAGATGTTAGACTTTCACCTCACAAACTGGATGTCCAGATCTTTAGTGTAGGATTTCTCCACCACCATACACCAGGACAAATGTTCCACAACTTATATTTTCATTTTTAAATACAGTGGTACTTCAGGTTACATACGCTTCAAGTTACAGACTCCGCTAACCCAGAAATAGTGCTTCAGGTTAAGAACTTTGCTTCAGGATGAGAACAGAAATCGTGCTCCGGCGGCACGGCGGCAGCAGGAGGCCCCATTAGCTAAAGTGGTGCTTCAGGTTAAGAACAGTTTCAGGTTAAGTACGGACCTCCGGAACGAATTAAGTACTTAACCTGAGGTACCACTGTACAGTATTTTGCACTATTTTTTGTAGGATTTCCTGATTTAGGCTGTCTCAGCTATATTTCTCATGAATATTCCTCAGGTCCACATTTTCCTCTCTTTCTCTTCCCATTGCTCATAATATTTCATCCTGAAATCACCCCATGACCCCCATCCCTCTACCTTTTAAAGTGCTATAATATTTTTCTTATAATGGGATGGCCAGATGTGGCCCGTCTATTATCAGCCCTATGATCTCATGGTCACACAGCCCTGCCCTTCGTTTGAGCTATGCCATTGGCTCATCTAGTCGTCAGCTTCATCTAACCGCCTTCCTTGGCATTGTTGGAGGAGATTAGAACAGCCTTAAAGCTGTATTCCAAAGACGGCCTCAATAAATAATATCTACTTTTATTTCTTTCTCTTTTTTTACATAATGTTGAGACTGATTTAACATCTGTGTCAGTTCTGAAGTCACCTTCAAATTCTTATTAGGGGATGCAATGTGTTGAAACAGATGGCCTTCCAACTCCCTGAAATCAACAAACTTCAACCCCAAACTCCTTGTTATTATCAGACTGGTGCATTAAAAAAAATGGATTGGAGCAATAGTTTTACAGGAAGGTCTTTATTCTGACCTTTCACCAGATGCGTGGAGATAGATCCTGAGCCATTTTGTACATTCCACAGAAGCAGCAAGAGAGGAAGCTTGATTGACTTCTTCCTCCCAAGTACCCACCCCAAACTTATGGGTTTCCTGGAAGAGGACAAGATGAACGCCTCTCTCACAGGGACCCAGGTATGATGAACATCTCTGACACAGGCAGGTGCAATGAGGATTACTTCAAGGTGTGACCCCTGTGAACATTATTCATTTGTTTGCTTGAAACATTTGTTTTCTGTTGTTCATCATGAATGATTCATTGTGTGTGTGTTTCCTATGTTATTATTATTAATCATAATCACATAATTTATATACTGCCTTCCATTTCAAGAAGAAATACCAAGGCGGTTCACGTACAAATAAAAGCCAACAGCAAAATAATGCAAACAAAACCAATTATAAAAAAATAGCTACTTTTAATTAAAATGCACAGTAAAACAACTACATTAAAACATCCACAATTAAAACATAAAAAAACAAGTCGATTAAAACAGTATAACAGTTAAACAAAACTCAAAGCAGGAGATTCAAATCAAAAGATCAGGGGAATGCTTGTCTAAACAGGCACACTGCAGAACAGAAATTTGGAAGCATCAGGCGAACTGGAGACCATAGCAGTTGTTGAATTATGGGGGCCTCACCTGAGTGACAGTTCCCTTGGCTACTGTTTCAGGATGTTCCAGGGAATTGTGATAAAATTTGGGAAAGGGGATCATGGACTGGGGCTTTGAATTTCTTTCAGGGCCCTCCTACCTCCCCACCCCACATAATTTGAGCACTGATCCACACTTGCCTGTTGCTGCTTTGTAATGCTGCCACTCCTGCTCAGCAGGAGTGATCCCCACTTCGCCTTTCATGCTCAGATCTAGCCACCATCCTCATGCCCTGCCCCAATTTATGATAGCCTACACAGCAGTCTGTACCAGCCGGGTGATACTGACATTTCTTCTGCAAGCCATCCCTATCAGCAGTGTGAACTGCCCTAGATGTGCGCACGTTAAAGCCCACCAGTGTGCCTGAGCTATGGGGATCAGTTACTTGCAATACTAAAAATAAGCATTATGCCATAAGGATTATGGTTTGTGCTGCAAGCAAACCAACACATGGTCGGATATTAACAAGAAAAATACCCAGCCTGGTTGAAAATTTGCCAGGCAGCATCCCAGTGTTGTTCCACAGGGACACTAGACAGCTGTCATGAATAGAACGTAGTACAGTAAATAAATGTCAGTTTCTACTTTGTGCAAAGTAGATGTTTACAAATGGCATATTATGCTAATCTAATGTCCTCTTCACTGAATCACTGTCAAGCAGTGTCTGAATTGGGGGTGTAAAGGTGGCAGTGCCATAACCCCACTTTTGACTGCAGCTCAGCTGTCAAAAGGGATGAAAAATCCATGTATACAATCATCACATTCCATCTCATTTCAAACACCGAAGATAACATAATGACCTCTTCTCCACAAACCTTTTTAGATCAGGCAAATAGTTTTCTATTAAATTTTGTTGTGGTTGAGTGCATTGCACAGATCTCCCATTCCCCCTTTAAATCTGACCTTAATATTTTATTTATTGTTTAAGGGATAATGTTCGTGGCAGAAGAATATATGAGGCAATAAATGGCTTGTGCAGGTAATTAAATGCTGAACCAAAGCCGAGACTACTGATAACCATAAAAGCCATTTATTTTGACTATGTTCCAAAGCCATGTACTGCAGTTATTATACAGGGGAAGGCAAAATCAAATCTGCCACAGGACTAAATAAGAGTAAGAATAACACAACACATTTATTGCTTTTGAGATATTGAACTCATGTTGCCTCCCTCCTCCCTTTCAGAAGATCACTTTGAAATCAGGCAGGAGACTCACATGTCTATTTTTTCTAAACATTATAAGGTTTTTAATAAAGTCCTTGATAGTCTAAAAATAAAAACTTTAAATAGCATAAGCAAAATAACAAATGACATTACAAAGCTTAGCTCTCAAAACACTCCACCCTCCCAGCTTGTATCAGTTGGGCATAACTGTGACAGTGTGACTTGAAAGAACAGTCCTCCAAATTCATACAGCAAGAGACAAAAAGCATGTTTTCGTCTTTGCAAAAGGAGGCTGGACTTACTGTCCAAGATTCAGGATACATCAAAGTGTCATGTGTGTACAGTTAAGTGGTATAATATCCACTTCTAATGCAAATATAATACCTGTCAGACTAATAAATCTGTGTGTGTCTCCAAGATCTCACAAAGGTAGAGGGAAACTAAACACTACAAGAGAAAAATTGGCCTCCGCGTGTTGTGTTTTCCTCATAACACTAATGTGGATTAGGAGGCAAGAATTTGCTGGAGATAGTAGGTGGATAGGAGATTTGAACCCTCCACACACTTGCTGTTTCTCTCCTGCAGATCTCTCTTTCTGTTTAAAACTGTTTCCCCTCAGCTGGGCTCTAAGATCAGAAGAGGTGTGGTTGGGAGGGAAAGCAGTATTTGCTGTGAAGAAAGAATAAGCAGGAATTTGTGAGGAAGAGTTAACGTGTGAGAAGGGTTAAGAACCTGCTGTCCCTAATTCTCCCTTGAAAATGGTAGTCCAACACACAGACATGGATTTCTTCAAATACATATTCAAAAGTCATAAAAAAAACAACTGACCTGATTCCATCCGTCCATTTTCATATTCTTCAGGGTTTTCGGCAGTGTTGTATTGTGGGAAAGGTTGATTGCTGAAAAGATTGTCACACAATAAGCTACGGCAAAGCTTTTTGAGGAACCGCAAGACATAACCAATGCTGTTCACTACTGGCAGGCTCAAGAGGTGCTGTTTTCCATCAAAAGAAGCAGAAACTGGGGGAGAAATGAGGAGGAATTAGGAGGTTCTCCAATATAAGCAGTAGTTTCTTTCATAAAGCAGATGGTTCTCTTAACAGAGCACACATTCTCTTTTTTACAAGCCACACATCTTTTGAGCAAATGCTGATACTGTGACCTCTTTAGGCCATTCACTAAATAAATACAAGAAGGATGAAAGTACTACAGAGTATCATTGATTTTTGTTGCTTTAAATATTTCACAGAAAGGGAAGAGTCTGAATCTCTCTTCCAGAGTCACAATGTGGATTACCTTCAAATCCATATACAAACTTCTCTGTTACTTCATCTCTTTGTGCTGAGCTAAATATCAAATCACCAGACTCTGATGAAAGCTGTACTCTGAATCCTAGATCGCAGGACCAATTCACTACTTTGGTGAAATTTCTACCCACCCTAACCCCAATCTATGGTGACATATACTTTACAGATGACAAAAGAGCATGTCACTGCTAATTAAATAATTTGTAGTGGCACCATTAACTGGAACCTTTGCAAAGAGGTAGCATATATATTTAGGCTGAGGTTTCAATTTTGTTTCAGGTTTATTCAGTTTATGCATTACTTCCCACTAAAGAAGTTCCTAACTGATTTGCCACCAAAGTAAAAAACAAGCAAACAAAACAATTAAAATCACATAAATATTATTAAAACAGACTTAGCAATACCATGCTGTGTTATTTTAAGAAATAAATAGATAACTATATGGATCTGTAAAGTGGGAAATGTTGCAACAGACTGGAGAAAATAGCATGAAAAATGGTTGTGCCAACTGATCCATGGTATACATTCAACAGATTGGCCCAAAGTCTGAATGGGGACCAACATTTTTTTTTTAAAGTACCGTAGATAAAGCTTGCGCCAGAAGCCAGTGAAGGCTGGTCCACATGGGCAAATGGAGCTCTCTCCTCAGCCAGCCCCTCACCCACATGCCTTTATTTACAAGCAGTCCAGGGGTGTGACATTGCCTGCCAGCTTCATCCTCCTAGGTTTTATTGTTGCCCTTGTAGCACTCAGCAGGGAAGATTATGGGGACCAAGCTATCGTTAGTTGGCTCTACCTGTCAGTGGCTCTGGTGCCACCTGCTGTTGGCCTCCTTGCCTTCTGCCCCAGCATTCCCACTGCCAGAAGAAACGTGTCCAGTGGGGAACGTGCACAATACTAGCTTGCCAGCAGCAGGGGGAGGGGGAGGAGAGGTTGGTGCAGTTTGGGTGCACTAGCAGAGCCAATCTGGCACTCCTGCCCATGCATCCCCATCATCTCAACCTCCTCACCACATTGACTCTCCTGGTATGCATTGCAGCTTCCCACAAAGGTGGTTTTAGGGGAGCACATTCTATGCTGTAAAATGGAGTGTGAGAGGTGGGGGCACTCAGTTTTAGCATCACACAGGGCGCCACAGAGAGTCGGCCACAGCTTCCCCCCACTGTGCAAGCTGCTTTTGGCATGTGCCACGTAGTGATGTAGATCTATAGAAGTCCATCACGTTCCATTTAGACCTGCTGGGAAGTTGTGCTCTTCGGCTAGGATTTGCACTGGTAGCTTTTGAGCTTTGCCTTTTACTTCTAGCAGAGAACCAGCCAATGATCTCAACAAATATACTTATCTTTCAGCTTTAGTGCTTCAGTTTGAGTTTATTCAGAGGACCGAAGTCAAATGAATTACAGCCTGAGCCCATAAGGCTATCATCTCATTAATGTTAATAGGAATTTAATCATATCCATACAAGAAGAAATAATGGACTTTATTGGACACAACTGATTGGCATGCTTTCAGGAACAAGCTGAAATAATTTCTCAAACATGTGTAGCTTTTTGTTTCTTTCAACAAGGATGCAAACTGGGATCAGAGTGCCTCGGGGGGAAATGAAAGTGGAGACGGAATATAATTAAATGTTGCACAGCAGGATAAAGCTCAGGGTTGCACAGCATGGAGGAGGGTCCCAAGGATGCGGCAGCAATGGTGTGGTGATCACTGCCAAACATGTTTTATCTACATCCACTTTCAGGGAACTAAATAGTTCTTAACGTGTATTTGTTCTTCACCTTTTCCTTAGTAAATTCAGCTAAAAATGTTAATGCCTAATTTCCAAGTAACTATTACATAGCTTAAAAACGAAAACAAAGCAAAAATCTTGTAAACGTTTGAGTCAACTAACATAGAGGCTTAAACATTTCCATTATTTCTCTCTCTATCCTCCTCACAGAAACTATCAGCATTCTCCAGGAGGTCCAAGACAAGAGTCTTGTGGCACATTGAGGACTGGCAAGTTTATTACAGCACAAACTTTGATTGACTAGAGTCTATCCTCAGTTGGCAGATACGGTACATATGAGTATAGAGCAGGGCTGGGGCACCTGTGGCCCTCCAGTTATTATCAAACTCTAACGCCCATCCTTCCTGACCAATGGCCATACTGGCTGGGGTAGATGGAAGCAGGAGTCCAGCAAGATCTGGAGGACTGCAGTTTCCCCATCCCCGGTGACATCCTCATCAGATGGACGTTAAATACAAAAACATACAGTGTGCGACAATTACCTTGCAAGAACAATGATTCAGAACAGCAGTAATTGATGCTCATTTAGTTACTCTACTTAGTCATTCAAGCAATCACTTCACCTACTTGTCAAAGCAAGACACACATGGCTTGGAAAGGAGCCAGGAAGGAGCCTGAGCACATCCGTAACTTCTTGTGGAGGTCCTGCCTCACAATATGAGGAAGTGACTGTGCCCTAAGGGTACTTCCATATGGCAGTTGACTGCCGACTTGGTACTGCTCATGCACTCAAGCTTTGTGCAGCATCCACGCAACCTCATCCTCATAACAATTCCACCCTGTATTATTTTCTCATTTAATTTCAAATTACCATTTATGCAGAAAATCCAATACATAACTAAATAACCCATAGTAACAGTAAAAGTATATTATATTGGGTGGGTGGAATATGAGGTGGCATTTTGAAGAGGACTTCTTATGGTCACTATGAAAATGTTGCATGCATGAACAGCGCCGAGACAACAATAAATTGTCACGTGCAAGTAACCTTACCGGTGGATCAAAGTAACACCATTAGTTTGTAATTTACCACTCAGCATTCCATTTGCTTCTCTTCTTGCTTTTAATGCAACAGCTCCATTGAACATTAAAATATTGGAATGAAATTTGATACATCTGGGAAACAATTATACATTTCAAGTTTAAATCTAGTGCCACCCCTTCACCGTCACCAAATGCAAAGTGCAATGCCAAGCAGAATAATTCGATCAAATTAACCAAAACCAATGAAGTCTGGATGTTGATGCAGATTAAGGGGAGGATTTCAGCTCCCCCATCTCCTGAGCCAGCTGCCAGCTGCCAGCTACATGCTGTGATCCAGCAGCAAGGCCCAAGGAAACTCCTCCCGCCTCGCTGCACGCTCCTTGGGTATAGGAACCTGACATGTGCACCAAGGCCCCATTGGCCAGTGTTCACCCCAATGCACCTGACAGGCCCAAACACCACTCTGTCTCTGATATTAGTTGGATTTCCCCCCAAAATCCACTCATCAACCTGGAACAAATGCCAATTAGCCATATTCAGACAACAACCAAAAGTGTGAAGCAGAAGAAAAAGATGTGACACAGACCAATTAGTTTCTCCCCCCAAAATCCTTCTCAGTCCCCTCAATGAGAAGAGGGAAGAGTGCAGGGTGGAACTGGCTTAAATTGCTGGATCTCCACTTTTCCCCTACAGGGAAAATCACCCCATTTGGTTGCCCACGTTACCCCTGCAGCAGAGTCCGTCTCTCCTCTTCTTGCAGGGGTGGAGGGTGTGGCAAATGCTCTCCCCCCCCCCTCACAGACACAGGGAAGGAACAGAATTCTAAGGGAGCCATGCAGTCCACTTTGAAGAATGCAACATAGAACGCTTGGTGCATGCTTAGAAAACTATTATATATTTCATGTTTGAAGACCAGCTCATGCTCAAAAAAGGTTGCGTGGAAGAGTGCAAAACAGATTGTAATCCATCATCTAAAGTGAATCCCTTTAATCACTCATTTTTATCAGCTGGAATTAGACAAAAGACTGCTTCTAAGTACAGAGACAAGTGTAACATAACTAGAGTTGCCATATTTTGAAGAACGAAAAAGAGGACACATTTGCCAAATTCTACTTTTAACTATGAATCGTTATAACGACTCTCATTTTACATACCAGTGAAAAAAGAGGATGCGCCCTGGAAAAAGAAGACATATGGCTACCCTAAACACAACATACATTCTCACCTGACACCATTTCACCTCCGTAGCCCTGCTTGACAAGTGAGAAGACGGTCTTTTGCTGGTGTGCACAGTCAATGCATGCCTGAACTGCCTGCTGTAGCACCATCGAAGGCCGCTCAGGTCCAAAGTGGTCTGGAAGTTGCTGCACTTTCTTTCGTTCAAGGTATGGCCCCACATTTGCTTGCTTGTTGACATAAATGCAGACTGAACAAAAGGAGAAAGATGTCACTGTAACAACAACAACAACGTGTGAAGACCCCCAAAACCACCCCCAAATGAAGACACAATAGACACAGATTTTAGTTTAAGGTTCTTGGCATTAAATTTTGGCTACAACTTTATTGATTACAGCATGTGAGTGGTTGCTTGGGTATTGGTTCCAGACTACCTGAACCTGCACGGTGGCAGGAACAGGACTGACACTGGGCACCACCAGATATCAGTAAGGGAAAGCATCCTGGGAGAGTGAGAACTCCTTCGATCTTACAGCTCACCCCAGATGCTCCCAGGGGCTCTGGCATGGCCCTAGCCCCTTGACAGGGTTCAGACAAAAGCAAGGCAAGCCCCTGGATTTCTTTAAGCCCCTGGATTCCCTAGCAGCAGCAATGGGGGGGGGGCAGGCACAGCCAACCAAAACATTGAACCAAATGCCTAACCGCCAACCTTACAAAGTTGTGACGATTTGCTACACAGTATGCAAAAACCAAGCGGCACCAACCAATCAGCCAAATGGCAAAATTCCTACCGGGCCCCTGCTCCAAAACAGATGACCCCTAGACAGGGATAGCAAGGCCATAAGAACAACCCTACATATAGGGGGAGGAGGGCAAGTGATCCACTGCATGTTGCAAGAAAGTGAAACTCTCCAGCGATGTGCAGCAGCTTAAGTAGCCCCTCAGCAGCCAATACCCAACCCAACTGACGAAATTTCTGCCCCAGCAACAGAGGGGCAACCAATGGAGTGTTGGGGCCATCCAAAAGGTCCTGCCCCACAACAGGGAGGCAGTTTCTGGTGATCTCACCACAACACGTGCCCTCCATGATGGAGGACCTGACTAATAACAATTTTATTATTTGTACCCCGTCCATCTGACTGGGTTGCCCTAGCCACTCTGGGTGGCTTCCACTAGTTGTCCCAGGAAAAAAACCCATAAGAAAATGAAACATATTTTTGGTCTGGCAGCACTGATTTGAGCAAAGGCAAACAGCTTTTGAATTGCCATTTTATCTGCTTCTAATAATAGGACAAGATAGCGGTTTGGATCCAGGGCTAGCTCGGGTTTGAGACGCCCCCTTCTTGTGGGGGCTCCCATTGCACTTACCTTCTGGTAGTAATATTTTATATCTCTGCTGGGTGATTGCTAGCTGCCCAGCACTTTACCCACAGTACTATTGACATAGTGTTGTTCTGAGACACTGTAGGGAATTAAAATAGCAGGTGGGTCACAGAACCAGCTTTATGGGACAGGGGAGAGGCTGGTTTAGAGGTTGGTCCTTCTTGGGCTTGGGACCCCCCTCCAGCTGCTTAAGATGCTAGGTGCTGACTATAAAGACCATGAGGCACCATATGTACACCTGCGGTGCTTCACTCCCAGGTTTGTATTTTAGACAGAAGTTTTATGTATTAAAAGGTACACATTTAGAGCAATCAGTACAGAATGCATTACAAGTAATTGTGACATTTGTTCAACCTTTTTTTGAAAACAAAAAACCAAACAAATGTTTTTAAGAGTTTTAATCTTCCTGAAACACTGAACTTTAATCCACAGGAGTGAATGCCAAGTGTTCATTTACAGGAGAAAATAAAGTGACAAAGAAACCATTGAAGGGGAGGGCTAAGCATATTTCCTGCTGAACTCCAGGGACCCCCCAACTATTGAGAATTAAGCCTACCAGTATTTGTGTAACCCTATCCTGGATAATTTCACTGATAATTTCAGTATATTTGCTTCCAATATCTGTGCAGAAGTTGTTTCAAGGCTAATTTTAAAGTTTACATTCTCAAGAAAGAAGAGTTTGCACAGTTCTGCATGGCAGATTTCTCTGAAATCCATAAATCCACTTTTTAAAAAACCTCTTATCTGAGAGTGAAGGAAACAGAAATTGACCTAAGCTGTGTTCTGAGAAGAGATAGCAAACCGTAAGGAATTAATTAACAGGCTGAAGGTTCAGTGTGCACTATATTTCATCATGATATCCGCTGTTCACTGGACATATAATTCAGACTGCAGTGCTAAACCCTCTTTCCTGGGAATAAGCCCCTCTGAACCCGCTACTAAGTAGGCATAGGACTGTGTTGTAAGGCAAGCATTTGAAATGGGGGGAAATTAATGCAGTGGTCTACAGATAAGAATATGGTTAGAGAATACTGTCATTTGCACAATACAAAACTGAATTTATTGATGAAAGGCCGTTTGCTAATAAAAGAAGTTTATTTGGTGTTTTTTTAACTTACTTGAAAAGTCATATTTCATGTTCTGGTAGTGGTACACCTCATTCCTAGTATATGAGAAATCTTCTTGTAAGAAAGCACAAAAGCTTTCTCCCATAAAGTGCTTTAAGGATATAGGCAATATTCAATGATGTTCTCCAGCTTGCACCCAGTTAACCTTCAGTTTCCCTCCCCCCAGCTCCCCTCCCCATGTGACCTCAATATCTTCTCTGGAGGATGCCCTGCACCAATGTTTTGGGGCATGGAGGGAGCAGAACAGAAAGCCCAACGGCATGAGTGCAAACCTCAAACTATATTGCATCTCATCCTACGGGTCTGTACTTTTAAGAGGTTTAATTTGTGGTGTGTTGCAATTATATTATTTTATTGTCGCTTGTGATTTATTGAATTAGGTATGTAAGCCACCTTGAGAGGACATTGTTGAATAAAGCAGCCCAAAAACCTTTTAGTTAGTTAATTAGTTAATTAAGAGGCCACTAAAATGAACTGCTCAGGAAAAAGAAAACCAATCTTTGATACTTATGCTGAAATCTATCAACATATATTTTATCTCTTCTCCTTGTACTTAAATGTTCAATAGAGGACAATGTTGAGGCTAAAAGGACAACCCAGCTTTTACATATTGTTGCACAGATTAATAACATGGTTTATAAGACGATTAGGCCTCTGTAGCATGAGAATCCCTGTTAACATTTTACATACCGGAACCTTCCTGTTTTAAGGGATAGCAGAGGTTCCAATCTTTCTGGCATGCATGCTTATTTTATAGGATTGTGTGAGTCAGCCTAAAGTAAGACACATTGTTATTGCTGGCTGCAAGCGTGCTAGAGTTGTCATCTTTCAGAACATATAGCATTACCCTGTGACAGAAATCAGATAGGTGACAAAAGAAATTATAACAGAGCGAAGGACGTGGATGATGGCTGAGCAGTGTTGGGGATAATATACAGTTAGTATCACACCATAATGAAAATCTAGTGCTTGAAGTGTTAACAGCCACTCAGGCTGAACAATAAAAAGACTCAAAGCAATCTATTCTGGGTAAATAGGACTATAATGGCAATAATAGTTAGCATTACATAGCACTTCAAGCCATCAAAAGGCCATACAAACAAACAGGAGAAACCATTACAAGCACGAACGAAGGACATGAACTGCATTACGGAGATCTGATGACAGATTTATTAATACAAAACAGCACAGATTTTTGCTTCCTACCGATGAGTGACACAGTGTTTCTTAAGGCAGAGCTGGGGTGTGCTTTGTTTATGTGTGTGCAGTTGATTTTCTATCATGTACAGACATGGTAGCCGGAAACAAAATTGAGAATATAAAGAGAATGAAGAAGAAATCTGGATAGATCTCCAGCAAACAATTGATAACTTGTCTTTGGAGTTCAAATATTTGCTTTACTTAAACAAGAATCACTGATGAACAGTACAGTTCAAAACATGTATAGGATAGTGGGTTTTTAAAGTTCAATAAAATAGTTTTGATGGAGGAGGGGTTGTATCTTATCATACCTAAACTTAGTATTTTGCATGCACTTTATCCTAATATGTACATTTTTAGAATCAATTTTCCCCAACTGAATGCATCTTTGTATGTTATTTTCACCAAAATGCATATTTTTGTGCACGTTTTCCCCTAATACCACACATTATGGTACATTATTTTGGTTGAAGCACTGCAGCACAGAATTTGCAGAGGTGCAAATTGAGAACACAGCCACCTTTTAGTTTACATATTATATTGGGAAGTGAATTGAATCCCCCTCTATTCCCTGAGATCTGGTTGAAGAGCAGGTTAGAAATCCTTTAAATAAATCCATAAACGAATACTCCTTTTCTGATGGACTGTTTCGTTTCACATACCTGTGAGGGCTTGTGGTGCCGCTGAGTTGGGGATTGTAGCTGCATCCTGAGGGATTGAGCTAATATCAGGTTCCGGGGTGCTTCTTGGTGGGGAAATCGCTAAAGGAGTCATTAGAACACGAGATTTCAGCTGGAAGACAGAACCAATTTGGGTAATGAAAACACATGCAGAATCTGTTTTATTATACTACATATTGGAGCTCTTTAAACTCCCATGCTACAGCAAATTACCACAGTATCACATTCATTCTTAGACACATTAATGCTTTCAAGGAATACAGGGAATGGAACTAAAATGTTAATGTATAATGCAAGTGAAGTTGCAAAAAACAAAATATTATGCAATTCAAGGCATAGTTATTTACATCTTAGGAAAGGACTATCAAAGTACAGTGGTGCCTCGCAAGACGAAATTAATTCGTTCTGCGAGTTTTTTCATTCTACGAGTTTTTTCGTCTTGCGAAGCACCAATGTGTATTGATGGTTTCCCATAGGAATGCATTGGTGGTTTTTTTTAAAAAAGGCGCAAGACGTTTCGTCTTGCGAAGCAAGCCCATAGGGAAATCCGTCTTGCGAAGCAACTCAGAAAACGAAAAACTCTTTCGTCTTGCGAGTTTTTCGTCTTCCGAGGCATTCGTCTTGTGAGGTACCACTGTATTGCTTATTTTTAAAAAAATAACTTTTTCAATGCAGATGTAAAAAAAATTTCAATGCAGATGTAAAAATTTATTACATAAAGTGCAATGCTGGAATGTTAGACCACACAGACTACTTGAAAATTGTTGGTGGTTTTAGCAGACCACTTAATTATTTTTCTGCCTGCATTAGCAATTGTATTGCACTGTGAAATATGCTGTATTGTTTTTAATTGTATTTTTTGCTTCATTTACTTCTTATATTGTATTTATTGTATTACAATTTGCATTCTATAGATTTTGAAGTTTGCTACAATAAAATCCAATATAAGAAATAAAAATACTGTTAAAAATCAATGTGAATATTTAATGCAGACATGCCATGGACCATCTGAATGAAACTTGCAGACCACAAGTGGTTTATGGACCAGAGCTTGGGAACCCTTGACATAAAGTTGTCATTTACAATTTGGCCCTTAGCTGCACACGTGTAACTCTCTTGCAGTTGTTGGTTTCTTTGTTACCCACCCTTTGTTTGTTACCCACCCACCTTGAGTGGGTTACAACATTAAAACACAATATTTAAAACCGTTTACTGATTTAATCACAAAAATATACACCTCAAGTGTGAAAGTCATTTTTTATTTTGCTTTAATAAAAATGTATCCATATTTGCACCATATTAGCCCCATGCCGAAGGGAACCCTTATGTAATGCAGTCATTGCACAACAAGCAGAGATTTAGACCCCCATGCAGTTTTTGGCATGTGTGTGTTTTAAAAATCTGACAAATCAGATCTGTCAGACAGAAGGGCATAAGGCTTTGTTAGTGTGAACTGATTATCCTTCCCTAGACACTTAAATCATGAATTATTTTTCTAAATTGTTGCATTTTGGACTGTCCCTTGTACTGCCAGCCTTACATGCAAAAGATAAATATTCCATTCTGCAAAAGAAAGCCATCCTGTTCGGCTTGTCCCTTAATGACATGGATTTGATGTGTAAGCTTCTCCGCAATGGTGATGTCCCAGAATTTGGGACCACAGTAGGTCTAATTTACAATGGCTGCTTGCTTAAGCAGAGGACACTTTCTCTTGTTCCAGGAGACAGCTCCTGATTTTTGCTAATTCCCCACTCCAGCTTTACCCGCATGCTACAGCCAACAGCATTCCAGGGATCACCACAGGAAAGTACAACAGAAAGGAAGACATGGGAAATTATGTTTTATGAGCCCTCCTTGTTCTTAGGAATCAACGTATAATCCTACCTGTTATGTTTAGAGACATAGACGAGCCAGAGTATCTGTAACTATAATAGGATCATGCCAGCATTGATAGTAAAAGCGAATGCTTGTGTTATCAAATGTCATTATTGCCTAGTTCCCATGAGATGTTTGATCTCCCAACTATGCTGTGGGTTCATACCTACATCACAATGTTGATGTAGCATTCTGCACCATTTCTGAGAACGAACCTTACATTCCGGCTAGTAATTGGTTTCCCTCCATTTATTGCAAATGACAAAATAAAAGATGCTGTAGAACAAATGCACGCACAAATGTAGGTTTGCTGGGAAATTTCAGATCCATTAGCTTTTAAACGAAATGTTTGCTATTCAGCAGCTATCTCATGCATCGCTCTGGGTGTGAAAAGAAGGGGAGTCCCTACATTGTACTGAAAGCAGAGAACAACAAATAATAAAATCAACTCAGAATACCTGAAAAGGCTTGGTGTGTGTGTGTGTGTGTGTGTGTGTGTGTGTGTGTGTGTTCAAGAATGCAAATACAAAGCATTGGGTCTGCTACAGATCAGAATCAAACCCCAAAAAAGAAAGGTTAGGAGAGCTGCAAAAGAACCGTAGAAGCAACTACCTACTTACCGCATCCAATTATATTCTTTATCATTTATTAAATTTGTTAGTCAGTTTATTTTGCCCAAGGCAAATCAAAGCAACTTCCAGCAAACAAAACAAAACTGTCCATAAATACATTAAAACCAAGGGTGCAGGACATTGAAAACATCCTGCCCACTTCTAAAAGGCCACAGGCTTGGTTATAGAGGAAAGTTTTGCCTGGTGCCTAAATATATGTAATGATGACACCAGGCAAGAGTATTCCACAAATGGGGAGTCCCCACAGAAAAGGCCCGTTCTTGTGTTTTTGCCCTCTAGACCTCTCACAACGAAGGGCCTCAGATGATGGTTGCAAGTCTGGATTGGTTCATATGGCAAACTTTTAGGGTTTTAGGGAACCAATGAGCCATAAAAATTATCCCAGACTATGACATTTCCCCTACAATTCCAGCCTTAGCTCAAACAGTGAATCTGTAGCAGGCACAAAGGGATATTCCCTTCCCTTTCTTTCTCTTTAAGAAACAGAACAGTGGAGAGGAGCTCCAGGGAGAGGAGAAGAGAAACAGAACAGTGATCTGGTTTGGACAGGGACTGGCAGTGTAGATATGTCCACTGCTTCTTTGCCCTAATAGCATGTCTCCTACTGTGTCATTTCTAATCTAAGAAGGACCAATCCATCCTTTAAGAGTGGTCTTATAAACTAGACACCTTGAGCGCACTTCTAAGCACAAAGCCAGGGCTACTGTCAAACACTTATGCAGAAAGCTAAATACTGTATTTCATCTTATTTCCCCCATCACTTTCCTGTCACTGCCTGACAACAAAATTTATGCCCCTATTTATTACCCATTAAAAAGTAATATGACAACAGATAATATGAAAAGGTACATTTTAAAAGTCAATTGCCTGAAATCTACATTTTCAAAAGCATTTCTCCTGCCCTTTCAAATGCCATTCCTGGCACAGCATGTAAAGACCGCAATGAATTTATTGGAATAGAAATATTCCACTTAGCTGAAACTTGTGTGCTTAAAGTGGGTACAGGTATAGACGTCTCCTTCTGAAATGAAAGTTCCTGTAAATATATTTCACCACACCTTCACAGGGGCCAACATCAATACTGGGGCGAGGGGGAGAGAGATGCATATGTATTTAAATATCTCTCATCTTTACCATAAGAGCTACAAGATAGTTTTGTGATCAATACATAAGGAGAACATGAAATGTGCTTAGCAAAGGGCACTTTGACTCACTTGGGGGTTGTAGTCCAAAACATCTAAGGTTGGGAGAGACTGATCTAGTGTTTGACAGATGTTTAGGCTAAAAAATGGACCATCTTCTAACTAGAAAGCAGAGTGAATGGCAACAGTTGAAAGTAGAAATGGAGGACGGTAACTTAGGGCTGTCATACGTCTGGAATTTCCAGGACAGACATCTAGGATTCATCCGTCAAAACTGGCATCCAGGTGGAATTTTTAGGAATCAGTTAACATGTCGGGGGAAACCCAGGTGTATGGCAGCCAATATCAGAAGTGTTGATTTTTTTGGCAAATTCCCCCCAAAATAGCTGAAAAACTTCATTTTGTGTGTGTCCTGATTTTTACTTTTTGAAATATGGCAACCCTACGATAACCTCCTATGGCGCATGCACGTAGCATTCCTTTTGATTCACTAAATCAATACAGCAGAAAGTGGAATGAGTTTTGTTTTTGTATTTATTATTGATTTATTGATTGCTTTCTATATAATTATATAGGGTGAAGTACAATTTTAAAAAGGAGGAAATAGTTTAAATACAGTTTAAAATGCTACAAGCAAAACCCAGATACATTTAAAACTACAACTATACTAAATAGACACACATGGGGCAAGGAGCCATTTATCTAGCTGGAAAAGCCCATTGGAACCAAAATGTCTTCAATTCCTTACAATAATAACTTGCAGGAGAAACTCTCCTGCAAACTGCAGCAGCCTGCTAGGTGCATAAGGGATGAAGTGGTCTCTCAAGTAATCTGATCCTGACTGGTACAGGGCCTTATATGTTATACCAACACCTTGAACTTGGTCTGGTAGCAGAATGGCAGCCAAGGCAAATCCTGACAGTAGGGTGTTGCATGCTGACGGGAGTCTGCAACCTTGAGCAGCTGATCCGCCACATTCTGCACTGCCAAATGAAGCCCAAAGTTAGCCCCACATAGAGCACTTGTTCTTACCACAAATGGGAGTACTTCCTTCAAACTAACTTCAACTTTCTAGGCTAGGGAGAACTATAAAGTCTCCATGTTGAAGTTACTATTATCTGTAATCTCATTCCCGGACAAATACTTTATAAAAATGAGGTGATTGTTCAGTCGACAAAAATTGTTTTATAAATTCATTAGCATTTTGGTGTACATTTCTCTTAATATGCACATTTTTGTATGCAAATTTGACTAATTTACATTTTTGTATGTAAATTTTCGTGTATACTTTCTCTCATTCCTTGTGCGCCACCTTGGCCACTGAGATCTTCTCATGGGGCACTTTTGGTGGTCCTCCATACCTCCGAGATTTGTTTAGCTTTTATGAGAAACTAAGTCGTCAGGGGGGCAGGTCCTGCCCTGTGGAACTCCTTGCCAACAAAAGTTCTTGCTTTCTTCTCAATGTCTTTTCAAAACTGCATTGTTCAGACTGGCCTGTGGAAATCTTCTACCAGCCAATTTTTATTTATATGTTATTGATTGTTTTTACTGGTGTTACTGTAAGGTTGTGTTTTTGAGTTGAACCCAGATTTTTTTATACCTTATATGAAAGTGTGATGTATAAATATTTAAGTGAATAAAATAAAAACAGGATATGCATATTAATACACGTTTTTTGGTTGGAGCACCGCCTTGCGAAATTCTGATGGATAGCTGTGTTTTGGTTCATTTATTGTTTCAGAAAGTGCAAATAGGGGAGGTTTGCCTTTAAATGCAATCTGAATGGAATTGCTACCCCACCCTTCCACAACACAGATCCATTGTAAGGGCTCTGCCTTCTGCCTAAGGCCTCTGTATCTCTTGAGCTCAGGAATGATTTGAGAAACCTGTGCATCTCTGCTTTCTGCGTAATAAAAATATATTTCTGTAATAAAGACATGAGTATACAAAGCTGTGGAAAAACCTATCCGGTGTAAAGAGACTTTTCAAGAAGACAATCAAAAGCAACGGAGGAGAAAATTGCATGTTACAAGTCCTAATTTGGATCTGACGAAGACTTCACGGAACACAATAAATCAGTAAGTGAAATGATCCCTTTGTCTGAGAAAATGGAGATCACCGGATATAAGTAATGTGCTTTTGCATGCTCCCTCCTACCTCTCAAATACTTTTTAAAAAAAAATCAAGCAGGAATAACTAAACAACTATTTTTACTCTGTTATGTTTTCTCCCTCCATCAATGGACATAAAGAAGAACCTATAAGGATCCCTTTGGACATGAAAATGTACCTGTAGGCCACTTGAGGACTTATGCTGCTGCAACTTGTTACAAGGGATTTCAGGCTCATTGTCATTTTAAGCAAGACTTTAGTCACCCCTTTGGGGATTGGCCCAGTGACAGAACCCTGCCACCTCACACCATGCCAGTACAAAATAGATGGTTCTTGAGGTCTGGGAGTCCACAAGTCATTAGCACCAATAGTCTTTGCAACTACAATGGACACGGGTGGTGCTGTGGTCTAAACCACCAAGCCTCTTGGGCTTGCCGATCACAAGGTTGGCAGTTTGAATCTGAACAACGGGGTGAGCCCCCATTGCTCTGTCCCAGGTTCTGCCAACCTAACGGTTCGAAAGCTTATCAGAGCAAGTAGATAAATAGCTACTTAATCCTCCAGGGGTCATTTACCTTTACCTGCAGCCACACAGTTCTTAACACTGTCCCAACTTCCTGTTGCAGCAAGGTGGAAAGGCCTTTAGGCAAAATTCAACCAGCAGGAAGGTGGCTGCAGGTGGGAGGAGACAATGGGAACCTTTACCGCCATGAAGTTTGTTAAGTTATCAAAGGACCCAAACTTCATTGTCTCAGCTGCTCTCTTACATGTCCTTTATTACTCCGGTTTGTTCTAATCAATATCCTAACACTTCATGTCTCAGCTGTTCTCGGTCACTCACAGAGTCTGCCAAGCTACTTTGTCACTGCCACAATGGAAGTGACAGCTACCCATAAAAAGCAATAGAGAAAGCCAAGATTTTAGCACAGCTGTGATTGGATAGCAGTGTCTGCTCCTGTCAAACAGAGAGGAGTTTCTCTTGGTGTTCAGCCTGGAAGCTCCCTCTCTAGTCAGAGAGATGAGGTGCTCTGAAGTGCTCTTACCTCTATGCTCCCAACCTCAAAGGTCCTGGTCTTTATCAGCCAATGTTTGGGTAGTATTATCCTTACTTCCTTTTAAATTTGAAAAAAATTAAGGATATCCCATGATATCCTTAAGGAATCCCTTAGTCATGTAGAACCCACTCTTATTTTGGGGTGGCCCCATACAGCCCCAAAGCATAGAGGCACTTTACTGCAACTCTAGAGGGGAAATTATTATGCTAGAACCCAAAGAGTCATTCCATGAAACAGCTACTAGCCAAAACGATGGGAGTTTATGTGGGAGTATCAAAATGTCCCAAGTTCAATCCCTAACATCTTCGGGTAGGACTGGGAGAGACCCTAGCCTGAAACCCTATAGATCTGCTGCCATCGGTGCAGACAATACCAAGCTTGATGGATCAATGGTCAGCCTCAGTATGATTTGCTATGTTCCTAGAAACAAGGCTTCATAAATATGATGGATATTTTATGCCAGGGATGGGCAACCTGTAGCTCTCCAGATGTTGTTGGACTCCAACTCCCACCATCACCTTGACCAAAAGCCACACTGGCTATGGCTGATGGGAGTTGAAGTGCAACAACATTAGAGTGAGTGGGGGACTTGAGACAGGCATCGTGGCCTTATGATAAAGATCACAGGTATAATATATATAAGTACTGTGAACTGAATCACACAGATCTGGTGTCATTGTTGTTGTTGTTGTTTAGTCGTTTAGTCGTGTCCAACTCTTCGTGACCCCATGGACCAGAGCACGCCAGGCACCCCTGGCTTCCACAGCCTCCCGCAGTTTGGTCAAACTCATGTTCGAAGCTTCGAGAACACTGTCCAACCATCTCGTGCTCTGTCGTCCCCTTCTCCTTGTGCCCTCCATCTTTCCCAACATCAGGGTCTTTTCCAGGGAGTCTTCTCTTCTCATGAGGTGGCCAAAGTATTGGAGCCTCAGCTTCACGATCTGTCCTTCCAGTGAGCACTCAGGGCTGATTTCCTTAAGAATGGATAGGTTTGATCTTCTTGCAGTCCATGGGACTCTCAAGAGTCTCCTCCAGCACCATAATTCAAAAGCATCAATTCTTCGGCGATCAGCTTTCTTTATGGTCTTTCTTTCTGGTAGTCATAGCACATGTTAATGACCTCCAATTTGTCTGGAGCACTTATCCTGCCATTTGAAATGGCTTATCCTGTTTTTGTTTTCTTTAATGCTGATAGGATTTAACTTTTGATATGTTTATATGGTGAAGAGAATGACAGCACAAAAGACTACGCACAATACCCAAGGCACTTGCTCCAGTCAAGTGAAAGAGGCAATGTGGCGAGGGCAAGAAAATGACACATAGCAGAAGCCGTCAAAGCCAATGCATTCCTTCAGCCTCAGTTAAGAGAAAGGTTTAGGCAAGAGGGGAGGGGAGAAAGAAAAGCCATGAAGCTAAACAAAGGCAGACATTTACAGCGGTTATCTATTAAGCTAAACAGAGGCAAACGTTTATAGTTGTCGGCTGAAGGAATCTTGATAAAAATCTTGTAACAAGGCTGGTGCCAAAATGAGTAAGTGGGGGTGCCTAATATACTGTGGCTGCTAAATAAATTTTAGCTAGTTGTAAGCAGCAGGTATAACATCAGAGGGAAGATATTGCAACAGCCGCTGCTTTCTGTACTGCAGAGGGAAAGAAACTTATTTTTCAACCTTTTTTCTTTCTTGTATGCTGGGACTCCTATTGCTCCATTTCTATTCCATCTGCATGGGCTTGCCTATTTGATTACGAGCCCAATTTACTGTAGAAGTGTTAAACATTAATGGTATAAAAGGCTTGGGGCCAGATTACCTGAGAAACCGGCCTTCTCCCACCTGGACTTTAAAAGCAGCAGCAAAGGCCCTGCTCTCTGTCCCAGACACCTGTGAGATCAAACAGGTGGGGAGGAACGACAGGTCCTTTCCAGCAGCAGTGCCAGCACTATGGGATGCTTTGCCAGCAGAGATCCAAGACAGCTTCTTTCATCCTCTCCCCTTCTTCAGCTGTTTTCAAGCAACTAAAGAACACCATTTTATGATCTAGGTTTTAAATTTATTCACTTGTTTATTAAATTTATACCCCAACCTCCATCTCAAAGGGGCGCAGGGCTGCTAGTGCTTTCAGATTCTTACCTATGTCTGTCTTAATTATTCTGATGGTTTTAATGCAGGACTAGGGAACTTACTTTTTTCAGCCTGAAGGCTACATTTCTTTGTGGGCAACTTTCTGTGGGCCTAATAATAATAATAATAATAATAATAATAATAATAATAGGTACATTCTTCTCTCTACAAAATTTTGGTTAATAGAAGGGGTTAGAGTGATGTCGATTTGGGGATAAATGCTGGCCATGCCTGCTGTGCTTGCTATTCTTCCCTGTAATATATACTCAGCCTATACATTTGCAAAATGGTTACAAAGACACCACCATGTACAATATTTTCTCCTTCGAAGGAAATTGATCCAGCAGTATCTGATTTATCTAAATGAGCTTTCTTGGAGATCAATTTCCTGATCGATCAGTCTCCATGGAGATCAGTTACCTGGCCAACTAGAAAAATACAATTATATGGATGCATTTAGCACCACATGTAACAGAGGGGTACCACAATGGAACTGAAATGCTGAGTTGGGGCCATGGCTCCATTCCATGAGGGGGTTAGTAATGGACATCAATAGCCTCTATAGGCTCTGAAGTCTGTGTAGATCAATTGTTTCAATGCAACATCTTGCCTATTCATCTTCCAACAAGCAATAGGCTTTTAGGCTGCACTCTAGGTTGTCTAGATGCACACAACTAACTAGAGTAACCCACAGGCATCAGTGAGAGGCCACTATAAGAAAAAATGGGGAGGGGGAACTAAAACTTCATGTCTGTCTTTATCTATCTATAACGTGCTAATTATTCCAGACATGAAGGTTTAATGGTAACTGGAAAAGTCAGATCTATACAGGGGACAATAAAGATGCCTTTGTTGGCATCTATGGATTTATTGCAAACTTCCATCAAAATAAAAATTAACCCAGATTGTAAATTCATTTTTTGTAATGTACAGACACAAATTGATCCATCTGTTCTGTAATAATCCAGCATCCAATTGCCATAAAGAAGTTGGTCGCCTGCCATTTGAGCATGCAAGAGCTTTTAAAAATGCACATAAAAGTCTCGTGGAAGCAGGAACCCATGCTATTTGTGAGCTAATTAAATCAAGAGATCTACCCGTCACAAATGTATTCTCTGACTCTAGCAGCAAGTGCATTTTGATTGAGAGCTGTATGCCTTAGCAGTGGGGACCATATCCAACAGAAAGGCCTCTTGCTGAAAGGTTGCTTCGGTGTACAAATCTTCCAATGCTAATGAAAAGCACAAAGTCAGATGTGTTGAGCATTACAGATTGCTGTTGTCAGCCTCAGAACCTGGAGCCATTGTTTACTAGAGAATGTCTTACTTTTGGTCTCCATTCATCAAGAAACAGCATCACCCCTGAACTTGCTATTCTTACAGGTTAGACGACAGAAATGATTGCATTAAACCAGTCCTCATAAATAATGAATGATCTTCAATTTACTGCCTCCCTTTTTTTGGTTTTTCTGCCTCACTTCTATATTTGGTAGCAAATATAAGGCTTCACACATGAAGAAAAGGGCATGCATCTTTGTCAGGTTTCACTAAAACAATTATGTAAAACACCTCAAACTTTCCTTTTGCTGGAGGAGTTGAAATTTGACCTTGCAAAGATTTGTCCCAAATCCTATTGTACGATTGGGAAGTGGCGATAGGCAAATCTGTAAATTTTGGTTTCTTATTTTTCCATTTTTCCATTCAATTCATTTTCACATTTCCACATCAGCTTACAGTTTTTTTAAAAACCTCATCAGAATTTTGGTGTGAATTTCTCCTAATGCACATATTTTTGTATTATGCAATAATCACACTTTTGCAGAGTCATTTCCCTTCTTATGATGCATTTTGTATGCTTTTGCCAATAATATGTGTATTTTGATGCACATTTTACCTTAGTAGATGAACATTTATATGCATTACAGTGGTACCTCTAGTTGTGGGCATGATCCGCTCCAGCGTGCCGTTCGCACACCGAAAAGTCTGCAAGTAGAGCAGCGCTTCTGCGCAAGTGCGGAGCGTAATAGAGCACTTCTGCACATGTGCGAAACGCGCAGAACGCTTATGCGCCCATGCGGTGAAACCCAGAATTATACACTTCCAGGTTCGCCGAGTTCGCAGGTCGAAAAGACACAACATGAACTGAATGCAACACGAGGTATGACTGTACAGTACTTGGTTGGAAAACTGCATTGCAAAATATGGAAAAGTGTGAATTATTAAAGATAGTGGTGTTTTCATTATTATACTGTTTTAGAAAGTGCAAATAAGGAAGGTTTGCCTTTAAATGGAACTGAATTGAATTTCCTTTCTACCCTTACTTGGAAAGCATTTAATAGTAGTTTGAATTTCTTGCGCCCCATAATGCGATGGACAGCAGCTTCTACAGGACACATGAGTTGGATGCAAAAGTTCCCTTTCTCTCTCAGAAGGAGCCCTTCTTTGATAAATGGATTCCTTTCACTGAATGAAGGTCTCCCTTCTGTCAGAGGAAGCTGCTTCTGGCTGAGAAAGGTGACCTTTGGATGTAACCTAGCTTGTCAGCTGCTTTCAAAGCAGTCTATAGTCTACACTAAAAATCAAATTTTTGCATCAGACTGGATTCTGTGACCTGCATAAACTTATCAATTTAGCAAATGCAGATTTAAAAAAACCAAAACCCAAATGCTTATTTACAGCTTCGCTTCCATCTTTCCATCCTGTTGGGTGTTTACAGGGGCTCACAACATTTTTGAAACAACCAATCAGCTTCAATAAAAGTGCGTTCAAATAGGAATCTGAAACCAGCCACTGAACTCATTTATTCCAAGCAATATCTTGTTTGCCTTCTTAAGTTCACAGCAGATTTTGTACACCAGAAAGAACCCTGAAGTAATATTTCATGGTCTATCAGTTGCTAGAGTGGTTTATGCTGGTTGGATATGTAAGGAGATGCCTGTGAAATAAGAATGGCTCGGGAAACTGTGGGATATTATGTAAATGGTCAAATGCAGGTGAATTCATTAACTAATTATAGAGCCCAGTAGTTGTTTTTAGTTTTTTTTAAAATAAAAAAACACCAATGTGAATAGTGAAGCCACTTACAGAGGGTAATATTCTGCTTATCATTAATTATTTTACCTTACAGTAAAGTATGGTGGTATATAAATTACCTAAATATGGAGGATAGTTTTAACTTTTGTGTGTTTTGATAATTCCCTCTCCTGAACACTTTGACCACGATTCAAAAGAAATTATTGTCTTAAACCAGAATCATATCTCAGCAAACAGAGCTTTCTTTGAAAAATTTTCACAATAGCCATTTCCCATTGCTGGGCATGTGCTCTCCCGTTTGGTTTAAAGCAGTGGTTTGGCTCTTCAGCAGTCAGAATTGCTGTAGTGAAAAGGAAAAGGAAACACCACCTGAAATTCTTGGTACCGTGACTGAACAGCAAGCAACCAAGGAAGAACCAGTGGTGGCGGAAGACTAGTTTGCATGCCCACAGAATCTTCTGAATGTCTGTACTGGAATGAGCCAACGAGGGTGTTAGCCTGAACAGGCTGCTAAGGATTCTGCACTACTGCCCTTCCTGCTTCTTAACCACACAGCAGCAGCAAGAAGAAGGAGCATGAATCTCCTTCCGCCATCTCACATTGGCACATGTGTTCATGCCACATGGATATATTCCAAATATCAAGGAGAGGCTAACATGTGGCCTTCAGGATTTTGATGGCCTGCAGCTCCTAGCATCCCTGCCAGTGGGTCAAGCTGGCTGTAGGCTGGTGGAAGATGGAGACCAGCAATATCCAGAAGGCCACAGACTAGCTACAAGAGAAAGAGACAAACATCATAGCTACTTAATGAGCTGGTAGGATGGCATACCTTGTATCCAGGTTTCCTCCCTCGCTTCTTTGGAATCTTCACAACAGGCAGAGAACCAGCTGGTGCAGAATAGAGGTTATGAACAGCCATTTTCATAGGCGTCGAATGGAGCGGGGGTCTTCCTCTTTTTCGACCTGGTATTCTGGGAGACTGCATGTCCACAGTATCCAGTCTTGGAGGCAGTGATGGCAAATGATTCATAAGTAAAGGAGCTGTAATTTAATAATAAAAAAAGTTATATTGTTAAAAATGGGGGTGGGTGGGGAAAAGAGAACCACAAACAAATTTTGTAAGCAAGGTAGAGGAATGGTCGCCATCCATCTCCCATAGTGGACCCTCCCTCTCCCAGCTGCCAATGCAGGGGTGTCTGAAGGACCATCTTCCTCCATTACATTTTAACGTTATCACCAATGTCATGGGGAAAGTAATGTACCCATCCACAACGACAGAACACACTTCTAATCACAGTGGGTTCAATCCAGACTGCTATTTCTGAGCTGAAAGGCCCCTTCTGTTCACAAAAGTATTTAGATGTAATGGAGGAAACCCACGGGGAAAAGGGATGAATCCATTTCCTCTAATTCCCCCTCCCCTTCTCTATAGTCCCCCCCCCCCCCGTCGTGGGGGGATGCCTCAATCCCTCTAGTCAGATTTTTGGAAGGACTGTGGGGCAGAGAAATAAGCAAAAGTCACTGTAATGTATGCATTATCAACTAAATACTTGACATATGGCCCCTTTAAGAGAAACAGCTATGACCCAGGGGGCCAGCTGCTGGACAGCAGACTCACAGGTATGCCCTGGCTAGAGTGTTAGTTTCTGCTTCGTGCAGGCTCCCAGGCCTCATCAAGAGTAAAACTCAATAGCCATTACCTCAGCTTCTAGTGTGTTCCTATAGAAGTTCCCCTTATGCTGCCCAGAGGATGCTCCTGCTAGTAGGATCAAAACCTGGAGCCAAGCCACTAACCACGTAAAGGACGGTTTCTGCATGGCTGTAACAGAGACTTCTGTATAGATGTAAAACTCGTATCTGTTGCTCCACCCACTTTTTACTTTAGTCATGGCCACTTTTGCATTTGGCTGTTGACAGGTGGACCCAGGACAGTTGTCTTTGGACTGAAAAAGGTTCTCCATTCCTTCTTTAATCTATGGATTAAGGACACATCTGTCTTCAGCTTGCACTGTGAAATATCATCATGCCTCATAGCTTCCCACATCTTGGTTAAGTTTGATGTGAATACTCAGTTCTAGGGGATGCTTGCATAGTAGGTGTTGCCTATAGAATTGTCATACTTTATTGACTCCATTTCTGAATAACTTCTACATGATTTCATCTCAAATCATTGTCCTCCTGCAACTTTCCTGTGCTTCCTTTGTCCAACTTTTTAAAAAAAGAACAGAACTCTAGCACAATCTCCACAGGTCTCTATCACTACCCTTCCTTCTATTTAAAAGAGGTGTCATTTTGATGTTTATAGGTTGGGCCTATCTCTTGCATCCATCCTTCAGCTGCCACTATCAGCCAGCACCATTTCAGCCATGTATTTCTTAAATCAGCACTTCAATTTCTGCTTATTTTACTCCTTCTTTAAATTACAATATTGATGCAATAATGTGCTTTAGCACACACACACAAAACACATTTTCCCGTCCACAAAGCAAAGAGTAAACAATCCTTAAATCTTAAAATGAGAAATACAACTGTTTGGCTTGACTTGGAAATTATCACTTTTAGACATAGATCTCTGATGCGCACAGGCTAGCTAAAGTTATCCAAATGGTGAGAGGAATGCACTTTGCAAATGGCTAGAAAAATCTCCATGTTACATGAAAGTTCCCAGACTGATTGGTGGCATTGAAAACTGCTTTTGGCCTCAGACAAGGTGAGACTCAGACACAGTGACCAATGGCACTGTTTGTAGCATGTAGTATTAATCCCCATTACATTGAGGTTAATATATTGGAGAAGCCAGAAAATCTGACATGAAATTATTGCAGATGACGCCAATAAGGCTTCCATAATTATGAATGTATTTACGCAAAATGATCCTTCGAAAAAGGAGCAGAGATGACTCCAATTTTGTGCTGAAGCAAATGCATTTGTTTTTGAAGCTACTCAATAATAGATATTTTAAACAGAGTTACAGGCACTTACTCTGCTCAGATAGATCCATTATACGCTGTAAGATTTGAAGATTGGTTATAACACCATTAACACCAGCTGTCCAAAACTCTCAAACACATGGTAAAAGGTCTAACATCATATAAAACCACATGCTGAGTAAAGAAGGATGGTAAATACAAAGAGGCTAAATTAATAGATTGCCTAGAAATGATGCGATAAGGCTGCAGAGACAGACCCCACCAGCTTTTTACACACACATTCTATTGATATAATTTTTTCTCTTTCAAAGTAGAGATTTCCGATAATTGTGCAGGACTTTTCCCCTCCTCACATCCAGACATAGTCACAATAGGAAAAGCACACAGAAAGCAAAAGGTTGGTTCATAAGAGAAGATCAGCACACCAAAATCCACATTTGGGCAATACCTTTATCAGAACTAACAAAAATGTCATAAAATAAGCACAGTTTTTCTCCAGCTCTCTTTGGCAAGATGTTACACAAAGCAGGAAGTAGTGGGACAAGGAAAAATCCTAAGGAAAAAATCCGGGCAATTAGGGTTGGGTGCTATAGCCAGCAGTCAGCTTTCAGAATCATTTCCAAGATGGAAACTACATACCGAATAAGTCTCTGCTGGGTGGTGTAGATCATACAGCAAAGATTCTGAGACACAGAAGCAACGGCTGCTCTCTATTTTTGACAGCACAAAGGTTACCCAGATCTGTGGCATGCCATAATGGAAACACATTGGTTCCTGGTTAGACAGAGAGCAGAAGTAAAGAGAAGCTGGGTGGGCCTTTGTGGATAGGTCTTACATGCAGGGATGTCTGCAGGAGTTTTTCCAGAAGGAGCGAAAGGTAAAATATGGAAAGTGGGGAGCAGGCTAGCTTCTCAGAAAAAAATGAGAAGAATATGCCAGAAACTTACAAGGAAGGAAGGAAGGAAGGTTGGGGATCTGTGGATATTGGAAGGGCAATTTCCCCTTGACCCTGCCCCTGGATGGCCATGCTTTAATGTAACAACAGTTTCTTACTCTGTTTTTTGAAATGTCAGAGAGTGGTGCTAGAAAGTGTTGTAGCTGTATTGACATTTAAAATTGTATTTTATGCCTAGCTGTTAGAGTCACTTCTAAAGGGATTATAGTTTCTGCTTGCTTCTGTTCATACTGTTATCTAATGTTATGTTCAGATTGTTACTTTTACTGATTGTTTATTTGCTTATGTTGATTGGTTTATATTGTTAGTCATTTTGGGTTTCTTTGGAAAGTAAGTTCTAATATAATTTATTGTCACCCTCATTATGATAAACAGACCCACAGGGGCTTTAGAAAGACAGGGTAACAATCGTTATATAGATAAATAGTCCACAGTTCAATTCAAAATGGTTCTCTGGGCAGGTAATATTTAAAACAATAAATTGAAAGAATAGCCATCAGTATTAAAATATAAGGCAGTGAGACATTAAAAACAGTGGCAGTTCTGAAAACCAAGCAACAGAGCCGGGAGATTTTTTTAAAGCACCAAAATATATAGCAATAACTAAAAAGTCTCAGCAAATTAAAAAAATTAATTACTTGATGCCAAAAAATAATAAGGAAGGTGGATATATTCAAAGCTGGTATTCAACTTGATGGGAAGCCTAGTGAAAGAGATGGTAGTCTGATCACAGCCCATCTTTAGGTGTCACCAAAAGAGCTGGTAAGCACCTTTATCACACTTCACGCAAAATATCTAATCATATTTAGAGCTGGAAAACCAATGCCCTGAGTAAGTTAATAGGTTGAGCTCTTATTTCCAGGAAAACATCTTTATTATATATTTATTCATATCCCACCTTTTCCCCTGAAAGGATTCAAGGCTGCATAAAAATAAGAATTGCTAACAACACAGGAAAAACAGTAATTAAAAAACAATTAAACATTAATGGGATTAATGGAATTAATTAATGAAACTAAAACGATATACATAGATAAAGGAAAGCAAAGGAAGACCACCCTGGCCCCAACCATTGCTACACTTCCACCTAATCTAGACATGTTTGTACACATTAATTGGGAGGAGAACTGCATTGCAAAATTCAGGAAAGTGCGGATTTTGAAGGATGGTTGTATATCAGTTTGCATATTGTTTCAGAAAGTGAAAATTAGGTAAAGTGGTCCTTAATTGCAAACTGAACCAAATTTCCCTCCCCAGCCTTTCTTAGGCACCTGCTGAGTACGGATTTGCTTTTCCATGTCATTCATTTTGACTCCTGTGCCATAGAGAATTCCTGATATCTCATTATTACTATTTAGATTCCCTCTGCCTTGTTCCGTTCCCCCCCAATTTGAAGCACAAGCATTTTTCTGTTCATCTCATAATCTGGATGCTCTGAATGTTCCCATTTATGTGGATAAATGGGAAACAGAAGAGAAGAGCAGGGGCCATCAATTCTACTGCTCATATGCATAGATTTGGTTAAATTGTGTCACATTTTTAAAAATACTTATTAACTCAAGGCTTGGACCTGTGAAGCGGCATTCCTGCATTGGCAATTTATCCAATTCTTTGGAAGTATTAATCACTCATGTAAACGGAAGACACAACCAGATTGGAAATCAGCAATGTCCAAAGAATAGCATCTAAGTTCCTGTCTGCCTTCCACCTCTTGCTAAAAAATAATACATTGTACTATGTCCATATAGCATCTACCTGATCAACAAAAAATCACAAGCCCAAGCTAGTAAGGAGACAGCAGTTAATTTTCAGGTTCAGTTTCACAGAATAATAGTTTCCTATATAGTTAGCTTAGCAGAGTTAAAGGCTCCTTTGGAGGACAGGAAATTTGATATTCAGGAGATAATACTTGAAAGAAGCAGAGTTCCTTTCATGTTTCTGAGCCTCATGAATGTGAGAAGTAGTATATAAATTAACCTGTAGTAATAGGCAGCATTAATACCTTTATGGACTTTTGATATCATTTGCAAAAGGTCAGGATTGCGGAGTTATAAATGAGTTATATTAACCTTCCACTGCAACTCGTATTAATTTTTAAACTTCCAGCTGTATTCCAAGGCACTGATTCCTAAATCTGGGAGTCAGAGCCAAGGAATGGACTACTAGAACTTGCTTGCACGTCGTCGTCCTCCCCCCCCCCCCCCCGCAGCTGCATGTTGTTGGTATCCTTGTTAGCAAAAAGAAAAAAAGAAAAGAAAATGAAAAATCTCTCTGTGGGGCTACTCAGCAGGTAAACTACATGCAGACTTGCAGTCCTTGACCAGTACACACAAAATGGCTGCCAAACAGAAGCCATTTCAAACTTCTCCCACCATGACAGAGGTCACCACTTGCATACAGGGCTCACTATGTCAGACAGAGCAATTTTTTATCCACATCTGTATTTGTGCTGGGATTGGAAACATTTGCTCTCTCTGCATAAGACCCTTCTTCATTTTAACTGCTTATTTACTGAATGGAGACAAGACTAGAAGGAGCCACAAAATGGCACACAGCAGCCCTACACTGTAACAATGAGTAAGGAAGCTGCCATTTTGTTGAAAGGCTATACTTGGGTACAAGAAAGGTATGCATAGTTGATGTATAAGCAGGGGTATTTTATTGTCTGTTGTACCTAAGGTTTTCTTCTTTTTTGCAAGTTTCTCTCAAAACTACTTTTAAAAAGTAATTGCAATCACCACCTCTTCTCACAAAAATCTCACAGAATGGAACAAACTATATTTGTTTCTGTTCTTTCATTAATAGCATCCTATGTGCATTCATCTCCCTGCATTCTGAAGTTTCCACTGAGGAATTCAAACAGTCGATGGAGGGGACGGCAGAAATGTTGAAACCAGTGATTTTCCCGTTGTTTCAACATGACCTAATTGACTGCATGTTTTGATATGTGACAAATGCACAGTGCGATTGCAACTTTCCACCTCCTGGCGCAAGCCAAATTTCATAAATTTCTCAGGAGGTGGTGATTTTGATCTTGCCACACATCTCTGATATGTCAGGACATTCAAATCACTTGTCTCCATGCCCACAATTTTATCACAGGTATTTTTATCACGTCGCACACCACTTCAGCTGTTCACCTGAATATACCCACAGAAAATTCACAGTCCAGACATGGGAGTGGGGGAAAGGAAAATAAGATATTATTAATTACAGATGGGGAGAACGCATCCCAAGTGGCCTTCTCCGTATCACTGTTTTTACTTCTTCTAGGCAACGTGGTACTTGCACAATGAGAAATTGGCAGATCGGAAAATCTATGACAGTGTTAAATAACCTAGCACACATTATGCTTGCATGCATGACAAGTTACATGCATGTTGAAGCCACACAGAGAACTTCACGTCTTTTACGTTCCTGCATGTGCACAGCTCCCTGCGAGGGTGGACTTGGGAAAGTGCAGCACATATAGACAGGACAGGGATGAATAATTCAAGAAGAGAAAAAAATATCTCTTACTGGGACAAGCTATTTTCGTTTGTTTGTTTGTTTGTTTGTTTGTTTGTTTGTTTGTTTAGGGAACCAGGGGGTTAAATAAAAGCAGCAGGAGGATAGCAACAGCAGGCAACAGGCAGAGAGGAACAATATTTCAATTCTATATATTGTTGCAGATCACAGAGGAGCGGCTTCATGTTGTGAACAGTTGACTTGGTGGCTGTGACAAAGAACAACAAGATTACTTCACAGATTGAATCCACACTGCATGCACCTGGTTTGGGCTGAGCTGACTAGCTTTTCATGGTCACCATTTCACAAGATATAAATTATCCCACCTGCGTTTGCATTGAAGCAGAACCCACAATTAAAGTTTTCTTACAGTCCTCAATTGTACCTCCATGGAGTCGTGCTTAACTGAGGAGGATTTCTTCCCCAAATCCACCAGGACTTCAGAATTAGTGCTCTGACTGCCTTTGTTCTTTTCCTCACTTCGGGGAGGAAGGAGAATGAGAGTGAATGGGTCCTTGGTGTCATCTCATAGTACATTTTTTTAATAAAAAAGCTGAATTCACCAGCAGTGGCACTTTGCTGTCCTTTAGGAGATGTTTCTTTGAAGTATGACACTCCAGTGACAGAAGGAAGAGCAGTAGCTGAATACGCCTCTAACTCAGGTTTGGTTAATGAGCCAGAAGAACCTGAAAGAGTCTTTGAAGGAATGGGACCCAGAGGAGTAGAAGTGACCAACTTCCATTCCTACAGTCTTACCTTTCTTCATTTGGTCTGACATTTTTGTTGAAGACTAGCAGCCTATGGCAATGAATTGACGATGTAAAACTACATTCTACAGACAAGAATGATGTAGACAGGGAGGTTTTAGAAAAAGAAGTAAATATATGAAAAATGTAGCTGACATGGTCACGTGATTATCAGGATTTGCTAGGTAGTTTGAGCGCATAAAGAGAGAACAGAAAAAGAAATTACCAAATTCAGGTTTCAGACTTTAAGGGGGGGCGGTTGACACACAGGTATATGCCCAAAGAAAGAAAGGAAGGAAGGAAGAGACTAGAATTACTGTAAAATTTTAAAAAAACCCCACATAGATTGCTACAGCCAGTCTTTCAAGACATAGACTGAAGTATTTTCTTTATTGTATTTATTGAAATATATGATTCCCCCTCTTTTTTTAGTGATTTTAAAGGGAAATCTCATTCTTATGCCTTTGCAACACAATGACTAGTAATGCTCACATAACTGTGAGTGGTCTCTGTCATAATGTTCGGTGAAATTAAAGAAAAATTGCTGTGAAACCCTTTCCCATTCTCAACAGTAAGGAACAAGGCCGTACAGTTAGCTGGTATGGACAAAGAGTGCTGGTATGATCCAGCCACAGTTAACCCAGCCATAAAATAACGTTGATTTCCATTTGATGGGTGTAAGCATATGCTGGTAAATGTTATTTCCAAAGTCATAGAATTGCAGACTTGGGAGGGACCCTGAGGATCATCTAGTCCAACCCTCTGCAGTGCAGGAATATGCAACTGTCCCACATGGGGAGCAAACCTGCAGTCTTGGCGTTATCAGCACCACACTCTAACCATCTGAGCTATATCTTCAGTTAAAGTCCCTTTATCCAAGTTGAAGAAAAAGAAAACACTGAAAATATAGCCATAAAATGCTGGGAATTTTCTTTGCCTTTGTGAATATGATTGATTAGTTTAGCTCATGTACTGAGTTCAAGGCCGGTTTTGTTCACTAAGATTGTAAATTTTATGTTATCGTTGTTGCTGCTGCCCACTAGAGGACTAACAAAATTGAGGGGGAAATCTTCCACTGCTGTTCACACATACTATTGTTTACTTCTTAAGTAATCAGTGAAGTGTCTGGGGCTATGCAAGCTCAACCAGTTCTTGGAAGATCCCAGGCCATTTTAAGCCACGTTTTCTTTTCATATTTCCTGCCCATCACTCAGATGTATTTATTATATTGGCATTTGCTCTTCCATGTCTTTTTCTTCCACCACCTCACAACTGGGAGGTTTTTTAAAAACACAATTAACCAACAAGTAAAAATAGCTGGTTACCCAGTGAGTTTCAAGGCTAAGGGCGATTTTGAACCCAAGACTCACTGAGGTAAAAGGCAAATATTCTTGGTGAAATCCAGCATAGCAATCAGATAAACATTCTGTCAGGGAAAGAATTTCCACTTGTGCCACAAAATATTCTTCTCCTCTCCTCCTCCTGAGTGTCCCTAAATCTTTTCTAGGGGCTCCCCCAACCCTCTGGAACGGTTTTGGGGAGGGTGCACGTTCAGAGGAAAGAAGGAATGTCCTGTTACGCAAACAGAAATCCTTATGCTGATAGCAGAATACCACCCACTGACTACTATGCAATTTTGGCTCTCTTGTGATATTTGTCAGATTATCTAAGAGCTGAACTTGCAAGAGTACATATTTAATAGTGCATATATTAAATTAATATATTAATGTATTTAAATTAATACACATATTAAATATATTAAGAATTCATATATTAAAAATGTGTTTCTTTCCATTTCTAGCCTATGTTGACAGTATTTTAGGTCTGTGGTGGAGGAACATGCATTGATTGCAAGATGATTGCAAGTTCCCTGAACAAATTGCTGGATGCAGAATTATTAGCTTATGATCACTAGACTTATTTTAAGAGTTCAATGGTAAATATTTAATAAGTATTCAATAAGTACTTTGAGGGAGAGTAACAAATGCAGATTTCAGTATTTAAATGATATTTAATGGAGATAATATGCTTCAATACTCTGAATACATCTTCCAGAGGATTTTCTAAGCCTTAGTGGTTTGGCGAGATCCCCCCCCCCTTTTTTTTTCCAGCGGACTGTTAAATGGACGTTTTTGCATCACCCAAAATGACAAAATGCTTCATAAAAAAAAAAAAGACAAAGGAGGATACAGATTTGCATAAAATTCATATGTATAGATGCAAGTTTATAAATAATTACTATAATTTAGATAGAAACACAATGTGAGCAGGTCACCTGCATGCCTGCTCAGTCTGCTACCCAAAGCCTCACCGTAGACTGGCAACTTCAAGGTCTCTCCTGGGCTCCATTTTTATAGCTCATAATCTTTAAACCAGACTTGGATCAGACAGCTTGTTTAACAGACACTCTAAATCCCGTTTAGGGAACACATACCCTATCACGATAGATGACAGATAGATAGATAGATAGATAGATAGATAGATAGATAGATAGATAGATAGATAGATAGACAGACAGACAGGCAGACAGACAGACAGACAGACAGACACCTGTAAGGCTGTTGAGGGCAGTGTCAAAAGATTTCTGAGTTATTGTTCACTGGCTGTGCACAGACTGCCAGCTTAAAATGCAGCCAGGACATTCTGTCTCTCAATTCTCTTTTCTTTTCTTTTTTCTCTTATGTCTTGTATTTTGTGTTTTTATACTATAAACTTCCCTTGATCTTCAGATGAAGGGCAGTACATAAATTTATTTTATTTTTAAAAAGGAAATTCAGATTGAAGCTGTTTTGCAGAAAAACACAAAAAATGCAGTATTTCATATGAGACAACAGGATAGATATGGATTATGGCTAATATGTGTACACCACTGCTCAAACCAGGGGCCAGTGTTTCTCTTCTCTTAATTTACGGTCTGCCTGAAGCATATGGTTAATATGTTTCTGCCTCCTTATGTAAAAGGAAAAGAAAAGAAAAGAAAAGAGGAACTCTAAGTAAAAAGGCAGAATGCATTAGCAGGGTTAAACCTTGCCCTGGAGAAATGGCTATATATTTATAATTATTTAAGTTTATTTCTGCAATTTATATAACTGCTTGATGTACAACAAAAACTCTCAGTGCAATAAAAATAAAAGTCAGTTAAAATCATGAAATCAAATTTAAGCAAGATGCTTGCTGGAGTAAAAAAAAAACATTAAAAATGTCTATAGTAGGTGAGCAGCTCTTCTATATAAAGATGCACAAATAGGAGAGATCCTGACCAAGGAAACGACTGATTACATCTTGCTTACTTCAGGGCTGACAGCTAGGATAAATATCCCATCCAATGAACAGATGAGCTGACTTCAAGCACAGGCTACAGAGCCTGTCCTTTTCTGAGAGGAGTAAAACAGAAACCATTTACTTGTGATATCTGAGTACCCAAGATACTTACTTTTAATGAGATGACATTGAAATAAATGTGCTGCCCTGAACATTCCAAAGCGGAAACTCTTCTTTTAAACTTTAAGCTTAATTGATCCTGTGCCGTGAGAAATCTTATTGAAATCCGAGGGGTTTGTGCTGTTAAGCTCCTTTTCATGTACTCAATCAAGTGGCCGCGAGGACAAATGACTTTATTACTAATCAAAAAGGAAGATGTCTGTGTAATTTTACAAATTGCCCTGTTATGAGCGCCATTCTGCCATTCATTTTGCTCAAGAAGAGACTCTCCTGCTGAAACGGAATCAGATTTGCAAGTTACCATTTTAAGCAAGAGATGCCCTAAGAGCTTTTCTGCACTCCAATCTAAGATCAGCAAATCATAAACCTGTGCTTTTTGAATGAATGCCACAATGCTGCAGGATGGCTATTCAAGGAAACAATGGCCAATGATGACATCTGACGGTCGAAATCTACATGTTGAAACTTGGGTTTGGATAGAAATCCTAGTTCTGTCTGACATATTTAGCAGAAACATTTCAGATTCCAACATAAAAAATGATTTATGTCCTGGGCTTATACGGGGCATAGAATGGTAAAGGGTAAAGCAGATGTTCTGAGCCAGGATAGGAAGGAGAGTAGCGAGCTGGCTGGGCTGATGAGATTTCTTGTCCAAAACATCTCGTGGGCACCAAGTTGGGAATTGCTTCCATGGTGGTTTGACAGAGATTGACAGAGGGCTATCTGAAGAACAGCAGGGATGTGAAATACATTCTTAGAACTATTATTCATTTAGCAGGAGGTTAACTACAAGGAAATAGCTCTCATATTTGTCAACACAGTGACCCACCAACCCTTCTTGAGCTGTATCTTCATTTTATTTTGTCTTCATCGTCTGCCGCAGAAGCTTTCTCTCTGCTCCCTTCAGTCCCTACAATGCACCATTCAAGTTAAAGGACGGGTTGCCACAAAAGCGAAGAGTGGATCAAATTCCAAGAACACAGCTTCCGTCATGCTGATCCCCCAAAACGGGTTATAGGATTCACTGTCGGAATCATATTTATATGCAGTCATATTTATAACCTGAAATTGTTCGTTAAACCTCCCTTCTCCCTTTCTCCTCCCTTGTGCAGTTCATCATTCCCCCATGCAGCAAAGATTTCTTAGCTCTTTTATCACCCTCAAGAAGGTTGGAGGAAAGATTTTAATCAAATTCTCATACGTCATTCGGACACCCTCTCCAAAAACGAAAGAAAGCCAGAAGCCTGCAGAATCAGTGGCTTCGTGTGTCATCCGAATGAATTTTATACCATCCATTTTATTTGCATAATGGAATTCCTATTTATTTTTTAAATCCCTTATAGAGTATTTTTATTGACTTCATGCTTCTCGATGTGCTACCTGACTCTATAATGCCACACATTCACTTCACACTCTGCCTTTCCGTCCTGTGCCAGCAAAATAGGCTGAATGCTACTAATGAATCGGAAACAAATAAACAGTATACAGTAATTTGGATTATCAAATGCTGCAGATGAAGTACAAGGGATGATTGCCCTTCCCAGGATGTTATAGTATTTTCTTGTAAACTTCCTAGAGGTATTTGGTTGGCTTGTGAAGATTCTAGTCTAGTGCTGAACAAGCAATTAAACATTAAACCCAGATGTGAAGGCAGTACAACTCCAGTATGTGTGTGTATCTGTGTGTGAAAGATAGCACATCCCTTGCCTGAAGGTGGGAAAATTAAGAGCTCCATCACTTCCGGAGCCTGTGATCTGGGCTCTAAGACTTCCTGTTGCCGTAACCTGCTGTGAAGAGCCTGTGATATAAAGCGGGCAGGTAGACAAAGGCTTGAAACAAAGGTTGCTAGCCAGAGGATAGGTAGATCAAGGTGGCTCTCAGCATGGTAAGGAAAAAATGTTTTAAGCCTGAAAAAGGGGCAAACAAGAAAGCTGCTACTCAAGAGCAAGATTCTTCTGAAAGTCTGGTAGGTAAAGGGACTGTTTAAGTTCAAGGTCTGCATTTTAATCTCCTTTTGGTTTTTTGCTCTGTTGGGGAATTTGCTGGATTTCTCAATTATGTTTTCCTTAAAATTCTCTCTCTCTCTCTTTCTCATTTTAGTAAACTTTTTCTACTATTGTAAATACCCTTATGCCTAGAAGCCATAACCTTCTCTACTTTGCGAACTTCCGGCAGACCCCAGGAAAGTGGTTGGTGATTGATAAAGGACAGCCTGATAAGGCTTCTCTTCCCCTTTATCTTGTAGCATCAAGTTCTTGGAAGAGGCAAGGTGGGCTGAACAGAAGGGCACACCCTGCATATCCAGGAGTGCCTTACCCTCAGCCTGCATGTGACCCAGGGTGGGTGGGAGGTGGCCATCGCTGAGGCAGAAGATCACGGGTGCAACTTTCAGATTCTACCTAGCCAGGTGCAGTCAGAGGACTGCACCCTGGAATTTGCTGCTACATCGCAAGAAATCTTGGCACAGAATTATTGGATCGCATGGCACAGCTGATTGGGCAACAAACTGTCTTGAGCCAATGAGAGTAGCATCCCTGGATTTTTAGGCAAATTTGCATCCACATCAGAACAAAGTATAGATAGTCATATTGGTCTATAAAAATCTAAAGTATAGCAATGTTTTTATTAGGAACAATCAGAAAACCTACTATTTCATGCTATTTTGCTTGGTCCCCTAGTAAAGGTCTTGTCCTACTGTGCATTCAGCATCAGAGTAATTAAAGGCCAGGATCTCAAAACCAATGTTAAAGATGCAACGGATTTGGGCATGACCAAATGTAATGTTTCCTTCCTTGAAAAGCAGGTCCCCATCCAACATCTGAATGTGCCTGTTTGCGAACTCAAGCACCAAAGCTCATTAGGTTCATGGAACTAGTTGGACAGTCCTTTGGATCCCAGTCATAGTTAGGTTGCAATCCTATGCACAGTTTTCTGGGAGTGAGCCCCATTGAAAACAATGGGAATTAATTCAGAGTAACACTTGGATTGCAGTGTTAGTCTACATAAATGGTTTTCTCCAGAGATGACTTTGAAAAATTAATTTAAAACGCATACAAAGTTTAGATTTTGTACATTTTCTATGACAAAATTAAAGTCACCACAGCTCCTGTTGTAAAAAGCAGATAGTGCCCATAGCTCTTCTTTTCACTTGGATCAAAACACTCTATCAGAATAATTGTTCTGTTACTGGACTTGGGGGTGTGGGGGGGGGGAGAGGCATAGGCAATGCTTTTCTGAACTAGAAGGGAAGGTGCAGAAGCAGGGGTTTTTTTTTAGTCTCATAAAGTTGAACCAGAAAACTTAATCAAACCCCGCTTGACCTTGAAAACAAGATTAAGTGTTTAATCTAATCTGGAAACACAATGCTCTGAAGAAACATTGCTGGAACTGGAGACGCTTAAATCAACCTTTGATAAAATAGTAACCCAGAGGGCAGCTTCCTCTTCATTCTTTGTCTGACCAATATAAGCTCTCTTGATTAGTTAGAAGCCTGGCCACATACTGATCTGCTTGACAGAAAAATAAAATGGAGGTTGGGGGGAAACCACCATTCCATTTTGCTTTTCAATCCATGCAACATGTTTCGTTGCTCCCAGACCCAGGAATCAAGACACCTGTATTTAAATAAGAATTTAATTGAGTTGCTGATCTACAAAAGTCCTTGGTTATCCACCCAACTCTTCAACTGTAAAAGTGGTACCTACTGAAGAATGCTTGGGTAATTTAACCCTGGTTCCAAGCCTTGATGAGAGCTGTGCACTGCTCATAGCCAGCCAAACATATCACTATCACTGTTACTTCTGTGTATACATAAGCACACACACACACACACACACACTGCCCTTCATCTGTAAATCTCAGGGCAGTTCACAACACTGATTCCCCACTCCCTGACCATAGTTTTGCCCTGTTGTAATTTTTTAATTTTCTCTTTAGAAGGCTCTTCCAGGTTAAGTTTAGAAACACCCTTGCCAACTGCTAATTCAGATCACAGAGCAAAAGGTTCCTACTTTAGGGAATTTCCCGGACACATCTGGAATACTGCAGCCAGAAGCAGTATCCAGCTGGAAATCACAAAAAAAAAAAAGGTCTGGGAAAATCCGGACATATGGCAACCCATGTCAGCAGTTATTGCGAATTTGCCCCAAAAAAGCTCAACATGGCAACCATACCTACTTAGTCCTGAAACAACAAGCTGGACCCACACTGCCATGATCTGGCAGGAAGGATAGTTTACCATCCATCTGCTGGAAATAGACAGGCAGACCTTAAAAGTCTCTCCCATTCATTCATTTTATTTATATGTCACAATTTTTTTATTTAAAAAAAAATCATGCTCAAAGCGGCTTACAACAGAAACTAGATGCATTTCAAACAAATATAACAACATACCAAGAAACTGCATTCCTATATTACAAATATAACAAGATCACTTAAACAACATGCAGCATTCGATAACAAAAGCAACAAGGGAGCATCACAGTTCCACCTTGGTCCTAGAAACACTCCTCCCATGATGTTGCTCATGCGACTTCCCATGTGCCTTCTTATTGGATGCACGTCCAGTGCTGCATCTGCTTTTAAAGTAACACTTCCACATTTGGATGGCCATCTGTCACAGATGCTTTTGCTGAGATTCCTGCATTGCAGGGGGTTGGACTAGATGACCCTTGGCAGCCCTTCCAACTATGCAATTCTATCTACAAATTTTGCCATAGGAGGCAAAAGGCTGCACTGCTACCACCCCACCCCTCCAGTGGTGAACTACAGGCATCCAGAGTCTAGTATTTTATTTATAACCTGCACTTTCATAAAATATATCAAAGCATCTGAGGGAGGTGCTGGAAGTTTTAAGTAGGAAAAATGCAAAATAGTCACCCAAACTATCAGTGCAAAAAATCAGCTTTCTTTCCTTATGCTTTTCTCTACGTGCCTAAAGCTCCCTCCCTATACTTATGCCTTTCTATATATGCCAAGAGAACATTCCCTCAGTTTTTTGGACACTGCCCCTACCTGTGAACTGGCACTTTGGTTAAGACCAGTGCTTTTTTTTGGGGGGGGGGGGTACGCAGGGGTACGCATACCCCTAAACATGTTGTGAATCTAAGTTTGGCCTCATTGCGGGGCAGTATTTCAATATTAGTAAGAAAATGAGAGTACCCCTAAACATTTTTTTTATAAAAAAGCACTGGTTAAGACTGTACATATATATCTCTATATAGGCACCTATCACAGAAGGAAGAAGAAAGACCATTTAATTAGTGTCAGGATAGCCAAGGGCAGTGTGTTATGGGCTGACCTAGCACAAGCACAGATCATGAAAGAGAGGCAGATGAGAAGCCACAAGTGCATTAGCAGTTGCAGAATAATGTAATGAGAAAATGTTTATGGACTTGTGGAATGGTGCATAACTGCACTGGGAATTAATGTTTGCCATGGAAAGGAAGATGCACAATTCCACTCCAATTTGGTCCTTTTTCAGACATGCTGTGCCTTCGGCCATCTGTTTCAGGTCCTATTCCAGCCTAGATTTTATTTCTCCTGGTTTGCTGGGTAAGAAATATGCTTCCTATATGTACTGTTTATAATGGGCAGATGAAGATGGGCTTTCTGCCTTTAAAGCAACGCAAGTTTTGAGGGGGGAAATCGTTTGGTTTTACAACTCCTTTCACAAACATGTTAGAATCTTCTTCATCCACCCAGTCACATGTAGCCTAGAAACCTCATGAGTTATACCTGGCCTTGCCTTATACATCAAAGCCACTTCTTCCCAGCCCATCAAAAGCCTATATTCCCCCTGCTCCACTTCTCTCCCAGATTCTATATGTACCCTCCTGTTTACATAAGCTAACAGAGTCCATAATAGCAAGGAGTGTGTGACCCTGCTCCTTGGTTTCAGAAAGCCGAGGTTATGAATGTGTGATGCACACCTGAGGAAACCCTAACCCTTGGTTATTTGCAGGTATATTACTCTCCCTCAGCTTGTGGGTTTTTGCTCTCCCTTGCACACCTTCCCTGACTGGAAAAACATTACTTGAAGACCTTTATGTTCATTGGATATGTGGGCATTCCACAGCAAATTATGTAATTCAATGAGTCCTGCATTTAAAAAAACCAAAAACCCCACTTCGAAACCTTCAGTCATATTCAGTATACTTTTATTCAGGTGAATGGCTCCATTAACATCACTGGGATAGGTCATTTTAGTCGGAAGGCAGCCATCACGATGAATTAAGATGTGTCCCATTGTGTGACTGCTTAGTCCATAACTGACCTCTGCAGCTGAAGCACAACCCTTGCCCACGGAATGTAACTTGCCATCTGACCCTTACATCTTAGTATCATTCAGGAACATACTGGGGAGGCGGGGATTGCAAGCTGCAATACTGAATGATGGCAAGGATGAAGGAAGGGCTTCTTAGAGCATACCTGAAACAAAGATTTGCCTTAATCTAAAACTTGAAAAATCTGAATGCAAACTTTGGGAAATGACTCCTGCTCTCCTTCTTTCCCTCACCCTACAATTCAGCTAACATGATCTTGCAATGCTCCACTGTTCTGAAAAAAGAAAGGGTGCAACAGGAAGTGACGCTTCAGGAGGAACCACTCAGAGTCCTCATTTTACTGCATTATTCTTGAAAAGCACAGCTGTGTCTGTCTCAGCTGGCATAAACCAGTGGGTGAACCCTACCTTTTGCAAATGTCCTTTTCAACAGAGATTTATTACAATCCCATGTAGAATAGAGGCCCATATTTAAAAGCCTCTATTCTGGAAGGATAGAAGGAAGGAAGGAAGACAGGAGTGCCTGGCGTGCTCTGGTCCATGGGGTCACGAAGAGTCGGACACGACTGAACGACTAAACAACAACAACAACATTTAAAAGCCTGAGATGTTCTCAAGCTAAAAATGAACTCATATAGAATTAAATGCTTACACTTTGGCAAACTACTGGCGAAGAATCTTATGAAAACAATTATGATTTTAGGAAGAACATAGAAACTGTGCTTTCCTGATATCTTTGATCCCTGTAGCTCAGTGCTATCTAAACTGACAGGCAGTAATTTCTCAGGGTTTCAGACAGGGGTCTTCCTTAGCCCGACCTGGAGGTAGGGAGGCCAGATCCAAAAGAACACAGGGCTCTTCCACCAGACCAGTAACTTTTGGCTCATCTCCAAATTTGTCTTCTGCTGTTCACTACAAGATTTCTGTAGTACAGTGGTACCTCGGGTTACATATGCTTCAGGTTACATACACTTCAGGTTACACACTCCGCTAACCCAGAAATAGTGCTTCAGGTTAAGAACTTTGCTTCAGGATAAGAACAGAAATCGGGCTCCGGCGGCGTGGCGGCAGCAGGAGGCCCCATTAGCTAAAGTGGTGCTTCAGGTTAAGAACAGTTTCAGGTTAAGAACGGACCTCCGGAACAAATTAAGTACTTAACCTGAGGTACCACTGTACTTGAGTTTGCTTTTCTCTTCCTCCCTCCCATCCTCCTTTTTTGTGTCTTGTCTTTTAGCCACATGTCAGAGACTATCTTCTGCGTAGGAGCCATCTCCTAGGGGCACCTTGAAATATTTGAGGGGGCTGCCCCACCCCAAGTTGTTGGGCATTGCCATTCAAATGGTGTGTGTGCACCACGTCTTGTGATCAGTTATGCAGGGTGGGGCTTACCTGCCCCCCTCCCAATATTTATTCAAGTTGGCACCCCTGATCTTCTGTCTGCATTTGTAAGCTACTCTGGAAACCCCCCTTTCTTTGGCTGAAAGCAGGATAAAAGTGCCACATGATGATGACAATGATGATGATAGAGAGTGAAGTTCATCAGGTGTGGCTTGTCAACTTGGTGATGGCTCCTTCTGCATGAAAAACATCTTACCTACCACTGAGCCATAGGCCTTTCCTAAACATATTTACTCTGGTGTTTCAATAGGAAAACTTGGGTGTAGTTCAAAAGGAAAAGATGGAAGATGGGCTAGATTTGTTTCAGTGTTCATTCAGGAAGAAACAGATAGCTTAATCAGGGAAGCATGACTTTTCACTGCGTGCGGTTTTGGTTTTCCATTCAAGCTGGTTACAAAATTAAATATTTAAAAAGGATATTTATTTGACTGCCTCAATTCGCTCTGTCAGGAACACACACTGTTTATGCTGTCTGGATGACAGTGTACCAATAGTCATTTCTACATTTGCAGAAATGTCTGTCAGGCCCATGGTATTTCATTGGGTCGGCTGTTAGTATTTGACCACTTCTACTGTGACCAACACTGTAGTGCAGCCTGTTTCATAATTTACTGATGGCACAGAGTAGTTGTTGATAAGCCTTATCAGAATTCATTCATGCTTTTCAAGAACCAAAGCTAACTTTCACTTTGAAATTCTAAAAGTTCTGTGCTGGCATTCTTGCTACACAGGAAAATGCTGATGAAAACAATGGCTGCTGAAATGGCAATTATTTGCTGAGTTGTTCACAACCAGATGTGATGAGGACATCTCCAGTAGATGTTACCTACTGAGCACTTGATGAAACATCTGTGTGATGTGACATTTATTACACTGCTTACTGGTTCACTGTAAGGGCAAACTGGGTTCTTACCTTCATAAGGGCACAGTGCCTGCAATATCCAGCAGGCAGGAGTGCTTTGTTCAGCAGGCCAGCAAATCTGCTGCTGTTGAAACAAATAAGAGGACAGCACAATGCACATTTGATGCAAAAAGTATAGATTCCCTGGGAATCTTGCACTTCAGAACATCAAAATCTTGCAAACTCTCTCTCTCTCTCTCTCTCTCTCTCTCTCTCTCTAACATATTATACAAATGATGAATTATGCAAAATGGCTTGATTTGTTTTTGTTTTAATTACAGTGTATTATTTTTTTAATAAAAAAAACTTTTAGTCTCATATACCTCCTAGCACTATTTATACCAAATAAAGTAGAATAATAAACAGCATTTCTATTTCAGCTTGTCTGTTTCTTAACATAAGAGAAACATATTTCTATGCCCTTTGGAAGCTGGCTGATGAATGATGAAAGAGGCATAAAGAGAATAGCATTGGATTTCAGAATTAAGTTACCAAAGCTAATAGTCAAATAAGAATCCATGTTGCATGGAAAAGATGGGCAGAGATGAGAGAAGCTGGGGTGAGTGAACAGTATGGATTTTTTGGCAATTGTTTTACTAGTTAAGATTAGGGATGTGAGAGAAATCCAAGTCAGTTTACACTTAAAGGTGATCTTATCTAATTCACACTTTCCAGACTATCCATGAAGCATAGCCATAATTTGAAATTTGCACTTTCCCAAATCTTGGAGTGCAGTTCTCCAGCCAAATGTGTGCAGAAATGCATTTAATAGGATAAACTGTGCATATAAAGAAATATATTGGTGAAAACGACATACAAAAACACATTATATTAGGGGAAATTGCTTTTGCAAAAATGCATCCATTAGGAGAGATTTGCACTAAAATGCTGAAGTTTCATGAGGACTTTTTTTTAAAATCCTGAAATGATGTGGAAATATGAAGAACCAAGCATAAGACTGGAAAAATAAGAAACAGAGAAAAACCAAAATAGACATGTTTGCCCAGTTAAGAATGAGAAAATCTCTTCCCTTTGCAATAATAAATATGAGAGGATAACAAATGTGAGTTATCTTTTCCGAATGCTCTGGCAAATAAGTAGAGTCTTTTAAAAATGAAACAAGGATTAAAGGCCTGACATACTGATGTTAATTGAAGCACTGCTGAACGGACGTGCTTTTTAGCAGTGACAAATAATTTAGTCTTCTTGCTGGCTCCATACAGCTTGTTGGCTCTGTATGACTCTTCTAACTATGTATAAATTACTGGCTACAGCTACAGAGTTCTATATCCCCACCCCTCCCATTTTGCAATAGTCTTCAAATTGAGCAGCTTTGGCTAACGAGGAATCATGTATGGCACCCACAGAAGGCAAATTTAATATAGGCACTCTGAATACCTGCCTTTGCACAAATGTTACTGTCTGTACTATTCGTGTCAATAATAATAAAAAGCTAATTCTAAAACACCTGTTAAAAACCCTGTTGACACTAATTCCATGTCCAGCTGCTTGCTCACTGCAAGCACAACTTCATCCTAAGCCTTCTGGGGGAAAACAGAAAAGGATCTGCTCTCTAGCAGGTCTTTCTCAGATAGTGGAAACTGGGCTAGCTTCATTTAAATTAAGCCTACTTATGCCATGCATGAATTGGATCCCAGCTGAGGACCAGTTTACTGCACATGTTCAGTATAGCTACTCAATGGACAAGGTGCCTAGAAGATAAATTACCTGAGAAGAAGCTGCAGGGAATAGGAAGGCCAACTCTGAGGAACAACGTTTAAGGCTGCAGTCCAGTGAATGCTTACTTGAGGTAATATTCTCCTCATTTAATTTCAGTTCAAGAGCCAACTTCGCCTCTGCCTTGCCCATCCCTCTCTGCCTCCTGGTAAGTAGCAACGACTTATTTGACTGGCCTGGTCTACATATGCAGCAGAATTAGGTGGGTATGAAGTGATAGGTTGATCAGTCTTACCTCAGGTTGTAAGTGAACAATCACATTAAAAAAAAATATGTTTCCTTGGCAAAAAGAAAGAAAATGGAAAGAGAGCAGAGAAGGGAGTACAGTAGTTATACTGGAACAATTCTTCCTGATGACCTAAAATTTACCTGTAAGGAGTTTTTTTTTTGGGGGGGGGGGGGATGCCACAGTTGGGAACATTCAAAAGTTCCACATGCACACACAGAGAGACACACACCACCTGCAGCCTGAAATGGCATAGTTCCCTTCACCACCGTAAGGGGAAAGCCAAGCCCCAAATTTCATAAAAACATAGCAGAAGAGAAGCAGTATGTCTTTCATTATCCTTAACACAATAAGGCATTAACTTACCTGTCTGTAATCTATTTTTAAACCTTCTATGCCTACAAGAGATCCATGTTGAAACACACCAATGTGAGGAAACCAATTATCCACCAATACTGGCTGCGCTGCTAAAGAAAATGATGCCTTTTGAAATACTATTTTTGCTAATGTAGGTGGACAATAAAAAGGAGAGCAAACTCTCAGGAATCAGCGGGAGTTTGAAATGTAGACAATTTGCTTTAATAGCAGTGTCCTCTTGGGGATATGTTCGAAGATCTCTGATCCTCCTGTCATTGATGTCACAGAATCACAGAATCACAGAACTGTAGAGTTGGAAGGGACCCTGAGGATCATCTAGTCCAACCCCCTGCAATGCAGGAATATGCAGCTGGTCCATACAGGGATTGAACCTGCAACCTTGGCGTTATCAGCACCATGGTCTAACCAACTGAGCTATCCAGGCTCTAGGAAGCATTTCCTATGGAAATTGAATTTTTAAAAAAGACCAAGCCCAATGGGGGAAATGTTGGACTAGATGTAAACCTGTGGCAAACTCCACGGCTTTGATTATACAGAGACCGCTGGAATTTTTGAAATGTGGTTGTTTCATTGTGCCAGCCGTGCACTCCAAAACAGACACACACACCCCCAAAAAATACTGAGGGGCACCCAGTTTTCCTTTATATCATCCTATAGGGTCACACTCAAACATTTTCTCTCCCGTATAGCTGACACCTGTTAGTAAACAGGCATAGGACTGAGCTGTAAGTCCTACAGATGTCAGTGGTTCTTTCTTCCAATTGTGCATAGGACTGTAGCTTTAGGAAGGAGCACCAATTGAGCCCGTGTTTAATTCAGTGGACTTGTAAATGAGTTAAAATGAAGGGTAAAATTTTCACTATACACAGCGAGCTGTTCAAAGGCTATTTAAGCTTGTTTGGCATAGTAGTGCAAGAAAGTGGCGCACAGCATTCTCAAGGACATTTTCAAGGTCGCAGAGCAACGCAGAAGCAGCCTTAAGGTTAGCATCCTTACCCATTGCTTCATTACCTGTCCAAGGTCTTGCCTATTACACAACACAGCCCTGCCTTTTAGGGGATAGTGCTGAGGTTTGGTTTTGCCTCAAAAGAGTAGAATGGCAATTAATACATTCCTGTCACTTTGAAAAGACATTGGGTTAACTCAGATGCAATCAAACTTACTGCCAAAGGGGAAAACAAATAAGGTAAACACCAAAGCCACTTGCTACAAATACATGACAAACCCTATCGAGCATGAGAATTATCCTGAAACAACCATTTGCAATTGCCTTTATGAGAGGGGAAGGGAAGGGTCTCTGAACGCAGCATGGAAACTTGGATTGACAAACCAACTTTTTGCACATCCATCAACTGGCTGATTCATGAAGCATTTCTGACTAGAAGGGACCACACAATGGTTCTTGCGATCATGCTGAAAGTTGCGAGAAATCAAATTTAATTTGCATTACAATGCACCATTTTAAAAATTGCATACAAAGTAGTCCTCTCACAGGACTCCCGTGACTTCCTTTCCACTTATTTGAAAAGCAGACAGCAGACAGTGAATTTAAGCAGAATTTAAGAGGCACCACATTCATTTTTATCCTAAAATGAAGCCAGGACTCATGAAGTAAACACAAACTAGGGGGGGAAAGTTAATATTGTGCAGACATCATAAAATTACTGCAATCCCACAAATTGTAAAACTGGCATTTTGTACAGGAAGGAGAATACATGTGTAACATTTTTTTAGGGTAATGGTACTGAGTTTAAAGCACTATATTCAGTCCAAACGTACTTTTCTTCTCTAGGTTTGAGCTTTTGCAGGGAGTATCAGCTTTGCAAGTGAGAATCAGAAACTGTGTAGGATTCCAATTGGCTGCATTCCTGTGTCATAACAAAAAACTGTTCTATTTTTTTTAAAAAAGTTTCCTTTTAAAAAATTAATAAGGCAATGAATGAACAGATAAAATATGAATATTTCAACAGCGGTTTAACATTTTAAGAAGGTAGACAGTTCATCTGAAGCATGATAATGAATGTTTGTCACTGCAAAGCCATGAGGAACCATACTTATCCCACAGCTAAAGGATATGCAGTGATCTGTTTTTTATATTGTGTTTACATCACCCTAATAGGGTAAAATAATGACATAAAGTACCAAGACTGGATTACTGCAATGTGTTCTGTGTGAGACTTCCCTTCTGCTTGATCTGGAAGCTGCCCTGGTTGCCAATTTGCTACTGGACCAAGTTCAAGGTGCTGCTACTAGAATATAAAGCCTTCAACAACTTGGGACCAGTACCTGTTAGACAGATCACCTTACTCCAAATATGCCCACTATGCCGCTTTGATCTGCAGAACTGGCACTGCTACACTACAGGTATTATATATTACCCATTCTGCATTTGTAAGAAATCGATCTTTCAGTGTGATAGCACCAAACTTTGGAACTCCCTATTGACATTAGGCAGGTGCCTTTGCTGTACTCTTCTCAGAGCCTGCTAAAAACCCCTTTTAAAAAGCCTGCTGAAACATGTAGAATGTTGGTGTGTGTTTTAATTTGTTTGTTAGCGTGCACCTTGGTGTGAACCTCCCCATGGCAATTCCTACTGGTTGCCCAGCAGGCAGGCTGGGTGGAACCCCAGTGCAGGATGTGGGCTGCCTAGAATAAGGTTACCAGATTTTTTCCAATGAATCCGGGGACACTTTTCAGCTTCCTACTAAATAGATGGATTTTGTCAGGGGACTGATTTGTAAATCCGGGATTGTCCCCAGGAAAGGGGGAAATCTGGTAACCTTAGCCTAGAAGCAAGAGAGAGGATCCTTGCCTTTATGCAAGATCAAACCCAATGATCCTGTACCCAATGAAGTTTTGGCCTCGTTTATCTTGTACATGGTTCTAGTCTGCTTCCCGCACTTCTGCCTCTCTGCGCACAGCTATATTTTTGGTGCACAGACTTACATATTCAGATGGGAGAGTCAGGATTGTGGCAAGTGCTCTTTCCTTACATTAAAGGATGAATGTGCCAAACAATGAAATGATTTCACCATTTTTTAGGAGAAGGTTTCAGTTGAAAGCAAGAAAGGAGAAAATGTATTATTTAATTTCAAGAGTTAATTGACTGGCTGAAAGAATCGCATTTGACTTCAGAAGCCCTTGAATCAGAGACTCAATAAAACAAATATTTGCCTCCATGATGGGCCAGCTTCCCGAATTCATGCAGTTATTTTCTGTTAGTGTTAAGGGGCCTTGAAAATATCAATCCTAGACACGTTACTGATGAACTAGGCCCATTGTGAAGTATTTTGTAATGCTACACTTAGCTATGCCGCTAACTTAATATGCAAATAAATTCAAGTATTTACTGAGCCATGAGAGAGCTACTAGGCACATCTCTCATCGTCATTGATAGGGAAAATAGATGGAGGCTACCAAATGGAATCGGGAGATAAGATATATGCAAAATATTTCTCTGTTGCAAAGGCAAAGTGCACAGCTGCAGCAACATTAAGGATAAATAGATTTTTTTTTTTCATGATAGTCTCTTATGAACATATTTTTCTCTGTGTGTGTAAGCAGTTATAAGCTGTGCCATTTTCAGATCATAGAGTCACTTGCACTGCAAATCTCTCTTCACTGGGCTGGACAACATCCCCGCCCAGCTCCTGAGGTTTCAGAGCACTGCTCTAGAACTTCTGCTTGTCCCATGCCTAGAAAACGTGGAGCTCAGTGGTTTTCCCCTTGTCCCATTCATTTCCCACGAAAAACCCACTCTTCTGTGCTAAATCAGAGCAGACCTCAATCTAGAGCCACCCCAAATTTCCATTGGCTTCGATTGAGTGCTAAAGAGCAGTTTTTTCTGAGGGGAAACAGTGGGACAAGAGGAATGGTGGATAAGCCCTTAGTTGTTCAAGTTGCCTCTGCAGCAAAACATGGTGGTGTGGAATGCCTCTGCTCAGGGTCCAGCTCAAACACCATGCCATTATTATTATTATTATTATTATTATTATTATTATTATACCCTGCCCATCTGGCTGGGCACCCCAGCCTTCTTCCAGGATATGCCATAGATAGATCTGAGCATTTCCATCAAATAGACAGCAGAAGATTCTAGTTCCACACCCCACAAGTGTACTAGAAGCCACTAATAGGCAGCCATCTTCTGATGCTTCAGATGCAAATTCTGCATCGAAACTATTTTCAAAAAATCAGAAAATTAATTACAGACCTGGAGATAATGTGATGACTTGCATTCTGTTACTAGTACAGTATAGTCACAGAAGCTTGCTGCATATCCTGTATGCTTTTCCTGTAATAAAGATCTGTCAATCATCTTTCACGAAACAATGAATGTAGCAATAGCTAATCTTTTTAAAGTTCCTTCACAATCTCTGGTTACCTAGGCGATACCTGTGATTAGAAGATTCCTCACAACATTAGCATTTTCCAATACTCAAAGTCCACTTGTAGCACACGGCTATAGACTTGACTATTTCTCTCTCAAATAGCATTTCTCCTCAGGGAAATTCCCACAGATGGTGCTGGGAAATGGCAGCGTCTTATATATTTTATAAGAACCTATGGGATTTAATAGAGAAATTCAATCCTGGCATACCATGCATATGTATACCATATTCTATATACTAAGAATTATCTCTGAAATATTGTAGGAGGTGCCTTGCTATCATTTTAAATCTTAAGTTCCCCTTCATATTTGGTATTTCAAAGGGTGATTCTCTCACCTTTGTTTAGCAACCTTTTGACTCATTCTTATTGTCCACATACAATCTTATCCACCTGCCTACAGAAAAGCAGGGGGGCAAGTTACCTATATCGGCAGTTGCTTCACAAACAGCAAAACTGGGGTGAAAAACGAAAAGTTCATACTCACACACCCTTAATTACCTCAAGTTTTAACTCTTAATTTACTGAAATCTGTAAGGGTTTAATTGATCTGCATGCACTTTTATCCTATTTCTTTCCCCTCTACGGTTCTGTATTCTCACAAAATTACACACCAAACCATCTCATTCTGGATGACTGAGATATTTGTATCTTCAGAGTATTTTCTACATACGCAGAAAAATCTGTTTTAAAATGTGTTTTAAATGGGGAAGTGAACAAATCACTGTTTCACTTATCAGCATATTAATACACCTATATATTAACAGCAACTTATTTCAAACATTCATGCCATTTGGGCAAGAAAGTAAATAGATATTTTCTCTTTATTTCCATCTTTTGGAGCATAAAGAGGAGATATTGCTAAATGAATAACAGGATTTTTAAAAGACCCGTTTAACAGGAATACACCTATATTTCTACCTGATTATTGTTTTTAATTATGGTTGTTAGACATTCTGGAAATCTTCAATCTGAAGAGCAAAATATACATTTATGTATAAATAATATACACACTAGTTATTCTGTTCTGCTGAGACACATATGAATGTTTGGCTACATATTCCTTCTGGTCACTAAATTATACTAAACATCAGTTCAGCAGATATCAGGTCAGCAACTAGATTTTTTCTGGACGGCCACTCTGAGAATGGAGTGAGTAGCAGACATGGACCACCACCACCCCTCTCCAAAGGGCTGGCTTCCAAGGCCTAATGTCCCTGGTGCCTCTCTGGGTTTGTGAGGTATTCCTCCTGGCCCAGGGGCTTCTGATCTCTGAAACCTACTGCTATGCAAATTTACTCTGCACCTTTCAAGTAGCCCTGTTTCAAGGCTACTTCATCTTGGCAAAATTAACTGCTTGAGAATGAAGACTGAGAAGCTCCTTGAAGCCTGGTGTCAGCTGCTGAGACTGTTGTATATTGCAGCTCAACCCAAATTTAGCATTTCACCACTCAGCCTACAGAGCAGTCCTTTCTATCTCGTAAGCTGTAACTAAGTGATGCAGAAGACATTCTATACGCCATATATATGTTAAGGAAGGAAGAGTAAAGCTTTGAGATATTGGACTGAATTGCACAACACTATAGTTTTCCAGTACACATCTGTGTGACTATATAAATCAGATATTGGGTGATATCCAACTGTAGTCATAGGGTAGATCCACTGAAATCAATGGAGTTAAATGACTTAAGTTCATTGATTTGAACAAATGTACTCTGAATATGACTAAGTTGGATATCAGCCATCGTGGCTAGTATAATGGAGAAAATGCTTAGTGTGACTTAGATACTGAGGATTTTATTCAGATTCCTGTCAGGTATATGTTTCTTGTCTTTGAGGAAAACTGCTATAAATAACAAAATGAAAAATAACTTAAAAAAATTAAAACAGGCACATTCTCTCAGCAATCCTTATACCCTCTTTGTGAGTCATGGCAGTATTATTATCCCCACAAACTACATATTTGGGAGGAGGGCAGAGCAGACTGAGGAGTGGCTTGCCAAAGAGTCCTAAATTGATAGCAAACATGATATTTGACTACACTGTGTACATACTATACCTTTAAAGCACATTCAAACCATGTTCCTTCCCTCAAAGAATTCTGGGCACTGTAGTTTAGCCCTCACAGAGTTAAAGTTCACAGCAACCTTTAACAAACTACAGTGCCCAGAGGTTTTTTTAGACAAAGAATGTGTTTCAAATGTGCTTTAAGAATATACTGTGTATACAGTCCATGTCTCTTAGCCACTATGTGACAATTGTTCTTACCATTAGCCTAAAAGATACAAGCATTTTAAATGTGGGCTCAAGCTTGCAGGGTCTGTTCTGCGTTTTATATATATATATATATATATATTTAAAAAAACAAACATAAAATCCTGAAATATTTAAACGCCATGTTGTCATGGGTCTATTCCTGTTGTAACCTTGCTCTTCCAATTGCTTTAAGCACTCCGAGTCAACAAAATAAAACAAAAACCCCCATAAGACAAAAGAAGGGGCATGCAAACATAAGAAAACTCTTGCTAGATCAGTCCAAAAATCTATCTGTTTCACCATCTTCCACCCTGCAGTGGCCAAGCAGGTACTAAGATGTGAAGGCAACAGTTCTCTCTTGTCTCTAGAATCTAATGCTAATAATCAGAGCTACTGCATCCAAACATGGAGGTTTCATTGAGCTATCATAGCTAACTGCTGTTAATAGACCTATGCTCCATGTGTTGGTCTAACCCCCTTTAAATCTACATTGGATGGGGAGGTGGACTTTAGTACTATTTTATGGTTTTACCAATGCAACCTGATATTAATTTATGGATAAGCAAAATGAGTGCTGCATAGTTGAAAATATGCAGGGATGAGAGAGAGATGCAGGTTTTATATCCAGAAGCTATATTTTAAAAGTCATAGCATCTTTCTAGTACTGTACAGGATCCAAAACTTTGAGTAGATAGTGAAAAATATAACTGAACAATGCAGGCTGCAGGCAAGCAAAAGGGTGGGGTGTCACTGTGTCTGTAGTTTCCTTATGCCAGCTCAAAATAGTATCATTGCTAGGGTTGCAAAGGGAGGGGAATTTGTATGAAAGCAGAAAGGATGCTATGCCACTTTCAAATAACTGTTCTCTATTTGGGGACAGTAAAGAAGGAGTAAGGGTCAAAATTAACTGGGGACAATCCCCAGGTAGAGGTATCAGTTAAGCTGTCTTGGTAAGTGCCTGAGGGGGTGGGATATCCCTTATTGGTTGTGTGGTCACCTTTTGTTCATTCACAGTATAAACTGTTGCTGAAGGCTGTTCAAACTCACATATCAGCTTGTAGTATTAATTCCGTTCCCCATGGCATTCACCTGTGTATTACAAAGCATTCTGGTTACAAATGCTTCAAACAGGTCTCTGAAGACGCAAAGATATCAAATCTATCCAGCTGCCACATTTGTACAAGCCTGTGTGTCAGGATTGATTCCGACAAGAGATTAGACTCAAATTTTTGATCTAGCCCAGGAATTTTTGATCAAGCCCAGGACATAGACTCATGCTTTTTCCTCAGGAGTGGCAATCTAACCACTCTTGACAAAATTGTATAGAGAAAACAAGCACCATAAGACAATTCTTTGAAACATACACATGGGAGTGAATAAGCAAGAAATCTATTGAACCTAATATTGCCAAAAGATCTCTAAAAGCAGGTATTTTAAAGGTCAGCAAATCCTCTGCTGGAGGAATATGCTACTGAAACATTTTCTGCCTGGTCCACAGATAGGTAATACCAGTGCAGAAGCACAGAATTTATTGGACATAAACTCAACCTGTATCCAACTTCTCAAGCTCTGTTGGCTTCAGGATCAGAGTCACCAATTCACATCAGCATCAGATTTGTCCCTAAAGACTTGTCCTAAACTCAAGATAGTAATGACTGAATCTCTGAGAAAGCTGCAAGCAATTCAGTCCAGCTCAATCCTCTGATTTCCAGGTTGCAGCTCTATATATGCACAGAACAAACACTCGGCATTTTCTACTCATTCACTCCTGTTGTGTCTGCTTCCCCCCCACCCCCAACCTCTATTTTTCTGCGGAGCCAGCCTTAGAAGCCCAGAGCATATACTATTTTAATTTTATTTTTAAAAGCATCCACCAATCAAGAGGCTGCTTGACCACAAATCCGCAGGCATTTTGTTTAAAAATAAAATTTGAATTTCAGGAACATGTCACACATGAGCAGGAAACTCCATATTATTCCTCCTTAATGAGATGAACCTATTCACTGAAAGCCCATTCATGGACTCGTATTTACAAACGGGGGTGGGGTGGGGGGAGAGAAGCAACTTTCAGAGATGCTCATTGTTCAATTACTCATTGATAATCCCCTTGGTCTAAGGTGGAAGGTAATTACGTTAGGGGCATCGGAGAGGCTTTTTTATGCAACAGATGCATTTCCCCTGACTCAGGCGAAGACTCTTTTTGTTTCTGGGTGTTCTACTCAATAGTCATCAAATACACATTTCCATATACATTTTAAAACATGTAAAATAATATAGTGCAGGTAAACACAGCCAAAGCTAAAAAAAAAAAAAATGGTTTTCTCTGTAAGTTCTATGTTTTACACTCTCCAAGTTAAAATCATCATGCTTAAAATATATACAGGGCTTCCTGTGAATTTCATTAAGGGTACATCAGCATAAATCTTCAGGTATAAATAGATCAGTTTTGGACAGAGTGTTTAAAGGGATTCATAGCCGTAACAGCAAAATCTAGGCTATAACCACACTGTTTATATTCTGGTATAAGCAGTTTTCAAAACACACACACACACACCCCTTTACTTGTCAGAAATGGGGAAAGTCCACTTTGACAAACATATGAAAAACCTTCAAGCCATTCATTTATCATCAAAACCACAGAATTAACTACACACACAGAGAGAGAGAGACTTTGTTTGATACTGAAAAAACAAAACATGCAGAAGGCTTTAATAGGATGCCTTTCCATACGGAACTGTTCCAAAAACGGTACTGATAATTAGCATTAAGGTGGTTAAACTTAAGGCTTGAGTGTTCCCTGAAATTGTACACCAGGATATGTGCATATGCATACATGTATGAATCACATTAAAAAGGCTATAGAAATATTGAAGTCGATAGCATGCCATGCCGATATAATGACAGCTGATTTTTTAATAACGGGATGACCCAGCAGCAGCAGCAACAAAGCACAGGGAAAACAACCACCACAACAACAACCCCCCTCCCCTTACCTATTGCTTATGTTTTAATGATGGATCAGCTTCTTTACAGACACCAGATATTTTGGCCCAGAGAGTAGAGGACTTGGAGCACGTGCACGCAGACCGTTCCACAAGCCATTTTCCCCCTGTCCGTTAGCACACCGTACATCTCCAGCAGCTCCGCTCTCCAGCTGCAAACATCTCATTAGACTAATGCATTCAGCACAGGCAGAAAACTCGATTTACCATAGCTACAGCAATGAATTTCCATTACGATGACAGCTTCAACCACATCATGTCCGGAAAACCAGCCAACCACTGCCTTTTAAAGAACACACACACACACATTTTACAAGCAGAAAATGAGGCCTGTGTGTGTGTGTGTGTGTGTGTGTGTGTGTGTGTGTGTGATGCTGTGCTGCGCTGTGCTGTGTTTTCTTCCACTCGCTGCAGCTAAACTAAAGAGGGAGGGATGTGTCACGTTATAGAAAGTCTGCATAAATAGGTAAAAAGCATTTGTACTTTTAAAATAATGTCCGTTACAGTAACAGGAATTCTTTGACAATGATTACAGTGGGTGTTAGGAACCTCTCTCTCTCAATCTTTCTCTCTCTCTCTCTCTTTCTCTCTCTCTCTCTCTCTCTTTTTTTTAAACTATCCCTCCTTTGTTGCCATAGTAACCAGACTGTATCATCATCTCTTTGTCCCAGTCATGCAGCAACGTGGCCCAGTATTGCGCTTTAGACGACATCAGCGACATGAAGGATCTGTCGTTTGTTCGACTGGCGATAACGACAGCAGGCGGCTGTGGCTTTTGATGCAACAAATGTTTTCCTCAGTTAATGGCACTGTTTATGCAGGCTAGCCATTTTATGTACTGACGCTTGTGCTCCCGATCTAGGGCGTATCAGGTGCGTACAATGCAACAGTAATGGGCACAAAACGCTATCTACAAAAGTTGGTTAAAATAGCAGGAAGGGATGGGCAGGATGAGCCCAGGGAAGTTGCTCCCCTTTCCATCTTCATCACAGTCTCCCTCAGTGAGGAGGAGATCTTATCTTCATTCACCTTCCAAGGCATAGAACAGGCCGGTAGCGTTTGAGGAAAACTTCCTGCAAATAAAATTAAACAACAATCATCCTTTCATGTACTACTGTGATGTCTGCGATTAGATTAGTTTTTATTGTGGCTTTAAAAAAGAAAAGAGTGTGATATCTATCATTCACTACATAGGCTTATATATAATTTGCTGCATTAGATTTGTTATAAATTCAAAAGGCAGTCCCCGGTAATATAGGCCTCTTTGGAGAAAAATGTTAGACAAAAATGAACACAGTGTTGTTGGTTCAGACCAAGGTCCATATAATCTCGCATTTTGTTTACAACCAGATGCTTCTGGAAAGCTTACAAGCAGGATATGATGTTTCAGGGTTTCCAAAACTTGCGTCTCCAGCTGATTTGGACTGCAGGTCCCATCATCTCTAGCTAGTAGGACCAGTGGTTAGGGATGATGGGAATTATAGTTCAAAAACAGCTGGAGATCCAAGTTTGGGAAGCCCTGTCCCCAGCATCTGATAATTAGAGGTATAACTACAACATGGAAGTTATATTTCTCCACCAAGGTTAACAGGCCTCGGAAGACCTATCCTCTGTGAAATTAATTTTGCATTGAGTACTTTCTTTTGCCTATCACCACCAGTATATTTACTGCTGCAGTAGTATACACTTATATATGCTATTCATGAACTTCATCTCTGAGAAAGCACACAGAAGTAGCCTATAGAGGTTTGAGCAGGCTCAGTAGCCACGATATGCTGGGTATTTGTCAGATGGACTGACAGAAAACTGGAGAGAAAGAGGAACGGAATGGAGTAACTTAGAAGACGTTATGGCTGGCTGGACTGTACAAGTTGCAAGTCCCACTTGTGAACAACCTTGCTGGTTAACTCTGAGTTCTAGACCTAAGAACATGGGAGAAAAATAATTATATACATTTTCTCCACATTGTATACTGGTTACTAGGGTTGCCATATTTCAAAAAGCTTCTTTTTAGGAAGACATGTAGCAGCTCTACTGGTTACAGCTCATGGTAAGTGTGGGTTGGGCTTAACCTTAAGTCTAAGTTCATATGGCATGCAAAGTCAATCCTTAGTTTAGCTTTGCTTGACATTGCTGCGGGTTCGCAATGGGGGGGAGTGAATTCCTTGAATGCCAAGATCAAAGTTTGGGGCAAGTACTCTTTGGTGAGAGAACCCATTTAAAATCACGAAATGTGCAGTAAAGTGTGGAAATATAGGATGTTAGATGTTTAAAACAGGTCATTGTGAGTTCCTTCTGAAGTTTTCATTTTTCCCTTGCATAGAAAAAGACCATGCATTTAGTATGTTAAAAATGGTTTACTTACAAAGGTTTACTCTCCAAAGGTCAGGTTTGTGTGCTTTTCCATACAGCATTCAGAAAATATTGCACAGGCAGTAAATCTTAGCTTACTTAGAGTGGTTACAGTTCCTAAATTACTGGTATATGAATGCAAGAACTGCTAATGTAAGCCATACAGTTTGAGCTTGGAGCAACTTACTCAGACCTCTACATGCTGAGCTTCTCAAGTAGACTGCAAGAGAGCAATAGACTTGATTACCTTCCTCCCAAAGTAAGGAGGGGTGACCTAGCTAAACCTGGCAGGACACCTTGCTCTATGGTATTAATTCCCTTCATGCCTTAATGGTTATATGAGATTCATCATACCACAAATAGGAGAGAACAGAACCAAGGAGGAGCAAATTGGCTGCAAGCTCATCTCCAGGAGCCTGACAAATTGTGCAGTTGGGCATTCTTGGTAAGCCAAGGTTCAGCTTGGGGTGTTATGTGAACCAGCCCTCTGGTTGGGCCTGCTCCTGAAGTATTTAAAGATGTGTATTTTTAGCAATTTGCTCTTCATATGCCTTCCTTTTCACTTTCACTTTTGCAAAGAAACCTTTCTTGCCTGTTGTATAAAATCTTCCTCTTAGGTTCTTCCACACTAGGGGTTGAGTTTGGAATTGTCATGCCTCATTCACTCATATTTACAGGAAGTCCATGCAACTCAGTTCTCCGTTGTAATGCTTTTCTTTTACCCAACCTTTTTATTATCGCAAAAATATCAAGTTTTTCTAAAGAGGGGAAGAGCAGCACAATTTCCACAGATGTAGATGCACTTAGTGTGATGCTTCCATCATTTTTAAGGCGCACAGTTTTGATGTGAACAGTGACCTAGTAGGCAGGTTAGCCTCTCACTACATAGTACAAACTCACTATCACCTTGGCAGCATGCATAACTTCCATTTATTTTTCTTTTTTTAAAAAAAAAACCCTTTTAATCAGTGCTAAAATGCATTTCCAGATATAATTATTTAAAATATATGGGAAATACAGCTTAAATGAATGAGTGTCATTGTGCTATAGCTAATGGTAAGAAAACGCAGGGGGTAAGGGATAGAAGGACATGTCAGCTCTTTTGGCTTCTCACTTTTCCAGTCTTAAATTCAGTTGTCCACATTTCTGCAGCGATTTTTTATTTAAAAAAATCCTTATGCAAATTCTTCAGCATGTTAGTGTGCATTCCTCATAATAAACACATTTTTGTATATGGTTTGGACTCATGTACACATTTTGCAAGCAAGTTCTCCTAATATAATTCATTTTTATGTTATCTTCATTGATATGCACACTTTGCTCTAATATATGCATTTTTGTAAGCATTGTTCGGTTGAAGAACTCTCTTGCAAAATTCAGGTAGGTGCAAATTTCGAGGGATGCCTACATTTTTGTTCTCATACTGCTTTAGGAAGTGCAGATTTGATAGCTGCAGCTTTAAGTATTATATATGTTATATGTGTTTTCAATTTATTTACCCTAATGCTGCCAGCATTTTTCAACTGTGCACAATTGTTTTCTGTATACTCGACAAAAAATTCCACTCCTCTTTAAATACCTGTTCTTTTTTCTCTCTTATTCTATTTGTTAGACCAGCTAACTCTGCATATTCTATCATCTTAAGCTGCCAATCCTCCTTACCTGGGACCTCTCTCACTTTCCATTTTTGGGCTAACAAACTCTGAGCCATCATTGTTGCATACATAAATAAGTTTTTCTGACACCTGGGGACCTCTGTCTGAACAATTCCTAACAGAAATGCCTTCAGGTTTTTTGGGAAGTTTGTTTTAAACATTTTTTTCATTTCATTATATATCATTTCCCAATATTCTTTAACTTTTTTACATGCCCACAACATATGAAAAAGTTCTTTCCATTTCATTACATTTCCAACACAAATCTGATTCTACCTTATACATCTTAGCCTATCTGCTCAGGTTTAAATACCATCTATGAATCATTTTCATGTAGTTATCTTTCAGTGTGTAGCAAACAGTAAAATCCAAATCGTTCTTCCAAAGTTTCTTCCAGAGTTTTAATTCTATATTATGCCCTATGTCCATTGCCCAGTGGGTCATTAAAGCTTTAACCAGCTTGTCCTTTGTTTCCCATTCCAGTAATTATTTATACATTTTAGACAGTAGTTTTTCCTTATTCTGTAATAACTCTCTTTCAGATTGGGAGTTTTGGTCCAAAACCCTTTTTTTAAATCTAGTTTAAACATACTGTGTAGTTGGTGATACTGTAACCAATCCGTAACTTGGCTCCTTAATTCTTCCATTGGCTTCAATCTGGGTTTTTAAAATATTAACATATTTTTTAAAATATTAACATATTGGAAATATATTGTTTGTTTGAATGAATGAATGTTAGTGGTATAACACTATACTTCAAATTTAAACAAGGAAAGAAACTTCATGGTCACCACCAGTTTAGAATCTTTTTTCCAATTTTCATATGACCATTCTGACCATTGGACTTTTCCCTTCCCTGCTCAAAGCACTACATCCCACCCACTGTGACTGATGAAAAAGTGCAGTAAGTTATAGTGGACAGTCAAGTGGAATTTTGCTAGTAACAGTGGGGGAGCAGTGATTTAATATTGCTAACAGCTGCCCATCTGGAAGCACCCCTTGATTCTGCTTATTGTTAACCATGCTGCCATATTTATTTCTGAGGTGATTTGTGCCCTAGTTTGTGGTTTATTAAAAAAAAAAAATCTATTGCAATAGTTTTAAATAATCTCCAATAAGGATGGGCAAATCCGTTTATTATTATTTTGAAACAAAATAAAAAAAAATCCTTCCATAAGCACCTTAGAGACCAACTAAGTTTGTTATTGGTATGAGCTTTTGTGTGCATGCACACTTCTTCAGATACACTACATGCACACAAAAGCTCATACCAATAACAAACTTAGTTGGTCTCTAAGGTGCTACTGGAAGGAATTTTTTTATTTTGTTTCGACTACGGCAGACCAACACGGCTACCTACCTGTAACTACTACTATATTATTTTTTATATCTCTGTTTCTCATTTGTGCAATCTTAAGTTCAACTCAGTTCCACATCGGTTTGCAAGTTCTATTTTTGAAGTTACCGTGAAAATTTGCCTACAGATTAGTGCCAATTGCTCCAATTGCACACAGTTTTGTGTGCAAGTTTGCCAGACCCCTTTCTCATTCGTTGCTCCCTTCTTTGAATCCTAATCTTCTCTGCCCCTGCTCCAATCTCTAGCTCTTCCATTTACTGCTCCCTGAGATAACTTGTCTGGAGCACACATGAATGTTGCCACAGGGATGCCGTTGAAGGCAGCTACAGGTGATTCAAAAAAGGAAGGTCAACAAATGTTTTCCATTCCATTCCTGAAATACAGATTTGTCTATTGGTAATGCTGAACTATATTCCAAGACAACTGTATGCAGTTCAGACTGTCAAATATTTTGAACTGAGTCAGTGTTCAGCTGACTAGGGACCCACAGCCACCTGCCCCGATGCTCTCATTGATTATTGTGCAGCTGCATGACCTACAAAACCAGCAGGCATGTAGGTACACAATAAATAGGTTTGAATAAAGGTAACTGATAAAATCCTTCTCATATGCTGGAAATTACATTACTAGGTTGCCTGACCCATCAAGCCTTTTGTCTGGGGAGTAACTCATTCATGTGGGTCGGTTTTCTTGATGGCTTCTTGAAGATGCCTTATGTGGTTCCTCCATCTCATCCAAATAAACACTTGCTACTAGATGTGTATGTGTTTTAGAAGGAGGGTTTTAAAAAAGTGTTCTCAGATGACCTTCAGAACACTGCCTGCTTCCTCCACTTCCTTCAGCCACAGCACATAATGGCTCCTTATCTTTCCCTTGTCTTGTGAGTTCCATTGCTTCACAGACCTCCATGTTTCAACTTCCCTCCCTGAGTCTGTGTGAAAGTTTGCCCTGCCAATTCTCACAAGAAGCTGCAAGCCGAAATTGTGAGCTTTTTTCCCGGAGCAGCCAGAATGTTCTTGAACATTCTGCAACAGCCATGGCTCACGGTATTACGGTGTGAATGTAAAAGATATTTTGTTGCGTAGAATAACATCAATAAGAATGCTCATTCCAAAGCTCATGACTTCGTAACAAATGAAAAAGTGCTAAATGTGCAAGTGCTTCCCTAAATAGTGTATAATGTTTGATGCTTTGCTGTGGTTTTATGATTTGTTGGAAGCCAGAGTGGCTGGGGCAGATGGGTGGGGTATTATTATTATTATTTTCAAAGGCTTCACTTTGCTTAATTAATTGGTGCATATTTAACACCACTATGTGCATTATGCCATACAAACCAGGATCTGCTCACAAGCTTTACTCCAACATCCCCCTGCCCTCCTCTTCTGTGAGACAAAAATGCATTCCTCAACAGATTCTTATGAAAAGGTTATTCTTTTTTCTTCCTTCAGATTCTGTAAAAGTTTTTGACCATGATTCCCAGTCACCCCTGTCTTTTTGCATTTCCTCAGCAGATGTGTCATTGTTGTGGCTTGTCATGTCCAGTTACTTCAGCCCGTTCACACTATGTTACCAGTGTCATGTAACGTGAGCTGGCTGACACAGCAGGCTTCTGCCTAGTGTTCATTAAGGTGCGGGAAAGAAATTACCCTTCCCCACTCCCCGCCACCGCAATGCTCGCTATCCTGGTTTTAACTGAATATCCAATTCTTAAATATAAATGAACTGCCATAATTTCTTTGGGTGTCCAGGCTGCTTTAAGAAGGACAGTTTTAAGTCTCTTAGATTTTAGTCTTAATTTTACTCTTAACCATTTGTGGATGTGGTGTGCAAAGTATGCCTTGGCCCCCATCTGCACTATGCATTTAAAGCAGTATCACATCCCTTTAAACAGTCATGATGGCTTCCTCCAAAGAATCCTGGGAGCTGTGGTTTGAGTGTGCTATTCATCTCACAGAGTACAATTCTCAAAGTGGATTGGAAACCACTCTTCCCATGGAATTCTGGGAAGTGAAGTTCTGCGAGGGGAATAAGAGTCTCCTAGCAACTTTCAGCACCATTTACAAACTCATTTCTTAGGATTTTGTGGTGGAAGCCATGGCTGTTTATAGTACAGAAAAAATATACAGCATAGAAAAATCATGTGGGCAGGCATGGGGGAGATGACCTCCAGTCCACAGGCCTCCACATTTGACCCTCAGTGTTATTTTGGCCATGCTCCTCCTACCTGCTACACACCTGATGTCATATATGACATCAGCTGTGGCATATCTAAAGGTAGAGCTTAGATGAGAAGCGCTTTGCAGGCACACACTGGTGCCTGCAAACCCCCTCCCCTGCTCATAGCTTCCAAAGCACCAACAAATCAGCTATTATTTGGCACTTTCTGAGCATAAGGTTTATAGAGACTTCAAACTCTAAAGGAGCTATGATGCTGGCGGCAGCAAACACAATGATTTGTGCACCTGAAAAGCACATTTATGGGCTAAACTAGATACAACTGTGCTTTCTAAAATCCCAAACAGCATGTGAAAAGCAGAGGTGAGATCAGCCCCTAATGCCTGAACTACAGTCACATTAAAAACTGAATGAAGTTTCTGGATAGATCTGTACCACAGACAACCCTGTTTAACCATCCTTCCTGATTCCCAGAGCACCTGGGATTCTGGGCAGGGAGCAGATCTCAGCAACCTCATCAAATTACAATTCCCAAGAATCTTTTGGGCAAGTTGTAGCCATTATAGTAGTATAAGCTGCTACAGGTTTGAGTTGTTGTCACAATACCTTTTAGAAGCTGTGCTTTCATCGGGGCTTGCTTTCGGGCTTGCAAATCACTTTCTCCTTTTATCTGGTATATTTTCACTGAAGGCCAAAATCCCATAGGCTTTCTGCAAGAACATATGTGCACATCACTGACAAGGCTTAAAATGTAGCCCATCGTTTATGGAACAAAGCCACAGACCCAAATCTGTGTAGAGAGTTCCTTTTGCCACAAATCTAGCCTATCCATAGCTTTTAGCAATAAAACACCTGAAACGTCAATAGCACCTAGTGGAGTCTAATCAGTGTAAGTCTGCAATCATATGCTCCATCCTAAGACTGGGAGTGAAATGCAGGCTCTGAGGCTTCCACATCAAGCCAGCTTTTTTCCACTTTTCCCCACATTCATTTTGCTTAGCATCCAACCTAAGTGAAGAGCTCTGGAGCAATAAAAGCTGCTTCACTATATGCTGTGCCATTTTGGTTTGTCCTAGAAAGATATTGCCTTGCAGTGGATTTTGGAATTTCACTAATGGACAAACACAGCTTCCTGTACTTTTTTGTTTTGTTTTGTTTTGTTTTAAGTGAATATTAGGAAGTAACAGCCAAACAGAAGATAATAAAAGTCTATGAAATCATATATAATTTCCTCCAAAAGGCAGAGCAGCCTTCATTTACATCCTTTAATTCATCCATTCATTTATTTATTAGCTGGGGAGAAAGCCTGCTGTGTCAGTTAAACAACAGAGTCCTGTCTACTCATTTTATCACAACACATTGTGGTTGGTTATAGGGCATAACATTATCCTTTGCATTGACATTTATAGGTCAAGCTTTCGTAAGAATCTCAAACCCAGCCTCTCATTTTTAATGTTCCACTGACATATTTATGGTTATACGCCTTTTGTGCAGTTTCACAATCTTCAAAAGTACACTTGTCCTTTCAAATATGATTTGCATGTGAAATGCAAAGCACCTTAGCAAATCTGGATAAATGTCAGAGTCCCACGATACCTTAAAGACGAATGCACTTATTGTAGCATGAACCTTCGTGCTGATTCTCCTCTTGGTCAAATTTCATCTCTACCTGGGCAGGGTAGTGTGATGTTTGTTCTAGAACTTGGAATATCAGTTGCCCATCAGTGAATGAACAGGCATCAGGAACGAGTGTGATTTCTAGCCTTGCACTGTCAGACCAACACAGACCATAGGATGTGATTACAGAATACATGTACCAGAATGTCAGGTTCTGGTGTGCACGTGCAAGGCACAGAGTTACTGGGGAATGCAGTGTCTGTCTCAGTTGCACATCTCTTTCATGGGAATAATGCCAAGTTGTAGTGCACACAGTTAAAGTATTAATGGTAAAACACATTAATCCATCTAAATAATAATCACCCGCTCTCTCAAATCCATTGCCTCAGAAACTTAACGTCTGGCAAGAACACCTAACCACACACACTTTTGCAAGAAAGTCAATGGCTAACCGTCAATGTCATCAAATTGGGGGGGGGGGCTTTTGTGTGGTTGCACGCAGCCCCCACAATCCCATGTGGCTCCTGGCAGTACAGCCGGGATTCGCACCCTCCCCCAAAGGCTGGACACCTGGAGGTGGCCAGCTACCTCTGCCAGTTATCCAATCCCAGCTGGGAGGCATTGCCAGGAGAGAGTTGGCCAGGTAAGGGGAGGGATCGACGTGCCCACACAATAGTGGGCGGAACTTACCTGGGAGTTCTCAGTCAGCTTCAGAGCAGTCAGTAAATTTTCTCAGCTTTTAAAAAAGCCTTTGCCTTTCCTTACTTTTGTTTCTCTGCTCAACAGCAAGCCGTAAACATTAACGAGTGTGGCCATATAACGCTCTGCGAAATAGTTACAAGTGGCTGTACAAAGACACATAATGAACAAACAGCATGTTCATTCTGTTCTGCTTAGTTGAATTACATTCTTTTCAGGTCTGCTCAGTAATATTGTTCACCATAAAAAGATTTCTTGCGACTTCTGAGTGCAGAGCAAACGAAGTACAGGCATGTCAGCAGCTATTAGTCATTATGGCTATACTGGAGGAGTGGGGGACATTTTCAAGACTCAGAGCCACATTCCCTTGCAGGGGCCAAAAAGGCAAAAGTGGGTAGAACAATGAATTTAGAACTTTGTATGTCAGGCAGATTTCTATACCACTCACAACCTTCTTCCAGGCAAACAAGAATCCTTCTCCGAGTTCAAGGGCAGATTCCAGTCAGGCAAAAACACTCAAGGAGGATGTGAAGCAAGGCTGTTGAGCAAGGAGTGGGGAGAAATTTAATTCAGTTTGATTCAGATTTCCCCATCATTTTTCTTTATTGCAAAAGAATTAAGATGTAATTAAAATTACAATCAATGTTTTTTTTAGGGGCAAGCAAATTTGTTGTGCCGAAGTGCCAGATCAATTTTAATTGTGAAACCTGAATTTGCTGGTATCTGACTGAATCCTACCCAAAAAATAGCAGTAGCCTGGAACTGCCCATGCTGGGGAAAAGGTGAGAGCTTCTGCTTTTCGGTTGTTTTCTCTAGAATCCCCTAGTTCACTTCCACATGGGGAGCCCATTGACCTGATCTAACAAAGAATCCCACGAATACTTTAAATTAAAGTGTTACGGGGTCTTCGTGAGCCTTAAACAAGCAGGATCCAATGTACTTGATTTACTTTTTAAAACTTGCAATATAGTATTTTCAGAAAAACTAGGGCAAATTGAAAATTACATATGCATGTGAACTGCTCCATTGGGTTTATGGACCAAGCTGAATGTGTTAAACAGTTGTCATCTGCTCAATAAAGCCTCTTGCTGTAGTGGGCCTGGTATGCAATACGCAGACAAATATGTCAAGTTCTACCCAGATGACATTCCCTCACCACCATCAACTAATCCTCAGAGCAGATACACAAGTAAAATTAATATGCTCCCACAGAATGTCGTTTTACATCAAACGGTACCCTATAATTTAAAAATTTAAACTAATTAAGTCAAATTATCATAAGCTTTTAGTAGAAAAATGAAGCTGTCATGTTCAGTCAAAATTCAATGTATAACTGAAATCAGTCTAAGGAAGGACTGAGATCTGGGGCCAAAGCAAAAGTGTGTAGTGTGAAGCCCTACATAAGTCAAACATCTTTAAAGAAGTACATATCATCAGGTCTGTGTCAAAACTCCCACTGATCTGAACAGCTCACAGTTTGCCTTAAGGCTGCAATTGCGATTTGGTGGCCTGGAAGTGAGCCAGACATGCAATGAAGTTCAGCTCTTTAAAATGGAGTGGTAGTTCTGAGCTATGGAATGTGGGGAACCAGAACTATCTTTTGACATAAGCAGGTGTGAAGCTAAAAGTCCAGAACCTGTTTTAGCTACAGATTTGCAATCATAGGCCAATGTACATTATAAAATTGTACGCTATGCTCTCAGTCTTTAAAGGCAGTTCTCCCCCATGATCCATCACCAGCTTATATATATGCTTGCGGCAGAGCAAAGCAACAGCATAAACCGTCCACATATGTTGAATGGATAAGTCTACGGGACTTCATATCTCAGGCCATGCTCTCATCCACTCAAGATCGAGCATCATTTCAGTGAAGAACTACACTGGAAGGAACGTCCTGAATTTTGCTTTGATTAATTGGATTTCTAGCTCACTTCCTCTCTTAGAACCTAAGTCTTCTGGGGGTCTTGCTAGACATAAACAGGCAGTATCAATGTCCAAGAAAAATAAGGTGCATTCCAGTTAAAAGCTTCACCCTTACCAACAATGGTCTATCAAACTTTAAAAGTCTTATGCTACTTCCCAAAGTGACTGTTGCTTTTACAAGCTTCTGTAAAGAAGGAATTGTTTAACTATGGGGCAGCCATGAGTATAATACCTCCATCAGGATGCCCACATCATCCAAAATTGCTCACATTCACTGGTAAACATCAGTTTCCCCCTAACATTTCCCTCTGGGTTTCTTAAGACTTACCAGTTGATATCAACATTGACCAAATTATTGGAACTTACTGACAGTAGACAGTAACATATATCAGATGAAGTACACTAAATACAAGACTGAACTTAAACACATTGGCATGTGCTTTGTATTTGTACATCTAATAGCACTATTCATACATGGAATCATACTTCATAAAGGAAGGTCCAGAAATAAGATCAACATATTGCAAGGTCCCGCTCTGTGCACAAAACACTTATAAACAGAGGAGAGGGGAGTACATTTCCTCTGCTACTTCTTGGAGCAATTCACCACACATGGTCTGGCACACATCCTGGCATTTTATTAGCCATTAAATACCTGTTCCACAGAATGTTTTATTCTTGTATTTAAAGGCAATTCTGTCTCGCTGCTAGGGTTGGCACAGTATCTAGAGGGGTTGCTTATACCCTCCTGGGAAAAATGAATTAGGCCTAGTTTAAGACATTTGTCTCTTTCCAATTATTTTCTATTATCGCAACTGTTTTATTACACAGTAGGCTGTAGCTGATTACCACAGAGGTAAGGTTTCATTTCATTTTTAGGTTGTGATGGTTTAAAGGCAGAAGATTCAGGAATAAACTTCTGTCAAATAAGAAAGGTGCATTTCAAGGGTAATACTTAAGGGCGGAAACAATTATTATTTTTGAGAAAGAGTTGAAAGTGGCATGACAGCACCATCATTGCCCAGGGTGTGCTCATTCATTTCTTTTGTTCCACAATCATTTCTGGTAAAACAGGGTTTTGTAGTGTTTTAAAAGCCTGCAAAAACTGTTGACTCCAGACAATAGTAGAATAAAAGGAAGGAGTACACACACACCATGGAAAATGATATATCTCGCATATCATTTTCAATTCTCTGTCATCTCTGAGACAAAACTATTGTCTGTCTGCAGCCCAACACATAGCTTAAATTTCAAGCACCAATGCATTTTTTTAAAAGTGGAAGATATCAGCAAACCAACATACAACAGCAATACAAAAACTTGCAGCTTAGCCCTATGCATATGAACACAGAAGGAAGACTCACTGTTTCTGAGTAAATGTGTTTAGAGTTGTATCAATAGGCTTGGATCCTGTGGAAAGGCCTTTTCCAATTCCTTTTAAGAACACAAGAAGAACCCTACTGGGTCGTGCCAAAGACCCATCTCATGCATCCCATAGTGTCCAATCCTTCCTCTACAGCGCTTTGTGACTTCTGAAAATCTACTCCAGAGGATTGGGACATCCAGCAGGGGATAGTGGAAGCAGCAATAATTGCCTTCTTTCCACTTCCACCAGTAGAGCAAAAGTGTTCTGTGGATAGAAAGAGCTATTCAATTCATGGAAGGTAAAGTTAGGATCTAGCAAGGTTGAAGAACCTCCACTCTTTCAGAGGTTCTATTTTCAAGAGCCCCAAAGCCATTCAGACAACAAACTGCACAAGTTATGTATGTGCCGTAATGTAAGACTTTTAATTCACAACATTCCCACGTACCCTAGTCTAAACAATAGCTTCAGATTGTCAGGAGTTCAGCCTACACTCGAGTAGGACCCTGGTAGAGACACATGCCCGACTGGCATGTTCTCTCCCTCCTGGTCGATCGTTCGGGAGCTTCAAAACTTACTTCAGCCCGAACATCACAGCGACCAATGCCAACCGACACTGGCACACTTAGGGATCTGCAGAGTTTGTGCATCATGCGTGACAGACCTCAACAACTCAGCATTTTGGCTAATCTACTTTATTTACATATAAACACACACAGAGCACTGCAACATGGCTCCCTCTCTCTCTAGCATCAGACAGCAAAGAGAAAAAGAAAAAAGGACAATAGTCCCACTTCACGGAAGACATTAACACAAACATCCTGTCTTCTTCACTTCCCACTCTGTGGAGTCAAAACATATACTGTCATGTGAAAGACAAAAATCCCATGACTGCAGTTATGGAGCAGGAATTCTAACAAGCATGTCCATCTTGAGATCCCCCCCACCAACAATATTGTGCCATCCACGTGTTTTTACAGAATTCAAGCCATTAATGCATTCATCTGAACAACCTCTCTTGTATGACCAATCCCTGCTGTGTCGCAAGTAATGTACATTTGCAGCCATTACAACATAATCTCTCCAAACTTGATTTACACAGAGTAATTACAGAAGCCTTGAAAGCTAATAAATCAGTCATTCCACATGAATACAAATCATGGCGATTAATTAAATTATGAAAGCATATATTTCAGTAGCACAGGTTGAGTGTAGAAAATTGAAGCAAATAAAAATAAAAGTGCTAAATTAAATGCACCTACACCCAGTGGTGATCATGAGAGATGCTGGTGCTCCCCCTCCTCATTTAATCCCCACAATGACCCTGTGAAGCAGGTTAGGCTGAGAGGCAGTGACTGGCCCAAGGTCACCCAGTGAGCTACATGGCTGAATGGAGATTTGAACCCTGGTCTCCGAGGTCCTAGTCCAACACTGTAACCACTACACAACACCAGCTCTCATTTTGGCTTCAGGGCCTTATTGATCCTGCAAATAGCCCTTTGGGTTGCAGAGAATTCTAATGAATTTACTAGGGTTTACACTCAATTGAAGTAGGGTACTGACCAAGTCAGCTGAACCTTACTATCTGAAATCAGCAAGTTCTCTGGAAAACCACAGTCACTTGCAGCTGTATATGGCAGCGGAACATAAGGCACACTGGCCAAGTTGTTTTTCACAGAAGTTTGTCTGTTATTAAATCTTCTTACCCAAGGGTACCTAATAAACTCCAAGTGTTATGACAGCTGGAATTGGCTCTGGGCTAAGACTGCATACAAATCCCTGTCAGCACATACTAGAGAAATATATTTCAAAATAGTCCTTGATTGGTACCTAACCCTAAAACAAATTTCGTTTATGCACTTGGGTTATCCCCCAGTGTCGGAGAGGATGTCAATCACTAAGTACAAATAAACATATGTGGTGGGACTGCCCAAACAGTCAGCATTTGGAGGAGAGGGAAGTATTTCCTGAAACTGTCCTAAGAACTAAGCAACCAGTTTCACCCTCTCCATATCTTGCACTTTTAATTCTTTCTATTGACAAGGATAGAGGTGTTAAAATAAATAATTCATTATCCATCTGTGCCACAACTGCTAAATTTGGGGAAACTTTGAAATAATCTAGATTATTAGTATGGCTAAGTGTGGCAAGCTGCTCTACCAGAAACGATTTCTCAGAAGTTAAGGGTTGCCAGAGGAAAAAGCATACGTGACAATTTCACTGCAGTATGGTTTGACTTCATTTCATTGCAGATAAGGCAGCAGCAGTTGGTGAGGTGGTGAGGATGAGGCACCATGGCTTCCCAACATGCGGTGATGGAACCAATCCAATGCTCCTGCCATGGAGCAGCAGGCCAAGTTCCCTGCACCTCATCCCTCCACTCTTCCTCTCAGAAAGTGAAACCGGGAAAGCAATGGTGATACAAGTGTGCCGCCTCACTGAAATATGGCAGAACATGGTCATTTTCTTCCCACAATTTTTGTAATCATTTGGTTGCCATGATCTCATTGTAGGTGCCAGGATGTCTTCTTCCATAAACCCTGTTATAATGAACACAGAGAACATGGTTTCTTTCCTTCTGTACTGCATTCCGTTCATGTGTTATAAAACTCAACATGGAATATAGTCTGAAAACCATTGGTCTATTAGAACCGTGAGAGTGCCCCATACCTCAGTGAGGTGGTTTGCATGTGGGGAAGCAAAGGTAGAGCCTCCCTGGTGGAATTCAGGCAGGCAAATACTGTAAATGTGGGCAGCTGCTTTATCTCCTACTAAATTCATTGATTGCTCTTTTTATGCCAGTCTCCCCCATCACTTGTAAAATTCAAGGGCAATCATAAAAGTTCAGGCCAATGACTCCTTCTGGAAGTGTTAAGCAGCAGATAGTCAGCTAAAATGGGAATGGGAATAACTTACTTCTTCTCCTTCTCCCACTACAGCAACTAGCCAATAAGTTGGAATGGTTTATCAAAAAGATACAGTGATCTATTGCAAAACTATTCCTCAACTTTACTGGGAATAAATCAATATAAATGCGAAGGAGTATCTTCAGATTTTACAAAGAACAGACAGCACTGTTATTTTCAAAGTCATAGCAAACAATTTTTTCCCCTGAATTACAAAATGTTGTATGGAACACGGTTGGTTTCATGTACACTTTAAAAAGGCAAATAGGGATTCTATTCAAAATAGGGCAATAATGCAAGTGGATGACTCAGACTTTGATATTTGGTTACTGGTACCCTTTACTTTCTGCAAAAGAGGAAGAAGAAGAAAGCATTTACCACGCACTTTTGAAAGAATAAATTGTAGCCAAAGCCAGTGCATGCAATTTGACAAGAGAAGATTCCTAATACCAGCTTTGAGCCCACTGATGCTAATTACATAAAATTATACTTCATATTAAACCTCATTGTTGCAAATAGCTCAACCACCAAGGAGGAGTAATTAAATTAAATCCAGTTGCTTAAGCATTTAACTGAATTGCAGAAACCAGGTTAGTATGGCAGCAGATTAGTTCACATTAAAAGCAGGTTATGCTGGAGGGGATGAATTTTTATTTTTTTTAAGCAGCACAACATGGGTGAGGGTTAGGGTTTTACAGTTGTCAGTGCCTACCAATGTCACTCAGGCTCAGTTATCCATCTAGACCTTTCAGCAACTTTCAGTACAACACACAGTTGTATCTTTCTAGATTGCCTGCTCAGTTTGGGAATTGGAAATACTGAACTGTAGCAATTCCATTCCTATCTGATGAGAAGATTCCCAGAAAAAAATTACCACAAAACTGGAAAGGCGCTACAGAAAGTGAGACCATCTCTGTGTTTAAGGGAGAGTAAGACAGAAGGTTTGACTCTGTCCCTCAGCACTTTGTAACTTCGCTTCTTATCCTCCTCTCATCTCTCTGGTACAGCCTAATTACTATGTCATTGCTTTCTCTAGAAAAGCACCCTTTTGGAAGAAGCTCTGCTCTTATCTCTGCTGCTCTTCCCAGAGTATTCTACAAGGCCACTGTGCTACCTTGATGAAACAATGTGAAGCTTGGTGTGCTTCTGCTTATTTTGAAAAGGTGCTAGTTTCTGGGAGAGTTTTATGGGACAGCCCAGAACAGAGCTAAAGTTGCATAGGAAAACTGTTTCCCTAGGCATTTGAGTTCAGTTCAAGTCTTGTTTTGCTCCAGAAAGGTTTATCCCCTGGACACCACTAAGTTGTTTGCAGACATGGATAGAGAGGTTTGCAGCTCAAGCAAGCAAGATTATTAGAGCAGGGTGATGTTTTGATACATCGTCCAAAATCGGTTTGAAGTCCACATCATGATAGCGGTTTCATAATATCCAACATTGTAATATACTATGAATCACAATGTGTGTGCGCGCGCATGTAAAAAATCACGATGTGGGGAAAAACTGTGAAGCCGGTCATCGCTTCTCTCATGATTCCTGCTGCCCCCGTTATTCTGTACTTTAAAATAACAGTGGTAACAATACAGTGGTACCTCTGGTTACGGACTTAATTCGTTCTGGAGGTCTGTTCTTAACCTGAAACTGTTCTTAACATGAGGTACCACTTTAGCTAATGGGGTCTCCTGCTGCCGCCACGCGATTTCTGTTCTCAGCCTGAGGTAAAGTTCTTAACCCGAGGTACTACTTCTGGGTTAGTGGAGTCTGTAACCTGAAGTGTTTGTAACCCGAGGTGTTTGTAACCCAAGGTACCACTGTATGTTAAAGTTAAGTAAAAAAGTGTCAGATTTAGACTCCCTAAGTAGTAGCAGTTGCCAAGTAGTAGTATTTCCCTTTACAAAGTTCCATCCTTATTTCAGACATTGTGATATATTGGAATTTTGCAATGTTTAGCTGGTGTTATTTCATGATGTTAAAAGCCAGACATTACTCAGCCCTAAACTCCATACAGTGGATCATTGATCTGTGGAATTTCCTGCCACTGATAACCACTGGCTTAAAACAGGAGTTAAACAAAATCACAGAGGAAAGGGCTTTCAGTGGCTACTAGTGAGTCTGTTAATAGTATGTTATGACCCTTAGACTATGTTCTAACCCCTAGATTAGAAGCAGCATGCCTCTGAAAACTAATTGTTGGGCATCCTGTTAGTGGGCTTCCCAAGTAGCATCTGGTTGGCCAACGTAGGAAACATGAGTGCTGGACTAAATTATCCAGGAGGCTCTGTGATGCTGCTTACAGATTTTCATACTCCTCTCTTTTAGGCAATAATTTTAGTAACAATTTTTAGAGGAGCAACCACCCTAGTCTTTTGCAGCAAAAACAGTCCTGTGTCACCATAAAAAAACAAGACACTTGTTTGTTTAGGCACACTTTTGGGAAGCCAAAATATTTTTGCCTTTCTCTCTCCCCACCCCTCTTTAGATTGCAATGTATTTTTTCCATAGTGGGTTTTCTTTTATATTGCATGCTTATAATTGCTAGATTAGCTGCCACATTATTATGGAAAAGGCAGAATATAGGTATTTTAAATAAACAATTCCAACATCTTCCTGGTGCAACTCCAGCATGCTGTTCAAAACCAGTCTTACAACTAAATCCACAGCATTTCACGTCTGAAATGCTACATGAGAAAAAAGCAGCACAACATTGCAATTTTACTGCATTCTGCCTCTTCGGTTGTCATGATGTCATCTTGCATCTGCTTCGATGGCAGGCTATCATGGGAAGCCTTTGAACCCTCTACACCTCAGTCATATAACATCAGTTGTTTTACAACAAACTGCAGAGGGGACTACAAGGAGATGTCAAAAACAGCACGTGGAGACTCGCAGAGAAATCATGGGGTGGGGGCAGGGCTGTTTGGTTTTTGCCAACTTCAAGCAACAGAAACCTGAAAGTAGGAGGAAATCAGACATACACAGGATAAAAAGTCCAGAGGCTTGTTAAAAACATACTGGTTAAGATTATTGTTGGGTCATATTCAATGGTCCAAGCCTTTTGATAAGGGACTTTCTAGTTACATTAGAACCACCTACATGTTGTTGTCAGACAACGAAATACAAAATTTCAAAAAAGTTCAAACAAGCCGGAAGGCAAGAGCCAACCCATGATTTCTTCCTTCAACCTTCCCCAATACTTTTTCCTAGATTTATAGTGGCAACTATTGCATGTTTCCAGGATCTTGCATGAAACTTCACTGCACGAGTTTAACCAAGACAAGTGATTATGAAGAATCCAAGTTTTAAACCCCCCTTTCCCCATGAAGTCTTTGGCACAACTCTCTTGTTCAAACACCTTCTGTTCCTAAGTCTATGTGCTGTAATTGAAACACTCTTACCATTTATTCTTTCATCTATTTCCCTCCCCTTCCCATTTCCTATGCTGAATTTTAGATTTTAACCTCCTTGGAGCATGGACCTGCCCTTGTGTAAAGTACCGTGGAGACTGATGGGACAGAAGGATTATGGCTACACAGAATGATCAAAATCCAGACAAAATTACTTTCAATTTATTATACTCAGTGTTGACATTAGTCGAAGACTGGCTATTTCATTCTTTTAAGAGCAGAGAGCCTTTTTAAAAATCTCACCATTATTCCGAGCAAGCAACCTTTTTGTTTTCCTTATTATGAAATTATGTGCTTGTCTCCCCCTACTGGAATGAGGCGCTGCAATAAAAGCTTTCGGCAGAGATGTTTGAGCTGCGCTTTTTTCTTTTCAAGTACTTGATTGATGTTGTGGCTAATGAGAGAATTTTTAGAGAACATCGTGTTTTGTTTTGAAGTTTCCTTACCTGCTATCAGCCAGAAGTTGGAACAGTAACATGTTACTCAAAAAATACTTTGAATCCAAGATGGGCATGAATAAAGTGAGTAGGCATTGAGCTGTACCCAAATGCATGCTGTTGTGAAATGTTTAAGAGTTGGAGATGCAGGAGAAAACAGCAAAGAGGAGAAATGCAGATGAGAAACCAGGGTAGGATAGCAGCTATGTGCTCTGGGATGGGTTAAAACGTTTTTTCTTTAAGTTGTAAAGCTTCACCGACAGCAGGAAACACCAACAATGTGCCAGCCAGATGCCAGCCAGCATCGCCAATTCTCATGGCTTGTAGTCCCACAATATTAAAGAGAACCATGTTGGCTACCCTTTAAGGGGACTCTTGAAGAGTCCACAAGGTTAAGTGTAAATATAACAAACAGGTGTTTTAAGCACACTGGTAGCATGCAGGTGTAATTATGACAGAGCTAGGGTTGGCCGTAGCTCACTGTAAAGGCTACACTCTGTCCTTAGAGAAGCAAGTCGAGCAAAAATACTTAAGACACAAGAGTTGGAACAAGCCTGCTAGGTTACTGCACCCTATCCCATAACAACACATTGTCAGTAAGAATAAGGCCTGGGCACAGCATGACACAAGGGGCCCCTGGGAAAACTAATTTCCCAATGTTCTGGAAGCATAAACAGAAAGAAAAGAAGGAAATGAAAGAGATCTTCCAAAACATATGAAAGGCACCACGTTGGGGGATACTGTTCTAACCTATAGTTTAAGTCAAGGCTTGTTTAATTCTGAAGACAATGATGGTTTTTTCTGCCCCAAGCCATTTTGTATCACACATTTTTTGTTGTGCTCTGACACTTAATGGTCTGACACTTTAGGTGTGGTGTGCAGCTGGAACAGAAAACTGAGCCCAAATCTTGAACACACGTTTCTATCTTGTGCACACACATACTTATGGACTGCATCCATTCACTACAATTTAAATTGGAAAACATCTTAGCACAGGGTTTTTGCTTTTTTTTTTTTTAATGAAACCATTTTCGCATTTAGGACATTTTTCAAATTTTATTTGCAACTATTGCAATTACAAAGAAATATTATCAATGTAAGTTTGCATTTAAAGTGACAATCCTCTATTTCATAAACAAGGTCACAAATTAGTGAGCAGCTCATTTGGCTTTTGGGCAGCTTCCATTATATGGAAATGTTCCTGTTATGACAAACTAATTTGTCACAAATGTTTTACAGTATTTCAGTCTTGCAGTTCCTCAATATATAGCTATAAAAATCTTACTACATGATTGACATTCAGATGTATTTCTATAGCTTCTAACCACATCAATAGTTATTACCTTTACATGTGGGCAGAAAGTGAAATTCGTAGTAAGTTTTTGCTTATCTTTCACAGAACGCTCCAGAAATACACTTAAAAATCGAAAACAATTATTTATGTTGAGAATGAAGCCTGGTTCTCCATGCTAGCATCCCTGTTCGGCCCTCAATAGAGAGGAAAAATGCACTGCTGTAATGCCGGTTTATCAAATTTAGTCCAGTTTATTTTGAATTGTTCTCAATAAATACAAAAACATACCATCTTAGCGTGCCTTATGTGTCTGTCCTAAAAGGCTTCTGACAGGGTTAAGGTAGATTAAAAGCCAAGAATGTCAGCTTTGATAATTGTTACCTTTTGTAAAAGGTGTTATGTATTAAGCCACCACACTGAGTAACATATGGTCCCACAGTCATTTGATACATACAGTTTTATCAAAATAAATAAATTCTGTATGATTTGCTGATATTAGTTGCTTAAATATGCTTTAAGCCATTGAAAGATTCAGAAACATTTATAACCTGCATGAGAGTATGGGGCAAAAGTTCCCCTCTGCTTAAGGTAGATTACGTCTTTTTTTAAAAAAAAAATCAGCCCTCATGACAATATGGAATGTCCCCAACTAATGGTAGGATGCCAATTCTGAAGTCCAAAACAAAACAGAAAGTTTAAAGCTATAAATCTCAGCTTCAGTAATGTTCATGTATCACTGCAAAACTGCTTTTGGATTTTACCAAAACAGAAACTCAAGGGGGTGTTAATTTCAACAGGAGGCTTCAACGTATAAAATAAACTTTCTAGTGTGAAAAGTTGATTTAAAGATTGCTTCTATTTAATAATAGTACCTCTTAATATATTGGACCAAAAGTTGATCAGACAACATAGCCCACACGTCTGGACATTTAGAATAAAAAAGCTTTTATTTTCAGTTGAAATAAATGCACCGTCCTGTACTTAAAGGCTGTAAAAGAGCCCTATGCATCTTCCAGGTTATACCAACTGATCAAAAGACCTCCACTGGGAAGTTACATAAAGCACTCATAATTGGTAAAGAGAAACTTTAAAAAAAAAAAAAAATCCATCTTCAGTACTTCTGCACTGTTTTTGTTTTATCCCTTCCCAGGTCAAAAGTTTGTAGAGATATCCCGTGTAACACAAGTTAGTTCATGGTACTGTTTTAGTCATCCTCCTCTTCCTCTTCTTCCTCTTCCTCAAAACTGTCTTCAAAACCTTCACTGTCTTCCTGGTCCTCATCTCCCTCTATTGCTGTATCCCATTGTGGATGGTTTTCTGGCACTGGTTTAGCTTCATGAACTTCCAGCTGCAAATAGAGTTTGAGAGATTGTCCAGAAAAGGATGGAAGCGAGTTAGAACACAGAGATGAATTATTTTATTTAAGTTGCTGGGGCTTACAGAATTATGAATTATGTTACAAGGCTAATAATACTAATACTAATACTAATAATAATAATAATTCAGTACAGTACTTTGTACACACACAGCAAGCCTAATGATAAACAATAAACTTCAAGGGAAAGTGCCGAAGCAGAGAAGCCAAAAGATGGAGCCCAGTGACAGCCCAATGACCAAAATAATTCTGTGTCCAGGGCATCTGTCTACCAGCTCCATCTGGTACACTGGCTGAGACCCTGTCTGCACGCGGACTGTCTCGCCAGAGTGGTGCATGCTCTGGTTATCTCCTGCTTGGACTACTGCAATGTGCTCTATGTGGAGCTACCTTTGAAGGTGACCCGGAAACTACAACTAATCCAGAATGCGGCAGCTAGACTGGTGACTGGGAGCGGCCGCCGAGACCACATAACACCGGTCCTGAAAGACCATATTGGCTCCCAGTACATTTCCGAGCACATTTCAAAGTGTTGGCGCTGACCTTTAAAGCCTAAACGGCTTCGGCCCAGTATACCTGAAGGAGCGTCTCCACCCCCATCATTCTGCCCGGACACTGAGGTCCTCCTCCGAGGGTCTTCTACTGGTTCCCTCACTGCAAGAAGTGAAGTTACAGGGAACCAGGCAGAGGGCCTTCTCGGCAGGGGCGCCCTCCCTGTAAAACGCCCTCCCATCCAAGATGTCAAGGAGATCAAGAATCACACAACTTTTAGAAGACGTCTGGAAGGCAGCCTGTATCAGGAGGTTTTTAAGGCTTGGTGTTTTATGTTTTTAGATATGCTGTAAGCCACCCAGAGTGGCTGGGGAAACCCAGGCAGATGGGCGGGGTATAAATAATAAAATTATTATTATTATTTTTATTATTATTAAGGGGCTCCGTCAGCAGGAGTCAATCTGCTTTAGCTCATATAAACGGCTCATTTACATACTACAATTATTTTTTTAAAAAGAAAAGTAGACTCCTAACTAGTTCATTTTTACATCCCCGGATGTCGCACTGAAGTGGCTCTGCAAGTGGCACTGCTATCCTGGATTGTATCTAACGCTAGTGTAAGTGGAAGGGACACTTGCAAAAGGGAATTACTGGCACTGTCTTCCCCACTATGTTCCCCAGCACTCTTAAATAGCCCCTTGTAAGGGACCCCTGACCCCACTCCATCTGATATATCTGAATCTCTCTCTCTCTCTTGAGAGATAAATGTTTCCTACCAGTATCTTAATGCATGCAGATTGTGATCCTTTAGGTCCCAGCCAAGGAGGAACAGAAATAACTGCTCTTGTAGATATGCACACAGATGTGCACTGCCGCAAGAATGAGATAAGAGGGGAAGCCTTTTGATCAAGCAGAGCTCATTTGTGGAACAAAATCTCTGGGAAAAGCTCTTCTTCCAGGCAAGAAACCACAATACACACTTCCTGGGAAGGCACTACTTCCACCTCCTTCTTCTAACGGAAGGAAGTGCTATCAGTGGCAAGCAGGAATGCATTTACACAGGGAAATGCACACACCAAAGCTTCTAGATCTGTTTTTGGTACCCCGAAGGCAGTTTTATCTTAGTTTTGCATTGTAAATGGCTCTATCACTGATCTGTGTGTGACTGCATTGATATGCATATATTTGGGTGGTAAGCCAAGTTAGAGATTTTTTAAACTTGCAGTTGTAAATGAAGTCGCAATCTTTGGATCTCATTGCTTGTGCTTAAGCAGAACAAGATAAACGACCCTTTGGTTAAATGAAAAACCCAGCATTGATGAAGAAATCACAATTGTAGAATAGCACAAGACTGTGTACATTAAACTCTATATAGCAACAGTCACCTTCAATCTCTGCAGTGAATTTGCAAAAACTCCCCTCCCAAACCCGCAAGTGTTAAGACAGCATACCTTCAATGGTTTAATCTGGTCCAAGCCCATGTAGGAATCTGATCTTAAATAAACCGTATATTGGTAGTTTCCAGGTTTGCCAGGTGCAGGAAACTTTAGTTCTACCTAGAGACAAAATTAATCCACAACAACATCAAGTTATAAGCAGACATTTACAAGCAGAGCTGTGAAACAGTTTTGATAAAATGAACAGAAAAGCCCATAATCATCATAACATTATAACAATATTTTTAAAATTCATATCCTGCCCATCTTGATGGGTTTCCCCAGCCACTCTGGGTGGCTTACAACATATATAAAACACAACAAAGCATCAAACATTTAAAAACAAAATATCCTATACTGAACAAGCAAGAAATAAACTAATAAATCAATAGAAACCAATAACCACCACCAACAACAACAATAATGGGTGCCCCATGATCGCTCAACAAGTTAAACAGCAGCCATTATTAGTTCTCTTTTATTAATGATTTGTATCTACTTTTGAGAGGTGTAGCTCCTTTCCCTTGGAAGAGAGGAGAGACTTATACTTGCTGGGTTTGGGGGTGTTTTATTAAGAATAAGAGTGTCAATGGGAATAAGTATCTTACTGCTACACCAGTGGTTCAAAGAAATGTTGGAAAGTAACATGATACTTTACCTCTTCCCGATCTTTTAGTGTACACACATGATATGGCATAGATATTAGCGTTTGTTCCTTCCTATCTGCTATATATAGCCACCACCATTCTTGCTTTTCCTGTTCAGGAGAAAAATAGGGAGGACGTTAGAAAAAAGAAAAAGAAAAAAGAAAGCCTTACCTAGATCAGTGAAACTGAATTTTCAATTTGAAAACTTGTGCATTTTTGTACATTCAGCAGGAGCTGCAAGCGCTTTGATGAATTGGCTCATCCCAAGAAAGCTTTCTTAGCTTCTTCCTCGCTGCACCTCACTACCCTTAATACAGACCAGGGAGTCAAAATATTGCCATTTTAGGCAGTGACGTTTTTGGAAAGCACAGATGAAGTGCTAGGTTTGGGTCTCAACTATACTACTTTATTTAGATCAGGCTTCCTCAACCTCGGCCCTCCAGGTGTTTTTGGCCTACAACTCCCGTGATCCCTAGCTAGCAGGACCAGTGGTCAGGGATGATGGGAATTGTAGTCTCAAAACATCTGGAGGGCCGAGGTTGAGGAAGCCTGATTTAGACTGAGGTTAGAAGTTGTCAATATGGATTGCCCCTTTATGAATACAGAAAGCTAGATCTTGGGAAGGAGGGTTCTAAGCCTAGCTTTTTCCTTTACATGCTTGTCTTCTGTGTCAGAATCCTCTGCCCAATCATATGAGAGCTGCCACCTGCATTACAAAGGGATACAGACCCCTTGACTCTTCACTGCTTTAGTCTCTGACTCCTTATTGTAAACCATTTCGATATTTTAGATCTAGTAAGTGTTGAATAAGTAGACAAAATAAAATAGTAAACTAATAATAAATAATATACTTGGCACACCGATTTATCGCCTTACCAACTGCTTGAAATAACTAGGCCTAAATTGCATAGATTAAACGCCACTTAAGAAGAGAGATCTAGAGAGTCCATAACAGGGTCGTCTCCATGACCACGCCAGTACTGCCTGTCCTGTCCATCTTTGGTATCTATTTGTTTCTTTTAATAGTAGACTCAGGTGTTTGAGTGCCAACATGACTGAGCCAAATAGGGTCACAACAGGAACAGACAGGCATCAAATGCTCAGGTGAACAGTGAAGTGTCCATTCTTACATGTACAACGCCCCCCTCCCAGAAATATCCAAATAGGGATGGGGTTCTCTGTGACTTCCAGGAGTTTTAGTAGGTTAAGCTGGCCTGCTTGAGCCCACCACAAGTTATAGTGACCTCAAAGAGGAAGCAGCTGGCATCCTGACCATGAGCACTCTGTTAGGGGTCAATATTTCTACCTTTCATAGAAGGGTCTGCTTGTTTCAGTTTTGTGGTACTTAATTTTGTGTAAACAGAATTCCAGTGTTTCCAATTTCCACAGATCTAACTGCTGTGTGTTAATTTGCACTCCCAATGGTACAAAACACTCTCTAAATAGGGATTAAAAAGAGAGCAATTGTTTTCAAAAAAATAAAGGCTGTTGTGTTACTAAAATATTAATCACAATGGCTAGTTCTGCACTCTAGCATGGCAGATGAACAAAGAATAAACTGTTCATATGGCAAGCCAATATTAATGAGATTGGCACAATTTTGAAGAAACAGAGCAGTCTTAAGTGTCAGACAAAACTAAGCATGTTGCCCAATATTTGGCACTGCTTGACAAGAAAGATTTAGATTTCTGTTCTAAAGGTTTCCTTTTTAAGCAGATCACCGATAGAATAGAGTGCATGTCTGGATTCAGCTGGCACACTACCTGTGGAGTGGGCAATGCTCTTTTCAAGCAGATGGGTGGTAAACATGAGCATGCCAGGAAATCAGTATGTTTATGGAACTGAATATGAGGGCAAGGTTCCACGGCAACCTGTGCAGTTCTTAGCTCCACTTATCAAGAAATAGCTTATTTAGTAGTATAATGAGAAGATACAACCTCAGCAAATCCCAGCTCAACATTCTGCAGAGAGTACAGCATGTTATTGCCAAGATCCCCAGTAAAACTCGAGAGACTGCAGTTTCCTATACCACTTTACAAGAACAACACATTGGGAACTGCTCCTGAACAAATGGGGGAAGTATAAGAGTATGGCTGTGCAGAAAGATAGCCAGGTACTGCAGAGTTTGAAGTCTTCAGGTCTCCCTTATTTTGTGAACAACTGTCATGAAAGCTTTTTAAAAAAGCTTTATAATATTAATTTCAGAATCAAGTTTTATACTTAAATTGGCTTTATAACTTGTCAAAAGGAGAATGATTTCAATGCAACATTATTTAGCTCTCCATCTGCTGACCTCAGGAAAGTAGAGACTGTACACAGGATGGGTTATTTTTGATTTGGTTTCCAAGAGAGCCCGTTCCTTGCGCTGTATACTTTGCTGTAATTCCTGCCACTCCTAATGGAGAGAGAAGAGGTATTCAGCATATTTTAGAAAGTAATTTCACAACGTGGTAGGAAGTGTAGGTGAATGAAAACAGGAATACAAACATCTTAATGTTACTGACAATGATGATAGGACAAAGTTTCTATCTAATTCTAATTCTATCCAATTCTTTTCCTCACCCATCAGTCCTCTCTACACTTAAAATATTATAAGCAGTAGCCTATACATTGCTGAGACACAGTCTTCCAGAATTCTAGTTCTAGAACCAAGCGTGCACAAACGTATGCAATGCAATAATTACTATACAGTACTATCATAGCTTCTAATGCAGAGTGGAGATTTTATATGAGGAATTATACAGGAAGCTCATCCATTATCGAGATGTGCATACAAATGTGCGTCTGTGTGTTTTTCCAGCATAAGAACAGTCCTGGTAAAGACCAATGGCCCATCTAATCCAGCATTTTATGAACTGTGGCCAGCCAGGTATCTATTGGGAGCCCACAAGCAGGACCCAAGCACAGCAGCACTCTTTCCACTTGTGATTCCTAGCAACTGATATTCAGAAGCAGACTGCTTCTGATACTGGAGTGCTTATCATGACTAGCAGTCTTTGATTTATTCCCTTCAACGATGCTCTTAGCTGAGAAACAGCATTTCCCCCTTTTCACAGATGCAAGAACTCTGACGGCCCTCTTAACGACAAAAAAGTTTTCCCAGTACACATGGTTATAATCAGCCGACCACCATCCTATTATTGATGTTACATTGCAATGACATCACACACTGACAAGTGAGCCTTACAGCTTCATCATCCTTGCTTTGTTTCTCGTCTTGTTCTCTGTCGGAGTCTCTGTCGCTTCCATCATCTTTGTCACTTAAAGAGTCTCTATTAGTGTCATCTTCATCAGATTCACTCCCTTTATCAGAAACTTCATCTTCGTCTTCCTTTACAACTTCCTACAGAAAAAGGACAATCCTGTGATTACTTTAATAACAGTACTCAAGAGCTCTGACACTGATGGCATAAGATGGAACAGAAGATTTGTTCAAATACTGCACTGAATCCTTCCATTTCATGGATGGCTTTTCAGCACTGCAGGACAAATTTGATAGGCAGGCAGTACTGCCACCTGTCAATCACTCGATGTCACAATTATGCTAAGTGATTTGGGACTTCAAAGTGCCACATGCAGTCGATGCAGTAGATTTTAGCTCTATCACCCAACAGCTGATGGGCAGTAAAGACAAAACCTGCTTTCTCTTGCCAATGCAAAATCAGGAGCACACTTCAATGCCCCCAACTGCACTGGCAGCCATGTCTCTACCTGCCCTACACATGATGTCACAGATGATGTCTTGTGTGGGACAGGCAGTCATGGTTTGGGGAAAACGGCTTTACAGGCCAAAAGTGGCCCGCAGGTGAAAGGTTCCTGGCCTCTGCTGTAGCCATGTCCATCTCTTCAAAGAACGGTTAGAAAAATCTTACGAAAAGGCTGACAACTAATATTTCCTAATGAAACAAATGAAGCCATGTTATCAAATTCTATCTAAAATCAAAGTCTGATATACTGCAGTTTTTATTCCTAGATAAACATATGTGTGTGTGTGATGTAATATATATACACACCCGTCTCCGCTCTGCGAGTCCTAGATAAGGATGGACAGCAACATTAATTTCTGTCAACTGATATAGGGGCCTGCCTTCGAATCCTGAATAACAGCATTGTTTTTTCTAACCTGAGTTTTTTCTAACCTGAGTAAGGTGGTTTTACACTGCCTACAATATGCAGCTTGTTGGCTTGATATTGACTTCTAAAAGGGCTGCCTTAAACACTGCTCTACTTTTCCCTAGGTTTTTAGTCAGTCCTCTCTGTTAGGTCCCATAGCTTAGCCGCTCCTCCCCACTCCCATCTGTGTTGATACATACACTCCCTGCAACTCCATTTGCTTGCTTTTGCTTCTGCTGCTTCGTCTGCTGAAGAGGGGCTGGTGCAGGCTTCTTTTTCACAACTTTCTTCTTCTTTGACTTTGAAGCCTTCTTTGTCCCTTTGTTCTTCTGCTGCCATCCTTTGCTCTTCGTTTTGTTAGCATCGCCTTGCTGCAAAGTAAACAAGGGTTTAACATCAAGAGTGGACGCTTCCACGTCAAGCTGCTTTCAAGGTTACAACCGATAACCTCAGAGCCTTTTAAGTTTGTAGCAAAGTAGCAAGCCTTCGGGCAGCAGTATCCGCCAGGACACCTCTGGATCTCAGAGCATTCCGTTTGATAGCCAGCCTCGCCAGTGCCAATGGACAACACATGCTACATGTCAGCTGGTGGAGGGAAAAGCCAAGGCAATGAGAAAGGCAAGCCAAGATGAGACAAGACACTGCATAACTATCATTAGAAATGGTGGCTGCACGCGAGATTTAGCAGGCACAGATCTGCTCTAGTTTCCAACATCGATCACACTGCTCTTGACAGCCATGGTTAAGTGAGACAGGGTTAAGTGGGATATTTATGCAAACAGCAGAGGAGCATGCTTTTAATGTAGCTGTATTTCCACTTCTTTCTAACATAAGGAGCTCATTGAGATGCAACATAGTCACCCAAAACCACTAGTTCTGAACTTACGCCATCCTCCGCAGGCTGCTCTTCAGCTGAACAGGTCGACTGCTCTTTTTCGAATACTTCCTGAATAGGGAGGCAAGCAAAGTCTAATAGTTTCACAATACCAACGACATGAATTCATGATCGACTCAATGTTCCGATGGGCAAGGCACTAGCTCACTCCTCAAACATATGAAGATTCTAGTTATTAACAGAGAGGCTTCTCAGTAGTGGCACCCGCCCTGTGGAACGCCCTCCCATCAGATGTCAAGGAAACAAACAACTACAGTGGTACCTCAGGTTAAGTACTTAATTTGTTCCAGAGGTCCGTACTTAACCTGAAACTGTTCTTAACCTGAAGCATCACTTTAGCTAATGGGACCTCCTGCTGCTGCCACGCCACCAGAGCCCAATTTCTGTTCTTATCCTGAAGCAAAGTTCTTAACCTGAAGCGTATGTAACCTGAGGTACCAATGTATCTGACTTTTAAAAGACGTCTGAAGGCAGCCCTGTTTAGGGAAGCTTTTAAAGTTTGATGTTTTATTGTGTTTTTAATATTCTGTTGGGAGCTGCCCAGATCGGCAGGGTATAAATAAATACTATTATTATTATTATTATTATTATTATTATTATTATCCTACATCCAGTCTACAAAATTGGTTAACCACCATGAAATCACTTGCTTTCCAAATGATTGGCAGCTGAGTATATGAGGCTGACTGCACAAAAAAGTATGTGAACGTGAGATCTGAAATTTTCTTCTCTCTGGTGTTTTATCTTCAGTGACCCTTAATACATGAGAACATCGGAACCTGCCTTATATAGAGACCACTGATCCCATCTAGCTCAGTACTGCTGAGTTTCAGACAGTCCTGAGGTCTTCAGGTCTCCAAGTAGGGCCTTTCCCAGCCCTACTTGGAGAGGCCAGGGATTGAACATGGGACCTTCTGTAGGCAAAGCAGGGGCTCTACCACTAAAATATGGTCCTTGGCCATCAATGATGACTCAGGGCGTATCATTGACCACGGCTGCTCAATTTATGAACCAGATGTGCAGTTAGATGGAAGTAAGTTTTTTTTGCTCAATATACATTTTTGAAAGTCTGAACCCAAAAATAATGTGTGCAAATAAGAATACTTACTGCCATTGTCTGTCTTGTTAGGGTGACCAAAACTGTAACGAGCGATCCTACTGTGATGTTGTTGCTGTCCTCGTCATCCAAAACTTGGGAAGGAAGAGGAAGGGGTGAAAGGATACATCAATTTACACTGGTTTTCACCCCAATTTAATAGCTTCCTTGTAAATAAGCTTCACTCAGCTGTCAAATTTATGACTGCAATCCTACTTGAGAATATCTTAAAAGAAGTTTGAAAATGCAACTTAAAGCCCTCACTGGCACCTTTAACCACCCATCCAACTGAAAGTTAAGACTCAAGGGACTTTCTGAATGTGGCACAAGGCATGTGGAGAGGTGTTTGGTTCACCAGAGTGTTCCTCACAGGAAATATGCTGTTGAGGCACAGGATTGGACTCTCTGCCCATCAACTGATGTTACCTGATGATGTCTTCTGATTGGTAAGTGGGCATGGCAAAGGAGAAACGACTTTGTAGGCCAAATTGGACCCATTGGCAGTCCAAGATAGGCTTGCAAGCTAGCGCTTTCTCAAACTCTAAATCTAAGACTACAGAATGCAGGAAATCTGCAATTCCTTAAGGCTAAACAATTTAAATTCTACAGACACCATTAAGTGCACCATGAATGCATACCAAATAATGAAGAGCGGACATTTAGAACACCACCTACCCTGGGGTTTTATATCCATGTTGATATGTGGAAAACTGCCAAGGACAGCCATAACATCTTCATATTTTTCATCTTCAAGGAAGTGCAGTAAATTGTGGCGATCCGATGCTTTTAAACTCACCAGGTCTTGGATGGTTTTGATTTTGTACTGGGTAAAAAAAAAGAGCAAAAATTCTATTTTCCAAAAATAAAACCCACTACCACATAATTTATTGATATTGCTAACATCTATCACAGTGGAAACAGAAAATATGAACAGTGGCACTCTCTGGAAAATTAAGTAACGGAGTCAAGGCATTGTGGAATTAACTTTTTCCAAGTCACAGATAGAGCAAGTTGGTTTGAACATGGCTCCTGATGACCTACAGAACCTTACCTTTTTATGATTAGAAACCCGTCTGAGATTGTCCTCTTCAATGTGTGGGAGTTGGAGGAGTGGAGATTTAAACTGCTGAAGCCCTTGAACAGTCATCTGTGAAAGCTTCATGCAGTTTTCCAGAGAACCCAATGATGGAGCACGAAACTCTCTTTCTGGAGGAATGGGAGAGAAGGAGAAAAATAATGTATACTTAACTGTTAGTGAGACATTTCAGTAACTCAGGAATTAATACAACAAGCGTTTTTACTAAATACGTCAATTCTCTAAGGTTGTACTATATACTTCAGTGAAACTGGAGAGAACATTAAAAGGGGGAAGACTGGTTTTTTTTAAAAAAAAAATACTGTTTTGTTTCAAAGTTTTGTGTAGTAATGCAACACAGTTTAATACCCACTTTAGTATCTTATTTTCAAAATAAATATTTAGGGTGGTATGAAGTAGTTCCATTAGCACAAGGACTTCTAGTAGTGCAACAGAATTCCCCCCTCCTCACACTCTGTACCCCATAAATCTGTTCTGAAGGGCAAGGGGAGGAGAGGGGGGTTAAGGTCAGTTGTGCAAATGGAAATCTTTGGGCTAATGTAACTACTTTGTTGGAGACCTCCCTTAGATATTGATTTGACATAAGTCAGTAAAAGCCTTTTTTAAAAAAACAATACATGAAATGCCAACTTCACATAAGAACATTTCTCTTTCTTTACAGAAAATTGGCTACTTCTTTCTATAACTATTTCCCTAATAAATTGCCTGTATCTCCTAGAAACAAATTATTCTGAGGGGGGAATTATCGATATCTTGTAGAATTCATGAGGGTGTGAAGGTATATTTTACAAGCTGGAATATAATAAAGCTTATTCTTACCTTCACGGCTACGTGCCATTATGATTAGTTGGCAGATTACATTAACCATTTCTTGAAGCAAAGCAGGACACTTTTTCAAGATAAACTGCTGATCTGCAAGACATTCAACAATTCTGTATATAAGGTAAATCTTGCCACACAGTGTAGCTTTTGTCTCATTTTTTGATTATGTTATACTGCTATTAATATCTCCTTTCCATATGTTCCTTATGTTTATACAGACAGAAGTGTCATAATGTGTAGCCCATCCCACTTTTTCAAAATCGTGTCACCCTTTAGAACAATCTTATACTTAAGATATACCTAAAACTAAAGCATGATCACTTTCAATTGCTTTACTGTATGTACATCTCTCTCCTCCCTCCAGATGATAATGGTCTACAATATCCCTGATCACCGGCGTTTGTGGCTGGGACTGTAGTCCAAAAACATCTGGAGGGCCACAGGTTAGTCACCTTTGCTGTGTAGGCTAATAAAAAGGGAGGGAATTGTAGAAGGCGCAACTTGTCAAACAAGTGCTGAAATGGCCTCTTTCAAGCAACAGCAACACAGGGAGCTACCTCATACCAATTCAGACCATTGGTCCATCTAGTTTAGTATTGCTTACACCAACTGGCAGCAGCTCTCTAGGGAGGCACCAGAAATTGAACCTGAAACCTTCAACATGCAACCAACAGGTGAGCTAACACTGAACTAAGTCCCTTCCTTGGAGCTCCGTCCTACTCTGTGACCATTGTGTCCAAATGAATTAGACAAGATAGGAGCAGGTTTTGATTTTTTTTTTTAATGGTTGGAGTTATCAAGAGCAGAGGGACATTTTAGCTCCCCAACCCAGTAGTGTCTGAGTGTGCCCCTTTATGTGACCCTAAGTAAATGGATAGAAACAGAAAGGTAAAATGCTGCACTTCAAAATAATACTGCAATGACACTGAGGAGGCCTAATCAACAGGAACTCCATAGGTGGGTGAGAAAGTGTTTTTCCTTTCTGAAAAAAAAAGGGGGGAGCAGGGTTGTGAGAGGTGATATATTTGCAACACTTACCTCTTCTCAACCCTGTAATAACCCCCCCCCCCCAAAAAAAACCCCTAAAGCCCTAAGAAGTCTGATTCAAGAGGTCAAAAGAAAGATTCACAGTTTGTGACACTTTCATCCACATGAGAGCCTGAAACTTCCAAATTGGTTTGTGTCCAATTTTGCCCCTCTGACTGGGTTGCCCCAGCTACTCTGGGCAGCTATCAACAGAATATACAAAAACACAACAGAATGAAAACAGCACATGAAATGCTTCCCGATACAGGGCTGCCTTCAGATATTACGGAAGGTCGTATAATTATTTCTCTCTTTGACATCTGAGTGGGGAAGCCAATTTTGCTTGGTGCAGCTTCAGACCTCAGAAGCCAGAGAGGTTTTGATATGCCCAGGGGTAGAGGCAAGATTTCAAATGTGCAAGATGGTTTCCAGGACTAAAAGCTATAAATGATGCCTAATGAAAGTAAGTTATTCAGTGTATTTATCAGGCTGCATAATTCCACTTTCTTAGCATGGAATATGGATCCCTTTGTGGTTTTTCTTTTTTTAAAAAAATACAGTGCACACATGCCTGGCCATAAAAACCAAGAGAGTGATAAGACCAGAACTTATGACTTGACATGCTCCACTTCAAGGCCTAGTTCTAGCCTTATGCTGTTGTGGTTTCTCAAGCAAGGTACCTTGTTCAAGAGTCTCAGGAATTTTCATTCTGGCAAGGTGAGCCAGTAAGAGCACTCTGGCCTTCAGGCTGTAAGGACAGGTAAGAGGAGGTTCGTTTTTCTTCAGATTAATGCTGCCAATTTCCCTGATTAGCTGAAACGACAAACGGAAGGGGGTTAACTAAATCATATTTTGGCACCAACACACGTAGTTTAACGTTTCTCAGCAATAGCAAACCTGTGGTATTTGAATGTTGTCTACAGGTCTGCTTGTTGCATCTTTATTATACTGCGGGTCAAATTCGGAAGCACCTGCTAAAACCATTATAAGCCCTGCAAAGAAAACCAGAATATAAATACAAAGCAAGCATTTGGAAATACCCTTTTACTACAGTTGCCCAGCTCCCAAAAAAAGTGTTAGCATGCCTTCCCACTGCCCGCATGTCTGCTTCCAGACAAGGAAATCAGGATACAATAAAAGCTGGCGGAAGCTGTTTTCTCAGCAACCACAATGGGCCTAGTTCTCACTGAGGTAGGCAGGCATATATCTGAACTGTACCACTGCAAGGAGAAGCTCACATAACTGCTAAAAAAAAAAATCTGCATTAGAATCTGTATTTCACGGAAAACTGTTTTAGCCTAGCTTTCACTCAGATGTGTTAATTCTTTATATGTGGCAAGAGAGGGTTATAGGAGGAAGACCATTAAGTCATGCAAATCTCCACCTGAGTCTAAAGTGGCAGCACCACTTTACTTACCATCCTAAGTTCTCATGTCTCCCTGAAGGAACTGAGCAGCATTCTAAAGGAAACCCCTAAGCATACTGAAACATTGATCCATTGAATGCTTAGGCAATCCACACAGAGAGTTACATTTTTAAACGCTGAAGAACAGTCAAATGAGTGCAGAATTCAACAATTCATCCTTTTAACTGGTGCTTTGAAACTTACTTTTCATATCCATGTTTCTTGTTTTATAAACAAAATAGGTATAAATCTGGGTGGTGCGGATGAGAATCTGGTCTCCACTGTAGCGTATTGATCGATACCACCAGGAACCCTAAAACATTCAAGACAGGAAAAAGTGACAGCTATTAATTTCATTGAAATATGTCAAAATAATATAGCCTCCAGTTCTGACACTCTGCATTGTAAAAGTGTGCTTGCAGGGCCAATAAATGAGCAGGTGGAATATGGTTGTAAGCCCAGTGAGCCTGCAGCCCCAGCTTTTACCAAAATGTACCTTTTCCCTTTCCTAAATACTTACCACAACCACTGGAAGAATAACCATAAATGCCAATCCATAAACAAGCAGGACCTAGAAGAATATAATGGGAGAAAATCAGACACTCTGACCAAGCCATAAGTAATTACAGATAGAGCAATCAGTCTTCACCATTACAGCCATATGTTAAGGTGTTTGAAGGACTAAACCACTGAGCACTTAAAGTAAAAATTTCAGAAACTTACAAGCAATCAAGTAGGATATTTTAAGATTTGTACTGAAAGCCCACCTTAAGTTTTTCTTGCTAGACCATTTTAAATACTCCAAGGGGTGCACCATTCCAGGGCTGAAGCATTTTAGATGCATTTTAACTCTTTACAAAACTAGTCCACAACTCTGAATGGGCAAGTGCATAAGCACTTCCTCACAGCTGGTTACAGAAAAGCCAAGGCTTATAAATATCCTGCATGCATGGATCGTCACCTTTCTGAAAACTACTACAGAACCCGTGAATACGCATAAGTAATCTGCACTGTGGTTTTCAGCTTGAACAGTTAATCTGGCAGAGAACAGAATGTTACCATACCAAAATAGAATTCTTCTGATCCACAATCCAAGCTGGCAACGCAATCCCAAAGCTTGTAGCTGCAAAGGACAAGAAAACAGGTTATGAAATAGTAAGACAGTAAACTCAAATGAATTCATGCATTTGTGTAAGCTGTATATATTGTGGGTTTTAAAAAAAATATCCCAGTACTTCCTGTATGTTGGGAAAACAGGAACTAAAGTTCTTGAAACGACCGTCTGTGCGGTCACATATAGAGTTTCACATTCGTGCAGAACAAACTATTGGGATATTCTAGAGTTCTAGTCAGGGAGCTGGCGCTCAGGTTCTTAACCCTCATGGGAATCCTTTGCTACTGATGCATGGCTTGAGAGATTAGGGTGGCCCTTTCCATTCAACTCCCTCACATCCACCAAGAAACAAAAGGGACTTGGAGGAGGAAGGGTGAGCAGATTTGTGTAAAAAAAAAAAATAACCACTTGAAAAAGAATTCTGTACAGGCAGAGAATCCCAGCTGGGTCCAGGAAGTGGTGAATGCTCCTTTATGCTCCTTTATGAAACTAATCAAGTCCCAGCTGCCTTGAAACAGGAGGCTGTGAGATTGCTCCTAAAAGAACTTTTCCTTAGACATGGAAAATTGTAATAACTATTGGCTAGTTGCAAATATCGCCTTCTTGGCCAAAGTGTGATCAGGTGGCTGCCATGCAAGCGCATCTGAATGATACTGATTATCAGAACCATTTCAATCTGGTTTCAGACCAGCTGAATAGCTTACTGAAGAGCTATACCTACAGAGCAATTGCTGCTATGCTGCTTACTGAAGAGCTATGACTACAGAGCAATTGCTGCTGATGCCATGGCAATTGGAACTCACCATACAACTGCCAGCTCCCTGGCTAGAGCTTCACATGAGTTGGTTCTTTGCAGGCAGAGAACACCATGTGTGACTGTACTGGCATAATAAGGAAACTGCACGTACAAAGTATTGCATATTATGTCTGCAATATCTGCCTGCACATAAGCAATGATTTATGTCAGTGTTACTCATTTACATGTAATTTAATAGAATTAAGTGCTGGACAAGACTGCAACTGAGGTTCTTACCCATCAAAATCAATTCACAAAGCAAAACAAAACATGTAGAAATTTTCCAGGCTGGTTATTTAGATAATTAAGTGGGGGGGGGGGGCTCAGTGAAAAATGCTAGATTTGGGTGTATGGGAAAGTGCAGTTGGTGCAAAGATGTGTAACAGTGAACAAAATGAATAAAACTCCAACCACCACCAGACAAAAGTTGGAGTACTAAATAAACTCATATATATAGATAAAGATATATAGAGTGGCTGGGGCAACCCAATCAGAAGGGAGACAGAAGAAGAAGAAGAAGAAGAAGAAGAAGAAGAAGAAGAAGAAGAAGAAGAAGAAGAAGAAGAAGAAGTTGTTGTTGTTGTTATAGGTCTACCTTGTGGCCCATCAGGATTGCCAAATTCTTCCCAATTCTTTCGAGATTCTTCATCAGTTAAACTAGCAAATGAAGGCAGAAAGCATGTTAGAAAACCCCTCAATACTTCCTTGACTCTTCCTTAAGGGAACAGTGACCTCTGCTGTTCAGTGACTACAACTTATTTGACCACCCAGATGTTCATTCCAAACAAACAAAAGGGAAAGTTTATCAGCAAAGGGCTGCACAGAGTTCCAAATTTACCACCAACTTTATGGAAATCATGCAAATTTGTACCATGTCTCTGGAGTTTTACAAAGTATTTTAGCAGAGACTGCAGTGCTAGAGGGTAAAGGTGGGGCAAAATGAGCAAAACGTCAGTACAATAAAGCTATCAGATGAGATTTCCTAAACCAATAGACCTGAGTGCTAGACGATGATATTAATCTACTTTACAAGCTGGGTTTTTTGCAACTTCAACTTACTCATTTAGGAGGAGATATACTAATTAGCTGGGGCAAGACAAGAATCAGTACAAGCAATATTAGGCTGTTACTGCAGCAATTGCTGACGTCGCATGATGAAGTGACTCAGGTTTAGATCATGATGTTAAGTATCAACAAGTATTAGCCTGCATTATCAACCTCCCATCCTATATACAGAACTTATTAAGAAACTTACGCTGCATAAGCCTTTGCAATCCTCATAAACATAACTTCATCTCCTCCTTTATCTGGATGGTACTTCAGTGATAGCAAACGGTACTGCTTTTTAATTTCTGACACAGTTGCTCCCTATTAAGGTAAAAGTTTCAAGTTAGTTATATCAAACCTATTAATGAGAACTTCTACCGCTTAAGACACCTGCTCTAATTTTCTCAGCATCACTCAATAGACAATCAAAGTGATGGCAAAGATGTATCACAAAGGGTTCATGTCTACAGCTATATGCTGAAAGGACTCTTATTCAGTTAGAACCAAATTGATCACCCCAGATAAGTATGCGGTGGGGGAGGAAAAGGGGATTCCCCCAACCCAAATACTTGACCTGACGATATGATCACCTTAGTATCATGCTCAATTCTTCCCAATAGGTTCAGTGGAACCAAAGAATTCTGAGTAGCCCATAAGAATCAATGGGGATACAACCTCCCTGTTCAGGCCCAAGCACGGATTGCCCACCAAAGTCATGTCAGTCCAAAACTGCCAACCCAGACTGTAAAGGACTGAAGGATATGCCCTTATCAAATTTCTGCCATTGCTACCACTACCATCTTCATTTTATTGCTTATCTATAAGTATAACTTACAGAGCACTTTGAATAGTGAATCGTGTTTGAAAGCATATATGCGTAATTACAGGGGGGTTTAAATGTGAAAGTTGTGCCCCATTTTTTTTATTTATAAAATTTTATAAACTGCTTAATCCGAAAAAATAACTAAGGTGTATATGGTATTATTACATTTAGGCAGCTGAGCATGTTCAGATCTACTTTAACCTTCCTATTATTCTATTCTGTACATGTCAAACTGAATTAAAACTAAATTAAATAGTAAAGGATATTACTTACTGGGTCTAAATTTAATACTTCATATGGATTGTATTCTTGATATTCTCTGTCTGTTTTGGAAACTTTGTAAGCAAGAAACAAAAACAGTGCCCATCCAGCAAGCAGAACTATTTTCCTGTTGAATTTGAAAGATTAAAGTAAGAATTTCAGACATGTATGCAACCAATTTGTATGAATATGTTGGGAAAAGAGAGTATCACAGACAAAAATCCCAGTGGCCAAAAACCCAGAGCTATTCCCTCTCATAATTAATGGGAACAGAATAATATCACCAATGCAAACTGAATAAGCATTCCCCAGAATTTTATGCATCTCTCTTCAGTTCTAAGTTATTAATTCCTATTCCTTTCATTGTGGAGGAATGCCCATCATGGGGCATGTGATTCCTCTCTGTAGTACTCTATAAAAAGAGAACACAAACATGGAAGGGTTTTGTGTGTGGTGCACTGAAGCAGATGACCAAGTAGAAGCATCTATATAGGCTGTCTTGCCAAGAAGGCAAAACCAATGTGGATTTCTCAATACATGCCTTCATATAGGCGTGGGGAACCTTTAGCACTCCAGATGTTGCTGAACTACAACTCCCACCAGCCCCAGCAAGCAGAGCCAATAGTCAAGGGTAAGAGTTGTAGTTCAGCAACATCTGGAGGTCAAAGGCTCCGCACACCTGCCCTAATAGAACAGTGAAGTAAATTCATTCAAACCAGTTAATTCATCCTTCTTATCTTAAGGAAACCCTCTCCACACACACTCATCTGCCAAGAAATCTACGGTGTCCATGGAACCCCATGGAACACAAAAGACTGTAGGATTGTTCTGCATCACATTCCAAATCCATGTAAAGTATCAGGCCTCCATAATTTCACATAATTAATTTCACCTAAAATACACCCAACACCTCCCTGTGTCTAGACTTCTAAAGATAATATCAATAGTGATGGGTAACTCATCCTTCAGTGAAGTTTGTCTACTACTTATGTTCACATTGAAGAACCCCCAATAAACTTCTTAAGAACCCCAGAACACAGCTTAAAATTAGAAGCACAATTGCCCAGTAAAGTTGCAGATCCAAACCATTCACTTTGGATTCCCAGTGGAATCCTTCCATGATGTGCTGTTCAACCTTTGATCTTCTTTATAGTTCCTTTATAGCTTCTTTATATTTATGATCCCGTCAGCCCACCCACAAGTCTACTAAGACCTACGGGTGTAATACAAATGATCGTCCAGCATCATACTACAGAAAGCCACATTACATTTTCAACTGAAAAGTAACATTACATTAACAACAATAACAGAACAGAAATTCTAGACAAGAAATGATACTTACTTTATGGTAGGAATTATATTCTGCTGGGGCTTTAACAACCGTAATCGATACCACAGGCATCTTCCATACACTTTTCTTAAATTCTTTAAGCGAATTTGCTCTGTGAAGGGAAAAGGTCATTTTAAATTTTGGTAGTAGCAAAACAAGTAGTGACTTGGATTTCTTGAATCTGCTCAAACCTTAAAATAAAAATAAAAAAAATATAATTTAACTATAAAGACTAAGATTTAAACTCTTTCATAGGCACTTATTTGCACACCATATAAATATTAATTAACAGTTTACCATGAATGTGCAAATAGCTCCTGCTTCATCTTTCTTCTAGAATGAGTGGGGATTACCAAACCAAGATCCTCGGCTTAGCATTACTTCCTGACTGCAGGTTAAGGTTTTCTCAAACAAGCCACTACATGAAGACAAGGGTTTGCTGTTGGGCAAAACAGACTGCAATAGCCCATTTGGACATAAGACTAAGACAAACACCCATTTTTGCTGGTGGAGGAGTGAAGCGAGAGTGATCTCTACATTCACAGTAAACCAATAGCTATTGCTTGCTGCTACATATAAACTGGGCCATAGTATCATCTTCAATTACAGGTTCACACAAAAGAAGATACAATTGACAACTACAATGTGTCAATATGGTTACATACTGCAACTGTCTAAATAAATTATCCATTTACTTATCAAAAGGAGAAGCACAACCTGAAGTCATCTCCTTGAGTGATATTAAACATATAAATTAAAGCAAAATATGCAATTTGATATAATGAACCAGATATTTTATAGATACAGTATGAACCTCAGAGGTGAAAAGGTTGCTCATGCTTATATATTATGCAAACCTATGTCCTCCATTATGTAAATCAACTCAGTTGTCTTGCAGTTATGTTTTAAAGAGGTTTTGCTTGGATATCACAATAGAAATGCATGAAGTAGCAAAATTTAAATTAGCTTTTAAACCTCAAACTGAATTAATTTACAGAATGCATGGTAAAGTCAAGGTAACTTGTTTCTTATCTTAAAATGCAGAAATATTCGTAAAATGCAGAATAATGCAAGATAAATACCCTTATTAAAGTGAGATTTTAACTATACATGTTAAGGACTGTGCTTAAATATTTTCCAACCATCTGCAATAGAAGTGTTGTAGATCCAACTTTCAACATTAATTCTGGCACTGCAATTCTACATGTATGTGCAACATCCAAGCATTTAAATAGACTGATTTCAAAAAGCTTTAGAACCAAAGAACTTTATAGTTGTAATGCCATCTTGATAATAATACAGGTAAAAGAACTGAGCTAAGGAGTGTTTCTTTCCATCCTAAGTCACCCCCTTTTATTCTGGTCTGGCATTACATGTAAAGGGCAGTCTTCAAGCCTGGTCCCTTTTAGCTCTAACCAATGGCGCTGCTATCATTATGTTGATAATTCCCACTATCTCTTTGATCCAGCAGGTAGTTATAAATGGTACTTAGGTAAAGTTAAGTCTGCTTTCGTCTTGACTTTTATGCAGCCTGACATTCAAGACATGTATCTGATAGGCAATCTGCCTGAAGCCACTCTGCATTCCTTTAGGAGTAAGGGAGCAAGTTCTCTTTTTATCTAAGGCAGGCAGGTCCAACAGGTAGATGGTGATCTACCAGTAGATCACTGGGCATCTGCGGTAGATCACTGGCTCCCCCCAAAGAAGCTGAACAACTGTGGCTCCCCTTAAAAAAACTCAACATTTTACCTCCTCCCTGAAAAAACTTAACAACTTTGACCCGAACCCAAAAAAAGGGGGTAAATCACTGCCAGTTGCAGTCTACTCTGTGAGTAGACTGCAGTCTCTTGGGAGTTGGCCACCCCTGATCTAAGGTATCCCAGTTTCTACACTTCCTCTCCTGGCCATGGAAATAGAATTAATCAAAATATTAGCTTTGCTTTTAAGGGAGGTTAAGAGGTACCGTTCCCAATCATTTGGTCACAATCATACATGTGTGTTCTTGGTAACTCTCGGGAGTGGAACAAGTGCAGTCTCTCTACTTAAATTGCACATTCCTCTTTAATTATTTTGAAAGAGATAACAAACTATTCTTTACCACTGTTTCAAGAGGCAAATAGGTCTTGAAACTAAAAAAAAAAGTTTATCTTTCCAACTCATTTATTACTGTTGTGCGTCACTGGTTAAGAACATGACGGCTTGTTTTCGCTCTTCCATTACACAGTGGGCTAAATTGTAGTAAGTAATACAAACAAACCAAGAAGCATATGCACAGTTTTTTTAAAAGCACTTAATGATACTTGATATTAGAACTTTGAATTTTAAGTCTATTTTCTGTAAGGAATGTGCTAAATAATTTATTCAAGAAATCTGCAAAGACATAAATGCCTTCATACAAGAATGGACCAAAGCTTTGGGAAACACTAGAATCCAACAAAAAGCTCTACATTTTTATGTTGCATGGGTTGAAATGTTAATTGAACAGTTGATGTTCTCCAAACACTACGAGTAGCTTTCAGATTCGAGACAAAAAGTGGGATGTGATGTACAACTAGGGATAGATGAAACTGTTGATTTTGGTTGCTCCCAGGTCGTCATTTTTCCAATCTCAAGTTCAGTTCTCCACATTTTAATTTTTTTTGAGCCTCATGGAAATTCATCAGCACTTTTTGTGTGCACATCTACTGATATATACAGTTCTGCCCAATACAGACATTTTTGGAAAGCAATGTTCCCCAATATGATGAATTTATATATGTTATTTTCAGCAATAAGTGCAGTTTTGTGCATATTTTACCTTGACTGGAGAACTGCATTGCAAAATTCAAAGAAGTGAAAATTTCAAAGGATGGCTAGGTTATGGTTTGCGTCTTCTTTTGGAATGTATGGATTAGGTGGATTTAAATGCAAACTGAATCCAGTTTCTCCCCCATTCATATATACAACTAGTAAATCAGTCAAATTCATAGGAAGTATGTAAGCTTCCATGGAACTCTCATCGAGCTGAACCAAAATTGTAGCTTGAACCTATGATTTGGTTCAAGTATAGAAGACGCTACAGTTTAAGGAAACAGAAAGCAGATCCACTGAGATCATCCTAGATTTTTCACAAGTCAAATGTGTACACTCTTAGAATTCGTTGCTAACTGTAGCAGCTGCTTCCTGCAATTATCAAGTACATGTTCTTGAAGAAAGTACCAACATAATCACCATACCGACCAAGAACAGATATTTTTGTGACATGCTCAGTGGATCTGTTCAAGTATGTTTAAGAGCGCTCTTATTTTAGTAAACACACACAAAAACTTGACACAATTTACACTTTTATTTCAAATACAAGGTCAAATTAACTGCCAGAAAGCTCAGGGCTTGTGATTTCTCAAAAAGTGTGTAAAAATGAAGCTGCATGTTTACAGGACTTTTAAGGATGAAATTTTAAATATGCATACAGAGAAGCACGTCCCACTGAAATTAGAGTTACTTCCAAGTAAACAAATGCAGTATTGCCGTTTTAAAAAAGTAGCTCAGATCCATACTAAAGCCCCATTGTTTAAGACAGTGATGGCCAAACTTGGCCCTCCAGCTGCTTTGGGACTACAACTCCCATCATCCCTAGCTAACAGGACCAGTGGTCAGGGATAACGGGAATTGTAGTCCCAAAACAGCTGGAGGGCCAAGTTTGGCCATCACTAGTTTAAGAGCACTAAACTAATGTTCTGTCATACCACAAGCACCTACATACACCTAGCAAAAGCAGGAAGACAAACTAACCCATGGTAATTTACATAAATATTGTGGTGCAACTATTCAGTCTTGCTTCATAGAAAACACAAAACCATATCTGCTAAATAACTGCTCATAAACCAACCAACCTTGTCTTACAACATAATCCTATGCATGTTTATGCAGAAATGAGACACACTATGTTCAATGGGTCTTAAGGTGACTGGCAGAGAAATAAGGCCTTGGATAAAACTTGAATGTGATAAGATTTTGCTTTGCGTAATAATGATTTTTTTAATGTATTTACCCAAAATTCTTCCTCACCACTAGTTCCTCGAAATATGCTTTGATGAGTTAGGGGACATTCCGCTAATCATTCATTCCACCAAACAGACAATACTGGATACCACCCAATATAAACACATAAAATAAAACATTAAGATTTATTGTCTGCAGCCATCCCCCACCAGCATGAATATAGATGTGCAGGTTTGCATACTAAGGAGCAGCCAGAAGTAGAAGTTGGCTTGCTTGTACTTTTGTCATCTGAACACCTGCTTCTCAATAAACCTCTTACACACACACACGCTGAAGTTCATAATCACCTTAAGTCAAGGTTAATCAGAATTTACTATTTTTCATGATCAAATGGTTTTCCAGCAACTCTACACAGTAATGATTTTTACTGCGGTGGATGTAATGATTTATACTCAAATGATAACATGAATATTTTTAGAATAGTCCTACACAATATGTTAAAACTCTGGGATCTAAATAATCAGACAAGCACCGAGCTATCAAATGAACATTTAATGCTCAGTGCCAAGATAGCTTGGTTCTCTAGAAATACTGTAAACTCAGCCCAACAAGGCGCCATTATCATTCCCTAAGCAGCGCAATATTCTATGGAACTTAAACTAAAACAGCAAAATAAGTAATTATACATTCTGCTCCTGATGTAGATGGATGGCAAGTTGAACTGCATGCTAATTTTCCATCATTAGAAGCGATGTAAGAATTTGAAGTGAACCACCACCTGAAGGGTGCTGAATTCAACAGGCTTAATGCTACAGCCATTATGACAACACCTATTGAAAAAAGAAACAAGGAGTACCATTTCACATTCTTCTGTATGCACATATCAATAGTGCAAAAGTTATAACATTTAAATATTGTTAAAAATGCAGCACCTCATTTTTGGACACCTACAACCTTTAGACATTGTTTCCTATTAAACTGAAACCCTATAATATAACTAGGTCTGCAAAATTGGATTGCAGTAAAGGTCTATCAAAAGATAGATACATAATAATGTTTGCCTACCTACCTACCAGCAATGTATCTGCCTTAATTTGTGTTGCTCTCTGTCCCCCAAAATTAAACTTTGATTTGTCATGGGGGTGGGGTAATTCACCCACTACAGATGAGAAGCGATTTAGAAGACGTCTGCAACCATAAATCAAATGCATCACTGTTGTGCACCTGCAACATTAGAAGCAGGAAGATTGTGATCCTAACCCCACCAACTGGGAGTAAGCTCCACTGAACTCAATAGGACTTACTTCAGAGTTAAGACGGCGAAGACTGAACTATAAAGCACCAACATAAACAACATAAGGCAGTGGTGCACAATAAGATTTCCTCTCCTACAACTGGAACTTCTCACTCTTTCCTTCCTCCTGTAACTTGCACTCTCCAAGTCTGTTCAACCCTGCTGCTGCATGAGTGTGATACAGCACAGTATTCTTGCTGTTCATAGTCTTCCAAGGGCCAGTCATGCAATTCACACCACCAACCTATGTCACATTTCATCATTCTGAACTGCAATCTGAGAAAAACGAAATGTTAACAGATCTATAGACACACATATATACAAAACAAGAATAAAGAGTGCATCAGCAACACTGCTCTTTATCTTTATTACATGATGGATAGAAGTGTATCCTCTGTGCAATGGTGAAAACAATCTAAAGGAAACATTTTAGACAGCCACATGATTGCGCAGCTTGTGGCCAACGGCTGAAGCGCAAGGTGCACCACCTGCAAAGCAGGTTCCGGCAACGGCAAAATTGCAACATTTTCCTAAAACCAGAGGACGCCAGGAAGTTTTACCCCATCGCTTGTATAACCTCTTTCCCCATCACATTTTTGAAAATTTTGTCCCTAAAGCCAATTTGCATATACTATTCAAAATGGCATAAATTATACACGCTGGCTTATTTAATGACCCTTTCAACCGCCAAATGTGCAATGTAGTCTGTTCCTAATATTTGGAAAATTAGGCTGGCTGCAGCTATGCTAAACAGTATACACCACTGAGCAATGTGAAGTGTTTCCACAACACACAAACACACACAGGCTTTACAAGCATTGTGTGACAAAGCGAAGAAAACCCTGACACCAGCATGGCATGGCAGAGGTGGAAACAAGCAGCAATACCAGATGGCACGCCAAGTCCCCAGAAAGTGCCTAACTCTGGAACACCATGTTTGGCAGAACGACCTGTATTTCTTCTTCCAATTGCCACTTTTAATTTACAAGCAGCAACGTTGTTCAACAGCTGCTTCCACATACAGAATTTTAAGTAGCTAAATAAGATTTTAGACAGAGGTCTGATTTTGATGCAACGCTAGACTGTGCTTATATGTCATGTAGAAAAGCCCCTGGTTCATGCACTACCACTTGCATGTCCACGAGCCTGGCCCAAAGGAAAAGACCAAAATCATTCACTTTACTTTTTAACCACAGTATAGCGCTACATCTGAACCAGACACACTGTAATTATTCTTAACCGTGGTTTATGTCAACTTCAAACCATGGTTTATGAAGCTGGCTTGTTTCAAATAAACTAGCATTAAGATAAGCCAAAGTTTAGGGTTCACACACAAAATTAAATAGTGGTTCATTGAAAGTGGAACCAAAAACTTCCAATCTTCTCCTTGCAGATGTGCAAGAAAAGGGGAGAGTGAGAAACTCACAAGTCCAAGTACTGTGGTACCTCTCTGGTTGCGGACACCATCCGCTCTGGGGTGCTGTTCACACCCTGAAAAGTCTGCAACCAGAGTGGCGCTTCTGCACATGTGTGAACTGCAAGAGAGCACTTCTGCGCATGTGCAAACCGCACAGAATGCTTCTGCGCATGTGGTGAAACCCAGAAGTAAACACTTCCGTGTCTGCCGCATTCTTAACCCAAAAAAATGCAACATGAAGCGTTTGCAAGAAGAGGTATGACTGTAATGTAATTTGGTGTTATGTCTGACCAAGGCCATAGACTAGGCATAGGCAAACAAGGACCTCCAGATGTTTTGGGACTACAGCTCCCATCATCCCTAGCTAACAGGACCAGTGGTCAGGGATGATGGGAACTGTAGTCTCAAAACATCTGGAGGGCCGAGTTTGCCTATGCCTGCCATAGATTAAGTCCTATCTTATAAAGTAAATGTTTTATTGTGATATATGGATGACCGAAGGCAGGCTTTTGATTTAACTTACCTGTTTGCCAATGAGTTGAAAGTCTGTCAGTTTGTTTGTAACACAATAATTACCGTATTTTTCGCCCTATAGGATGCACTTTTTCCCCTCCAAAAATGAAGGGGAAATGTGTGTGCGTCCTATGGGGCGAATGCAGCCTTTCGCTGAAGCCTGGAGCGCGAGGGGGGTCGGTGCGCACCGACCCCTATTGCTCTCCAGGCTTCAGGAAGCTATCCGCTAGCCGTGGGAGACGCAGCTCTCCCACGGCTAGCGGAGAGCTTGCCTGCAGCCAGAAGCTTGGGATGCGCTGAGCTCAGCATGCCCCAAGCTTCGGGCTTCACGCAGCGCTCCGCTAGCCGTGGGAGAGCTGCGTCTCCCACGGCTAGCGGATAGCAGCCTGTTCTGGGGGCTGGGGTCGGGGGAAGCTCGGGCTTCCCCCGCCCCAGCCCCGCACCTGGGGGGGAATAAATTTTTTTTTTCTTTATTTCCCCCCCCCAAAAAACTAGGTGCGTCCTATCGGCCGGTGCGTCCTATGGGGCGAAAAATACAGTACTCCACTAGGAATTCAGAGTAAAGTTCATGGCACAATCTGGTAACTCAAACATCAAGCCCTGCACTAGTTTTCAAACATACCGTTTACCTTGAAGACGCAGGTATCAGAATTTAAAAGTTGGCGTGAACACTCAGGGCAATATTCTGTTTTTCAAAAATGAACTCTGCCTCAACCTCCAGACCTACTTTAAAAGAGAGAGAATATTGCCCAGTACAGCCATAACAAACCACAATTCACTGTTGCATGTGGGACAACAATGGTTACTTTTCCCCAGTAAAGGACTATGAAACAAAATGAAAAGAGGATGTTAAAGCAGGTTCTAATTCAGAGCCAGTCAGAAACAGAAAATTATTCAGAATTCCTTGGCAGTATCTCTTTCTTTTCAGGAAAAGGTTGGCTAGGAATCCGGCAAAGATGCTTTAGATATATGCATCACCAGCCACATATCAGGAAACTAGACAGCTTCAATCTAGCTTCAGGATCCCATTAGACTAATGATTTCAGATGATGCTAAGGGATGAAGAAAAAAATAGCCATAAAATCCAGGAAGACAGATTCAAAACCTAGGACGTGTCCTTCTTTGAGTGTATTGTATTACTTAACATAGTACAATGGTTTATTGTATGGAAGAATGCCACATAAGACAGGGATGGTTGCAAATACAGTTTCCCTCATTTTGGGACTTTTGCAATAATGCATTGGGTTGAATGAAAACTGTCTGCCCAGTTCTGCGATCAGTTCTTTTATCTACCTGTATCCTGAAGGAAACACTTATTATTTTAGGTGTTCTGTGTCCTAACAGATATTCTATTAGAATATCAGGTTAATTAACTTTCAAAATGTGTGCACAAATGACATGAAGATCAAAATACGTGTTATATGTGTTATTTAGGATCAGCCATTGCTGACATCTGTAAACAGCTACTTTAGATACTGACATAAACTAATACTTGTTGCGGCACCTTAACAAAAAAATTCAGCTGAGCAAAGAGGCTTCTGAAGTGTAAGATGTTACAAAATGATTCCCTACTTATTTCTGCCTATTTATTAATAGAACCAAGTAACAAAGTTGGGTTTTTGTCTGGTTAGTCTTTTAAACCTCCATGTAACAAGGGGTGCAACAAGGGATGCTCAATATCTATGAGATACTATTATTCGCTGGCTAGTTTGCTGCAAAGGTCAGGAGCAGGTTTCTCCTCCTATCTAGCTTCAGAAAAACTCACAGCCTCTCGAACTTTCCAACAATGCTTGCATCCTTGTCCATAATGACATATGTTCTAAATACTGAGAAGCAGCAAGCATTCCCCAATAGTCTTCTAGGAGCCTGGAAATTAAAACTACAAAGTTGAATGGGGTGTGGATTACAGTGTACTAACTACCAAGTTCTCAAGTGAAGATTCGTTTTAGGCTAAAAGCTACACCGAAGCAGAGCTTGAGACAAACCGATTTATTCTGAAGCACTCACTGAAATGATAGGGATTGTTACTTCACATCTCTATCACGCTACAATCTACTACAACTTGCTCCCAAGGCAGCTTCACAGTGCATAGGCAAAGAAGCCATGTAATGAAGATTACCTGGCCCTTATCTCTCTCATGCTCACAATCAGGAAGAAAAAAGTCTTCCCTTTCAACATAAAAGTTCCTAACCCACTTAAACAGAGCAGTCCGTGATATCTTCCCCAGATAGATCAAGCACTGAATATATGACTCTGATCTGGAGTATATAGTCAGTGAGTGAATCCAGCGAAGTCAACGAGGGCTGCCTGCTACACGTTTACGTAAGCCTAAGGCTTTCATTCCACGCGTTAATACTGGCTTCCTTTCACACGTGACACCCAAACGTACCTGATGTGCATTTGCAGGTCCTGCAACATAAAAACTTGCAAGCCGAAAACACCTACACTGATATGTTCCTTTTTAAAATAAATAAAGCCCCACTCTTGTTCTAGGATTCCTCTGCCCACTTCCAGAGGCTCGACCCAAACAGCTGGAGGAAAAGAGAGCCTCGACTGGAAGCCCTTTCCGGAGTGTGGCAGCGGCGTGAGACCGGCAGCGTCTTCCCAGCAGCTCAGCTGCAGGAGTTCGGGGAGGGAGAGCGCGAAGCCCCTCGAGGGGGAGCTGCGGGGCGGAGGCGGGCTTCCCGGGACCCGCCAGAGGAGAGGGATGGGGCTCGCCACCCACACGCGGCGGCGCCAGGCCCACCGCGGCCGGGGGAGCTGGGGCGGCTTCGCCCTCGCCTACTCACCCGAGTGCTGGTCCCGAGGCCACAGGTAGTAGGTGGCGGGGATGACGATGAGGGCCACGAAGCTGGTGAGGAAGTAGAAGAAGGTGTTGCCGCTGTCATCGTACTGGAACTGCTGCCCCGCCATGGCCGCTCACACGCCCCGCCCCCCTCGGCTCTCCTCTCCCGGCGCTCGCCGCTCGCCTCCAGCCAGCGCCAGGCGAAGCAGCGGCCGCTCCGGGGATCCCGCGAGAACAGGAGCAGCGCCCGCCTGCCTGCCTGCCTGCCTGCCCCACCCACTGGCCTCTGGAGCGCGTCCGCCCGCTTCGCCCCCCCGCCCCCCACCACCTCCTGCTCTCGCTCTCCCACTTCGGCCCCCAGCAGCGCCAGCGCTAGCAGAGGAGGGAGACGTGTCGCTGCGCAGGCGCCATCGCCACCATTGTGACGTCGCGCGCGCGCTTCCGGTTCCTGGGCCCCGGTCGCCCCGGATTGGCTGAGCGGCCAGTCCTCCCCCCCCCCCCCCAGCGGGTTGCGGGGAGGAGGAGAGAGGAAGCATGAACGACCAGAAGCGTTCGGGTGGATGGGGTAGCACTCGAAGGAGGGAGAGGCTGTGCGAACGTGTTTCTTTTGTTTTTAAGTCTTTTTCCCCCTCTTTGCAACGACTTATTTGCAACGGATGTGCGATCTTGGTTGTGCGTTTTGTTGTTCCTGCGGCTTGTAAACCGCCTTGTGGGCAATATAGGAAGGCGGCATACAAATTAAAAGTGAAATGAGGGGTGGGAATGCAATGAGGGTCTCTTTCAAGGCTGCGCTGGCAGCTGGCGAACGTTCCCTTCTTCTATCACTCTTTGACTCCAGAGAACTCTTCTTAGGAACTTTAAAAAAATGGAGGAGATGTTTTTGATCATACTTATCCGTTCAGAAAGCATATCAAAAAATGCAACAGTGTATTTTGAATTATTTTAGTGGACCAGATGATAACAGCTGTATCTCCTGGTTTTTCCACAAACTAGCCCCTTTTACTATGTTTGTAGGTTTGTCACAATAGCTTCTGAACATCCCTCCCCCCCACCCCCCAGTAATGGATATTCTATTCTACTGCTTGCATCCTGCATCACTGGGCAAACTTTGATAGAAGGTATCTGCCCCTAATTAGTACTCCCCATCTTCCATTACATTTTTGAGCAAGCACATATTAGCCTTTCTGGAGTAGATAACATAGATCAAATTTCTCTCAATGGCCAACCAGATGACTGTGGAAAGCCTGCAAGCAGGACCTGGGTACAAAAGTGTTTTCCCTGCTTGTGATTCCCAGTATTCAGAGGCATACTGCTTCTCTCCATGGAAGGAGAGCATAGCAATGGAGGCTAGTAGCCATTGATAGCCTTATATTTGTCCGATCCTCTTTTGGAGCCATCCAAGCTGTGGGCCATCACTGCCTCCTGTGGGAGCAAGTTCCAGGCTGCTTGGGTCTTGCTTCTTGGTTTCCCTCAGGCATCTGATGGCTGGCCACTGTGAGAACAGGATGCTGGACTAGATGGGATACTGGTCTGTTCAGCAGACTCTCCTTATGTTCTTTCAAACCCAAGGTTTCATTTCTAATCGGTAAACACCAATTTAGACCCTAATAGCATATATGTAATATTAGCTTTGTGTTTGTATATATTTTTAAGTATGGCTCCATTGAGAGTGGAAGGGAGATGATTTAGTACTGATCCTTAAAAGGAGCTGAGGTGATACTAATGTTTCTTCATCTGTTTGTTAGGGGAGTTCACACTGCTTCCAAGCTGCAATGCAGCAAGCTTCCTTGGGTGTTTGACCTCTTCGACCACAGAGGGAAACAGAATATAGAGCTGGATTTTTAAAAAACCATATATTTTTCACTGTATGCAACAGCATTTACAGTGTTAAAAGTGTGGGAGGAAAATAATGAGATCCGTAACCCACGTGCAGGTAATTAACAAAAGAATATAAAGTGTCATCCACTGCTCCCCCTCCCCCGGAAACCTGCTGTTTACCACTGAATTGGAACAACATTAAACAGTTTTCCCGCAGATTGACGTTTGTTCTGATTCAGCGGTAGGTTTTCCCAGGGGAAATGGTGGGACAAACAAAAAACTTGGACTTGTGCCTAGAAAGCATGGGACAAGCGCAAGTGTGGACAAGCCCTAACAGCAAAAGAGGGGCAGCACAAAGAATCAACAAAAAACAGAAGGCTGGTATCAAAACCAGAACTCCAAATAGTACTCATCTATTGTCTGTATACTGCCCAACACACTTCAATAACAACCTTCATTAAGGACAAATTCTATATCGTGCAGTGCAGTCCTGTGCGGGATCCACAATACTGTGTGGAATGGCCTTATTCCCTAGCAAGTATGTTAGGCATTGCAGCTTTTTCTGGTATCTCAGCGGAACAGACTACAGATTAAGACGTGTGAAACACCTGTAGTAAGTCAGCATAAAGAATGTTGTTACTGAACCACATGGGGCAATTTGAGTGTTACAATAGTGAGTGCATTTGACTATCAAATAAAGCTCCAGTCTTATGGCTACTTATTAAGTTCATGGGAAAGGTGAAATTTGAACCTGGTACTTTTCTTGTTCTTGTCTCTTAGCTGCTATGTACAATCCTATGAAATCCTGCAGCCCCAGCCGGCATGGTCAGGAATGGCAGGAGTTGTAGTGCCGCAACTTATGGAGGACCCCTGGTTCCCCAGCCGTTGTCTGTATTCAAAAAATTAAATATCAAACCAACTGGGGGTGTTTCTATAGCTAGCCTTGTTTAATATTTCTGAACTGGAATTTAACAATGCAGTGAATTTGGCCAGGGATCTGCAGAAAAGTAAATTGCATCTTGTTGGACATTTGAGAGGCCTAGCTGGTGACATTTGCTTACAGGCATTGGAAAGCAAAGCTGCCAACAGAACAATGAAAGGTGAGCAAGCAAAGTGTTTTGATAAACAGATGAGATTCACCACCAAATGTAGCACAAAAGGATTATCTAACCACAAAGACATTTACAAAGGATCATATAAAATGAGTATCTGTATTTGCCAACCTCCCATTGTGCAGAAGTCAAAAGGAAAAGATGGAAAACAGGAGGCCAGATTGTCAGGACCACCAAATCCAGGTCAAACCTGTATAGCTTACAGCAAAACCTGGAGCTAGAAGAACAGGTAGGAACAGGAAGCATAGACTGAAACAAGCAAAGCTCAAGCCAGGCTGCATAGCAATTGTTTTACACAGATAATTTTATTCCTCCTTTTAAGGATGTTGTGTAAACAGGAATATTCATTCAAGCATAATGCTATACCATAGCATAACATCACAACAATGAGCCTAGACACCCTCCAGGCTCCTGTGTTTCTCCACCTACCACTCTTTATCTCCTGTGGCCGCAAGGAGGAGTCCATAAGTACTCACTTCCATCTCCAATTAACCGCAAAATGCCATGTCATCCAGAGCTGGTCAGACTGGCTAATTTAACCATTGTTAGTGGAAACAAGCCAGTTTCTAACAATAGATTATGAAATTGGTTGGTTTTCACTAACCATAAAGGTAAAGGTACCCCTGCCCGTACGGGCCAGTCGTGACCGACTCTAGGGTTGTGTGCTCATCTTACTCTAGAGGCCGGGAGCCGGCGCCGTCCGCAGACACTTCCGGGTCACGTGGCAAGCGTGACGAAGATGCAGCTGGCGAGCCAGCACCAGTGCCGCACACGGAAACGCCGTTTACCTTCCCGCTATAAAGTGGTACCTATTTATCTACTTGCACTTAGGGATGCTTTCGAACTGCTAGGTGGGCAGGAGCTGGGACCAAACGACGGGAGCTCACCCGCCGCGGGGATTCGAACCGCCGACCATACGATCAGCAAGTCCTAGGCACTGAGGTTTTACCCACAGTGCCACCCGCGTCCCATAACCATAATGAATATTAACTCCAATTTAGGGATCAGATGACTTGCTAAACTGCTGTCAATTTAAAATTCCCTCCGTTACAGGCATACTGGGGGAGGAAGAGGAGAGTGCACAAGCTCAGCAAGGGAGTAGGCTCGTTTTTGCAATGATAAAGGTGAGGCTTCTGTCTGGTTTAGTCCTCTGTCCAAACAATGTCCTTGAAAGGGAACTTCTGTGAACCATCAGAATAGGTTTTCAGAACCAAAGCTGGAGCAGGAGGTCTTCCATGGACAAAAGGTACGTGATTATAGTCCTGACTTCAGAATGCATCACTGTCACCTTACTAAAGTAATATGATGTTGTTGTTGTTGTTTAGTCGTTTAGTCATGTCTGACTCTTCATGACCCCATGGACCAGGGCACGCCAGGCACTCCTGTCCTCCACTGCCTCCCGCAGATTGGTCAAACTCATGCTGGTAGCTTCAAGAACACTATCCAACCATCTCATCCTCTGTTGTCCCCTTCTCCTTGTGCCCTCCATCTTTCCCAACATCAGGGTCTTTTCCAGGGAGTCTTCTCTTCTCATGAGGTGGCCAAAGTATTGGAGCCTCAGCTTCACGATCTGTCCTTCCAGTGAGCACTCAGGGCAGATTTCCTTAAGAATGGATAGGTTTGATCTTCTCGCAGTCCATGGGACTCTCAAGAGTCTCCTCCAGCACCATAATTCAAAAGCATCAATTCTTCGGCGATCAACCTTCTTTATGGTCCAGCTTTCACTTCCATACATCACTACTGGGAAAACCATAGCTTTTACTATACGTACCTTTGTTGGCAAGGTGAGGTAAAAAGGAAGAAAGCATGCTGCTTCCCAGGGCTGTCAACTCTTAGCTTTCTTTAAAATAGAATAAAAAATTGTGAAGAAAGTTAAGAGCACAAAATGTGGAAGCAGCTCCAAGGCTTCAATACTTGGCAGCCTGCAACATTGCTAAGGATGTTTATTCACTGTTTCTAAGTAATCAGAAATGTTGACCACTCAGGAGGAGGCCCTCCCAGAACAGCAGAAAAAGGACAAGCTGGATAGTAGAGCATACTGGGGTGAGTTTGTTTAAGCATTTTGCCCCTATATGCATTATTTCATTCATTCAACAAGTGTGCTGCCTTTACAAAATGAAACACAGTTGGCTGGCTTTAGTATGTTTTATTGAAAAGTAATTCCTTGAAATAAATGAGACTTCATCCCTGCTTAGAAAAAATGATGCTATTGCACACCTGCACACTCAGGTTTTCCATGTCTCCCACCCAACCACTACTAGGCTGTTCATCATCACTGGGCTGTTATTTTAATACTGTGTAGTTGCCATAAACAAAAGTATAAAATCCAAAACGAATCATCAAATGCCTTATAGCTGCAGCAAGTTAGAATTCCTATGGACTAGAACACAGATAGCTTTTTTTGTTTATTAAGGTTAGCAAAACATATTGTGTGCATGTTTTGCTGAGAGCTGTGGCATTGTACATAAATGTTATTTGTTGTTGTATATTTGTAGCTTGATATTTCTCCCATGAACTCAAGGCTGTGTGCATTGTCCTCCTCTTCCCAGTTTTATCTTGACAGCAGCCATGTGAAAATTCAGACACCAAAGTGGGTAGGGAGCCTTAAGAGCCTAATTCACAAAACTCTTTGAATCTGCACCTGTGCTGCTGAGGAGGCTTGCTAACAAAATAGGGGAAGGGAATCCCTGATATTGCTTGCTGGAAAGGGATAAGGTTTGGAAGAGGTGCTCCTCCATCACCTCTGTTGGTAGGGAAGCCTATACCTCTACAGAGGTCCCTGCTGCACCCACAAGAACGTTTAGGGCCCCAAATGGAGTGTTCTGCTAAAAATCCGAGAGAAATCACACCAACCACAATGTTGTGCCCTTCTCAGCACAAACAAACAGGGCTTGAGATGTAGCAGTAGATTCTGCATGTTGGGATTCTTCTCTTAGTCTTCTACTAAAAACCAGAGAGTGAGTGTGAAAAGGATAGACAGGTGGCATGAATAATAGTCCAGGGAGAAAATGTGGGTTATCTATGAAAAGACATTCCGTATCATTTAATTTGCTCCACTGAAATTGACAATTGATTTGCCTGACCTTTTCCCCCCCAATTTCTCCAAAGTACAGAGAGAGTGAGAGAGAGGAGGAAATTGGCATCAATGAAATTGACAAGACTTTCCCTTGACCTTGTCACCTTCCCAGCAGGGGTGGATGACGGAAATGGCAGCGGGGCATGCAGTGCAGAAGAAAAGCCAGCGAGGCATTGTTCAAGCTGTCTCCAACCACAGCATGATGGAATTGCATCCATGGCCGCTGAAGCAGTATCCAAGGTGGGTAAGTCATGAATGCTTTCTCCCACATAGCTAGAGGGGTGGTTGTAGCAGTGAAAGCGAGAAGAACTCATGAGCTGCAATGATGGCATTACCTGAAGTGGAGGAAGAACGTTTGAGCGCTCACTGAAGTGAATGAAAATGTGTGTGTGACTTCTACCTAAGTCGGCTGCTTTGGTTTCAGGGCCTTCACTAAACAACAGCTCCAAAGCTGCTAGAAGTTGTGCAGAGTTCTCCGGAATTGCATGTGATCAGCAGATGGCACTCTAACTACACTAAACCTAAAGCTTCCTTTGTCGTAGCTGTTGTCAGCTAGGTCAAATTGCATGTTGCCTAAGTATGGTGCATCTAGGTTGTACAGGGAAGAATATTATCCTTTTCAATAGATTTAGGAGAAGAGCAAACGGTTCCACCTAGACAGGTTTAGATGCTTCACTAGGGAGCCTCACTATAATAATAATAATAAATTATTATTTATACCCCACCCATCTGGATGGGTTTACCCAGCCACTCTGGGCAGCTTCCAACAAAATATTAAAATACAATACTATAGAAAGAAAAGACAGAGTAACTCTTTGTGAGCCCTCTAGAAACACCTGTAACTAGGTGAAACAGAGTCAATGGAAACGTCACTCTTTTTGGCATAGGTGAGCAGTGGTTTTTTCATCCCTGATAAAACAATTTGTAAAATCAGCTTTCATTCATATACCCTTAAACAGTGCTTTTTTTCTTTAAAAAATTGTTTAGGGGTACTCTTATTTTGACTCAATAAAATCACCATTTTATAGTTCAAATTGGGGGAAATACAGTAAATGGACAAAAGTACAAAGATTCACAAAATGTTTAGGGGTATCCGTACCTTTACCTTATTTTATCCCATTTCCAAAATCCCGTAACAAGCAGATCTGTTTAACTTTGCCATATGTACATGATCTCATATGAGGGCCAATCTATGCAGTAAGAAAACTCATGTGAGAAAGCTTTCCTAGGACTTTACCCCTTCAGGCTGCTGAGTGTTGGTGGGTGCATTTTAATGCTACTAAATTGGGGGCTTTAGCAAATATAAAACTAGCCTATCTTGGAGAAAACAAGAATGCTACATGCTACATGTCTATGGAGAGCAGGAGTGGAGAACATTTACTGGCCGATGGCTCCAACCCTTATCCCCCACACCCCAGTAGACCAAATTTGTCAAGTGGGTGGGAAAGCGCAGCACAGGGCTCTTTGATAACCCTTTTGCAAACAACTCCACACACCTGAACCTCCATGCCTGTTCCCAAGCAGGGGAACTGGGGCATATAGCCAAAGTGAGCTGGATTTGACCAGCACTCAGCTGGTGAGTAGGGGTTAAATTCTGCTGCTTTGGCTGCACATACCACATGCTACTCTCAACTGCTAATGGTGAGTCACACCACCCTCAAGTAACTATGGAAGAATTTATCTTCCTCTGTGAGAAAGTTAGTGAAATTCTGCCTGCCCCCCCAATTTGTCTTCCCACAAATAGGGTAGAGTTTTTAGAGGCCACTTAACTACCACAGAGCCTAGGACTTGTTGATCAGAAGGTCGGCAGTTCGAATCCCCGCGACAGGGTGAGCTCCCGTTGCCCGGTCCCTGCTCCTGCCAACCTAGCAGTTTGAAAGCATGTCAAAGTGCAAGTAGATAAATAGGTACCGCTCTGGTGGGAAGGTAAACGGCGTTTCTGTGCGCTGCTCTGGTTCGCCAGAAGTGGCTTAGTCATGCTGGCCATATGACCCAGAAGCTGTACGCTCCCTCGGCCAATAAAGCGAGATGAGCGCTGCAACCCCAGAGCCGGTCACGGCTGGACCTAATGGTCAGGGTTCCCTTTACCTTTACCTTTAACCTACAGATTTCTAAGATTCAGTTGTTTTGAGTTGGTCAGTTTGTTGGCCTGACTGCTTTCATTGGCTTAAACAACTTCCACGATGAAATGGGAAGATAAGGTCTTCTTCTTCTTTCTTCTTCTTTGGCGATCACTCGTAGCCAAGTAAGATTGTCTTCCATAAACACGGTTTTAACAATGTGCGGCTTTCTCCTGATTGAAGTGCAGAGTGTTTGAGGACCGGGACATTCACAGGGAAACCAAAATGCTTGTTTACAAAGCTATTGTACTACCAACCTTACTATATGCTTGTGGAACATGGACCACTTATAAATGCCATCTCCAACTCCTCAAAGATAAGGTATATCAGTTTGTATCCAAAGAAGTTGCCCCATATTCATGCAAGGATTGCCACTTATGCAGAATGTCCACTCCCTCTTTGCCTGCACACACACATCCCAAATCTGTCCTTGAAGTTACCCCAACCATCTGGAGCAGATTCGGAGGAGGTAGAGTGCAGGAAGAGGAAGAGCAAGAGTCCTTGCACAAATGGAAGAGCTTTGTCAGATAACAACACATTGGTTTTCTTAAGTAAGCTTATCTTCCCCTGGTATTGGTTCAGCAAGCCTGGAGCTTTGTGGATACTTCCAGGAACTTACAATGCATTTCTGCCTCATATTGTTCCACCATCCAAGAGATGTCTCTCTCTACCTTTGTGAGACTTATTCAAGAAGAGGGAGGGGGAAGGTTGTGCACTTTGAGAAGTGTGGGATTTATTGCTGTGTTTCAAAGGAATTAGAACAGAGCAGCAATATTGTAAACAAGCACAATGAAAGCTGGAGAGGTCGCTGCTGCATCTTTGGAAAATAACGAGGGTTGTGATTAATTCTAGCAACTGGGGCCCTAGGAATTATGAGGACAGGCACAACAAAGATGCAGTAAGTAGATTATCTGAAAAGCCTTTTTTTCTCAGTTCCCCTTGTTTGTTTAAATTAGAAATTTTCAGCTAGCCTCTTAAACGTGGCCTAGCCTTTTATTATTATTTGGGGGCAGGGGAGGGTAAAGAAGTATATTTCAAAATGGAGTGGTGCTGCAAGTCAAACAATGGGCATTCAGAAACCTTTTACAGTGTGGATTTTGAAATTTGACCTTTTACATTGGGGAAGACAGAAGAGAATGGTTCACTAGCATATCCCAATTGGTCAGATGTTTCCCAAGTTGATTCCAAGCTAGCAGCTCAAATTATCTTGGCTCAGACTTGCCTTTCCCTCTTGATTTAACATTTTCCCAAAAAAGGTGCTTCTTTCTCATTCCAATCATTTGGAATCACTATTGTGATTTTAAATATTGTAATGGCATTTGCATATTTGATTCTCAGGTTTTATAATAAATAAATATCAAAGTTTACTTTCCCCTGTGAGATTTGTCATTTAATGTGGCTAATAATTCAGTCTTGAATCAAGATAAACAAAAGACATCCGATTCCATTTTTAGTAGGGGATCCAGAGTTGGGATATAAAGTCACATGATTTACCAGTATCTTTGCGTATGTTGTTATTATTCTTACTGCTATTTATATTGATCAGTAGGATTTTCCACATGTGCAAAGAATCAATAGCCTTTTCTACATCTTACTACTGCTCATTCTCCTGGGCTAGATGCCAATATTGCTTTCGCTAGCTAGGGAAGTAATTTGGGTAGGTGGGTGGCAGTTGAGGGGTGGTTATAGGAACAGCAGCTATGAAGTGGTAGAAGGGATTGTGACTCCTGCCTCGCGCAACCTCTTTTTTTCATTCTTCTCTGCATAGAACCATTACCAGTAATTGGAGAGTAGGGGGTGGACTAAAAATAAAACTGCTGCTGCAAAAGAGTGAACTTTGTGTGGGAAAGAGCAAGTGCTTTTTCGCAAAGCAGAAAAAAATATTAAAATTCATACTGGAGGAAAAGAGCAAGCAAACTGATTCTCACAGACCTGGTCTTCTGTTCTTACATCACAACCATCCTTCTGCTACACAAACATGCCACCACCCTCCCCCAAGATGGCTGAGTCATCCCAAGTTATTCGTCCTGCACCTGGGATGGGTAAAAAGTAGATGGGGTCTGTTTGGTACACTGCCGTGTAATTTACAATAGCTCAGCCAGGGTTTCGGAGTCCCAATAGCAGCAGGAAAAAGTCTTCATCACACACACACCACACAAAAATGGGAACACTAATTCAGATATGGATTCCTTTAAACTTGTATCGCAAAGCCTGTGTATGGTTCGTGAAGTATGGTCCATGCTTTTTTCTGGGGGTACTCAGGGATATGCAGTACCAGCACCTTTTTTCCTAGAAGAAAAGCACTGAGTATGATAGATACATCCAGTGCTTTTTTTTTCTGGGGCGATGCAGGGGGACACATACCCCTAAACATTTTGTGAATCTTTGTACTTTTGTCCATTTACTGTATTTCTTTTTCCCAATTTGAACTATAAAATGGTGGTTTTCTTGAGTCAAAATGAGAGAACTCCTAATTTTTTTTTTATAAAATTAACACTGGAAACATCAGTTCCACTCCCTGAGCCACCAACTTGCTGTGTTTATCAAACACTGAACCAGTAATTTGCACCTGGCTCTGGTTGGTGGACCTCAGGTTTGTAGTAATGACAACACCCCAAACAGATCCTGCAAGATTGAAGTGGAACCACACCTTCCCTCAGCTTAATGGGGGATGATGGAGTGGTGGGCAGGGGTGGGGAAACCAAAAAGGTCATGGCATGTCATGTGAAGGCATCCCCATCCAGTCTCATACCCCAAAAGTGACTATTTTGCGAGGTCTACAGTAGAAATACTGGTTTATGACTAAGGTACCCTACCAATCAGGGACGCGGGTGGCGCTGTGGGTTAAACCATAGAGCCTAGGACTTGCCGATCAGAAGGTCGGCAGTTCGAATCCCCGTGATGGGGTGAGCTCCCGTTGCTTGGTCCCTGCTCCTGCCAACCTAGCAGTTTGAAAGCACATTGAAGTACAAGTAGATAAATAGGTACCACTCCAGCGGGAAGGTAAACAGCGTTTCCGTGCACTGCTCTGGTTCGCCAAAAGCCGCTTAGTCATGCTGGCCACATGACCCGGAAGCTGTACACCGGCTCCCTCGGCCAAGCGAGATGAGCACCGCAACCCCAGAGTCAACCACGACAACCATGACTGGACCTAATGGTCAGGGGTCCCTTTACCTTTACTTTTACCCTACCAATCAGAGTGGAGTTCGGTTTCCCCAAACCCCTACATTAGGCAGTGCTGCTGCCCTGATAGTCAGCCCCACCTGCTAGCCTTTCTTGGGGATCAGCGTTTCCCTACTCAACTGCCCAGTATCTAAGCCCTGACCCTGCACGCATCCAAAGTCCTCTCATTTCCCAAATCAACTTGGCTATTCATCTCCTTCCAACTACACTAATCATACCCTGCCGTCCATGTTTCCTTCTCTACTGGTCATACCACCCACCATTCCATCCCCTTCCTGCAAACATGGCCATGGTGGAAGGTCCAAATCCTGCTCTGCTTCGCCCCAACAGACTTCAATCCGCCCTCCTAAACTTTCTGTACTCCTCCATGGCATCGCCACATCTACTTTATAGGGAGAGGCTGAAGTATGTGGCACCAACCATTGCTCTGTAACCCTTTTTGCTTGGCTAACTGCCCTAGTAGGGACGCAGGTGGCGCTGTGGGTTAAAGCCTCAGTGCCTAGGGCTTGCCGATCGAAAGATCGGCGGTTCGAATCCCCGTGGCGGGGTGCGCTCCCGCTGTTCGGTCCCAGCGCCTGCCAACCTAGCAGTTCAAAAGCACCCCTGGGTGCAAGTAGATAAATAGGGACCGCTTACTAGCGGGAAGGTAAACGGCGTTTCCGTGTGCGGCTCTGGCTTGCCAGAGCAGCGATGTCACGCTGGCCACGTGACCCAGAAGTGTCTTCGGACAGCGCTGGCCCCCGGCCTCTTAAGTGAGATGAGCGCACAACCCTAGAGTCTGGCAAGACTGGCCCGTACGGGCAGGGGTACCTTTACCTTTAACTGCCCTCACTTCCTAGTCCTGAAAATGGTGTAAATACTTCTGTGGGTTGAAGCAGGAAATCCACATGCTGCATCACAGACCCTCCAACTGTCCCTATTTTCCAGGAACATCCCTGATTTAGAGAAGCCGTCCCGGTTTCTGATTTGATCCTGGAATGCCCTGCTTTTCCTTAGGATGTCCCTATATTCACTGGAGAAATGTTGGAGAGTATGGAGTTATCCAACCCCTGAGCCATCTGAAGGCAATCCTGTAAAGGGAAGTTTTTTAACGTTTAATGTTTTATATATGGCTGCCCAGAGTGGCTTGGGCAACCCAGTAAGATGTGTGGGGTATAAATAGTAAAATTATCATTATGGCAAAGGATGTCCCTATTTTCATCAGAGAAATGTTTGGAGAGTATGGCAATGGGGACTCCAAGGAGCCTGATAAGTCTCCTGGGCCTTCCATTTAACAGCCCTGGAGCCTATTAACACTTTCTTAAATATTAAGTGAAGCCAGCCAGCAGATGGCAGCAGGACACATTACAGTTGTTTTTAGGGAAATTGGTAGCTTCAGAACACAACCTTTGCAGTAGGGGACACCATACCAAAGGCCACTTCACCAATTAATTTCTCTCTTGCATAATGATGTTGTTATATCTTGTTCTGTATTTTTAAAGGGGGGCAGCTTTTGCAAAATGTGCTGAATCTGAAGAAATAAAAACGAAACAACTTGAAAGCACAGCTTAGCACCATTCCCAGTGTTTGGGAGTGGGGCAGGAAACATCTAAGCGCAGGACTTACTCCTTCATTCATTTAGGCTGAGAGAGAGAGCGATTTGCCCAGGAACACCCATGAGTTTCTTGACTGATAGGGGATTTGAACCCTGGGCTTCCAGGCCCTTGTCCAACACTCCATCCACTACAATAAATTGCTTGCACCTCCCCCCATCCCTGATCATTGGGCATGCTGGCTGGGCTGGTGGTGGGGTCCAATAACTTCTGGAGGTCCACCCTTAATCTAAAAGGTAAATGGAAGTAGGAGGCATGTGAAGTAGAAGTTTGTAAGATACAGAGACCTCACACCAGTTGCTGATACTTCCAAAATGATGAAAAATAGTGGGACCTGCAAGGCAGCTTGTTTTTTTAAATGTTATGGATGGTGCCTAGGAATATTAGAAATAAAGGAATGAGGAAAAGAGCCAGCAAGAAGAAAATATACAGCAGTGTCGCTTGTACAGAGTATGAAAAAACCTGAACCTCAAAATGAACAGAACCACATAAAAATGGGGATATATTTTTTTTAAAAGGAAACTTTCTAGCACAGAGAAAGTCAGTGTTGTTTTAGAAAGTACTCTAAAACCTGGAAAAAATACAATGCATGTACTTTTGTAAATCTAGAAAATCTTTAATAAAAGTTTTTGGTTTGTTTTTTTTGGTTCTTTTTTTTAAAGAGGAACTCACCATGAAAGCCTCCCTGGTTCTCTTATAGTGGCAATGGCGCCCACCTGAAAGGTGCTAGAACATGAGTTTCAGCGAGTTCCAGGTGAAAAAAGCCCTGGAGATAGTTTATATTGTTCTGCCTGCTGCTGAAGTTTCCCAACCCGGGGGCCAGGATACTCCAAGGGGGGCACAGGTGAAAATCACATAAATAGGGGGCCACAGAGGGAAGTGAGAAGTGAAGAAAACAGAGAAGTGACCGAGAAAAGAAAACAGAAAATGGAGAAGAATGAACAGATGAGTGACCGTGATTCCCAGGGGATGGATCGCCACATGTTCTCTGCAGCAACTTCACTTCTGCTTCTTTCTGCATTCCACCACTGCGTGCACCAAGCTGTCCGCATCTCATTTGTCACGGGCAAGGTGTGTGGCTACAGCAGTGTTGGTGTGTGGGGTGCTGTTTCTTCGTGCAAGTATTTCTGCTAAAGGAGTTATGTTGCTGCATGCAAGAGTTACTCAGCCTAACACAGAACTGCCTTAACATAATGAACAGAGGTGATAATCAGTGATCCCTCACAGCAATAGAACCGGATATAAAAAAGCTTGTTTCTGGTCATCAAGCACGAGGGTAACATTGATCGAGAAATACTTAAAGTTTAATTGTTTATGTAATTGTATTTTGTATACATTATTAAAATTATCTACAAACAAAACATTTAAATAGCTACCTTTTTACCGGTAGGACAGGGGGGCACAAGAAGGAAACAAAGTCGGAAGGGGGCCACAGCTGGAAAAGGATTAAGAAACACTGATCAAGGTCATGGAAGCATATAGAGCAAAATATGTCAAATGCTGAGAAGTTGATGCACTTCAGGTGTATCACCTCACTAGTAGGAAGTTCCCTGAATACCTCTGGAAATGGATGGGGGTGAATTTATTTGGTTAGCTCTCCTTAGAAATTCACACTTCTCTGAATTCTGTGATGCAGTTCTCCAATCAGAAAAATACATTCCAAAATGTCTGTTAGGAAAAAGTGCTCACAAACACAAAATATACATTTTTGAGAAAATAATATGCAAATATGCATTTTATTGGAGGAAATTGGTTGCAAAAATGTGTATATTTGAAGAAATATGCACATTAATTTTCATGATTATGTTTTTTGAAAAATTCTTCTTCTTTGGCAATCACTCATAGCCAAGTAAGATTGTCTTCTATAAACACGGTTTTAACAATGAGTCCGTAAGTGAATGTGGAGGCCAATTCTGGATCCACGTGTCCTTCCACAGTGGGGACATTGGTTTCTGATCGGGAGTTGATCACGGTGTGGATTTGCCAAGCATGCCTTCCTCTTAGCACATTCTCCCTTGCATCCTGAGTTTCAGTGTCTTCAAACCCCATGACACCTTTGGTAAAGGCTGTTCTCCAACTGGAGCGCTCGCAGGCCAGTGTTTCCCAGTTGTCACTGTTTATACTACATTTTTAAAGATTTGCCTTGAGACGGTCTTTAAACCTCTTTTGTTGAGCACCAGCATTACACTTTCCATTGTAAAAATGGGTCAAACTGAAGAAAACTGGAGAAATGGGGGGGGGGGGATGAGAAGCTGAGAGAAAATAAATTGACACACTCACACCATCTCTAAATCTTGATAACTAGATTATTTAAAGAGGGGAAACTAATGCATTTGAAAAGGATCCATATTTACAGAAACAGTCAATATTATTGTTTTAAGCCATTCTTCAGTGACTGCTGTGTTGTTTTAAACCATGCACAAAGCAGAGGTGTGTACTGAAGTCTCCACAATATATATACTGTATATTTCTTGTGGCTACCCTGAATAGTTTAAATCATTCCAGCAGATTTATAATACTTGGATTTTTTGTCAGATTTGATTTATCGAGGTGTAACTAACCACACGTCAAATTCCAAAGTAATCACTGAAGATGACGGATTTGCTAAGGAGGCGAAAAGCAGTCTCCCTCTTTTCTTTCCTCAAAAGATTAAATAACTGACACAGGATCCAAGACGTAAGACAGGCATATATTAAATAGTGAATTCTTGCAGCCAATTTCTAAAGACCCTGTTCAAAATACTGGTATCTGATGGAAATGTTGACAATACTCTTAATGTGAGCAACGTCAAGGGGACACTGCTATGATTTTAACAAAGCTGTCAGATTAGGTGACTGAGTGGTTACAGCATGATATTAATACAACTTCTTAACCGACAATTAGTTAACTGGCTGCTAAAAAGAAACCGGCTTATAGGATTTCCCTAATGAATATAATGCTTTGTTTCTGGGCAAAACATATGCTGTGGATGTATAATTAGAAAAAAAGAGTTCCCCATCAAGGGAACATGTGCAGCTGAATAAAAGAGCTTATTATTATACCTGTGAGGGGTCAAAGTCTATGGGGCTGTAGCTTATGGTATTACAGCAGATTACAAAATCATTCTATTATGTTAGTCAATCTGTTTCCAAGCATCAACTAGCAGGAAGCTGTGCACTAGAAACTAACAAATAAGGCTCCCTTTGACTCTTTTCCCTCTAAGGTCTTGTGATAGGTCAGCTGTTGGTGGCATCATCATCCCAGTCAGATCACATGTCAGAACCTTTCAGTGTGCAGCTGATGCCTTTGATATTGAGAACCATCTTCCCCAACAGTCCTCAAGTGCTACTTGTTGTAGAGCCATATTCTTAAAAAGCTAGAGCCAGTGTGAAACCCATAGACAGTTAATGAAGGGGGGGGGGGGAAGCAGCTTGAACTTATACTGCATCTGACCTCTATCATCAAGCAAATTGCTCAAGAGAAAAAGTGACAAAACAGCAGCTGCCACGATCACCTTCTGTGTTTTAGCACCTGAGGACCAATGTGTACAACTATAAAATCTAAGTTTACATATCTTCTGTGGAAATTATTCCACATTTTATGAACTGGCAAATACATCCTCTGGTGAAAAGTGGGGGTTTCCTCATATAGCGCACAGATCTTCAAGATGCATTTTAAAAATTGCACACCCAGCTTCAGCACCTCTTACACAATTTCTTTCTTTAGGCTTAATAAAATAATAATAATAATAATAATAATAATAATAATAATAATAATGATAATAATAACGTGTATTTGGGGTGTATTTTTTTTTCTGAGCCCTTGAAATTAAATACATGGATAAGTATTATCCATACCACACTGTTTAGCAGCTCATTTCAGTAGCTCCACAACAATCTCCTTTCCAGTCCATATATTGCATTATATGCATTCCAAATTCTGTTTGTTAGGTAGGAGCAAACTACAAGTTGCACTGCTGCTGTATGTCAGGAAGTCCTTTGAGAGTGCTGACTTGCACTGGGTTAAGTGAGGGAAGGGAGTGAGGTTCCCCTTAACCCTTCCCCTGCCATTTCCTTCCCTCTTGAAACTTCCTACACCACCAGTATTCCAAATCTATGTCTTCCTCAAAAACATAGAAACATTGTGGTAGTACAAGCAGCTGGGCAAGAAGCAACAGACAAAGGAAAGGGTAAGTGCAAATCCTTCCAAGAGATGCTTTGCAAGGGAGAGTTACTGAGCTAGGCTGTAATGTAGTTTACCTTCCGAGTTTTTTCCCAGCATGTCCATCTATTTTCATGTTAGTGCCCATATTTACAATGTTAGCAGAAGCCTCTCCTAGAATTTGAAAGGCAAATTCAGGTCTAGCTTATACTTCCTTGACATAAATGTAATAGCACCTGCTCATTATAAATGGGACAATTTGGTCCTGTGATGCATGTTGTTCACAGTTCATGACTTTTATGTCTTTCAGAGAAGGCACTGAAAAGAGCCATTGATATGGTTATTTAGTGGATGAGCTCCAAAGGTTCCCTTTACAGTTAATCCCTTCCATGTTTTCCATTGTATGGAAGAAACACTTTTAAAAATAACCCTGCAGGTGTTCAAGCATAGCAGTCTGAAAAATAACTAATTGTTGTGTGTATACTTTGCTTCTCCCCGCTCCAACATGAGCCTCTTGCTCGATCCGTTTATATTCCCATCGTGAAATGTCACAATCAAAGTCAGAGCATGCTATTTACAAACAGAAAGAAGACTACCAGAAAGAAGGATCAAGGAGGTTCTGGTAAGCTTCCAAGGCCTGGTTGAGTCCCAGTGCAGTCCGGGGACAAGCGTTCGAAATTCTAAAGTCTGGCCTGACTTTCAAATGAACTTTGAGGCAAGAGAGAGTGGCAAAACTCTTAACTCATTTCAGGAGGTGGGGAAACAATAATGACTGGATTAATATTAAAGAGCTGAAGTGTTAGTTTTTAATTAAATTTGTATAAAGCTGACATTTGCTTTCCCAAAATTGCTCCAGAAGAACCACTACATTACAATATCATTTCAGCCTAACCGTAATTAATTGGCATTATTTACCTATTTTGTATGTTTTAATCCATTTTAAACATACCACTGATGAACTGGACAGCATAGTTTTTAAAAGTAACAACAAAAACTCCAAACGGCAAGCATCATTTTGAAAGAGGAGTCCCTGCCCCTTTCTCTCCCATAGGGTGGAATGCCTCATCTAAGATAGCGCCAGTCAGGCCAACTATAGTATCTTTTTTTCTCCTCAATAATCTCATGAAATCCAGAAATCTATTCCAACAGTCTTCCCACAAGTGATTGCAGGATTATGTGCACTCCAATTTCCAAGCAATGAGAGATTTCAGGGGTGCCAAATACTGAATACAGAAGGGTAACAGGGTGAGCCATTTCAACTGGAATACCTTAACCATCTCTATGGCTGTGTGTTTATCAGGACCCTGTTGTGCGTCAAACAAGATAACAAATCTTCCTGGAAAAACCTGTGCGTTAATAAACTGGCAATGGAAAGACTGGAGGTGTCAAAGTTTTCTGCATGCTTAGAGATGAAGGCAATTACGCAGATATTATGCTAGGCAAAGAAAATTTATCTGCATAGGTCAACCTGTGCACTGCTTTGAAAGTGATGCTGCAATAGAAGCACTGGGAGGGAATGTGCGTATTGCCAGCATTAACAAGCATGGCTAAACTGTTCAGCAAAGAATCATGTTTAATCTTTGCTTAAACACAACTCTGTGAATGCTGGCGAGGTCAGGGTCAGTTTGGGTTACCTATTGTATAAGCGTTGGCTGCAAATAGCTTAAGCAGGGCACAACTTTTTTTCTACATATTCTTTCATGCTCAGCTCATTCCAGAATCATTCTCCCCACATTCATTTACTGCCAGCTCTGCTCAAATGTCTCACCTAGCGCTTAATTTCTAGGAGGAGAGTTGCCAAGCCTCAGATTCACCTACAAAGTCCCACCCTAGAACTGGAATAGCATCTTCAGTGTGGGGAGATTCAAAATTTCCTTTCCCTAATATAAGAGTTTTCCTCGGGGGGGGGGGATTCCGCCATACTTAAGATGGTAGAAAGGGGTATTCTTGTAACATCACAAAATAGGCACCAAAAATGTACAGTGCAACTTGCACCACAGATCAACAATTAAATACCTTTGCTCAACCTTCAGTAGATCTGTCAGAACTGAAGATTTGTACGTGTGTGTGCCTGCACACAGAGAGCTTTTTAAAAACTGACAAAGCTAGACTGTAACCTGCTTGCAGTTTCTACACCCCTACTTGTAAAACAAACAAACAAACAAACAAACAAAATAATTCCTTTTCCAAAGAGAAATTTCCCTCTGTCTATGTGAATTCCCTCTCTCCCAATTGCCAATACATGTGAAATGACAGTGGATACTTGTACATGCTAGTGTCATACATTCTATTTTGAACTGTGTATTCTTCTTTATGGGTTGGGTCAAGGCAGTGGAACTCCACTCATGGGATGCCCTCATTGCATGAAAGAGGGACCATTTTTTATGATTCTCCATCTTCCCTGCAGGCCCCTGTGACTCCCCTGGAAAGCTGCTCCTAAGGGCTAGAGGACCCTCCAGAATGGTATGGGAGGTGGTGGGGGGAGGGGAGGGAGAATTGGAGACAATTAACCTCCTCCTTTCCTCCAGCGAGAGCCTCCTCTGGATCTCAGCCCCTTCTGAGTAGGAGAAATTGGGTAAGGGAGACTCGAAAACTGTTGCAGTGTATACAAGTGGTGTCTCAAGAATACTCTGCAGCTAGTACCAGTTGACTTTGGACGAGAACATGAAATACTCATAAAGCTATAACAGCAGGATCTAACATTCAGAATAATTTAAGAGCTGCTGGAAAGCTTCAATCTCTACAGAAAAATAAAATAGCCACTGCTATATAATTCAACTACTGAACAAACTAACAAACAACAGCACTATTAAAGTTTCTCCCTGTTTAATGCTTGATTTTACAAAGGTAATGTTATTCCAGTTGAAAGACATGTTCATTATGGCAAATAAAACAGAGATCTATGGGATTATTGAAGTAGAAAGACACATTAAAGCTGTTTAGGGCATTGTATTGATTTCCGTTTAATGGCTGTCCTGACATTTTTCAACAGCCAGGTCTAATAAATGTTTGTGGAGTGAAGCTTAAGCGGGTGGAAAAGTTGCCCAGAAAGAGTATTAAGAATAACTTAAAGATATCGGATTTAATTGCAGCAATCTGTGATACTTATGGTGCTGGCCCCTTAGTGGAATTTTCAGTATTTAACTTGAAGCATGATTGGGTGATTAACAAGAGTCACTTTAATTAAATATTTTAAATAATTTGCTGAAAGATGCCCTGGTTCATCTTATGTAGGTAGACAAAGGGAATCATAAGTTGCTTTTCTAGAAAAACTGCAGACCCCAAGAGAAAAATATATTAGATAACTGGCTAACAATCTTGTATTCTCTTGTGGTAGCAAAGCCATCAGCACAGATTGAATGCGGTGGTAATGGCAGGATAGAGTTTTCAAGGCTTCAGGGAACACTGCAGTCCATTTTCTGTGTGGGAAAGGAAAATGTTCAGTTTGGCCAGGATTAAAACTTTGCACAGAAGCAGGGTTAAAACTGGGAATGGTAGGTCCCAAGATATAGGAAATCTAAGGAACAGGCAAGGAGACTGAAGGGTTCAGAGGTGACAATGGCTTCAATATAAATATATTCAGTATAAAGAATATAAAGAAGAGTAGATGGAAGCATGTAAAAAGGCAAAGCAGGCATGGAAGTGGAGCAAAAGAGAGCTAAAGAGAAGGGTCTCTTAAAAAAAAAAAAAACCTTGATAGCAGAAGGGCTAGAAGGGCTATCTGCTACGATGGGAGCAGGGCCTGCGCAAGACATTTTGGCACTTGAGACGAACCACAGTATGGCACCCTCTGCCACCAGGGAAGGAGTGAGTGATTTACATCGGGAACAGGGGTGGAAATAAACTCAATGTTACCCCAAGGCTGAAGTGGGAAGCAAAAGCTATCTCTACCGGGGTGGGCGCCCTGAATCAGACAGAGTTGGTACAGACCCCAGAGAGCAGCTCCCATCATTTCCTCTCTGGGGTGGGAGAAGACCAGCAGTGTTTCCTACTAGGCAAGAGGTGCCATGGGGGAAGGATGCTGAGGAGGCAACAAATTCAGCCTCCAAGGAGCATGTTGCAGTTGTCACTGCCACTGCTGAGTGATGCATTCCTTCAAGGCTGGATCTGCTGCCTCTGTGGAGCCTGCTGCCCGATGCAGTCGCCTCACCTTGCCTCATGGGTGGTCAGAAAGGAGTGCTGGGAAACACAGGGGAAGTAGAGGAAACTAATAATAGGAAACAGCTACACAAGGGAAATTTGAAGAATGGAGAGCTTGGATAAAGGAGCGGCACAGGAGCCAAAGAACATAGAATTGCTAGGTCCAGAGCAGTGGAGAAAAGCCTCAGGTCCTCAATTGGGGTGATGCTCCTGGACTTTCCCTTTAGAAAGGGAAAATTTGCTTCTAATATCTAATTCTCATACAGTATTTAAAATGGAGGGGGTGTCTGTGAAGAGAACACTATAATAGATATTATTGTGCAGATGAGCTTGATCTTCACGATATCCCAAATATGGAAAGTAGCACTATACTGGTGACATAAATCAGAGATTCAGATGAGGCACAGCATGATTTTGCTGATCGTGCTGCTTCCCCCACCTCTCCAAAGAAACTCAGTATTCTGGGCAGGAAGCCAAATATACAGATTAGTAAAAAGTGTAAACAGATTTGACACTCTCTAAAAGAATGCCCAGCTAACAGAAGAAAACTGGAGAAGGTTTGGAGAAAATCCTGAATTGGCTGATTAGAGCTTCGTTACTGATGAAGGAATGTCAGGGTTTAAGATGAAATGAAATAGTATGCCAACAGCAAGTAGAAATCCATAAAATATCACTAATATACAGATTTGGATTGTAAGCACCTGTGTCACACAAGGAGAAAATGAACACAAATTAAGTGAGGAACTTCAGCACTTGATCTGTCCAGTTGTAGGCATGCCTCTGTCAGTGAGCTCCAGGCTGGGAGAGGAACATAGATCTATGTTTACCGTACCCTAACACAACATGATGCTAGAAAGTGGTTGAGCTGTGAGCTAGACACATGGGAAAGTGATCAAACTACCTCTTCCTCACCTCCAAACTTTCCATGGATTTGTTTTTGCAACATATTAACTTGGTCCCAAAGTTGTATGCCACCTCAAATGATTCATTCATCAAGAGGAGAGCTGTTAGAATACTATCTGACCCAGTATTACCTATTCTGACAGGCAGTGGCTCCAAGGATCCACGAAGAGGTCTTTGACAATAGGAGGCCCAGCTATGCATCCTATCACCAAAAGAAGTTCCATGGGTGGCAACATGAGTGAGGACATTTTGAAGGTGAGACTAGGCTCATCCCTGGTGATATTTAGGTGAGCAGTGAAAACAATTCTGATTCCACGTGATATTTAATCATTGTTAAAATATGACTGGAAAGTTGTTGTTCTTTAACTTTGCTCCTTTTGATTTTAACATTTTAGTTTTTGTTTTTATTACAGTGGTACCTCTGGTTACATACGCTTCAGGTTACAGATGCTTCAGATTACAGACTCCACTAACCCAGAAATAGTACCTCAGGTTAAGAACTTTGCTTCAGGATGAGAACAGAAATCGTGCTCTGGCAGCGCGGCAGCAACAGGAGGCCCCATTAGCTAAAGTGGTGCTTCAGGTTAAGAACAGTTTCAAGTTAAGAACAGACCTCCGGAACAAATTAAGTACTTAACCCGAGGTACCACTGTACTTGGGATTCTTTATGTGTGCCACTTTGAAGACTCTTGTGACGGTTCAGAAGCTGGGTAAAATGTGTGTGTGTGTGTGTGTTTTGCAAATAAATATAAAATAAATCACCTGCTACCTTAGCTGATTGTTTTTACTGGCGATGCCACGAATTCTACCACTGAGTTGTAGTTCTTCCATAAACTACCTCAGGAGTGGCCTCTTGTTGGCCCTCTCAGGCTTAATGCAGGAGCAGTAGTAGCAAATTTCCCACAATGCCCTAGATGCTATATCAGGGGCATGGTGGAAAATTAAAATGGCAGCTCCAGCACCCAGCTTGGAGGCTTCAGAGCAGTTGTCAGTGCTGTTGGCCCTGCACTGAGGCCTTGCAGCTGCCTCAGAATGACAGGTGCTGACTGACACATTACAAGTATGCCAATCAGAAGCACCAGCCCTATGTGAACATCCAAATGGTTGTCACAAATTACCTGATAACATTACCAAGATCAGAATGAGGCTAGAATCAAGCAGAGATTTCTGAACATAACAAAAACATGCCAAACCTGTTTCCAAGATCAGAAAACGAGTGAGCATACCATGAACGTCGTATCACTGATAAAACATATCATCTATCTCTGCCTTGAGATGATGGATGACTGAATTATCAGGATTGAAAACATGGTCCATATGAAATCTAAACTAGAGGCAGAAAGAAGCAAAGGTTACAGATGTCAATTTATAGCTAAACTTCTCGCATGAGTGTTAAGTAAGTCAGCCATTTCAGATAGTTTTTTTTAAAAAAACAGACACACACTAAAATCTCCACATTTATCTGCAATAATCTCCTTAAAATTTCCATAAAAACACAATACTCAGTGTGAAGAACATAATTGCTACAAAATGAAAATGGCACTTTTTCCCTTTAGGAAGTGGGATGGGGAGGAGGAGAGACAGACCAGAGCACTTGATTAAGCAGACTATAAGAGCCAGACATAATACCATTAACACGCTGTTCCAAAGCCATTCTGTTATAAATTAGTCATCAAATGTGAAGGACAAAATAAGTTCCCCTATACAAGAAGTGTCAATTCAGTAACATTTTTTTAAAGCATAATATATTTTTAAGGAGTGTCCTTTACTGTAAGCAGTTTCTTTTAAATCCTCCATTGTTCACAAGGTTGCAGGGCCCTTAATGCTAAGAAGGAATGCCAATTATAAACCTTGTTAAACAACACTTGCTCCATTACTGGTCCATATCCTCTCAGACAAAATAGCTTGATGAAAGGAAGCAATTCTTTAAAAGAAAGGAAGAAACACAACTAAAAGGCAAAATTAGAAGCAAATTGTGCCTCTGTTCATTTTTTTCCTCGTCCTTTTCTTCAGAAAGCAATAAAAATTAAAATGAGATTGCTGCAACCATAGAAAGAACATATGACAGACAAGTCTCTTTTCTTTAAAGACTTTATTACGTAATCAAAACATTCTACAATATAACAAAACAAAGAACCAAGTGGTGACTGGCCACTACAGATCTGTGATGCACCGTAACATAGAAAGGCTTCATCCAAGATCAAGCAAGAAAATTGGAGTATTATTTTCATGGAAGCAGAAAGGGCTAATGCCAATTAAAATCAAATTTAGTGGGAACACACCAGCCATGAATTTGTTTTTTAATATACTGGACATCATTGGCTTAGTCCATTGGCTTAGTAGTGTCTCACGAAACACATGTAAAACGAGTCAATTTTTATGAAAATTTTTATGAAAATCCAACGTATTTCTGCCTCCCTGAGAAATGGTCGGTCTGGCTGCAACCAACAAATATATGAGTTTTACAAATCAATTCTTCTATTTTCTATCTCATTTACAGCGTAACGTTTTGTAGGGGAGGGGTGTGGTTTTGGCTTAATAATTCTGGGCTACTCCTCTCCGATTTGTTTGTATGGTTTCGTTTTTTTCTGAGATTCAATACCCATCCAATAAGCACATGACATGATTGTGTGCGTCAGCGCCAAGGCCACAGCGAACCCGTTTCCTGTATCCACTCTTGAATGCATGATCTGCTGCATACCACACAGGCAGCTGTGGCAGAACATGCATGTCCTCTTACCATACCCACCAAACAGTAATGCAGTTGTAAATTATGACTCTCCATCACCAGGATTCCCTGCTCTGTGCTACGGTCACTTCCCACAGTGAGTTTCGAATTTACAACTACAGTGGTACCTTGGGTTACATACGCTTCAGGTTACATACGCTTCAGGTTACAGACTCTGCTAACCTAGAAATAGTGCTTCAGGTTAAGAACTTTGCTTCAGGATGAGAACAGAAATCATGCTCTGGTGGCACGGCGGCAGCGGGAGGCCCCATTAGCTAAAGTGGTGTTTCAGGTTAAGAACAGTTTCAGGTTAAGTACAGACCTCTGGAATGAATTAAGTACTTAACCCGAGGTACCACTGTACACTCAACCTTTTATCTATGCCAGTAAGTCAGTAGCCTGGGCACATGTCAGACGTCTGCGCACAAGAGCACTTGGACTAGCTTTAGAAGCGAAAGAAGAGCCCTGCTGGATTAGACCAAAGGCCTATCTAGGCCCACATCCTGTCCTCACGGTAGCCAACAATATGCCCATGGGAAATCCTCAAGCAAGAGCCAAGTGCAATAGCGCTCTTCCCTCTTGCAAATCCTTGACTGATATTCAGAGGGACACTGTCTCTGACACTGTCAACAGAACATATCCTTCTTCTCCATTGATATTTTGCATAAATACGTCAATAAGCATGTTTTGCCACCCTGCAAATCAAACCTTTATGTATGTGGAAAACTTTTTAACAATACCAGACCTAACTATAAACCCATTCAGGCTCCCAAATAAGCACATTACTGAAATGAAGTTAGTACAGCTGAGAGCCGCATCGTACCACCCCTTACTTTTCTCTTACACCAGGAGATGTTGGACTTCAGCTCCTATCAGCTGGGAAGATCTGTATCCTGAAAAGCAGGATATAAGTGACTAATAAGCTAGCATGGCCAATGATATGGAACTACAACACCCATCCGCCAGAGTTTTCCCATCTCTGTTCCACGCAGTGACTGGAGTGTACCCCATCAATGCATGTACCCACTTTGTGTACACACAGTGGAAAAAGCATACTTTCATCACCGTTGACCACAAGATTAAACACAAGGGAACTTTGTGTGGTAAGACACCAATATTTTGACTATGTTTTTTGCAAGACTGATACTCATCTGTGATATTCTTCACCAGTTGGTTTCTTACCAATGAGGTAGATAACTGTTAACTCAGGAATCACCAACCTGATGCCAGGGGGAGTAACTGCACCTATGCTGACTTCCCCCAGCAACTCCAAAGCTTCTTGTGCTTCCCCAACATTTTTTTTCTCCCCTCCATCAGAAGCAGAAGGGAGCAACTATTCCGTAAACAGCACATAGAACTGAGCAAAGGAGTAGGATTTGTATAATTCCCACTTCCTCTATGCATTTCCCCCCAGGTTAACTTCTGCACAAAGCTGGAAGGAGGGAGAGTGCCCTGTAGAAAATGTTTTCAAAAGGACAGAGAGGAAAACATAAATTGGTGGGAAGCAGAGGCAGCCAGACCCAATGCAAGGAAAGAAGTGGAACATGTCCCCTTTGGGAATGGGGATGTGTTCCTCTTCTCTCTGAGGCTGGTTTGTGTGTCTTGGGAGAGAGGGAGAGGGATAAAGTTTGGGTGCATTTGTGATTGACCATGCCCACATCAGCAACCATTTTGTGACAGCACCTTCAGCAAAATATTGATTCCAAAACGTGATCATGGGCCCCCAAAAGCTGGCAATTCCTGTAACCCAATTACACAAAGCTGTTTCAAAGAAAGAATTATTATACCCAATAGCATTACAAAAAAAAATAATCTGCATAGTTCTTGCTGCTTATTTGCTGAATTTTTCATGGAGAGTAGGTATAAAAATAAAATGGGTAAAGTCTAATAAAAAAAAATTTGAATGCACAATGTAAAATTTTAAATCATGTGGGGAGAAACAGCATTATACCACAAAAGAATAACCTTGTAAGTTTAGAAACAAGTTGTCTTTCATTCTCTTAAGTTGAAACAAGAACAACAAAAATCACATGAGGACTTTCATTTGGCTTAGCAACTAGGAAAATCATAAAGCAGCTTTTTCTTTTTAAGTGCTTAACCCCCATCCCCAAGAGTAATGACTTTGAGACCTACTTAATGTGAATGCGCTCAAAAAGCCACTGCTTATGAGAGCAAAGCTGTCATTCCGAAGATTTATACGCACACACGGGCTCTCAGCATGAATGAAAGATTGCATTGAGCCGCTCCTCATCATATGATGCCGCAGATCAATGTAATGCTATTAAGGGCAGTAGTTGGCTAAATCCAAGCATCTTGAAATCTGAATGCAATAGGTACAAAAGTAGTCAACTCTTTAAAAACAGTAAGAAGTGGTCTGTCCTCTCTCTCTCTCAGTAACATACAGGTAACATTACATAACTTAAGACCAAAAGATATTATTCTCAATTATTCCATCCTACCTACATGAAGGGCATATTCTGCAACATGAAATCCTACTTTATTCTGGCTGAAATTCAGCATACTTCTATTTTAAAGTAGCTTAGTGCTGCTGATCCCACAAAACTAATCTTAACAGCAGGTAAACTTAAGTGATTTGTGGATCTCTTAAGGAGATTGGAGAAACTCAAAATGAGAAAGGGCAATTTACTTGATTGAGGAAGTATGCACCAATGCCTTTATTATAATTCTGCACCAAGTACCAAGACACAGTTTTGACTTAGAATTGACAAACATATCAAAATGTTTCAGGGTGGAAGCATGTACGGTGGCATTCCACAACTGGATGCACTTCCACTTGGGTAGATTTTTTTTTTAGTTTGTTGTTAAATTATTATGGGGTTTCCCCAGAGTAGCTTATTGAAGTTTTCATTTGCCTGGGCTGCTTGAAATGTATTTAGGAACAGGGTGTTACTAACTTCCGTGCTGTTAGGCAGATATAATTATTTAGAATACCATGGTTGTTTATTTAAAGTACTAATATGCTGCCTTTCAGTTCAGAGACCTCCCAAGGCAGCTTACAAAAGACAATTAGAGGCATATGCATAGTGGGATAGTTTAGCTTTATACGCTTAGCAGGCACATTGTGCTTCCATATGATTTACAGTACAACCCACTTGAAATGTTTCCCATCCAGGCCTTCTGCTGCTATTCTGAAAGAGCATTGCCTATACTCCCTTATGCTGTACAATGGGACAGCCCCAGCTCTCTTTCTGGGCCTATGGCTGAGAAAAACAGTAATAATTAACAAACATGCCAGTGTGGGTGGCAGAGAATACTTTACTACTGAAGTCCAACTGGAAGCAAAAGCCTGCAGCTTGAAAAAGCTTGGTGCAAATGAATCCAGCGGATCATCAGGTTGGGTTTTCAATGTATAGGAAACCCTGGGCTGGGTTAAACTACGTAGGTGTGCTAGCAGGTGCCAGAACACAGTGGGACTTTGCCCCCTTCCCCTGCACCTCCACCTCAAATCAGGACTGGACAACCCCCAGAACAGCATGCAGGAGGTTGAATGGGGTCGTTCTTTCAGGCAAACTGAAATGCTTGTGCTGACAGAACTGACAAAGTGCAAATGTGTGTCTAAGCTCCAATTAAGCCCTGTTGTAAGGTACACATGAGAATTCCCACTGGGGGGGGGGGGGGAATCCATCCAACAGCTACATGCACACAGCCCTGGGCAGAAATAAACCTAAGAATTCCAAGCCCGCGGTAATGTCTCATAGGGTCTTTTTAATAAAAGAAGAGACTAATTAACTCCACAGGAAAAAATAGCGCAGTGCTGTCAAATGCTCAGAGCTACAATAGTGTCATTACATTTCCAATTACTGCAATTGTAAGGTGTACCTTGAAGCTATAACAAGGCAAAATGTTTTCCTATCACCTGATTGTGTGCCAGTCCACACGGGTGCGAGGCTGGGCTTCTGAAGTAATCTCAAATTCATGCACACACACACCCCACGCCCCCCAAATAAGTTGTTGGTGGCATCCGTCTGTCTCAGGAGACAATGGAGTGTGTCTCTGGGGCCAGGCCCATGCAGAGCTTTTCTGACACCCAGGGTGAGAGTCTTGTTAGAACAAAGTTAAAACTCAAACAAAAAAGCAGTCGGTCCATGCTGGGGTCCTCTGGCTGGCTTAGCCCTCTGAGGCCCAGGGCAAGTGTACCCAACTGCCCACTGCCTTCTGCACAGGCCTGCCTGGGGGTGAAGTCAAACCATTGGAGAATCAGTGCCTGCTGTGGTTGCAAAGACTGGAAACTCATAACTGCTCTGCCCCCCTTTTGCAGCATTAGCAGCACTGCAGGCGTTGCACTGGGGTGCATGCCTGGGCAGTGTGTATTGAGGTCCTGGACTGCCCAGACAACAATACACCCCCCTTAGCCTGGCTTATGTGGTCCAAAGGAAAGCCGAGCAATACATATGGCACCAGCTTGGCTGCAGGAGTTGCCCGGAGGTGGTATACAAGGTGCCATCCAACTGTCTTAGGAGCTCCACTCCGGATTTGTGAGCCGTTTACCCCTTAGACTTTTCATGTTCCAAAGATGTCCCACAAGGGATTTTTTCCTCGTGGGTTACTTCTAAAGCCTTTTTCACAAACGAGTATAGCCATAAGGCAGTGAAGGTTTAGGATCAGTTTTTCTTCTCCTAGATGGGCTACCTTACCAGGCTGATGAGCCCAATCTGCCCCTCTTTCCCTCCACACAGGATGTGCAGAAACTGCCTTCTTGACCATCGGACCCCCTGTCAGAACGCAACGTTTTAATCTCACCCGCTCCTAAATCTCCAATCTAGTAACAGCTACAGTGAAATCCAAAAATATGTTAGGGGGAGTAGAAAGAAGCCTCACGGTTGCTTTACTTGTGACATTTTTCTTTAAAAGACAACTGCGACAGAGTCCAGATTTCTACCACTTTATTCCATGTTGGTTGCAGGGTGGCACTTTTTGACTGCCAAGTATCAGTGTCTTCAACCTTGTGTCCCAACAATAAGCACTAATTATTCCAGTTCTCTCTCACACACACATATAACATCCAGGATGGCCCAGATTTCAGTGATATTCATATAAACTCCAAACACAAGCAGTGGGAAGCCAGTCCCACTTACTCCCTCGTGTCATTAGCATTTGAATCCAAGGATAGAACTACATGTCATGTGCAGCTTCATTATTCTTCCTTTCTCTTCACACAATTCAGCCACTCAGGATGCCCTCTGAAGTGGAATTCTGGAGTGGAGAACAGCATCAACCCTTCCCCCCCCCCTTGAGGAAAACCGCCTCGACTCCCACTATGGAAAAGGTAAATAACACAAGCAGCATTTTTAATGGGGAGTAGGGAGGAAAGGGGAAATTCCCACCCCCACACCAGTCTTCACCTTCAAATTGCACCAAAAGGCTGAATTACATATATATCTGTAAAAAACAGTGCAATACCTCATAACATACTTCTGCTCTAAATGTATTTGAAGCCACAGGAAACCATGGGGTGGGGGAGGGGAGGATGAGAGAAGAGAAGCTGCTGAGCTTCACACTTTTATGTTTAGTCCGATAGCGGTTTCAAAGGGGGGGGGGACAAGAGGTGCACTAAGCTCTGCCTTAATATAAGACCCTGAAAATCAGAGTTCCTAGTTTGCTTATACCTTGTTAAAATGACAGAAAAATCGATGCCTCATTTGCTACAAAATACTATCAACTTCAGAAATCTTCATAAAATATCTGTGTAAAAAAACCCAATACTTCCCATAAATATACATGAACTTGTTTATGCTATAAGCCAGAGCTTTCCAAACTTTTCATGTTGGTGATATACTTTTTAGACAGTTGCACAGTTTCGCAACACGGTAATTCACTTTTACTAGCAAACCGGCGGGCTGCCCACTCCCTTTCCAGCCCTGGGAGGAATGCAGGGAGCGTCTGTGCGACACAACTACACACTGCCGCTGACACACTAACTTGTCACGACACACAGTTTGGAAACCTCTGCTGTAAGCCCGTATAAGTTCTAGGCCAAGCAATTCAGACGGTTGTATGCAACACAGTTCCAAGGTGACTGTTCTACTCCTGCAAGGATTTCTCCCTGTGCAGCAGAATGTTGTCCCCGTCATCCTCTAGCACATCCCTTAGATAGGTTCCAGGAGTTCCCCCAACCCTCTGGAGCAGATTTAGGAACTGCATGGGGGGAAAGGGTAAAACCCACAGTGCTAGGGCTAATCCCTGCACTAGGGCAACTAATTTGTTGCCTAGCACTCATTATCTCCAATCATTTTTCTTTACTCTGACTACCCCATGGCAATATATACAAAAATAGCAAAAATACCTCTGTAGTACCAAGAAATATATTTATACTATGTACTTTTAAATATACAGCCACTTTTTTTTAGAAACACTGGGTTTGGTGGTGAGCAAAGCAATGAACCCTGTTTAGCATTAATGCCTCAGCTAGTGCAATTTCCACCATTACTACTCTCAAACAACCCCGATTCATGTAAATACAATTCTCTTAAGTACAGCATTCAAGGGCTTGGAACCCCATCCATAGCAGTGATTGAGACATAAAGTTTCTGCCATAGCGAAATTCCACAAAGATTACATAATTCAGATGATCAGTAGTTTTGACATATATGTTTCCAACAGCATAGTATTTCAAAGTGTATAAACTATGTCAATAAGCTAAGCAGCATTTCAAAAAATGATTCGGTATGAGGGGGTCATACCTAAGACATATGAGAACTGAAAGTTGCAAAGTATCATAATTAGTTAAGGCAGTAGATCTAATTTCATTTTCTGACAGCATCTTTCTTTTAAAAAAAAATAAACACACTGGTGACAAGCAAGAATGTTACTAAATAATAGCAAAGGTTATGAACCTGTAAAGTCATCGTATGTGGAAATTAAAACTGGATTGCTATCAATCCAATGTGAAGGACAGGAATGTGTTCCAAAGCTACCCATCAGAAAGCAAATGACTCAAAAGCACAAGTGCAGATGGAGCTGGAAATACATCTGTTTCTAGCAGGAAGATCATACAGTGTTACGCCAACGTTTTCAATTAATGGACCCATCCGAGAGTTGCATGTTGTTTTCTTTGTTACCTCATAGCACAAGCCTAAACCAGAATGAATCGCTTTCAGATCAGTCTATAAATATTCCATCCTAGTCTGCATTCTGCAGCTTCAGTTGCATTTGTCTTGTATGTTCACAAAATTGGCATTTGACTGGATCCGCTTGGCTAGAAAACGAAGGAGAGTGTTTTAAATCCCACATCTCAACATAAAATATTCACATATGAGATCCAAGCCAGCAGACACTACCAAACAGTTCCCACAAGCAAGATCCTTCTAAGCAGGGCTGGCCTAAGACATTACGGCACCTGAGGCAAACCACAAAATGGCGCCCCACTCCCCCACAGGGAAGAAGGGATGGGTGAAGATCTAGAACATGAGAGGGATAAAGATCTACATTGGGATCTGCTTTGACTCTGAGGTCATGGAGTTAAGTAGAACAGTACTGGGGTGCATTTATGCAACGGGTTTTCAAAATACACCTTCTACATGCTGATCAGTTGACTGGATCTGATTTTGGGAAACAAGTTAACCCAACTAGACAAGATTCCAGTCTGGTGACATTTATGAAAATTAGGTCACTGTGCCCAAAAATGTCTCAATGAATATGACTCAGTGAAAAGGCTGCAGCAAATTTTGTTAGTGTGCAGTCAACCTAGCCAAAGCCACCTACTATGGCCTCAGACGGCATATCCCCTGGTGCAACCATGACCTGCAGGCATTAAGCTCCTGAACCATACCATCCGCTGCCTTATAAAGAACAAGAGGGGCTTGCTTCATTATCAGCCATTGGCTACTACCATCTGGCCGGCCACTGAAGTCCAAGGGTGGGATTCAACTAAGTTGTTGCCTGCATGGAAGGATGTCTGCTTGTGCAACAAGACTCCAACCCCCACCCTGCAAACCCATGCATGCCCCCCTAAATCTGCTCTGAAGAACGGGAGAAATGCAGAATAGGTTTATTGTATTTTAGTGTTTTGTTGGCAGCCGCCCAGAGTGGCTGGGGGGACCCAGCCAGATGGGCGGGGTATAAAAAATAAATTATTATTATTTATTATTTATTATTATTTATTATTATTATTATTATTATTATTATTATTATTATTATTATTATTTAGGGGGTATGCATGTGGGAAGAAGAAAGCTGAACAATCTCAATGCACCATGGACCTCATTCTGTGCACACACTTAGTGTTATGCTGAATTCCACCCTGGTGCTTTGGCTCAGAGGGGTTGATGCAAACTCTCACTGCTCACACCAGCCTTCTGGCAAGAAAGAAAGGCAGCCAGATCCTAAGGAGCTTGCTTGGTTCAATGCACCTCCACTTCCACCCACACTCCTTCACTGGTGCCTTGGTTGGTTTTCTAAGTCACCCAGGGGCACACCAGGATGCCAGAAGGGCAGAGACACTGGTTTGTTTTCAACTAAGTCTTACTCAAGAGTAGATCCATTGAAATTAATGGACTTGAGCTAGTCGTGAATGTTAATTTCAACGAGTCTACTCAAAACAATAGTTAGTTGGCTACAACTTCAGGTCCTAATTATTCACATCTGGCTGGAATGGCTGCACTGCATGTGCAGTGGGTGCAGCCTTGTTACAAAAATGCAACTTGCAGGCGATCTTTTCATCACCACCGATTCCTTTTTAAAAAAATAAATTAATGAACTGATTTTACTTACGCAGAAACAGGATACGTTTTTTCTGCTTCGAGTGAAGGAAGCTGCTGAGGTAGAAAACAACTGGCAAAAAGAGAATGAAGGACGAAACTGCAATCACTGGCACTGTGTCGCTGCAGGGGACGGAGCAGTTGAAAGTCATGCTCCAAAGCCTTCGCGTAATATTCATCTAGAAAGAAGGAAACTCCAGGTCTTAAGTCATCACGGAGAATCATCCGCATTTGTGTGGACGCAGCCACGAGCGGCAGCATGTGCTCTGCCTCATCCCATCCCCTTCCAGCAGTGCTGATCGGAGGCTAGGAACGCTCTATTGCAGTTATGAACAAACCACAATGAGATTGAAAGGCAATAAAACCTTACATTTTTACATTTTAAAATATTACAGAAAGGATAGTGGGCAATATGAAGGAGTAGGGGGTGCGCAACATGAAACGAAGAGAAGGAAAACTTACTGCATCTTCCACATCAATGCACAAATGGGCCTGCTCTTCAGATTCACCTTTCTTCTCGCTCTCCTGCATCGCGTTGTACATGGCATTTAACTTTTCATACGTGACATTGCACTTCTTGCATACTTCTGTGTAGTTACCTGGTGGTGCGTTGTCCTCCTGCCGCTATAGATTCAACCAGGAAATTAAGTGTTACAAAAGATGGATATGGAATCCAGCAGATTCTTAAGCATCACACAAATTGGAAAAAAAATAAATGAAAACTGGCTCAGGTTTTCAGATAAAGGCTTCCCTGATTACACCAAAACCGGTCTTTCTCTGCCATATCCATTCATAAAACCAGAAGGGAGATGAAAATAAAGCTTTAGCTGTCTGGGTGGGTTTGTTTAACTCTTTAATTTGGCGATCCTGCAAGGCCAACCAGATCCCATTAATATCAAAGGCAAGGATCTGTGAAAGCCAAATCCATCCAATATTGTTTATTCATTAAGTGAATGTATGTTTTGTAGTGGCTACTGTATATCAGCTGTCTGGGTGGCTCACAAAACAAAAACATTTGTCATATGATGGTGTCCAAAGAGAAAATGATGAGTCAGCTTAAATGAGGGAAGCAGCTAAGTTAAGACAAAGCTAGGCAGAAAAGGCAGGCGAAGGAGACATGTTGTACTTCAAAATGCACTAAATAGAGGCTTATTTGCAGGGCTCTGGGTGAACTTCATTTGTATGTTTTCAAGCTGTCAGTTTATCCATTTTTGTCCAACTTGTGCTATTCTTTTCATTTACCACCCGCTGACAACACTCATTATTCAATAGCTACTGACTATTCCAACATAAATGCAAAGCAGTTACGCTAATGACTGTACATCAACAATAGGTGGCTTGTTTTGGTATCGCAGAACCCATCACAACAGCACATTTTAACATTTGATACTTGGATCATCGATAAAAAAAGAAGAGAAAAGAGACAGACAGGCATGCACTGGAAACTCTCTACATTTTCCATCAGTGAGAATGTGATTGTAGACAAAGAGTAGCTACCAGGATCTTATAAACACACACAATCTTGAGCAGGCAACCAACATTATGAAGGCATAAGGCACTAAGCACACTTATCTGGCAGTGCTTTCTAAAGAAAGCAAAGGGAACTTATTTCAAACAAGAGCTTAGCAGTAAGTTGTAGCTGTCAGTTGAAATAATGACATGTGCTTGAAATCTTAAATTGGAGCTTTGCTAATCATTGCAATCGTAAAGCGGCCATACTCCAGGTATACATTCTTTCAGGCCAAATGTCTAAAGTACTATGCTCTGCACACCTAAAGAGATTTTGGGGAAGCAATTCTCCAACACCTCTCCTCCACAAGCTGCATGGCAAAACACTTTTGAAATGGAACAGCCTTTGCAAAGCACTGTTGCATGACTTGGAGGTCAGCTCCTCAAAGGGTAAAAAAAAAAAAAAAAGGACCACATGGAAAATACAGGGAAATGATTGGATAATGGGATTGTGTGGGTGCCCCATGAGTGGAGGAACCATGGCAATTCCACATTAATTGCCTAGAATGCTATCCAATGTTAGCCATACTCAAAACAGACCTACTGAAATCAATAGACTTAAGTTAACCAATTTCAATGTGTCTGTTCTTGAGTATGACTAGTGTTGAACAACACCTAATTGAAAGCCAATAAAAGCATTTTAGTCTTGTGGCCTTAATTTTACTATCATGCAAACAGCTCCATTGCTATCAATTACGCTATTTATTTATTTTGTGCTCATCTAAATTAAAGCTTAGGGTGGAAAACCAATACAAAACCCTAAACCTGGCTGCACAATTGCACTGAACTTAAGGTGGATCATTTTCTAGAAGGCAGCCATTGCAACATCCCAATGGTACCAGATTAGAAAGATTTCACGACTCATTTGCAGACATGTTAAAGCCCAACTTTCAAAAATGCATTCAGTTAAATGTATTCAGCTATAGCTAAACTCATACTAAAACAAAACAACAGAAAACCCATATAGTTAAATCAAGAGGTGACAAGGCCCAGAATAAGGAAAGAAAGTGATTTACTATATGCAGAGATTACACGACTCTTCCTATATAATTACCAACTATTGTGAGACCAAAACAGCGCCATAATTGCATATGAAATGGAGGTGAACATTAATTAGAATGCATTTTGTTCTCCCAGTTGTGAACACCTGCGTTTTATAGATAATTGTTCTACCTGCCTAAACTGCATAAGAGTTTGAGAATTACATTCGCCGCATTTTGCTCTGGGAAAAAAAAAGCCCACCAAAAACATTTTCACTACACAATTAGAGGGCTCAACTGTACCCTTACATAAACAGGTACTGATACCTGGAGGTTGTGTTCAAAGCATGCCAATGATTCATTGAATAAGGCCAGGAACATCTCTGTACTATTCGATAAGCCTTCACTGTTGTTCTTTAAACAACCTGTGAAAGAAGACAAATGTCAATATATCCCAGCAACTGCTTCCAGAAGGTTGTTTTTGGCTAAGGGATATTCATATTTGAGATCTTGCTCATTTCTGCTTTTCTTTTCTTATCCATACATTTTATTTTCATACCGATGCTCAAATTCACAGGTAGTCTAAGGATGTTCTCAGATGTGGATGATTTAGGAACACCCAATCATCACTGTTCTCCTTTAAGTTACAAGACGAATAGCATCTCTGCTTGCAGATTTTTAACACCGTTGCCAAGCAGGTGGTCCTCCCTTTCCCTAGCCCAAAATGTTGGACTGGGGACAATTTGGAGTGGGACCATTATATGGATAGGGAGTTACTCTCTCTTCATTGCATATTATTAAGGACTTGGTTACTCCCAGGACAGGTAGCTTGAAAATCAGAAATCAGGTAAATATGCACAACGCAAATATTCAGCAATAAAGTAGACAGAGTACATACTTGCACAGTTTGCTTTTTGCCATGTGTCATTAAAAAACTTATCCAGGACCACAACTATCTGCAGTCGATCCGACATCAAGAGACTTTTGGCACAAGGGTTACTCTTGGTAGCATTCTGAAAGGGACAGAGAGAGATTGTTATACATTCATATATACATATACATATGCATATGCATATGCATATACATATACGTATACGTGTGTGTGTGTGTGTGTGTGTGTGTATTATAGTCATTCAGACCATGGTATCTTAACAAGCAACTCCTCCAAAGTGTGCACAGAGGAAATAACTGAAGATGACTCAAAAAAGGGAGCCAACCTGCCTCTTGCAGGCAAGGAGAAATACTCCATATAATATTTTAATTATGGGACAAGAAAAACAGGACAGCAAAAGAAAGGAACGGCTTACCCCAGCTTGGTGCTCCCCAGATGTTCTGGATCACAATTCCCACCATTCTTGACCGCTGGGCTGGGACTGATGGGATTTATAGTCCAAAACATCTGTCCAAAGTACTGGGATGGGGGAGACTGAGCTAGAATGCTGTTTTGACTATAAGCTGCCCAAATCAGTCTTAAGTATATTCTAAGGAGAACTCTGGAATCTGCCTTATACCAACCCAGATCTGTCTAGCCCTATGTTGCCTTTGCTGGCACCACCTCCTCAATGTCTCAGGCAAAGATTTCCCCCAAACCTGTTGCTTGAGATTCTTTCAACTACGAACTGAACCTGGGATCTTCTAAAGCCAGTACCTATGCTCCACCACTGAGAGACAGGCCCTCCACAAAGTGCAGTGCACAAGCGGAAAAAGGGACACTTAAACCACTGAATTTATCTTACATTACAATCCAGAAACTAGCAAAGTTGGAGTGCTAGGCTTAGACTGATTTAATCTTGTTAGTTTTGGTTCATTACATCTACTTGGCAGCAGTTTAAAAAGTTTGAGGACCTCAGCTTAAGGGTTTGTCCGTATCAGCTCATATTTGTGATCTGTCACTCAAAGCAATTCCATTTCCCATCTTTGGTTGTTCCTGCTTAATATTCTTAATCATGCTGTTCATTTGCCATTTTGTTGTTGTTTGTATGGGTTTGTATGGGTTGTTTTATTTTATATGTTAATTATTATGTTTTATATGGATTTGCTTTGTAAGTGACATTGAGGGAACCTGCCAAAAGGCAGGGCATAAGTTAATTTTATTTACAACTTTCCAGGTTCAAATTGCTCAGAGTGGAAAAGCTGCAAAGATTCTTTCAGATGGCTAAACCTAAAATTTCCATAGGCTGAGAGTTTTCGATCAGGGCAATATTTTTGTAACCTGAGGTGTTTGTAACCCGAGGTACCACTGTATCAACATACTGTAGTACCTTGGCCCTCAAACTTAATCCATTCTGGGAGTCCGTTCGACTCTTGAAACCATTCGAAAACCAAGTGCAGCTTCCGATTGGCTGCAGAAGCTTTCTGTGCTCAATCTGAAGCAGTGGGGGACATTCGGCTTCCAAAAAACACTTGCAAACCAGAACACTTACTTCCAGGTTTGTGGCATTCGGAAGCCAAGCCATTCGAGTACCAAGGTAACACCGTTCATAAATACTTTATGATGTTAACTTGTTAGCTGTTCTAGGAATTCTTGTTAGCTGCTCTAGGAAGAGGTCATACACTCTAAGGCACATATCCAACAGCAGAAGTTGCAGAATGCACACACAAGTACTCAGTCCCAAATCAATATTTTCCATGTGTTATTCTCCCCAGTGAAGTGATTTTTCCCACATGTGACTGACTGAAATTCAATGACAGAATTACTCAGACCTATACTTCTTTTCCAGCTCTTACAGGCCACTTCTTGTTTCCTTTCAAGTGCCTGCTGAGCCAAAGTAGTGACTGGTCTCTTCACAGACAATATATAGAAGAGGCTAACAAAACTACAAACATTTTCCAGATACAGACAAATTTTCAATAGATTATTCTTGACTCTTATTTCAGATCCTGCATAACTTGTGTCCCACCAAACTGAATATAGCTCAATGGTCATCTATGATGCCCCACCAAGGATTCAATAGCTCTCCTGTTTTTGTGCTTGCCTGGGGCTGCTAAAACAGAGAATGTGAAGCATTCAACAGGCCACAATATATGGTTGAGGAGAAGTTACTTAGCTTGGGTGGGACACAAGTGGTGCAGGCCTGCCTCAGATTTTCTGTGAAAAATGAAAGCTGCAAACCCATAGCTTGCTCATGTGTGCCTTAATTTTGTGTTTGTATTCAGTCTGCCTTGCCCAGCTAGTTGTCGAATCCAGCTAGTCCACTAAGCTGCAACTGGTATACCTTATAACTCCATCAGGCACCATGTATCAGCATGAGCAAAAATGAGTGTAAGGATATAGGTAAACATATCAGTTTGCAACCCAGAGACCTTCCCTCCTCCACTTTTAACCTTTCAAGGTAGAAGAACAAGCTGCTCCTGTTCTCCTCACTTCATAGTCCCTGTAAAAAGCAGGCCTCTGGTTTCATCCCACAGCAACCAGGGAGGAGGCCCCAGCTAAGCCTTCAATCTTAAATCAACTTGTATGGACCACTGAATTCAGTTAAAACTTACTCCAGAAAGACACGCTTAGGATCCCACTGCCAGAATACTTCCCCAGTTACCGTCTGGGATAACTTTCATTCTGGGAACTACAGTATGGGTTGCTGTTGGTTGGTTGTTTTTTGTTTGGCCAAAAACAAATAAGTTTCCAATAAGCCTACAGCTTCACAGAAAGCAAGAGGAACTCCCTATTGCAACCCATCAGAAACATTCTTTCCCAGAGGGGAAACCACGTTTGTCGTAACAGCAAAAACAAAAAAGCTAAAGCGTTTTATGGCAAAATCTCCCATGGGCTCTTTTTGAGACGCCACAGAGGGTTTTTGGTTGGTTTATCAGAAGTGCAAGACACACTAGGAGACCCTGGAAGCTCCGTCCCCGCGCCCACCTGCCCCAGCCCTGCCCCGTCTTTCTGCAGCAGGCGCTCGCGAAAGGCACGCGAAGGAAAACGCACCCCGACGACCCGGGCGATGTTCTCGTACTGCTCCGTGGCGTCCCGGAACTGGCGGTAGCAGTTCTGGCAGAGCCTTACAGGCCGAGCGCTCCGCGCAAGGCAGCCCGTCAGCGTGGCGCTGCTGTTGGCGAAGGCGGCCAAGAGCTCCCGGCACTCCGGCTCCAGCTGCGCGTCCAGCAGGTTCCCCGCGAGCCCCGAGCCCAGCGACGCCAGGTCCGCCGCCCCCAGCAGCTCCCAGGACAGAGGGCGGCGCCGACCTCCCGAGGCACTTTCCTCCCAGCCGCTCCCTGCGGAGCACAGGCCCAGCAGAGCGCCGGGAAGCAGCAGCAGCAAGAGCGCGCCCGGGCCCATCGCCGCCACCCGCGCCGCGCCCGGGGAGAAGCGGGAGGAAGAAGGGAAGCCGCCCTCGGGTCCTGCCTGCCGAACGCCGCCGCCGCCGCCGCTTGCAGAAGCGAAACCAGGTCACGTGCAACAGGGAGGTGAGCGCGCGCAGGGCTGGGTGGGGGGCGGAGAGAGAGGAAGCGCTGTCAACATTCGGGAACGGGGCCCGGCGCGGCGTCTCATTGGGTGCTGGGGATTCGACGCGTCATAAGGTAGCAGCGTCGGCCGCGAGAAGGGGCGGGGCCGAAGGGCGCAGCGGGTACAGCGAGAATGCGCTGGCAGATTCGGAGGCGGGGTTTGAGGGCTGGCGGCTTGTTCGATTGCGGAGGGGTTTGTTGCGCTGAAAGGCGATAGGAGCAGTAGCTACCGGTATGTCGGCACCTCAATGCTAGTAAGTGTGCGTGGAATGGAAAAGATGAACTACAACATCCTTAGTTGTCTGGGACTAAAATCATAGTATAGCATCATGGGCGTAGCCAGGATTTTTGTTGCGGGGGGCAGGCCTTTTGTGGGCGGGGGGAGCCGAACCTTAGTTTCTCTATATTATATTGATTTTTATGGATGGGGGGCAGCTGCCCCTCCGTGCCCCCCCCCCTTGGGTAGCATCAGTGCATACGCGTTGCAGAAAAAGTGATGGGGTTTTTCTGGAGCACTTCCTTTCCGTTCAATTACAATCAGGGTGCCAACTTGAATAAAATATTGGGGGGCTGAAGTAAGCCTCAGCCTGCATAATTGATCACAATGCATGCCGTGCGCACACCATTTGAATGGCAATGCGCATTAACTTGTGGGGCAGCCCCCTCAAATATTTTATGGGGTGGGCACAGGGACCTCAGTCCCTAAGAGTTGGATCCTATGGTTACAACAGAAACTCGAGGTTCCTTCATGTTTTCCTCTGAAGCCCTCTTGGGATAATGGAACATCTCGCTGATCTGCAGGGGGGAAACTGTAGAAGTGGGGAATCTGTGCTCTTGGCTGTGGCAGGTTTGGCGTTCTTTGGTATAAGGGGTGTCCCTATGCTGTGTCTATAATACAGTGGTGCCCCGCAAGACGAATGCCTCGCAAGACGGAAAACCCGCAAGACGAAAAGACTCCCGGAACGGATTCTTTTCGTCTTGCGAGGCACCACTGTATATGGGATCTTCCCTACCTTGAAATGGATCTCTTTCTGTATACCGTATTCCTCCACACCTGCTCCAGTCATCCTCCTGAGGCCCTGCTCCATATCCCTGCCCCTGTGAGACACAACTGGCAGTCGCAAGAGCTAGGGCTTTTCCTGTGGGGCATCTTGGTTTATCTTTCCTAGAATCATACACTGTTTGGTGTTTGGGAATTTTGTTGTTGTGGTTATGGCTTTTTCTTGTAATATATTGATCTGACGATGAATGGTGGGGATTGTTATGTATTTTAATATTATGTGGTGTGTGGATTTGTTTGGTGCTTCTTTTGAAAATTATTTTAAAATAAAAAAGAACATATCCATCACTAAATCCTGTGAAACTCAGGAAACTTGGAGTTGTAGCCAACAAAGTACTACTTAAATTTGTTATTGTTCAGTCGTTTAGTCGTGTTCGACTCTTTGTGACCCCATGGACCAGAGCACGCCAGGCACTCCTGTCTTCCACTGCCTCCCACTGTTTGGTCAAACTCATGTTGGTAGCTTCGAGAACACTGTCCAACCATCTCGTCCTCTGTCATCCCCTTCTCCTTGTGCCCGCCATCTTTTCCAGCATCAGGGTCTTTTCCAGGGAGTCTTCTTTTTTCATGATGTGGCCAAAGTATTGGAACCTCAGCTTCACGATCTGTCCTTCCAGTGAGCATTCAGGGCTGATTTCCTTAAGAATGGATAGGTTTGATCTTCTTGCAGTCCATGGGACTCTCAAGAGTCTCCTCCAGCACCATAATTCAAAAGCATCACTTCTTTGGCGATCAGCCTTCTTTATGGTCCAGCTATCATTTCCATACATCACTACTTAAATTAGACCTACTGAAATTAATGGAGCTAAGTTAGTCATGTCAATCAATTTCAACGGGTCTACTTAGCACTGTGGGCTAGCACTGGTAACAGTCCTTATCTCTGAGTAAACACAAATAGAATTGGCATCACAATTAAAATGCATCTTGTATTGTTTAAAACATGGTTCTAGAAAGTTGGCACCCCCCAAGAAAGCAGAGGCAACGGGGTCAACTTGTGCATTTGGCAACATAGTAAGTCAATGCTTGCTTAGAACGTTTATGTTTATGATATATTAATGTTATGGTACATCTAATATTTTTAAACATATATTAAATCTCTTAAATCTGTCATATCCTTTCGTTTTAAAGTTAAGTGTCTGCAACCCAGACAGGCTGAAAAGTTACCGTAATAGATGAAGCTTTGCAATTGTTCATCTAGCAGTAACCTTGATACCAAGCCAAAATGTACTATAGTTAGCAGCTGCTTAGTGACTGCATACTGGAAAGGATACATTTGTTGGTGTGTATGTGGAATGGTATTTGCTTTCAGAGGCTGAGAACAAAAAAGCAGGGGAGAGGCTGTAGATGCAAGATGTGACAAGACATTTCTACATACATTTCTAGACATTTCTACATACGGTAACTCTAGGCCTATGTAATTGATGTTCCCATGTATGCGAGGAAGACAATATTGAGACAAACTTGTATTTTGGCAGTGGATTTTGCCATTTTTGCAACCTTATGATATTCTGGGTCTTCTGGGGTAGGACTTTTCTCTTCATCCCATGTCTCAATAAAAACAGTTCTCCCTCAGTGCCACTTTGGAGAAGTCTACACATTAAAACCCAAAGAAGCAACATGTTTCTGCAGCACCTCTTTTTCTCATGCCTCTCCTTTTCTTATTTTTGCTTACTACAAGGTGCCCTGGCCAGCATCTTTTCTTTGTGAATCACCCCACCCTTGGTATGTGTGTGACTGAGGGCTAGTCTGGTTGGGCAGGATATTTCCATCCTATTTATATTCTTCTTTTCCCAGGATTCCTCTCCATAAGGGAGAAGACACACTAGCTGTGAAAAAGTTCAGTTAGGAAATAAAGCTTTTAAACTTTAATTGTTGTTTGTTTGTTTATCCTTGCATCTTTGCATTTCCTTGCGAAGAATGATCCTGGGCTGTGTAATGGTGATGGCTTTGACCACATGGAAATCTGTTTCTTGGGGGCAGATATCCACCATCACAAAAATATGTAGCCCCTTCCTTCTGGTGAGCCTACCATGATAGTAGAAATAAATAAAATCACAAACTGCGCTGCCAAACTGTGTTCCACATCAGGACATGCCCCATTCTGTACTTATGGCAAAACTCTCTACAAAGGCTTATTTTTAAAGGACTATGGGATACCACAGTATTTAATGTTGCTTCATCCTTCTGCCAGCCTTGCCTTGATGCGAGATGAAATAATGCAGAGTCACCTGTGTTTGATCCTCATTCATCCTCTCAGTTTGATTCAAAATGTCAACAGATAATAAAACGAAAACCTGTAAATCTGCAGGAAGAATTCCAGATCCATTATCCCCATTGCCAAGAAGCAGATTTTCACGCAATATCCATCTGCAGTTTGCACTTAATTCATTCAGTATTGTCAATTGCTCACTTTAATTAAACACTCCAGGTGTTTTTGTGGATGTTTTTCTGCAGACATAAAGCTTCACAGAAGTTGTAGTCTTAAAGCTGCATAAACCGTTAGTATTGTATGCAAGGTCACAATGTTTCCTGAGTTCTGAAGTATTAAAAGTGTGATAAATTTGTGGAACTTTAGGCCCTGATCCTGCTAAAGTTAGTTACAACTAACACCACAAACTTATGCATATTGACTCAGAAATAAGTCCCAGTATATTCCCATGTAGGTTTGCACAGAATTGTGACCTAAGTCTCATGGAGCATATGGGACTTGAGTTGCATTACCGTCTTGATCCATTAATTAAAATGGGATTTCCAGTCCAATTTAATGCTCAATTTGCATGTAACGCTAAGTCAAATAATGGCTTAGCACAAATATGTGAGTGTGCGGGCTCCCAGAGAGATTACAGCCACTTTTCCTCTACTCCAGTTGCTGTAAGCTAAGCCATGGTTTGACTTTGCATGATTTTTGAATCTAGTTTCATGGTTTATCTCTTTCAGACAAACCATGAATTGTAAACCAAAGACAAGCCTGGGTTGTACTTCATGGTTTGTCTGGAGTAAGACAAACCACAAGCTCGGGTTTGGATGACATACCAAGCCAAACCATGGCTTAGCTTACAGCAGCAGGACCAGAGAAGAAGCAAAGTGGTCATGATAGTCCGAGGAGCCTACACACTCTCATGCAAACCATGGCTTGCCTTAGCATTACATGCAAGCCAAGTCTATTGTGTTGTTTACTCAGAAGTAGCTAGCTTGTATTTGCATTGCTGCATTAAATGAAGTTTATAATAAATAAACGAGTCCTGTTTAGTTCAGTGATGTTTGCTCCCAAGTATGTATCTTGGGCTTGGGTGTTATTTCGAGGGTTTTGTTGTTGGTGGGGAGTTGTTACAGTTGGCTGTATCTTTATTTTAGATCTTGTTGTGGTTTAGGTGGACATTGTTCAGTTTTGTTGTATATTTTTATGCTTTTAATTATTGTTTATGGCTGCTTTTGTTACGTTGTAGTTAAGTATTTTTTCATGTTGTAATTATGTGTTTTTTCATGTTGTAAGCTGCCTTGAGCATGGTTTGAATTGTGGAAAGGTGGCATGCAAAATATATGGTCTTAGACGTAACTAAGTTGGCCCAGTGTGAAGCTTTGTTCTTTAGCCATTGGCCACTGCAAACTTCTGTAAATAATTGTGCCACCATTCTCCTACCTATGTGCTTCTCTCTAGGTCTGAGCTATTATAATTGAATTCATGAGAATGTGCAGAGACACTTGTATATTATAAAGTGAATGCTTTAAAATATCAAAAATATGATGATGATGATAATGCAAAATATTTAATTCCTTGTGATGCAGGTTTAAGTTTGACAATAATGAAAACATATGTTCCAGAATGAACATGACGTGGCTAACTTTTGATATGAGTTTTTGGAACAAAATTCAGATATTATTGAATAGTAATATTTGACTCAAGATTTAATTTTGGGAAGAAGTAGCTGGTGTGTGTGTTTTGGTGGGGCTGGGTTGGGAGCTTTGGTTTTTTTTTAGCACATTCTAATGGAAAAGGCATCTGTAGAAGCTGCTTTTTGCCTTGAAAATTTACTTATAATGTTTTTTGTGAGCTGAACACAATAAAAATGCTATTTAATGCACCTGTTGGCTCCCCCCCTTGAAAAGAATAACAAGGGTGGGGGGGTATGTTGGTGAAAGCATAACAAGGAATGAGTTCAGTTTTAATAAGCAATCATACTATTTTGAAAAGAACCCTCTTGTAACAAGTTTACACAATTTTGAAGGAAAAAGATTTTATGTCTGAGCAATTTAGTGGTATGTCATTTCTAAGGATTCTGACAAGCTCCCAGTTGCTTTTACTCATGTGCTTTTAATTAAACCATAATTGTGCCATGCGTTATAAAATGAAAGAAAAGCTGTTAAACTGGATATCTTTTATGACAAGAGAACAGGATGATCCTTCTGAAAAGAACAAAACAGTATTGAAAAAAGGAATAAAAGCATATTCAAAGCAAACATTATAGTACGGGATACCACTCTTTGACTGGCATAAGTTCAAGATGCACAATTTTAAATGACAATAATGTATGCTCAAAAATCATATACACTTATGAACTCTTTTTCAAAAGCAGTTTGTACTGGCTTGTCCACTATCTTTCAGTAATTACTTGAACAGGCACAGGCACAGTACGACAGAAAGGGATTTTTTCCCCAGTATGTGCAACTTACAAGAATTACAGTACTTGCTGCTTACAAAACAAGACTGCTTGGAAAAGTAATGCTCATGTGACATTTGTCTTCAGTGTGATACATTCTGCTTTCTGTACACTTTATTATTGCCATTGTTGTGCTCTACATGGTTTTTTTGTATAGAAAATGGCCCTACCTGAAAGTTACAATCAAAAGAATAATGCAACAAGAACAAGAAAAATGGATGGGGGGGTCATATCTCAACAGGAAGAGCATGCCAAACGAAACAGAGAACCAACAACGATTTAGACGGAATAAAAGAATCCAAAGAATAAAGGAATTATGAGAATTCATTTGCATTCATATGCCCCTTCAAAGAGGAATTGTTTCAGATTCCTCAGTAGCAGGATAAGGTCTGCTCCTCAACACAACTCACCTTGGTTCCTCAACTAGAGTATTTACAGCACCTGGATCAAATGTTGAGTCCTCTATGTTTTGAGATAAGTTACCACAAGACTGATACAACACTCGCAAATGAGTGTTGTGCAAATCTGATCTCTGCTCTAAACTAGGAAAACAGGTTTCCTCTGAGCTCGAACCTTGGAAGAAATATTTGTCAGCGTTCTTCCACTGTAGGTTTGTTGCTCAGCAGACACACCCTTAGCGGTGCCATGATATGTATACCAACTGTATCATGACAGCAAAGAAGAAAGAAGGAGAGAGTGGATTAAAACTTTAAAACGAATAGCAACATCTTAAATATGGAAGGGATACTGTGCAACTAAGGAAGAGAAAGATGTTTCTCTTCATTTGGCATGTTCAATTTTATAGGGTGAAAAAATGTGATAAGCCAAAGAATTAAAAGACAAAAATAAGTGTAAAATGAGATAAGGGCAAGCCAACAAGCAAGAATGATATGGCCCGGTCAAACTATTAATGAAAGAATTAAGTAAAGAACCATTAGTGGGGGCAGGAAGTAAAGGAGAAATGGAAAGAACAGCTCTTAGCAATGGGAGTATGAGTTAATAAAGAAAAGGAAGAATTTATTTTTGAAATACAAAATTATAGCGGAACTAGAGGAAAAATCACCAGCAAAGGACAACAAAACAGAGGGAACAGGCAAAATGGGAACAAGGTGATTAATAAGAAACTTACTTGCTCAAGGATCATTTGACAAGTATGCATGCCAGTGTCTCAAAATTTGTCCGCATTTGAGTATTATTTAGCTGTTAATCCACTTCTTCCACATTCAAATCAGAATGCAGTAGTCCATTAGAAAGTTGAGCCACCTTTCACCTGCCCAGACAGAAGTCTTTCCCCATCAAATACATTGCAATCTACCTTACAATACAAATGACAGAATACATTACACGCTACCAATTAAAACATACTTTTGCATAAACAGGATTTATTCATTATGAGGGTAATCTAAACAGATGGACTTCGATTCAGCCTCTGTGGTAAAATAAATGTGATAAAATTAATGTTCTCTCATTAATCTGCATGTTGCCCTCCACCACCACTGCTGCCATATTCATAAAATTTATTTTATACCTATTGATGACCCATTCCATTCCTGCCCGGGAATTAAGATCTGCAGGGGAGGCCCATCTCTCATAGTCCCAATGCTAAGTGAAGTTTGGGGACTAGTAGCACATCATCTACAGCAGTGTGCCACCTGAGGAATAACCTTCCCTCAGAGATGCATCTACTGTACTAACAACCTTGCAGACTTTTAGTCAGTTGATGAAGATTCACATCTTTGCCCAGGCTTTGCAGGGTAGTTTCTCACAGTGCATAGATTTGGAGCACCTCAGTCCATTGGCAAGCACTCAGTGGTCACTTTTATCTCTGTCTCCCACCTGTCTCCCATTATAAGGATTGTAAGTACTTGCATCCTCCTATCTCAGTCTCCCTGTTTCTAAATTGCCTGCTATTGCAGCCAACGGATTGGCCTGGAAGGTCCTCATAGTCAGAATTTGAAGTGGTCCATATGCACATGCCAACTTAACTTTGGGGCATAACCCTGGCTAGAGAACCGTTATGTGGAAGGACTGGCCAGCTTTCCAGATTATGACCTCTGACTATTGGGAAGGTAAATTCAAGTCATTTCATGGTCTACAAAGGGAACTTGGTTTGGATCACCTGCTTGTGCAGCACCTGTGCCCCCATATCTCCTGGATGACTTAGATGGCTTACTGGTTCAAACCAGACTGTCAGCCTGTTTGTAGACTAGACACATCTTAGCTCCATGAAGAGAGGAATAGAGAACTGGAGTATGTAGCTCATTCAGCCTAAGCAATGATCCACAGCTCTATCAACAGGTCCTTACTTGACCTGAGGTTGAAACTCATCCAACAAACGTTAATATTCCAGAAGTATTGAATGCCACAGAGGTTTCATCACAAATTATTATCCCCTTCTCATTCATATAATGTAGAGCTACCCAGTTATAAGATCCCTTCTGGGTGAAGTTTTGGTAACTACAAATTTGATAAGTGGAAACCTCATTGCATTTTAAAGATGTGCATGATGTTTCATACCTCCAGGCCATGAACATGATCACGTGTACTACAGGAACAGCTAAGCTTCTCTTAATCCAGGATTGGAAAGAGAATACAGCACTTTGCCCACAATAATGGGTTTATGATTTTTCACTCCCTGTTTGAGTTTGCTACCTTTATACATTAGCATAAAAGGGACAAATATGAATACGTTTGGTCAGCTTTTCAGTCACCTCCCAGCCTCCATTCCCCACAGCTCTTCAGTAAATGAAAGAGCAGTGAGGACTCTACAGTACCAAAGAGATGACCCTCACCATCCTGTGGCAAGACCAGGACCTCAATAGGATGAACTGCTCTAAGCCACCGGAAAATCCCCCCCCCCCCCAGCATTCAGGAACCTATCTGGTTCCCCTCGTGTTCAGGGGCAGACCATCTGCATCAGTCCCCTGCTCACAGTGTCATGCAGATGCCTCCTAAGAAATGAGGAAGCAAAGTGACTCTTCCACATTAACTGCCCACTCTGAAAATAGAGGTGGTTTGTATTGGAATTTACCAAATATATTGCTTCACTAACAAAGAATGACCATCTTGCACCTCCCACAGAACTGGGGGGGGGTGAGGGGAGCTTTCCATCTGCCACACCTTTTTCCGTGTCAAGGTTAAGTGAAGCTGCTATTTCCCCACAAACAGAAATCCTTAATGAACCACAATTCAGACGTGTATCAGTCTTTGAGCAGTTCGTGGCTCCACTCCACCCATCTTGAGAATTACAAGTGGCCTTGGGACTGTTAGATCTCCTTCATGGAACCAAAGTTCACAGGATTCCCTGGGAAGAGGGATATTAAACTTACAAAACTGTATATCTGATTCATCTGGGTGATATGCGAGAGAGGAAAATACATAAAATCAAGTACGCTCTCCGAAAGTATTGTTGACAAACACGATACTGGCCAAAGAAGAGACCATTCTAATTCACATTTAATCACACACACAAAATTAAGTTCCCAGAAGGACTTCGTTCCCTTCCCTGCTACTTTTAAAAAACCTTTTCAACTTTGATCCACTTTCTATCCCCTTGCGTTTTCTCGTCTGAATATGGAAAGTCCATGAGCCGAATGCATAATCAGTTACGACCAATCGAGATAACGAGAGCGCGTTTCCAATTTCTTCCACGAGGGGTCGACTTTGGTTCTTGTTTTCCCCAATGAGCTTCGCGGATTTATTCATTTCTACGTCTTCACCCCACGCACCCTCCTCTTCCCACATTCTAAGAAAAATAAAATAAACATCTAAGTTACTGAAACCACTACTGCTTCAGTCCTGGTCACTAGAAGCCAACTGCTGTAAAGTTGCAACTTGGCTTTCGGTCTCCTTTTTTTGTATATATACAATATATACTTCCTGATCTGCTGATTGCAATATAACTTCCTGATCCGCTGGCGCCCAACGAGGGCTTGATATTCATCGAAAGGGAAGAAGAGAAAGAAGAATCTGATTAGCTGTACATGTATTTCAAAACTTGACCAAATTCATGTTTCCTTTTTTTCTTTACAAAATGCATATGCAAAATCCATGCGTGAAAAAGACTTGTGTGGGAGAGGCCAGCGGGGGTGGGTGGGTGGTAGAAATCTGATCCGATAACCGCTTGGTTTAAAACTGAAGGGCTCTCGTTATTCTAAACTGTCCTTTAGGATAGAATGATCCTCTTCCAGGCCCCTGGGCTTTCGAAAATCTTCCGACATCGGTTTCAGGAGAAGGCAAACAGACGCCTCGGTTGTCCACTCTGCTGCTAGGCTCGGGAGCCGTACGGCCGCCTAAAACTGAGCTCGTTTCTTGCAACCTCAAAAGAGCTTTAGCTAAAAATGATATTTTGCCAACAGTACAGCAAGATAAAATTTAAAAAAAAATCTCCCCTGAAAGCTGTTTAGCCATCAGGTCATGCCGTCCGCGTGACGTCTAAATCGCTCCTCACATTTCTCCCTCTCTAATAGTGCACCATATTTCTTCTCAATGAGGCTTACTCCAAGGTAAGTGGGCATTGGATTGCATCCTCAGTGTCCAAATCATATATCATTCTCATCATCGTCATCATCTCAGCACCTGTTTGGCAAAGAAGCTTCCATTAAGTGTCATTCTCTGCCTGAGAGCCAGCTCATTATATTAGAAAAGTTCGATTTCATCCATGGACTTTAGGGGAGAGGGGGGCGGGGGAGAGAAACACGCTAAGATTGTAAGATTTACCAATATTCCTTTAAAGGCACAGTCTGCCCGCTTCCGGGCCCCTGCTTTGCCCCAAATCCTTCTCTCTCTCTCTCTCTCTCTCTCTCTCTCTCCAGCCTCCTGACTTGGGATTTGGCTGACACGTTTATTCGTCAATTTCACTTTCGCCGCCACAGCCAGCAGTGGAGATTCCCCCCCCCCCTGTTATTTTCACCGAGACTATATTAATTAAAAGAAATACATGATTAAAAAGTAATGAGTTGAATAAAAATTATCTCCGCTCATTTTCTGATTATGTTAATTGTTAAAAACCCTTCAATCACGCTGTTGCAGTCAATGGGTTTTAATGTGAAATTAGTGGGCTCTTGATAACTTACAGTCCAGAATAATCCTGGCAGTTTAGTCATCATTCCTAATAACGAGGATGTTGCTAGGACGAGAGATTTCTACATGATTTGGCTGCATTAAGCCTTCCCTGCCCCTCCTCCCCCTACATCCAAGAGTGCCACGCTCAAGTACACAACTTTCTGCATATTGTTAACCAGGCAGGCTGAGTTGTGCTGCTGTCAAATGACGGAAGAGTCGCCGTGCTGGGCATTGGCAGCGACAACAGCAGAGTCCCTATAGCGGGTGGCAGCCCATGAGATGCATACGATGAAGCAGGTTCAAAGGAAGCCTGGATCGTCATAAAACTGGCGAAGCCCCATCCTATGCATGCTTATTCAGAAGTAAATCCAACAGCGTTCAGTTTGCTTACCTGAGTAAGCATGCACAGGATTGCCACCCTCGTCCTTAGATGATTGGACTCTCTGCCTAACCTTCTAGAGCATGAGACTCTTAATCTCAAGGTTGTGGGTTTGAGCCCCACATTGGGTGAAATATTCTTACGTTGTAGGGGGTCGGACTAGATGACCCTCGTGACCCCTTCCAACGCTACAATTCTATGATTATGTGAATCGTTCTGTGTGAGATCTCGTCTGCACAAAATGCCAAGGGTCGATTAGCAAAAAGGAACTTCACAGCCCATTAATATGGTGCGTGTTGTGCAATTGCTTGACTTCGGCTGGATGTCTTTAACTTGTTGCTGTTCCGATCATTTGAAGCATTTTCATTTCTTGGCTGCAATCCTAAACTTAATTTCTTTCTTCGAAAGGAAGTCCCGCTGAAACGTGTCCATGATCGAACTGCTAGGTCCTTCACATTCTCAGAGAGAGAGCTGTAAGAGGCAATAGAGGTGCTTAAAATGGAAGGGTGGAGGTACAGTACACAGTCGTCCAATGTTTTTCATGAGGAATGTCAGAAGACTATATGCATCTACGTAAATCATAGCTGTCAACTTTCCCCTTTTCTTGCGAGGAATCCTATTCGGAATAAGGGAATTTCCCTTAAAAAGGGGGAAAAGTTGACAGCTATGACGTAAATATGCAGGGGCTTATTTTTGTATGTTTGTGTTTGGTTTCGTTTATTTAACCATTAGTGGTTTTAATTGGCCGCACAGGTGCCAGTTAGAAAGAGTTCTTTCCCCCACCAACTTTGACCACAAATTGATTTTGCCTCATGACTAATACACGTATTGTGCGTTTGGGGTATTTTTGCTGTTGGACACACCAGGGGTATATGCTCATCTTTAGGAGGCAAAATTCCAGAACTTGTGTCAAGAAGAAGTAGTCAAGGATGTGAGGCTTCGACGAAGCCAATAAATTTAATTAGTGTCTGACACTGATGGGTCGATTTATATACCCATTGTCCTCTGTGAAACGCATTTTCTTGTTCGTGCCTTGCCAAATTCACTCGCTTGGTTTTTGTTTTTAATTGATCTTATGAACCTTTAAAAGGGAGGTCCCGTTATATGCCTCGAGAGTTTTGAAGGAGTCAGGCTGCTGATTAATAAAAGGCGAATTTGCGTTGATCTACAAGCCAGAGAGAGAGGGACCATGTATCGGTGGGCGTTGGGCACAGGGTGGAGAAGAGGAAAGGTTGGAGGCTTGCTTAGTTGCTACTGTTTCTACTCCGCACAACCACCCTACAAAAGTTTTCTTCAACCCAGCCTGACGCTAACAAACTAGCAGGATATTCTAACGTGTGCACGAGAAACGAATGGGGGAAGAGGCAACGAGGCCCTCTTGCGTGTAATAACTCTCTCTCCCCACCCTTCCCGGTTCATTTTCCTATTTGCATCCCCAGTTAACTGAAGATCGTGTTAATAAATAACAATGAAAGGGAAGCGCTTCTATCTAGAGGGCTTGTCGGCAACATTTAAAAAGCCAATAGAGTTTATAATTCTACTCTATCATTTCTTATTGATTAGAGTAATCAAGATAAAAAGCTAGCCGGGCTCGGCGAAGTTCAGTAGCATATCATTAAAGATAAGAGTCAGTTAATTCTGGAGCCAGGAGAGGGTGGATGGTGCCTGCGCTGAAGAGTTCATTTGCATGAGATGCTGAGCCCAGTAACAAGAGGACAAAAATCACTAATTAGGGATTGCAGAGTGCCTCCCGCGCTCGTCAAGCACCCTTCGGAGAGCTGCGATGATGCAAAGATCGCACTTTTATGTAAATCCGGGCCAAGACACCGCAGTCGAAAGGTTGCCTATAAGCAGCGGTTCAGTCTAACAAGGACGAGCAGCAGCCCAAAGATGAGAGAGAACACCTACCACGCGTGTGGAGGGGGATTTTGCCTTCCTAAAAGCTCCACCTTCCTCGCCTTGCTTTTTTTTGGGGGGGGGGGTGATTTTTAAAGGTCTACCGAGCTACCCAATTGTCTCCGTTGTTTTGAAATCTGGCCCTCAGCCATCCTTTCACACTTAAAAAAAGTGTCAGTTACAAAATAGTTTCTGTCTATTCTACGGATGAAGCACCAGGACGTTCAGTTTAGCCAGGCTCGGAGCGCGGTGGAATCCCGCAGCCTCCAGAAGTCTCGCTGGCATCCACCTCCTTCAAACATTTGCTGCTGGACCGCTTCTGCGAAGAGGTCTGGGTGACTGACTCCAGGTGAACTTTGTTCATCTTTGGTAAGGAGAGAAGAGAGCTGGATCCACTGCAAACAAACAAACAATCCCACCAAGCCTTTATTCCAAGCCAGTTATTTCTGAAACAGATGTATTCGATAAATTCTCTCTATGTCATGCCAACGGATCCTTTCAGTAAAGATGGACACCTAACGCGGGAGCCCAAACTCCAGCAGGCGTTAGAAGCTGCCCAAACATTTCCGTGCATATTGGACGTGATGTTATCAAACTCTACGTCAGATAAAAATGTGAGATGCAGCCCTGCGCTAACAGCAAGGTACTTCGATGCAAGACAGCATTTAGCCCTACACCTCGAGAATAAGAATAACAACAATAGGGATAACAATAAAAGTAGTTGTTCATCCATATCACATTCTCTCTACCTTCTCTGGCGTAAGAAAGACGACCATCAAATATGGGTCATTCGAGTTAGCCTCCCTCTCTCAGCCAAAGTCCAAACCACGGGATAAAAGTTAAAGCCATCCTTTCTGCTAGGAAAGGAGGCAGTAGTATTTTCTGTGTACTGTAAAGTGCAGACAGTAGGACAAATCGCTGTCTCAGAATTGAGACGTATGGGAATTGTAGACGTGGGACAAACTTCACAGGTCTTGGCCTCTACTAGGACTGTAAGCACTTTTATCTGAAATTTGTGGGGCTGTCTTCTAAGTACATGTATTTCCTATGGGAAGTTTAAATTCTTTTCTGATAGTAGATGGTAAACAAGACTCACTCACTCACTCCACCCCCAAGAAAACCATCAACATGTTTAAGAAAGAAAACATTTGAGATGTCTCCATTATTCTTTTAACGCACGTGATTATTGCACGCCACTTGGGGATGCTTGCCTAACATAGGGCACCCAAGTACGTTAATTGTTAAATAATAAGTTATTCCCCTTTAATACAAAGTTATCCTCTATGTAGGTGGTTCAATTCAGTTATTTTTTAAAATAGCTGTTAAAACATTGTCCTTTCTTAATTTAATGAATTTAATATAAACAGGCGTTTCTGATAAACCAAATGTGCTGCACCGTTTCGCAAGCAAAAGTTTCTTATTAAGAAAAGAAAAAGATCCATGGTCTTTTCATAATGGCACTTCCCCTGTGTAAATAACACGTCCAGGCTGCAATCCTATACGCACTTCGGTTGGGAGTAAACCCCATTGGACTAAACGCGGCTTACTTTTGAGCAGAGATGCAAAGGACTGCTCCTCAAAGCCCTTGATCTCCTCGCTTTCCGAAAGCGCAGTCCACTTGGACAGCCTCAAAAGGAGCGAACCCCCTGGATTTTATGGGGACCACAAGAAAAACCCTTCTCTCCGAGATAATTTCAAAAGAATGGGAGGGAGGACCTGATCATCTGCCCGCAGCTCTCTCTCTCTCGGACCTATGAAGTTGTTTACTTGTCTCCACCAAGCCCTCCATCATTCAGCCCAGCGCTTGGCAGCCGGCTCTTTAGTGCTCACTTCGCCCCTTGCTTGGCCGCGGAGTAAAGGAATCACACCCTTAGATTGGTTAATTGTAGGTGTCAGCGTGGAAAGTGGCAATGTTTGCCGTCTCTCTCCCTCTCCCTCTCCCAAGTCTCCGAGCGGCTTCTTCCCCTCCATAGCTCCCTCCCGGCGACCCTCTTTCTGTCTGCTCTGCCTCCATCTCCTCCTCCCTCACAACCTCCCCCCCCCCCAATCCCTCCACCACCATCATCACCCGCGGCAGCACCAGGCTCTGGAGGTCACCCGAAATGGCAGCTTGGTTGGGGTCCTGGGAGCCAACCTGGCAGCCCTGGGCAGGCACCTGCTTACACAACCTACACGCAGCCTATTCAGGGGGCTTATTCCCACCTAGGGGCGTCGAGGATCGCAACCTCCAACGACCATTCCACACCAGCGCAGAGGCAGGCAGGATGCGCCCAGAGGCTTCTGTCTCTATTCCAGCCTCGCAGGCTGGCCTCCTTTTGCCACCCGCGCACCTCGCGCACGCGCAGTTCAGACTTCTCGTCGCCTTCTCCACGCACTTCCTCGCAGTTCCTTTTCTCTCTCGGCTGTCCGTGTCCGAAGAAGCCACCCAGATATAACTGACCAAGTTGCACCCGGGGCTTCCCTTGACTTGCGATGCAGGCGTAACCGGCCGCTTCTTGCAGTCCCGTGCGCTCCCTTACGCGCATATTTTATATTGTGATTTTGTGTTGTGAGACCTGCGGGTATAGGGCGCTATACAAATTTAATGAATAAAAATAATAACAGAGGCACACCCCTCACAGGGATGGTGGCAACCTAGGAGACAGCTGAGGGGTGTGTGCTGCACTTGAGGCAAAAACACGCGTGTTGTGTGGTGGTGGATGGAAATGTCTGAGGGAAACACAGTCCCTCTCACACACTGCCGATTTCTTCTTCTTCTTCTTCTTCTTCTTCTTCTTCTTCTTCTTCTTCTTCTTCTTCTTCTTCTTCTTCTTCTTCTTCTTCTGTCCAGGCACTTTTGAGGTGACATGCAACTTCCCGCTCAGAAGTGCTATCTCAACTAAACACTTCGCTTCATTCCAGCGTATTCTCCCCATTTCCCCTACTGCTATATGGGTGAAGAACAAAACAGACAGAAGCATATAAGGGGGGCGGGGGGTCGCACAGACATAGTGTGACGTTCACACTATGATTACCCACTTTTCTCTTTTCTCTGAATTCATTGGTACGCCATTTGCCATGCACTCGTTCATATGGATTCTTATGATCCCCCTTCCCCTCATTCTAAACATATCTCACTTTTCCTCTCCTGCTACCCTTCGGTCCATCACCCCAACATTTTCTGTGTAAAGATGCCTTTTCTTTACTTTGCACTCTTTCACTCTCTCACAAACAGCACAGGGTCTTCCGCCTTTCAACTGTTCAATTATGCCAATGCAATTCCTCTGAATAATGCACGCACACACACACTCATTTTGTTTCGTTTCGTTCCATATATTCTAGCCACACAAGCGTGTATATATATATATATATATATATACACACACACACACACACACTCTCTCTCTCTCTCTCTCTCTCCCTTTCCCTCTCTCGCGCACACTGAACTCTCTAGCTTTTGCATCACACTCTTTCAGCATACACTCATTTTAATGAAACATTCTCTCCCACAGTCGTCTCCTCTTGCAGAGGAATATAATTTTCGCGCGCGCGCGCAGGAATTTCCCGCGCTTTTCCTTGCATGTTCCCTTCTTTCCATTCTAAAAGCACGTGGTTTCTGAGGTGGCACTCAACCCAACAGTGGAGTAGAAGAACATTGGTCGCCAATACCAGCACAATTGGTCGCCGGTACCAACAACACACATACACACCGAGTCCCCGAGCTTGGAATCACAGTTTTCTTCCTGTCCCAAAAACACCGACATTCTGAGGAGACCCTCGGCTTCTCTCTGAAATAGAATACAGTATCAATCCTACACGTCCTGACACACCGACATACAACTCTCTCCTCTCCTTCATTACACACACACACACGAGAGAGAGAGAGAGAGAGAGAGAGAGAGCGCCTCTGACACCCATGCAGAGCCGTTTATGCCATTATAAGCGAGGAGGAGAAGGAGGAGGCTGAGGCTGCGGGCGCTTCCATTTCTTCCTCCGAGCTCTTTGGGCTTTTTTGTCCTCCTCCCCCCACCTCCTCGCCCTTCCCATACAGAATAAAGTCAGTCTGTATTTAATGGTTATGGCGGATGTGAGGAGGATTTGGCAAAGGGAGAGGCCTTTTGCTCTCAAATATTGCTCCTTTACGTCGTGTGAGTCTACCAACCCACCACGACCCCATATTCTTCTCCGGGTGTCTGACTCGAATGACAAACGAGCTGATTTTTTCACTACATCGCTGGGAAATGTAGTGGGTGATAATAGAGATTTCTCTTTCATTTTTTACGCTTGACTTGGTTATTGTTGCCTTTCTTTTCCCGTGATTCCTTCTGAGGATTAGCTCTGACTTCCCCACTATTGGCGGTCAAAGTGGCCCAAACTCGGGATGACAATTGATGGGGATCAAGGGATTGCCCATTCTGTGCCTGTAAGGGCTGATTTGTGCCAGAGAAACTCATCAAGTGCAGGCGAAGAATGGAGGGGAGCGAGGGGGGAGCATCTGGGGGCAAATGTATTCATTGAGCCGGGCTCTCTCTCAAATTGCTTCGAAGTTTCCCTCATGAAAAAGTAACGCTTGCAGCAATCAACGGCTTTTTGACGGATTACAAACTCGGGTAGGACTGTAGGGAGCTGATTTAAGGAGGGGGGCGAGGTGGGGAGAAGAGAAGAGCCCCCAGCTTTAGCATGGGGGCAACTCGCCCACAAAAGTAAAAGGACGAAGGGTCAGTCAGCAAAACACAAAGCTCGAGGTTCAGATGCGTGTAGGAGCAATGAAAGGTGCATTAATTTATTAACAGGGTGCAAGGAGTGGGGAGGGGATCATTAACTCCCTACTCCAGGCACCCACCCAAAAGATGGCATTTACATTAAAATAGTAAGAAGAAGAAGAAATAGGAGAGAGAGAGAGAGAGAGAGAGAGAGAGAGAGAGAGATCTGGGCAGGGAATGAAGTGCTGGACAAAGTTCATTAAAGCTGGGAATTTGGAGGAGGGGGGAGGTGGAGAAAGCTGACTTTATCCCCAGCAAGAGCAGTTTCGGCAGAAGACAGGGATCCGCCCTTAAAAGAAAGTTCCCTCTTCCATCATATTTCTGTCTTTTATATGCATGACACTGAGGTCCTTCTCCAGGCCTGACTTGAGTGGACAGGAGCCCTGCAATCACTGAACTTTGGTCAACCTGGAGTTCACTCATCTTGTTGTTGCTTTTGATGATAGAATGCGAAGAAGAGACAAGAATAATAATAGTTTGAACTTTTTCTTCGCCTCATCACAGAGTCTCGCGTCCCAAACCTCGGATCCGTCCCTATCCTCTAAAAACAAACAAACAAAAAACCCTTTCCAAATCAAAAAAACAAAACAAAACAATTCCTGTGTTGTTTGATAGGGAACTCCAGGAACGTCTACCCTTGAACATTAGCGACAAATGAAGAGAACGGAGGAATCTGACTTTTTCGGCTCCGTTGAACTGAAGCCTAAAAAAAACAAAACAAAAGCAAGTCTTTCCCCGCCCCGTCTCCCCCCTCCCTCCCCCCCTTCCTCCTTTTCACCAATTCCCTGACAGCTACTAAGCAAAGAAATGGCTGGGAGTTCAGAGAAAGAAAAGTCTCCCTGGAACTTTGTGACACAGAAGATATGTTGTAATTATTCCATGCAGATCACAGTAATCAAAGTTGTCAGAGAAAGGACTCGGGTTCCCCCCCTCTCTCCCCCCCCCGCCTCCCAACGCCACCCACCCCCTGCTATTTAGTCTTCCTTTCCCCTCTCCCGTCAAGTTTAACTGTTTTCTCCCTCCTCCTCCTCCTCCTGACCCATCATTTTAAAGTCCCAATCTTTAAATCCTCCTTTGATTTGCCTCGTTCTTATGCCCGCTCCAGACACTTTTCTTCCCACCTCTCAAAATATAAAAACACAGTTTTAAAAAGATGCTTCTCGTCGATTCGATTAAATAGAGGAAGGCCGAGAGATCGAGGGGAGATGTTAATGGAAAGAAGATTGCCGAGGAAAAGAAAAGCGCACATATCGCTGCCTTAAAAAAAAAAAAAAGAATAAAAAATTTAAAAATTCTTCAAAATGAAGAGGCGGAGAGGAAAGCAAGGGGCAAAAGGATCCTCTCGATCCCCTATTTTGTTAAACTCTCCCCAGTCCAGGAATGATTAACTCCCCCCCCCCCCACTTTGCCCTTCATCTTGTCAATGTTATCATGGCTTTGAAGGGAGGATCTTCAAGGTGGCACATTTCTGAACTTAACCTCTTTTCCAGCTAACTCTCTACCTCCTTGTTAGTGCCCGGCTCTGAACTTCTGAAGAGTATTTTTGTGTGAGTCAGGGTTCATTCACTCGGGCTCTTTTGTAGGACTTTCTTCCTTTCAGCCCTCAGTGTGTTACACCAATTAAAGGACGACGTGCTGTAAATGTAATGGGCCGAGGAGTGATTGTTTTTGACAAGCAACAAAACACATAGATCCACCCCTTAGATTAGGCCGTTGAAGGGGAGGTTCAGGCCGGTCAGTTTACTGAATAGTTCATGAACTGTAATTCTGAGGGCTCGTGTGAAAGAAAATGTCTCTCTCTCTCTCTCTCCCTTCCTTCTCCCTGTCTCCCCACCCCCATCCCCACATTCTCTCTCTCTCTCTCCTAAGAGGAGAAGGAACATCGATGGAAAATAAATGGCAGGGAATGAGGGAAAATTATTTATTTGTTTATTTTAAATAATGCTATATCCCACTTCATCCTGTCATATTTGACAGCGTGGCGTGACAGGGCACGGTTAAAAGAACTATTCATATTAAATACCAATATATTAGAGTAATAAAACATTAGAAACCTCACAACAGATTAGCAAAATAAGAGGCCACAATGACAACTTGAGTAAGCCAATAAAGCAGACTAAACATGACCATTAAAAATGCCCCTGCAAATATAAATGTTTCCAAGCTGACAGTAATGTTGGAGCTAATAATTGGTGGGGTGCATACCAAAGTCAGGATATGTCCTGAGAAGGCTTTTGTAGCTACATAACATACTTCTCCATAAGGAAAGCACTTGGAGAAAGGCTTCCACTGAAGGTCTCAAGTCACTCTTGGCAGGTTGATATGGAAGATGTGCTCCTTTCCACATCTCAACCCCAAGCCATTTAGGCCCCTTTAATGGAAAGTCCTAGCATCTTGAAGTATTAAAGGTTCTGGCTTCTCATTTAGGTTGAAAAAAAAATGCCTGGTAAATCACTTTGTTCTGACCACTAAGGAAGACCTTGGTTGAAACACATCTGGATATCTTTACTTGTTCAGTTCATTTTTATTTATGACAGTTATGAGCCATACTAAGCAGTTTGTGGACACTTGGTCATTCCATATGATTCTAACTTGGAACCCTTTTGCTGCTTCAGACTTACATTGGTTTTAATTTGTATTATATTTTATTTAAATATGTTTCATATACTATGACACTGTGTCAGTTTATTAATATTTTTATCCCAGTTATGTTTCAGCATATCTACAGAATCACACTTTATATACCAAACATGCCAGTTTCATAGAAAAGGATACCTCCAATTTAGTTACTTGTGACCTGTGTGGGTAATGGTTTTTTTGTTTTGTTTTTTAGTATAATAAATATATAGTTGTCATCCATTAGTTATATGTGCAGTCCAGATGAATGGAGTACTTGGGTGGGGGTGAAGTCCAGATTCAGCTAGGACTTGTAAACAGTCAGTAAAGTTAGAGCCTCCGAAACAGAACTTACCATTAGAGTACATTTCCTTATTCTAATTTTCACAGTGAACCAGTGCACATCCATTTTCGATACTGGAGTAGAAAATGATTCTCAGTCTCAATCTATACATTACAGCAGCCCAAACTTCATTGAGATAGTTGTGCCAATTTTATATATCTTATGTTCAGAGCTGGAGTTATGTACTTGGGAGATGCCCTACTGCAGAAGTCTTTAACCTTTTCAGACCTGGGACCCATCTTTTACACAATATGCATTTGGGGACCCACTTCTCAATTTTTCACCATACATTTGCATAGTAGTAATTCCTCTGTTGTGACCCACCTTGGATTAGTCCATGACCTGGTAGTGGTTCCTAACCCATCAGTTCAGAACCAATGCCCTACTACTGGGTTTTTAAGTGTTTAGCTGAGTAAGCAATGATGGAGCAGACAGCAAGTAGCCAAAAGCATATTCTGAAGTTCATACATTGCTCCAGAGGTCAAATTGTACTACTTCTGGGCAATTGGCAACCTTTATTTTTATTCTTGCTGTCATTTGTATTTGTATTTATGATTTTGTTGTTCTTGATTTGTTTCCATCACCCCATCTTAATCCTCACAGCAATCAAGTGAGGTAGATTATGTAAGAGCTATAGTGACTGACTACAAGGCTAGAGAGCTTCCAAACTGAGTGGGGATTTCAGTCTGGGTCTCCGCAGTCCAAGCCCCAAACACTAATCCAGCCTTTGTCACCCTTGTACTTCTGATGTTTTGGACTACAACTCCCATAAACCCGAGTCAGTCCAAAACCTGACTGATACTTAAGATTTCATCTTCCATCAACCCCAGCCGGTTAATGTTGAACTGTTGTAGTCCAGTATTTACCTGGAGGGCACCGATTGGTGAAGACTGTTTTAACCATTCCGGAGAACCATTCCTGCCACCATAGAATGGGTTTCATTGGAGAATTTAGGTAAGTGATAAATTTCCTGGTAGGTAGGAGTCATGGTTTCCACCTTTGTCATTGGAATAATGGAACTTGGGTGTTTGGTTCCCTCCAGGAAAGTATACAGGGATTGTTCCCCCTCCAACTCTGATAACATGGGGCTTTGGAATGCCACAAGACCTGGGGCAGCCCTTTCCAGACTCCTCCATATCTGAGTCATTGTTGAACTATTATGGGTTTACAGTTACAACTGATGTAACCGTATATTTATGAAATGCTGTGCTAACTCTTGCTAAAATGTTCTCTCTAGACTTAATGGTCTTCTGCTTCCATAAAAAAAACAAAACATGTTGCTAGCTTACCACTGTCCCTATTTCTCCTTTCTATCCTCATGGAACATTGCACAAAACTATTAGGGAAATCTCACAGGAAAATGTGCTATAGGTAACACATATGTACACACAAATTCCATGTACTTCCGCATCCTACTTCCTGTATCTTATCTTCTTCATAGCACTGAAGAACTTTATCCACTTTCCCCTTTTTCCTTCTGTTTCCACAGCGAGAAAAGAGAAGAATAGTCCAAGGTATGCAGCTCTCTGTAGAAAACTTGAAGACAAGTAAACATTTTTGCCAATCTCCTAACCTTGCACCCTCAACCATTTTCTTGGGTCATAGCCACACACACAAAACCAGTAGCCAGTGCTTGTCACTACCACAAATCAGCCTTCCTACTTTGCCTTTGGACCACTTGTCATTGGGTGGGTGAAGTGAGTGTCTCAATTCCTCATATAAAACAAAAATAGCAGTTCAGCAGTAGTGTACAGTACAATACACAGGCATGGCTGGTTGAGATGTGGGAGAGGACTTCCTCCTGTGGTTGTGCCTGGATTACAGAACTCCTTACTTCAGAAGGTCAGTTTGGCCCTCTTCCTCCTTGCTTCTTGCTTCTTAAATATATGCATATATATAGAAGGCATTTGACCAGCTACATTCAGAATTCTGCTATGGATGCCCCTCTGTTTTTGGTTTTGCCACCAGCATGCCCGTTTCTGTTTTACTGCTGTTTATTGTTTTTGTTGATTATTTATTTTTGTTGGATTTTATTGTATGTTGTAAGCAGCCTATAGTATTGCAAATGCAGTGGAAGGGCAGGATAGAAATAAATTTAATAAATTTAATTTATTTGAAAAGGCCAGGTACAGAGGCTGAAGTTAATAAACTATTAATAAAAGTATGTTTATTGGGAAATCTGGTCACTTGGCATTCCAAACATAAAAGCAGTCTAAAAAGCTCTCTCCCCACTTAGAAGCAGAGTACATACCAGTTTAAGTTGTGAAGTTATTAACATTCACTTTACAAGTTATAGGGAAGACCTGCAACCTGCATGATCCTCAGAATATATTAACTGGGGGGCGGGGCACAGAGCCACAAACCAGGAATTTTATTCTGTGATAGCATATTCTTCTCCAAAGAAAGTTCCAGGTGACATCTGAATCTCTATTTGCAACTGCAGTGAATCACTCCAAGCACAACTCACAGGAAAGCGGAGTCTTCTCTTTAAATAGAAATGAATGACTTATCCAACTTGTTGACAGGGAGCAAGGGTGATCATACAAATGCTTAGAATGGCAAGAGACAAAGTTCGTGAAAGGCTGAACCAATATAAGATTGAAGTAAGCCACTTACAGTGTAATCCTATACATGTCCACACAGAAGTAAGAAGACCCATTGAGCTATGTGACGTTTACTCCCAGGTAAGCGAGTATAGGATTTAAACTTAAAGTGTTGAACTGTTAGTTTTAACAAAAAGGAGCAGCCTTATCTAGTATTAAATCAGGATAATTTATGGTTTTATTTCCAAAGGAGATATATATATAATGATAGACTCCATTGCATTTCCCCCTAAAATGACTGGCAAGGTAGACTCCCAGTGCAATGCAAACATGTGTTCAGCATGACATGCTCCTAGTTCAGTATGTATATTACTGCAGTGTTACTTATCCTTTCCCCAGCAATTAATATTTTTAGAAAATGTATTTTATTTTATTTTATTTTATTTTTACTTTACGGAAGCCCTAATGATTGTGAAAATACTTTTTGGAAACAATAACAAGCATCTGTAAAAGGCTTTATTATCTAGCTTGTGTGTCCTGCCCCAAAAGTTTTCAGATTCTACAAAATGTCCTGCATTAGATTCAACATAAAACATACCAATGAAACATGCTTATGGGGAAAAAAGAGAGAAATGATCTGCTAGGTCTGTTACATAAAACAATACAATCTGTTAATTTGTACAATTTGGTTTGTCTACAGAACCTGAGCTTTATTTAAGACAACAATGTCCATTGCAGTCCCATGCATGTCTACTCCAGTGCTTCAGAAGTCAATAGGACTTACTCCCAGGTAAGTATGCAATCCTGCACACATGTACCTGGGAGTAAGTTTCACTGAATTCAGTAGAACTTCTGAGTTCTACTGAACTCAGGATTTCACTGTTAATATGGGGAAATAATTTTAAATACGTAGTACCATTGATCCTCATACTTTTCTTCCTAAAAGAAACCCAACACAAAATGGAGTTTCTAAAACATTTTTACACAGTTTTCCAGACTAAAGATGTGCACTTATCCAAACACTCAAAGGGAGCCTGATCTGTCATTCTTTAAGTACTTAAAGCTCTCACTAGATCAGTACAATGAATACAGGATTAGGGCTGCAATTCTGAGAAGGTAAACATGCCACTCTGGAGTAGCTGTTTTCTGTGTTATACTCTCTGCAAAGTGACACCCTTGCATTTTGCCTCTCCCCCCCCCCCCCCACACACACATACACCCCAAATGAAAAGTTGCTTAGATACAAGAAGCTTGCACAGATGGACAGATAGTGGTGCAGTAAGTCCTTGTCTACTGCATTTCAAGAAGAGACATCAAATTCTCAAGTGCGTGAACTGCTGTAAGAGATACAGCTTATTTAACAGGGAAAGGGGTGGTATGTGTGTGAGAGAAGGAGGGGGCAGCTCCTTCCCAAAGAACATAAAATTATAAACCAAGCCCCATGCAATTTTCCTGTTTGAGAGCCTCATCTCAACCATCAAATAAAAACAAGTTAAAATTATTATGTGAAAACGATTGCATGGGGCGATATTGTGTCACATGGATACTCTCGTATCATGCAGATGCGGTTTGGAAGTATTGCAGTTCAAAGAGCGAAAAGGGAGGAGAGAGAAACCCAAACAGCAAAAAAAAAAGGGGGGGGACAAAATTAATGTGTGCTTCAACCCATTCTTGAAAACAAGTGTCACCGGATCAAGCTAAGCATGTGTATATATTTATAATATATGTGTATATATTTGTAACTGTAGAGAGATGTTTTAACTAACCAGCAACAAGTTCGGTATTAAGAGAAATGATGTTCAGATGGCAAATGCAAGTGAGTTTCGCCTCTTATCGCTGTGCTGTCAACATCCAGAGTCCCCTAAGTCCAAGAGAGGCGAGACTGGCAACAGCTAGCTTCCCCCTCAGATTCCAGGTTCAATAAAGATTACATCATGGAAAAGCTATGCCATGTAGCCTGAGAATCAAAGCCATCACAATTGGTGGCTGTTTAACTGTAATGTCACTGAAACACATACTTCCCACCCCTCCCCTGTTCTCCCCCCCCCCCCCCGCTTCCCTTCTCCTTGCTAGTTCACCACACTCATCCCTTCTACTTTTCGTACCATTAAGGCCAGCTTTATTGGGGAGAAGAAAATCTGATCAAAACTGTCGACCGCCAACTGCCGATTTTCAATGGATTCAATAAAGGCCACCTTAACGATTTCCCTAATTAATGGATGACATCTTTGGCTGGAGGAGAGGCGATGTATTCTACTCTGTCTTAGTCTTTGTTAGCCTTCTAATTAACTTTCGTAGGTCACCCAGGTCTCCCAAACCTAAAAGTGAAGAGGGCCATTGTGCTAGGAGCAGTAAACTTACTTTTTTCTGCCTGGGTACTTAAAAGTGGGGGGGATGATTACAGGCAGGGAAAAATAACTCCATTTAAAGTCTTTGTGAGTACAGAGAATACATAGGTCCCTGCCATAGAAAATAATTGAAACACCTTTTTATACCAATATTTCCATGCATAATAAAACAAATTAGCAAAGTCCATCTAACTCCAGATGCATTTTTCCAATTACTTTGAGGGAATGTGAACTCCAGTTAGTCAATGAAAGGGTTTCAGCTTAGTGAACAAATTGCTACTGCAACAGCTATCAGTTGTATAACAGTTGTGGTGTGGCATGTTAAGCAGAGTCTGAGTTAACAGCACACACACACACTCACACACACGAGTTACAAATTATGGATATAATTTAATGTTTATGAAAGATCACGGTGGAATTATAGCACAAAGTTAAATTTGTTCCACTGCCTTTGATGGAATCTCAACTGATTCTGGTTTTTTGAAGTGAAAGCAGAAAGGGCAAATCTTTTTCCTTCAAAAATTATGATCCAACCAAAATGCAAAAGTATAAAGATATTGACCTACATGACTAATTTCTGTATATAAAATGCATTAACTGTACTTTGCTGGCATCTGCATTTCAGTTGCCCGTCTTGAATCATCCACAATAATATTATAAATCATTAAATAATATAATGTCCGTCATACCATTACAGGACTTAACGTACTTGAAATGAACCAATTAGGCTGAAATATGGCCCAGGAGCTTGTAGTGTTGCATTTACCTTGTGTCTGGTTGATTAATGGACTAATAGAGTCCATGTGGTATAGGTGATTTGAGCACTGAAATAGAACCAGAGAATTTCAGTCTCAAATCCCTACTCAGCCATGGAGCTTGCTGGATGATCTTGGCTAGTCATTCCCTCTCAGGCTAACCTACATCATAGAACCTTGGGATGAACCTTGTATGCTACCCTAGGCTCCTAGGAGGAAGTGTCTAATACAACCTTTCCCAACCTTGAGTCCCCAGATGTTGTTAGACTACAACTCCCATCATCCCAAGCTAGGACCAGTGGTCAGGGATGTTGGAAGTTGTAGTCCAGCAACTTCTGGGAACCCAAGGTTGAGAAAGGCTGATTTAATAAGTAGAATATGAAGCTTGTAGATGAATTCTGCTCTGTTATATAATAGCCTTTATAGTTAAAAGGTAAAGGTAAAGGACCCCTGAACAGTTAAGTCCAATCAAAGGTGACTATGGGTTTGCTGCGCTCATCTCGCTTTTCAGGCTGAGGAAGCTGGTGTTTGTCTGCAGACAGCTTTCCAGGTCATGTGGCCAGCATGACTAAACTGCTTCTGGCACAACGGAACATGGAAGCCAGAGCACACGGAAACGCCCTTTACCTTCCCGCCACAGCGGTACCTATTTATCTACTTGTGCTGGTATATTTTCAAACTGCTAGGTTGCCAGTAGCTAGGACAGAGCAATGGGAGCTCACTCTGTCACAGGGATTCAAACTGCCAACCTTCTGATCGGCAAGCCCAAGAGACTCAGTGGTTTAGACCACAGTGCCACCCTCTCTATAGTTACTCACATCTAACTCGCACTGAAAAGACCATCTTTATAGTATAGAAGAGTTGCATGCTGTATTTTTATTTATCCATCTATTTGTAAGCCCATTTCCAATATGTAAACAATTGAAGGGGGGGGGACAGCTTCAGCAGGGCTGGTGAGACCAGGCAGAGACTTTGGACAAGTTACAATGGCCTCCCTGCTACCACACAACTCTCAGATTGCCAGTGGCCAAAAGATTGTTCTGCTGCTTGTGGTCAGCAGGGCTGTGAAATATGGGTTGCTTCAAGGTGCCAAGTAAATTACTCATAATATGCTTGCTCATTCCCACTCCACATAAAGTGCTCACTCATCCAGTCCCAATCCCATAGTGGGGCTAGTGCTCTTTGGACCTTGTTTGCTGTTTCAGTCACCTGAGCTTGAGATAATTACTCATGATGGCCCTTCAGGATGAGGAAAAGAAGAAGCAAACTCACCCCCAGTCTTCAGTTTACAGGGGCGAGTTGAAGAAACTTTGAAGAGGTCCAGCACTATGTCTCTGTCAGGAACTGCAATGCTTAGCATTACCCCATCTGACGATCCATGTTGCTATAGCTTCTCAGCGAAGAGCAGTCCATAGCTCAGCCTTGAAAGTCCCAGGGAACATCTCTACCTCTGCTGGATCACCTTTCCCACAAGGTTTGTACAGTAACCAGGTGAGGAAACTCTGAGGAAGCCCAGTGGCACATCCCAACATCATTTTGGTAGTAGGTCTCCCCATTATCTAGTGGGTGAAGAAGTCAGCAGGAAAGCAGAGCAGATAAAACCTCTCATCTCTGTCTTCTCCAGACCTCTGAATTCCTCATCTGTTGCCGCATTATATCTCATGGATATAGCTGCAGCTTTCAGCTAATTTCCCCCCCAAAAATCTGTTATCTAGATAATTGCCTCAAACATGTATCCTGACAACAGGATATGCCTTATTCATTCTATACATTGTTTCACGGAGGCCATTTTGTTTTGTTTTCAAAAAGACTTTTTAATGGCAGTTAATGAACCAATTGGTCACACAAATTAACCTTTCACAGTCATCGCTGTGCTTAAATGTAGTATACAGAAGCAAAGCAATACCAACATGATCTTATGACCCTTGAAATCAACAGTGCCTTGTACATGATATTATATCCCACCACCAGCACCGTTAAGCAACACACAGACCCAGTATTCTGCATTTGGTAGTTAAGGAGAGAATTATTCTATTAGAGCACTACTCTCGGCTTTAAATGCAGTTTATTTTTATTTAGAAATCTTGGCCTCAAGGGTCCTCTTTTATTATCTTACCGTTGTCAGTGGTTTCATTCTCTAAACAATCATTCTGTTAACTATTCAAATTCATACTTGGTAAAGGACATTTTAGAAAGTAGGAGGAGTTCGGCACATGTAGCCCTCAGATTGTGGCTTCTTTGGTTATGCTAGCTACTTTGGATCCCCTAAAAGGTAATGCGGGAGTCTCTGAATAATGGTGCTTTCTGACGTGCTCACGAGGAGCCGACATAAATATGATATTGGCACTTAAGCATTTAAAGCATTTCACAGTGTCTGTCACTTTTCTGTAAATATCCCAACCTCCACTACATTATACGTCTTCTGCCACTGCTGTTGTGTTTTACCCTCTCAACCTTTCCCATCTCTCCCAATGCCATTGCATTCATCTCCTCATCCTATTTGCCATTCTTGTCTTTCCATGATGAATTTCCTCCCAGTCTCTTGAACTCATTTCTATTCCTCTCTGATGCTCTCCAGTTTGGTTTCAGACACTTCACTCCAGTGGAGCTGCTCTCACAGAAATCATTAATGACCTTCTTTCAGGGAGGTCAAACAGCTCCTTCTCCACCCTCTTTCTCCTTGATCTTTCCTCCACCTTTGATACAAATGATAAGGCCTGTTCTCAGAGCTATCATGCCCTTCTTCAGCCATAGATTATGCTAGTTGAAGAATGATAATGGTAATCGTATTAATGTTGGGACAGAGTCAATGGTGTTAATCATTGTGCTGTCATCTGTCCTCTAAGGGCCCAATCATGGAGACAAGTGAAAGAGAGCTGCTGAAATCCACAGCCCAAGAAGGAAGGCGGTGTCTGTCACATCCCTTTGTTGCAGGTATTTCTGCCTTTCACTCTTTCTAAACACTGTCTTAATTCTTCGGGCTGGCGCAGCCTTCCCAGATATTGTGAACTACGATTCCCATTGTTCCTGTCTATCAGACATGCTGCCCAGGGCTGATGGGAGTTGTAGTCCAAAATGTATGGATAACCACAGCTTGGGGAAGGCTAGTGTAGAAGGAAGAATGGAATCCCAACCAGGAGTTCAGTCTTGATTGCTTAGGCAGGTGGGGAAGGGGTGAGAGCTCAGAAACCAATGGATGGACAGGATATCTAGACGTGAGCACATAGTGAGTGTTAAGAGACCAGAAGCATGTCAGGCAAGGATTCTCTTTGAATGCCACCACCCAGCTCCAGTGAATATCCTCCCTTCATGTCTAAAGATCCTCACGTTGAAGTTTAGGGAATCTGAAAATATATTTAGGCTGCAATCCTATATTTACTTACCTGGGAGTAAATTCCATTAAATTCAGTGGGGTCTGCCTTTGCATAGACTTGTATAGGATTGCACTGTTACAGGATTAGTTAAAAGGCAACTAAGGTTATTTAATTAGTTAACAGCTTAGACTACACTGAAGAAAATCATCCCTGAAGTTATACCATGGGTCCAGAATATGACAATGTAACTAGCCAATTGTTTACAGCGCATGGTGTGCAGGTATGAATAAGGTACCCACACACAGAAAACTAGCCTAGCAGGAAGGTTACAACCCTCCTTCCTGACATTTAATATTCTATAAACAGAGAGAGTTTTTAAAATTAAAAAATAGGTAGAGTATTCAAACAGCTTAGGACTGGAAAGTGTCCATTGTCAATTGTAGGTTGGTTAGCTTAATTTCTGTCCTGGGAAAACTGGAGGAAAGAATCATTAAATATAAAATAACCAACCATATAGAAGAACAAGCTTTGCTGAAGCTGAACAAGCATGGCTGCTGCAAGGATAAGTCCTGTCTCAGTAACCTACTAAAGTGGTGGTGTCCAATTAGGGGTCCAGGGACCCTGGGGGTCCACACAACGCACCCAGGGGGCCCACAACCCCATCCCTATCCCTATTTTTTCCCTATTTTTTGTCATTTTTGCATGGTAATATCACAAATTTTATTGTCTGTTTTAGCGCTGTGTGACTCTTCAATATATTGGTCAAAATCACACCACAATAACGATTTTGACCGGGCAATGCGCAGCAGCATATCACTCCTTATGCAAGGGAGAGCAGGGCAGCAGATTTCAAGGATCCTCCGATATTGCATAATGACATCAGCCGATAGCACTGCTGACCTGAGCTGCCTTCCCTCACGCTGAGGGAAAACAAGGTAGCCAATTGGGAGGTGCTGCCTTCCCCTCATGCTGATGGAGAACAAGGCAGCTGGTTGCCCTCACTTCCAGGCACCATCCCCTGGCACTGAGGCAGAGCAGCTTTTCTCAGTTAGCAGGACAGCAGCAGCAGCCACAATGTGCAGTGCATCTTCGCTGGCTGCCACAACTGGCTGGCTGCTGTCCCCCTATCCCCATCCCTTCCCACTCAAACCATGCAGTGAAGGTGACTCCACTTTGTCTCCTTCCCCCACCCATCCAATCTCCTGGCTGCCCCTTCCTTCATCTCCACACTTGGTCTCCAATTTCAGACATCAGGATATATCGGAATATCATGATGTTTAACTGCTGATATATCATGATGTTGAAAACCAGACATCACTCAGCCCTCGAACATAATGTTAGCAGTCATAAGAGGAAGGGTCCTCTTGTGGATCAGGAACTAGTCATATAACAAGATGCAGAGAGTAGGAATAAATGAGACAGTTCAGTTCTCCCAGTGGAAGGATGTAGAAAGTGGAGGTCCCTCAAGGGTCAGAAATGAGACCTGTACTTTTAATGTTCATAAATGATCTATAGTTAGAAGTGTGGGGTGAGGTGACCAAGTTTTTTACGATACTGAATTGCTCAGGGTGGTTAAGAAGTGATTGTGAAGAGCTCCAAAAGCATCTGAGAGAATGGGTAGTAAAATGCCAAATACAATGCAATGTAAGCAAGTGTAAAGTGATGTGTGGAGGGCAAACAAATATCTTAATTTCACACATATGCTCAATGGGTCTGAACTGCTGGTCACTGACCAGGTATGAGACCTTGGGGTCATGGTAGGTGATTCAGCCCAGTGTGTGGCAGCTGTGAGAAAGGCAAATCCCATGCTAAGGATCATTAGAAAAAGGGATTGATATCGGAATGCCATTATAACAAATCTATGTTGCAGCTGCATTTGGAATACTGCATACGGTTCTGTTCACCTCAAAAAGGATTTCGTAGAGCTAGAAAAGGGTAACCAAAATAATTATGGGGCTGGAGCAACTCCCCTACGAGGAAAGGTTGTAGCATTTGAGCCTCTTTAGTACAGAGAAAAGGTGAGGAAGAAGCATCATGATAAGAGTGCATGAAAATTATGCAGGGCATAGAGAAAGTGGAAAGGGGAAAGTTTTTCTCCCTTCTCATAACACTACAAGTCATTGACATCAAACAAAGCTGCATGTTGGAGGGTTCACAAAAGAAAGAACACCGTGCATAGTAAGTTTGCTCCCACAGGAGGTGGTAATGGCCACCAACTTGGATGGACTTTAAAAGAGGATTAGACAAATTCATGGAGGACAAGGCTATTGATGGTTGCTAGCCGTGATGTCAGTGTTACACCTCCACTGTCTGAGAAGGGAAGTCTCTGAGTGCCAGTTGCTGGGATTCACAAGTGGGAAGAGTGGTCTTGTGCTCAGGTCCTGCTTGCAGGCTTCTCACAGGCATCTGTTTGGTCTCTGTGAGAACCGGATGCTAGACTAGATAGGCCATTGGCCTGATCCAGCAGGTTCTCTTTTATGTTCTTACAAGTATGACCTTCAGCAAAGTGTTGCAGTGCATCTGCTCCTCCTTAGAGGAGAATTCCTGTTGAGGGCTCACCAGCCATGTGCTCCTTCAAGATATTCCATCCCAGCCCCTCAGCTTCAAGTTTTCTTTTCCAGCAGACACTTAACATTTGTGGTCACTGAATGTGTATATTTTGTATACTTCTGCAAACCACAAGGTTATCTATAATAGGTTGATGCCGGCTTCTTGTTTCTCAGTGGACATGTTTGGGCTGCAAAGTTATTGGCTCAGTACTCACCACCTGAGATCACTGGTAGAGGGAGTCCTCTAGCTTAATCGGTTTGAGTTTCCAGCTGTTTTTCTTTCTTTCTTTTAAATAACAACATAGTTCAGATCCAAAATAATTACAACTAAAGCAATATTTTAAGGACTTTTAGCATAAGTGAAGAAGAACTGAATTACTGCTTCCACCCAACCCTTGATACCACACAAATTCAGCCAAAACAGATGAAAAAAACCATGAAAATTCCTTTAAGGATGATGGGAAAATTGTATTTCCCCTTTTTAAAATACCACCAAGAGAGTGCATCCCAGGTAACTCCTGCAATGTTTGATACTGTCATATGCTAAGGAGGTTGACCACAGCTATTATTATACTACACTAATGAAACGAGAAATCCTGCCGGCATGGGCTGTGTTTTTGTCCTTTCCTCTTGTGTGGTGTTATGCAGGGAATCACAGGGTGTTTTTTAAAAGAAAAGAAAAGATCTGAATATGATGATGACATGAGGAATCAACTATTATGCAATCATCATAATGACGGAGGTAATTAAGTAGTACACAAAAAAATCTATTCTAAACTCTGCCTCTTGAAAAACTGCAGGAAACCAAAATCTGCAGGGAGCTGGGCACATTTGATTTCGTCTTTCTTCCCATTTGACTCCTGTTTAAGTCATAAATTTCTCCTCTGCATATGAAATGTGCCAGTTATGAAATTTCATCTCCAACAGTCTTCCCTGTGCCTGATGTTACACTGATGTGCCAAGACAAAGGGGTGTTTGTGTAAAACTAGCATCCATGCTGGCTGACTTCTGCTTCCCAGTTTACCTCACAAAATAAAAAAATATACAAGATCCAAATTTTCAAAGTACAGGGCATTGTAAGCAGGATGGTGGTGCCTGTATGGAGTTATGTAGAGTTACTACATTCTGAGAAAAACACTTCTATTCTGTTTTATGCAGCTGTGATGTTCAGCAATAAGATACAACTCTTATGAAAAAGTCTTTAAAATAGCAGACATTTCCAGTAATCCCATAAGCAGCAGGATCCTCTCTCAAGATCTTATTAAAATAAATGAAGCATTCAGTGCCCATCAAAACACCATAGAAATAGCTAGTATAAGTTTTGCGCTGCAGTCCTATGACACTTACTTGGGAGCAACCCACCAACCACATTAGGACTTACCGTACTTCTGAGTATACATGTATAGGATTGCACACTGTTAATGCACACACTACCAGCTTCATGCTGTTGTTTTCACTTTAGTAGTCTTCAGATGGGATGCCAGGTTTAACTTGCACAACAGAGAGAAAGTCACATATTCATCGAAATAGATGAGTTGCTTTTGCTCTCTCTCTCTCTCTCTCTCTCTTTTAACTTTTGTGTTCTTGGAGACATAACATTAAAGCATGAGAGAGGCAGCCAGGGAGAGCATGACGTCCTCTAATCCAACAAGTCACCTTCCCCAGCTCAAACACCAAGTGATTTTCTCTCTCTCTCCCTCTCCCTCGCTCTCTTTCTCCCCTGCCTTATAAGAAAGAAATTGACTTTTGTTTGGAGTTTGTGAAAAGTGGGACTCGGGGCCCAGTCAATGGGGCTCCCCGCAGCGCACTCTGAGTGGAGCCATCTCGAACCAGTCAGCCACGGCACCAATTAATCCGCCCTTTGTCAGAGGCCCAGCCCCAGCAGTAGCAGTGGCAGCAAAGGCAACAGCAACACATTTGGCCATTGTTCGGGCCTTCATGCAATGGGATTTATCCTTTCAAAGAGCCAGTTTTGTCCCAAAGAGTTCGAGCGGAAGTTTCTCACTGACAATTTGCCCCAAATAGATAGATTTGTCAGAAGCAACCTTTAAAAGGAAAGAAGAAGGAAAGAAATGCCACATAATTATTATTTTTATAAGATGCATCTCTCTCTCTATCTCTTTGTAGGCCTAGTCTGGGCAGGTGCAGTAGGCTAAGAAGAGCCCATGGTCTGAGGTAGTGTTAAAAATGGGATTGGTGGGATAGATGAGGCGGCTCTGTTCATCTCAAGACAGATGTAGCAAGCAAGCTTCTTTGTACAGCTGCTTTGACTTCTTAAAGCCGGGGGGAGGAGGTTTAGAGTCTTTTACATGTCATTGTCATGATTACTACATAGCATTGCATTAGGCCAGGCAGATTTGGCAGCCTCCAAATGCTTCCCGAAGAGGTCAATAAGAATGATCCAAACAGGTTCCTCCAACACAGTACACCAGACATGGTGGCGGCATTTTGGCATAACTTGATGCAGCTAAGGAGAGTCTGCCCAGCACAAGAAAAACTGAAAATAAACCTTTGCTATGTTTTTGAGACTTGTTGCTTTACTATTGCCACTGAATACAGCAACTTGTTTGTTCTCAGCAGGAATTACGGAGCAAAACTTGCAAAATCTATAACTCGCTACAGTGGAGAAGGGGACAACAGAGGATAAGATGGCTGAACAGTGTTCTCGAAGCTACTAACATGAGTTTTACCAAACTGCGGGAGGCAGTGGAAGACAGGAGTGCCTGGTGTGCTCTGGTCCATGAGGTCATGAAGAGTCGGACACGACTAAACAACAACAACAGTGGAGTGAAAGTGGGAGCATCCATTTGGTAAGCTTTGTAACTCATACAGAACAGCACGTGCCTGAACACATGCACATAGGCTAGCAGAAAGATATTGAGATCTGTGAGCTATAAGTCACTTCAAGTAAGATGCTACAGAAGGGCATGGTAGATACCTAGTGCTTGAAATGGCAAATAGGGACTCAGGTGCTCAAATGCTCTTCAACACAAAAACAAACAAACAAATAATTTTCATACAGAAAAGCTAAATTTCAGAGAGAAGGTGCTTCTCCCAGCCTTCTCCCTGACCTAGTTGCTCTCTATGTGCAAGAATGTTTTTATAATCATACAGAGGAACATTCAGTTCGGTGAAATTCCAACTGCAATATGAAATTATACACAGGTTTATCATTGTGAGAATAGGCCACAGAGAGAGATCAATTGTTTTAGGGTGACTTCTGGTTCTTTCCTTTCAGAACGAAAATATATTTTACAATTCTCCTCCCCCACCCACAAAGGAGGAACTGGGAGAGATTGTACTTTGTGCCTCAAAGACTTATACAAATGAAAAGTCTGGTAGAACATATACCGTACTTAACATTCATATATTTTAAAGCGAGTCTCTGAGATCTCACATTTGAAGGGAAGAGATTAAGACAGTCTCCAAAACCAGATAAAGGCGTTAAAGGTTTCAAATGATCAGTGGAGAAGTGGCATTGGCTTGAATGGCTTCCTGGTGCTCTCTGAAGGTTGTTTGGTTGGTCCTAATAAAAATATTTCCCAGCTGCAGATCTCAAAGAGTACTGTACTGCCTGATACTTCCTGCCTTAAGGATACCTGTCATTCTTTCTCACATGTATCTGTGGTTATTGTGAAGTATAAGTAGTGACCACAACAAATGTTCTTAAAATTCATTATGATTGATTGACTGCAATTTAGTCTAGCAATGCTTTTGGGCATTACAGTGAATCTTGTGCCCCACTACAAAAATTGCTTCTCACCACCCACCCCAAATATAAAATTATGCCTTTACATGAGTCCTCACCACCACTGCCCAACAGAAAGACTTATTCCAAGACCCCAGTGCACAGATTTCCCATCTAAATGAAGCAGATGTTTTACTGGTTGGTCCCGTTTGTACGTTGAGCATTTCCTGACCCTTAGCGTTCATATAATGCACCGGTCTATGTCATCTTTATGAGAAGCAAACTTTTAAGACCACAAAATGTGGTCAAGACGTAAAGAAATCACTTACATAGCAAGTATCACAACTTTTCACAAACTTGTAGCTACTGCAAAGCTTTTGATCTGTCATATAAAAAATTCAATGATGTCAAGCTTCAAAATTCTGATGTCTCCTATAACCTGGTTTCAGAGAGTCAGGCTGTCAGAATAATTGAGTGTGCAGGAAAGGTGGGCTGTAAATAAGTTAGGGGTTACTCAGTTTCAACATATGCACACTGTGTACGATGTGTGAATAGGAAGTGGGGGTAAATTTGTGTTTGCAAACTCTCTCCTGAGAGATATCCATCTGTCTCCTCCTATACTAGTTTTTAAATTGGACTTAGAGATCTTTTAAATTTCATCTGCTTTTAGTTATGATGCTGGGCTTTGTGGCTTTAATTGCTTAACATCTCACTTTATCTGTCTTAAGTTATTTTACCTGGTTTGTTACGCTAGCCAGAAGAGTGTTTTAGATGGTGGATTTTCATTTTGGATTTTTTTATTCCTAAATGAAATCCACTGTGGTGTTTGAGCTCGTGGTGCCTTTTCTGTTGAGGTCCTTGCTGCTGACTGTGTTGGCTCAGCTCATTTCCTCCCTCTAGTGAAGAAGTAGGCACTTTGGTTACATATTGTTGAGCATATTTCTTTCACGTATGCAGAAAAGACAAAACAGAAAGGCAAGGACCTGTTGTTTATCCATGAGGTGATTTGTTCCTTTAGTCTCATACAGAGCAAAACCCCAGGTGGCCTTTAACAAGTATTCACTAGTTCAAACCACTTGCTGTTAACAGCCTTAAATGCAACAATACTGTATTTAAACAAACAGGGGGAAATGGTTAAGTACTAGTGGGATTCCACACTAATCTTCTTGGTGCATTTGCAATCATATTTTGCTTTCAAAATATTGTTTCACTGTATGATGATAATCCTTCACAAATGAACCATTATACAGTGGTACCTCGGGTTAAGTACTTAATTCGTTCCAGAGGTCTGTTCTTAACCTGAAACTGTTCTTAACCTGAAGCACCACTTTCGCTAATGGGGCCTCCTGCTGCTGTCGTGCCTCCAGAGCACAATTTCATCCTAAAGCAAAGTTCTTAACCTGAAGCACTATTTCTGGGTTAGCAGAGTCTGTAACCTGAAGCATATGTAACCCGAGGTACCACTGTACCTAGAATGAAAAGTGCTTATGACAACACATACCTCTTTGCTGTGATGCCTTGCAGTTGCTTAATAGATATTATGACTTCACACCATGCTCCTCCCATAAATCTGGTTCATTGGCATTCTTGTTAAAGCAAATAAATTAGAATCTCATGTGTGCTTTACCCATGTGTTTACCATGTCAAATTGTGCTATGATCTGTTATAATACCAGTACAACCTCTGCTCATATACCTGTGCTGCAATGAATCAGTGCCTCTGGCCATTAACCAGAAGGTTGGTGGTTCAAGCCCACCCAAGGAAGGCTGTGGGCAGGATTCCTGCATTGCAAGGGGTTGGACTAGATGCCTCTGGGGTTCCTTCCAACTCTACAATTCTATGGTTCTTTGAATGAGTATGCTAAACATACAATGTAAAATTATACATGCCACCATAGATCATGGTCAGAACTCTTGTAGTCTCCCTCCGTCATTCTCTCTCACATACGTACACCAGTTTTTTAAGTAGTGAGAAATATTGTACACGTCATTCCTCATCCTGAATATGGATTTAAATGGAACTTCTACATAATTTCAGACATTGATGAATATATGAGGGCTTCAACAAATAAATGGTACTTTCTATATGCAACAAGGACTTCTTTTCCCTGGAAAGATGCTGTGCAGCAGATAGGATGTAGAATCTTTCATCTTCCACAGAGTGTATTCTTCATTTCTGAAAGCTGAGCAGGTGTGCATGCAGAGTTCTGTCGCATCACAAATACAGAGCACTCTATAAGCTCATCACTGCCTTATAGAATTTTGGGTCATACGTGCCTAGTATGCATAGAGTGTTTTCACATCATGCATCGTCTTCTGGAACTTGATTCATATGGATCTTCTCTGTGATCACAAACATACTGAAGCTGTTGTTTATGTAGCAGCCTTCCTGGAGGGAGTTAATAAGAATTCAGGTGATAACAATCACAGCAAATATTTGTTAGTGGACCTTGTTCCCTTCTAGTAGATCCCATAATGTCAGCATATAACATGACTTTTAGGAATTAGAAAATGTTTTAAATATTATTGGTCATGAATTTCAACACCACAGTAAAAGAACAGTGCCATGAAGATGGAACATTGATCTAACAGTAGCTGTGATATCATGAGGATAAAGGCTCCTCATTGATTCATTGGCTCTTTGGTATATGACCATACATACAAGCTGTGGGTGTTTTTCTGATTTGATTGTTGTAGGTCTATTAGCTAAGTTTTAATTGATTATTGGCTGCTGTTTCAGATGGCAATTGTAAGTATTGTGAGCATTATTGACCACCGATAATGGAAAGAACAGAGGAGAATATTTTAAATAAAGTTGCACAGACCTGATAAGTGAGTATTAGCCATGTGGGTTATTGCGCCAAACAGAAGCAATTTAAAATTGCATTTATTAAATAACTTTGAAACCTGATGCGTAGGGAGATGCTGTAATATTGCAACCAATTAATTGGCTGAAAGCTGGGTTGCTGGAGGATGCTCCCAAATGTTAATTTGCCCAAATTTTAAACGTTTAAGAAATATTGCTTAGCCTGCAGGTGCCACTGAGTGAAGCTAAAATTACCCCCAGAGTCTTTTGCCATGCGTTTGCCAGCCTGACATGCAGGATTTTAGTTGTCCCCCCCCCCCCCAGCCCTTGTCCCTGTGCCAGTCCAGGCAGCAGAGAGAGCTTCACCTGCATAATATCTGTGTGTCAGCCTGTTGTGCTGTCAAAGGCGGAGAGCCAGGGCCAGGACAAAGAAGAAATAAAAGGTGATAGCAGCCTAAGTGAAGCACGGCTTCCCCCTCTTTTAGCAAACACTGTGAGGCTGTTACCCACACTAGGTCCATTTTCTCTGGAAGTAACCTTGCCTGAAGTCACCCATTGAATCAATAAATATACTCCTCAAAGAAGTGAATTAACCAGTCAATCCAGACCCCTGTTAGAAGGGAATTTGTCTCCCAATGTACTGGCAGGTCAGATACCAATGGAGGCAGACAAGCCAGTCCAGGGCTGGCATTCCCTTTTCTGAAGGCATATATGTGATTAATGGGGCGTTTCATTGCTGCAAGTGAACTGTGGCTGAATTGCCTGCACTGCTTCATCTCTGAATGGAGGGAGCAGGAGAATGCTTGGTGACTGATAGCTTTTGTTAGCGCAGGCAGCCTGGACTCTGGTATTACTCCTCCCCTTGCCTCTCCTTGAAGATGCATTCACAGAGAGCAAGTGCTTTGCAGTCGGTCCTCATGCTTGCCCTGCTATCAGGCAGCTCAGCTCACCTGGGACTCACTTCTGCACACTTTTGATTCTTTGGACTCGACTTCCCAAGAAGCTTCTGTCTGGTCCAACAGAACGAATGAATGAATGGGTGGGTGGGTGTAGGGTTCCAAAAAGATTCTGTACTTACAATGGAAATTTGAGGCCAAAGTAGAAGTTATCCTGCCGCAAAAATGGCCTGTCCTTTCCCCTCCATAATATCTCACAGACCTTTCCCTGTCTCTTGACATCAGGACATTTTTCCTGCAGCTGCTGTAGGGATATGTATAGAAACTTGGAGAGGATATATTTATTCAATATTATCCTTCCTTCCTCACGTTTGTGAGTTCAGCAAAGTGCATCTATTTGCAGCTTAAAATAAGGAAGTTTTGATAGTCTAGTTTTAGTCTTTTAGTTTAAGTGATCCAGGATGCCTTAATGCAGACTGGATTCTCCTGGTATTTCCCCTTTTCTCCCCTTAATGCAATCATCACACAGTCTTGTAAACGGTAAATATAACATTTACTCACTCAGAATACTTGTTGAAGAGTAACAGATACTGCAGCCTTGTTCAGGCAGACTTAAAATGATCATCAGGTTACAAAGACATACTTTAGTCTAGTTTAAAGTGGTGTCTGAGTAATGGTGCTTAGACTTCCAGATGTTTTACTGTGGGAATGTTCAGGGATGCAGGAGAGGATATATTGACTGATTATATCCTTATCCAACTTGTGCTAACAAGTTCCCAAAATATCAGCAGAGTAAGACATTCCCCTTTTTGAGTTTGCAACGGTAACGTGTGCTCAGGTTCGCTAGAACCTCTATAATAATCACTCAAGTAATTTCCCCTTTGTTCCCTCACAGTCCTTTATAAAAGTATAAAAAGAGTTTACTCACATTCTGTTCACAATCGGATCCCAGAAGGCAGACAGCTTAATAAAGTAATGTACATTTAGAATCTATCCTATAAGAAGATAGTCCCTCTGTCCTCACTTGGCTGGGAGCCAAGAGGGCATCTTTAGCAGATGTTGCTTCTTCAAAGGAAGATGGCAGAGAGTAAGAGAGCAAGAGACAAGAGAGAGATGGCTGCCCTGCCCTGTGCTTTTATCATTACCTGCACAGGTGAGGCCACACCCACCTCTGGTCACATGCGGAGGGAGTCTGTTCCAGGAGGTTTACCTGCTGGCTGGACAAACATCCCTCTCCATGTCTAAACTTGTACACTCTAGGAATGTTGTAATTGCCTGCTCCTGTGTTTTACATCCCACATTTACATTGGTGAGATGAAGTGCAAAGAGGAAGTGCCCAGCCAGGTGAAGAGATTTTATGTATATATGTATGTATGATGGGACACGGGTGGCGCTGTGGGTAAAAGCCTCAGCGCCTAGGGCTTGCCGATCGAAAGGTCGGCGGTTCGAATCCCCGCAGCGGGTGCGCTCCCGTTGTTCAGTCCCAGCGCCTGCCAACTTAGCAGTTCAAAAGCACTCCCCGGTGCAAGTAGATAAATAGGGACCACTTACTAGCGGGAAGGTAAACGGCGCTTCCGTGTGCGGCTCCGGCTCGCCAGAGCAGCGATGTCACGCTGGCCACGTGACCGGGAAGTGTCTCCGGACAGCGCTGGCCCCCGGCCTCTTGAGTGAGATGGGCGCACAACCCTAGAGTCTGTCAAGACTGGCCCTTACGGGCAGGGGTACCTTTACCTTTACCTTGTATGTATGTATGTATGTATAGTCCCTCCCCCTAACAAGGCACTGTGGGAGTGTCTCTCTGAGTCCTCTCTAGGAAATTTACAGCACTCTGAGCTTCTGCTCCTCTCATGTGCCTATCCAGCAAACATGCATGGTTGGTTTTGACTGCATTGTAAATATCTCACAGCTACTGCTGATCCAAGCAAGGAATTGTGGACTCGAGGGAAATTCTACACATGCTGCTGAAAGGGAACATGGACCTGCAGTTACCATTTTCAATAGCACCATGGATTGGGGAGTAACATTTGGTTTGGTCTTAATTCCATGCAGCTCAAAGAGCACATAAGCTTAGGTCTGTGGATCCATTCTAATCATTCTGATGGATTCTAATCAACCAAAACTTTAATCACCAATTATAATCCTGAATTGCTTGTTTCTCATTCCCTCTGTTTTTGGTTCAAATCTTTATTTGCTTGCGCAAATGTAGCCAATATGGAACCACCACACACACACAAAAGAGTAAACCCAAACTCCACATAAGTACCAAAAATCTGTAGGAAAAAACCATAATTGTGGAAAGGGGTAGGGGGAGTCAAAACAGTCCAATGATGACTCAGTGTGCATGGAGTCCACCCCGTGGATGTTTGATAGATGAATGTTGTTGCATGTCAGGGTGGCCTCAACTCTGCAGACAGGGATTTGCCAGCTAGCTGGCAGAGGGCACATTTCTACCTGGATATTGCAAGGTCCAGCCCAATAAGTAGTGTTCCTCTACCTACGCATCAGACTGTTGGTTTGTGGACTCGGATGACACAGTGTGGTTCCATAAGGCTTCATACACCTGAATCAGAATCCCTCCCAATAACCTTTTGCTTTGTTAGGGGGTTGATTCTGGTGGCCCCATAGCAGAGGTGACCACAACAAGGCCATGCAGTCTGGAGAAGCTTGCTGCTGCAAGCGCCTGAAACAAAACATAACCTGCCGTCTCACCTATGCAGTTGATCTCTTCTTTCCTCCTCTTCTTCAAAAGAAAGACAGAAATCATTTCCTCTTTTAAGAAAAGGGATTATTTACTGCAAATCCGAAAGCAATAAATACACCATGACCAATTCCGCAAAGAGGCTCACAGCCAAAGGATCTCCCCTCCTCGTTATGTCGTTAGAGAACTGTAGCAGATTTAATTAAACGTGCTGACTGCTGATCCGCAGCAAGATCTGCGGCGCCTGGGGTAAAAACATCCCCTTGACATGCACGCGAAACAATGCCGCCAACCATTTACATCCCCCCATCGACTGATGGGATTGAACGGGAGGGTCTCTCTCCAGACTCGCCTCCTCCTTTCCGCGCGGACACCCCCCTATCGAAGCGATGTAAAGCCCCCCAAAGCAGCCCCCTTCCCTGGGAGAGGTTAATAAGCTCTTGTTCTACTGACAGAGCCTCTGATTGGGTTTAAAGTTCGAGTTTAGTAATCTCTTAAAGATCAGGGGCTCGGATAATGGCTCTCTTTGACTAGGTCCTTTTTATCGTTTGGGGGCTGAGAAGATGGGGGGGCAACTTAGGACGAGCCGGTGTGTGTGTGTGTGTGTGTGTGTAAAAGAGGGACTGCTACAGATCTGGGTAAGAGCCCCCCATCCTCTGAGCAGAAGGGTCTACTTTGGTCCCCTGTGGAATCAAGCGGCAGAATTGGGACCACAGCTTCCACTTACTGACTGTCTGAGGGCATCCTGCAGAATTGCTTGATCCCGGGATCCCAAATAAGGAGCTTCCTTTAAGAGGCTGGTGTTAGTTCAATGAAATTTTCTGAAATCGTGGTGGCGCTGGGGTTACCTGCTAGGAAAGGTCTGTGTTCTGGAATAAGAATTCATTGTGTATCTTACGATGGATTGTTAAATCTATTGTTTTAACCATTCGCTTTGGTTGCATTATAATAAGCCTTTGGGGTTCAAAAGATAAAAGACGGGGATAAATACCCAAGTTTGCATAAAGTACATTAAAAACCTTTTTCATCCAAATGAAATAAATTTCAAGTACAGTGGTTTGTGGAAATGGGATCAGATCTGTTGCCCGTTGGTGTTCAGTTCTTTGGAGATGTCCAGTCTTGATGAATAAACTCTTCCCCCTGGGATATCAGAGATGGCTACCATTAGAACTCAGCCATAGAAGGAGATGGGGGCTCGGGGTGGGACGCGTGATTAAGGCCACCTGTTTAGAGCGAAGACTCCGCGTTTCGGACTGGCTGCTTGTTCCAGGTTGGGATGAGATGGGGAACTTTCATCAGATCATACGGACTAGTCCAGGCGTAGGCAAACCTCGGGCCTCCAGATGTTTGGGACTACAATTCCCATCACCCCTGACCACTGGTCCTGTTAGCTAGGGATGATGGGAATTGTAGTCCCAAACATCTGGACGGGCCGGAGTTTGCCTATGTCTGGACTAGTCACTTGGGGAGATTTTGCCTGCTGCTGTGTCCTGATGGATCAGTTCACCATTTACTGGGTAAGTCGCTTGAACGAAAGAAGCATTTCTAGCGGGTGGGAGAATCCTTTCTTCGGCTACTGCAGTGACCTGATAGTGGTAAAGTGGGAGGCGGGGGAAGAGCATTGCTTGCGGTGCGTAATTTCTCTAAGAGGACATGTGTAGACTGGAAGATCTTTGGACATGCAGCATCGCTATCATTCTAAGCCAGCCTCCTTCAACCTGTTGCCCCTCAGCCCAGATGATCCGGACTCCAGCTCCCATCAGCCCCAGCCAGCACGGCCAATGGCCAGCTAGGGGGATGCTGTGCTAGGCAAACCAGATCACAGTCGTGGGAGCTCACATAATCGTGCTTCAGTCCTGGGAACCAGCTATGCACACATAAGTATATAGACAGATGCCCAGGCACACCTGCATGCCCTTCTGCTTTGAACGCCTGCCCCTGAAGAACAGCCGGGGAAGCCATTGGCTTGGGCGGGGGGGGGGGGCGCACCTGCTTTTGGCATAGGAAAGGTCCCCTGCTCAAGCCGTGGCGTCTCCGAGGAGTCCTGGGAGAGGCAAAATCGAGCTACCCGGACAAATGGTCTGGTTCAGTTTTCCATGTTCCTTAGGAATCCCGCGTAACCTAGTGAAGTACTTCGAGGGCGGGCAGATGATCCAATCACAGCCCTCACTAAAGGGAGACTATTATTTTTCGAGTGTTCCCATCACTCGCCAGTCCTTACAACAGCCTTAACCTGTAGGCCGACAGCATCAGCAGCGCCCACGTGGCTGCGCAGCAAACGCTGAAGACCGAGCAGGAGGAGCTGCCTTGGCGTTGGGGCCCAGGGCGAATTGCAGGTCGAGCTTCACCACCGGGAGGGGACTTTCTCGCCCCAAAACTCAGGACGAGGAGGAACCACCAGAGCATCATCATCCAGGCTTCAGAAGTTGGTGGGGCCCGATCCACCATGCGCGTTTCTGCAGCAAAGAAAAAAGAGCCACTTCTGTTTCCTACAGTGACTTTCTTCAAGGGCGTGCGCGTAGGATGGAAGCCTGGAAGAACTCTCGGGATCGGGAGCAAAATGGAATGGGGTGGGGGGTGTTAGAAGCAACCCCCCCCATCGCCGCTCCCCTTGATCCCCCCAACCTGGCCGAAGAGGCTGGAGCCTCGCGTACAGGCCATCTCTCGCCCCCTGGACTCTGGAGCGCGCCCCCGCCTGGCCGGGAGGGACGCTTTCCTTGGAGAAAGTCCCGAGGGAGGCTGGTTGACCATTAACAAGTCAACCACGCCGCTAAAGAGGGAAATCGGATTGTAGGAAAAGAGATCCCTATTAAAAAAAAAACTTTTTTAAAAATATGTATTTTTTATTTATTTGTTTGTGTTTGCATCCAAGGCTGGTAAGAAGCGAGAAGGAGAGAAACGCTCCGGACTCGCCTGTTCCAAACTCCTGTGCAGAAGCCGCTGGGAGGTTCATTAATAGCATTAGAATTTAACACCCCCCTCCCTCCAGCTGACGTCACGCGCATCGCCCAGAACTGGCTTGCTGTGAAGGTAGTTGGAGGGAGGGGGGGGCGAGATGGAGGAAGAGGAGGGACGGAGGCGAGAGGAGCCCCCTCCCCCTCCCGGCGGGCTGCCTGTCAGCGCTCCCGGGGGATATGATAGGCGCTTCAGGCTGGAGGCTCAAAGCACAAAGTCAGCCCGTGTGGTGAACTTCTGGGAACCTTTCACTTTTTTTCCTCTCTCCGCTCGGTGCCATTCACTTTCTGAGAACCAGACCCTGCCTCTTCTGACGTTGCCCCCCCCCCCATCACCGCCACCCCCGGTTCCTTTTTATGATTTGCCCGCCTCTGATCTCTGCCTCGGCGCCCTGAGCCGCGCAGCGCAGCTCCGGCGTCCTCCGCTCGCCGTGGGGCTCTTCATGCCGAGCCCCCCTTCTTCTCGCCAGCCCCGCCGCGCCGCCGCCCCTTCCTCGAACCCTCCGGAGGGACGACGACGACGACGACCAACTTCTCCTCCTCCTTCTGAAGAGCCACCGGCGTCCCCTTTCCCTTGGAAAAGAAGCCGCGAGCGAGCGAAGCCAAACTCTCTCTCTCTCTCCCCCCTCGCGCCCCGTCAGCTCCTCCCGCCAAAAAGAGAAAAGTTTCCCCTCTCTCTGCCAGGCGGGACTGTCCTCTGAGGAGAAAGTGATTTCGGGAGGCGGGAGGCGGGCGAGGAGGAGATGCGTCGCTTTCGCCCGCGGGAGGAACCCTGAGGCAGCTGCCCCGAGGGAGCCGGAGGAGAAGCCGCAGCGCCCGCTCGCCGCCTCCGGAAAAGAAGCCCCAGCCGGAGCCGCCGCCGCCGCCCCGAGGGACTCCGCCATGAGCAAGCCGGCGGGATCCACAAGTGGGTAACGCGCAGCGGGGGGGGGGGGGCGGCGAGTGGCTTCGCAGCCACTGGGCCAGGCTGGGTCCCTCTCAGGCGGCGGGGCGGGGGGTGTCCTCTCGCTCCGAGTCTGGATCTTCCGCAAAGCGCGCTTCCCGGGAGCAAACCTACGCGGAGACGCTTTCCTCTCAAGGGAGTCTGCGGAGGATCGCGCTGCGCGGCATTGGGATTTTGGAGGTTGTTGTTTTTTTCCGGGCCTGTAATGAACTTCAGATTTCCCCTTTCTTATCGCGGGGAGGGGGGGGCAAGGATGGGGCGCTGGTAGGTCGCGATCGAGTCAAATAGTTGCGCACGCGGGTCGCTTTCCCACGGGGGAGATCGCGATGCCGATCGACCTGCGCAACTTCCTTCTGCTGCTCTTAATCCGCTTTAGAAAGAGAAGGGAGAGCAGCCCGAAACTTCGGAGTTGAATGCCAAGGAGGAGGAGGGAGGGAGCCGTTCTCTGGAAAGAGGATTTGACGGGAATACTTTGCACACCATTTCCAGCCTTACCGAATAATCCTGCGAAAGGGAGAAGCAGAAACAACTTAAAAGTCACATTTCCCTTAATCCTAAATCCGGGTACACCTCATAACGGAGGGATTTCTTTCTTTAAGTCTGATTGACCGCTCGGGCTAGGAGTTGGCTTCAGACTCCAGAAATCCAAGAAGGGACTTTGGGGGTGGGTGTCCCCCCCCCTCTTTTTTTGGTCGTAATATGCATAATAGGGTCAGTAACGTACACGATCTAGTTTGATGTAAAGCGACTGGTGGACCAGGTCATTTTAGGGCGAGAGCGTGGGGCCACGGTGACTTTTTTTTAGCAACATCAAAAATGCCTTTGGAGAAAGAGAAGCACGTGCGTGTAGAAATGCCTCCCCCCAAAAAGGGCGCATTTGAGCTCACGAATCGTCTCCCTTTATTTCCTCTCCATCCTCTTCTTCCTCCTCTTCTAGGGCGTTTGTTGCTTGCTGTAACTGCAGACTAACTTTATTCCGAATTATCTGGCATCGCTCGATATTGACTCGCCTTCGAAACTTTTTCCCAGAGAGCAAAGTATATAAGAGAGGTTATTACTCTCTCTCTCTCTCTCTCTCTCTCTCTCTCTCTCTCTCTCTCTGTGTGTGTGTGTGTGTGTGTGTACACCACCATCATCACGGCAAAAAGAGAAAGTAAAGTTTTTTTCTGTATTTGAGGATCACCAAAATATAGTTTGGGTCTGGGAGAGGTTAGCGGGATTTGACCTGATAGCAAAATCCCTTTGGATCCATCTAGAGCAAACCTCTCCCGTCTGTTTTCCCGCAATCTTTGGAGGGCTCAGGGGACGGTACATCCGCGTTGCTCTTGCCAGGGGACGTGCAGACTGTTATCTAAAGAGAGGTGGAAATTATTCTCGGGCCAACTTTGTGAAATTATGGAGGCTATGGATAATTTACTCGAGAGTAGTTCTACTTTCAGCGGAGCTTCCTCCAGGTCACCGTGCATGGAACTGCCGCCTTACAGCTCGGTTCTTTATATCTGTTACCTTAGAATTTAGTCGCCAGGATCCAGTGGGCGTGTGTTCAAAGTTTTTGCAGCTTTTTGCCGCAGCCCCCTGAGCTTGGCCTTGTTGTTCCGCTAGTCCCTGGGGTTGAACCAAACTGCCTCGGGGAGATGGGCTTCCCAAGTGCCCCCGATACCTCCCCTCCTTGGGACTCTGTCTCCTCTTACACTGAGGGCCATCACAGGTTCTTTCGGATAACTTTATCCCTAAGGAGAAATAAAGAATGTGGTGTAAACCGGGAAGGGATGTGTGTGTGTGTGTGTGTGTGAGAGAGAGAGAGAGAGAGAGAGAGAGAGAGAGAGAAATGTGTTAGGACACTCTTTTCTTTTCTTTTCTTTTCTTTTAACTAAATGCGATTTCTGTGACCTGGGAATGAGATCCCTAGAGTGGGGTCGGGATGCTACTTCGAAGTAAGTTCCCTTCATTTCAAGGGGGCGAGACGGACTTCTCCTGCCCCGTCTCCCGCGGCTGCAGCCCGCCCGGGATAGGTTAAAAACAAAATTAACTTGGCATAACGGAATAAACGCCGCTGGAAGATTAGCTCGGGAGGAACTCCGTCCCGGCCAGTTTCCCTTTGCTGGCATCTTAACTTGCCATTGATCCGCCTTAAGGCTCCAGAAATGATCCAAGCGCAACGTTTTTGCAGCTAGGAGAGTTTTATTACGTGGTCAGCGAGTTCTTTCCTCCAAACAAAAAAACCAAAACCGGACTCTGTTCACAATCCTAACTGAGATCAATAAACAAAAACCAAGCGCCGTTGTTTGAATGACATTGGGTTGCTCTCTGACGCGACAGCCTTGATTTTAGGTGATTGGTCTCAATCTGCGGTTTGGGGGGGGGGATTCAAATGGATTAAAAATTAATAATCAACCCAGAGACTTTAAGCTGCTCGGCTCTGTTTGGATCGTCCCCTGTTTATGAGTTGGGGAACATTTTCTAATTCGGGGTATGCGCAAACTTGGTTATTTATTCTGCAGGATAGAATCTGTGGCTTCTCACGCCATTTCTTCCCTGGCGGACCCCTCCCCACTGATCCCTCTGGCCTTTACTCCCCCGCAGGACCTCGGCCCTGCCTTGAGGAGGACTGGGGCGATCTCCTGCGCCCCTTGGAGGGAGGGCGCCCCTCGCCAGGCCTTGGGCAGCCCGTCTAGTCCCGGCCGCGTCTCCTCCGGCCTTTGGCGCTGGCTCCGCTTTCCCTTCCGCCAGGCTGGAGTGATGTCAGATGTGATCTCTCTGCTTGGGTGGTAACAAGACCCCGTCGAGGAGTCCTCGCAAAGCAGCCTAACTTCTTTCAACAGCCTCTGATGGTAATTACAGTAATCGAAGCTGCCATATATCTTTAAGCAATTACGAGGCGCGCACACACACACAAAAAAAGTGCCCCCGCCCCGGACGCCCCGTCGAGGGATGTTCCAAACGGTTTCCCAGCGCCGCCCGAGCCGCGTTTGTCTTTCCCGTTAGACTTCTGGGGCCTTTAAACAGGGGTTAATCAGTTATCTGGTGACCTCGTGTCAAGTTAACGGGGTCCCTCGTTCGCCTGGCATCCTTCAGAATTTTATTCTCAGCACAGGAGCCATGGTTGCTGGAGTTGGGGGGAGGACACATTAATGGGCTGAGAGACTGACACCCACCCTCTCCAAATGCCATTAAAATGGTGGAGGGGGTAAGCGGAGGGCAGGGAGCCAAAGTTTGCAGCGGAAGAGGACGGTGGCGAAGGCGAGAAAAGAGGCACTGCCGAAGTTGAGACCCGCAGGGTTTCAATGGCGAGAGTTTTTAAGCTTCTCCTTTTGGAATTCGTAGGATTTAAACGCGCTGGATTGTGGCTGGATTGCCCCCCCCCCGCCGCAATTATAGTAGGCTATTCTGTTGCCTATTTCGGTGTGCAAGGTTTAAGCTAGCAATGGAAGGAGAATAAGGAAATTATAGAGACAGCGAATCTAATATCCAGTTTATCCTATCTCCTGTCTGAAGTGGGTGCCTGGTTGCCAAATAAGCAGGCATATTCAACGGGCACCAATACAATATAAGCACTTAAAATAGAGCAGAAACAAGAGGTCAGATATAGCTAGCTACGTTGGGCGTCGCAGAGAGGAAAAACAATACAAGAACAGAGCAGAATCGATCCAGAATCTGGAGAGGGCGAGCGGATCCGGAGGTGTTTAGAGGAATCCTCCCGGGCATTAATTAAAGCCATTAGTTTTCCCGCAGGCCGCGGGAAGAAATTCCGTGGGCGTGTGTTTAATATAAACAAATTTAATGCAAATAAGGAATATACAATGTGGTGGAATACGTGGGGGTCCCAGTGAAATTAAAAGTTAAACTGTGGCTGAATTGGCTTGTCAAAATTGCATGCCTTTTCGGGGACGCTAAAACAGTTGTGCGTGTTCCGTTATTCTGTATTCGCCGCTGGAATATTTTGCCGCCCTCAATTTTCCTAGGCACTTTTACTCTGGATTAGGATAGCAGAGCGGCTTAATCCCAGGTAAACGAGCAAAGTTTTACCATCTTAACCCTGTGTGTGCGCGCGCGCGCGTGTAAAAATACACGTGGAAATAAATCCCTTTGAACTTAGAATAACTTTCTGCTCAGAGGAAATATTATTAGAAACCGGCTACAAGTATGTAATTGCACTTATCGTGCATTCAGCCCCTGAGGAGTAAATTGGGCTGCTCCGAAATAAGAGCTATACATTTTAAAAATATTTAAATTTAGGAATTTAAACTTTTTTTTTATTTATTCTAGATATACAACTGGGGGCTTTAATAGTTATACCTCAGGTACTCCTAAAAGAGCTATTTCAGATTTTCTAAAATAGTTATGACTCTCAGGGTCGTAACTATTTCCCTATTTTATTTCCCTTTTTCTTTTTCTTATTTTTTTAAGCAAACCCCTAGAACCAAGGGGCTACGATTTGGGGAATGGTATCTCCAGAAATACTAGGAAGTAAACTGGTTATTTACTTTACTCTTAATATGATGTTTACCGCCCTCGGAATATATTTGCGACTAGATCCTCTGTTGGCTCAGAAGGAAATCCGATGGATTTCATCGCGACTGGAAGCCTGGTTAGACTATTTCAAGCCAGCGGCTCGCAGTTACAGGGACGGCTTTGGGTCGGACGCCTTGGGGGACAGAGCCACCAAAAGGACGCCCCCCGTTCTGGAGAAATGTCGCGCCCTCAAACTCGATCCTCTGAGGTTTTTTATTTGGAAGTGAGCTCAAGGATCCTCTCCCCTCCCCCCCCCGTGCAGGGGGATCTCATCCTCGGTGGCGCGGCACCTCCCGCCTGCACTTCGACGTGAAGTCCTATCGCTCGGGCCTTTGAAATCGGTTTGTGGGGCAGAGACAGAGAGAGATGGGAAAGAGCGAGGCTGAGATGCGCGTCCTCTGTGCAAGTGCAAAAAAAAAAAAAAAAAAAAAGCGAGGAGCGGGGGCAGAAGCCCAGAAGGCGAGTTTTGGATTTGCATAAGGAGTTGCGCGCGTTTTGTCCGATTAAGGAGCGGTGAAATCCAACGCCGGGGGATGGTACCGTGGCATGTCCGATTTCATTGCCTTTTCCCCTCTTTGAGAGTGGAAAGTCCAGCAGTGGCTGCCTGAAGGACGTGCGGGGGGGGGGGGCAGAGAGAGAGAGAGAGCCGGCCAAGAGCGGTGTGAGAGGCAGGGGAGGGGCGGGAGGAGGCGGGGGGGGGGGGAGTCGAGTGCTCTCCCCTGTGGCCATTGTCTGCAATGCGAATTCCCATGCTACTCTTTTTGACGGGTCACTGGTGACCCAATAGGCAGGTGGCAAGGAGGGCGTGTAATTACACAGCTCCAGAAGCCAAGCTTGGCTCGCCCGGCTCTCCTGGAGATCGCTTACCTTCCCGCTCCCCCCCCCCCCCGCAAACCACCACCCACATTCACACAGCAGCCAAACTTCACTTTTCATCTCGAGGGGGAGGGCTGAAGATTCCTGAGCGTTGTCCTTTCCCCGGACCTGTTGTGACTGATCCCCCCCCCCACTCTCTCTTTCCCTCCTCCTCCTCCTCCTCCTTGGAAGGGTCCCTCCTCCCTCCCTCCTTCCCTCGCGCCCCCCTCTCTCCGCTTCCCAGCGCGCCCCACCACCTAATCCCCCTTCCTCCCGCCGGCCCCGCATATAGCAGCTGTCGGGTTTCATTTGGAGGAGAAGCGGGCCGCGGCTGGCAGCTTGCGCTGATTGGAGGCAGTCAAACGAGTTCTCCATAGGGGGAAATCATTAAGTTAACACGTTATCTAATGTCCCTATTGTCTGCCGGCGAGGCATTGTTTCAGGGCCCCGCCCCAAGCCCAGAAGCCAGGTCTCGGAGCAGCGCTCTCGCCGGCCTCGCTGCTCCAGAAAGCGGAAGAATCTGCTCGGAATTCCGTGCCCCCCCCCCGACGACGCCATTCGGGCAACCAGCCATCTCAGACACACACACACAAAAACACACAGGTAGAGGCTGGAAGCCCCGTCTCCTTTTCCGAATATTCCCCTTGCTCTCTGCCCGCTCAGCTGCAAAAAGATGGTGTCTTGCACCTAAATCTTCCAAGTCCCTTCGACTTCATTGCGCCCCATCTTAAGAGGCTTACAGCTTTCAGGCTGCCCTCCCTGCAAACATATGCCTGCCCACTCACAAGGGAGCCCCACTGAGTTCAATGGGACTTACTGCCAGGTAAGTGGGGATTGGACTGCAAGCCTAACTTGGAGGCAAGCCCTCTGCCGTGCGAAGGCCGCACACCTCTGCTCTACACCTGGGAAGCAAGCCACCTTGAACAGAGCAGGTCTTTCCTCTGGGTTGCAAATGTATGGGACCCGGCACGAATCCGGTCCGAAGTCCTCCTCACGTTTTACAATGCCATTATTATTTTATTCTAACAAATACATTTGCTCCAGTGCATGGGCGTAGCCATAGGAGTGACAGCTGCCCCCACCAAATCAAGTAAATAAATAAAAAATACTTAACTAACTGACCAATTGCGTCGTAGATAATTCGGTTCCCCCCCACACACAAAACTGGCCCCCTCTAAAATAGGTCCAGGCTACGACCATGCAACCCTCTTAGGCGCAACGCAATCCTTTGAATGCCTTAGCTGTTTGCAGAGTGTATTAGCCCGCAGTAGGTAGGATTGCAGTCTCCGTGGGGCCTCTCGTTGTGGCGGGGCTGGAAGGGGCTGCAGCTTCAGAGATGAAACTGCCGCTGGGACATTCCCAAACTTTTCCTCGAGAACTACCCGTTGACCTTTGAAATGCTGCTCACACTTTTGAACAGCCCGGTCCTAAGCGCCTTGAATTTTGCTGGCAAGTTCCAGAGGCTGTAACGTAGCTTTGCCCACAATCGCAGGCTGACAGCTAAACTTTATCCCAAAGGCATTTGCAAGGAGGGCTTGGGGTCCTCGGAAAAGCCCCGGATGAAATGATGGTGGGCTGAGATGATCGCCCAGTAGATGCTGGTGCTTGCAAGTATCAGCTTTGAGCCTGTTCCTTTTAGTCAGGTGAGGACGCGGTTACTTGAGAGTAAGGACCGTTGGCATCAGTAGGACTTTCTGGCTGAGAAAGTTTAAGAGTGTGGGGTAAGAAGAGAACTGGGGTGTATTATTAGGTGAGCGGTTCTTCTGCGACACAGAACATTAAGGCATAACTCACCTAATGCGAAGTTCCCGTTTCCTTAGTCTCGGTTTGTAAAGCACCGGCTGCGCACCACAGGATGGCGCGGCGCAATCCTAAAAGTGTTTACTTAGCAGTTTCCCCCAGAGTATGACTGGGCTTTGCCCTAGTCGTCGGACAAGCCTCTGCCTGCTTTCTCGTAAGCAAACCCCATTCGTTCCCTTAGGACGTAACACCTGACAGGTTTAGGTTTGAGCCTCATGTCTTTAGGAATGTGCCCTTAATCGAAATAAAACCTGGTTGATTTTAAGAGCTGTTCCACAGTGGCTGCCTCCGAGAAGGTAGTAGATTCTCCTCCTTTACCAGGTTTCAGTAAGAGCGGATTGGACACTCGATGCTCTTTCGGGTTCCCTCCAGCTCAGGATTAAATATCATTACTTCCAACCAGAGCTAAAAGAAGGCTGAACTCCCAAGCAAGTTTACTTGGAAGAAAATCCCCAGGCTTCAACCTTGCTTCTGAGTAAACATCGATAGACTGAACTATAAATTTGTTTAGTGTAGTAGCGGCGTATTGGATTAAGGGCTGGGGAGGCACCAGTTCAAATCCCCACTTAGCCACGAAGCTTCATGAGCGACCTTCTTGCTAATCGCTATCTTTCAGACTAACCCACCTCGAAGGGTTGTTGTTACAAAAATGGAGTGGGGAAAAGAAACTATGCAGACTGAGCTCCTGGAAGTTAAGGCAGCAGAGAAATGTAAGGCATAAATCAAATCCATGCTTGTTTGAACAAGGAGTAAGCCAGTGGAACTATTTCCTAGTCACTTGGGGATCCTGTACACATTTGGCCGGAAGTCCTGCTGAAATCACTATTGCTTCATTCCCAGCGAAGGTGCAGAGGCTGGGGGTGCGGGAGAGCTTCGGGTAGCAACACTAAGGAAGTACAAGCTTCTGTTTCCAGAGGGGAAGTGAGGACTTCACGGTCTTGGAGAGGGTGGTTGTCTTTGGATAGGCAAAGGCTTCTTACTTCACTTCCTCCACAATGTGATATGCCAACCCTGCTGCGTTTGAGGGTCCTCCTCCTGCTGAATGAGACTCTGGACTTCTGCCCTCAAAGTCCTGCCTGAGTGTACCACCCTCTAATTCCCGCCTCCTCCAGCCAGAATTTCTGCTGCTACTCCTGTGACATGGCAGGAGAGGACTTGTAGATGCTGGCCTCCTGATCAAAGCAAATGCAGCCAGAAATAAGTCCCTGAAAAGCTGGGTGCAGACAGTGGTGCAACAAGTTGATTTTATACTCTGGGCTTAATGTTGTTTTTTAAAAAGGAGCATGTGTGATACTTTAGTTGTGAAGCTCACAATTAATAGTGATTTTCTCACCACTACCATCACCTCCTGGCCATTCCATGTTTTACAATTGCTTCTACAATCCTAATATGTAGGACGGCTTTATTTTATTTTATTTTATTTTATTTACTGGTCACTTTCTTTTTTACCAAAGTAACTCTAAGTTACTTACAATACAAAACAAACAAATACATTAAAGTCCGGTTAAAATGAAACAAAAAAATTCTAAAAGACAATTCTATTTTTAAATAGGTGGATTTAAACATCCCACTCAATCATGGAAGCCATGAAAATGAAAAGCCCCCGGGTGCCTAAAAGCTATGCAATGATGGAGCCAGGCATGCTTCCCTGGGAAGAGATATGTATATACAGGGAGCCATCACTGAAGAGTCCTGCTCTTGTTTTGCCACCCTCCAGACCTACAAAGAAGAGCCTCACATGATGATCACAGGGTCTGGGTCAGTTCATGTGGGGAGAGGTGGTCCTTGAGATTTGGGGCTCCTGAGCTTTATACATCAGAACCAGTGCTTTGAATTGGGATCAGAAACTTAACTGGTAACCAGTGCAGTCGAGCCAGGATTGGTGCAAGGAAATAAACAACTATCTGACTTTTAGAAGACATCTGAAGGCAGCCCTGTTTAGGGAAGTTTTTAATGACTGATGTTTTAATGTATTTTTAATATTTTGTTGGAAGCTGCCCGGAGTGGCTGGGGAAACCCAGCCAGATGGGTGGGGAAGAAATATTATTATTATTATTATTATTATTATTATTATTATTATTATTATTATATCATGCGCTCAGGCTATCTTGCCACAGTGAGCAACCTGGCTGCTGAATTCTGCACCAGCTGTGGTTTCTAAACTGTCTTCAGAGGCAGCTCCATGTATATGCATGGCAATAATCTAACTGAGAAGTTACCAGAGCGTAGTCATCAGAAATCAGAAGTTTGCTGGGCCACCAGCCAAAGCTGATGGAAGGCGCTCTGTGACCCTGAAGCCACTTGAGCCTCAAGTGACAATGATGGAACACAAAGTAACCCCAAGCTACTGCCTGCTCCTTCAGAGGGAGTGTAACCTCACCCCATCCTTCCAGTCTGGGGAACCATTCACAACCAGTGCCTCAGTCTTATCTGGATCCAGTTGATTGGCTCTCATCCAGTCCATTACGATTTAAAAAATGGAAAATAAAAAAATAAAAGCGGGTGCATTTAAACTCACTTTAAATCACAGCACCACCATAACCACTGGGATAAAATGTGTCTGCTGCCCTGATGCTAAGCTCGTTCACTTGCAGAAAAGGGCAGTACTGTATATTTTTAAATGAAATTTAAATCAGTAACCATGCCCATGCACCCTGCAACTCCCTGACTATAAGTTTTAAAAAGAAGAAAGAATACTGATGCCAGTCCTCTTTGATGTGCCCCCTCACCATTCATCTGTCAATCCCTGAGTAGAGAGAGCCAGTGTAGTGAATGGTTAGAGCAAGCTTCCTCAACCTTGGCCCGCCAGATGTTTTGAGACTACAATTCCCATCATCCCTGACCACTGGTCCTGCTAGCTAGGGATCATGGGAGTTGTAGGCCAAAAACATCTGGAGTGCCGAGGTTGAGGAAGCCTGGGTTAGAGTGTCAGCCAAGGTCCAGGGAGACAGCTGGTAGAGCATGTGACTCAAGATCATGGGTTGGAGCACTACACTGGGCAAAAGATTCCTGCATTGCAGGCGGTTGCATTAGATGGCTCTCGTGGTCCCTTCCAACTCAACAATTCTATGAAATCTTCACCCAGCTATAAAGCTAATCTGGGTGACTTCAGGCCAGTCACTGTCCCTGAGTCTAACCCTACCTCGCAGGGCGGTTGTGAGGATGAAACGGGGAGGAGGAGAACCACGTAAGCCGCCTTGAGCTCTTTGGATGTTAGGTGGGGTATAAATGTCCTCCTCCTCATCCTTGTCATCATCAGAGGCCTTGCCTGGACTTCGGCCTGAGGTCGAGCTGCGTCACTGGCTGCCGTTATCCTGGCTGTGATGCCCATCACGGACTTAACCATGCCAGAGGGCTGACCTTCTTTTCTCTCTCTTTCTCTCGCCTTCCCCCACAGGCCGGATTTTAGACATCCCGTGCAAAGTGTGTGGGGACCGCAGCTCCGGCAAGCACTACGGCGTCTATGCGTGCGACGGCTGCTCCGGGTTTTTCAAGCGAAGCATCCGAAGGAACCGCACTTACGTCTGCAAATCTGGGAACCAGGTATTCACCCCCAGCCTCCTTCCGCCCACTTGCTCTCCGTTCGGGGCCAAAGCCATTCCTCGCTTTTCTGGGCGGGCCCAACCAGGGGAGGAGCTCGCGATCTCCATCCCCCGTCCAGTGGGGCGGGAGGTCGAGGGGGCGGAGTGAAGCCGGCTTCGGAGGCCGAGGAGTCTGGAGTGGCTGGAAGAGGAACAGCGAAGGCACCATCACGTGGAGGAGACTTAAGCAGAAGGGGGTCGGGAGGTTGGCTGCGGAAAGAAGGAGCTTTTTGTAAGCCGCCTGGAGTTCCTGTCAGGGGAAAAGGCGGCGTCCAAATATTAGACCACTTCAGAATCCAGGCACAGGTCGGAACGCTCCCCAATAGAAAAAGAAAAGAACTCCCTGCAAATAGAAATCTAGTATAGCAGGCTGGACTGGAACATTTCTCCTCCTTTTCTACTTGCAGGAAATTTTGTTTTTCCCCCCAGAGGGGCTTTTCAAAGCAGCCTGCAGGATATTTGACCAACTTTAGGACCCTGTTTCCACCATCTAGTTCTGCTGCAACTGTAGACCGGGCCAGAGAACTTTGCTCTCCCGGAACATTGCATTGGGTGTTTTCCATCGCTGCTGCCGAGTCCCTTGTTCCTGGGTGTGCTTGGAAGATTCCTGGTAAACCATGGGATTTCCAACCACCAGGTTTAGGGTGGGGCTGCCAAGCTCAGTTGGAACCAAATTTAATTAAAACTCGCTTTGCAAGAAACCAAACAGGATTTTTGGAGCATTTAAATGGCATAGTTGCAACTTTGGTGGGGGTTTTTTTTGGTGTGGGGGGTGTTTTAAAAAGAAAATCTCAAAAACATCCATATTTTGATCTCTCTTTCTCTCTCCACCCCCGCCTTTCCCCCCTCCACAAAAGTTAAACAGCCCTCGAACAAAGGAGAAGGATTCTTACAAAATGAATGGAAGGATTAGAAGGGAGCTCGGGGGCTCGAGAACAATCCAAAACTCATTGTAAAACAAGCTACTTTAAATACTGAGCATTTCTTCGTTGCCTCCACTCACAGGCCAGTGATCATTTCAGCCTCTAACAGCCACACTCACATGCCCATTATTCCCTGAGAAAATGGAGCAGAACCAGTGATTGATTGCAAAGTAACCGATTACTGCTGCTGGACAGCAGCATGTGTACCGGGAAAGGAGCCCTGCTGGAAACCAAAGGGGACTTGCTTCTGAGTAGACCTGCATGGGAGCCGGGTGCAGATCTTTTGCAAAACAACTCTTTTCCTCTGCATGCTTTGGCCACGGGGTGCGGGGAGAAGCCCTCAGAACAGAGTCCGATTTGCTTCCGAGTAGAAAGGTGCCTAAGATTGGGCTGCAAGCCACCACCCTCTCGGCGCAAAGCTAAAGCAATGCTGGCAATTCACTCCGGCTCGCACGCTGGCAGGCGGCTCTCCCCTGCCTTTAACCGAGGTGTGGCAAATGGAGGTTTAAATGGGTGCAGCTCGCTTCCAATTGTGGCGCAGCGGTTGCATGTATACATGAACTCCGGCCAAAATCCATCGGATCTTGCTTGGCCAGAGGATTGGAGGGAGTGTAGCTCAGCGGCAGAGCGTCTGCCTCGCCCATAGAAAATCCCAGGCGCAATCCCTGGTGTCTTCAGGAAGGTTCTGCCTGAAACAGGAAAGCAGCTGCCAGGCACTCTGGACAAAGCTAGAGGAACCTGTGGTCTGGCACAGTCTAATGCAACTGCCTCTGTTCCTATGGCTGTTCTCTTGGGTTGCAATAGGAGGAAGCCTTGTTTTGAGCCAAGTAATGCAGGGATTCCAGTATAGCAGGGGTGCGGAAGCTCAGCTGGGGCGCTCCAGATGTTGTTCAGCCTCAGCCAGTATAGCCATTACTCGGGGTGGTGGGCATTATGGTCCAAGAACATCTGGATGGCCATAGGTTCCCCATCCTTGAAACAGAGTGCAGTAGGGGAAGTGATGCTTCGGAGGGCATTTAATAAAGGAAAACAGTTTCTTTTGGTGATCGTTAAGGAGAACATCATCGTCTCCAGCTGCCTTGCTCAAATAAGCTGAGGGGTGCACGAAAGTGGGTTCAGCTTTGATGGCTTGGATTAATGTTCCCAGGCTAATACATCTGATATTACAGTGAAATAATACAGAGGGCAGCTTAGCCTTTCTGGTCCTTTGCTCGATTTTGAAAGGGAATGGGGGAACTGAGAAATCAAAGGGCACAATCTAGCGAAAGTGAAGCGCCATTGATTTCAATGGGGGAGTAAAGCGCATGTCTACTGAGAAGTAAGTCCCACTGAGTACCCTTGGTCTTGATTGCAGCTTCCATCTATCCACTTAAAGGTGACTTAGCGGCACTTAGCTTTGGTTGGATCCTGCCCCAAGTTCATACCAGCTCCCTCCGAGCCTGAACCCTCAGATTTCAAACACCCACCCACAGCTCAGCAGGTGATGTATTCTGCACACCAAATCCTAATCATAGTGTCCACGCAATCCTATGGGACTGCACCCTCAGTCTGTAAAGTCTATTTAGTAGTCAGGTTCAGTTGAGGTCTGGGCGCCCAGGGCTCAACTAAAACCAAATCTCTAGGGAAATTTCTCGAAAGAAAGATGTCCAGGATTTTTATTTTGTTTTTCTGGCAGCCACGTTGTTTGACACAGAAGTCCTGCTCTTTACCTTAGGCGGTTAGGTGGAAATCAGTGGGACCATTTATTTATGACTCTGCGGGAAAAGCAAGGGGCAATAGACCGAGGAATACGCGAGAGGAAGAAGATACTTTCTAGGGCGGCAGGTGGGAAGCTGGAGGATCGTGATCAATCAAAGGCTCCAAGTGCCAGGGAGCTGTCCCGGGTGCTGAAGTCCATATAGAGATTTTAGAACGCCCCTTTAATGCTTATTCTTCCCCAGGGAATTTTCATAGAGCCCTGGGAGGGCATCATTCTTCTTTTTCTGGCAATCATCCAGCACAGGTTCTAAAAGAAGTGAGAGTGGCAGAAGGGAGAAAAGGTCTACACATCTTAGTAGGATCCCCAGACACCTTCCTGTTTCAGAATTTCCTTATGGAGACCCACGTTTTGTCCCCCTTTTCAGAAATATGTCTCTGTTTTTTAGGGAGGCTGCCCAGTGGACAAGACGCATAGGAATCAATGCAGGGCATGTCGGCTGAAGAAATGCTTGGAAGTCAACATGAACAAAGACGGTACTTGTTCATCTTTCCTCCTCTTCCTCCTCCACCACCACCCCTAAAAAAACCAAAACAAAACAAAACCAGAGAGAAATGGACAGCAAACATATCAAGGGCTTGTGAAAACTATTGTCCAGAGAATGGATCTGTTCTTAGGGTTCCTATCAATATTGACAGTCTCCCAAAATTCTCTTCCTGTGACCCCTTCTAAGTAACTTTCTTTTCAATTTACAAAGCTAAACCTCTTAATCTGCCTATATTTTTGGCTTGCAAGTAACTGTCCACAATCAGACCCTTTTGAAATACAACTACTGACGAGGAAAATGATTTCTATCCTAAATAACACTTTAAAGGCTGCAATCCTATGCAATCTTGCCTGGGAGTGAGAATCACTGAACTCAGTGAGACTTATTTCCAAGCAGACATGCATGGAAAGACTGCATACAAATAAAAAATGAATAGCTCCCAGGTATGTCAGTAGGACCAAATATCAGGAAATGGACCCAAGAACCTCAAACAAAAGCTATTAAATATCTACACTGACAGCGTCCCAGAATTCTGAACAGTCATCCTTCTAGCAGGGCACAATTTCAACTTATCCTGGCTGCCAAAGCAAATCCAGCCGCCCCATCAAGCAAGTGATTGCTACTCACAGGATATGCATATGCAAGTGCAGGTTTCCACTGGTGCTTCTACCTGCAGTCCAAAGATCTGCCTTTCCCATGCACATATTGGTTATAGATGCTGCTGCACATAGGAGAGCCAACATCTTAATCAGTGATGGGGAGCCTTTGGATCTCCAGATGTTATTGGACTAGAAATCCTATCAGCCCTGACAGCTGGCCATTCTACTGGGAACTGAAGCCCAAAGATATTTGGAAGGTCCCAGGTTTCCCATCCCTGATGAGAGTGAGTGGGTGTAGGTTGGCATGGACAATATGCACCTGTGCATCTAGAGGAGCATCATCTAACTGATATTACATTATTGCTGCATTAGTGTTGATCAGGTTTGGGTTACCTTTGGCCTTCTAGATGTTGCTGAATTACAGCTCCCATCATCCCTGGCCGTTGGCCATGCTTCCTGGGACTGATGGAAGCTGCAGTTCAGCAAGCTGTGGACAACCAAATATTCCCCACTGCTGGTAGATGAAAGTACATATCTTCATTTCCATGAAGTTGTCCTGGTAATCAAACACTTCTTTTCTCCATGCTCTAAAATGGGGCTAGGATGCTTTACTTTTCCCTGTGTCGGGCAATTAATTTGAATTAGAGCTACAAAAATAAGAGATTCTCTGTTGCTCATATCAAAGTGACAATAATCAATATATATTTGAATACTGACTACCCAAAAAGGAAAGCTGTCCATTTTCTTTGGTGATATTCCTGTTGTGGTTCTGATTGTCTATATTGGAATTATGTTCATTTACCTTCGAATACTAGTGAGGCTGCTTAATTTGTCAGTTATTCAGTTTTGTAAGCAGCAAATGTTTGTCTCTTTATGCTTTTTATGTTTCATGTGGTCACTGAATATTTGTATTCTCCCTTAGTCATAATTTAAAATAGTTCCATATCACTGGGGATTTGACGCTGAATATTTGATCAGTTAGTTCACATTACTAGATGAAATTCAGCTCCTACCCTAAAACAAACTCTTTATTCCTTCCCCCCTCATTCCACATCTTTAATTCTGTAAAGATCCCTTGTCTAACACATTATTTCTTTCCCTCAACATAGAATTGCTGTATGAGTTTCCTTCCTGGCCAAATTAACGTTTCACTTTCCTCACAGAGGTTATACCATGTATTCAATTGCTCTTCTCTCTCAAGAATTAGAACATATATGAACATGTCATGACATCACAGCAAGTCAACAAATAGTGAAGCGGTGCTTGAATATAGCAAACCACCACCAGAGTTTAGCGTCTTTATATATGATTAGAGATGTATCGCACAGCAAGTTAATCCCATTAGAAGTTTTCAGTGGGCTTCAAAAAGAATTTTTTTTTCAAATTCCAAGTAGCATGCTAATGCAGGTTTTTATTCCCAGCTGTTCAACATGAAAGGGGACCAAGAACTTCCACAATAAGGAAACAAGTCGCTCTGTATTTCAGAGGACACAAGGAGGATAATGGAGCCACGCCACATTTCCCCTCTGCAGCCCTACCTGCCCCAGCTTTCTTCACTGCTGTTACTCAGCTGGAACCTCACAATCTAGAACTGGCTGCAGTTTCTACAACATCTGAAAGGCAGACCTTGGTGGGTCTGGCTCAACCAACTCCAAAGGTCAGCTCCTCCTCCTTCTTGATTCAGGGGAAATGCATCATTATCCTGAGAGGCTTTAGAAAAAGAAACCAGACCTTGTGATATTGGTATGGAATGAGGCCTCCTCAATCTGATTCCTCTTCATTTGGCTTGTGCAGCAATTACTTCCTGGTAAATTAATGATGCTATATTTGTGAAAGCAAGACTTTTGCACAATGCATTGGAGTAAAAATGAAGGAAGTCTCAGTGGTGTTTACTTCCTCAGAAGCCTCTTCAGGATTGCGGCCTAAATCAATAGTAAATTATTTACCGTATGTCTTAAAATATTATGCATATTGCAAAGTTACATGATTGACATGTCTGGTGTACCATGCGGGAGTAAATTGGTCAAGCCATATGAACCATACTGCATATTGGTTCCTTTTCAAAACTAGCAGTTAGCCTGGTAGGTGTTCCAAATTGCCAGATAATTCCAAAGTCATCAGAATGCCTTTAGGATGGAGCACACATGGGTGGCCTTCATTCTTTCTACTTATTCATTGACTGTATTTAATTAAAGTGTTTATACGCCATCCTCTCACAAAAGATCAGGGTGGTGTACAGCAATGTAAAAACCTTTAAAAGCCATATGAACCCATCATTAAAATTGTTAAGCCATACGATTGTCATGCTCAATTTCCACCCATTAATGTATGGCGGAATAGTTTCACATGATGGCACTGCTGCAAACTTGTTGCTAGGGGCTCCAGCCCAGGAATAGGGCGTGGAATTCAAGGTATCACTATTACAAACGTTCCAACTGTGCAAGAATATCAGCTTGCAAGAGAGAATCCCACCACTACCCCCCTGTGTGTATTCTGGGGGTTTTCCTGACCCTGCGGGAACCAATTTCCTGGGGCCCCTGGAGGAGGAGAGGGGGGAAAGTTCCATCCTCTTGCCAAGTTAAATCAACATCCCTCACAAACTGAGTCAGGACTGAGAACCAAGATAGATGAGATGCCAATTAGGGGTGTTTTTTTGGGGGGGGGACATAAAAGGGGGGACAATCTGTAATGGGACCAAGGACAGTGCAGGGGCTAGGGGGGCTCTTGCTGTGGTCCCAATCTGAATCAGCCCCCAACACTATTGGCTGGGATTTTAAAAAATGATTTGCTGCCTGCCATGTGAGCATTTCAAGGTGCTACATATCACAAAACATTTCAAGATGCTGTATATCATAACATATACAATTACATTTAGAATCAAGTTCAATCAAGCTGTCAGTGGAATGCTTAAAATTCATCAGATAGCAAAGGCCGTGGTGAACAAAAACGTTTTACCTTGCAGTAAAAATGTTTCAGTCAGTGAGTGCCTTATTTCTGAGGGAGACATTTATTCTCTTGCATTTATATTCCACCTCTCTTCTTGTCATGGAATGCAAGCGGTTGTCAAGTGCTCACCAATCCAGACACCCATGAGACCCAGATCTGCTCAGCTTCACCAAGATGGTGGCCCCATGTGCCTTCATGGGAAGCATTATAAGACATCTGGCAAACCTGAATTACCTTGCTTTGAGAAACGGAGTTTTACAAATATGCCAGGATGTCCCAGTTTTATTCTGACCAGTTTTAAACTGTTACAGTATTGGCAGTGGAATCCAAATATTGGAAGCACTCACATAATACTTATTGCTGGAGTGATGGTTACAGACATTTCCCTCAAACACCGTAATGTTTCCCCCCTGTAATCCATAACTGCCCATTTTGGCCCAAATTCATCTCTGAGGTCTGGACTACATATGCAGCAGAATAAGAGAAGGGGTGCATTTTTGAATGCTTCACCACATAAGAAAAATAAATCCCCTTGCAAGAGGAAAATGAGCACACCAGGGACAGAAAATCCAGCATGGTCCTTCCTCTGACTGTGCTAGTTTTTTACTTACAGGGAGAATGTTATGTCAGGAAGCATTTTAAAACACCCTTCACCTATAGTCTGGAATGGTAAAGTATATTCTACTAAAACTTCATTCTGTTGCACGTGTAGATTTAGTCTGAGCATCAACCTTCCTAAATACAGGATGCACCTACTATGCATGAAGTGTGAAAGGCAGGGTGTGGTGCCATTTAAGCACCTATTCAGTTCTTCAGTTTGACTTTTAATTGTGTATTGCCTTGATACTTGTCCAAACCAAACAAAATATTTACCGCTCACCCTACCAAAATTGAGTATCTATGTAAATCAGCTTGGGGGGGGGGCATATCTTAAGGTAGTTGGTTAAGCCAGTGGTTCCTAAAATCTCCCCCTACCATTTTTCTTCTTTCTTTTGTTTTGCTGATACCCTCCTCTGTAAGACCCAGATTCAATAATCAAATTAAATAAGCAGCTCTTTGTCAAACATAAGCTCCTGCCTATTACCTGCTGAAATATTTTTCGTGCAACCTTTTAATTTTAGTACCCACACGAAGTCAGCGGCACTCCCATGTATCTCTACGAAGTGGCTACTGAATCTGTTTGTGAGTCTGCGGCAAGGCTTCTCTTCATGAGCATCAAATGGGCTAAAAGTGTCCCTGCTTTTTCTACTCTATCATTACAAGATCAGGTAAGATTTATATAGAATTGGGGAGCGGAGGGAGGAAATGACAACATTTCTCTTAAGCTGATTGCTCAGTATTGATTTAGGCCATGTGATTATCAGTGCTGTTGTTAGCCAAGTGATGGATTAAAACATATACTTCATCCAGTATAGTTTAAAAGGTCCCTTTTCAGTTGCCTTCTGGTCTTGGCTTACTTAATTATATAAGATGAGCCTGCTGGATCAGGCCAGCAGCCCATCTAGTCCACCATCCTGTTCTCACAGGGGCCAACTGGATGCCTGTGAGACACCAGCAAGCAGAACCTAAGCAGAATAGCACCATCCGCTGCTACTGCGGTCCATTCAGAAGCATAATGCCTCTGACAGTGGAGGCCGAGCAAAACCATTGTGGTTAGTAGCTTCACCTTCATGAATTGCTTGAGTCCCCTGCAGCTGATTGCAGAGCAAAACCCCTTCTGCAGAGCACCTGCTCTTTCTTTGTAGCACACCATGTACTGCAGTGAGTTGCTTGGTTGGAGTTTGTGGTTAATATTCCTGGCTTTTAGTAGGGAATTAGACTGGGTTTATTTGTAAAGGGTTGGCGGGTACAACATTCAGAACAATGGGGGGAGGTGGAATAGTCAAAGTCACAGCATAATTGAAAACAAAGGCAATCATTATCACGAAAGGTTCCCTGCCGATGCCACTTGCCTATTCTCTGCAGTTTTACGTGGGGGGCAAGTCTTGGCAAGCCTCCATGGAAGGTGAAAGAGATCCACAATGGTGGGGACCATCAAAGAGAAAGCCTCGCTTAGGGTTGCCAGATGTCTGGAACTTCCTAGACATATACAGAATCAGCAGCAGTGTCCGGGCAAAAATCGGTAAAATGTCCAGGAAAATCTGGATGTACAGCAGCCCATGTTGGCAGCTCAAAAATGGCATTTTATTTTATTTTTTGCAGTTTTGCCAAACTATAAAAAAGGTCAACAACTTTTCTGTCCAGATATTCACTGAAATATGGCAACCCTAGTCTTGCTTCATTTCTTAGTTCAGGGGTGTTCAGGCAGACGTGTTGCTTTTTAAAATCTTCAACAAGGCCATAAGAGTTAACCAAACTGATTGTTTGGGTAATGCTTGCAGTTTATTGATGTTAGCACGTTCCACCGCTAACTCAAAACCAACTTGGTTGGCAGAAACTCCCACATGATCCCTTGCAGGAAGGTGTGGGGCCTCCAGAGAGCCAGCATGGTGTAGTGGTTAAGAGTGGTGGACTCATAATCTGGTGAACCAGCTCCTCCACATGCAGCTGCTGGGAGACCTTGGGCCAGTCACACTTCTCTGAAGTCTCTCAGCCCCACTCACCTCACAGAGTGTTTGTTGTGGGGGAGGAAGAGAAAGGAGAATGTTAGCCGCTTTGAGACTCCTTCGGGTAGTGATAAAGCGGGATATCAAATCCAAACTCCTCCTCCTCTTCTTCTTCAGCAGACTGCCAACTCAATGGGGATTGCATGAAGGTGTCATTTAAAAAAAAAATTTTTTTTTAGATGATTCCTCCAGGTGGGGATATGCAGGACTGCTGAGATTTGATTACTAAAGGTGGCTCCAAAAAGAGCATCTGGAAATGCAGAAACCATGTTAGCAACATATATGCCTCCACATGGAGCTAACATTTAATACAACTGGCTTTTCCGTGTGATCTGTTGGAGCAAGAGTTCAGTGGTGCCCTGTGCACTCAAGGCAGACTATATGTGTTGGAGCCCCTAAGCATCTGAACTGTGGTGGTGTTACACTTGTGCACTGTTGAAATCAGTGGGACTCTAGTTAGTCATGTGCCTCCCTTCTCCCACTGATGTCAACAGAACTTAGGCTTGCATCAGGGCTTCAGCTACATTGATTCAGATTGGTATAGGAGTGGACTATGTTCCTTGAAGCCAGTGGTTCCCAATTGGTGGTCCAAGGACCCAAGGGGGACCATGTAACCCACCCAAGGGGGTCCATGGCACCATTCACATAACAAAAACTACCAGAGATTTCAAAAGTAGGGGATCTATGGCTTGGCTTTTGAAAAACAGGGGGTCCACAGTACTTAGCTAATTTATATGTTTTTGATAGCCACATTCCCCCTCCCCCACCCCCCAAAAACCTGACTTGTTTTAAACTATGTCAACTTAAACTGGATGTGAGCAATAAGAGCATTAGCAATCCTAACCATGCCTACTCCCGTTGAATTAAAATGGTGCTTACCTTAAAGCAAGCAATCATCTCTCTGCTTCTTCCTGCCTTATGGAAAAGACTACGTATTCCCCTAATTAAATTAGTTGCAACACCCCATCCTCCACATTCTTCCTTCCAGTGCAAATGCTGTTTCTGTTGCTTTACCACAGAACTTTATCCAAAGAACATACTAATTGAGGAATGGAGACCTAGAAAAGTAAAGGGGGAAGAAACTTTCTCAGAAATGAGAGTCCCATCAATATACAAGGAATGGCTTAGTGCAGATTAAAGTGATCACTGAACAGATCTCTGTAAAATAGGCCTATTATCCATGTCAGGAATCAGATTATCCTGTCATTTTAAATGAACTGGCTGCATATCTAACATTCAAAATTAAAGGCAAGTTGCATGAATTGTTACATGAAATTAATCCCTCTTTCAAAGCCCAAGGATTTCATTAACTGCACCATTATCCTCTCTGGGCTTTATAGACCAGACTGTGAGTTGCAAAGTTTCGGCTTACCCAAAATTCTGAATTGTGGATTTTTGTTTAGACATTTTTCTTCTGCTGTCCTCCCACTTACATCAAATGCAAGTCATAGTTCCAATAATCACAGTCAGTAATGAAGGAGACAGAAAACAAAGAAGCTGTTCCTTATACTTAAATTATTCTGTTGTTTATAACTTAGTCATTTGCACCTTAACTTGGGAACAGCAAAGACTTTACTTGCCTACTGCACACCTCCTATTATCGTAGATGCTGCACTCAGCTATGGGGGAAGAAGATGTTGTGGCATCTTCAGTGCCAAAGTAAGATTCAGCTGCCTGTCCAATTGGATTCTGTATGTGGAACAAGAATGCAGTGTCTGTCTTCTCCTTTGCCCCAGACGGCAAAATATTTTGGGCCAGCAGAGTGACTGGTCCTCAAAACAATGGAGATCGACTTTGTCAATATGGGAAGGTTGTCAAATGTTGAGTCCCAAGGGGCTATCAGGAATCTCCAAGTCGGATAGGAAGGTCATCATTAGATAATCTTGCCTCCCCAAGGCTGGGAAACTTGTGAGTTTTGGCCTTCTCCTGACCAGTGGAGAATGGGGTGGGGCTTCATACGCAGCCAAGCAGCTTTGTAGCAGGTTAGCCAACATTACCACCACCTGGTGGCTGAATACCATCATTATCCATAGAAGTGGTGGTCAGCGAAACCATAGTAGGGTTGCCATATTTCAGAAAGTGAAAATGTGGACACAAAAGTAAAGTAACTAGATTTTTTTCAATGAATCTGGGGACACTTTTCAACTTCCTACTAAATAGATGTATTTGGTCAGGGGACTGATTTCTAAATCTGGGGACTGTCCCCGGGAAACGGGGACATCTGGTAACCTTACACAAAAGATGTTGTGTGCCGGCATGGGCTGCCATACGTCTGGATTTTCCTGGAAATTTCAGCGATTTCCCGACCGGATGCTGCTTAAGGGGGATGAATACCAGCTATGTCCAGGAAATTCCAAGACAGCCCTATTATACAACAGGGAGAACAGCACCAAGGGATGCAGGAGGCCCAATTAATTACAATGTCTTCTGGTCCCTTTTGTCCAATATTTGACAAGCTTTGTGTGGAGCTATACTGACACAAGACTTGCGTAACACCAGCACTACCTGTGCAGTCCATGCAACTGATTTAGCCCAATGGGCCAGGCCTGTCCCGGAGAGAGGAGAAGGTACCTGGAACCACATGCGGCTACCTAAACAAACCCAAGGAGAAATGATTATCTGCAAGTGCTATACAAATTATAATAAAACTTGTATGCTAGTCATTTGCTTCCCTAACCAGATCAATTTATTACATTACATTGCAACTTCTTTGGGACAAATGATGATAAGGTTGCAAAAACAAAGAGGATGCTTGGTTGTGGAAGTCAAATTCAGTCTGGAAAATAGGTCCCCCCCCCCCCCCGCCGCCAATATTTTCAGTGGTGGGAGAAGGAAAATAGCCTGGATGGGCAATGTTCATTTTATATAAAGAGTAGTGCTTTTGTGCAACTTTCACATGTGGAGTGCAAGAAGAGCTTCATGTGTTTTTGGTTTTATGCAGTACCTTACAGCTGAAGCCATGCCTGTCAAGCAGCACCCCAGCATTAAATAGGTGGTGTTTTATAATATCCATGGATGCTCTTAATCAAGATGAGAAAGCGAGAACTAAAATGTGCCCGGCAGGAGGGGGGATGGGAGAAAACAGCGCAGGCATTTTAAAGCCATTTCTAAAACAACAGAAATTTACATAGTGAAATTGTTTATCAATCTATAAATTATACACCATGTTATATCGTACCTCTATTGTATGACAGCTGATGCTTTTGGAAGATGCTTGGAGGGAACTGTTTGTTCTAGGAATAGCACAATGGGCCATTCCAGTTGATGCTAACACTCTACTGGCTGTATCTGGTAAGAATTGCACAATTTAATGACTTTGTTATAGAAATTACCATAAAAATACATTACTGAAAAAAAGGACAACATGTAAAGAATAACAAATCCCTTCCGAACAATAGAGTATACCTGTCATTTATAAATCTATATTTAAATGCAAATAATGTTGTTTTGTTGCATTCACGACTGCTTGCATTGTCATTTAAATGCAAATTACTGTGTTTGTTATCATCCAACAGAAGATTTCATACTAACTTTCCTACATTATAGTTAGTGTTGTGTTGAAGCGGATCTCAATGTAACAATGGAATAGCTATTGATACATGTGATTTTTATTTTTATTTTTTGCAGAAATCAATCCATAAAATACATTCAGATGACCTATTAGTGTATTTATTTCACATGTTTGTGTTCCAGGAATGAATGGAGACAACACAGATTCTCAAAAGCTGAATAAGATTATCTCAGAAATACAGGCTTTACAAGAGGTTGTGGCTAGATTTAGACAGCTTCGGTTAGATGCTACAGAATTTGCCTGTCTCAAATGCATCGTCACTTTTAAAGCTGGTAAGGGAATATAAAAATAGCCTTTGGGGCATCTATCAGTAGGTTGTGCAGTGGCCAAGTATCCTACCTCCAATAGCAGATTACAATGAACATCATAGATTAATGCTGTGGGCTGAAGGGCAGAGCCACTTCTCAACTGGGACACCCAGAAACTTCCAATATAAAATGAGTACCAATCCTTGTTCCTTGAGATGGGCTCTTTTAAAATTCCTTGGAATACAGGGGGCTTTTTCAGGAAAGCAATTGTGTTCTCAGTTGCTGAAGAATTTAGCATATTGGTATCTTGATGAGTCTGAGCAATTGTGTATTGCAGAGACTACTGGGGGCAGACCTATAAACCCCTCAATTGCTTGAGTCCTTCATACTTAAGAGTCATGCCTCCCTTTTTATCCTATTGTGAACTTTATGATTGACCAAGACTGGCCATCTAAATGCTGCCTTCCACACACTATATTTGGATTCCAGTATATTCTCAGCCCTTTAATGTTCACCAAGGCCCAAGCCTGAGTATCTTGTCAAAGGAAGTCCGCAAGGTTTTTATTTGGTTGGCCATTGGAGGTTGAAATGAAAACAAGTAACAGTGTTGGTCTCATCTGTTTAATGCTGCTAATTGAAAATGTGCTTTACACTTATTTGCGGGAGCTTTCAGGGTGGGACACATGTTGACAAACTGAAATTGTAGAATGCCATAAGCAGTGAAATGGAATCACCAAGATGTGCCTTCATGCTTGTAGGTGGTGCTATGGAGTTAAGTGGTGAAGTGTAACATTAGTTGGCATTGAGTTAATATTGACTGTTCTGATTAATAAGTGAAGAGTGGTCAATCTGCTTTTCAGTACCTACGCATAGCGGTTCTGAACTCAGAAGTTTTAGAAATGCTGCGGCCATTGCAGCTCTTCAAGATGAAGCTCAGCTCACCCTGAACAGCTACATTCATACTAGGTGAGGACACTAGATTTGAATACATTTTTTTCCCCAAGCTCTTACTTTGCTGTACCTGCAGTAAGTTTATTCATCCCAGGCAAATAACTCAGATGAAAGGGGGAAGAGAAATAAAGGGCGTAATGTTTAATACCTGATGAGAAGCAAAACGAATTTAAAACAACAACAGCACAGAAAGCTTCTCTCTCTTCACAATCAGATTACAGTCGTACCTTGGATCCCGAACTTCTTGCAAGTCAAACGTTTTGGCTACCAAATGCCACAAACCCGGAAGTGACTGTTCCGGTCTGTGAACTATTTTTGGAAGCCGAATGTCCAATGGGGCTTCTGCGGCTTCTGATTGGCTGCAAGAGCTTCCTGGAGCCAATCCAAAGCCACGCTTTGGTTTCCGAAGTCGAACAGACTTCCAGAACGGATTCCGTTCGACTTGCAAGGTACAACTGTATTAGCATTTTTAAGACACTTTGCTTCTGTGAAGTGGCTTTTAATCTGTTGTGTAAATGAGAGCTGGCTTTAGCCTGGAATTTCAATTTTGTTGAGTTTTGGAATGCTTTCGTGGGTGAAAATTTATATTTTTAGAATTTTGACTGATTTTTTTGTGATGGGGGGGGGAGCATGTTACATCATCAAAGTGTAGAATCAAGCTACAGTTCTGAAAGTAACCAATCCCACTGATTTCAAATGGGAGGACCTCATGGCTGCGCAGATATCTGAGCCAGTCCAGCATTCACTTTATCCACTATACTGGCAGTGGGCAGCAGATAAATTGAAATCTACAGGAAGATCTCTGGGATTTGTAGTAGGTTGGCATGGGTTTCCAATTCCTGATTTTCTGATATCAATAGCAAAAAGCCCTCCCTCTCATTAGGCTGCTGAAACAAAGATGGGGGACAGAATCCTGGAATGGCATTGTGGGCAGAAAAGACTGGGGAGCAGTTCTGGTACTGCAAATTTCTGGGCTGATCGTGTGTTCAGAAGTGCCCATAACTTGTAATTCTAATGTGTATCTATCCCATGAGTTACTATTGTGTACATTAGTCTGATTGATTTCTAGTAAAAAAAAAAAAAAGTAGATTCTACAAGCCTGAAGTCTGTCCACCTTTGCACTTTTTACCACATTCAGATTTCTTAAAGTATACTATTTTGTTGGCATTTTGATTGTTGGCTTTCATAAAGGCAATCGACAGCATAATAAATATTATGAGTGTTATTTATATCCATAGCAATAACTCTCATGCTTGCCTTCCAGGTACCCTACACAGCCCTGTCGCTTCGGGAAACTCTTGTTGCTTTTGCCAGCTTTACGTTCGATTAGTCCCTCCACAATAGAAGAAGTATTTTTCAAAAAAACCATTGGGAATGTGCCAATCACAAGACTGCTTTCAGATATGTACAAATCCAGTGACATCTAGACTGACCTGGGGGGGAGCAAATGAGAATGATCAGGGTCACCATTTCTGAAGAACTTCTTGATCAATGGAGAGCAAGCCTCAGCTAACAAACTCTACAAGAAGCTGGAGCCTGGAAACGTTTTAACCTAGTGACAAAATACACCCAATAGATATGGTTTTGCAGCCTTGAACAGAGCAACTTTAAGTCCTTGGGGATGTGGGTGGGGAAATACTGTGCTCCACGGAAAAACCTGCTGTAGAATGAACTTGGCTGCTGCTTCTCCCAGCGGAGCCAATTCAGTTGTCATTCATAGTTAACAAAGGCTGTGCTAGTCTGCCATTTAGTTGGCAGATGTGACAAGGTAAAGAAGAAGGTCCTTTAGGGTTGTTGTTTCTTCATACTTTGAAAAATGGGGTAACCAAACATTGTTCTGTCGTCATGTGTCATGAGGTGGCCTTCAAAAATGGTTTTTGTTTTTTTAAAAGTAGCTTGTTTAAGTGAATGCTTTTTATATGAGAGGCAACACTGAATACCAGGTTATAGAAACATTTGCTTCATCTGTAACGTAATAATAAAAGTGGCCTTCATCATGGATTTTTAAGAAGTACGCCAGCAAATACCTTTTGAATTCAATAGGCTATGCCTCCTTGTTAAAAAAAAACCACGAAGGGGTGGACTTCACGTCTAAGTCTGGCCAACATTTCAGTTCGGATTACCATCTCAGACAAAAGAGCTTTAAATAAAAAGTTGTTTTTCTTTTCTTTTTAAAAAATGCATGTTAAGCGAAGACTAAACAGCAAAACCAAATAAAAGAAAAAGGAGAGGATTGATACAGCAAACTAATAGCTGTCCCACTGGCATAGTGCTGAAACCAAAGGCAACGGTGGTCAAACTCTTTGTCAATGAGATGTGCAAAAAAGGTACCTGACTTATAATAAAAACAGTTTTGAACCGTCTTACAATGAAAGAAAAGGATGGTTGATCAATACAAACCTAATACACTAGCGGCTTTTTAGAAAAGTCCAGGTTCTAATAAAAAGCCTCTCTCTCTCTCACCACTCCTCACAAAACACACATATTATGAGCTGCTTAATTTGATGAGAATACACTTATGGAAATGTAGGGGGGAATTAAAAGATAACTGCTGTACTTTTCAAGTTTTTATTTGTTTTAGGAACTAGCACTGAGAAAGGAGAACCAGCACTTGAAGTATCATAGAATGAGTAAAACTTCTCTTGTACAAAAATGGATTAACTGATTTGTGAAGTTAAGGTTGTACTCATTGTATTTACAAAGAATAAAAAATATATTAAGTTTAAAATGGTATGGCCTTTGATTAAACATTACTCCCCACTGATGGTGCAATTTCCAAGAAACAGGTAAAAAATTATAATGGGGTCAGTATACTGCTATGTTTTATTTAAAAGTGAACAGGTGTGGAGTACTTTGGCTCTCTGATGTTGCTGAACCACAGATCCCATCAAGTCCTCATTAGCAACTGCCAGGGATGATGGGAGCTGCAATTCAGCAACATCTAGAGGGCCAAAGGTTACCTGCAGTTGCAGTAGCCCTGTTGAGCAATTGCTTGCACGAAGGGGCAACACAAGTCCCAAGGAGCTCTGCCTTTAGTCCTATCCCCCAGTCACACAGCTCCATCCCACATGCTCATGGCAACTGTGCGCAGCCTGCTACAGAAGAGTAGGCTCCCAGTACAATTTAGGACCTTAACACACAAGGTTGTAGATAGTACAGGAGGCTTACAGCAGCACCTCAGTGCTTAATGTTGCGTCTCCATGCTAAGTGTGCCTGAACACAAATACAGTGGTGCCTCGCAAGACGAAAAGAATCCGTTCCGCGAGTCTCTTCGTCTTGCGGTTTTTTCGTCTTGCGAAGCAAGCCCATTAGCGGATTAGCGCTATTAGCGGCTATTAGCTGCTATTAAAGGGTTAAGGGATTAGCTGCTAAAAGGCTATTAGCGGCTTAGATCAGCTGATAAGCGGCTTAGGGGCTTGGGAAAAGGGGGGGGAGGGGGAAAAAACCCCAGGAATCGCAAGACATTTTCGTCTTGCGAAGCAAGCCCATAGCAAATTCGTTTTGCGAAGCACCTCCAAAACGGAAAACCCTTTCGTCTAGCGGGTTTTCCGTCTTGCGAGGCATTCGTCTTGCGGGGCACCACTGTATCACCTTAGAAGGTGAACAAGCAGCTACTAAGGTTCTCAAGTATATTTCAAAAAGATGCCTGCAGCACCATTCTAACACCAGTGGAATAGTTCCTTCAGAAGTTCTTCTGCTCCACTAAGGGTAATTTCTATAGCTACCCAGCAATAAGCATTACTTGAGCATCTCACATAGAAAACAGTAAATACGTAACTGTGATGAAAGTTAGTTGGGCCTCAGCTAGAGCTGCAGAGGAGCATGTACAAGAGAAGATTTAAAACTATCTAGAAAAACCATCTTAGCTCATACTGCTGAAATAAATTGGCATGCAAGACAGTATTATATACATAGTGTAATGAACCTGGAAGGCAAAGCTAGTCATGGTAGCCATGCTTTTTTTAAAAAAGTGTACTTATTCTGTCAGCTTTGGAGAAAAACCCCTTGTGGGGCCCTGCATTGACTGTATGCTCCTCTTGAGCTGTCCTATGGTCTACGGCAAACAGAACCTTTGGGGGCAAATGCCCTCAAGGAATGAGGGAAGTTTTAGCAGTAAACCAGTGTTGGTCCTCATCTGGAATGGCACATGTTCTGGAGTGAAGCTCTGCTGCTGCTTTTTCATCAGAATTAAAGGAATGGCCAGGTATTGCTGCTTTAAAAATATATATATATATGAAGGGTTACTCCTGATTCCAACCCTACATGGGTTGCCTTCCACCATGGCACATTTGATAGCTGTTAAAACACACACATCTGAGAGCTATTAAAATTTGGTTCACCATATTGACAGAACCTACAGATTGGCTCCTTATGTGGTTAGATCCTAGGACATGGGAGTGTTGCAAAGGGATAGCTATGTTAAGTTCAAGGAAATCATCGACATACTAATGGATGCAATTAATCATTCAGATGCAGAAAACTCACATAGACTTCAGAGCTATAGCATGATGATTCTAACTTACACTGAATATTGTTACCCAGAGTAAGAGAAAGGAGTACTATAATTTTGATTCAGTATTCCATAAGCTGTAACTGCACCACCATATGGAGGAAACCAACAATCCTATCCCTGATAACTCGGGAGTCCCAAAGATTGATGTAGGACTTGCCCCGAAGCAATAACACATAGGACTGTAACTTACAATGGGAGTTTTAGTATTTCAAGCTGAATGAAGTCAAGTAATTCAGAACGACTTACTTAAGTGGAAGGTATAGCCAGGATAAAACACAGTGCAGTGGGACATTTATCCAGGGAGATAAGCCAGCCCAAGGTATAGAGAGAAGGATTATTTTTTCCCATCATAGCAGGAAGGACATGCTAAGTGCATTTTTACTTTTTATTTCAAAACAACTTTTAGACAAATGTTCTTAGTATACAAATCTGTTTTCTTTTTACACAATATAAAGAAATGCTCCCTCATTGCTTCTCAGTACAAAGGCTGCCCCCCCCACCCCGCCCCTCGCAAGCTTAAAGATACAACTACAGAAGTGCTTATTTTATACAAGGGGGTATTGAATACAATGCACCATGTTAGTCACCAAATTGCAGGTTGAATACTAGTTGTTGTACAGAAATATTCTAGTGTTTAAAATCAAAGAAAAGTGAACGTGCGACACCATAAACAGTGCAAGTTCGAGTAAGGCTGAGTCAGTAACCACCACAAGGGTCATTGCAAAAGGAAGAAGGGAAGAGTTTCAAAATACTGAGATTTTTAAAAGCCATTTAATCAACAGTCTGACAGCAGGTTTACCTAGAGTTCTTTAATGCCATAAAGATCAATGCAAAGAACACACAGTGCTGTTAGTATATTGAAGGCTTCTGGTGCCAGTTTGTTTGCAGCATGCTAAAAACCTTAAACTACATATCTTAGACGAAGTATGTCACCACTAACATTTATGCCAGTTAAAGTGTTGTGCAGCATTCAAGCATGTCTTATTTTGGAGGGCGTGTAGGTTTTGTCTATTACTTCATCCTGCAAGAACATATGAAGACAGCGTTCGTTCTGCGCCAAGGGGTGGCCTGCAACTCTAGAATTTGAGAATAAAAAAAAATTAGACTTCCAGTTTTAAAAATCACTCTCCCACCCCGAACTTTCAGGAAGATTTCCAATTTAGACTTGCTTTTAAATACCCCACAACAACAAAAATCAAACTTCCCTATCTTAAGTGGCATTTAAACAACTCTACCAACGGCTAATGGGCTACCACCCACCCACCAGTTACCAGAATTAGCATCCTATCAGCATGACTGCTTTCAGAGAGATCATACTGCAAACAAGTCATTATTCCTGACAAAGGTTAAGGGGGGGGGTCTGTGGTAGGACTCTAACATACCCTCCCCCACCCTCAGGGAAAATAGAGCAAATGACATTATTAGCCATTTGAAATTTTGAGCACATCCTATATGCAAAGACTCAGCAGCAAACCTACTTTCCCAAGAAACAGCTGCCGAGTTAAAGACAGCCTTAGAAGGTATCCAAAAATCTGGGGCTGTATTCAACTGTGCAACTCATCTTTCTCTTTCGCATCTCCTCCACCTCCCACTCAGCCTGCAGTATTCAGTAGGTCCACCTGACTTTGGAGAGGGAAAGATTGCTTACAAAAGCTGCCACTCCCCTCCTGCAGCCACTGGATGCCATCTGAGATGTTGAGAGCTCATGGATGATAGAAGCCAGCTATGAAAAGATCACTGGCCCATCTTGCCTAGCACTGTTAATTGCTTTCAGACTCTGCGCTGTCAAGTCAGACAACCCTTCCCAAGTCCTGCTACCCAAATTCCCTTCGCTAGAGACAGGCCGCATTTCCACAGCAGTTTATTCCATTTACCCAATGTTCTCCTTCTAATTTCCATGTTATATTGGAGCTTTCCACAAGATAAAAGCCACATCCAAAAAGGTATGTCAAGTTTAGTGCCAATTCCTGTGTCATTTGCAAACAAGTCCCGTCCCCCCCCCCCCCCGGAAGCAATCTGTTTGCAAATAACATGAAAACCTCAGCAATATTTCACTGTATTTCTGGAAGTGGCTTTGACGTTCTGTGAAAGCTCAAATATAATGTTGAAGTTAACAGTTAGGGAAATGTCAGGAAAACAGAATCAACAGCCGTGTGACTGCAGCCACTGTCTAATCCAATGTCATAAGCACAAATTTCATGCCATTGAACTGCAATTATGAAGCTATTGGGACAAATACTAAAATGACAATAAGAAGCATTTTCATATTCCTATTTTATATGCAAATAAAGTCCATGCACAATTAAAGGTGACCATCATGTCCAAATAAGTTATTACCAAATGAGCTGGACTTTCAGAACTGTGTGTTTGATTTGATAATGTTCATCTTCTCCTTTGATCTATTAGAGGGAGGATGACCAGGATTGGTTCCAAGAAGCAAAATGGGATGGGGAACTATGGAACCAATCCTGGTCCTCCTCCCTCTAATAAATCAAAGGAGAACTGGGCAGTAGTAGGCTCAGCCTTCTTGCAGCAAAATAAAATAGTTCATATCCAGATGCCTTAAAATAAGCACGTTTCAGAAAGGAGGATGGAGAAGCAAGTGAAAAATGCATTCCCAACTACCTGCTATATCCCCCTCCAATTTCAGGATTGGAAAGCCTATAGGCAACTGCCAAAGAGGCCAAACTACCATGCAACTCCAGTTACTGTCCCCTCTGACCTAATACGGAAGCCAAGGCTTAACTGTCCCAGTAAGCAAATCTGAAGAGACGGCCACCCTAGCCAAGGCTATGTGTAAAAACCATTTTGCCACATTACGAGCATCAGCTTCTCAGGCTGCGTAGTCAGATTGTAACCTAACTGTTCCAGCTGATGAATCGCAGCTCCTCCCCACCTCCCCCCAGCCTTATTTGTATGATTCTATCTTTACATGCTGTAATTTTAGCAATTTGCATAAATTAAGCAAAACTGAAACAAAACCCAGGTCACGACAAATACTTCAATCATTGCAGCAAATGTTAAAGCATTTGTACACTGTTCAGCTTGGATGCTGATAGCGCTTAGATGCTAGTTCAACCCTGAAAGTAGTTCAGGAGCATTTAAAAAGGTGAGCTGAGCTTTGCGTGGTATGAGAGCAACTGCGCTGCTAAACCCACCGGAGCCAGTGACAGATGTAAGCATGTACAATGTGGTTGCCTTTACACAACTGACATTTCTACACAACTCAAGAAATAGAATAGTGCACTTACTTGTTTATGAACTGTTCAAGCCCTTGCTTCCTTTCCTCTATAAAAGAGTCATCAAATATCCCATCGTCTCCTCTAAAAGGCAATTGGCGGAAAAAAGCTTTTCCAGGCAAGGGAGGCACTACAACCTGAAAGACAGTTGTGATCTAAATTACTAACACACTGAAAAACAGACTGCTTATTTTATGTAGAGAGCATCTAGCTTTTAATACAGTGCCTAGAAAATTTGTTTTAGGAGTACATGGGCTGTACCCTTTCCTTAGACATGGCACTCGAGATGGATGGCTGATTTAATATGGGATGCACAGAAGTGCCAAGCTTAAACACAGCTGCAAGGATTCAGAATGGCCTGTGCTCGGGTCACAGTAAATTCCAGAACTGAGTTGGCAATCCTTACCACCACCACTGACACCACATTACTTAACAGCCCAGGGCAAGCTTTTTCAGTGCCACAACACCTTTGTATCCACGAAAATGTTTCGCCTTACCTTACTCTCTCTTTCTAGTTCACTTCGAAGCCATTCAAAGTCACTGTATCTTCGCCTGACACAAGACTCCTTCAATTTGAAAATAGGAAGGTTTGTCTAAAGAAAAGGAAAGGGGGGGGGGGGAAATGTCCCATCACTGTTCATCAACAATAGAGCACACAGGCATGATTATGCTGAGACTGTCTTCCTTCCCAGCACTGGATTCAGGATGTATTGCTCATACGCTACAAGCCCAAGTGCCAAACTTAACATCGCTGTGAGGGCTAAGTATGGAGATTTTACTATTTTAGCTCTAATTGTTGCCCACAAAAGGTAAGGATCTGTCCTACCCCTTCTGAATGATAAGTACTTATCTCCAGGCTGATGCTGGCATTGCAGCACTGCCTATCCTAATCATTAAAAAATTCATACTAACAACTAATCACAGCCTCACTCTAGAACGTTTTCTGAACACTTTTCTGCACAAAGTTTCATTTCATTTCAGGGAGCCTGTAGACTTCACTCTTGAAGCACCCATCATTCCCTCTGTCCACTTCTTGGTTAGGTCATCCAGCATGACTCCAAACTGGGCCCGAATCCAGAATTTATAGCTTGTTGGGTTCTAGACTGATGTCCTCTTTGATGTACAGAGCAACACTGTCAATCTGCCCTTTCCTACACTTTATTATTATTATTTAAAACTTACATCCTGTACTTGGTTGGAAAGCCCTAGGACAAGTTACAACAAATGCATACATAACACAATAGCAAAAGCTTCGCAGTACACAGGCATGTGTTACTGTTTTTAAAAGCCAGCCTGAGAAAACAGGTCTTCAGGCAGCACCAAAACGTGTATGATGCTGGCACCAGCCTACCCTCCAGCCAGGGAGATATTGTGAAGAAAACCTTCAGGTGGACAACTGATCCCTCATTTTCCCTTTAGGCTGGGCTCTCCGCCCCCAGCAGATCTCATTTCATGGGCTAGATGTTAGAAGAGATGTGTTCCTGAAGTAAACTGGGCCCCAAGCCATTTGGGCATTATTTAACAAAAGTTGTACCCTAAAAATTACAAAGAAATCTAAACAGAACTAGTCCAAACATATCCACAATGCAACCTTGAATCTGGTTCAGTGGTAGATTAGCAACCACTGAAATTCATTAAGAGTCCCTGTTGTATGGGTCAGGGCATAGTTGCACACGTTTGCAAGGATGACCACTAGTGCAACAGGACTTCCCCTTCCTGCCCTGGTGGGGTGGGGGAACCCAGAACAGATTTGGGAGGATGCAGGGGGGAAGAGGAGAGAAGATCCCATTATGCAAGGAGAACGCTTGCCTTAGCACTATGTTGAATACAACCCATGAGCTCTTGGTATTAAACCTTCTATTCCCCCCACCCCCACCCCAAAACTGGCTCAGGAGGTCAGGAGAACCCTTGGAAGAGTGGGGGGGGGAGAGAAGGGAGATTGCTCAGTATGGCAATCCAAAATGCTTGCTCTGACTAAACGATCACCTTAGTGTGACGCTGAAATCCTCCCACTGTGCTCCATCATGTACAGCAACATCTGTATGTACATGGTGTGAAACCCAACCCAAGCGGAATTAGGAAGGCCCTTGCATTTTCCCAGGTAAGCACAACACTGTTCATTGTATTAATGCCTTAAGGTATATTTTTTCTCTTAACGAGTTCCTTTATGCTAAAAAGTCATGCTTGCATTGAAAGACGCTGGCTTTTGTAAAGGCATTTTTGTCCCAGGTAGGGAACACCACTATACAGTTTCCCCAGAGCTCAGGAGTAAAGATTCCCAGAATAAAAACAGTGGATTATTGCTCTCTGATTTCACCTTTTGGCTTCTTAGCAGAGTTCCAAATTAAGTCATTGTAAGTGTGTAAGGCCTGTAGAGTTTTAGTGTTTTCTGCAGGTGAGATTTTCACCTTTAACATTCCATTTGCTCAAGTTACTTAATCCTTCTTGTTAACTGCTCTTTTATTCAGTAAGTTAAGATAAAGCAGTGAAAGGAGTGCCTCGGAAATTCTTATTTCTTGGTACAGGAGCCTATAAAAGTTAATCTCCAAGCAATATATAAGGCTTAGAAGTACAGTGTTAGGTAAAATGAGCTGGCCCAATACAGGTACCCCTCCATTTTTCCTCCTTTGAACTTCTGACACAATCATGATTTAGACTCCAAACACATTTAGCTGTTTCACTCTTGCCAAGTCGTTTCCTGTTAAGATATAAGCTATCTTAAGACAGCTGCTTAGAGAACTGAAAAGAAGCGTGAGACTTTCTGCCACACTGGTTAACACTTCAGATACATGCTTCTAGTACATAGTCTGCAGCAGTGAATTTATCCCGGATTCATCCTAACCACTGTGCTCCCCCCCCCTTTTCTTCTTTTTTTTTTGCAATTACTTTAAAACCAAGTACTGTAGTACCTCGGGTTAAGAACTTAATTCATTCTGGAGGTCCGTTCTTAACCTGAAACTGTCCTTAACCTGAGGTACCACTTTAACTAATAGGGCCTCCTGCTGACGCCGCAGCGCGATTTCTGTTCTCTTCCTGAAGCAAAGTTCTTAACCTGAGGTACTATTTCTGGGTTAGCCGAATCTGTAACCTGAAGCGCCTGTAACCCGAGGTACCATTGTATTGAGTATGTGAGAGGGAGAAATGACTTGAAATATAGACCCGAGCAGCTAAAAAAGCTATTCATGATTCTTGCAGGATATCTTCAAGACGGCAAATGAGATATTCTACATTACTGATATTCAACTGGTGGGTTGGTAGCTTCTAGATGGTTGCAACAGCAGTGCTAACTTCATACAAATATGGTGGTGGTGGTGAGAATTAAGAAATGGCTTCAATACATGTTTGGGTTAAAGGCGGGTCCCAGCTCTGAAGACTACTGATCTATTATAATGAGATATGCTTAAGTGATAAGGGCTGCACTGCTCCAACCTTGAAGTCGATAATTTGCTCTGAGGCAGCAGCAATTCATTCCAGCAGACCAACTGCTAAAACTACATCAGAGCCTCAAGGACAGAGAAGGTGTAACTTTATATGTGTCAGCAAGGCTAGATTACACGTGGATCCATCTCAAGTAATGAAAGGGAACACAAAGGTCCCAGTCTGATGAATTGTATGCTTTTACAACATTATAATGTAGGATCAATGGTGCAGTTTAGGCTCTGACCTCCCAAACCTATTTTGTTGCAACTCAGGGGTGTTTTTTATTAAACAAACACCTATTTATGTTGACATTTAGTTACAAAGTTTATATCCCACCCTTCTTCCAGAGAGCTCAAGATGATTTAGCATTAAGGGATGGGGAACCTGTGGCCTTTCAGGTGCTGTTTAACCACAATTTCCATCCTCCTTTGCCACTGGTGATGCTTGCTGGGGCTGGTGGGAATTGGAAATTGTAATCTCCTAAAGAGCCATAGGTTTCCCGTGATGCCCTGCTTTACCTTCATGGCTGAGTAGGGATTAGATCCTGGGTGTCTCTAGCTCTAGCCCAGAACTAACCGCTACACTGGCTCACTTGACATACGGGCACTTAAGAGGCAATGCAGCATTGTAGCCATGTGTTAAGTATCTGGTTCAGGATTCACATCAGTGGCAAATTCATTTGTAACCACCTCATCAGCTGCTTTCTGAAACACTGGGATTAAACACCAACCTTCCTCACATTTTTACCAACAATCTTCGCAGGAGATTTGCATTTGCACACTGAAAAATAGACTAGAAGGTTCCATGTCCTAAACAACCTCAAGGTAAACCCATACAGTGGTACCTCGGGTTAAGGACTTAATTCGTTCCAGAGGTCCATTCTTAACCTGAAACTGTTCTTAACCTGAAGCACCACTTTAGCTAATGGGGCCTCCTGCTGCTGCCACGCCGCCGGAGCACGATTTCTGTTCTCATCCTGAAGCAAAGTTCTTAACCCGAGGTACTATTTCTGGGTTAGCGGAGTCTGTAACCTGAAGCGTATGTAAACCGAGGTACCACTGTAAATCTATAACACACCTGTAAGAAGAGACTCCCTGAAGAGTCTCTGGACAAAGCCATTGTGTAACTTACACCAATTTTGATGCCACCTTCATAGTAGCTAGCCTTCCTACAACTCAGTTGTCAACAGGGAGGTGTGGGTGCTTCTAAAAGCAACCAGGTGCTCCAGTAAACTTTCTATAGTTAGCTATCAGGCAGAAGTGTATGATGTAAAACAAGCATATCTGAGACTCTCTTGCATGTGCCACCTACACATTATGAAGGAGTTTAGGAGAAGTTACAATGCTCTTCTACTGCCTCCTGCTGGCAGATTCTCTCTGGTTAACATTATTTGGATACCTGGTGAACCTTTCTTAATTCTGCTAAAGAGATGTGATTGCTGTTAAAAAGGTTTAAATTTAAGAGAAAGCCAAAGCATTTTTGTAAGCCACTCATCCATCTTGACTAACAGGTGGGGCGATATCTTTCAACAATTTTTTTTTTAAAAATGTGCTTATGTGTGGGCCATCACATACTCACCCCCCCAGGGGAATTTCCATCTGGAAAAGCCAGTCCGCCCCCCACCCTGATCTTCATTTATACACCTTTACTTGTATCAGTTATGCATGTTGGAAAAATACCACCAACACTGACCAGGATCATCACTTCCCAACATGTTTAAGTGGCAAGATTCCTTTTTCAAATACTATGCAAAGATGTTACACTATATAAAACCAGATTCAAAACTGACCTTCCTTTTAAGTGCATGGCAAGCACTGGAGGACGGAGTGAAATTATCTAGATGAGTCGAGAGTTCTCTTATACTACTCTCTTCATGAGTCAACAACCCTTAACACACCATCAATGGTAGTTCCATTTTAAAAATGGAAGGTATATTAATCAGTTCCTCCCAAACCTGAGTTTTTTCCATCTTGTATGACATGCCATAAGATGCATGCAAGTGGGAAAGTCAAAATGATGTATAGCAACAAGAAGTCCTTTAATAGGTTCTGAGATATGAAACTGAAGGGAGGTTCTAAAAAAGGCCCTTTTTCTAAAAGATAACTAGAATAAGTGCTAACTGATTGTAGCCTATACAAACACAGCACTAGAAAGATCAAGTACTCATAGATTGGGCTTTGATACAAGATGCCATTCTGAATTATTAGAAGCAAAAGGGTATTCATCACGAATGTGTGATATTTCCACTGACTGATGAGCAACGCTACCAGATACTTATGATAGAAAAATAACCTTGAATCACTCTGCCAAATGTGTGTTGCCAAACCCATTATTACGGGGATAGAAGAGACGTTTGTAAGAGAATTGGTAGAATTCTTGGAATTAGTGCTGCCAGGTCTTAAACTCTAAGCAGCCTTTCTCAACCTTGGATCCCCAGATGTTGTTGGACTACAACTCCAATCATCCCTGAGCTCTGGCCTTGCTAGCTAGGGGTGATGGGAGTTGTAGTTCAACAACATCTGGGGACCCAAGGTTGAGAAAGGCTGCTAGAGGCATTACAAAAAGAAGTTCAAACTGCCCACAGCAGTACTTCAGGGCAAATCCATAACATCTGTACTACAGGGCAACTTGCAGAGCTTCCGTAAACCTCCGTAAACCACTGGGTACCGATTCTGTCAGCTATTCATCAAATTTGTACATGTTTTATTTATGTGGATGCAGCCCTTGGAGGGTGTTCATGTCGCCTATCAAGCCAATATTTCAGATTGGGCAGTTATTTGGACATTTGCCACAGTGATAATAAGCCTTAGTCATTAAAAGAGAAATAAGGCTCACACAGGGGGATTTTAAATTCTTGACATTAACCACAGTTTAGAACACTGTACATATCAGAATCCCAGAGGGCCACACATATTGTTAACAAGGACTACAGCGTATTTTTGGAGAGAGTATAGTAGCCTTGCAGGCTAAAAGCCTGCTGTAACCAAGGGCCTAATGTGACAGACATTCAGTATCACGTTGGTCAAGGTCACGATTGTTCAGAATGGTGCAAAATTACAAGAAACAAGTGTAAGCAGAGCTTCAAAGGTTTCATCAAGTACAGGAAGGTTGAATTTATGCCTTTGCAATTGTCTATCGAAAAGAGATTTCTCTCCTCCCTGTGTCTACCCTCTCCCATGTTTCTTAATTTGAATTATTTCTTACCTGCCCATCATCTTAAGTGATCCCAGAGTGGAGTACATCAAAGCAATTTAAAATCCAACAATGGCAACCATCAGCACAATGTCACCATAAAGCAAAGAGCAGATAAACATTGGTAAATGGCAGCTAATACCGCATTTCAAAATTCAGGCTATGGGAGAAATCTGCAGCAGGAACAATACCAGAAATCAAACAGCAGCGGCACATTTAGGAGGCTAAAAGTCTTAAGCACTCACAGTGTAAGTGGCCTGACTCTCAAATCCTAGTAGATAACTAGGGATAGATCAACTCGATGAAGTGTGGGGCACCAACAGAATGTTCTGCCACCTGTCAAGGGCAATCCAGCCTCTTATGTAGGTTGCATCTGCAAAGAGATTCCTTACTGCAAGTCAGCAATCAGATGAAGATATCTGAACGTGTATCTAATGTGGGTTCTTTAAAGCTTTTGAGAAGCTATCTGCTCTAACAGATAGCTAGTTGAATTCTTGCAAATATTAAATTTTGTATACTCCGGGAAACCAACAACCTACTGGGCTACTTCATTCTATATCACTGAAATTTCCTTACAGCATCCAGGGGTTCCCAAACTGTGGTCTGTAGACCATCAGTGGTCTGTGAGTTTCATTCAAGTTGTCTGAGGTGCATCTGTAAAAATACAATGGAAAAAACCATGCAGCATCTAGCACAGTACAGTACGGTTGCTACAATAGGCCGAAAAAGCATTAAGCAGTCCTCCAGGACCCTCTACAATTTTTCAAGTGGTCCTTGGGGGAAAGTTTGGAAATTACTGCTCTAGTAAAAAGGTCACCATAGCAGCTGGCACAACAGAAGCAGCAAATAAAATTCTCAAGCAATAGCCTCTGAGAATCCAGGAGCCACAAACTGCATTCCCTTTAAAATGCAGGTCAACAGTTTAGGAGTGAAATCTCTTCTCAAAAGACAGTGCAACCACTTTTGATCATCAAAAGAAACTCCTTCATGCATGGATTGTTTTTGCTTATTTCCCCTCTATCCAACCTATAATAGGCCTCAGGTGGTCGGTCATTCAAAGACTACCATCATACTTGATTAAGATGGAAAGGAATAACAGCTGGGCATCATTAAGATACCAATGACAATCCACTCAAAATACACATTTCAGAAATCCTTCACCAGAAGTGTAATGTGAAAGTTAAGGAATGAGAGACTGAATGGAACTTTTACAGAATGATGCATGAAGGCTCCTGGGAATCTGCAGGTGAAGTATGAGTAGAACTACTGCAAAGCAATGTTCCCCACTCAGAACCCCAGTTGGATCAGGGGGCTACCAGGGCCAATGGTACCAAACATGGCTAAGCAATCTGGGAAAACAAAATTACATTCCTCCTCCGACGCCTCTCCTGGGGTAAGCTGCATGAAAGTTGCAAGAGAATCAGAACAAGCATCTTGTCCACACCCTTGAGTGTCAGTAATTGACACTTATCCAATAAAAGCCAATCAGAAGAGAATCTTAACACATCTTCTGTATTGACTTCAGTGTCAGAACAGATGCAAACTTTTTTGTCTGCAAAACTGTCTGTGACCTGCTAGACACATGTAATGATACCTGCATATGCAGAAATTCTAAAAAGCTTTAGTGGCCCTGCAGATGTTGAAATGTCACCCCTCAGATCCAGGCACCGTAGCTCAACCAACCCACCGCTGATGTAGAAGCACTTAAAAGCTGCAAAGCTACTCCTAATAAATCCCCTTCCCAATATAAGCCCTCCAGTTTGCATCAATAGTCAGCTATTGGGCATGCTAGCTCCAGCCATGACCAAAGGCTAGCCCCCTACGATATTCTGGGGGAGGGAGGAGGAGGAAGAGAGAAAACCACCAGAGGCGTAAGACCACTCAAGCTATACTAACCAATGACAGGAAAAGGAGCTTCTGAGACTCACAACAAGCACATGCTTGCCAAACAGCTGAGTCATCAAGAAGGGGATGGTCCCTTTGCACTTCTGTTTTGCTAGATCCATCACGACAGTTGCTCAATTCTGAAGAGGACTCCAGCCTCCAGGGACAGTTCCACTTAATGCTGTCAACACATGGGCTGAACTGCTTCTCTATGCAGACTTCCTTCACCTCACGTCATATCACAACAACTCTGTAATAACACATCTGCTTTGTACTGTTTCTAACAGCAGGGGTGACATTCAGGCCTGCTTGCAAGAAAGCTCACCATCCTTCTGAGAAAAGGATGGTGTGTGATGTGTGGCATCCTGCTGATGGACTCCGGACCACTGAAATATCCAACAGAATATTTTTAATCAGCTAAGTGGCCTTACCCATGTATGAGCAGCTGTCAGCCCACCCAGCAAGCCACCAGTTATATTATCCTCCAACACAGGTCGAGGAGAGTTCATAGCCTAATGGTCATTTAAGCATTTGTCTAGAACAGATCCACATTTTCAAACTTTTATTCACATTGAATTATTGACCCATGTTAGAGAACAGATTCTGGAATGGAGGTTCCAAGCAAAAAATCATTAACTGATTCTGCAGGAATTGCTGACTATTAGCTGGTAGTCAGGGCTTCAAAGCACCTTGCAAAGATCTTTGCAGAGGCTGCCAAATAACTTATCAGTGGTGCCTGCAAACCCCCTTTTGGCTCAGCCACCTAACATGAGGTGTGGGGCAGGTGGGTGTGGCCCATGGACCAGGGGTTCCCCGTTGCCAAATAGGAGAGTCATGGGTTCCGTGTACTTAGCAGCTGTATGGAATCGTACTTTCTTTATCTCAGAGAAAACCAAGGTCTTTTTACATTAATTGATTAGAAATAATTCCTGGCAACACTAAATGGTCTGGCCTCAACCATGAAAAGTCACAATTTTTCTTGATATCTAGAAAATCATTATGAAGTTGCTTCAGTTAATTTACCAGCTGATTGTACATTCTTCCAAGTGTATAATCAGTTTAAGAACAGGTCTAAAGTGTTTTCAGGAAGTCTCTTCTTAAAAGGCCAGAGAATTTTAGTATAAACACTGAAAATACTTAGGGTGGGATTCAACTAATGAGTCATGTCAGCTGTGCAAGGACTTCTGCTTGCACAATGGAGCTTTCCCCTCTCCTTGCAAACTCCCCACTCCACTCCACTCCACCCCACCCCGCGAATGGCTGTGGAGTTAAGCAACTCCCCAGAGAAGTGTGGAGAGGAGGGATCATTCTGTCTGACAAGTTCAACTTGCCCCGACAGAACAATAATCTTAGCAAAACATCAAATTCCTTCCTTAGTATTTACATAAGTATAGCTTTACATTATTTTTCTGTCACCAAAGGGAATTATTCAATATATTACTTTTTGAAATTATCTAATATTTGAGTGTCATGATGTATTGATTGCATTTGTCTTGTGAGCCACACTGGGCTTAGTTAAAATGGAAAAGGAGCATACAAATTGAAATAAAAATAATACATCAGGGACTTCTATCCCATGACTAAGTATACTTCAGACAGAGCAAGCACATGCTCAAGTAAGTGTTGCTTAATATTGTTGCCACCCGCATCTCTCCAGAAAGACTTTAGTTTGGCTCTTCAAAGTTGCTGAAGAGCAGAAAAGGAAGGAAAGAAAAAGCAGAAGGAACTATAGAGGATATAGAACTGTTCAGCTTGGCCCCTCAAATCAGCAGAATTTGCAAGAGCATCATTCCAAGGACAATTTAATTAACCCGATACTCCATTCTTAAAGAGATCATTTGGCTCAGGACAATTGAGAGAAAGAAACATGCACCCATATCACCCAGTTTGGAAGAACACAGTAACTGGAAGAGTAACCTGAAAGGAAAATACCTGGTTCTAGGACAGCATATCTAATATCAGTGGAATCAGACACTTTTGTTCGATTCAGAGATGAACATTTTATCCCACCTTGCAACTCTAAGAATGATTGTGTAGTTCTATAACATGCCAAGGCAGTAACTCATCAGCAGCACCAAGGTATTTTTCTTCTAATCCCAATTCAGACACATACTTTTCTCCTTTGTAATTTTTGATCAGAATGCAACTTCTACAAAAGATGCTGACAAAAATAAAAAAACCCTATTTGATTTGATTGTTAGCGTTTAAGCTACAATATTTTAAAACCAACCTGAACTTTAAACACTCTTCAAAACTCTATGACCCTCTTATGAACAACTACTTTTCTTTAAAGGGAATGCACTGTGAAAAAACTAACTTTGTCAGTCATCATACAAGTACATGACATTGATACTGGTGGACTGGCAAGTCACAAGCTTCACCCACCAAAGCAGCTAAGTGACCTTAAAACTTGCTTGATAATTGACTTAATTCTTCTGAATTCATGATGCAAGCAATTCTAATGCAGTGTGACAGGATTATGAGTTATTTGAAATAAAGCAATTATTCATCATTTTCTAAACAGTAGGAAAAACAGTGCGTCCTTCAAGGTTGTATAAAGGCTCTGAAGTTTAAAATCAGCATTTAAGTAATGCTGTTTGCATGCACTTTTACATAGGAAATATCTAAGTAAGTGGAAAACTCTGATTTAAATCAATGGTGTATTTTGGCCTTTTTTCCTGCAATTTAACTCTCCTTGATCTAAATCAATCCAGCCAGGCTTGTGATGACAGAATGAACCATCTGCTGCTACACTGTTAAAATATCTGACTCTTAGTGCTGTTTAATCTTTGTGGTATAAACCACTTGAAGCAATATTCTATTACAATGATATTTCTGTTGCATCAAACTAGGGTACCTTTGCTTGATGGAAGAAGTGAAAGTAGACAAGTGACTCAATTCCTACTCTGGTTTTTAAGTAATCAACTGTATGCTTCATGATTTGAGAGCAACTTTGTTGTTTAGAGTGGCATTTCATATTCCATGCTTGTCACTGTCAATGGGGAATACCTGACCTCTACGGTTTTCACTGTAAACAAAATATTACTCACTCAAAAGGAGCATGTAGTAGAACCATTTTTATCTGACTACAGTGCAATCTTCCAAGTCCAAGTAAGAACTGGAAATACAACAGTAGAGAAACACGGAAATATGCTAGAGACCAAATAAATGTGAGTGGTGCAGATCAGATCCTTTTCAGGATTTGATCCTTTTCACAAATTTGAATGGAAGACTGCAATCCTGTGCACTTCTGAATAGACAAGAATATATTGGAAAAGCCTAAATGGCTTTGAGAGACAGAAAAGTTCTAGTCTCAGAGAGGACTGAGACAATTCAAGAGTTTCTTGTTGTGCCAGGAATGGTGCCCCACTCTAATTCTTCTCCTTTCCCACTTCACACAATGGAATGGGAGGAAGGTGCCATCTCACCCTTTGTCTCACAATGCTTTGGTCTAGACCCAATGAAAGCAAGTGTTTTGAATCCACTATTTTAGGAGTGCAGCTCCCTAAGAAAGCATGCACTCGCCACAGTACCACAAAACAACGCTACTGATGTGTGCAAAGAATCGCTCTAGCTGAAAGCTCACCCCACCCACTACTAATCTGCAGTTACAGTTCTTGTCCATTTCAGATAAGAAGAAATCCTAAAGTGCTGTTAAAGTGGACTTCTATGCCTTCCTCACCTTCAATTTCTTCAGCGCCTGGATTCGTTAATAATGGAAAGCCAAAAAGGGTACAAACAGGATGTGTGTTTAGTTAGAGCATTAAGCCAATTCAATGAAGCTTTTCTTAGGTGGAGTGTTTAAGGCAGCAATTTATTTCTAAAAAATTGTGAACATGAAAGATTAAATCTACGTGCTTTATATTAAAAGTTAATATAGGTTAAGTGGTAAATGCAATATATAATAGCTTTTAAGTATCTAATCTGAGGCTTGCCAAGAAAAAAGGAGCTTCCATTAGAAAGGCTCAATAGTAACTTTTAGTTTAGTCTTAGAAATGCATCTGTCCTTGTCTTTTGTGAAAGCAATGTACTCAAGTTACGTGCAAATTCACGTTGTTGATACCTTCCAAGCTCTCAAATCAAGTGTGGCCTACAAATTAGTTTTAGCCTTGGGATTCTGAGACACTTAAAGATCTTCCCATAGTAACAGCACCAACAGCATAAAAGCAATATATAAAAAAAAACCTCATTTCCCATTAGTTTGGTGGCTCAGGAGCTGGGGAGAGTAGATTTAGCAGGCAGGCACATCAACCAAAGCTTGTTAGGAATCATCAATCACTGGCTGCTTCAGATGTGATGCTAAGCCATAGTTACAGCAGTTTTCTTCAACATGGTGCCCTCCAGATGTTATTGAACTCTAATTCCCATCAGCTTTGGTCAGCATGGGCAGAAACTGAGGGATGTTGGGTGTTGTGGTCCACAACATTCATGCTGATGAAGGCCAAGATGAGCCTAGACCGGCATGGCCAAACTTGGCCCTCCAGATGTTTTGGGACTACAACTCCCACCATCCCTAGCTAACAGTACTAGTGGTCAGGGAAGATGGGAATTGTAGTCCCAAAACATCTGGAGGGCCAAGTTTGGCCATGTCTGGCTTAGACAAACCTCACATATATGTTCACCACCCCACCCCCAGCAATGATCACAGGTTCAGAAGCTTTCACTTCTGTTTTATATGAAACGCATCTTGCCATATCATCTGGACCCAAACTGTGGTTACTCTTACCTATGGTCTGTTTGAGCAAACCACCTTTAACTCATGGATTAGGAATTTGACTTGTTTCAGCAAGCTATAGTTAAGATTAACCAGTCTGGAATAATCTAAAACTGAAGTGAAAACTTCCAGTTTCCTTGAAGCTGCATCTAAGAACATTTCACCAGTGTTTAGTGTGTTGTGTGTAAACCGGTGGGTTTTTTTAATAGTAATAATAACAACAATAACAACAATCTCTTATCTCAGTTTCTAATTTCCTTCAACACTTCCTCTGGGCCCTTTCCCCTCAGAATAAGGAGATCCTTCTCCTCCCCCCCCATCCCAAATTTCTGTCTCTCGGCCACCTTTGCTCAGCATGCAGGGAGTTGCTGGTATTGGCCCTGGTCTAACCATAAGGAAATGACCTGACTAGAAGACAGGATAGGCAGGTGAGGTACTGGGCTGGCTGAGGTATTGAAGGCCCACCTGAACATGGCTCAAGGCTGGTGGATCCCAGCCCATGGTTGAGAAACACTGAAATAGTGTGTTTGCCTTGGGTGATACCACATTTCTCTGGCATTATAGGACTGTTAAAATGAAATGGGATAACCCTCTTCACAACAGGCTCTTAACCTTGAAGAGAAAAAGCAAAATACAAAGGTAATGGAGTCTGGTCCTTAAGCAGTCTAAATGCAAGGAAGTCACTGAAACTAAGTCCAGGTGAAACCAATTCATTTGCAAGGCAAACTGTAGTCCTCCAAGCATTTAATGGTCTCCACGAATCACAACTTTGTTGTTTTAGGAACCACTATTGGGCCAGGGTCTTCTTAGTAGTCATCATGGACGTAGCCAGGATTTTTGTTAGGAGGGGCAGGACTTGGTTGGGAGAACAGGACTTTTTGGGGGGGGGGCAGAACCAACGTGATTAGTCAGTTAATTAAGTATTTCTACTGTTTTACTTGTTGGGGCTGCTGCCCCCCTGGGCTACGCCCACGGTAGTCATGGCGTGGCAATGAAAATAAATTAATAAACAAACAGCAAGGAATTCTTTTTGCTATCACCATCTGCTGAAGGGGGTACAGTCTTATATTTTGATCTGACAATTTGGTCATTCAAAATCTTCATGATAATACTGCACTCCGCAGCTTTCAAGGCAGCCCTAGCAACTGGTACACAACATCAACAAGTCTTGTGATGGGGTAGTACTAGAAGGGCATATTGTAGAGGTGCACTGAAATTGGCACTGCCAGGCACAATTCACTAGTGTGAATGCCCGTTAGTACCCAAAGTAGGCAATATCCGCCAACTAGTTCCTCCAAAGGTCATACATAAGCATTTTCTGAAAGCATGGGTTATACCTTGCTATCTAACAGCCTACACTACATCAGCAAGCATAGTTCATCAACTGGATCAGTTTAAAATATCGAGCCTTTCAGCTGGAACAGGATACAAGTTCAAGTGACATGCAGGACTGCACAGACAACCAAGTGCCAAAGAAGCAATCTAGCAGATTAAAGGGAAACATGACTATATTCGGTAAAACTTTCCCACACTGGCACATCCTCAAGCAAAAGTTCTTCCTCAATTCATTAAGCTACCTTATTCCTAACTACTGTACTGGTCTATGATCTAGTACCCTCTACACTAAATGGCAGCAGCAGCTCTCCCAAGATCTTAGGAAGAGGTCTTTCCAGCCCTACTACATCAAGAGTTTTTCAACTGGCAATGGAAGGGCTTGAATTCAGGACCTTTGGAATGTGAAGCAATGTGCTATGGCTCCCTCTCTTTGAGTTATCTAACCTACACAACCTAAGCACATACATTCTTTCTCCTGTCCCACTTATGTACACAACCAGTTAAGATAACATTAGGCCATCTATTACCCTAGACCTCACTTACTTTCAGCAATCCATAAACATATTGTCCAATGGCTCTAGTTTGCATTATCACCCTCAGCTTTGCTAGAAATGCACAACCTGGTCCAGAGTAAATAGAAGCAAGAAGAAATTTGTTACTTGTTTCAGATCAAACCTACTTTTACAACATTTATCATAAAAGGAAGAACAAATTGATAAACAAATGACGGTGGAAAACAGTAACCCGAGGTACTATTTCTGAGTTAGCGGAATCTGTAACCTGAAGTGTCTGTAACCTGAGGTACCACTCTACTGCAGTTATAGAAGACTTTAAAGCCTTCCCCAAAAGAATGAGATGGCACTATCTTAACTCTGTCAACTGCACAGCCTTGAGATTATCTTTTTGTTATCATGTAGACACAGTTAACACTATGAATTCGAGGTATTCCACCAGAGAATAAATTCCCTGGTTAGCCTTTAAGTTATAGGAATGCAGAGAATGTTACTATCACATGAGGGTGAGAATCAGAGAACAATGTATTTCCTTAATGTATAAGGCTGCTGTGGGCTTCCTTTTGGAGTTAAAGGCAGAGTACAAATACAGTAATATGAAAAGTGGACCAAAAGAATTACCATAATTGTTCAGAGGCAGTGACTACTACCAGTTACTAAACATTATGTAGGGAAGCAGCACAATTTAAAGCTTTTGAAGGATGTATCACTGGAGGCCCTTCTCACACCAGTTTTCTTTGTTCTCACATATCAGTAGGTACCTATAAGAGTATTGTGAATAACCAAAGTACAGCCATATCATGGAGACCCACACAAACAATGAGTATGGGAAGCCAGCTACACAGACTACTTAGCATAACTCTGGTGTGTGATGAGAGACATGGGGCCAGTATGGAACAGCACCAAGGTGAAGCACACTGCATTTCTGGACTGCAGAGATAAGGAACATTGAAACACACACACACAGTTCCAGTTACAAGCATCTGAAGGAAGCCAAATTGGGATCTACATGTGCATTCAAGAACCTTGGCATGCGCAGGCTCTGCATCAGACCTTTCATTCTGTATGAATATGGTGCTAACGGCATTCGGCATTCATATAGGAATCAACACTAGAAGATACTGAGAAAATGAACAGCTTAAAATATCTCTCCCTACACACAAACACCCCTCCCCCACCCTTAACTGCACAGGATGTCACTGTCAACCTCAGCTCAGCTTGCCAGATCAGAGTGCTAACGACATATTGGTTATGTATATGGAACTGCAGCATCTTCTCTGAAGGTGTGCCAGGGAATCAGTGAGCTCTCCAGTGAGGAAATGCCCCTGACCTTCCATTGGGGGGAATGGAAAAGAAAGAGGGTATGAGGGTGGGGGATAAAAATAAGCCCTTCAGTTTGGCTCAGGCACTTCTAAGCTACACCCACCCAGCCAGCCAGGCAAGGCACGTATTTGAAGGAGTGAAGAGGCCTTACTGCTTGGAAGTTGCACAGCCAGGGCACCTCCACCCTCGCTCCCCATAGCAGATAAGCCCGAGACTCCAGCAGGGCCCGCCCGCCCCCATAATTCCCCATCCATCCGCCGACCCCCCCCCCCCCGCCGTCCCCTCCTCGCTGGGATCCCTCACCTTGACCCTCACGTCGTAGGTGGTGAAGCGGCCTCTGCCCACCCCCACCGTCTGAGGGTTGGAGACGTCGATCTCGAGGAAATTGCTCGGCGGCCCGTAGGCGTCGTTGAGGTTCTGCGGCTTCGTGATCAGGCGCCTGGTGTCCGCGATGGTCTCAGCCATTTCCCCCACCCGCGCGCGCCCGCTCGCTCTCAGCAAGACGACCCGGGAGGCAAAGGACCGCGGAGGAAGCACCGGGGAGGGGAGAGGGGGGAGCGCCGACGAGGGCAGGCAGGCAGGCGAGCGGGCGGGCGGGCTGGGAGGTCGCTCGGGCGTCACGGCGCAGCAGCCCCACCCCAACCCCACCTCTCGCCTTCTTATTCACGGGTGACCAGCCGACGTGACGCCCCCGCGACACGCTCCGGCCCAGCCGCCGACCGCACCCGGAGGGAGCGAGCCCTGCTACGCGCGCAAAGCACCATGGGGCTTTGTAGTCTTCCTATCGGCGGGAGACCGCTTCGACGCGATGCGCAGCGGCCGCCGCGGGGACTACAACTCCCGCAATGCCGCGGCGATCCGTACTAGAAGGGGCAAAGCGCAATTAGCGGAGCTTGGAGAATTTTCTTTGGGGGCCTTCCTGGATTCGAAAGGGGCGGGGCTAAAAAAGCTGGAGTGATCCTGGTAAATACCCCACACAGCTGGGGAAATAAAGGGGCGCAGGCTCCGAAGCGTAAGAATCCTCAGCGTGTTTTCCCTAGTGCGCTTTGAAAAATGGCAATAAACGAGCCGTGTCTCTATGTGTACATATCTGAGCGTCGTTCGTGGGGCGAGGGGAAGCGGAAAGGTTTGCGTGAGATTGCTGACTCTTCAACCAACCGGTGTAGCTGTGCTTTTAAGAGTAGCCTGCCTGGTTGTGTTTGAAAATGCTGCAGAGAGTAAAAGCGGCGATTGTCTGCAGAGTGAGGCACGCCCATTGATTCCGGGGGGGGTGTGTGTGGATGGTTTAGATGTCTTTCACTCTGCAGGACAGGAAGCCTGCATTCCGCTTCCAGCACCAGCCCTTCCAGACACGACAGAGATAAGAAAGTACATGCTTGGTGCTAGATCTGTCTCTGAAAAGAGCAGGACAGTTTCCCAGCACATGCTTTGTGATGGGGGTCAGCCCTGTCATGAGGCAAAGTGAGGCAGAGACCTCAGACGACCGATGCTGGCGACAAGGCAAAGGAGTAGGTACAGAGTTGGATGTGTCATGCGGCCTATTCTGCACCCCCTGGTACCCCCTGGTATTCTGGCCTGGTACCCTCAGTTTTGGAGTAGTGTGCACTCCTGTTACCAATATTAAACTATCAGTCTGGTTGCCTTCTGTATTAGCTGGGAAGGTGCTAATTTGTCCTTGGCTTCAGGCAGCAAAATACCCATGACCAGCACTTTCCGTTAAAAGCATTCCTGTTAAATGAGTAACAAAGAATAAACTCATAATAGTGACAGCCATATCTTTTAGCATTTAACCTTATCTCAGTGCTGCTTACATTACCTAATTAACACCCATAAGTCACAACGATTATTAACAACCGTTCAATTATTAATTTAATCAATTAATATTATTAATAAATGAGTACAATGTTTAATACCAGAAGATATGACGGTTGCCAATATGAGATATCATTCTGTATTACAAAGCTAATGTGTAGGTAAATGTCAACCATATGCAGCCACACAGTCCTCTGACTGTCATCTTATCAGTACCTTATCAGGAACCTTAGAGCAATGAGAAAAAATATCTGAAAGAGCAGCTATGTATGGGCTGGCTCTGAACAAGAAACCAGCAGATCCATACAGTTGTGTGAATAAGCTCTGGGACTGCTGGAGTACTGTGCACTCTTCCTTGGAACTCAGTGGGACTACATTTGAGTAAACCTACAGAGAATTAGGCCATTCATCTGTCACATCTTGTGAATGGTTCAGCCAGCATGTAACCATGCTGCACATCACCACTCCTATGGTTAGAGCTTTTTATAGTAAGAGATAGTATTTTGAGTTATAAACACAGGATGAAATCCAATGCCCATCTGCCAGTGGAATGAACTTCTGCTTGTGTGACAAGATTCCCCTTTACTCTACTCCCCCTCCTCTTGTAGCTCACCATGCGCCCCAAAGCTCCTAAGGGTTGGGGAACCATCCAGAGCAGATCTGGGGGCATGAGGAGCCTCAGAGAGAAAAGAGGAAGGGTATGTTTTCTTGAACAACATTGGATATCACCCATGGCATATTTGTAAGATCAATTCATTCCGCCAAAATCACTGGAAAAAGTTATGCTGATTGTGCTGTATTAAAACTTGTTGTGCAAAACGGCCCTTGATCACGGCTTTACGAGAAAACAGCTCAGTCACACTCCTCTCGAAGAGTTTAAACACATTGCAGCTTTTGAGGAAGGAACATTTACTTGAAAATCTTTCATCAGAATTTTGAGAAACACTGATTCAGAAACACGTCACTCAATTATGCAATACTTACTTAGGAAACTAAAAAGACACTTTCCTGAACCCTAAGTTCTCAAGTACACACTTTGAATACAACATTATGCTTGAAATTGCTAAATAGAAGTAAGGAAAAACAAGATAGGTTCATACAAAAACAATGGCTTCAATGATACTCCATTATAAAAAAAAAAAAATCTTGATACTAGTGATAAGGAACCTCAGATCCAGGTCCGGATGCAGCTCTCCAGGCCTCTATGTGCCTGAGAAACTCCTTTCGGCCACCGCAAGTGTGTCAACTTGAATAAAATAGGGAGAGCAGGCAATCACATGATGTGGTGCATGCATGCCCTTTGAATGACAGTGCCTATCAACTTTGGAGGGGCCTGGTCCCCTCAAATATTTTAGGAGGGGCTGAAGGGACTTTGGCCCTTAGAAGTTGGCTCCTATGGGCAAAGCAGGGCAACAACTGAATGGACTGCTGTGTCTTTTACTTGTATGAGAATGTATGCCTTACTTGTATGGACTGGCACATCTTGTAAGGAGATGTATATTTTTACCTGTCTCTTTGATTAGAGGTATTATAGGTTAATATGGAAACCTAGCAAATACTTTGCTTTGCTTAAGGTGAATATTTCTATGGACTAATGTTTATTACATGGGCATGCTTATTTTTTCCTGTCTGTTATATATCTTCCTTGTTTGTTCATTGTGGATTATAGGACTAACCAGCTATACCCTGAAGCTCAAATATCAAGGCAGTGAAAAACTTCATTGCAGAAGAAGCATTTGGCAGGATGGTTCTTTTTTTTTTTTAGTCTGTGGTGCAACATTAATTTATGTGGCCCACTGGGAGGAGCACGACTGACATAGGGAGCCTATAAAAACAAATTGTGCAGTGCCACAAATCCAACTCAATGGTGTAACATTGAAAAATGTTGATCACTTCTCCTACCTAGGCAGTTTCTTTCCACAAGGGCCAACACTGATGCCAAAATCTAGCATCGCCTGAGCTCTGCGAGTGCAGCTTTCTCCCGATTGAAGTGCAGAGTGTTTGAGGACATTCGCAGGGAAACCAAAATGCTTGTTTACAAAGCTATTATACTACCAACCTTACTATATGCCTGTGAAACATGGACCACTTATAAACACTATCTCAAACTCCTCGAAAGATTCCATCAACGGTGTCTCCGAAAAATTTTACACATCACTTGGGAAGACAGGCGAACTAATATCAGTGTACTGGAAGAACCAAAGATTACCAGTGTTGAAGCAATGATTCTTCAACATCAACTTCGTTGGACTGGTCATGTTGTGCAGATGCCTGATGATCGTCTTCCAAAGCAACTCCTCTATTCCGAACTTACAAATGGAAAGCGAAATGCTGGTGGTCAACAAAAGAGGTTTAAAGACTGTCTTAAGGCAAATCTTTTAAAATGTAGTATAAACACTGACAACTGGGAAACACTGGCCTGCGAGCGCTCCAGTTGGAGAACACCCTTTACCAAAGGTGTCATGGGCTTTGAAGACACTCGAACTCAGGACGCAAGGAAGAAACGTGCTAAGAGGATCGAACCTGGGACTTCCTTTGTGCAAGGCAGATGCTCTGCCTCTGGGGTGGGGGGAGGAAGAGTGGATTTGTTGTGTAAGAATGCCAAATCCACTTTAATTGCACAACCTAATTACTGGTATGCAACTGTATTCCACCAGCAAAACAGTGACAGTCCGGAGGCAGCCAATAATATATAAAGTCAACCAGATATCTTCTACCCTCCACTCTGTAGATAGCTAGGGATGGTTGCAGTTATATTTTCAGGTAAAGGCTAGACTGATAGGCCTTTATTGGACATTCAGCAAACAGCCTTTTATTCAGCATCTAGTAACAGGCTAGGAAATACTTGGAAATAGAGGACTAGTTTGTTTGACAGGATCACATGGCCCATAGCTCTTGGTTCTCATGTTCAGAAACACAGAGGACAATAAGTAGCAATACTTAAACATATATGTCCTCCAGCTATTCACTGGCCCAGTTGTACACTTCATACCATGCCATCAAGAACAAATTTGACCCGTGTTTGAAATCTGATTGTTCCCTTAACAATATTTCCCTTTATTTCTTTTTCTTTTTTGCATGGTGCTAGGATCAAACACCTGGATTGGGCATGTTTATATCAGTCTCACAGATGCACAATTAAAACCCTGTTGTTTGCAACTGAAAAGAGGTACCTGCACTACCGAGACTGTAAATTAAAGGAAATGCAGACAAGACGGCACTCATATATTCAACATGCTCTTTACTGAAAGAATCTTCAGAGCTATATTTAGCACAAACTTGTTTCGTGTGAATTCCCAGATTCTGTGATTGGAGCCATGCCCCAGGGTCGTTTCAACCCCTGAGGAAGAACATACAGGATGCAGGGCTTGCTCTTCGTTCAACGTACAATATGCAGTTTTGTTGATACTGTGTGAGAAGACGGAAGATGTTCGTCGCACACAAATGTACAGTTTTTAGCCTGCTGGATTGCAGATCAAAAGGTTAAAGAGAGGATTTATTAAGAATGAGTAGTGACAATTTAAATAAATCAGATGTTTTTGCCAAAGAGTACGCTGTGATTTTCTCCAATTATTCCTGACATTTCACCCATTCATATCGTGATGAGAGTTAATAATGCAAAGGGGGGGAGGAGAGAAAGACTCTTGTCTCCTTGTTTATTCATTGTTCTCAAGGAGCTAAGCTGTTTATAAGAGATGTTATTTGTTATTTAAATCACTTTTACTGAAGTTGTTTATTTCCTTGTTCGAGTTTCTAAAAATATTGCTTCTAACAATTGCAGTGCCTTTTTGAGATGTCTGCTGTTCAATTCATAGCGATGTGCATTGGAATTCTTTGTTAAATGAGCCCAGGTGCTGATGCATTTAACAATATAGAGCGAGCTGAACCCATAAAAGCTCCTAAAAGGACAGCGAAAAGGAAAATTGATTCTAAAAATTCATAAAGAAGTGATTTGGTATCATTATTAAATTACAAATACAAAGCACAACATTTTTAACACTTTGTGTGTCTGACAGGGCACAATCCTGCTGCTTTAAAAGAAGATATTTATTTTTTAATGTGTTCAGTCTGACAAAATAAAGTACTTCTTTGCACAGCGCATCATTAAGCTATGGAATTTGCTCCCACAAGAGGCAGTGATGGCCACCAACTTGGTATTAGTTGGTATTAGTATCCAATTCATCAGATGTAAGAAGCCAACCAAGTGCCTATGGGAAGCCTGAAAGAAGGATCTGAGTACATCAGCACACTTGGATGACTTTACATTAAGATTATACAAATGCATGGAGGTAAACACTATGGGTGGCTACTAGCCATGATGGCAAGTTGCTGGGAATCACAAGGGTGCATCAGCACACATTCTGTCTCTGAAAGTGGAGGTGGAACACAGCCATCATGGCCAGTAGCCACCAATAGCCTGTACCTCCATGTGTTTGTATAATCCTCTTTTAAAGCCATCCAAGTGTGCTGATGTACTCAGATCCTTCTTTCAGGCTTCCCATAGGCACTTGGTTGGCTTCTTACATCTGATGAGTTGGATACTACCCCATGCTACAGTCAATCTGTTATTTTTTTATAATGCCACAAACTTCTTTGTAGTTTTCTCTTAACTGAGTGAGTGTCTGTCATGGACTGACTGGATGCAGAGGAGTAGCTGGAGGCACCAGCAGGGGAACCCCAAGGGAAGATGGTTCAAAGCCAGGGGACTGGCGTTGGGATGACAATGAGTGGTCAGGGGGGAAAGAGGAAGAAGAACAGGAGCAAGAGGTGTTGGAAGCTGAAGAGGTAACAGGGTTTAGGGAGCAGGAAGACTCTGTGGCAGAGAACAGTCCAAAATTAGAGGCAGAAGAGGAGGAGAGGCCAAATGACAGAGATGAGTCAGGCTGGTGAGGAAGCCAGGGTGTCTCTCATTCCTGCTGCAATTAGCTCCCTTCCCTCCTGATCTCCCAGAACCAAAAGAGGTATGAAGAGGGCAGAGCAGAGAGTCTCAGATTGCTTTGGAAGGACCCTGGGGAAAGAGGAGACTTAAGGAAGTGTGGTAGGGTGGGGACCTTCAGGCCCCACAACTGCTTCAAAGGGGCAAGATCTACCTGGACGAGTTGCTGTGATCACTAGGCCTGGCCCTCTGAGTCAACTGTGTTTTCTTGAGTAAAGAGTTTGCCATGTAATTCATTGCCTACCAGCTCCCGACTCCTGTTCCTGACACAGTGGCTCAACATTCCACCATGGCATAATGCACACTAGTGAGTATGCAAGCATCCTATTATGTACTGGAATGGTGGTCAACAGTGCCATGTCTCCAGAATGGGAAGATTCATGGAACAGCAGGGCAGTTGTAGAGGATAGAGCTGCTAATCTAGCTCTAACTGATGGATCTGTGTTAGTACATTCTCAACTGCAAGCTCTTCCCACACTGCATCAAAAGAAGGGGGAGGGGAGCTGAACCGATTAAGTGTTTCACAGGTTGATCAATGTAAGTAGCAATGTTATGACTGAGCATCTCTTTCCTCAACTGTTCATCAGTTCCTTTTGTTGGTGTAGTTACAACTATATTTCTAAGTTCACATCCACACCCTAACCACATACAAAAAATTTTCCACAAAGAATTCTGGGAACTGTAGTTTGTTAAGAGTGCTTGTTATGTACTGAGTTGAATAGGATCCAAACTGCAGCAGTCTGATTGGTCCTAGAACAATAGGATCCAAAATGCAGCAGTCTGATTGGTCCTAGAACAATAGGATTCAGAATGCAGCAGTCTGATTGGTTCTAGAACAATGCAGCAGTATGATTGGTTGGCAGGAACCACCCAATCATGCTCCAGATATAAGTGAATCCACAACCTGATTGGCTTATAGTAGAATTCCAGAATTAGCCAATCATGTGCAGCCCATTGTGTAAATAATGTATATAATGCAGATACTTTGAGGGGACATTCATTCATTCCTCCTCACCACTATGAGCTGAATAAAGAGCATGAAATCACTTTGCGACTCTGAGTATATTTCAGTGCTGAAAATTGTAGCTCTGTAAGAGGTCTGCTAACAAGTTGTAGCACCTTTAAAAAACCAAAGTCTCCAGGATTCTTTGCCAGGAGGGGAGAAGCCATGGGAAGTGGTATAAGAGTGCCTTAAATGTATGGTGTGGATGTGCGACACAGCAAGCATTTGCTGAGATCTAAGGCACTGGTTAGCTCTTGTACAGGTGTGAGGGGTACATCCAAATCAAATAAGGAAAGAACGATAGTAGTGTTGTCATTCCAATGCATTTATTGGCATTAAGTCCAATAATATGGCAGGTAGTGATGTAAGAATTACTTTTTTTAAAAAAGAGGTATTAATGCTGTTTATATGTTAGACAACTTTATGTCAATTGGTGTAAGATAGGGAAACTGTTCGCTATATAGGGCAAGGCCTACTTTATGGTCAGCCTCCTCTTTGTTTTTCCTGCAGCATAACTTCTTTTCCTGCCTCAGCATAAAAGATGAACTTGTTTTGCTTATGTGATGAAAGAGTAAACGCACAGGATCGGGAAGCACGTCATCTTGAGTAACTTCCCATCTAAAGGGGTTTTGAGTTGCCTGGTGTCAATTATTAAGCTATTGCAGCGAGACTAGTGCAAGGTACAGTCTTTTACACGGGATCATAAGGGCATGCACGACGTGTAGCTAAATAATACACGTTGTCTCCTCAGCCTGCAGTCCCGGTGGTGCACGTTTATTCACCCCAGCGATCTCCCAGTTCTGGGTCGGCATCTGAGGGCATTAAAAACAACATTTCCCGGCATGCCGTTGTATCCGGCCGCTTTCCATCGGCGCGAGGGGAGCGGCGCGTTGCATTCTGGAGCGTGTAGTCTGTGTCGGGAACGCCGCCTCAAGGTGAAGGTGACTGGAACCGGCCTGACTCGTGGCTGTCTGCGTCCGTTTCTTCTCAATAAAGTTTTCTTTCATAAGGAAACGGGTAGGCGGGGGGCCTCGGCAAGATGGCGGCGCCCGTGTCGCCCTTGGTTACTGGGCGCTGCTTTCTAAGGGCTGCCGCTCGACACGCTGCTCTCTTGCTAACCGGGTGGGCTGAAGCCGGCGCCCCGCGGAAAGGTTAGTGCCGCTTAGATCTGGGACGGCGCGGTCCTCGCCGCGGAGGGCTGAGCGCCCACTGCCCAGAGTTACGCCTGTCAAACGGCGGCTGCTCCTCTGCTTCACCGCCGGGTCGTGACTGGGCCAAAGCCCCAGGCGCCTCTGGCCAGGAGCCCCTTCGGTAACTAGGAGCGCTCCTTCTCCTCCCTCGACTTCCTCAGGAGCAAATGTATTGGAGATCTTCTGCGGGCTTCCCTTTACCTCCAACTTTACACAAACCACACTACCTTAAATATGGGGCCTTTTGGAATAGTGGCATTTAAGGATACTCAGATAAGAAGTGTTTTTGACTGTGATGTTTCAGAATATTTGTCCACCATGAAGGGATTTTCTGTTGCCTTTTTCTTAAGTTAGAAGAATTCAAAATGTCTGTGCTCCCCTGCGACATTGTACACACTGTTTTATCATTACTATTAGTGGGTTTTTTTGTTTTTAAAAAATGACGTGCTGGTACTTTGTACTAGTGAGTACTGTCACAAAAAAACTCTGATTATTATTATACTATATTTTTATGCTGCCAAGCCTTTGCAGCTGTTTAAATGGATGAACCAGTCATTTTAATTCTTTTTAATGGTGTTTTATGTTTTCTTGTTCACTGCCCTGATATTTTATCTTATGGTGGTTTAGAAACATTTCCATAAATGATGTGCCTAAAATCTACTAGATGCTGCACACAAGCTTTCAGTCCAGAATGTGTTTTATTCAAGCATAGTGAATTTACTGTGTAATGTAAACTTAAAACATTTTATGCATCCAGTGAAATGCACTGAAGTCCATTAAAGCTTATGTTGGCCTTCCTCAATCTCCTGTTTTCCAACTGTTTTGGACTTCATCTCCTTTTAGCACTAGGCTAATTGGTCCTAGGCTAATTGTCATAGAATACTATATGTGAACTAATAAAAATTTCAGACTTGAGCAATGAAACAAAAGGCGGAGCAAGAAGAATGGATAATTACAGATTTGACTTTTGTCTATGCTGGCCAGTTCCAACAAGGACAGGGCTCCTACACTTTTTTATATTTGTGGTGAAGAGGAAATTTCAGCAGGCTGTGTAAATGCATCTCATTATCCTACTTCCGTCCCAACACCAGATAACAAAACATCCTATCACATCCTACACATTCTACATATATAAAGTGGTACCTCGGGTTAAGAATTTATTTCATTTTGGAGGTCCATTCTTAACCTGAAGCTGTTCTTAATCTGAGGTACCACTTTAGCTAATGGGGCCATGTGATTTCTGTTCTCATCCTGAAGCAAAGTTCTTAACCCGAGGTACTATTTCTGGGTTAGCAGAGGCTGTAACCTGAAGCGTCTGTATAAGACATACTCCAAAGAAAGTGTGTGTAGGACTGCAGCATGAGGAGCCTAATAGGCACATCCTAGACTAAAAGGCACAGTAAATAAATAAGAGTCTGATATGGCTATGTGTATATTTGAACAGATAAGAATGTCTCTGAATCTTCAAGCTTTTCCATTGACAATAAAATAATTCATTATTTACCTCCCCCACTTTTCTTTTTTACAGCTTACACAGTTCAGGCAGCTGAGAAAGCTGCCAGTGGCACTCGAGCAGATGCTAATTCCAAAGCCTTGTTAATTTGCAATGGACCTTTAGAACATTATGAGTTTCTGATCAAAGCCGAGGAGCTGAGGAACGATGAGCAACAACGAAAAGTTGTACAATGCCTGCAGAAGCTACATGAAAGCCTTAAAGGCTATAGTATCAGTCCAAAGCACATCTTATCAAAGGTGAGATTCTGTCACTAGGCATTACTGTAGAGTCTTTAATGTTCAACTTAGGTTTTTTTCCTTACTTCTGATTGCAACAATTGTGTAGACGGTAACATTTAATATTTCTTATTTACACATGAGAAAGGGGCTAAGAAAACACACCTAGGACCACCCTGTGAGGCAGAGCTGGGACTTCGGGCATCATCTCACAGTTACAAAAATAGTAATGACCATTGCACTACATTCTTTGTCTAAATGAGAAACTTGTTAAAAGTTGATTTTTCCACAAAATGATTTTTAGCAAATTTAGAATACCAGTTTACATACTTGTTGAAAAGGGTTCTGATCCAAAATCCTATGGTGCACATATGGAGCCCAGGTATGACAGTATTTCCCCTTTGATTCTGTTAGCTGCGGAGCTCTGCAAGTTCAATGGAAAAATGAAGCCTAAAACCATCATGGAAGGCCTTTCTTATGTGGGAGTTCTATGTGCTCTATATCTGAATTCTTCTGATCACTGATATTTTGCAAAACCTGTATTTCCCTACTCATTTTTTTCCATGCTTTGTGAATCCCGTTTTCTTTGTTGATGGTGAACTATCCCATGTCCACTTGATTGTGCAGGCTGCCACAATGGCAACCTGCTTTGGTTTTAATCATGCAAAAGTGCAGTTGGTTGATTTTACCTAATCTATAAGTCCAGGCTGATCGCCGAAGAATTGATGCTTTTGAATTATGGTGCTGGAGGAGACTCTTGAGAGTCCCATGGACTGCAAGAAGATCAAATGTATCCATTCTTAAGGAAATCAGCCGTGAGTGCTCACTGGAAGGACAGATCGTGAAGCTGAAGCTCCAATACTTTGGCCACCTCATGAGAAGAGAAGACTCCTTGGAAAAGACCCTGATGCTGGGAAAGATGGAGGGCACAAGGAGAAGGGGACGACAGAGGACGAGATGGTTGGACAGTGTTCTCGAAGCTACAAACATGAGTCTGACCAAACTGCAGGAGGCAGTGGAAGACAGGAGTGCCTGGCGTGCTCTGGTCCATGGGGTCACGAAGAGTCGGACACGACTAAACGACTAAACAACAACAAAGTACTAGTAGCAAGAGCTGATGGAGAGGGCAGATCAACAGTATGTTTCTTGAGTTGAAACCAGTATTGTAATTATGATCAGATCTGTAGGGGTAGCCACCATGGTACCTTCCAGATGTTGTTGGACTACAGCTCCCATCAGTCTTTGCCATCATGACCGGTGATCCAGGAAGATGGAGTTGGAGCCCATCAGGGCACCATGTTGGCCACCTCTGGTCAAATATGTCACTTAATAACTGATGAAGTTGTTCTGACTTGGTTATGGATTAGTTGTGAAATCCCTATCTATTCATATTGAAGGGGGAGGCCCTACCCATGTACATGCCTTGTAAAGTTTTGTTCACAGTTAAACACATATTGTTTAAATGCCCACAATTCTCAAGTGTGTGGCAGGGCTTTCTCTATTCCAAACTTAATCTCAGTTCTCAGAAACAATGTTTGGCCTACAAGCTGTATTCAGGTTTCTGAGCTCTGTTTCTCCTGCAATAAAGTAAGATTAGCATGAGGTGCAATATAATATAGCTGCCACTGTTCCATGAACTTCAGTACATCTGCCTATGTGCTTCCAAAATCATGATGAAAGTCATTCCCTCCACTTCCCAGTGAACAGATTCACCATTAGAATTGCTCATTATTGCTGTCAGAAGGCAATACCTTGGTCCCACAAAGAACTTTTTGCCAGAACACAATTGTCAGAGTTGTAAACAGAAATGAATGATAAAAATTGATTATTTTATCGGACTATACTTGATTCCATCATCATCATATATTATTTATACCCCGCCCATTTGGCTGGGTTTCCCCAGCCACTCTGGGCGGCTTCCAACAAAATGTTAAAATATAGTAGTCCATCAAACATTAAAAGCTTCCTTAAACATAGCCTTTGATAGTTCTGCCTAAATCTTTGGATCATTGCTGCTAGACTTTCAGCACTAGGCTACAGAGAGGAAAATGTCAGTAGTCCCTTGTATTGTCATGTATTGGGAATTAACTAAGAAGACCCTTGGAAGGGTGAATATGAAAAGGGTAGGAAATATGTAGGGATACTGGACAAAGTGGATGAGATGAGTTGGGTAGAACATAGTGGTAGGCAGTTGAGTCTAAGGTTGTAATGAGCAACCTTGCACTCCTAGACCAATGGTCCATATAGACCACCACCAACAGTGGTGTTTAAAAAGTGTCACCCTGGTTGCCCATATGCTACCAGGCCAACTTGAATGTTCTTGTATTAATTTACTAGGCCCTTAACAACTTGGTTCCAGGCTGCCGCAAGGACCACCTAATCACTCATATCCCTGCTTAATCACGGAGGACTTGAGGGAAGTCCCTGTCAGCCGTCCCCGTGGCTCAGATGCACGGCTCGTATCTACCAGAAGCTATGTATTCAGTATTGTGGACCCAATTTTGTGGAACTCTCTTTCAGTTGAGGTCAGAACAGGCCCCCTCACAGTTGAGCTTCTGGCACCTACTCAATACTCTTTTATTCTAGCAGACATTTTATTTCAGCCGTCTGATTTTATACCTTTTCTGTGTTGTGTTTCTTGTCCACCCTATAGAGACCATTGTAGTTAAGCAATATGGAACTTTTAAAAAGAAAAAGTAACTAGCTAAAGCAACAGTCTAACACTATTACTTTGTATTTACTTCTTTATTTTTTTTAAGAAAAACTGTTGTAATGCAAGATATAATTCTCCTCTCAAAAAACCCTTATGTTAGGAATTGGCCATTAGATGAAACATCCCCTCCACAGTTACATACAACCTTTCCCCACAGCTTCAGTCATGAGCAATGCTATGAGGATTACCTCTTAATACTGAACTGATATTTTCAGCACATGTTGTTCTGTTACCCAAAGATTTCTGCTTAGCACAAGTATTGACTCCCCTCTCAGCATGCATGCAATTTCTTTCTCCTCCATCCACTCTCTGCAGTGTGTATCACTGTTGTTCAGTCTTCTGGCTTGGAGACTTTTTTAGAGTACTTTTTTTGTTGGCGCTGCTTACAAGCTTGCCATCTTGAATAATTTTGTGTCACCTATAAACTAGTCCACCTCACTGCTCAACTTTAACTCCAGATCGCTTATAAATACTCTTCTTGCAAAAAAAAAAGGAGCTGTTGGATTTGGAGTGTTAACAATGTAAAATGTAATCTCCACAATTTTCTACTCTGTTCTTAAGTATTCTAATGCAGATCACCATTTCTGTTTCCTTATTTCTTTGTTCTTTCCTTGTTCAGTTTTTGAATATTAAGTAATTTTGAATAATTAAGTATATTGAATAATAGTAAGCAAGCATTTTGAAAACAAGTCCTTAAAAAACAGACAGGCTAGAAAAACAACCCTAATTTTGTCTTCCTGTATTTTCGCAGCACAATTTACTACAGTAGTTGCAGCTAACTATTACTGAAACAGTTTCAGAACATCTGAAACCTTGTTGCAAATGTCCACCGAATTAACATTTTGGGGCACAGTTTAATTTGGCTCTAAATTAAATCTTCAAGTGGTTTAGTTTGTAATAGTTAGCTTGTGTGGCTTGCTGAATATACTGATTTTTAAAAGGCAAAGAAACTTGACAAACTGATGAGGAAAATACTTATCTGTAATGCAGTTTTTATTTGAAACACAGTCTAGAAATTGCTCAGCTCCATGTGAGATCAAAAAATTTGAACTTTAATATGTTTCAGCTCTAGTGTTACATTAAAAAAATTGTAAAAGCAATAACTAAATTAGTACATTTGTGAAATATGATGGTGAATATCTATGCAATCACATAAACTGATGAGACCTGTCTCACTACCAGTTTTTTCTGCTTAGAATAACATGCATATGTAAAAATAATTCTCTCCAGTTGCTTAGCAAATGATGTAGTGGGTTGAAAATCTAAAGACAAATATTTCAGAATGCTTGATTGTTTTTATATAAGTGATAGAGATCCAAAGAGCTACTTGAGGTGAGATCAAAGGCTTTTACTAATGGTTCTATACTTGTTTTCTTTGTACAGCAAACTCCCCAGTTTCAAAAGTTGTTTTCCATGCAAGTTCTGTTCAAGAAATGTTATTTTAAAGCCTCACTGGGCACAATAAACCAGTTAGATAACTCTTTGGATGCTAGCTTATTTATCTTTAATTTTTGAATAGATCTGCCTGACTGACCACTATTAGTACTTCTAAGAATACCAGGGTATATAATGTTACATTAGATAGACTATATACGTATAGTTGATGCATTTAAAACATCCTGCCATCCTGTTCCAAAAATTTGGTTGCTTCTTCCAAAGCGATAAAAATGGGAATTGCATATGATGCTGGCCAGAAATATCACCATTACTGAATAGCTCCATCTTAGGAAATATAGATGGAACCTTGATCAATTTAGTGGTTGCTATATCCCTCACCTTATTTCATACATATACATCCATTTGGCACATATGGGGTCAGATGAAGAAGTGCAATTCACATGCAGATGCCTGCTTCTATGCACTGATATCTCCTTTGTAATCAAAACCCTGTATCCATTATTGTTTGTTTTTTTAAAAAAGATAACCCATGTAATTCTCATGGTTGCAAATAGCCACACTGATGTAATTGTGTATTTGATTTCTACACACACACACACACACACACACACGTTAGCTGAAAAGATAGACAAGTATAAATTTACATTTAAAACATCTGCATTTTTCTAATAGCTTTTTTTTTTTTTTTTTTTTTTACAGGCTAACAGGCTATGGACATTTGCCATAGTTTTATTTTGTGGAGTTTTGTTGTTGTGTGTGTTGAAGTGGTTCTTGTTGCTGCAGATATATACTAGTTTGCAATTTTTATTTCTAAATGCTTTGAAATGTGGTTATTGGTATGTGTTTAATAAAATACTAGCTGCAGGGACTAAAGCTAAAGTGCAGTTTGATCGCGATGAGTCAACTAGCCAATAAAATATTTTGATAATCAGAAACATCTGCAACATGAATTTTGAGTTGCAGACACAATAGTGCTAGACACTGGTGACCATTTATGAGGTTTCTGTTTTGAGAGGAATTTTTAGATCACCATCCTCACCACTATTACTTCAGAAAGGCTAATTGTATGACAATTGTACTCCCAGGTACAGATCTAAGCAACCATAAGAAAATACCAGTGTCATAAAACTAAAAATAAATTCAGATTAGTTGAAGTCCTTTTTCTGAAGACTTGTCTTGGACAGAAAATTAGTATACATCTAACATTTCCCGAGTAACATTGACACAAACTGTAAGACAAAGCTGTAAAGATCTGGGTACAGGAAGTCCTCAGAAATGCAAGTTGGGTGAGTTAGGAAGTAAGGTTCACATGTTTATTGAAATAACTGTTTTAATTTAAAGGGTTAATTCCTTTCCTAGTTGAACATAATAGGAACTTTAACATTTTAAAAACAAACAAGCCCAAACATTATTTTCCGGGATATTATTAGGTGTATATGTTATCATCCAACCTTATATATCCTTTCCCCTAAAATCCTTGCAGCATGCCTGAGAAGAGGTACCGTATATTGGGCTTACTGGATGATGATGCCCAAAGTCATCTATTTAATCTGGACTCTGCCCAAACCCAACAGTCAATTCATTGCATTGTGCTTGCTCTTAATTGATAGGACACCATCTGCTATCAAAGTTTGTTTTTTCATATATTTTCATTGTAAGTCAAAACTAAGCCAGACTCAACTTACTGCAAATGACAGAGTACTTGATAAATATGTGTTGTACATTGTGTCTGTTTCATTATTTAACTTTTATCAGAGCAAAATAAAGTATAATGAATAATTTTCTTTATTTTCAGTTGTTTACAAGACATAAACCCCCAAAAGGCCTTTATGTCTATGGAGATGTTGGTAAGTTTATCAGAAGTATATCCGAATGTTTTCCTGTATAATATTTGCATATGTTTTCAAATAATACCTAGTCATTGGAAAATGTTAATTCTGTTGATGGTAATGGGACTAAATAGATCAAAGTATTTTTGCATTGAGCTGCTAAAATGTGTATTTCTTTATCCTTAAGTGCAAGACAGAGATATCTATTGACAAACATCGAAGAAGAAACAGTTAAACCCATATTAATTTGGTTCCTTTTGCAATGCATTAAATTTAAGGTTTAGCTATTGGTTCAAACAACTTCCAAATTCAGTTGCAGTGTACCTCTGAAGGCTTGGTACTGGGTTGCATACAATGTAGTCAGCCAGCTGACCTGATGCCCTGCTTATGTGGGCTTCCCAGAAGCATCTGTCTGGCCATGATTGGAAACAGGATGCTTGGTAGATGGACCCTTGGTCTGATTAAACAAGGCTGCATTTGTAGTTGATACATAAAAATTGAAAATAAGAAGAGAGGCATCACATTTATTCATAATGTGTGCTGCTGAAAGTATTTCAAATGGAAGCAATAATTACAGTTGCTGGTTCTGATATTATATTTAGTTCAGATTCTGATAATACAAGCAATTCCATCCACATAAGCTGAAGTCTTGTTTCCCAAAGATAATGATTTTGTACTGTTCAGATCACGATTATGATTTCATTAGCTCGATGCTAATGAACAGTCATTACTGTAATCAGTACATAGTGTTTTAAATTAACAACCTGTTGGGTATGTGTGTTTTTATTTGAAGGCACAGGAAAGACAATGGTGATGGACATATTTTATTCTCATATAGAAGTAGAAAGAAAAAAGAGAGTCCATTTTCATGGCTTCATGTTAGATGTGCACAAAAGTAAGTTTAAATCTCTTTGATGCAGTACAGTATGGTATGGATATGTCCCATGTTCATAACACTGTCTGCCTCTTAATGTCTTGTCATCCTCCTCCTGAATCCTTTTGCTGTGACAGAAGGGAGAGCTATTATCTGAAAATAGAGAAGGGATTTTTATAGGTTGTTTCTGGGGGACCTCTGATCTTTCACTTTGAATAAAGTTATCCCAAAATGCTCCTTTTCCTTAGAGATTGCTGTGGGAAAATTACTGCAAGACTTGAGTATGTAGACTTCACTTTTTCTGTGACATCAGCAGGCAGTAGACCAGTTGTGTTACATCGTATTTATTTGCATGATTACAGACTTCTGGTTTTAACTAAAAAGCAGATCCTGTCTTCTGCATTCCTGTTACATTCATATTCAGTGATAGAAATATACATGAAAATGAGTAAAAACTGTTTTAGTAAAAAAAAGAGGGGAGGAGGAAGAGTGAGAAACAGATACCGTATTTTTTGCTCTATAAGACTCACTTTTTCCCTCCTAAAAAGTAAGGGGAAATGTTTTTCATCTTATGGAGCAAATGCAGGCTGCGCAGCTATCCCAGAAGCCAGAACAGCAAGAGGGATTGCTGCTTTCACTGCACAGCGATCCCTCTTGCTGTTCTGGCTTCTGAGATTCAGAATTTTCCCCCCCTTGTTTTCCTCCTCCAAAAACTAGGTGCGTCTTGTGGTCTGGTGCGTCTTATAGAGCGAAAAATACGGTACATAGTTTCTGTTTCTCACTCAAGTAAACATTCTGGATTTGAGATGTTTGGACATCAAATTAGGAATATAGGAAAAGGCCATCAAATTAGAGTGAGTGATTTCCTTCTGCAACCAACCACGGACATCTTCCTATTCATATATAAGGTAGACTAAAATTCCTCGTTGCTGATTACACATTGCTGTGATGTCCTACATTCTACAGATATTATTATTCCAGTGCTCGTTGTCCCACAGAAATGTTAAAAGTATCAATAGATAGATAAATCATTCTGTCCCTAGGTCTGTGCTTGAGGAGGTGTTCCCACAACCATAATAAGATGACAGTTCATCTCTCTAGTAATTTGTTGTCTGCAAGTTTAGTAATGCTTTGTGTAATAGGTGGCATGTTAAGTGGGATAAGAAGTTTGATTTCTCCACAGTGCACCTTCTTCAGGACCTGTAGTTGAAGTATTTAGTTATTTTGAGTCAAAACATGAAATATGGGTTCATTGTACTTTGGCACGCAGACCTCTTCTACCTCCCATCCTACTAATGTTTAGTCCTTAATGTTCCCGGACTTTATGTGAGGTTTCTTCACAGTTTCTTTATATCCTTTCCCGCTTCTCTGTTTACTTACACTTTCTCTATTCACTTGCCTATTCACACTAAGCCGTGGTTTGCCTTAATATTACATGTGAGCCAACTCACTATAGTTGCACAGACTTTCATATTTCTGTGACTGACTCAGCTAACTGAAACCATTTCCTGAGATGTAGTTTTCAACAATCAAGGCTACATTCCTGCCTCCAAGCCCACACCATTTTGTAAACCTATGAAGCTTTATTTTATTACTGTTTTTCCAGTACTTTGTGGTTACCTCCCTCCCCTCAATGGTATAACTTCCACACAGAAGTGCTCTTTTTCTTTTTGTGATTTGGTAATTCAAATTCTCATCCAGGGTCTAGAAAAAAGCAATACTGAATAAAAATAAAATAAATCTCCAAAAAGTTGACTAGACAACTTTTAAAATGTATTTTTAAATTCACTTTTGACTTAACTGTCATATCGCTGGTTTTACTAATGGATAAGCATGATGCTATATTTAGGCTTACTTAGACCATCTCTTATTAGTTTTTGCTTATTGTCTGTGCGCTGTCTTCTCTTCAGGAATACATCGCCTTAAACAGAACCTGCCAAAACGGAAACCTGGATTAATGGCTAAATCATATGATCCAATAGCCCCAGTAGCTGCTGAAATAAGTGAGGAGGCTTGTCTCTTGTGCTTTGATGAATTTCAGGTAATAATACATTAGACCAGAAGTACATTAATTTCCTTTCTGGGAAATAAGTTTAAACTCGCAAAACATTTTTCAGCTTAGCCATTTGAAGACTTTGCTGATACGAACTAGCCTAATTGCATGGTATCCTGGATGTTCCACTAAGATATTTTGCTGGCCTTATATATCATGTGCTATTGGAAGCGTACTGTAGAACATTTCCCCCTTCCAACTTCTACCAGAACCTGTAGCTGTGGGCTGCCCTGTTCTAGATCTAAAGTTGTAGTATAGATGTTCACATGGCCTAAAGCCACAGCTTCAAGTAGATGTATAGGTGATAGACTCGCCCTCTTTGTCCATTATGTGCATGTAGAAGGCAAGTTGCAGTGAATTAATTTTTTCTTTAGCATGTGGAGAACTAGCTTTTTTTTTTACCACAGCTGATTCACCTTCTAACTGCTCCCATCAAATATGATATATCTGTATTATACTGTTTATCAGCACCTTTAACTGTAACACAGTGGCTGTGATACTTTAGCCAGCCACACTTTTATAAGTAAAAGTTACAAGTTATTATTTATTTATTATAAACTATAAGTGTAAAATAAGGTAAACACTGTAAGTCAGTTGTTAACTGTTTCCTTAAGACTTGGATTTGCTTTAATAAGGTTACAGTATCTTTAATTGACATTTACAAAGGTTTACCTAAGGCTGGCTGGTAAAGTGTAATTCCTAACCTTATTTCCTTTGAAATACCAGTACCTGGTAGTAACTGGGGAAGAGGGACTAAGGTGGTTGCATACAGTAGTGGCAAGTGCATTTTGTGGAGCCTTTGTTAAACCTTCCCACACACCAATTCTTCCTTAAAAATGCACCCCAGCACCTGTGACAGACAGTACACCAGCCTAGGTTCAATTCTGTTGGCTCTGCCAGATTATGTGCTTTATGTCATACACTTGTTTAAATGTAAATATGTGTTTAATTTAAAAAAAATACCGTATTTAACTATTGCAGAGCTCTGACCCAGAGCTCCCATTGTCTGGTGCAGAAAACTGTGTCCTGCTTGCTGTCTTCTCCACCAGGGAGCAATTAATGGATTCTGCTGTCCTGGACAGTTACTGGGATAGCTTCTTGACTTAGCTAGGAGCTAAATGGCATCTTAAACCTAGGTTATGGGCACAACAACAGAATGTCTAGGCACGCTTTTCTTTACAAGAAGACTACAAAGCTGAAAATAAATGAACTGCAGCTAAAATATTATGTTAATTTTTCACATGGTCTAGTCCTTCCCTTCCCACCCTCCTAATATTCTTAAGGGGGTCTCTTCTCCAATCTTAGGAGAGTAGCTGGAAGTGGGGAGGCAGGAAAAGGTCCTCCTTTCCTTCCACTCTGCAGTTTTAATCTGAAATCTTAGGTGCAGTACTGCGCCCAGAGCTCAGAAACTGCTTGTGCTAATGAAATTTCCTGTTGCAAAATGTGCATGGAACAATGGGAGTTTCTAACGCTGCTTAAATATCCACAGTCTCGTCCCCCTTCAGGTCCTGCGTGGGTTGGAAACAAATAATCTACCCTTTAGGTTGGGGCATCTACCCTTGCAGGCCTGAGTGGCTTTCCTCCCCTACAGCTCTTCTTCCTTCCTGACTCATTTTTATATGGGCTACTTTGGCTTATGGAATTTCAGCAATACAGTGGTACCTCTGGTTATGTACTTAATTCGTTCCGAAGGTCTGTTCTTAACCTGAAACTGTTCTTAACCTGAAGCACCACTTTAGCTAATGGGGCCTCCTGCTGCCGCTGCGCTGCTGGAGCACGATTTCTGTTCTCATCCTGAAGCAAAGTTCTTAACCTGAAGCACTATTTCTGGGTGAGCAGAGTCTGTAACCTGAAGCATATGTAACCTGAAGCGTATGTAACCCGAGCTACCACTGTACCTTGTTTCCATTCTCAGCCAGTCATTCTCCCCTCCCATCCCCTTACCTTCTGCCTACTTGCTTCTCTGCAGTTGAAACCATAAGCCAGCCAAGGTGCAAGTCCCTCCCTCCCTCCCTCTTCCAGCTACCTGGGTGACATGCCACTAACCAAAGAGAGGAAGAGGAGAAATCCATTCACATTCCTCTGATGTCCATAAGGGGTGGCAGGTGACCTTGAGCCCCCATCCTCCAATTCTTACTCTCTCCCTGTTCAGAGCCAGCTTGGGGAAAGCCTCCCATTCTGCTTTGTCCCCAGAGCCATCTGCCTCCAGCTGCCACTAGGCACAGCTATGCCCGGTTCATCTTTGACTTGCATCTAAAGCTGCTTCTCCACAAGTTGCTACAGAAGGAGCTTTGGCTGCCTCAGTCACCATCTAACCCTGTCACCCACAAGAAGCAGGGGGGTGGGCAAAGGAGTTCGAAAGCAGGGGTGGGTGATCCAGCCATCCTTCCTCTGCACCCAGCAGACAGATACAGAGGGCCTTGAGTGCACCAGCCAGTATGGCATTTGCCAGATGGACAGTCAGGGCCTGCATAGCCCTTTTGCATTATGAAGCCCACCCAGGGTTGAGAATCCTGTTTTTGACCTTGTAAAGTTTCATCTTGCGCTACCTTGGGAATGAGCTGAAATCTGCACTGATCAGTGTACTGATCCTCTGGATGCCCTGAATAGCATAGTCAGTGTGGATGCTGTTTCTGGCCAGCACAATCACTTAATAATGTAGATTACTCTCTTTGTCACAGGACAAAACAAAGAAATGAAGCTGTGGATGCAATTCTGAACTGAGCTGCTTTCTCCACTCCTGCATTCAATAGGGCATTTTATTCCACTGCAATAGTCAGTTGCTTCATTCAGCAGAGTTTTGTCCTACAAACAGTGCCTTCAGAGACTTCTTCATGCTATAATACTTGAAACAAGATTATCCGGAGTTTCCTTTAGACAAAAGTACATCTACAAAGTTGTAATCCAAATTTATTCCAGTTTTGTAGTTCAAGAAGCCCAGAATCAGAGCTGTCCACATTGTTGTGTGGAATCTTGCCACTTCCCTTTTGCAACATCCCAGTATTTTTTCTCTTTGGCATGTGAAAATTCACAGCTGGGTTAATAGTAATCAAGGTGGCACAAGGCAATCAAGTGTGTTTGTTTCCTGACAGGTGATAAATCTGTTGAGGAGTTCATCATTAAAATACTTGTAGTCCCATTGTGTCCCTGTTATATCCAGCAACTGAGCTGCAGACCATTTGTAAATGACCAGTGGAGAATAGGGAATATGATAAATGGCATGAATCAGCCAAAGACAAATTATACCAGTCTAGCCTAATTTCCTCCTTTGATAGGAAACTGGCATAGCAGACTATGGAGATGTAGTGTATATAATATACCTTGACTTTAAGGCCTTGGATACTGTTAAATGGGTGAGTGAGGTAAGTGTTGGCTCCAGAGCCATTAGCTGAATGATCATAGAGTATGTGTATTAATGGGCTGCCATCAAGATGAAGTACAGTGAGATACAATTTTAATGGGTTAGATAGTTGGGCACTAGACATGTGGATGATGATGGTAGCTTTGAATTTCATATGCTACAACAATAGCTTTCTCCACTGGAAAAAGGGAGCATGGAAAGAATACCCTTGTGGAGGTAATTTTAGAAGCAAGATATAATCCACTGTGTACTTATGAAGAAGAAAAAATGAAATGGCAACCAAGATACATTATCTGATAAGATACCACTTCCCTCTCAAAAGAGCTCTGTGGTCACGATGATTTCCATTTGCCAATTGATACTTGAAATATGAGAAAATGATTTCACCAGAGTTACCCAGCGTCAGGGAGTTGAATCTCAGCATGGGCTGTTGGACCCAAATGTCTTCTAGCATTCACTTTCTCTGCTGCTAAAACTGTTTGAAGAAAAGCACCTATAAAGTTGCTTTCTATAGGTAAGTGATAGAAAGGATTTGAAAAAAAAAAACGTTAGAAGATAATGCTTCTATAAAATGTTTCTATATTGTTGTGCCCTGGGCAATAACTTTAGATTGAGATATTCCTTTTTCTTTAATTCCTCCAAGTGACAGCCTTGACACTGAAATAATGACAGCTGGGTACTGCATCTCCACTTGTTCAATGGAACATCAGATCAATAGCAGCCCTCATGTCATACTGGTTTGGGAGGCACTGATTTTGCTCTCCAGCAGCCACAGTTGTTATATGTATGGATATCAGGCCAGGGACACATGCTTGGGTTTATAGAGTGAAGCAGTAGTGCAAACAGAGGATGGTTAGAATGGATGGGTGTGAGGTATATCACCTGAGGCAAGCCACAAAATGGCACTCCCCTGCAAGGAAGGCGGGGTGAGTGAAGATCTACATCAGGAACAAACGTGGTAGGAGACCATCAGCGCCTCCTATTTGCCAAGGCGCCACAGTTGAAGTGGCATGGAGGCGACTGCCAAGGATAAGGCAGATCCAACCTTCTAGGAGCTCACCACAGTCGTTGCTGCTGCTGCATTGGCAGGGGTGGGCGATGCATTCCTTGGAGGCCGGATCTGCTGTTCCTGTGGATCCTGCTACCTGAGGTGGCCACTCACTTTGCCTCATGGTTGGGCTAGCCCTGTGCCTGGGTTTGTGTCAGATGTGTAGTCCTAAGGCGTGTACTATTTTTCAATGACTGCCACCATAACAGTCACTGCATAAGGTGCTGTGATTTCTATCTGGTTCTGGTCTTTCACCTCAGGCGAGCTTCTGTGGCATTCATTTCAGAATGGACTTACTGCTTACCAGTGGTGGAGCTTCATGCTCTGGCACTGGGGGGGGGGGGCGGAGAGCAGGTGGGGGCAGGGCTGGTGCACATCCCAGGGTCGGGGTGCACCGCCCGCAGGGGTATGGCGCATCCTGGGGGTGTGGCATGGTGTGCCGCCAGCAGAGGCGTGGTGCCCACCATGGGCAGAGGGGGCAGCCGCGATGACACCCTACTGGGATCACGCTGCCAGGGGCGGTGCGCTTCCCCCACACTCCTCTTCCTCTGCCAGTGCTGCTCACTAGTAACTGGGTGACCATTTTTAGGACTGTGGCTGATACCCAACAAAGTCTTCCTGAAGATTCTTAAGTCCGTGGCTTTCAGTGGGTCTACTTCAAGTACGACATTGTTGAATTCTCATCCAGTGTGTTCTTTTCAACTGTGTGTTTCTTGGGCATGTACTAAGACACATGGCTTTCTGGCTTGTATTGCATTCCTGGCCTGTGTGTTCATACCCTTTTCTACTACTTGTTGTGACTTGATGGACTTGTGTTCTCTGCTTTGAAGGAGTGGGATGCTGTTCAATTGATTGGTCAAATGTAATCAGAAGCATTAAAAAGTGCTTGATTAATTGATTGGTCAACTTTTCAAGATGTCATATTTGTAGACTTGAAACAAAAAGAGAGTGTCAAGGTAATTACAGTAACCTCCTCATATGAAACAATATGTCTAAATTCTAAATTATTGTATTCAGCTATTATTTATAAAATTTGATACTGTTTGTAAATATGTAACTATTTGAGCTAACCCCGGGTCTTGAAATACATTCTGCTGCACAGTGGACTATCCGGATACAAATTTAATCCCTTTCCGGGGGTCCGTGCAAACCCCGAAAATTTTGTAAGAAGAGGTGCCGCTTCTGCACATGGTGCAATAGAGCGCTTCTGCACATGTGCGCGTGGCGAAACCCAGAAGTATACACTTCTAGGTTTGCCGCGTTCGCAACCCGAAAATTATGTTACCCGAAGGTCATGGAACCCGAGGGTCCACTGCATTTACTACATCAAGAGTATTCAAGAGATGGAAGAGCCACGTTGGCTTTCACTTCAAATCACAGGATTGATTAAAGCAGTTACAGATTTTGTTCCAATTGAAATTAAGCACACACAGTAACTATAAAATACAGAAGTTAGTTGCTGTTATTGCTATAGTATGTAGGTTGATTGTCATTGCCCAGATTCTGTTGCATTAGTGCACATTGGGATGTGCTGCTAAAATAAATACTATTTCTCATCCTGCATCCAGTGAATGCTCTTTTTATATTGCATCTGTCTTCTCCCTTAGTCTTATGTCATCCTCATAAATCCCAACCAGAAATGAAAAGGCTCCTCAGAAACAGAGTAGTCTGAAGTCCTTAATGGTAAGGGTGCGGGGGGATAGAATGCTAACTGTATGGAAGACAAAAAAATTGAGAAGCACTGTGTGATGTTATCAATATCTCATGTGTTTGGTAAAAATGAATATGCTTTATGCAATGCTTATAGTCCGGAAAAGCTGTTGAAAACATGTAATAAAAAAAACTTAAGCTCTTATTTTTGAGCTAACACTAATTACTGCTTATACATGCTTATGTTCTTCATTCATTATAAGAAACTGTACCAATCAGAGGATAACTGAGCTTCAAGCACTTACACACATACATTATGATTTTTTTTCAACTTAAGAGAAAAGAAAGCAACTCTAGGTCATAAAAATCTTTTCTCTTAAATGCTAATGAAATTTCTCCATTCTCTCCATTAGCAGATCCCTCTTATTGGTAATTTGTATCCTTTTCTTTTGTTCCCATTTATAATGAATGCTGGGCACAGAAAGAACCTGGGCTTTGAGAATGCTTTCACTTTTGTCTTCTCTTCCAAAGCTACACAGGATCAAAAGGACATAAATTGGCACCCAAGTACACAGAATGACTCTTGCTTTTTTAATTATGTAGCTTTTAAAAAAATTAATGTATTTTGGTAGGCAAATAGATTCAAATTCTGAAACATCAAAACACCAACTGAGAAGGCCTCTTTGCATTTCCTCTGGTCATAAATATTTTGCAGCTTAATGTGCCAGAGTGTTATGCCTTGTCAAAGTCTCCCTGTTGTAAACCTAGATTGTCCTGTTGCATGACGCCTTCCACTTCAATTTCCAAACTAGAAGAAAGGTGTGTATTTCTTCCTCTTTTCCTTTGTGTTGCCTTCTGCATATTTCAATGGTCCATGAAGCTGGTTTTTGTAGTTGTTGTTTAAAAACCTGTTTAGTTCTCTTTTTCTTTCTTTATTCCTAGCCCCAAAGATCCTAATTTCTCACATGGTTATATGTCAGGATTGATTGTTTGCATGTGCAGCCACCCCATTCACAGTATTGCAGCATCCAGGCCCCCCCCCCCCACCGCCCAGTCCTGCAGCCGTGAGTCAATTGGTTCAGACAGAGCCTCTTCCAAAACTAGCTCTTAATGTTTCACAAGTGCCTTTTAAAGAAGCATAGAAGGGTACTATGGGCAAAGGCAGCTGAGCCGTTTGCTCTGATTTCAGATGTATTACAGCTACTTTGTTCAAAAACTCAGCTCTGCCTTATACCATTTTCAGCTGGCCTTTCTCATACCTGCTTCTACATTTGTTCTCTTTCTCCGTGATAAGTTTATGTGTTTAATTTAAATTCAGCATATAATAAAGTTAGTCTTTTGAGCCCAACTGTAATAATTTGATGAACAATAAGGAAGAAAGTGAAAACGTTCAGACAAAAGTTTCTTTTCATTATTAATTGCTGCCCTCATTTTTATTGAGACAACGAGTTAGTGAGTGTGTATGTGTGTGTCTATGAAGGGAGAGAGTGATTTGTGTCTGTGAAGGTTAGAAGAGGCTGACTGTGCTGGAACTGACTGCAGTGCCTTTTTGATTATTCATGGACAGTAATAGAAGGCACTTAAAAAGAACAATGAAATTGCTTATTTTTTGTGATGGGCCATCTGTTGAATTGTTTTGTGCAACAATTGCACAATAGTATCTATGTCATATCATTCTATTTTCAACAGCAGCTGATTATGTATACTTGGCTACTTGTCCTTTTTTCCAAAAGTTCCATGACCATTTAAAGTCACCTTTGTGATCCTTTGCTGGAAAGGTAATAGAAGTGTAAAGCAGCTGGTGTGTATTTTCTTCCTTGATCTTCTGAGGGTTGTGTGTGTGTGTTGGTCCAAATTAATGAGGCCTCTTAAATGTTTGGATCTATTTTTCTGTGTTTCCCACCTGTAGTTTTAGAATGGAAGTTAACACAGAATTGTTCCAGCAGTTTGTTAAAAAATGATGGGGCTCTGTAATAAAGAACCGACATATTGTTGCACATTCACTGCTTATTAATTATTCCCTCCTTTTCTGCTGCAAGTGGTAATTAGAATCTTCTGTCATTTAACCAACAAGCCTCTTTTGTGACTACAAAAACCAGTTGCAGATCAGTTAATAGAGCAAGTCAAAATCAGCCTCTCATGATGGCGGTGTTGTCTTCCGCAGGTCACAGACATTGCTGATGCCATGATTCTCAAGCAGCTCTTTGAAAACCTGTTCCAAAATGGTGTTGTTGTGGTAGCAACATCCAACAGGCCACCAGAAGGTAAAACCAAACAAAATGTTGCTATTGGCGTTTTCACTGGAAAGGAATAGATGCCTTTATAAGGTAGCATTACATGTATTCATTTTCTAATTAAGATCAATCTCTTGTGTTGTTTCTATTGTAATTTTTTAAGGTTCTACGCTGTGCCCTAAATGGCACACTTCCTTGGCTTCTGTTCAAATATATGGAAGTGAGGAATATAGTCATGCTAAGGAAACTGCATGGTGTATAGGGGGTAGGAACTCTGAGCAGTAGAGTTGCAGTCATGAACTTCTGTGAACAAAACTCTTCTTATGTGAATGGAAGTGTCTTCAGTTCATGGAACAATTGTTGTAGCACTGAAAAGCCAATGGTCCTTTCAGGCTAGAAGATGGAAAGTGGAAGGAAGAAAATGGTTTGGAGAAAGGGTGATCAGCACTATACATTTATGACTGCCCCCGGGTAATTATTTATAGGATTGGTAATATTGCTGATCATCAGGGAGAATGAGCTGAGAAAAATGGATGCTTACATAAATGTGATGTAGTATTCAGAGCATCAGACTAGATCCAAGGACAATGGGTTCAAATCACCATGTAGGCAAACTTCTACTCTAAAACAATCAGGTGTACCTGTAGCAAGAAATGTAATAAATAATTGGAATAACAAACTAAGAAAATGACTGGCTGCTACAAGAAAGAACATGAAAATCTTTAAAGTTTTTCAATAAACGTTGAATGAAATTGCAAATTAATGTGGAAACATGTTTAATAAACTTAAAACTGAAAATGAAACTTCACATATCTATGTTGCTAAGTAAACATCTAAAAGGAACAAAAGCTTTTCTTTAATCACTTTATATTTTGATTGTTTCTTAAAAACTAGTAGGGAACAAAAAAAATCTACCTGCTGTACTATTACAGAGACATAATCTGTAGTCAGTCATTTGTGTGTGAGAGAAGTGGTTTATGGTAAGTACTGCAAATATGATATTGCAGTTAAAAACTGCATATTTACTCTGTGCTGTTATTTTCTGCAATCTAGTGTAGTTATGTTTGTTTCTCAAGAATTTCTGAAAAACATACATGTATTTACTAATACTACCATTGCTGGTTCCGTATGGATAATATGGTAAGATCCTTAGTAGACTTTCACAGACTTCATTCAATACTTAAATGAAAGAGCAGATTCAGCTGGCGTCTCACATCAATAAATGACTGGTGAAGAAGTGCTCTCCATGGCCTATTACCAGATACTCAACACTGCAATACAAGTGAACAGAGTAGGAACTGGGAATAGAAATAAAATGACTCTCCCTAATAAACAGAAGTTGGGTCTCTGGCCGGTGTCTACCCAGATAGTGATAAGAAGCATGGAGATCTGGCAAGGTGGGCCCAATTCATGACTTCCTATCTTCAAACAGTATCCTGTCCATGAGCTAATTGTTTGGAATAAATCACCTAGAGATGAGTTTTTGACTGACAGCTTTATGGTTTCCTCTGGGAGCCAGCTCCCTCCAAGGTTACTGGAAAGGTCTGATAGCCTCCATTAGTTATGTTTTGCCTGTTTCAAGTTGAATAGTTTATTACACTTTCTAGTTTGCTCCATCTCAAAATCGTGGAAATATATCAGTAAGCTAATCCAGTTTTTTAAAATACATAATTTTTAAAACCCAGAAGACATATCCCATGGTAATCTTGCCTGCTGTATTACTGGTTTATGCATAGTTTTCAAAAATGAGTACAAAAAGGGGGAGGTGATTGGCCACATTTCTATGAATGAAGTTCAGATGTTAGGTGTTTTATGTCTTCAGAAGAAAGGATTTATGATTTTGGGGCAGCCACTGAAAACAGCGCTTTGTGTACCCTTGATGAGCAGATTATATATTCAAAGAACATCTTTATTGGGTGTAGAAGTTGTGAAGGGGTTCTGAAAGAGGATATGTTCTCTTGATTGAATCTGTACTGCGAAGAGTTCTAAACACCTACACACCAAATTATGCTCATAAGTCATAGGAAGTCAGGCTAGGAGGCTCACTGGCGTGATGAGCTTCCACAGACTGCCTCTGGCTAGAGGCATAATATTAATTTCTGTGCCAGCTAAAATTTCTGTATATCAGCAAATGCAACAATACATAAGTTGCATTATAGTAAGTCTAGCTCTGATGCTACAAGGGCATGATTTAGGCAGTCTGAAAAAAGGAGCCAGCCTCACCAAATGGCATTGGTGAAAAATTATTTGTGGACACTGCCAGCAACACTCTTGAGTGAACAGGAAAGACTGAATGAACCCCATGGGATGGTAGGAGTTCTTGTCTCCTAATAAGAAGAACCATACAATGGTGATCTCACAGATATTTGTCCAGAACCCCATCATTAATATTGTAATGCAATGATGGGAAACTTTGTTCAGTTCAATGGCCACAATTCCCTGTAGCGGCCATGTATCAGTGGTGGGTATGGCTAGAAACACCACTTGCCATCCTTCATCCAGGCAAGCAATAACTGTCATCATAATTCAAAGACACTTTCAAGCTAGTTAAGATTACTAGAGGAAAGGACATAGAAGGACCAATGAGGGGTCCAACCTTGGGCAGAATCATGGGGACCAGATGAAGACACTGGAGGGTTTCATTTGGCCCCTGGGCCTGAGGTTTCTTACTCCTGCCTTAATTATAATGCTGAAGCTCATTAAAAAATGCCATAGCATCTGCAGAGTCCTGTTGCTATTTAGGCAGGTTTAAACCAGGCATAGGCACACTCGGCCCTCCAGATATTTTGGGACTACAGCTCCCATCATCCCTGACCACTGGTCCTGTTAGCTAGGGATGATGGGAGTTGTAGTCCCAAAACATCTGGAGGGCTGAGGTTGCCTATGCCTGGATTTAAACCAATACCTCTAGCATAGTCTTCATGTAGTATGTGACTGACAAAATTGAGAAGTTCATAGAAATGAGAAAAACAATGTTGTAATTTCAGGTACCAGTCTCTGCCTAGGAAACTTTAAAAAGCGTAGACCTGTGGTTCACAGACTTTCCACTCCCAGTCCCACGGACTACTTGAAAATTGCTGAGGATCTTTCTACCTGTTCTTACAGTTGTAATGCACTGAGCCAGATGTTGTATGCTTTTTAATTGATTTTTACTGTTTGTTTTACTTATTACATATTGTAATAAGCAACCAACTTAATGAAGCTCGTGAATTTCAGTTTGAGAACCTTGTCTTATACCCAGCACAACATCAGTGTTAGGGCTGCCATATGTCCAAGTATCTTAGGCAAGTCAATCTAAAAAGCTCAACAATTTTGAGGTCTTCCTAAAAAAAAAAAAAAAAAAAAAGGAACCCTGTCTTCGTGCTAGGATTAACAATCATGGCATGCTTTGCCTCTCAGAAATTCACTTAATGAGTGTGCAGCTCTTCTGGAAACATCATAAGGCTCAATTGTTTTGGCTGGTTTTCAGGAACTGAAACTAAGCTTCCAGAGGAGTAGGGATTTTAATGGAATTTAATCTGATAAAATCATGCTCAGCTTTATTGGAATTGTCCCGATCCTGGGAGACATGAACAAAAACACATATTTAGATAGATAAGCAAGCAAATGATATTGCATGACATTGAAACTATCATAGTCCAGTTGGCTTTGTTGGGACTATGACAGTGCTTAACCATTATACAAAAACAAGCATTGAGTTCACAGTCCTTTATAAATAGTCTGAAGTATGACTGTATATGCTTGAAACGGAAACCCTTACTAAAGATAGTTTTCAGGCTAACCCATATCCTTGGCCAGAGTAAAGGTATTCCTGAAGTTTATTCAGGATTTAATTTTCTTATGCTTACCTCCAGACAGCAGTTTTGTTGCTCCAAATAAGCATTATAACACATCCAAAGGGAATGTGTGTGCTGTCTTGGGCAAATGCATTTTTACAAACCTTTCCTCTGAGATACCTTCACACTTGCTGCAGAAGACCAACTCTGCTGACTGCCCTCCTTGCATTGGATCCTATCAGCTTTGCTGGCTAATGAATTATCACTCTTGAGAATCCACAGTGTGGGTCGGGCATGCATTGACACAGTGCTTCCAGTTCCTGCAGCTGGCAATAGTTTGATTAAGCGTAAAGCTGATGATTCCTTCAGGAGGCCCAAAGTGTGCTACACATTATATTATTTCAATGGAACGTGGGCAAAATAAGTTTGCATTATCCTGAAAGCTCAGCTTTCTCTGCAGCAGAGCAGTTTTGTTGGAATGCTGTTATCAGCAGATTACTTGCAGACAAAACCATTCTTTCTCCTCCCCTACTCCTCAGTTTTGATGTGATCCATGGTATCTGCATTTTGCCAAATGATTTAGAATCATATGCTGAGATGTACTGGGTCAGTTTCAGTTATTTATTTGTCTCCAATCTTCCTGAATCACAGATACTATAAAATACAACAAATGAGAATACATCTATTACATCATATATGCATTTGCTTGGGACAGTGAACTCCATTGTTTTAAATGGAACTTACTGTCAAGTACGGTATGTTTGTTTATTTATTTATTTATACCCTGTCTTTTCCCCTGATGGGACTTAAGGCAGCTTGCAGATAAAAACAAGAACAGCTAAAACATAGAAAATAACATCCATTAAAAACAATTAAGCACTGATAGTTAAAACTATATACATATTTATGATTGTTGCAAGAGTGAGCCCTTTCAGATGTATCATTATAGATGCTGTGTTCTGAAGTTTTTTGGAGCAAAACTGTAGTGGGCTGTCTACACCAGCAGTCATGTGTTGCTGATTATAGCTGTTGTTTTTTTCCATCCACACCAGTGACAGAATGTGTTCAGATTGAGAAAAATTCTGTGCCTGTAATCATACTCCTTCCATTCCCTTGTTCCACTGAGCAGTAAATGTCAGAGTTATGAGCATGTGCACAGGCTACTGATAGCCCTTTCGTGTGTTTTGCCTTTTTCGGAGGGGGGGGGAGGGTATGATAAATTGCACAAAACTCATGCATGCATGCATACATGCATGCATACATGTTTTCACATGTTTTATCATAGATTCAAATCAAATTTTCTGGGGATGTTCTATTTCCTCCCATTTTTCTTATTTAGAGTGTAATGCAGTCAAATTTATTTTTTAAATGATGTTTTTTGTCTCTTATACATTAGAGTTTAAGTATATTTTAAAAAGCAGATACTGAAATGTTAATCACTGTATTGTGTAGCTTTACTGTTTATGATTTATAAAGTTAACCTCTCCAAAGCAGTGAGATACATTTAAACTATGTGGTTAATTTAATTAAGTAAGAAGAATATATTAATTACTTTTAAATACAGTTTAATTTTAAAAAAACATTGCAGCCAAAGATTTAAATTTAAATTATTTTCTTTTTTCCTTCCTTATTTCTTGATTTGGTAGAACAGAGGTAGAGAGCCTGTGTTAGGGTTCCCATATTTCAAACAGTGGGGAAATGTTTTTTGGCCAAAGTAGTTGAGCTTTTGGGGGATAAAAAAATGCTGGATTTCCCTGGACACTGCCCAGTTTCTGCCTGGACACTGCTGCCGACTTCAATATTCTGGATATTGGGAAAATCCAGGTGTATGACAATAGTAGCTGTGTTGAACTCAACCGTACTCTTCAAATCTAATTCCCATTGGCACAGCCCAACATAGCTGATGGGAATTTAGTCCACAATGCTAGGAAGACCAAAGGTTCCTTCTCCCTAATGTAGAACTTGTATTTGTAAGTAAGACCAAAAGACAATCCTGTCAGATATATGTGGCAAGGATAATATCCATGTGTTCTCTTTCAGATCTCTATAAAAATGGGCTCCAAAGAGTGAACTTCGTGCCATTCATTGCTGTTCTTAAGGTAAAGGAAAATGTGCTTGATAAGAGATCTTGCTAGCTTACTGATAAGCATCTTTATTGCAAAACTGTTTTGTTCATATTTCTGGGAGGAATTTTCTTTAACCTTCTGGGATTAACTCAATTAGGGGAGGCAGAAGTTAAGATTTCATTTGTAATATTTTTGAATCTTGAGGCGCTACTTTTTCTCCAAACTGAATGACAGAGTTCAGAGCAACAACATAAGAGGAAACATTATCAGAACAGAAGGAAATTTTTACTTCTCAGCTTTTTTTCACATGTAGTATTCATGAAGATAGAAAAAATCCCAAGCCAGGTCTAGGAGAGTACTATCCATTATTACCTGTTACTATTCTACTCTTTTCAAAAATACAAATGACTACAAGGTTCATTTTTCATTTTCATTATTTATTTTTTTGTTTGTTTGTTATCTTTTTTAAATTCTTCACTACCTTTCAGAATACAATATTTCCAATGGTGGCTTACAACCTTTAAAATAATTTAAAAGCGTATAAAATATAAACATTATAATCACAGTCATAATAGCAGTAAAAACATTTCAGATCAATACATTATAGTAATCACCCATGCCAGATACCAAAATCAATATTTTTAAAAAATGAAATTGCTATTGTGTCATGGGTTTCACAAATTCAGGTTTCCCAGTTTTTAGGTACAAAGGGAAAGGGAAAATGTATTAGCATTTGGATTTATATCTCAATCTTACACGAAGAAGGGCTCCTTGATGCATGGTTTGTCTGTGGGTTACCAACTTTTATGAACTACTTCCTAATTTTTTATGGGAGTCCAATACAAACTAAATTTGTACTCCTGGAGATTGCACTGCAACTGCACTTGGTTCTTGCAGCCGTTTTCTGATTGCTTAAATCCTTTTTTGATAACCTAGAATTTCATTACTTTGATCAACATTTTAATTGTATAGGGAAGGGTTCTTTTTCATTTTATTAGTCTATAAACGTCTAAATACACATATTTCAGAAGCAAGTCCCATTGATATTAATAGGACTTACTCTCAGGTAAGTGAAAATAAGACTGCAGCCTGCATCTCTCCCTTTAAACTGTCTTTTAAAAGTCTTCTATGTGGCTCCAAAATGCCAATGTAATATCAGTATGACATGAAATAAGTGAATTTAAAAAAAATAGCGTGAAGAGCCTTCTATAGGTAGAAGCAAAGACATTCACTGTGGAAGTGATAAATCCACAAAGCCTGCTTAGATACTAAAGGTGTAATCCACGACCATTTAAGCCTGAGTTGAGTCTGGGTTATTTTACTTAGGTTTCCTCCTTCTGTGACTGGGATTCCAAGTAGCCAGCTCCTGATCCTTAGAAATCAACACAATAAACCTGATTTTGTGCAAACAACTGTGTTTAGTATTGATTCTCTTATAGAACAGCCATTAGCATTTATGCAGTGATAAAACTGTATGTACATTGCCTTGGGAATAAGTCCTTTTTTTTTAACTCAGTGGTACTTGCTTCTGAGTAAATATGTATAAAATTGGACTGTTTGATTATTTCCTATTCTTCCATCGGCTTTCACCCCACTAAATAATCATATTTAATTTTTGTCAAAAAGCCACTATTAATGTTTGGAAGAAGATTCAACTTTATACTACTATTAGGTCAGGAAACTACTACCAGCAGATTCAGAGTGATCTTGTGACAGGGGGTGGGATTCTGGCACTGGTTAGGAGATATAAAATGTCTTTGATTATGTGTTCTGCCTTTGTCAAGCCACCTGTGTTAGAAGCACACAGATCTGTGAATTGACAATTTCTTTTTAAAATAAAAAAGTCATCTTGGTGATTAAATTGATTTGTCAGTTAGTTCCATTCTAATGCTGTGATAGTCCAGTAGCTTTCAGTATGCTGAATGGTTAAAACTTGCTTTTGTGGTCAGTGTCAGCACCCTGACCTCTGCTGAGCTGTCACCTGAGTCAGAATTGCTGGGATTAAGTCTTTGATATTGTGATGTCTTCACTTATCAATTGACTTTTTCATTACTGAAGACGTTAGGCCTTTTGTTTCCCTTCTTAGTAAGTACCCAAGCAAGTCTTAAATAGAAGACTCTTTCTTTCCCAACCTGTGGAAGTTGTAGGCTCTGCTTTTCTCTTTTCCCCCTGTGTTAATTAAATGGATTACTTTTGGAATTTACAATACAGTTCAGTTGTGAATCATTGTGTTTAGCATTAGAAAACAAGAGTGAGAGAAAATGAGGGGGTACACACGTGCAAGCATACACTCAGTAAATATAAGACTAGAACAGACTTTGGCTCAAATGTTCACATTGTATTTTTTTGGCTTTTTAAAATGTGATTGCATATCAGAGTTTGAGTTCAAAAGTGGTTACACTTTAATGCACAAAATTAGAACTCTAAATACTCAAAAATTCTGTTTGATCATCCGAAAACTGTCTTTTGGTAGGTATGCAAATCCATACCACACTGAATATATTTATAAGTTTTGTATCTCACAATCCAAATAAATAAATGTTTAAAAATCAGGTAAGGTTTTAAAATATATTTTGTTAAATATATTGCATTTTAAGTACAGTAAGATGACAGCTTGACAATCCTTCATTTAAATATATATTATATATATTTGTCATCTGAAAGTAAAATAATGATAGCAAACTCTTGCATTCTGTTCCATTTTGATCTTAATAATAGTTGTTCTCTGTTTAAGCAAATGAACGCTTTGGTTCCAACAGCTGGCTCAAATTCTGAGTTAGATATGCAATATTGCATTGTTTGTAACGCAATTGATTTGTTTAATGTTTCCTTTGCTTGTGATGTAATGCAAAATAAGGGCTTCCTTATCTTCCTCCATCCCCCTCGCCCCAAAGGTCCGAGCCAATTAATAAGGCTTGTAAGTGCTTTGTCACAGGCTACCATGGAGGTCTGCAGAGAAGAACTTTAATCCAATAAACATTTCATTTAGATCATGAAAAGAAAGTGTGAGGAGAAGCTCCCGTAGGAGAGGGTGTTACTGGCAATTCTCTCCTTGCAGTGATATGAGGAATTTGCCAAATTAAGCAAAAGGCCTTCATATTTAACACATTAAACGTGTCAAAACTAATAATGGGAATAGTTTAATTTGGGTTGAACCTTACATTGTGAATATTCTAAAAAGCCACAACTGTTTTCTTCAAAGACTTACTGTTGAGCTGGATGGACAGGGCAAGAGGAGGTTGTGAGAAACCCAAATAGCAAATAACACTGGCCGAAAGTTGGGGTGGGGAGAGGAATAGATAATTAGGTGTAATTAGCGTGTATGAATTGTTGTCTCCCTGCCCTTGGCTTGAATAAATTTGGAAGAAAAAAACCCAAGTGGTGAAACTGCTTTGATGTAAGAGGAGTCATTGTGGCTTGGCAGCATAAAGGCAGTGTTTTATACTTCTTACATAATGGTTGTGATACAGAAAGACTGAATGGACTCTGCACCCCCCAGTCTGCTTTACAGCAAGGACTTTTGGATTCTCTTGAAACAAAATGCAGCAGAAGTTTTCAGTTGTTGGTAATGAGGTAGCAGACCTCATCAGAGATAGGCGTAAGCCATCCATAGTCTGCTTAGATCTTAATCGTTTATTTTTATTCTGGAAATCTAGTTTCTGAAATCAACACTTTCCCTTTTCTTCTTCTTCCCTGTTTGGAGCTCTGGCAGGAGCAAAGATTCATGCCAAGGAAGGAAGTACAAATCAGATTTTGAAGTAAGAAAGCATTGTGAGCAAACTTCATATTGGATGGAACTGAGTTAAAGTAACTTAGTCATCTTTATATATTTGACCTGTTGTTGAACAACTGCTCATTTAGTCTAGCATGAAACATAGCCAGTCCTGTTCTGCTTTGCAGAAAGGCATACTGTATACCATTTACTTACTAGAATAAGAGCTATCCTTAGTTGTGGGAGTGCATTCTTTGTAAGAGTTGTTTATACTTTTGGATATAATGCAAAGCACCTTGTCAAAGACCAAGATGTTGGTTTACATACCGCTTCTGTTTGGCGCAGTGGGTAGGGAACGATTCTCTTGAGAGACCTTGAAAAAGGAAGCCGTGTTATGCTCCTACCTTATTCCCCACTAAAACTTAATATTGTTCCCTTTGTTTAGGACGTTCTCTTGATTATGCACCCACTAAGCTGAACTTTAAAGAACTTTATAGTTATTGCAACTCTAGTCAAACGATCTCAATCTGTTGCATAGCTACAGCTACGTGGTATGCAGAAACAACTGTAAAGCATCTAATTTGAATTAAGGAACCAAATTATCAATTTTGTGTGCTGAAGCAGAGAAACTAAACTTCTTATTCCAGCTGAGGTTCTGGACAATGATACAGCTATGAAGAATGAACAGTTACTTCATATCCACAGTGTTTTAACAAACATAGGAAATAAATCATTATTAATAGAGAATAATTATCAGCCTTTAGAAATATTAAGCCCAACAAATCTGATTTAATACATACAGACTCCAGTTATGCAATGTAGCAGCAGTAGTAGCTATAGCCTTACACACACATTTTATGCATAGTATTCTTTTCCAACTTGAGGGCCTGATCTATTCATTTTGGGTGTTAAAATGTTTTTTATCTTTTTAGATTTAGTATTTTGTATTTATTTAAAAATGTAATATTTATGTACATGCACTCTATTCTCAATTTAGAGTTCTGTAGCTGCTGGGATATGCTTGAGAAAAGGAAACTGGCATTTCATTTAACCCTTTGAGGGTTTATTATGTAGAACAAGTAGCCTTTTGTGCTTGAAGTTGTACACTCTGAAAAAAAAAGCAACACCTGAATATCTCTGGAGCTTGAATAATTATGCCCGATTGTGTTTTGCTGGTGTAGGTCACAGGAAATTCACTTAGGGTAGACTCTCTACAAAGCTAAGATATATGCAGATTTTCTGTTGTTGGATTGTGTAAAAATTATTTACTGTTAATACTTGCATAAAGGTTAGAAAGGTTGATGAAGTGATATTTAGTATTGCTTTACTATTCACTGCGTGTCAGGATGTAATTATGACTGATTCATGGAACTGTCTTAGGAACGAACCATCTTTATTAAAATGCTGATCAAGATAAGAGCTGACAGTAATAAAGAATAGAACATTTTAGTCTTGTTGCTTTTCAATGATTGCTAATTACCCCAGAGGTCATGTATAGTGCTTGGGAGGATTCATTGACATTATTTTCTTTTAAGTCTGCTGTTTGAACAACATCTGAACATGAAGACAAAGACTGAGTGCATACTGAACAATAGTTTGACCAAGTTTTTTTATTCCACAAATACTAGATGATTCCTCTCTTTTCCGTTTTGTTACAGAAATTTATGTTCAAACGATAAGGCAGGATCTTTGTTTTAAGATCATATCCTGATCACATCCATCACTGTCTTCAGAAGGTCAAACAAATAAAGATGAAACAATGTACTACTAACTCTCCTATAGTTTATTGTATGTAGAGCATAACCCAAAGGAGAGGTAATTAAAAGTCCAGTCTCGTTCCTATGACTTTGGTTATCTTATGAATCAGAATCTTCAGTTTCTTTATTAGATTACAAGGTGCATTTAACCTACAATATACCTTCAGATAGAAGGCTTTTTAGTACCCTTTGTACCATGTTTGGAACTGAAGTGTGGGCAGTGTTACATGTCATGATTTGAAGACAAACTAATATCCAGACAGAAGAAATACAGAGCATGGGGGAGAGATTTAGGCCAATGAAATAAGTATACAGTCATACCTTGGGTTGAATGTGCTTCGGGATGAGCGCGTTCGAGTTGCGCTCACGGCAACCCAGAAGTAATGGAGCACATTACTTGTGGGTTTCGCCGCTTGCGCATGCGCAGACACGGCGAAAAGCGATGGCGCGCGTGCGCAGACGTGCCATCACTAGTTATGTTGCTTCTCGAGGCGAACGGGGCTCCGGAATGGATCCCGTTCGCATCTAGAGGTACCACTGTACAGAGAGGAGTGAAGCAAGTGATTTCAGGCTAAATGTGTTTTTTAAGGGTGTTTTTTGTTGCTGTTTTTTGGTCAAAGACCCCTTTGAGAATCTGATGAAAGTCCTCTCCCCAGAAAAATACACATAAACACACACACTTTTTTGCACACAATTTATTTTATCGCAGTAGAAAAATCTTTTTTGTGTATGCTCAGTCCACAGACCTCTTGAAGCCTGTGTGGTCTATGGGTCACAGGTTAAGAACCACTGGTTTGAACCCTTGGTTGAACAGCCTCCTGCAAGCTAGGGCTCCCCCCAACCAATGTTTTATCAACGGCAACTCTCGTAAACCCCAGCTGGTATGGCCTTGCTGGCTGAGGCTGATGGAAGTTGTAGTCCAAAACATCAGGCGGGGAATCAGTTTTGGGAATTCAGAACTAGAAAAGGTAGCACTTAATGGGAAGTGGGGTGTATGTGCATGAAGTGAGTAGATTAGGTAGGTGCACAGAACTCAGGAGCCATAATGAGGGCAGCCGGGTTAGAAATAGGGTAGCTTGGTTATGAGTAATAACCCTTCTCAGTAGTTAAAATAACCTTCTGAGGGCTTCATGATTGGTGGCGAAAAGTGGGTGGGGCAAAGGATGTGATTCTTATCTTGTATAGTAGGCTAAATACAAGCCATGAAAAGGTTAGTGGTTTCTTCATACACATGTATGTGCATGCCCCTTCTCGTCTCCATTCAGGCAAGCAGAAGGCACCATCATAGTTCAAGGACACATTTGAGCAGGCAAAGGCAGAGTCCCTAGAGCAGGGCTAGTAAGAGGACATGACTTAGAGATTTTAAGAGCTGGGTTCAGTCCCTGGGCCTGAGGTTGCCCGATTATTATTATTATTATTATACCCTGCCCATCTTGGCTGGGTTTCCCCAACCACTCTGGGAAGTTTCCAGCACATATAAAAACATAATAAAATGTCAAATCAACATTTCAGACAATTCATTTGCAATTCATTACAAAACCCATCAGCAAAATCATGGCAGTAGGTACTTGTACTTGCAAGATTGGTATAGACACAATACTGGGGAGCTTTTCAACATGCCTAAGAGATCAAAAACTGGATACAGGATATTGTTCTCTCCCCTTCTCACTCTTCTTTCTGGGAGGAAGTTCCTCACGTCGACCCTAACTAGAGCTATAACAGATGTGCTAGAACAAGCATCCACAACAGTTAGTGTTAACAGGGAAATGTTAAGCAGGGATTCACCTTAACCAAAACCTGAAATCAGATTTGGGACATTGGCAGAAATCCTAGCCAATTGAATAAATTAGTGAATTGGTAATACAACCAAAGCTTTGGAAGAAGCGCTGGCACATAGGACATTGTAGCAGGATTGAATGAGGAGGTATTCCTCCTGCTTGAGAAATATATTTATTTTTAAGCTCTTGTAAGGACTTAATTATGTATTTATTTTTAAGAACAGATGTCCAAATAAAAAAACCCTTAATTTAATAATGAAACTTAATTTTTTTAAAGGAAAACTGGGTATCAGGCTGGGGGGGCATGCAAATCTTTTTTGGGATGGGTCATAGCTTGGTGGTAGAACATCTGCTTGGCATGTAGGTTCCAGCTTTCATGAACAGCATCTCCATTTGGGGCTGGGAGAGAAACCTGCCTAAAATTGAGACACACTGCTAGTCACTTTAGACCAAACTGAGCTAGAGGAACCAATGGTCTGACTTGGTATAAGGCAGATTGCTATGTTCCTATGCTGTATTTTCAGTATGGATGTTACATCTAACTTGTAGTGATTATATGGAGGAAAGCATAGTTGTCTCCAATGGCTGTATCATTTTCAGTAGTGTTAGGGTTATTATTCCATTCTAACAGAAATTCCTAATATCACGGTTTGTCTCCATTTCTACCTTACAGAGTCTAAAGTTTTTCCCCTTACAGTAACGTGTGTGAGTGATAAGGGTTTTTTTTAACCTTCTTAATTATATTTTCAGAATGTAATTGTGTTTGTCCTTTGCTCTACATAAATACATAAACCAATACATAATAATGCGAGCAGCTGAATAATTCTAAGCATTAAAATTGAATAGTGTAAGAAGTCACAGTCTTTATGCCAATGGTTTTGAAATGCTCCTTTGATGTGACATGCAGCTCTGCTATGACTAGCTTCTACTACCATTGGGAAAAGGACAGGAGTCTTTTAACACTGCAGATGAAATAGGATTATCGAAAGACTTTAAATGTAAACCAACTGTTAGGAGTGTAGCTTTAAAATTAAGGGCTAAAATATGAAGACTCCAGCTAAAAGTTCTTTAGCTGCTGATTAGGATTCCCTGATGGTGATTAGTGAGTGTGGAATGCAATTATGCCTGTAAGCTTTAATCAATCCCATGATGGAGAAGTCAGTTGCTCAAAGAGAGGCCAAATTAATACATGTATTGTTTCTATTGGGCTTATTATTTTTAACACTAAAAAAAAAAAAGTAGGCAAATTTGTGATGAAGTATTTCGGAGCATACAGAATTTTAACAGTCCAGAAGCATGTGAACTTTACTACCAAATATTCTGTCTGTCTTTATCCTAAGAACGTTTTATTTTACATTGCACAACATTCTGACATGTCTTTCGTGTTGTGTTGTGTGAGCAATTAATCTCACTGTGCAGTAACCCAAGACCTTTTCAAATAGCAATTTTCCTTGTGTAAGTATTTCAAATGTTGAGAGAGCTCCATTTTTATTTACATAACCACCTCTCTGTGTATATATTTGAAGTCATGTATTTCTGTTATTAAGATATTCCAGTGTATGGAAGCTTAGAGAATAGTTTGTGATGTGAACAGGTCACCTGATAATAAGGGACCCTGCCTGTGCTGAAGTCAGTGACCCAACAATATGACCATGATTTTGCTGCAGACCATGGAACTAGCACAGGGGTCAGCAACCCTTTTCAGCCATGGGCTGGTCCACCATCCCTCAGACCATGTGGTGGGCCAGACTATATTGGGGGGGCGGGGGATGAACGAATTTCTATGCCCCACAAATAACCCAGAGATGCATTTTAAATAAAAGCCCACATTCTACTCATGTAAAAACACCCGGCAGGCCCCACAAATAACCCAGAGATGCATATTAAATAAAACGACACATTCTACTCGTGTAAAAACACGCTGATTCCTGGACCATCCGCAGGACAGATTGAGAAAGCAATTGGGATGCATCCGGCCCCTGGGCCTTAGGTTGCCTACCCCTGAACTAGCATCTCAAATGCAGATTCCAGCAGCTTGAGCGCAATTATAAGAACATCAGTTTTCACTATAAGGGAAGGCCTTCGTGTTTCATTGGGGTGGGGGTAATCCAAGTTCAGATCTCTTTGTCCTTAGAAACAACTTTTCCCTTCCTTCCTTCCTCATGTCTTCTGATCTATTATCCACCATGCAATCATTGCTATTATTATATAATTATTAATTTGTATGTATGTATTGCCTTCATGTGCCAAGATAACGCACAGTTTCAAACAATATTAGAATAAACAAATGATACAAAATATCCTTAGGCAACTTCAGGAACTGATGCCACAAACTCCCAGACCTTGCGTCCAGCTTCCCTCAGAGCAGACAGGCCCTAAGGAAGGTGGGAGAGGGATAATAACTTTACTAATAATAGCAATTTATACATTAAAAAATATTCAGAACTGCCCCTTCCAAATTGCAATGAAATTAAGTATTTGCATACACTGTGCAAATTTACTCAAACTGCAGAATAATTTTAAAGGCATTTTTCCAGATTTGCTGCAGAAATCCATTCTTGCCGACCACTGTGTGCTTGGGCTACAATTTTATTCTTGCTTACTTAGAAGAAAAGTCCACAGAACTCATTGGAGTTATTTATTTATATTGCATTTCTAAAAGTTTGATATGTAGCCTTTCTGAGTTCAAATGCAGCTTACACATTGCAATTAAAAAACACAATCTGCTCTATTCAACTAAGTCATATTCAGAGTAGACCGGTTGTAAAAAACCAAACTTGGTAGCTCAAGTTACTTAGGTCCATAGATTTCATTGAGTCTGCACTGAGTATGACTGTTGGAAATCACCCAGTATCAATAAAACTTCTTTTAGAAACCTAAAAAAACTTACAGCATGCCATAATACAAAGCAGCAATTTATAGAGAACAGGTGAAGAAAAAAGTCTGCCAAGTCAAAGAGAGGCTTGCTTATATAAAGCTCACTTTATTTACCTTCAAGGACATATGCAGAGAGTTGGGCTGTTCTTGTACATTCAAACTAGGGCTGTGATTGCTGGCATTCCTAGCCCCTATTTCATATTGATGAGCAAAAACTATAGAGGTTGTTTGAAACTTTGATCACCTTTTGTCTGATTTGGATAAACGTCCACTTTATGTTGTTGTTTTGCCTGGCTCTACTACCTTGTATTGCTTACTGAGTGATGCTGAAAATGTATGTTTGTAACAGCTGCATTAAGGCATTCTTAGTGGCCGGGAGGAGAATTCTCAGTGATTTTTTGGTATAACTTTGAAGCAGCCTTGATGGTGGAATGAGCATAATCCAAGTGAATAACTTGCCGGACCCATCATTCAGTTTGCCTTATGCTGATTCATAGGAACATATGAGCTGATGCACTGCTAAGATATGCTGTACACCCTTGCAAAATTCCATAGCATCTGCTTAAGGAAAGTAACAACTCTGTTATTTTGTTTATGTATTCAGAAATACTGCAGCACTATCCAGCTGGATTCCGGAATAGACTATAGGAAACAAGCGCTACCAGCAGCAGGAAAGCTATATTACCTGTAAGTTGTTAAAGCTAAAGGTATTTTTCTTTTCTTTTTCTTTCCTTCACTAGCCAACATGTCTTGCCACAGGGGTAAGTAAAAACACTCTCTCCACCCCACAAAACCAAACAAATGCCAACTATCTTCTGTTTTGCCACAGTGCTAGTGCCATCAGATGGCATTTTCAGAATCTTCAGTTACATCGTTTAAAATGTGTGACTGAATCAAAACTAATTAGATTTTGGGGGGAGGTGTGGTGTTTGCAGAACTGAAGTGACAGATGGTTATAAAGCAATGAATATCCTCTTGTAAAAGAGTGTGCAATTCCCTGGTAAATAAAAGAGCATCCTTTATTGTAGTAAACTAATTATTTATACAAATCCTCTGACAAGGACTCATTTACTGTTGGGTGTTACCATTTGTGGATTGAAAAACTTGTCTTATTTTGACAGATGATCTGCTTGTATCTAGGATGTTGATTTCCTTCAGCATTTATTCTCTGTTTGAAGATGATAAAAAATAATACCATAATACAGCTATAAGTACAATTTATCTGTATAGCTTTGATTTCTGTTTCCCTAATGATAGTTTACCCTCAGAGCAATTTGAGAATACAAGTATATGTGATGCAAAGTTGTTCCAACATTTAAGAAGAGAAAGTGGTTTTAATCAAGCCAATACAAGTACAAATCTACTTGTAGCTTTATTATGGCATTGTTTTTTTAATATTATTTTTGAGGAGTTTAAATAAGGACTGGGCTTTCCAGCTAGCAAAATGATTAGCCCCAGTCTAGGACTATAATGGGAGTGTACCATTTAGTTCATAATCTAGGGGTTGCACCTTGGATATAATTTTTGGGGTGAGTTTTATACTCAGGATTGCCAGACAACTGGATATGACCTGAAGTTTTAGGTTTTAACCTTATTCTGAGGCTTCTGGGGAAGGAATAAAATGTTGGAGTTAGGGACTTGTTAATTAAAAGTTACTGAGCATTGCTTCCCATCCTGAGCAGGAAAAAAGAAATTTCACTTCACATACTGGGTTCAAGGCCACAATTAGTGCTTGCAATACTAACAAATGATTTTGATATTCTAAAATTTTATCTTTTAAGGGAGAAACAATTTATTTTCTCATATTGTGGTAGAATTCATGTATGTTGATATTGTGTTAAGCTTGGACTGCATTGAGTGTTGATAGGTACTCCTTTAGAAATGTGGTTTTTCCTCCTGCAAATCTGGACTGAGCATCAAAGGGCTTGGGCAAAATTTGCCTGTTTCACCCATAAACAGAGTTCCCACTCCAGATCTATAAAGGAGAGGTGCTAGGTAATGTTATGGGGATGGATTTCTGCTTCTGACATTGCTACATTTTGAGCTAAATGTATATATATGAGCAAGGGCAGAAGAATCTCCACAGTCTAACTTATATTTCAGGGCCTTCTCTCCTAGTGGGCAAGATGAGATACTAATGGATTGCTAATGGTGAGGCACCATCCTTAGTACAGTGGTACCTCAGGTTACAGACACTTCAGGTTACAGACTCCACTAACCCAGAAATAGTACCTCGGGTTAAGAACTTTACTTCAGGGTGAGAAAAGAAATCAAGTGGCAGCGGCACAGCGGCAGCGGGAGGCCCCATTAGCTAAAGTGGTACCTCAGGTTAAGAACAGTTTCAGGTTAAGAACGGACCTCCAGAACGAATTAAGTTCTTAACCCGAGGTACCACTATATACATATTTTCTGGCATTGTACTTTTGCCTGAATTCACAAAGGGCTGAGTCAAGGATTGCAACAAGTTGAAATGGAACAGCTGTCGTCTGTCTGAAGGATTGAAGTGGGGAATATATATATATATGTATATATTTACTTTAAGGCAATTTTTCTGTGTGTGGTTCCATAGTCCCAGTCCTTAAAACTACTAGCACATTTTACTGCGCAAAAGAAGTTTATTATAACATTTTTGCATTCTGTATCCAGACTAAGTCTAGTTTAAACATAAAGAACCATAAGAAGAGAGACCAGGAGTCTCTAACAATCGTTAACACCTAGACAGCAAAGCAAGCAAATACATATGCCACATGGTCATAGTATTTCCCACTATAGTAATATGTATTGCATTTCTATTTAAATTATAGTAAATGGGTGATGTCTAGCTGAATCCCTTTGAGAGACTCTGGAGCAGACTTGGGAAAGGTGTCAGGGGCTGCAGGGGAAGGGAAGGGAAGGAAAGGAAAGGAAAGGAAAGGAAAGGAAAGGAAAGGCCCATTGCGCAAGTAGACTTCTGCTGATGCAACACAGAGTATCAACCTATAATTCTAAAATGGTATATAAACATAAATTACCACTATATGCGAATTTTATGCAAATCTGCTTCCTCTTTTGTACTTTTTGGATGGTTATGCGTTAAGTGGCTGCTTCAATCATTGCTGAAAATTTCCTGTAATTTCATAATCTTTGGCCATCTCAAATTATTTGGAGAAGGATTTTAGATATGTCAAAACTAATTATATACAGTATGATCCTATACATGTTTACTTTTAAGTAAAGCCCACTGGTTTTAGTGGGACTTATTCCTAAGTAAGAGGGCATAGGAATGCAAACTTTATTCTAGAAAATGCCAGATCAACACATTACATTTTATTTGTATCCATTTAAACCTGTGATAAAATAATATTTACTTCAGATATAATTTCACTGCAGCCTCTTAGAGGTTGTAAGGGTTCCCCTTCAGATGCTTGCTAGCTTTTGCTTCTTTGCTCTCATTTTGTGTGCGAGATATAGACAAAAGCTTATAGATATAGACAAAAGCTTATAGATATAGACAAAAGCTTATAGATATAGACAAAAGCTTATAGATATAGACAAAAACTTACTCTGTGTGTGTGTGAATGCATTGTTGGCATCTGTCTGTCTCAAGAGACAATGGAACAGTGCACCAGTGAAAGTAAGTCAAGGCACTGGGCAGTTATGGTGCCTGCTGTGGCTGTAGAGACCAACATGGGAGAGACATGTTTCCTTGCAGGTGGGGCAAATGAAGGCGTCCAGTTTTGCTGTTACTGATGCACCATGGGGTTTCTTCTCTCTGCGCTCCTCCCAGCATATGTGTGTGTGTGTGTGTGTGTATCTATCTATCTGATGGCCTGGCCTGGCATTGCCTCATTACTGGAAACAGCTTGAAACACAAAAGTCTTCCTATGTATGCAAATAAAGCAGAATCATCTACCTGAGAGTTAATGTTCTCTGCTTTTAAGTGTATTCTAACTCTAATGTTTGTATTTACAACATAACATCCTGTTCTGTCTTTCTCTCTCACTCTCCTTTTTTATGGGCAAAAAGCTAAGCAAGCTCAGGCAGCTGTTTGATGTTGGCTTCAAGTGTTATTAATTTCATATTCTATTATTCTTTTCACTGTAGCACAAGTGAAGCTGATGTGGAGGCTGTCATGGATAAGTTGTTTGATGAGCTGGCTCAAAAACAAAATGATTGTACGTAAGTTAATTTCTCTTGAAAGAGAATACATTTAGAACACAATGCCCAATCTCCACTGACCAATTAATAAGTTCCACTGCTGTATATGGGTTGATGCCACACTCAAGTGGCAGTCATTGTATCAGCATTTTGTCTAATTTATGTGTTGAATCATGTGCTATTATTCATCAAGCTATGCATTTCCTATCTGTAAGAGATGAGTTTTGTAGTAATTATCCAGACAAGATTGAGTCTTTGTTCATGTTCCCATAGTAACTAGACCAAGGATTTTAAAAGTACAAGGCAGAGAGCTGAGAGTGAATAAAGCGTGTGGAACCATTGCAGACTTCACATTTGAAGAGCTGTGTGACAGAGTGAGTACCCAGTCAAGCCTAGATCAGTTGGGCTTTTCAGGCTCCCCCCCCCCTTTTTATTATATTATCCCAGCTCCAAACAAGCTTTGAGATATCCTTTGAGCCTACAACAACAAGAATAACAAGAAAACTTGAATTCTAGAGTTGAAAAGTAAAACTGAAAGGGTGAAAAAAAGCATAGCACAATCAGTTTCTCTTGAAAGTGATCTCTATGATAAACAATTTAAATGTGTGAATAAAATTCTGGAACTTGCTAAGGCACTAGTGTCCAAAAGAAATTCACATCTAGATGTCAGTTGTTAAATGCTGATCACTTAGGTAAGGAGCACAAAGAATAAAAACTTCCTTTCAGAATCAGACCAAAGGTCCATCTATCACATGTCTCCAATGGTGAATTACATTTGATCTATCCTAGCTGTTTTCACTTACTTCCGGTGAGACAAAGGATAAGACTTCCATCTAAATACCTTTTCAGCCAAGGATTCACATGCTGCCCTTTGAGTTACTACTCCATGGTGACTCTCTGTGAGACCCTAGAGAATATTCTTTAAGAAACTGCCCATCTGTACCTGTACTGAGAATGTAGAGCTGCCAGCCAGGTAGCTTACTAAAGAAGCCTGTTGCCTTGATCAAGGGCAAAAGCTGTTCAATGGTTGTCTTGCCTACTGTGACTTTATACTAAAGTATACTCTCATAGGTAGTTTTGTGTAATGTGGATACTAGAGTTCTATAATTGCATATAGTAAATATTCTAAAAAGGTTTACTTTTTTTTTAGAATGTAAAATGATCTCTAGAAATCTTATCTAATGGCATTGTATGACCAAAAGTGTCTAGCATTGTGTGTCTTAAGTGTTAGCCTTGTTGGGCCTTTTTCTGAGTACTCAGAATTGCCGCTCATGAGGAAAGCAGTTGTATAGTCAGGAAACTGCCCCTCTGCAGACATGCCCCCAATATATAGGTCATATTGGAGGTGGTGTGTGACTCAGGAATCCATGTAGGGCTGATTTGTACAGCTCTGACTTCCTACCTCAAACATTTATGGCTGTTATGAGACAAATAGGGCTTCTACAATAAGGACAGGCGCCACTTAAATTGGAGGGGAAACAGATTGCTGGTACATCAAAAAAAAGTGGCAGAGTAGTTTTGAAACCGATCACTGAGGAAAAGTTGATAGGAGCTGAAGAACATGTGGTTAGGGTGAAAATGGGAGTGTTCCATATGGGAGTGGAGCAGAATTAGGCAATGAAAGTGTAAGGGTACATGATAACCATTTAGTGCGGTAGGTGGAAATTTGGAGAGCGACACCACATATAGATGGTCATACTCTTCCGCAAGAAGTCTGTGAGCCAAAATGGGCAAGCTAGAGTTTCCTTCAAAACCAAAGGAGAGCATAGATATAGTAGCCAATGTTATCTTTTGGGTACTAATATTCTGTGAAGCAAAGGGAAGGGCATATGAGAATGGTGTAACTGTATGTGAAAGAGAACATAAAATCAAAGAAACTTGACATCTCCAAAGGAACAGGCTTTTTCGCAGGAAGTGGGATGATAATGCATACCCCAAAGTAATAGAATTGGGGATATATTATTACCCCCTCAGCAGAATGCCCAGGGGGATCTTGAGATGGACAATGCAATCAATTAGGCATCTAAAAGGATAAAGTGTTGTTGTAATGAGTGTATTAAATTACTCTCACATTGACTGTGGGTAGATTCATGTTCTGGTCACAACACAAAGGTAAAAATAATAATCTTTGGTTGTTGTTTAGTCATTTAGTCATGTCCGACTCTTCATGACCCCATGGACCAGAGCACATATAAAAGAAATCTAGAAAACCCTAAATCACTCTGCCCTAAGACAGCTGGTGATGGAATTGATGAGAGGGGAGTTTCAAGTGATGCCCAGGACCAGATGGAAGGCAGGAAATGTGCTTTTGAACTGATGGGGAACAGTGATCATAGTGCTATCAAATTCAACATATGGACAATTGTCAGAGAAGTCCAACATGATTGCACTTGACTTCAGAAGCAGGGGGGAAATGAGGTAGAGCTGCATTGGTGAAACCAGCCCCCTTCTGAGTCTCTCCCTCCACACAGGCCTTCCTCTGGAAACAACCCCCTTATAAAGGCTCCTAGGGCTGGAGGGTGGGGCAAGGCAGGTGGAAAAAACCATTAGCTGCTCAATATTGTATCATTGGGAAAAGTGCAGAAAAGGGCTACCAGAATTATCACTGAGTTGGAACAACTCTACCATGATGAAAGTTTATAATCTTTTGGGGTTTCAGCTGAGAAAAAAACCAAGTAAGAGGGAGGGACTCCTGTTTAATTCTTTGGCCATTGGCCTGTAGGACCCCTCAGGACTAATAATAATAATAATAATAATGCCATCAACTTACGCTAACTTTGAGCGTAACTTTGGGTCAGCACAAAAAAACAAATGCTCTTCTAGTAAATGTGTTGGTGCAAGGTCATTTTCCTTGGTCAGACAAGTAGGCAATGAAACATGATTGTTGCCTTTTGTGGTAAAATAATAAAATGGAAATTTAAGAGTTTAGTCCTATGCATTTGCATTCAGAGATGATTACAGCCAAATTCAGTGGGGCTGGCTTCTTAGTTAGTGCAATTAGGATTACATGCTAAATTCTAAACATTACAAAATTATTTTTAACAACAATTCAAGCCCCAGAAATGTTCAGATGGGAGTATTTAACACTGAAGAAGATGAACTCTACATACAGATTGTGAAAATGAATTGGTAGTTATTTATAGTCTGAACACACACTCATAAAATTCTAATTAACTTTGAAATGGAAATATGGTTTTTCTTTCATTCCTAGGTCATTCAAGGCCAGCCCTACCTTTGTGCATGACCACCCGCTTGATTTAGACATAGTGGTTGAATCATGCCCCAACACACACACACCCCACATGGATTAGTCCATATGCATTAGACTGCAACATAGAATAAATCTTGTAGGTTTCATATTTGCAGTTATATATATTTGTGGCACTCAAGAGCTTTAAACAGGGACAAATCTCAGCGGACTGATTTGCACATAATGATTTAGCACCATGTGCATGATCTGGAAGGAGCCTGAACATTGCCTTGGGCTTGGGTGCTCTCCTCTCCACATAAGGAAGCAAAGGACCTCAGCAGTGTCTCCTTTCAGTATCAGATAATACTGGTGTAGCTTTATGTACAGACCTGATTTTGTGCTTTAAAAGAAACTCTGGTTAGTTAAACAAGCCAACTTCATAATCCATGGTTTGAAGTTGGCTTGTTAGAAACTTAGCACAGAGTTTCTTCTAAATGACAAAATCTGGTTCCTTTGTCACTGTCAGGATTTGTGGAATGTAAAACGAAAGACTGCAGAACTCCTTATCTAAATCACACAACAGGGTCAGGAGTGTGCAAATCTGAGCTTTGATCTTCTTGCAGCTCATGCAATAAACCATTGCTTAGTACAGAGGTTGTCAATCTAGAGAACACCTTCTTCTATGTGTGGTGCACATGGGGTCTATGTGTGAGAGTGGGAGGGTGAATATGTTTGTGAGGTTGTATGTGTGATTTATTGAGTGTGTGAGAGTGATGTATGTTTGTCTGAGGTCTGTATGTGTGCAATGAGTGTATTGCATGTGCATGAGAAAGTGAATATTATTTAGCCACTTTGTATGGTTTCCCTGGTACTGAAGAATGCCCCCTATTAGACAGCAACAGCATCAGTGTGTGAAAGAAAGAGAAATCAATATTGTGTGATCTCCACAGGACCAGTCAGACATGTCTGATTTCCCTTGACCAACTGAGGTTGTCTGGAGCAGGGGGTGGAGCAGGGAAGCAACAATGACTGTACTTTCTTTAATTCTGTGTTATGCCATACCCCATGGCTATCTTTTTCTCCCCATGCCATGCCCCAAAGGCAGGTGGTTTGTGGCTGGTGCCCACAGTGCTATTTCAATATTCAAAAGTGTGCCCACTGTCCCAAGCAGGTTGGCGACCTCTGTCTCAATGTTACATACAAACTACAGAGTGCCGTGAGTTCTTTGTAAGTCTAATTTATATATGTGTCAACATATTGGCCTGCTATGGAAGGAAGGGTATGATCTTGGCCAGGGAGGGTGGGGTATACATTTTTATTTATTTTATTATTATTATTATTATTATTATTATTATTATTATTATTATTATTATTATTATTATTTACTGTATTTTTCGCTCTATAGGGCGCACCAGACCATAGGGCGCACCTAGTTTTTTTTTGGGGGGGGGGAATAAAGAAAAAAAATTATCCCCCCCCCCCCCGGAGCCCCAAAGAGCAAAGAAGCCATGACAGCGAGCCGGATGGATCCTGCTAGCTGTCTTGGCTTCGTTTTTAGCCTTGGGGCTGGGGCGGGGGAAGCCCAAGCTTCCCCCGACCCCAGACCACAGAACGGGTCCAGGAGTGGCGGCGAGGTTGCGCTCAACCTCGCCATCGCTCCCGGAGCTTGCTGCTATCCGTAAGCCTTCTGAGCCCGGCAGGAACTCCCACCGGGCTCTGCAGGCTTGCGGATAGCTGCCCTAAGCCCAGGGGTGCGCAGTGCCATGCTCCCCGGGCTTCGGGCTGCAAGCACCTATCCGCAAGCCTGCAGAGCCCAGCAGGAGTTCCGCGGGCTTGCGAATAGCTTTCTGAAGCCTGGAGAGCGAGAGGGGTCGGTGTGCACCATAGGACGCACACACATTTCCCCTTCATTTTTGGAGGGGGAAAAGTGCATCCTATAGAGCGAAAAATACTGTAAATTGAATGAATAACAACCTCATACCCAGAATGTGTCAAGCTCAAATAATAAGCAAGTGTCATGTGCAGATTTTTATGTATATTATTTCACAGCCTCTGTATTGGTCTTAAGTTCTAGACATTGCATAGCAAATGGAAGAAGGTCCACTGCATCATATAGATGGCCCTGACTGTATAACACACAGAAAGTTGTTTCACTTGTCTTTTCCCACCATCCACCTGTTTCATCCATTTAACCTTGTTTCAGAATCTAGCATCTGTGTATAATGTAAATTAATACTGACCAGAAAGGTAGGTGCAGCATAAATCTTATCTTTAATATCTCCATGTTATCTATATTTCTTAATGCTTCTTTGAAAGAAAAACTTTCAGCCATGATTATGCATAGCAAATACTGCCCTCTGATGGCAATACTAACTTTTTAATGTGATTAAGGCTGTGTGCTGATGGTTCTTTCTCTGCAGCAACGGTGAACTTCCTGATCCACTATTAGTAACTTGATAGTGGTATAGACATAATGGAGACGCTCTCTAGGGGCAAAAGCCTGGTCTCACTCTTCAAAATTCTTAGCAGCATCTTTTGGCAGTCAATGTCAGTCCTAAGGATAACTTGCACTTTTTTATTTTAAGAGCTACATGGGCACCTATATGCACCCATCATTTGACGTACCAAAATATTCATTTTTTAAAAAAAATCAATCCAAAAGTGTGGTAACCATGAAGGCAAGGGGATAGTTACTTTTAATGGACACTACTCAATAGCTGCCAACACCAAACACACCAAAACCTAGAGAGAGAGAGCACAAGAGTTCCCCCCCCCCACTCCCCTTTTTTTAAAAGTTTGTTTCCTTTTTGAGGAGATCCTTGATTGAAGAACTGAGGTTGTTTTGTCTAGGGAAGACTGGCTCCAAGTGATGCAACTGCAGCCATTTGTAATTCTGCACATGTCCACAATTGTGTGGAGAAGGTAGCAAGGATACCACCACGGTATCCCTCATGAATACAGCCACGGTCTCTAAGCAGTGATTTCTACAGTTGCAAGAGTCCTTTCATCAGCTGCTAGAATCATGGAAATGATTCTATCACAGCGGTTGTATCGTCTGTCAGGTTAGATCACATATGAACATTCTTCATGTAAAGGATGATGCTGGGATGGTTACATATCATCCCTTAGCATGTTAAGCCTGAAAGTACTTGTTAATGACCAATTACAACCTACAGTACATAAAATGGAAGAGCCCACAAAAAGTACAAACAACACAGACCCAAAAGGTAATTTCTCTTAAATGACATAGAAAGAAGGAAATTGCAATAGGTAGATTCCAGAGCTTGACTTTCTTTTCTGCTTCCTATTTATGTGGTTTTTTGTATTTCTAGTAACAATAATAAAAACCTCACCTCAGAGCAAAGGGCTGTTGCTTTGCTTTTTTTTCTTCAGATGCAAAAAAAAGGTCAAAGCCATCCCCTTTGTGTGTTATAAAGTTGTGACATTCCCTCGTCCCAGAGGTGCATCTGGCACCTTCACTATACAGCTATTGGTGAATGGGGAAGATGTATGGTACCTCTTTACCCTGGCTTTTGGTACCTGAGATGTGTGGGACTCACCCTTAACTCCTGTGACTTCAATACGGTTTACCTGCTTTAAATACTGAACTTTAATACTGGGACCTGCTGCTGAAGGGGGGTAATAAATTTAATGATAATAATAATTAATAGAAAAATAAGGAAAGTGGGAGTGATTTGTTAGAGCATTACAATATATAGACACCTATTAAAATAACTTGAGATAATGGTAGCAGAACACTTGTTAACTTGGTAGTGAAATGGAAAAAGAATGAAGTGGACAGCTCAGTCAAGCAGACTAAAGTAGATTAACAGCTTGGTGGGCTTGAATTGGCATGAATGTGGTTTGAGTGAGTGTGACATCAATGAAATCCTACTTCCCAGTATTAAGAATTAGTAATAGAAATCCACAGTGGTTGGTCTTCATTATCCATCTTTTACATGGCAGCAACAAGGTAGAAAGCCAAGTCATTAATCACAGAAGTTGATATTAAGATAACTGCAGACTTAAAGGAGTTTCCCATGAAATCCTAGAACTATCTGAAAATTGTTTAGAGTCCTGCAGAAAGGGTCGGGAGTGCAGCTGAGATTGAGCTAGCATTAGGAAAAACACCACTGTCCGCAGAGTGGGTTTTGGTGGTCCCATCTGGTTAAAACAAAATCAGAACATTCGTTTGCTACAATAGGTATGTTCATAAATAAATAAGTAAAATTAGATGTGGCTGAAGGTGTCATTGTGAGAATGAGGAATTGTACCAGGTAATCTTATTTGAAGCTTGAAGTGGAATAACATGCCCAAATACGGCACTAGCTGAAGTGCCATTGAGTATTCAAATTAAGCAAATCAGTTCTTCCTAGGGCAAGTTATGTAGCTTCAGAATAATTATTTCTTTAAAACTAGGCATTGTATTGAGGCTGCTATTGACTGATACAGAAGGAGTAAGCTCTTCAGAAAGGTGACATTTCATAATAAATTATACCAACGTAGACTTCTAGTATTTACATGCTAATCAGTCAATCATACAAAGCAAGACCTTGGACTCCAGAGAGGTTTCAGTAACTTGTCTGGCTCATTCCACAAAATTAAAGCATTTCCCAATAAATGTAACTGAAAGAGGAACAAACTTCAGGAGGTGCATAGGAAGCTGCCTTATACCAGGTCCAGCCATTGGTCCATCTAGCTCAGTACTATCTTCACTGATTGGCAGAGCAGCTCGCCAGGATTTCAGGCAGGGTTCTTTCCCAGCCCTTCCCTGGACATTTCAGTGTTGAAACTGGGACCTTCTGCATGCAAAAGAGATGCTCTGCCACTAATCGGTGGATCTTCCCTAACCAGAGACTGGATTTATATAGGTCTTTAGCTCGTTAATAGGGATATGTTCAATGGGTTCGCTGCACAATGGCTCAGAAGTTGTGCATGGCAGGGAGTCGGAGTCAGTGGCCAGACGCAAAAGCAGGAAGGGCTCCTACAGCTTTAATAACTACCATATTTTTCACTCTATAAGACGCACCAGACCATAAGACGCACCTAGTTTTTGGAGGAGGAAAACAAGAAAAAATATTCTGAATCCCAGAAGCCAGAACAGCAAGAGGAATCTGGCTTCTGGGATAGCCTCTTGCTGTTCTGGCTTCTGGGATAGCCACGCGCAGCCTCTCCCGGGCAGCGAGATGAAGGCTCCCCCTGCTCAGAAGAGGCTGCGCGCGGCTAAGCCAGAAGCCAGGACAGCAAGCGGGATCGCTGCTGTAACACACATGCTCCACATGGCTCTTTAAAGTGAGCACTGAGCAGAACCTCCCACCTGCATTCGCTCCATAAGATGCACACACATTTCCCCTTACTTTTTAGGAGGAGAAAAGTGCTTCTTATAGAGCGAAAAATAACAGTACGTAGAAGAGGGAATTTCATACATTGTATGCTAATCTATACCTGGTGCAATCCCCTCTTCTACACAACTATTACAGGTGTAGCAGCCCTGTCCTCTCTTGCATCCGACCACCGTGCCTAGTAAGAGAACTCAAGATTTGCATGCAGGAGACCCCATGTTCAATTCTTGGCGCCCCTGCTTAAAAAGGGCTCTGCCAGCATGACTGGGAAGGGGGCCTGGCTGAGGTCTTGCAGATGTTACTGAACTAATTGGACCCTCAATCTGACTTGCTATAAAGCAGCTCCACCTGTTCACAGGATCTCACTGTACTTCACTGAATTTGTGGCGGTGTTCCCCCCACCAGGTTTAAAGAATACTGGCATTATACAGGGCACCTGGGTTTATGTGATATTTAGTGGCTTGTATTTCTTCCTTTAAGGGACACGGGTGGCGCTGTGGGTTAAACCACAGAGCCTAGGATTTGCCAATCAGAAGGTCGGCAGTTCGAATCCCTGCGATGGGGTGAGCTCCCGTTGCTCGGTCTCTGCTCCTGCCAACCTAGCAGTTCAAAAGCACGTCAAAGTGCAAGTAGATAAATAGGTACCGCTCCGGCGGGAAGGTAAACGGCATTTCCGTGCGCTGCTCTGGTTCGCCAGAAGCGGCTTAGTCATGCTGGCCACATGACCCGGAAGCTGTACGCCGGCTCCCTCAGCCAATAAAGCGAGATGAGCGCCGCAACCCCAGAGTTGGCCACGACTGGACCTAATGTTCAGGGGTCCCTTTACCTTTACCTTTTTATTTCTTCCTTTGGAACTCTTGGCTTATTCATTGGCTTGTAGGGGTTCTCTCCCTGTTGAGAGTCCCAGCATAAAGAAATCACATTGCTTGTGAGGCTGCTCAGGATCTGTTGCCAGGACCATGATTTCAGTGCCCAGTTCTGTATCTCCTCAGCAGATGTGCCCAACACCCTCACAATGTCTTCAAGGGAACCGCAGCTGTATGGTGGGCAGCTGGCAAAGCTGGAGTGATGCTTTTGAGAAGCTTTTATGGCAGGGCGCATGTTTTCATGTGTGGAGGGTCTAATTCAGTGGCGCAGCTTGTCCCCCCCCCTCCAAAAAAGGGAGGAAAACTCCTCTGTCACAGGGCTCCTGCTCCTCTGTAGAAAGGCAAGTTGTGTAATAACAGTATAATACATGGAAACAGAACTTTGTTTCAAAACAATGTTGGGTAAAGACTTGGCTTTTTCATTTCATTTATTTTACAACATTTTTATATCGCCTAATAACATTCTTAGGGTAGCAAACAATACAGTTTGCAAGTCCGTGGCTGTAATAACCACCACCACCATCATCAAACTTATAATCACTTAAAATATTAATCATTAAGTGGTATATAAATGGCTTAAATAAATAATAATAAATTGCTCATTAGAAATAGTAGAGATAATACCACCAGCAGTCAGCCCTATAAAACAGCACTGCAAAGCACTGAAAGATTATTTTTACATATCACAGGAAAATAAAAAGTTTTCCAACTAGTGTTGAAAGGGCCGTAATGTGGATGCCCATCAAGACTCTCCTGGCAGGGCATTCTTTATGTTTCAGGGGTTTCCCTGCATTCCAAACATGGAAGAGTGTTTTTTGTTTTAATCTCCTGAAACCAGAAATAAAACCTAAGCACTTGGTTTGCTTTTTTAATCTTAGGTATCCAGGGCCATTTAATTAATTCTCAAATGTGTGGTGTACTAAATGATCCATGAACCATCTTTTATCTTTTATGTTGTGGCTGCTATTTTAATTCATAGGAATTTAGTTAAACCAATCGGGTATTAGACTGGATGATGTCCGCAACGTATCTACTACTGTTGTAAATTTCAGACTAATTCATATAGCCTATTTCTGTAATGTGTGCATGCTCCTGCATGAATTCTCTGCAGCTGTAGTTAGAGCTTGAGTATGTGATTTATTTAGGGCTTGTTCACACATCTGGGTTTCTTGCATTGTGCTTATATTCCTTTTGCTTGAGTTTGAGTTAGAATGCTTCAAGAAAGTGGAAGACTTGATGGCAAACTAGATGTGATGTTAAATGTGTGAATGCATTTGTGTCCATGGACTGCTGCCCGCCCCCCGCCCCCAGATCAAGTAAAACAATAGAATTACTTAACTGACCAATCATGTTGGTTCTGCCCCCCCCCCAACAAAAATCCTAGCTATGCCCATGCTTGTGTCTTTTTAAAAACATACTTTCAGTGCAGCAGCTGCAAGAGGGGATCAAGATCAGGACTATGGCATATGAGGAGGGACCTACCTCCTACCATATCACAATCCGCTAAAACTCCCTTCTCTCTGATGCTGTTATTTACCGCAAGAGGGAAGGTGCCAGTTGCACCAATGGTAGCCTTCCTCCCAGAGGCTCTGGGAGGGGGAAATTGTATCTGCTTGGACCACAGCATAGGAGGTAAATGCTAAAATCTTCCTTGCTGTGCAACACATTTCCAATCCTAACCCCTTCACTGTGGGTATTAATTTCATAGTTGAAAATAGATATATTAAATGATTAATACAGTCTGCATCCTATTTGTTTTTACCCTGAGGAAATGACTCCATTTTCTTTTAACTTTATCCTTAGCATTAACATATGATGTGGGTGGGTGGTGGGGAGGCACCTGCTGTAGTCAATTAGTACAAAATTTACAAGGATACGTTCACAGAGTACAGCTGTACTTAGATCCTGCTTTCCACAGGAATCTCTGGTCAGCCACTGCGAGAACAGGATACTGATCTAGATGGGCCATTGGCCTGATCCAGCACGTTGTTCTTATTTGCTCTATAATTTTGGCAATACCGAAGCACATTACTTTCTGATTTAATTTATAGATCATAAAGCTAAGCTTAGCCACCAACTTTAGGAATCAATCTGTTACTATCACAGTCAACCTTCTCACCTAATGCAAAAAGAAAACAAAATAGGAGGGATCACACTGGTTTGCTTGAGATATGGTGGTAGCATTTCAAAATATATATTGTGTTGGTCTATTGGCTTTTCAATGGGTTACAATTCCCATTTTCTGTTTCAGCCGCTTGGAGCCAGTGATTACTTGGAAGTAGCTATGCATTTTGACCTAGTCTTTGTTCGTCACATACCTGAGTTTACAATGGCAAAAAGGACCCAAGCTCGCCGCTTCATTACTCTTGTTGATACTTTTTATGACAAGAAGGTAAGCAGTCAGTTGGTAAATTCTTACAAGATGAAAGCATCTTGAATTGCTCTGGAAATTATCAGTATAAGATTAATGTGTAATGCAAGTTAAATCTTCCTATTTTCTCTCATATTTGCCTGCTGCTTTGGGAAATTGGTTCCACATGAGATGACAGGGGTGAACAAGTCACGGGACAATTTAACCCAGATACAGTTTAGGTCATAGGTCTTCAACGGGTGGGAGTTAAATTTGGTGTGATTTTAATTTAGTATGTTTTTAATGTCCTGGAATCAAATGGCAATGCCAATCAATTTCATTAGGTGAGCCTGAGTTCCAGCACTATAAAAGAAGAACCAAACTTTCTCTCTTGTTTTCTCCAAACCAGGACACATAGATAAAACATTGCTGCTCACCAAATCCTATCCCTGAAAATCTGCAACTCCAAGGTGGAGTTTAAGATAGCTTTAGATATTAGAAAATTGTTGGTATATTCTGCCCCATGCCCCCACCAACTCTCCTGAGTCAAAAAAATGATCATGATTCTTTTTTCATGATTGGTAAAAAGTCACATCATGTGTTTTGCAAGCCAAACAATAGTTAAGTTGAAATTATCCACAAAGTTTTGTTTGCTGCTTTAATTCCAGGGTACAGATCTGCTTTGTTTTCATCTTATTTCACCTAGAGTCCCAGTCATGATTCGTTATAAGTGAACAGACGAGTAAAGTGTTAATGGGTTTGCCCCAAAGTGATAATAATTTTAGAAGAAACAGCCACTCTTGGTTTTAGTCTGAGTTGTGGGACCTCTAATGAAATAGTAATGATAAATGCAGCACTTAGCTTGGATTTACAAAGGTTTCAATCATGGGAGCAAAATCAGCAGTATTAAAACAACTAAAAAAGGCTCTTTATATTTAAGCTGATGTTTTAAAAAGTAATGGAAGACATTAAGCTTCACCCTATGTGTGATTATAGCCACGCACTTAAATATTTATGCAATCAGGAAATATCGATTGAGATTAAAAACCTTTTTCAAGAATGTCCTGGCAAAGAAATTTAAAAAAAAAAAAAACCCCACCTTTAGTTCAGCAAGATAGTTGGGACTTATCCAGACAATCTTATGTTTGTTTAGTAAATGACTTAGATGCAGCTCACTTTTTCTGGTGAATCCAGATATCTTTTCTCAAAACTCCTGCATTTTCCTCACAGTCAAACAACAATATTTTCTCACTGGACATTATGGTGAGCCACACACACAAGTATGTTATCTCACCTTGCCCATTGCAATTGTAAGTATTATTCTAAAAGTGTCACGTGCCCTGTTAGCTACTGGCTGTATTTAAAGCTGGGAGAGTGCTTGTTCTTTCTTCACTGGACAATTGCCCTATCATAGAGACCAACAGTTTAAAATATACACTGGCACCTGCAGCTTGTGAAATGGCAGGCTGTGTACTAGAGGTTCTCAACTTTATTAACTTTATCTTCTTTTAAAAAAGGATGCTAAAACTTAAAGGCTGACAACTAGCAACTCACATTAAACGTATTTTAGACCATAACCCCTATTGGGCCCAGGCAGCAGACCATCTAGAGGGCACCAGGTTGGGGGAGTCTGCTCTAGCACTTGTAGAACAAACATCATGAAGCAAAATGCGCAGGTACCATTCCAGGAATTGTTTGGTGGCAAAGGAGCCTCCTCCCACCTTTCACTGAATTTAGTCAATGAATAAAGTCACAGCTGTGATTGAGGAGTGCTATGGCAAAATTTAGAATTGCACACATCAAAGACGCCAAAATGACTTCAGAATTACTCCAGGCAGTGTAGAAGGAAATTCCTGGTTCACTTTGAAACTGTGTTTTGGTCTTCCTTGATGTACGTTTGCGTGGCTCTATATTGTTCTCGACTCAGAAAATGGTAATTTTGAAGCTGACAAAAATTCCTGGTAGAGAAGTGACAATTGTCTATAAAAAAGAGAAATACAAAACTGTAATGTTGCGGTGCCTAGCTTTAGTATTTCCACCCAAAAGCAAAAGGTAGTAGCAAAATTTATTCTTCCTGATACAGTTTTCATGCCATGCCAAAAGATATATTATTTTTTATTTAACATTTCAAAATTCCATGAGTTACACTTGGCTTTTCATATTTTCTGGTGATGCATCTATAAGCATTAATGTTGTTTCAAAAAAAATAATGATAATAAATCACCAATTAAATTTGTCACAACTGAATTTAATTCATCTAACAAAGCATAACCAATTAGTGGCCTTATTTCAGTTAATTTCTGCCCTGCCTTCCATTGTGGCACAGAGTTTCAATATTGTTTTACTACAAAAGGAAAGTAGCTTATTGCATGATAATGTTCAATGAGCATAAGTATTTTAAATTGTGTTTTTGTGTGTGTGTGTGTGTGAGAGAGAGAGAGAGAGAGTGACTGTAAGCTAAATGCTGTACAAAACCAGTAGAAATAAATGCCCTAATGCTGACTTACATTCTTAAGAATAGTAGAAGAAAAGAATGGCCTACATTTTTATTTTGAGGATATTTACTACATATAGGTTTTGATGGTAAGATGCTATACCCAATGACTATGTAAAAGAACTAAAGTTAGTGGTGGTTGTGTTAGAATGGCACATTTTTTATAAATGGGTTTATGGTTAGTGTTTGTGATGTGAAAAAGGAATGATGGTACAGTACAAGCCACTTTCATTCTGCATTCTTATGGAGAGCTACTTATGCTTGGCAAAATCAGAAATCATTTCAGTTGTTGTCTATATCAAAATTGCTACTTACACCATACAAAATGAAAACATGGTGGATTTTACAAAATTCAAATGGAGAAATAGGAGCTATACATGATAGCACCTACAGCTTTTTCACTCTCTTCCAGGTGCGTATTGTTTGCTCTGCATCAGCGCCACTCCAAAACATATTTATTCAAGAATCCCATGATGGTGGATTGGACGAAAGTAGGGTAATGATGGACGATTTGGGGTTGAGCCAGGTAAGCACTATGACCATTAGAGCCTTTGTTGCAGAAGAGCATAATTGGTTTTGGTCTGAGTGGTGGTGCTAGGGGGGCAGTGAGCAGCAAAAGCATTTAACCGGTCATTCTGTAGCTTTCTGGCAGGATCAACGTTGCTCCTTTTCTTCTATTCCAACTTAATGCAATGCTATTCATAAATGGTTTGAACCAATCCATTTTAGCATAATTCTAGAGATACTTCTAATCTTTTACTCAGTATGTGTTTCTAATATATTAGAAATATTGGGTCATGCTGCTGCTTTAATACATGTTCTTCAGATTTAGTGCAGCTACATTTAGCTTTGTACATTGCACTAGTATCATCATCATCATCATCCCACCTTTTTCCTGGACTGGAACTCAAGGCACCTTATTTTACTTGAGCCACCATGTTGGGAATCTGTTTATTGTCTCATAGGTGTGTTATAAGTGTCTCTATCACTCCAGGTTTACAAAGGAGAGAGCTGATAAATACTGCTTCCCCAAACTGATATGCACAGGATTTGTAATTAACTAACTTTTACTCAGAGTAGGCCCATTGGAATTAATGAGCCTAAGTTGTTGTTGTTTTGTCGTGTCCGACTCTTCGTGACCCCATGGACCAGAAGCACGTTAGTCACGGTCATTAAGCAATTACTCTGAGTAATTGTTGGTTGAATACAACCCAGAATACAAGAAGCTGTTGCTTGCATTTCTGCATTATAGATTATATTTCTATTCTTACATTATATAGTTCATGAATACTAATACCTGACAGAAAGTTAAATCAGAAGTTAGAAGCCTCAAGTAATTTTATCTGTGGCAAATAGTTTCCAGTGTTTATCCAGTAAAAATAGGTTTCCTAATAAGTATTGTTTTCTAATAATGTCTCCCTTTTATATCTTATAAAGAAATATGGTGGTTATAAACAACACTTTTGAAAAGTAATTTAAGGGTTGCAGCTTAGTCCTCTTGTTGCTGATCTTTCAGTGTATGCTGTTAATGCACAGTAGACTCACACGGTTTTCTATCTTAAAGAGTGCCATTCACCTTGGTGGGGAAAAGCATAATGTTTTCAGAATATGAGCCAACACACATTTTAAAAGCCTTGTCCTATCATGTTATATACTTGAGAAAACTTGCTTTCATTTTAGTCCTGCTGTGAGAGGAAATTCAAAGAAAGTGAGAGGAATGTTTTGTGAACCCAGTCTGTTAACTCCTAACTGATAAGGATAAAAGCAACAACACATTACTGAATATATGTTAAACACAAGTGTCTCTGAAAGATCTCTGTCATACAAAAATGTTGTACAAAACTGTGATGTGATGCACAAATGGGGGGAGGTGGGAATGGAAAGAGATTCATCCTCGCGGTACATTGGCCCCTGCAGGGCCAGCTGTGTTATGTTGATATTTAAACCTAATATTTTGTTGTGGCTTTACCACTGGCAAAGGAAGATATAGGTTAATTGTTATCGTAGAACAACTGTGTGCTTTTCAATTAGCCTCTATATTTGGGGTGGAGAACCAGATGTTATTGAACTGCAACTTACAACATGTCCGACCATTGGTCATGCTGGCTGGGACTGATGGGAGATGGAGTCCACCAACATCTGGAGGGCCATTGGTTCCCTATCCCTATGAGGCCATCAAACCTGCCACTGCAGGCAGTAAAAAAAAAAAGTTACATGGGCAATACCATTTTACTACACAAAGACTGACACATGGAGTCATCCAAATAGCCTTTGTCTGTGTAGGCAAAAGGATGTGTGCCATTCAATGTAAGCAGTGTGTGTGTGTTTTACTATTATCAACCACAGAAAACAGTCCCAGTCCCTACTCTTGGAATAAATATTTTTAAAGCCTCTCAAACTTCTGTCTAACTGGAAAATGTTTGTGTGCATGTAATAAAATGTGTGTTTTAGAGTTAGCTAGCTGAATTGTGCCTGTGTTTCACAAACATGTAACCCAGAGACCTGCAATACCACCAAAAAAATATTGCACACAAGCACAGCCAAAAGCAGCAACTGCAAGGTGCTGCTCCCTGTATTCTTTTTTCAATATTTAAGAATAGTTTTGTTCCACAAAAGCATGATTGCAGAAGAAAGGGAGCTTGATAGTTATGAATTGCACACAAACCTGGAGGGTGAGGCAAGCGGACGGACTGTGACTATGTGGGCTCAGGCCACACTGCAAGTTTGAGATGTCTTTCATTTTCTGGTTTCCTTTTAATGCTTCCTGCATTTTAAAAAATTGTTCTTTGCTTCCATCTCTCTCTAGGATTCAGCTCAAGGACTTTCAATGTTCACAGGAGAGGAGGAGATTTTTGCCCTTCAGCGTACCATCTCACGACTGACTGAAATGCAGACTGAGCAGTACTGGAAGGAGGGGGACAGGAGCAACCAACCACAGTTGCAAAAAGACTAGCAAAACACAAATAGTAGTTGTAAAGAAGAAGAGTTCTAGCTCAATGCAAAATTATTTTTAACAGGCACACTGCCCAATTTTGCACCTTACTTCCTAAACATTTGCCTTTTTCTTTGTTAACAAGGGACAGATTGCATGCTGGAATGCTGGTGGGAACAGTTTTATGCCTGTGTGTGGAAGTCCAGCCTAACATGAAGTCTTTTCCTAACATGAAGTCCAGCCTAACATGAAGTCTTTTCCTGACCAAGAATCCAAATCTACAAATTATGTGGAAAGGAGTGGCACATACAGTTTATGGCCTGCATTTGTATATCATACTTGAAAAACTACAGCTTGAACAAATGGTAGGCTTAAACCAGGCAAATTAAGTACATATTATTGCACCCGCCTACCTCTAGTATTTCGGTTACAGATAACTGCACCTTCAGTATCCTTGAATTATTTTTTTTAATGATTCTGGGCAGCAACTGAAAAAAATCAGTTTCTCATTTTACTAAGTACAAAATCACATAATTGCATTTTGGTAGCTCTGTCATTCTAAATACATTTCTTATTTCTGCTCGCCTACTGCCACGGTAGACCAATTAATTGTTATTCCATTGCTTGTATGTGTGACCCCCTGTCTCAAATTCTTCTGATAGGGAGGGCGCAAAGAGAAAATAAAAGTGGAATTATAGAACCAAGAGTAAAAAATGTCATTAAGTGGATAAGTATCAAAGCAAAAGTGAACTCACTGTGTCTTGTATAGGCAGACCAGATAGGACAATCTTACAAGATTTGAGGTGAACTTTGTACTGGTGGTGAAAATGGACTTTATATTGGAATTTGACTAAGCTGTCCTGCTTCCCGCCTGATGCTGAGGATCTTTTCAAGCAGCTATGCACAAGAGAGTAAGTGCAAATCTACACACACTCATATACCTGCCACCACAATGCAGTGATCCTTCTACACCAGATAGTCACCATTGCCACGTGTAACATTGGTGGATCATGCCCTTTTACTGAACAGCACAGGAGAAAGCAATGCAAACACAGAAACATCTCTTAGCAGTTCAACCACCCATCAGTCATGATATTGCTTTACTAATAAGACCGCCCACATTGTTCATTTAGGAAAGGTACCAGTCAATGAATGGTGTTGTAGCATAACTCTTGGATACCCAATGTACACCACAAACAATGCACAGTCTGGCATCCTCAAAGGCACACTTCCCAGTGCAGACCACCATGGTACAGTAAGCAGGAGCACCAAAACTGCCTTATGAATAAAAGGACAATTTTACTAGAATAGGTATATAAATTCATAAACCTACTAAACAATGAGCAGGAGGTCAACACTGATAGTTATGGCTATTTACTCCAGGGCTAGTTAAAAACAATGTCTTGCAGTGGACAAATGCAGACAACCAGCAAGCAGCCACCACTTTGTGAGTTAAATAGGGCCATGCATAGAAAGAGAAACCAAAATTCCTTCCATAACAGTTGCCCATGGGCTACTTGAGAAATCAAATCCACTAGGAAAAAATGCTTCCAGGCAGGCAATACAAACAGTATAACCACTTTTGTTTGAAGGACACAAGCTGTTTTCAAGGTAGAAAGCTGTATGACAAGGAAAAGGAGAAAAGAGATGATATTGTGGGTGCTCTGCTAGCAAGAATGGCATCTGCTGCAAAACGCGGCCGGGGGGGGGGGGGCTGAACTAGAAACAATCCTTCCCACCCCATAGACCTGTTCTCTATCCTCACAGCCACAGGAACAGAAAGGCGTATGATGAGGTCTTTGTCATCTTCCAGAGGCAAAGGTCACAATAGAACTCCAACCATATTGACCAAGATTGACAAGGTTTTATGTGGACCCATAAACACACATTGTGTCAGTCCTGATCCCAAAGGCAGCTGAGCTAAGTTACAGTACTTTTACTAAACTTCATAGGTGGAAGATAGTTCTGATAGCTTTGTGAACACAAAGGATTGTGCATTTGATGGTGAGAAATAAGTACATTTCCCCCCATCGTTGCCCCTCCATGCTGGGTACAGCTATATCTGCTGTAGCAACTATCTGCCAGGCACGCTTAAGAAAAAGTTACCAATTCCACATTGTAGTAGCTTGATTCCCACGGATCACTGCTGGATTTGTTGTAGACCACCTCTTAGGCAATGGGGAATAACCTTGTTTCTTCACCTCTTGGAAGGTTTTCTGTAGAGAGCCAAGTGAGACACAGGGACAGTAATGAGTAATGGTTAGCAACTTCATCAGTGTCTGGAGGCAACCAAACCAAACTGGAATATTTATTTTACTTCTTGAAAATTGTATACCATTGTATACCTGCAAAAGCCCTTCCAAGATGCCAAAGGACAACGTGTAAGAAATAGTTGAATGTGGAGGATTATCGCCAGAATTGTAAAATCCATTTTAAGTGTATAAGCCTTGTGGAATACAAAGTGTAAATAAAAATGTCAATTATATTTAAAACCTACTACCAGCATCTAGTTGCAATATCATAATATTTCAAGGGAAAGGGTGTGGCAATTTAATATACTCCTCCTCCTCTTCTCCCCATTAACCTCTATTCCATGAACCCTCTGGAGCAGATTTAGAGGATGTGCTGTAAGGTGGAGAAGAGTTCCACTGTGCAGGTGGAAGTCTGCTGAACTCGTGGAATAGCGACCTTGGATACAGCCCTAAGAAGTAAGCCCCACTGAATTTGCTTGCATTCAACTGAATACAAATGCACAGGACTGAAATGTTAGCTATGATTTTGCCACAAAAGGTGACAACTATGCTGTCGTATTATGGATATGTGTGCATATGCAAACCCACCCAAAAGAATCAACCCCAAGTAAAGAGTGAGCCCATAAATATCATCCATATTCAAATTGTCCAGGGGTTATTATTAAACATCAGGTATTATTTCAATTTATCAATTTTTCCATTAGAAAAGACTGGTGGTAACTTCTATTCCAATATACTAAAAATAGATGACAGCCTCTTGCTCTCACAGTGGATACCTACGGGAAACCCACAATCAAGGCCTGAGCCCAACAGCCCTCTCCCTGCTTGTAATTCCCAGCAAGTGGTATTCAGAGGCACACTTGAAATAGCACAACCTGGCTAGCAGCCATTTATAACCTTCATCTTCCATGAACCTGTTTAATCTCCCTTTAAAGTCTATCCAAGATGGTATGTCCTTAGCCATTGGTCATGCTTGCTGATGGGACTGATGGGAGTTGTAGTTCAGCCACATCCAGAAGTCAAAAGGTTCCCCACACCTGCCAAGGAGGCTACCTCCATGGGAAAAGGGGGGGGGGGAAATCTGTCTATAGCATTAGGTCCTATGGGTGATGTCCAAGCCTTTGCTTCCTACAATGTTTTTGAAAATCCTAGCAATGAACTTAACACTCCTGAGAGAAGGAAATGTGCATTTGTCAACCATCAGTGGGTAGTTGAAGGAACTATGCTGAAATGGCAAAATTAACTGGGAAGCTCAGGAATCTAGAAGACAAGAACTTTAAAAAAGAATGGGAAAAGTTCCTAATTTATATAAAAGATCATTGTAAGCAGGTTAAAACATTGGCAGAATTTTAGACACACTTGTAGTGTAACAAAATGTATGAATAATTTAGAAAGATTAAAAAATTGGGAAAGTATTGATATGCAGTGGAGAGTAGGATCAATAGGTCCCATGGAAGGGATGGGGGAAGTCAGGAGATTCAGAGTAATCTCGATATTCGGATTCTGAATTGTTTTGTTATATGTTTATATTTTTGAAAATCAAATAAAAAAAATTCAAGAAAAAAGAAATAGTGCATCTGTAGGTGCAGCTCAATTTTCTACAATATTGTTGGTAGCCCAAAAAATGAAAAGATTTTGCTAGAAAAACAATTGGGGGAAAGAGAATAAATCAGTAACCATGCTCTCCTCTACCCCAGAAAACAAAAACTGACACTGAGAAAATTTAAAGATGCTCTTTGTCACTAATCTCCCAGTCATGATAAACAAAAAGTTATGAAATGGGCAGGACCTGCAAACAGGAAATATTTAATAAAGGTTCAAGAGAACTAAAAACAGTTATTTGCTTGTCTACACTGGGTTTTATTGCCCTGCAAGTGTATTTTATTGCCCTGAAAAACATTTTTAAAAAAGAAGGTGCAGCCTGTAAAAAAAGAGTGAACAAAGGATGGCAATTCCAGGAAAAAGGTGGTGTGGAAGCAATCATCGTCAGGTCGAAAGAACTTCAGAAATTTGAATTCTTTGATAGCAGAATACATTATGCCATCTTTATTCTGTTATATTCCACCCACAACCTGCTTTGCCACTCAGGTACATGCCAAACATATTTATTCATGATAACAAAAAATAACTGCAGTTATAGTTGTGTGATACAGGGCACTGGAATAACACATTCCCCTCAGTTAATGATCCCATTAAAATAATAAAGTTGCATCTCAATATAATGTTCTGAAATTGATATTGTTACATGTAGCTGAAAGCCGGGAATTTGCTGTCTGTTCCTGAATGCAGCTTTAAGGAAACACCAGAAGCACAGACTCCATATGTCGGCATCTAGCACCACCAAGTGTTCAACTCAGTTTGTCTGCAGCAGAGCTCAAGAAAACACATGTGTCCTTTTCTCTGTGCACCATCGCAAGGCACAATCTGTGACGCTAGAAGCCTCCCATTGCTTTTAAATAGGCCCACCCAAGAGCATCTTGGAGGACAGTACTCTGTTTGAAGAGCTGCCGTGTGACCAGGAATTTGCCCATCAACAGCTCGCACCAAGACACCAAACTGCAAGCACACAGGTCACTACGTAAGTTCTCCTCACCAGGTTGAGATGTATCAGAAATAGCTATTACAGTGGTACCTCGGGTTAAGAACTTAATTCGTTCTGGAGGTCCGTTCTTAACCTGAAACTATTCTTAACCTGAAGCACCACTTTAGCTAATGGGGCCTTCTGCCGCCACCGCGCAATTTCTGTTCCCATCCTGAGGTAAAGTTCTTAACCCGAGGTACTATTTCTGGGTTAGCGGTCTGTAACCTGAAGCGTATGTAACCTGAGGTACCACTGTATTTCTAAACTTGTGTCTGAATGTAGGCAAATTTGTATTCCCCTCTGTCCTCTTTTTTTGTACTTGTAATGCTTTCTTACTTTTTCTATTAACACATAGTAGCCACAGTTAGCCTTCCTTAGCCCTCAATATTATTTTTCTTCAACCAACTGAGGTGCACACATTTTAGGAGAATGATGACGTTCCTTTCATCAGGCTTTTGAAGGTGAAGAAGCATAATCTGTCTGACATTAGTTCGTAGGGGATCCTCTGCTATATTCTTTTTTTATTTTTTGTGTTTCTTTTTTATTGATGTTTCAATCAGTTTTAGAACATATATTGATGTGTCTCAGTGGGCAAGAGTCAACTAAGTTGCTGCAGGTGCAGAATGAGTTATGCACAATGAGACTCTCCCCTCTACATGCCCCGTGTCCCCCCCAAATCTGCTCTGGGGGGTTGAGGGGAAACAGAGAACAGGTTTAGGGGATGAACAGGAAGAGGAGAGGGTGGGCCTCACTCCCTGTGTGTTTACCCCACTTAGCATGATGTTGAATTCCACCTATTAAGGTCTGCATCACCCTGTGACCGTACAGTGAAGGGTGACAAAGTAATACCTAAATAAATAAAATTATTGGCCCAGCTCTGTTTATTGTTCATCAGGGATCAGCCACTGCCAACTTTCCCACTCTTGTGCTGTCTAAAAGGGGAATTCCCCCCCCCCAAAAAAAATTCTTAAACGGGTTAGAACCAAAATGCTATGTTCTAGAACTGTAATTGTCATTGAAAATGTTGTTGTCATTAAAATCCTCAAACAATGAGGGAAGGGGGCTGCCAATGGCTGCAAGTCAGGATGGCCATATACTACCGCCAAGATCAGAGGTGCCATGCCTCTGAATCCCTGGTACTGGGGAACAGCAGCAGGAGAGAGGAGACCTCGCTCTTATGTCCTGCTTGTGGGTTTCCCAAAGGCATCTGATTGGTCACGGTGGGAAACAGAATGCTGGATTCGGCTCTGAGTCAGATCCAACAAGACTCCTCGTACACTCTTAAAAGATCGCTCTTTTCTTGTTTTTAGAAAGGTGGTCACCAGTTGATCATAAAACAACAATTTGTTTATTATTCCCTGGAACTCAAGGCAGCATACTCAGACCCTCTAAATGTCCCTATTTTCCAGGGACAGCCCCAGATTTATGGAAGCTGTCCCAGTTTCTGATTTGATCCCAGAATGTCCCGCTTTTCATCGGAGGAATGTTGGAGGGTATGGAGTTATGCGACCCCCTGAGGCATCTGAAGACAGCCTTATATAGGGAAGCTTTTTATGTTTAATGTTTTATAATGTTTTTATATATGTTGGAAGGCACCCAGGGTGGCTGGGCAACCCAGTCAGATGGGTGGGGCATGCATAGTATAATAATAATAATAATAATAATAATAATAATAATAATAATAATAATAATAATAATAATAGTGGTGGTGGCATGGGACATCCCTATTTTCATCAGAGAAATGTTGGAGGGTATGCATACTTTTGAGTTTCCAAGTGGTCCTCCGCTGGCACTGAAAGGACTTAGATCTGCCTGGCTTCAACAAGATTGCTGCAATCAGCCTTCAGGCCACGCCCTGGGACCATTATGGACAAATATATTCTACGCATGTATGACTTAATTAATTAATCTATTTGTCTGGAGAACTGCAAGATTATGGTTGTGAAAATTCTACATTTGCTTGCTGGACGTTCAAGACCTAGAATTTGACTGCAAGTTTGAATGCAGCCACAAGATGGCAGAATATAATCACTGTTATTCAGGGAAGAAGTGCTTCTGAGTTCACTCTATGAGAGGGTTGGTTGTATCTTCTTTCACTGTGATGTTTAAGGGACCGCATGTCTAACTGGCTCAGATACTCTCAAAAATAATCATAGCGTATCTTTTATGTTAAGAATCTACCAGTGTCAATGCAGGAGCCTTGTTGGGTAAGACATTACAGTTGATGGGGTAGATTTTACAAGAATTCCCCTTAGGACCGAATACATTGGGGGTCCCTAAGAACTCGTGCTAAATAAATGTGGAATAAACAGGATGTCTGGAGGAGCTCTTAGACCCCCTGAGGTCCATCCCCCTCCCCATACACACACACCTTTGTCACTGTCAGATTTTAGGTGTTTCTAACATTTTACTCCTGCCACAGGGCTTTTGTGCACAATGCAGCTCTCATTGGGAACGGTTTCTCCCCTCTTTCTAAATCAGCATCAGCAGACACACCCAATTCCTGGGGAGGGTCCTAGCATGCCAAAACCTCTGTTGCATCTTTGGGTGGTTCTGCTCTACTGCTCTGCTTACTAGCATGGATGGAACTACAAAGTCTTTGGAAGTTCAAAATCCACAGCCCCGAACACCATGGCAGATTCTATAATATCCAGTTTACTTGAACTTGATTTTTCATGGCATGGTGAGCCCTTCTTAATAACAGTAACACTAGTTGATTGCATAAAGCTGATGTCAGAAAGCCAAGCCTTGGGCTTCACGTACTCATTATATTTCCCATTCAATTATTGTTTTGGTTGTTAGCTGTCTTGAAGCAAAGACGAAAGGTGGGGTATAAATCCCTAAAATGAACGAATGAATAAAAGTGACACATTTCCAATAAATCAATTGGTTGATGACCCTTTCATTCAGGCTGCAGACACTTGCTGGGGAATTAGCCTCCTTGGAGAAGTAAGTGGGGCTTACTTCTGAGTAAATATGCATGGGATTGTGCAGATAGTTTAAAAATAGTGCAAAAGAGAAGAAATGGGAACCCTTCAGGCAGCTGCAGCCAAGATACTAGCTGTACAGTGTATCTTTGTACGATGTTACACATCATGCTTAGATACCACTCTGCATTTTAGAATCTGGGAGATATTTTATTGCAGTTAACTGAAGAAGAAGAAGAAGAAGAGGAGGAGGAGGAGGAGGAATTAATTAGCCACTTAATGTTAAAATAGGACCACTCGATGCCAGTCATCTACTGAGTGTACACATTGAGTGTCAGGAGGCCCACTGGCATGAAACCACCAAACTTGATAAAATGAGGAGGTAAAACCATGGGGCAGGGGGTCTCCATGAATTGTGCCCTGTCTAAGGCCCTCCAAAACTGAGACTTGGCACCTACACAGTGGCTTTCTATGGTGGACAAGCAAGATTCATAGCTTAGGTAGGAGCTTAGGAAGCTGCCAAACTGAATCAGACCCCTAGCTGGTCCACCTAGTTCTGTATTGCCTAAATTGGCTCTCCAGGGTTTCTCCCAACCCTACCAGGAGATGCCAGGGATTGAACCTGGGATGTTATGCCTGCCAAGCAGATGCTCTGAGCCACAACAATTGCCTGCCTTACACTTGCCCCAGCTCAACATCAGAAGGTCAAATCCTGAACAGGCTAGCCAATGTGGTGCCTTCCAGCTAGTATGCCAATGGTCAGGGTTGCTGTAGCCCACAACATCTGGAGGACACCATGTTGTCTGCCCCTGCTTTGACACTTTCTGGTGTCCCCTGGCCAACCCTTCTCACACACGGCTTTAGCGGGTGTTCTGTGTCCTCTTATCTGCTTCACAGCTTCCTCCCATCCCCTTTTTGGAGGGCTGCATCCATCTAGTGGGTCATTTAGACTGAGGCTCTGCATCTAAGCAGCAAAGCAAGTGCTGGCTGAGTTCAGAGTTTCCTTTATCAGCCAAAGAAATGTCAAGCAGCAGCTGGATCTTTGCCAAAGGTCTACGAGGGAACAAGGTTAGGGCAGGACTTGGAGTACTTTTCAAAGAAGACACAATAACCACACAGACACCAGCCATGTCACTGTTTTCCACTCTGCGTCCTCGGACAACTTAGTGGAGAAATTAGGAGAGGCTTTGGTTCTATCCTTCCAAAGCATCCCTGATCTAAAATTCACTATCCACATAGGGTACTGGCACTGTGGTCTAAACCACTAAGCCGCTTGGGCAGGCACCCCCCAAACTCAGCCCTCTAGATGTTTTGGGACTACAACTCCCATCATCCCTAGCTAACAGGACCAGTGGCCAGGGACGATGGGAATTGTAGTCCCAAAACATCTGGAGGGCCAAGTTTGGGGTTGCCTGCTCTTGGGCTTGCTGATCAGAAGGTCAGCAGGTCGAATCTGCATGATGGGGTGAGCACCCATTGCTTTGTCCCAGCTTCTGCCAACCTAGCAGTTCGAAAGCACACCAGCACAAGTAGATAAATAGTAGATAAATAGGTACCGCTGTGGCAGGAATGTAAACGGCGTTTCTGTGCACTCTAGCATTCATCATGGTACTCTGTGCACCAGTAGTGGTTTAGTCATGCTGGCCAATGACCCGGAAAGCTGTCTGTGGACAAACGTCGGCTCCCTCGGCCTGAAGCGAGATGAGTGCCATACCCCAAAGTCGCCTTTGACTGGACTTAACTGTCCAGGGGTCCTTTACCTTTAACCTACTTTGCTAATATAAGAGAGGGGTGAAAACAGATAAGGGCCAGGAAAGACATAAACAGTGGCCCATAGCACAAATCATGTACAAAAACAGCCACACAAGAGATGCCAGCACCAGAAAAGTCTGGCCAGAGGATGCTTGTTCATACAAGCTGTGAGACTGAGGTCAGGAGGGTTTGTATAACATGTGGGTAAGCATTCACACTTTAATCTAGCCTAGAGTGAATGAAAAGAGAAAAATCAAGAAGTAGCCAGGATGAGGGTGGAGTCCATGCCCGTCAAGTGTTCTTAATACGCAAAAAGGTTGCATGACAGAAATAGTGGCAGGGGTATGAAAAGTGTTGGTGTGATTTAAGTGCTGCTTAACTATGCCAGAGTTACCAACTTTCTAAAGCAGACATGGCTCCTGTGTGGTTAACTGCAGTTGATCTACAGACATTAGCAGGCTGTGATGCTTATCTCCATGTCATGGAAAGCTACAGGCTGGTTTCTGAAGATCCACTTGTTATCAAAGGCACAGGAGCAGCCCAAACACTTCTTTTATAGTCAATCAGCAACCCTAGGAAGCTGCCATTTTGGAGGAGGAGAAGCAACAAATAAGACGGGAGTGCTTACCATAGCTGTCAACTTTTCCCTTTTCTTGCGAGGAATCCTATTCGGAATAAGGGAATTTCCCTTAAAAAAAGGGAAAGGTTGACAGCTATGGTGCTTACCCCTTTCCCTACCCTCAATTACCCTACCACATCTCCCAGAGCAACCAAAACGGAGGCGGGAAAGTGGTTCAGGGAACATTTGGGGCAAGAAAATGGGTGGGGAAAGGGTTAAGAACCACCTCCTAACACAAAACTACTCAACTCCTGATAGGCCCGTCTGGAAGTGACCATTTCTTCTTCTAAAGTGTTTTCAATGTGTTTGTCCATAATATGTAGCCCTACCCACTGTAGAGGGGAGATAAAAGTGCTGAAGAGCGTTAGGTGTATCTGCCCCTAATGTCTGTTCTTAGCAAGATATCAGTCCATTAATCTGCTCTCAGCCCATGGCTTTATGCTTCTATCATAGAAAGGAATAGGCACAACAATATTATGAGGGTATTTGAAACCATGGATTCCTTAAAAAAAAAAAAAAGGCCAGGTTCTCAGGGTAACTGGATTATGGCAATAAAGAAACACAAAGCACAGATCTGGAAGGAAGCTGGCTTGGTGCTCATCCAAATGTTAAATGACAGAGGATAATCTTTTCTCTCTCGTTCTAATGGCCATTTTGCTTGGCTATCATGGAAGCATGGGAGCGTGCCCCTGATGGCTCTGATCCTTTTATCTGGCCTAACAAAGTTATACAACAGGTCATGACCTAGGCAATATGATTGAGTGAAAACCAGTTCCTCTAAATTGTATGCTTAGAAAAAGAAAGCTCCCAGTTCCTTGTATCTCTGTAAAAAATATATAATCTGCACTAAAAGGCTGATCAGAAGGCTGATCCCCCCCCCCCCCCGGCTTTTCTGCACTGGTTTAGCTCCCCCAGCCTTTCTGTACTGGTTTATAGAAATTTGCAGCAAAAATCACCAGAAAAGTTTGGAGCAATATTTCTATTAAATATTATAACTTGGCCCATGCCTCTGTTGACATTTAATACTGCAATCCTATGCATGTTTACTTGGAAGAAAGTCCCAGTGCATTTAATCACGCTTGCACCCAGGAAAGTAAGTACGGTAATAATGATTGCAGCCCAGGAATAAATTCCAATGACTATAGTAGGGGTGTGTGCACAATGCCATCTTAAAACATAATTGGGTTGTTGCAATTCTCAATTCAGATCAAAGCTGGTTTGGGACAAAATACAGTATTTCGTAAGAAATGACATGATAGATATGGATTGTGGCTAACATGGTGTGGGCACCACTTTCCAAACCAGTGGTGGGGAGCATAATACAGTAGATGCAAAATACAGTGGTACCTCGGGTTAAGAACTTAATTCGTTCTGGAGGTCCGTTCTTAACCTGAAACTGTTCTTAACCTGAAGCACCACTTTAGCTAATGGGGCCTCCTGCTGCCGCTGCACCCCCACTGCATGATTTCTGTTCTCATCCTGAAGCAAAGTTCTTAACCCGAGGTACTATTTCTGGGTTAGCAGAGGAGTCTGTAACCTGAAGCGTATGTAACCTAAAGCGTATGTAACCCGGGGTACTACTGTAAACAGAAGAGTGTACAGACTCATTGGGCTGAGTTCCTGTGACATCTTGTGCGCACATCTTTAGCCTTCAGGAGCTGGTGTATGCCTTGCCCAGCAAAGCAAGACAGAGAGTTTAAAAGCTCCTTCTATGCCGGGAAATGTATGGGACGCGGGTGGGTATGGGACGCGGGTGCGTATGGGACACGGGTGGCACTGTGGGCTAAAGCCTCAGCGCCTAGGGCTTGCCGATTGAAAGGTCAGCGGTTCATACCCGCGGCGGGGTGCGCTCCCGCTGCTCGGTCCCAGCGCCTGCCAACCTAGCAGTCCGAAAGCACCCCTGGGTGCAAGTAGATAAAATAGGGACCGCTTACTAGCGGGAAGGTAAACGGCGTTTCCGTGTGCGGCTCTGGCTCGCCAGAGCAGCGATGTCACGCTGGCCACGTGACCCGGAAGTGTCTTCGGACACCGCTGGCCCCCGGCCTCTTTGAGTGAGATGGGCGCACAACCCTAGAGTCTGTCAAGACTGGCCCGTACGGGCAGGGGTACCTTTACCTTATGCCGGGAAAACCCAGCAAGGCCTACTGAGCACACCAGCTCTGGAAGGCAGGAGATGCTCAGGCAGGGGTGGTTCCAAGGGGGGGGCGGGTTGAGTACATGCATTTTTGTGTATACACAGAACCCTTGGAACTGAACCCCCCATGTAAGATGTGGCCATACTGTACCTTTTATAGTTGTGTGTTGAGACAGGAGGTGAATTTTTCTTTTATTTTTTAAGAAGAGGAGGGCAGGCAATACGAAGAGGGCAGGCAATACTAAGTACACATCAGCAGTGTGAGTTAATAAAGTTGTGTGGTCAAATTTTGAGGGAAGATATTGTTGTGAAGGTTAAATCTTCCATGAGATTCTCATTTTTTTCAAATGAAAACAGCAAGTATTTCTGGCACAGAACAACTATCTGTAGTGGTCCAAAACCTGGTTTGGAAAGACTAAACATAACAGCCATGATGAGGTGTGGGCTCGTGTCATTAAGCGCTTAACAGGTCAAAACACCTTGTGCCTAGAAACTAATGGGAAGCCACAGATGTTGGAGCACATGTGTAATGTATTGTGGGTGATCAACCTATCAAGGGATTGGTTCCACATTCTGAACAAACTGAAGCTTCCAGACGATAACCAAAGGTAGCACCATGCTAAGAACATTACAGTAGTCTAGCCTTGAAATTACAATAGCATGAATAATGGATTATGGGTTCTGATGAGACAGAAAGGATTGGAATCTTCTTATAAGATAGCTGTTCATGGAAGATATACTAGAAATAGCACACTAGAATGGCAAAAAAGAAACAAAATAGTTGCCAGGCAATTTTTATTTTTAAAAGGGCAGTAAAAAGGTAAAGGTACCCCTGCCCGTACGGGCCAGTCATGTCCGACTCTAGGGTTGCACGCTCATCTCGCTCAAGAGGCCGGGAGCCGGCGCTGTCTGGAGACACTGCCGCGTGACTAAGCGGCAGCTGGCAAGCACACGGAAACGCCGTTTACCTTCCCGCTATAAAGCGGTACCTATTTATCTACTTGCACTTAGGGGTGCTTTCGAACTGCTAGGTGGGCAGGAGCTGGGACCGAACGACGGGAGCTCACCCCGCCGCGGGGATTCGAACTGCCGACCTTGCAATCAGCAAGTCCTAAGCACTGAGGTTTTACCCACAGCGCCACCCGCATCCCTAAAAGGGCAGTAAGTGTACATTAAAAATCAAACTAATCCTATGTCACATTCCTGATCATGATACCAGAGAATAATGAAAATCATTTGACTTCCCTAAAATAAGAAAGGAATAAGCTCTCAATTTTAGCCTTCATTTTGGAATTGCAGCACCCATGCTAGCAGAAGCTGCCAGTTATGGATAGACAAAAATGCACAGGTCTGCAGGGGGGAAAGTTCCTCTCAGTGCTCCATTCCCTGAACAGCTGAGACAGCAAAGTCCTGACATGTTGAAGGGCAACCTAGCCTTCTTTGGACAAGAAAGGTCACTTCTGTTTGTTTTAATATTTTGGTTAAAAGAAATAATACTAGATATGGTAAAAATAAAAGGAGAATTCTTTGCACGTCTAAATCCAGGCTTTGGTGAGAGAACCCCAGTAGAGATTTAAAATCACACAAAAAATGCAGCAAAGCATGGAAATATAGGTGGTTAGACCTTTAAAATATCCCCTTCTGATTTTCTTCCAGAGCACCGAACTCCCCTTTGCATGGAAAGAGACCACACGACTGTTAAGTTAAAAATGGTTTACTTACAAGCTCTTCAGAGGTAAGATTCATTGGCTTTTCTATACAGCAGCAAGAAAAGACAAAATTTAGTTTCAAAAAGTGGTAAATGTTTCTAAATTATTTGTACAGGAACACAAAGATGGCTTTCTTAAGCCACATGGTTTAAGCTTGGAGCATCCAGCTTAGACATCCCAACTGGTAGGGTTCACATGGTAGAAAAGAAGAGAGAACAAGGGTGATGGGTAAATGACCTAGCTAGGCCTGGAAGTATGGCTTACTCTATGATCTTAACCACTTCATGCGTTAATTAGAGTTAAATATGTTGGTTATATGAGGCTGGATATATCCCACAACTTCAACATACAATTGCCCTCAAAAATGAAAGTGTGCGTCAGAACTGAAGGGAAACAAGCTTCTCCTGATCATCCAAGCGCAAAAGAAAACCCCCTACATGCAGCAGAGTTACACCAGACTCTAAATTATTGGAAATGGGCTGTCTTAATAGAAAAACCAATGGAGTCTCTTTGCACCTCAAAATAATGTATAAATAGGCTTCATCTGGGGCTGTTCCACACATGGTCTACATGCCTTACATAAGGGTGGGGTGTGAAAGCAAAATGGATGGCTCTTCTGAGACACGCCTGCTCACATAGGAATTTACAAGTGTAGATCCCCATTCACATTAAAATGCTCACTACACAGCAGGAAGGGTTATGTGAGCCTGAGGCTTAGACCTACACTCTATGCTATATATATATATATAAACAGAAACACAGGCCCTGCACAAACTAGCCTTGTGCATCTGAACATGCAGGTATTTAGGGTTTTGTTTTTAAAGCTTAGGCACAACAGATGTACCTACATGGCTTTAATAATTTCAAGGCATATCAGCTTAAACCCATCAGATCTAATAACGCACTGTTCAGTTGCTTCAAGCTGACCTGTTTATTGAGCATTCATCTTGACTCGTCTGCAAAAAGTTTGCAGGAAGGTTAGACAGCATTGACTATTTATTGAACACTCGTTCCAATTTGTTTGCAGGGAGGCGATATGATCTTGTCTTGAGCAAATGTTACCCCACACCTCCCAGTCCATTTTCCTGTCACTTCCCTTATCGTAACATGTATAATTTTGGCAAGAAGTAGGCTTGTTGTGCGAGAGCCCCAAATCAACTTTAATTGCACAACCTGAATCTGTCAGTGTCTGGTTGAATCTCACCCCAAAATAATGACAGGCTAGAAGCACCCTTTGTCCTTGTCAATCATAGTTTCCATTTATTTTAAAAGCCTTTTTTCTTAGCAGATGTCTGGGTAGTGGATTTAGGAATGTTTTGGGTTTATTCTGTTTTTTTATTTGTACATCACACTTTCAAAATCTCTCTAGATTTATCTGCCTCTCTCATTGTCACGGATTTACTGTTCCAGGGACATCCCTTACTTTACAGCAGCCTGATGCAGGCAGTAATCTTGATACATATTTGGTGACCCTGCAACATTAAATCACACACTGTAGTGCTTTATTCCTCCTCCAGAAGACTTTCTGCATTAGTGGGTATATAAAATTACACCCGAAAGATTGAATACACCCTGCAAAGTAATAAATGACACCATATGGTCTTCATTTTTCAAAGCAATGCACCACTGTTTTAAAGCAATTTGTGTTTAATTTTCCAATTAAAAGGCTTGAAATAGATTTCCTAACACAGGGACACAGAAAACAGTCACTTCAGGGGTTCTCCCTAGCTAAGAGATCAGGTGAACTAACAGCCTTGACAGTCACATGTTGCCCTTGGTCAGGTAGCTACCAAGGGGCCCATAAGCCTGAGCTGTTAATTTCTTCCCCTTTCTACTCTGAAACAGCGAGTCATCATTACAGCAAAGACAAGGGGCATGATGCCTCTCTCAACAAATTAAAATGAGTATATGCTTCCTTAAGCCTCTTGGGCTTGAACATATGTCAGCTCTGAACTACACCCTTACTACCCCCACTTTCCCACTCAATTTGTAAAGAAAGAAAATCCATTTTAAAAGAGCAGATCTTTGCTGTGCTCCATAGAAAGCAGCTATTAAGAAGAAAAAAACAAATATTGGAATCTTCTTCCACAACAGATCATTCCCTTGTGGGCTTGTTTGTTTGCTTTTTCAGTTATGCCATTGACAACTATCAATGTTGACTGTATTTTTTTTTACTTCAGAAAAGATGTATGGAAAAAGCGAAATTGAGAGGTCTAGAAAACTTATATGGGCTTTTCATTACTGAATCTACTGAGTTTCTGAGAAACCAGAGATTCTGATGTTTTATTGTCAAATAAAGTGTCACATACTCACACAGCAATAGTGAATGATTGTGGAGATATGGCTGCATTCTCATGGGGGATGTGTGTGAAATATTAAAGTGAAATAAAATAATATGCACACTTCACCTGTGAAAGAATGTGGCTTCAGTCATACCCACTTGGAAGCACTTCCCATTGAATCAAGGGCTCATGCATAGATCCTGGTGTTGCCATATTCCAAACAGTGATAATCCAGACAAAGGTTGTTGAGCTTTTTTCAGTTTTCGGCTCGGACATTTGTTAGATTTCTGTCAGGGATGTAGAACAGATGAAAGGTAAATGTAATGACCGAGGACAAATTTATTGGTGTAAGAAATTAAGGAAAACCATATTGGTTCCCAAACCTTTCCCAACATGTACAACCTGAAAATTGCCGAGGGTCTTGGTGAACCACTTAATGGTATTTCTACCTGTTGTAGCAATTGTAATGCACTGTGCTGGATGCTGCATGATTTACAGACCCACCACAGACCACCCGAATAAAACCTGAGGACCACTCTGCTATGTTCCAACCATATAAACAGACAGAATGAAACAACAACTCAGAGCTATCTTATTTCTGCTGAATTTGCTGGAATATCTTTTCTATCATCGCATATGTTCAACTTGCCCAGCCCTAGGCCAGAAAAAGCAAAGACTTCCACAAATGATTGCATATTTAAGAATATACTCAGACATCCATAAAAAAGCAATATTGTGAAGCTTGGTGTGTATTTGCCATAGACATCCTTGTAGATCTATTTCTCCTCAGGCTGTATCTCAGCTTTTTGACAACCACAGACCCCGGATCAAGCATGTTCAATGCACTCTCTTTAATTAAGCCAAATAATAAACTATGTCAGACTCAAGGCCACAAGCAGCAGGCATGCTGGTGCTGCGTGCCTGTTCCTGCTCACCCTTTGCCTTCCTCCTTTTACACAAAGTCGGGGTGTAAATAGTTGCACGCTTGGCCCTATTGCTCGGCATCGTGTCAACACAGAACGGGATTCAGATCTGCCTTTCCCGCAACCATTCTCCCTTGCAGAACATCCTGCTCGGCACCTTATTTTATCCTTTGCAGGGCAGGCAAAGAGAGAAAGAGATGGAGCTGTGTGATCCAGTTGCTCCACTCGATCTTTCTGCTGGGCTTACTCCAAGGACGGCCTCGTCCGAAATCCTCCCCTCCCCGACCCCCCAGCCCAAATGCCAGCTCCCTTCACGTTCCTGAGGCACTCAAGATCTTGCCCTTCCCTGGGTGAAGTCTCGCCCGCGAGGACACGCGCCTCCCTTTGCAATCCCGGGCTGGCAGTCTGGAGCCCCCTCTCCCGCTCGTGCCAAAGCCACCGTGGGCCAGATTCCCCCGCTCCCTCCCTCCCCTCCAGTGGGAGGCGCCTCCGGGACAGAGCCAGCTCCCAGCAATGGCACTAGCACGGGACCGGGCATGGCGAGGAGGCTCCTCTTGCAGGGGCTGCACAAGGGCAGCCGCTCGCCCCACGCGCCTCCACCCAGCCGCCCACCGAACCCTCCGGCCGCATTTTACTAGATTGTTTATTATTTTGTAGTGGGCGGGGGAGGGAAGAGCAGCTGGGCCAATCGCGGGAGCCCCCGCCTAGACGGACGGCACCTTCCGAGCAATGCGAAAAGAGGGCGGGCCCCTGTGGTCACGCGCTTATTTAGAGAATGACATCATCCCTTGGCGCGCGGCAACCGAGCTTGGTGGCGATGGGGCGGGGCCGAGGGAGGAGCCAGGGAGTCGGGGCGGGGCCGGAGGGAGGGGAGGGGCTTGGAGGAGAGGAGGCTTGTGCATAGAGCAGGATTGTGGGGAGAAGGAGGTCTATTGTGGCGCTGCGTTTCCAGCCCGGGCAGGTTCCCCTTCTTCTCCCCGCTGCGCCCAGGGTGGCAGCGCGAGGAAACAAAGGCAGCCGCGTGGGCCCCGCGGGGTCAGCAGCTGCAGAAGGCGCTGTCGACAGCGCACGGGCGCTGAATGAAGGGAAGCGACCGAGCGGGTTCCTCTGCTGCGGAGCGCTATTGGGGGACAGGCGGGGTGGGGGCAACACCCCTCCAGGGCGGAAGGTCGCCCGCTGACCTTTGCGCCTTCCCCGGGCGCGCTGGCTCAGCAGCGCCGAGAGGGGCGCCGTTTTGCGCCTCCTTCGGTGGTCCCGCCGCCGTGTTTGCACCAGCGGAAGAAAGTTAGAGGGCTAGTAACAGGAGGAGGCGCAGAGAGAGCCAGATTGGTCCTTCAAATTACCGCTCCGCCAATGATCGTTTCCGCAAGGAGCCCTTAGAAATACCGCTGACCTATAACGCGGAGATGGCGCAATGGTTCGTCTGTTGTGCAGGCAGTCCTCCCGCGCGGGCTGCTGCAAGCCGTGTTGCTAAGCTTTCAGGGGACGCTTTAATTTGCCCGTTTCGCATTACCTAAGCAAAGCAGGCTGGTTAAACTCTTGCAAAAATGTCTGCGCTTGGATCACGCGAGGTGCAAATAACTAATAATCACGCTGCAATTAGGGGTTCATTATGTGTCATTATCCCTATTTACCTATGGACAAACTGAGGCAGAAACCGGTTGTGTCGCTTATGCAAGGTCACAAAGGGTGTCGCCAACAAGGCAAGGAACAGAATGCGTATATCCTCAGTCTTAGTCTCTTCCTAGCCATGTGAATGCTTTAGGTGACACACTGCTTCGGGCAGTTCATTCAGACTAGGGATGGGGAATCTGCAGCTTCCCACCTGGCACTGGAGGACATCTATCATCCCTCACCCTGCAGGCTGGGACTGAGGGCAGTTCTGTCCAATTATAGCTCCAGGGCCTGCTACAAAAAAACAAATGTAAAATACTGCTTTACGTTGTAATGCCAAGTGATTTTCTTTCTACAACCTGGAAAGAACACCACTGCATCTTCTGAATGGGTAGCTGTGTTGCAGCAAATACAGAAGAGTCTTGTGGTGCCTTAAAGATTGACAAGTATAATAGGACCAGGGCTGGCCCAAGACATTTGGGCACCTGAGGCAGATCCAGAAATGGCACATCCCTCCTCACCAGGGAAGAAGGGGTGGGGGAAGATCTACATCAGGAACAAGGGGGTGGGAAAGACTGTCATTGAGATTTGCTGTCCTGGTGAATCCTCCCATCTGAGGCAGACACCTCACCTTGCCTTGTGGGTGGGCCGGCCCTGAACAAAGATCTACACCAGGATCTGCTGGCCCTGTAGATCCTACCACCTGAGGCCTCCCCTTGCCTCATTTGCAGTGACTATTCACAACGCAGGGCAGGTGATAACATAAATAGCATGGTTGGCTATGCTCTCCCTCCATGATCAGCAGCTGCATGCTTCTGAAGAGCAATTCCTGGAAACTGTAAGAGGGAAGAGTGCTCTTGCACTCAAGGCCTACTTGTAGGCTTCCCACAGGCATCTGGTTGTAAGAACAGGCTGTTGGACCAGATGGGCCACTGACCTGATCCAGCAGGCGCTTCTTATGTCCTTATGGTGAACTCATTGTTATATGAACCCTCTTATCCTGATTCAAGCCATGGATATTAGAATTGAAACACATGATAATTTGTAATACAGCTGTTTCACACTGCTGTCTCCCTTTGAAGGTCCTTTGTTGAAGAATAGCCATCTTTAGGTCAGGGCAGAGTAGCCTGGGAGGTTGAAATTTTCCCCTACTGTTTTTTAAATGTTGCCATTTTTGTTGTCAGGGTTGTGTCTATTTACTCTTGTGCACAGAAAATAGGCCTTAGGTAGAATGTAGAAGGGCAGCATCTATGCCACATTGGAAGATAATGAGTGGGTAAATTAACCCTCAGTGTTTTGGCTAACATTGTTCATTAGGTCTTGTACTTGTGTTGCTTCAGTAGATAAGGAGACAGAGTTGGCACCTGGTTTTGTTGTGGCATCTGATCACGGTGTTTGTGTCTCTGTTTTGTGGCCTCTTATTGGGTATCTGTTTTAGATCAGGGGGCTGACTGTAAACAATGTAAGCAAGGCTACCACCCCATCTTACAAAAGAGGAGTGTCATTATCCAGGATGGGCTATAGATCCTTGGTGGTATGTTGCAGTGGTTTTGACCTTTTCCTGGAAAAAAAAAAAGGCCCTAGGTTCTGCCCCTTTAACAATTATGAACCTCTAAGGAATTTAACAGGAACAGCATTGCCAGGCATTGCAAATTCATGGGAAAGCTAAACCTGCTGAGTTTCTGTCACTTGTGCAGCATAATACCAAAGCCTCCAATATTAAAATTGTTGTTGTACCCATCACGGAAGCAGCCTCACTCAACAACCCATCTTTCAATAATACCTGGAGCCAGATATCTGCCAGCAGGCAGACACAATAATATTTTCACATCAATATTGAATTTTGTTTGACTCCCAGTAAACAGCACCAGTGATATTTTAGGGGCAATGAGTGCTACAATTCAAAGATATGAGGTGCGGGGCACATTTCCTCATATCATGTGGGCATCTTTTCATAGTTGCTCATCTTTCACATTTATTGTCCTGTTGTTTTTGTAGCACTGAAGAGTGAATAGAGGTTTCCTTACCTATCTTTTTGATCCCATTCATTATTTGTATGCCCACGTCATGTATCTTCTTACTCATCTTTGTTTGAAGATCAATAGCCCCAGTCTTTTCAATTCCTCCTAGGATGGCCAGTTTTATTAAAGTCATTTTTGTTCAGTGGCTCTGTTCTACTTCTTCTTTACACATAGATCAAACTGTCCTATTGGGATATTTTTTTCTTTGTTTTAGTCAAAACATAACACAATCCAAGGCAGGAAATGAGAATGGCCTCTGAGCTCTGCGCTGAACTAACCTGTTTAATCCTGCCTCTACACTGTGGACATAACCTACCATAGACTGAAAGCTGATCAAGTTATTCCATCTTCCCAGAGAGCCACAAGAACTATAGTTTAATGATATGGGGCTAGAAGATTTGTTGCTGCCCCTCCAAACTATCACTCCCAGGATTCTTTGGAAGGAATAATAAAATATGAACAAAACAAAAAAGCCCCAATATATTTCTAGAGCAGGGATGGGGAACTTACAACCCTTCAGAGGTTGTTAGATTTCAGCTCATCATCCCTCACCATTGTCTATGGGAATTGGACTAGAACAACATCTCGGGGGGTGGAAGAAGCAGAGCTTCTCTATCCCTGACCCAAAATGAAACAACCTAACCTTCTTACAACTGTGAAGCCATTAGTTCTTTAACATTTCCTCAGTTTTTTGTGGAATTAAAGAATGGGTACTTTGTATGCTTATATCTGACCTGCATTCCATATAAAGAAATGATGGACCAGGCCTTTTCAGTATAAGAAGGGAAACTGGAAATGGATATATTTATCGAAATGATGCTAGTATGACTAGAACAGTAGTAATCCTGCAACGAGGACTGTTGTTCAAAGAACTTTGAACAAAGAGCTTTGTATTTATAGTCTCTAAATGTGAATATGGCAATGGGTAACCAGAATTGCCACTTGACTGGTTTAAAACCACCCTGGCTGGTTTTGTGTGTGTGTGTGTGCGTGCACTGTGTGTGCATACACAGTGACGGATAAGTACTTTGGCAACTGGCTTGGTGGGTTAAAAGTGTTGCAGTCTGCCCTGAATGTAACACATAAAACTATTTGGATATTCTTCATTTGGTAATTGCTAGGTTAGTTCCAGAGTCAACAGGCCCTGAGAGATAAAGGGAGATAATGAAGTGGAAAGTATCGAATCCTAACTAGAGAAAAACAATATAACTGCAGGCTCATGTTCCCAGGTGTCCCAGTGCAAAGTGGGGTTCCACAAATGAGACTTGAGAGGTCCATGAAGAGCACAGTGTGTTCCACTGCAACTGAAGCCTCAGGATACCTGCTTGCAGTAATAGTGGAGCAAATTGCTCCAGGTGGCTCCGGCAAACTTAGCAAAGCCATATCCTACAGGGAGCAGAGGTTTTGTTTTGCTTTTTTAAGGACTGCCATATGTCCAGAATTTCCTGGACATAACCAGGCCGCCGCCGCCAAAAATAGTATCCAGGCAGAATTTGGTTAAAATGTCTGGGAAGTCCAGGCATATGGCAGCCCATATCAGTGCAGATTTTTTACAAATTTTCCAAAAGATAGAGTTCAAGCTCCAGATTTTGTGTCTGGACTCCCCCTTTTTTAAATATGGCAACCCTGGCTTTTTGTTTCTTTTTGAAACCCAGCCAATATATCTTGGTGGAAAATTCCTTATCAGCCCCAAATATGAGTGTGTATGAGGTCCTAAATGTGAAAAAAAAAATACCATTCTGTCTTTACAAAATACATTTAATTAGAATAAAAGTCTGAGTCACCTATATCCATAACCCTCGGCTCCATCTGAAAAACCCTTTTAAGACCACAACTGTGGGCCCAAATGAAAATAATAAGAAATGTGATAAATCCTTGTTTTGAAACTGTACAAGTTCTGTGAAAAGTAGGGTTAAGGTGTTAGTGATACAAAGGAAAAGCATAGGAAGGAGGTGGTGATCCTGGGACCCTGTGCTAGATTTTGCTAGTGTTTACATTTGATGTCACTGAGGCTACAGAGAGCAAAGCAGTTTGGACTGGGCCTATGCACAAAGCTATTTCAGTGGAGAGTAGTTTAAGAACATATTGCTGAATCTGACTGAAGAGCTATGTCAGGTATGGGGAACCTCTTGCCTGCAAGGCTTGTGTCTCAAACCATGAATTTTGCCCCTTTATCCGACATCTTAAGTGATGTCATGTCTTGGCCAGGTAAACACATGGTTCTGCTCCAGTATCCTGTTTCCCAATCTGCCCAACCAGATGCCTCTGGGATACACAAAATATCCACATTGTAATACTGCCCCCACCTCCCTAAGTTAGTTCTGATATACACATAGAATGGGATTCCTCCACATTCACCATATTCCCTATTTATATCAGTGTCAAAGTAGCCACATGTTTTGCCTTGCGGAGGACTGTCCTGCATTAGATGGAGTACTCTATCTGAAAGGCTGTCGGAAGTTGATGGCTGGAATATTTCTGTGTATTCACAATGTATTGTAGTTCTTTTGTTCTGTTTTCTTTTTCTAAGTTTTTTTGTGTGTGTATGTATGTGTTGATTTTAAACCAATAAAGATTGAATTAAAAAGAAAGAAGAAGGGGGCTCTGGTCCAAGTGCTGTTAATGGATGAAGAATCATGTGGGGGAGAGGAGGGGGGAGCCTTGAAGTTGTCAATCAACAGTTAGTACCTGGGCAGTGATTCTAAATGTGCAAATATACACAGAAGTTAGGGGGGAATTATGCAAATTTTTAGTAGCTAATGAAACATGATGCAAGATCAATTATTAGTTACAAATTCGAGACTATATGGGAATTAACTGAAGTCAGTCCTGGATAAAGTGAACCCTTTATCTGTTTGAATGAAATGTTGACTCTTTCACAGCCTCTCCACTATTTAAACAAGGTAGTGTTTAAACAGAGCACTTTCGGAATAAACATCAGGGAGGGGATGAGATTTTTAAAATGTAAGAAAGCGCTGTTAATTTCCAATCTAGTTCATATTGTACAGTGTGAGGAAGTGATGTCAATTTATAACTACCAACTTACTTGAAATGAAATGTTCAGAATCATTGTAAAGGGTGCAGTGACTGTTTCTGCTGAATAATATATTAAAACCATTATCATCCAGCTGGATCATGAAATTATATATAAACCACTGTAAGAAAATGCTGCCCAGTTCACTTGGAAATAAGTATGCATGGGAATGAAGTCATGTAAAAATTCTATTATTTCCCCACATTACTTCAACCCATTCTATCTGGATACTTGAGTGTTACATAAATGTAGTCCAAGATCTTGCAGTCAATTGCTGATATTGTGTTATCTAGAATAAACAGTGGTGAAAAGTTCTTCATGGGAATTCTGAATCTGGGCCAAAACACATACATAATGTTGCAACCTGATGATGCTGTTTACTTAAGGATCCCAATAAAGAAAGTTAAAGGCCCAACTCTTACTTGGTTATGGCCAAAGAAAAATCACATGTACATGTATATCAAAATAAGGCATTTTTACACCCATCTGTTTCAGTTGGACAACAGAGCACATGTATAGTTCTCACTCACTAAAATTAATGGTATGTAATGGCTATTTTATGTATACCTATAAAATCTACTATATTTATAGAGATGGCAAAGTAATTACTTTTCTTGTTATCTAATTACTTGCCCTCCCCCTATCACGATTTTGTAGTCACCTAGTGCTGGGTGGCTGTGATTAAAACAAAACTGACCTATTTATTCTCTATGTTTGGGAATAAATCTGGTTGATTTTAATGAAACTTCAGTAAATATACCTAGAATTGGGCCACACATCAAACTTCTGTAAGGGATACATTTTGTCTCACCAGAAAAAGTAACGCCTTGCTATGCATCTGTATACTCTTAATATCTGACCACCATTGGATTCTTAGCACTTACTAAGCAGGAACAAGGAAGCAGATTTTCCTTTGATGTTTGAACCTTTTACCAGAGTTTGTTAACTTATCCATTTATTCATTCATTATCACATGACTTTCTCCAAAGAAATTGGAAATGGGAAAGACACATCTAAACATGTCTAAATTCCCCTCAATTTAAAAAAAAAGTGTGAAAATTAAAATACGCTTCCGTTAGGTAAATTTGACAGTTACTTTTGAATTTTCAAACATTAGCCTTAGCTTGAACTGCCAGAAGGATTGCCTTAGTTGGCACATTTGCAGCAGAAACTCCAGCATCACTGCAGAAAACTCCAACAGCTACTGCTTTGTAAAAGAAAAGGCATTGTTGCATTTCCAACCCACCCACATGTTTTGTAGTAAAACAACAGAGAACTGCAAAGATTGTCCCCAACGTTCCAGCGCATGAAAAAGTGGTCAGCAGGTGCCCACACAACTTCGGTGTTTTCTAAGCTCTGCTTTAAAGGTAAGAGGTCTGAGTGGAAGGGAAAGATTGAGGGCGAAGGCAGTAAACAAAACGAGGGGAAATGTTGTTCCAACAAAACAAAACAAAAGCTAAGGTAACACGTAGTAACAAACACAACCCAGATCTCCTAAGACACACCTCTTTATTAATGCATTGTTTCTTTAAATCCCTGCTCCTCCATGAATGGCTCCATTTGCTGATTTTTAACAGCGATGCGTTTTTCCAAGGGTTAAAGGCAGGCGGCCGAGAGCGCCTGTTGGCTGAGATGCCTCCAGATAGCCAGCCTTGCGCTGGCGGCGCTGGCAGCTCGCTCGCCCCTCCCGCCGACAACGCAAGGCCTTCCCACTTGGTGGGTGGTGCCCAGGCTGCTGCTACCGGGTTAGGTTGTGGCTCCCTGCGTGTGTCTATAACTTTGTGTTGCCGCCGCTGGTTGTTAGGAGAAGGAATTTGGAAGTCAGCAGAGCGGAGGGCGGCGGGCTGCTCGCGCGAGCTGCAGAGGCGCCCTTCGTCCCCGGCAGCAGTGGCGCCTCCTCCTCCTCCTCCTGCGCTTCTTCCAGGCAGGGGGATCATCCGCGTCGCTTTGTTTTAAAGGCTTCTTCCTCTGCCTAAGGCGAGACGAGCTGGAGGAACCGTGCCGGCAGGAGCCATGCAGCAAGAGCAGCAGCAGCGACGCTGCGTCTTCCACCTCCTGTGAATTCCGACCTGGATTTTCCGCCGTCCGAGCTGCTCGCCGCTGCTTGGAACCTGCCGCTCTCTCGCTCGCTCCTTCGTCTCTCCCTCCCTCCTTCCCTCCCTCCGCCTGCGTGACCTCTCGCTCTGCCTTTTCGCCAAGGCTTGTTTAAATGACTTGAGTGAAAGAGGGGAAACTGTCAAGATGGCAGCAGCAGGAGCGAGGAGGTGATGAGCGGGGTGGTGTGGATGCTGGAACAAAACCTTGGCAGCCCTAAAGGACGAGGACTCGGGGCTTCTGGACCTGTTGGAAGACCGGCGATTTGACTTGCCTTGGATCCCGAGTCTTCGCTCTCTTTCTCTCTCTCTTTCCCCCACGTTGAAGATTCGGATTTTTTAAAAACCACAGCAGAGCGTGAGTTTCCCAGTGTTGTTGTTTTCCCCCCTCTGCGCTCCCTTTTTGGTTTTTTTTTTTCCTTTTGGGGGGGCGAAGAGGAATGGAGCAGGCACGATCGGGTACGTTTTAAGACTTCAGTTTCCCAGCTAAGCTGTTTTGAAGTCAGCGGCGGAGAAGGACTCCTGGAGCCGAACAGAAAGCGCCCGCCAAAGCAACAAGCAAGAAGAGACTCGTGGCTCTCTCTTTATTTTTAGGCGTGCGGAGGGGGAGAGAGCCCGCGGGAAGTGGTCTCTTTAATGCATACCGCGAGATGCTATTGGAGCAATCCTGCACGGGGTGAAAGATAAACAAACACACGGGCGCGCCGCCGCGGAGATTTGCTTTCCCACTCTGCAAGGGTTGGGTGTTATTTTTTTGGGAGGGGGGTTTCTTGCAAAATCCGCGCTGCTCAGGATCCCGAGGAAGAGGACGCACCTGGAGCCGGCTTGACCACCTGATCGTTTCTTTCCCCCGATTGATTTTATTGGTTGTTGTTGCTGGCGGTAGGGAAGGAGAGGTGGCGGGGTGAAAAGGAGGCTGCCGGACCTTTAATGGAGCGTGGCATGTTTGTACAACCTCGCTGATCGCTTCTACTAGGAGGTGCGAGAGGAGGAGGCGGCGGAGGAGGAGGAGGAGGGACGGCCGAGGTGTGGATCGGGCTCCTCTCGCCTGACATCCCCACTTGGCAGCGGATCGGCAGGCAGGCAGAGCAGCCTCCAGAGCGGGGGAGAGGCCAAGATGGCAGAGGCGTCTCCCCCCGCCCCCTTGTCCCCCGTGGACGTGGACCTGGACCCCGAGTTCGAGCCCCAGAGCCGCCCGCGCTCCTGTACGTGGCCCCTGCAGAGGCCTGAGCTGCAGGCGAGCCCGGCCAAGCCCGCGGGGGAAGCGGGCGCCGACGCCGCCTCCATGATCCCCGAGGAGGACGACGACGTCGACGACGAGGAGCAAGGGGGCAGCTCGGCCATGGCCGTCGGAGACGCCGTCCCTAGCGGCGGCGGGGAGGCGCTGGCCCCGGAGGACACTGCCCGCCTGCTGGCGCCTTTCTCGGGGCTGTCCGGCGACGGGTCCGGCCAGGGCGCCAGGGCGGCGAGTGGAGGGCAGCAGCCGCAGCAGCCGGGGGCGAGCGGGGCGGCGGCGGCGCCGAGGAAATGCTCGTCCCGCCGAAACGCGTGGGGGAACTTGTCCTACGCGGACTTGATCACTCGCGCCATCGAGAGCTCCCCGGAGAAGCGCCTCACCCTCTCGCAGATCTACGAGTGGATGGTGCGCTGCGTGCCCTACTTCAAGGATAAGGGCGACAGCAACAGCTCGGCCGGCTGGAAGGTGAGAGCGTGGCGGGCGGGGAGGAAAGTTGGTGGTCGGTCGGGCGGGTGGTTGTGCGAAGGGGATCTCCTGTGTGGGTCACACGCTCTCTCCAGTCTCGTATTCCTTTCTTACTTTTCCTCAAATTAGTGGGTCGGAATGGATGTATCTGAAGGCAAACCACCACCACCCCATTGCAGGATGTACATGATCCGCACGTGCACGATCTTCTGTGTTAATTAGTGCAGAAAAACGACCACCCCTCTCCATCTCCGTTTGTTTCCCAGTCATAACAAGCGCCAGCGCTGAACCTCCCCTCAGAACGCATTGAAAGGGCGGGAAAATTCCTACTCTTTTAAAGCTCTCAAAAAAAGAACAAAAATGCCGTTTCTGACGGTGGAGAAAAGTGGTTCACGAGTGTTAAGGTGGGAGGGGAGAACTGGTTTTTGTTAAGTGTTACAAGTGACTTTGTGAGAGTAGGGTATACAGTATTTAACTCCGTTTTTGACCCAACAGAACTTGAGTTCTCTGACACACACTTGAACTGGTTTTTCGTGGTCAAGATCGGCAAGCCTAAATAAAGAGCTTAAAAAAGAAACCTCACAAAAACCACCACCAGACACACTTGACCCACATCATCAACTAACCCACATTTCTAGATTATAGCCTGCTGCTGGTAGGAGCTGGAGGAGATGCCCATGTGAAAAAGGTGACTGCGTGGCTATGTTCATAGAGCGCTTTCTCTCATGCAGTGCACCCCACCCTTGCGGATCTCCCCTTCTCCCCTAGGCTTCAGGCCTGGTTGGTCCCAGCCACAGGGTGTGATGGGGCAATTGCAGAACAACTTTCCAAAACTAGTTCTTTGCCGTCCTCTGCAAGGGTGACCCTCAAGGTGTTGTGAGGAAACATCAGCGCCTCTCTCTCAGGGATCCTGCTTCAGGACCAGTCCATGAGGGTTCTTTCAGAGCACCTTTACTTTGCCTGGCTTAGGCTCCGATGCCAGCACCTGCTGCTGCCTAAGCTAGACCAATGTCTTCTCAGTCAAAAGCGACCTGTGGTCCCCTCCTGTGTTAGCAAAGCAGGAAGCTTCTAACTTATGCCAGAAATGAGCAAGAGTATGTCGGTGGCGTGTCTGTTTACATGGTGGTGTGGTGTGTTTGTGCTTGTTGCCCTTTATCTATTTTCTAGTAGCCAAGACTTGTGGTTAAACTCATAAACTGTGGAATCGGTACTGTTCAGCAGATAGGGAAGCAAAACAATCCCCTGTTTAAATCTGCCATGTGGGAGACTGTCCTTTGTTTGATGGGATTATATGCATGCAGCAGCCTCTGAACCTACTGAGCTAAAAAATAAGTGAGGACATCACTTGCTTTTTGTATTTTTCAATATTTGTGTATTTACACTGCCACAGTCGTTTATTTTACATTTTAAATTCCTTTGTTCAGCAAAAGACAAGACCCAAGAAATGGAAATTAAGAACACTTTTAAATAGCAAGCAATGTAAATAAGTGCATCTAGAGGGGACAGGATAGTATTTTTTAAAAGCAAACAAACCCAGAACCTCAAGATGCTAAATAGTGAAGAGTTATAGAAAGCAATATCTGTTGCTAGTGGGGTGAACTGGATAGGTATATTTTCCACATTAAATAGCCACACAGATTATGGCATTACGTTCATCGGTACGTAAAAGGCACCCCACAGCCTTTTAAATAGTGCTATACAATAACTTGAGCTAGGAATTATAACTCCTGTTTGTACTCACATACCGTCTTTTGTTGCTGGTGACATTGTAACACATAAATGGGATGTGGAACACTGGCACTTTTTGAAATGCTTCCATCTGCTAGTATTACAAATATAAACCATTCTACTTACATCACCCATGCTTCTTAGAGGTAGTTGCTTAGACAAAAGTTTTGTAATGGTCAAGGCACTATGACTTTGTATACAGAGGGTCCCAGATTTGGTCTTTAACAGCTCTAGGTAGGGGTAGGAAAGACTCCTGTCTGAAAACCTGCGCAGCTCTTGCCAGTCACTGTAGCTAGTTGGACTAATGGTCTGATTTGGTATAAGGCAGCTTGCGACCATCAGCAGCTGCTGCCAGTGACTTACAGTGCCTGGGTGTTTGAGCCCCACCAGCGAATGTCTGCACCGTAGTGGCACAGCACATGCTTTCTATTCAGAAGGTCCCAAGTTCAACCCTGGAAGGTCCTCCTGTCTCTTAAACCATGAAGTGCCAAGAATCTTAATGGTCTACAAAGGCAGCTTTCTATGCCACAGATTAATAGGATTCTGCTCCTGCACATGCTTTTTCGGAAGGAAGTACCAGTGAATGTGGGTGAAATTTGACTAATTCGTACTTAGGGTAGACCCACTGAAATCAGTGGACTTAAGTTAGTTATGACCATAACTAACATTGGATATCATCCTGTGGTTTTGTGTGTTCACTTGGGAGTAAGCCTCGTTGAACAAGATGGGACATCTGCTCCACTGAATATGCATAGGATCACACTCATGGCACATTGAACCTGAGGGCACAGTTGAAGCTTATATAGGGTTTGCCGCTTGGGGGCCAGCTGCACATTATGCACAGATAATTGTGTACTGGAACTCCGGTCCTCATATTTTATTTTAATTTTCTTAAAAAGCTTCTTAGGAGGAGGCACCTGAGAGTGCTTACCTTTGTCTTTATTGCCATTTCCCCATTCCAAAGCCTTTTCCCTGTTGGGGTTTAAAATGCTAACCTACCACATAAACTGGAATCGGCAGAGGAAGAACCATGTAAGTTGCCTTGAGCATCTTGAGGAAGGGTGGAAGAAAATAATAGTCATTTTGCCCTTTCTCCCTTCATGCCACCCAGCCACAGGCCATGGTGGATTGCCACGGGGAGAACATGCCATGCAGGATCAAACCTATCTAGTTCAGCATCCTGTTCTCACAGTGACCAACCAGGTGTCCATGAAGCCACAATGCAGGACACGAGCACAATAGCATTCTCCACATTAGTGATTCCCAGCATCTGATATTTAGAGGCATCCGGCTTATGATAATAGAAGCAATATAGACTTTATGACTAGCAGCCATTGATAATCTCCTCCTCCATGAATTTGTCTAATACCCTTCTAAAGCCCTTTAAGTTGGTGGCTGTCACTATATATTGTGGAAGTGAATTCCATTTTTTAACTCTGTACCATGTGAAGACATATTCACTATCCCCGTGACTCTGCCAGTTTTCAACTTCACTGGATGACCCCGAGTTCTGTCCATCTTCTCTCTTTCAAATTGCAACCCCCTTTGAGTTTCTTGGAGGGAGGGTTTAATGAAAACATATTTGAGTTAAAAGTTGCTCTGAAAACCCATATCCCTCTGTCCCTCCTCTTCTCAGTTCCTGCTGAACCATTTGTTCTGTGTAAACAAAGTGCTAAGCCAGCAAAGCAAAAGATGACGATTTGCACTGGAGATGACCAGCCTTCACCCAGGGAGATGTGGATGCTATGACAGAGGCTTATTATTGCACATGGTGTACGCACCTCTATTGTCTTTGTTCACAGGTTCTGCAAGGTTTTGTAGACCTCCAAGAGCCAGCAAAACCTGTTTGACCAGAACTATTGGTAGGACAAAAGAAATGTATGTGTGCACTACGTAACCGATGATGCCTCTGTCGTACCACCCTTTGAAAAGATTGTATTTAATGCTAGTGCTTCTCAGAGTCAGCCCACTGAAATTAACCTAAGTTAATCATAGCCATTAATTTCCGTGGGTCTACCCTAAGGTCTGTCCCCATCCATAAACACATAAAATAGGAACCACTTCATACATTACCAAATTCCTGTATTGGCAGGCATTCCTACACAACACTTTTCCCCCTACAACGTCAACAATTTGCATCTCCTGTGTAATAGCGATCACACCCAGTGCATCTGTACATGTGGTTAATCTGCCATGGTCATGTGGCACACCTGTGTGCACATTAGAATTTTAGAATTGTGGAGTTGGAAAGGGACTGTGAGGGTCATCTAGTCCAACTTGCTGCAATGCAGGAATTCTTTTGCCCGACATGGGACACAGCTCAGATAATAAGAGATGCACGCTGTATCGACTGAGTTATGTTATTTCCTTCATGAATGTGCCTATCGAGTGAGTATTTTGTAATTTATGGTGAAGTGGCCCTGAGTTTTTTTACACAGTTGAAGAAGCGCAGCAAGAAAATATTTTCTTTCATATTTAATATGTGACTGTGTTTTCACATGAAAAATATATATACAGGTAATAAATATGGAAAGAAGGTGTTGATACAACACAGAACCATAGCAGATTTATTTTCTATTACAGTGGCCAAGAATAAATGTCGTGACTTTTTGCATTTGCTCAAATGCTGCCTATTGTACTTGCCTGATGCAGATCCCATGTACAAAGATTTTATACAGCTACAGTATCCGTCTCAGAAGCATGAATGAGTCCATGCATTCAGAATTCTATTAAATTTACAATGAAACTGTTTTCCTCTTAAATATTTTCATTTGATGGGAATAAAACAGAATGTAGGCTGTTCAGTGGAAACAAGTTATTTGGAAGTTAGTTAGGCACCACAAGGTTTCTATTAGTAACCTTTTCATGTGTCCCAACTTCTCTGTAGGACACACCAGTAGAAACTTAAATACAAATGAAGGGCTTTCAGTCGTCGTGAACTGAGCATGGAAGGATCTCATAATTCAATACTAGTAATAATAAATAATGTCCAGCAGTTTAAAACAAGGGAGTGGTTATGTCATAAAATACACGTGTATTTTTGCATCATGTGCTGCATTTCCAAGAGTTACCATAAATGCACCATAAAAATGCCATAAAGTTTAGAGGTGGGATGTCAGTTGTTGCTCTTCTGACAGAGTCTGCGTCGTTAGCAGATGTAGTTGTTTGGGAGTCCAATCTGTAGTGCCAAAGCCTTTTAAGCTGCTGCCTTAAGAAAACTTTCGTATCAAATGGGCTACAGAGGATCGGTTAAAACAACAACATGTAGCAACATGGAGGACTGCACTGAATTTATGCTCATTGATTTCAATAGCAGCATACTCTAGGCCATGCAGCAAAGTGCTTACATTAATTAGATTGCTAAGCATAGTTGAAACATTTCTAACCATTTATAATTTTAATTTGATATTGATTTCATTTATGAGCAGCCTTAACTGGTACTTTGAGCTAATTAAAATGTTAAAAACTTGGATCCCTGGATACTTGGTGATATGTTAGTTCAGAAATTTTGCAATAACCTCTAACATGACCTTACAGGAAGAGGAGACCAAACTAGACCTGTGACATCTTCTTTCTTTTTAGGGAAGTTGGGCAGGCCGAAATAGATGCTACTATCTTTTATCCGCGAGGCATTTTCTCATATAATAGAAACGAATTATGAACTGCCCATGGGAAAGTACTGGAAAGCCTTCTTTTAAAAAACATTAATTTTCTTACCTTTATATCCTGCCTTCTGTCTGTCATGGACTCAAAGTGGTGTAGATGTGGTTCTCAGACGATTGCCCTCCAGGTACTGGTCATATCCAAACCTTCAGCACAGTGCTGCCCTTGTGTGCCTTGCTTCAGAGTAATCTGAGTAGCTTCCCTGCTTTATGTAGAACAATGGAGAAACAAGTATTCGTTTAGACTTGTACCTCCATGGGTCAGAGCTGATCACACAAGCATGATGGCTATGGCAGAGAAAGTCGGGAACCTTACAGCTAGGTTTTTTTAGTTGCTGTTTTTTCTAGATTCTGTACTCTTAGCTTGGACTTAGTTTTAAAAATCAAATTATTAAGCAGATTCATTGCACTGAGAATGTTTATGTACTACTTCAGAAGTGCACCACTCTGAAGTTCTCTGTGTTGAAAAGGACACATCTTAATGATTTGGAACATTTTTTACTTGGAGTGTGTGAGATACTAGTATACAACAAACAGACTGTTTTATCCCCACCCCAAAAAAATCCTTTTATGGGTTTAAAAAAGGATAATGATAATCAATGATACAAATAAATAGACTGCCGTCTTGTAATGTGTAAATAACAAAATCACAAAATAAATTTGCAGAAATATATAAGGCATCTGGTTCATTACTAGTGGTCTGTACTGAGGAATTTGCAGGTGGCATGTCTATCATGCAGCAGTTTGGGTGAAGGTGAATTCATTGTCCGGTCCATGCCTAAGCTTACAGTGCATCAAGCTACTTACTTTTGAAAGACATAGAATTGCCGCATTTTATATTTACCATATGTGGTTGTTGTTACATAGTGCTGCATATATAACAAAGCATTGCAATAAGTAACAGTAGTAGCTATAACCAATAGGAGAGGCAAATTGCAGTGCGTCTCCCAGTGCTTCCGTGTGTGTGTATCTTGTATTAACTCTGTGGTCCATTTTAAAAGTTACATCCTTCATATGGGGATTGTAACATTTGTGAGCTGTTTAGCATGTGGGACGACAACAACAACAACAACAACAACAACAACAACAACTATTACTTACACTTTATAGCGCCCAAATACCTGAAGTGTCTGGGCAGTTTGCTAAGATTAAAATAAGTAAGATGCTATAATAAAGTAACCAGCACAAGATCATTATAATAACTGTAACATCTGCATACAATCAGAAAAACCACATAAAACCAGCACAGCAAACATACAAAGCAGTAAAACCATCAACAAAATTTACTAAGTGCCAGAAATCTAAAATGCACTGAAAATTCACATTAAAAGGCCTGGGAGAATGGCACACACACACACCTGGAGAAAGGCCAATAGGTGAAGAATTATTTGCGACACAGCTGCATGTTTCTGATTGGCTCTGTCATATGACTCTCCATGTTCCTACATTATGGCTTCTGTGAGGAGTTACTGCCAGGTGGAATAATTTTTGGTGGCCTCCACCAACAGCCACCATCTTTCTTGATGGTATGCAGTTGAAAGTAATCGGCAGGATCCAATTAATGACACTTTTCAGAGGACACTTGCACAAGGACTTCCGCTCACCCCGCCTCCCCACCCAATTGGCCCAGGACAGAACATTGCATAGGGCAAGGAGCAGGGTTATTATTTCACCTGGCAAGCTAAATAGGTCTAGGGTTATCATTCCTACCATTTGCTTGTCTGGAAATGTAGTAATAACCACAGGAAACAATACGTTGTTGTTGTTTAGTCGTGTCCGACTCTTCGTGACCCCATGGTCCAGAGCACGCCAGGCACTCCTGTCTTCCACTGCCTCACACAGTTTGGTCAAATTCATTTTAGTAGCTTCGAGGACACAGGAAACAATATACTTGGTGCTAATCAGTTACTGTCTAAATAGCATATGGCTACAAATATGGGACCTGAAAGCATTTGTATACATGTAACGGCTTTGTTTATGGCAGGTATTTGTCTTCTCACTTACACATTAGTTGCAGACCACATCAAACCAAGAGAAAAGGTTGATGTTGGATTTTGGCACATACATTATGTACATACAATAAACCAGTTTCCTATGACTTCCCTGTGAGAGCATAATACAGCACACTTCTGTAATAGAGGCATCTTCAGGAGTTGATGATCTGTGCACGTACAGAAAGTATGAGCAGATTGCACTAGCACTACTGTATCTGTGTATATGAATATACCTAAAGCTTCTCTCAGTGGGTCACAGAGTCCAATTCTTACCATAGGGCAAGCATCCCTGACAGATATCATATTAAACAGATATCATGCCTGCTTTCACACTGGGCATTTACTGTGAAGTAGCTATTCTTTGTTACTTTCTTTTTATGAGGCATCTCAGCAATGGTGTGGTCAATACATGCTCCTTCCATATTTTATTGTTTAGTTTCTAGGGTCCACCCCCCCGAAAGCTTAGACAACCCCACTTTTTAACACAGTGGAACAGTTGCACAACTTCTCCAGTTGTAGATGACCCATTGTGCAGCTGTTCTGTGGGTTCAGGACCAGTTATGGCCTGCATAGATTGTGGAAGGAGTGGGAAACCTTTGGCTGTCCAGACTCCAACTCCCATCAGCCGCAATCAGCACACCCAGTTGCTAGGGATGATGGGAGCTGTAGTTCAACAACTAGAAGCACTGGGTTATGGTAGAGACATTTCCTTCGTTGTAGCTCCTCTCTCCCCTTTAGGAATCAACTCTCTTTAATTTTTCCCTGTTCAAATTGTATGTATTTTTTTCTATTTCTTTTTCTCATTCTAAAGGGCAGCTGAGGGTGGGAGAAGAGAAATTAATCCTTTGTCCTCATCAGTTCTTGAGGTTGGGAGAATGGGGGTTACCCACATGGCTACAGAATGTTATTGGGATTCTAGAGGCCTGGAAATTATAAGTTGCCACTCCACTGGCATTGTAGCGGTAATTATTTGCTTCTAAATAGCCCATGTTTAGAAGCACCTCATATGTCGTAGAGGGAGATTTATTTGTTACATTTTCAAATGCCTGCTTAGGAGAAGGCATCTACTTCCTGCTTTGCTAGTGCAAGGTTGTAGATCATTATGCTGTTATAGGCAAGGATCCAAAACATTTGGCTTGTCTCAGTAACTAACTGTTATTTGTGTTTGCCACCAGTCCTTTCTCTCCCATAAGTCTTCAGCACAGGCTAGAGGTTTTGGGGGTGAATGTATGCATGTATGTATGTATGTTCATATATCCCATAAGACACTGGACTCTGACATGCTCCAAAGCTCAGGGTGTCGTGACTCTTCTGCATATGTCAGAGGATACAGAGGAAGGAAAGGTCCTCTTAAGGAGGGTGAAGTCTTGTCCTGTGCTGAGCTTTTCTGTGCCAAAGCTTAGCTGGACATACAAGATCCATGCAATTTGTGAAGAACTCGAGGAAGGGAATTGTCTTAGGGAAAGCTTGAAGTACTTACTGCCATTGTTGATAGATCCCATGCTGATGTCATTGTTTGAGGAATCTGGTTAAAGCCTATTGCTTATATCTGTTATTTATGCAGGACAAAATGAGTTTGCTCCAGTGTAGTGGGGATAAAGATGGGTGCAGCATGTTCTCCTTTTCTTAAGCAATGTTGTTGTTGTTTTATTTTATATGGCAGAAGCGTGGGCTTCTTAGATGAGTTTTTGTAGGCATGGCACATGAAGCGAGAAATGGCTAGTCAGCTTTGGTTAGTATAAAATTACATTTCCTCTAACATAATTAAGATTTTGCCAGTTTTTTCAGCAGCAGGCCTATTTTTTCCTTCTGTTCTCCCATACCCTGGTAGAATGTTATCTAACCTAGCATTAAGCACAGCAATATGATACAGTAAATATCTCCAGATCCTTCATACCGTCTACGTTTTAATAAACATATGTGCAAGCTATTTTAACACTCACCTACACATTTCCAAGCCGTCCCACAGTGATTTATTTATATGACTCAGTATCTGCACACTCCTTTGAATAGTTGATGAGGGTGAAGGAAAAAAGACTGTAGCTTCTGGTTCTAAAAGATCCAAGGGTTTGAGAAAGGAAGGGCTGAACATTCTTGCTTTATGTGGAAATGAATGTTCTGGGAACATTTTCCCTTTTGGTAATTTTGTCAAGTCGCCTTATTTAAGGTGACGCTTCAGCTTATTTCCATGCAATTTTTGCCATTCTCACTGTTGTTTCTTTAATCAAGGTTTCTCGGTTGCTGTACCTCATAACAAAGCTCTGGAATAGAGAGGGGAACATTCCTGCGTGAATTACTCCAAAAATAACTTGGGTAGAATGGTTTTTACCCCAAAATAACTTGGGTAATATTTGTGTGAGAATGCTTGTGTGAGAATGGAAAGAAGCAGCTGAATGGTAAAGGTAGTAAGCAGACAGCAATCTTCCTTAAGGAGAACTGTTGGATATTTCAGATATTTCAACAGAGTAGTAGTAGTAGTAGTAGTAGTAGTAATAGTATATACAAGAAGCTTGGTTTTTATAACTGACAAGGGGCAGAGAAGCACTCTTTCTTAGACTAATTTCTTTCTCTGCATGCATGCATGTGCGCCTACAGCCACTCACCCACCCACCCACACCCCAATCAATCAGGATTGGAGGGAGGAGCTTCCTTTAACTGGTCCTTATCACAGCTTGAGTTCTAAAGACAAAGTATTCAACCACTATTAGCAGAGTGCTGCATTGCAAAAAAAAAAAAGTTTCATTAAACAAGCACATCTGTCTTTATTAACTTGATTTAAGTTAATAACTGCTGCTGTCAGGAGGCAATATTTATTCCTCACTATCTCGTATTGATCACTTCCCTATAACCAAGAGTGCCAGCCACTTCCATATGACACAGAAATCAGAAACTTTCCTGAAAAAGCTTTAAGTACTGTGTGCATCACCTGGGTAATTCTATTTCCACCCCCAGCTCCAACTTGATGGAAAACAGTATTTGGTCTTTTCTACATGAATAGGGCACCATTCATATTCTAATCCTGTAAAGTTGGTGGAGTTTCTTTATATACAGTTGAATAAACAAGCAGATATTTGCTTTATTTTGTTTTATATCAGAAGCCTAATTATTCTATACATTATTTATATTCCCTGTTTGAGACAAAGACTGCTGGTATATTTAGGTGTGTGTGTTTATTAAAGCTTCTGTTTCAAAAAAGCGACACCATGCAACAACAACTCGAATGCAACTTGCATCTTGCTTAACGTAATAAATAATATATCCTTAATGGCTTTGGGTGGTTCCCCCCATTTGTCAAGAAACATATAGATGTTAAGGAGTTGACGGGCTGCTCATCAAATCTGCAGATGACACCAAACTAGGAGGGGTGCAATGCTGCTGGGATTCAAGATGACCTTAACGGATTGGAGAACTAGGCCAAAACTAACAAAATGAATTTCAATAGGGACAAATGTACGGTTCTACACTTAGGAAGAACCAGCTGCACAAATATACTTGCTTGCCAGTAGTACATGTGAAAATGATCTAGGGGTCTTAGTAGAGCACAAACTTAACATGAGTCAACAGTGTGATGCAGCGGCAAAAAAACACACTACTGCTCTCCTAGGCTACATCAAGTATAGTGTCCTGATCAAGGGAAGTAATAGTTCCACTCCATTCTGGCTTTTTTTTTTACCACACCTGGAGTACTGTGTTCAGTTCTGGGCACCACAATTTAAGAAGAATATTGACAAGCTTGAATGTGTGCAGAGGGCAACCAAGATAATCAAGGGTCTGGAAACGAAGCCTTGTGAGGAACAATCGAGGGAACTGGGTAATGTTTAGCTTGGTAAAGAGGAGACTGAGAGGAGATATGTTAGCCATCTTCCAATATCTAAAGAGCTGTCACATGAAGGGAGGAGCAAACTTGTTTTCTCCTTCTCTGGAGGCTAGAACCTGAACCAATAGAACCAAGGTACATGAAATGAGATTCTGACTAAATATCAGGAAGAACTTTCTGACTGAGCTGTTTGTCAGTGGAGCAGACTCCTAGGAGAGGTGGTGGACTGTCTGTCCTTGGAGGTTTTTAAGCAGAGGTTCGACAATCATCTGTGATGGATGCTTTAGTTGAGATTCTTGCATTGCAGGGGGTTGGATTAGATGTCCTGTGGGGTCCCTTCCAAGCCTACAATTTTATGGTTCTAGTTTGGTTCTGTGAATTGGGCCTTCCCTTTCATTCCACTTACCATTTTCAGCTACTAGGGAAAAAAGCTGGTTTGGTCAATTGTGTGTGAAAATGGAATATAACATTTGGCTGTGGACTTTTGCTCTGACTTTATCAATACACTTTAATGCGTTCTTGGCTTTAGTTCTTCCAGGCCATGCTGAGTCATGGTTCTTTGTATGGAGCAGCAACTGTGGGCTCAACGCTGAATGATCAGGGAGGGTGGGAGAGCAATCCCTGCCTGATAGAGCTTACAGTCTGTAAGGTGATAAAATGCAGCTCTGGCACTGTAAGAAAACCATGAGATGAATTTACTTGGTTCTGGCTAGTGGGGCTGCAGGGATTTCTCTTACTGAAGGATGGATTAGTTGCTGAGCCTAGAAATAGTCAAATAGGTTTTCATTGGGAGAAGCAAACTCTTCTCTTGGCTTCTGGAACTGAATGTTGAAGAGTTTGAAGGAGAAATAAATGAGAAATTATTGAGCAACATAGGGCATACAATTCTAAGGCACACACAGGAAGTGGTTCTGAAAGTTGAATAAACTGATTAAGTTCCCCCTTGCCCACCCTGCCCACATGTCCTAAACAAGTGTAGAAGCTTGGTTGCCATCCATCTATTTTGCACATGATGTGTAAGAGCTGCTACACATTTGCCAAAATCCATTGCAGTGGGTTGTAGTGTGACAGTAGGAAATGCAAAATGTTGAATAATGTGGGTTTTAACAAAACATGTGTATCTTTTAAAATGTCTTCTGATGATGCAAGACTTCCCTCCATGGCCATGTCACTTCTCTCCATGAATTGTCTTGCTTTTCAGTTAAAAGCGGCTTTAGTTGTTGCTATGGGATGCTCAGGTGCTTCTTCCTAATTTCAGTGATTGTATGTGATTGATTCTGAGGCCCAGCGGGACAGCCCTCTGCTTTTTTTCAGAGCCTTTTTGTGTCTGTAGCTTTCCTTATGGACATAGAAACACTCCGAAGATTCATTAAATTCTCATTTCCTGCTGTTTTAGAGCTTGATACACATTACAGCTGCTCTTGTGGGCGGATTGTTCAGAATCCTGATGATCTTTCTCTCAATGGGCAGGGAAGGCTGGACGCAGTGGCTTTAGTACCTGGTATCCTTGGGCAACTGCCATGGCTCACTACTCCAGCAGGGCTTGCTGCAATACATTCAAAAAAAGCGCGCCTGGTCCAGGACTATGAGCATCACCAGGAAGCTGTGTTTAGCAACCATTTAAATTTCCTACAGTGCCCTGGATCACCACTACATTAGGAGCATTGTGGAAAACAAAATGGCCGCTAGACCCAACTGCCTAGTCCTGGCATCAACAAGCAGGGATCACCAATGGAAGAACGGCTCAGACGCTACCTCTGCCTTGCCCTGTCCTCCCAGGAAGGCAAAGGAACCTTTGGAAAACAAAAGGCGTAGGAAGCAGCTGATTCCTTGAGAGGAATTGCATTTATTCATTCTTCTTTTAATCTTCTGGTTTTATTCAGTGAAATGCAGTCAATTCGCAAATTGCAACTCTTCTCTGCTGCTTCCCCAATAAACACCAGATTGTTTTAAAGAGCCCACCTGCAAGCAAGGTGGAAACCCTTTCCTCTGGGCAAGGAGCTGTTCCCTTCTCCTCTGATTTTTCTTGGAACTCCTTTACCTTCTTAGGAGGGTGGTGAAAGGTTAGGTTGGGCTTAGTGCTCCAAGCTACTTGAAAGGAGATCTTCAGGACTCTAAGCAGCCAGTTTCTGACAGGAGCAGCTGGAACATGTAGCCAGGCATCTAAGCGTTGTGTGACAATCAGTGCCACTGGGTGCTAAGGGCTGCTTCAGACATTTCAAATCTAGCAAGTGTGCTGTATGAATCCGTGCAGTGTTCTGTGAGAGATGTTCCCTAAAGGAACTAAGTTCTCATTCTCAAACCATTTCATTGTTTCCCCCCATATGTGTGAGGCATAGGAGGGACCACAGTTCTCTTTACTTCCTCACTGCATACACTAATGTTGAAGCCTACGCATTGTCCACTTGAAGCATGATGGACTATTCTGTGGTGGTGTCCCCAGGGCTGTGTGTTGCTATTGCACAATGTTGCTTTAAGTTGCCTTTCTTTGGAGAGGCATGAAAGGGGCCTAAAATAATTTTATTATCAAAACTAAATTAGGTACCCCCCCCCCAATTTAATGTCATAGCCTTTAAATAAAAAAGAGAGAACGGAAGGAGATTATAGCATGTACCGAAAGTGCCATGTAAGTGATTATTGTTCTTAATTAAATGTTCCAAGATTGAGTGTAACTGGATACTAAACTGTATATAGAGATTTTGTAGACTATAAATGCAAAACTACTTTCTCTTCTAGAGAAAAACCTAGTTTCTCATTCATATGTGCCCATGTATGTGCATGAAAGTTAAAATGGCCCATTGATTAATATTGAAGAGTATGAACTAAACATTATGTAGTCAAACTAGTTTAAAATAAGCCATGGGCATACACAAATAAAAATGATTAGAATGATAGACAGGTTACCTGAAATACAGTCATTGTCTCCATTGCCAGTAAGACAATTAAGATCAATACATGGAGCCTGGTTGGTTTCATCCTGGCTTATTGGCTTGAGGCAGCACAAAGCAGGCCTTTTCACTGGTGGTGCCAGTGTTGTGGATTGCTCTCCCTGCTGAAATACGAAGGATCTATTGGTATTGGCTTTCTGAAGACACATCTGTTTAGCCAAGCATTATCCTGACCTGAACCTCTTGTTTTTAATTCTTTTAATTGCTTTTTAAACTCTTAATTGTGCTATTTTAATTGGTTTCTTCTATTGGACATTTGAATTAAATTGTAGCTGTTTATTTTAAGGTTTTGATGGAATTGTTTTATTATCTATTTTAATTGTGTCTGTTTATTTAGTGTGTTTTTTTGTAATTGGTTGTATACTTATAAACTGCTTACAAACCTTGGCGGCTGAGTGGTATATAAATCAATAAGTAAGGCTATAGTGGGCATTTAAGTACTTGAAGGCCGCTTAAAGAGTTATGTCACTTTCATTCATTATGTTAATCGGGCCTTGGAACTATCGGGTTCCCCAAACATAGCAAAGATAGACGGCATCCTCTATCAAGGCTGGAGGCACACGGCAGGCTCTTGATAAGTTCTTAACATGTTGCGTGGGGTCCCCTGATAAACTGAACTCTAAGGATGTGTGCTTTTGATATGGTTTTAGATCTGCCCCATGATGTCTGTGCATTGACATGCCTAGGGGGTAAGTTTTTTTAAAAAAAATCTGTCATTGTAAAAAATGTGTGTTATGGTAGCATGACTTTGTAACAGTTAGGAATTTAGCGTATCCCCTGCAACACGAGGGATGGTCTCTATAAATACTAAAAAGAAGAAGAAGTATAAAATAGTTAATCATTAGAAATCCCAGTATGTCAGGATTTCTCCGATCTCGCTTTAGGACCATTTTCTCTTAATCCTGAACCCAACAAAATGTTATATATATTCCATAAATAGCCTCATTTTCTCTATTTATGCATTTCTTTTGTGAGTTCATGCTGTTTTATTTGTGTATGTTTGCCTGACTTTTACCACATGCTATACTTTCTAACCTTTTGTCTAAACTAGGAAATGAGGTGTGATTAGCAATTTTGATAAGTAGCATGTATTACCTTGACACATTTTCGAGCATTGCTTAGTAGCTAGAAGGTAAATAGAAGGTGCACCCTGCTTCTTATATGTAAAAAGGCTGCTTCCCCACCAGTAGAAATGGGGGGGGGGCTCTATTTTGGGAGATATGTCAGCTTTAGATCCTAAGACTAAAGGACATGGAGAGTACAGGCATTGGGGACTTTCCCGAAAGAGTGGATGTGAGAGTAAACACCCACCCACTGAATGTTTTGTTAAGTGTTTTGCAAAATATATGGGCTGGATTGCATATGAAGAGGCCAACTGCTGAGTTCCATCTCTTAAGCAGCAATCCTAACACATGAATTCTGTAGGGCTTACTGCCAGGTATGTGGCGTTAGGGCTGCAGCCCTGGTCAATATTAGCCTTCTGCTGAGGTATGATTTTCTGTCCTTTAGGACGTAAACATATTTTGAAATGCTCTATAAGCAGGGAACAGGAGGAGCAAGGCATATTTCTGTGTGATATGAACTGAAGCATTTTAGGGTTCATCAGAAGACACCTTCCCTCACCTCAGGAATTAACTGAACTTGTGATGAGGGGAGCAGAACTGTGCTTATTAGCACTGCCCCAGAGTCTGAGACTAGATCTGCGTTATAAATTTAAAGCTCAACGCAACTGACTTTTCTCCCTCTCTTCTCCCCTTGCACCAACTGCTGAGTTCCATCTCCCCAACCCACCATTTGTGGATGGTGCTGGGCACATGGCAGAGCAAGGAAGAAGGGCATCCCTGTTGCTCTAGTGCTTATCCTTGCGCCTAGTGGAAATATTTTGCTGAATGTTGCCCCATGATACCACGTGAACACTCATGGCTTCCCCTACGGGATCCTGGGAACCAAACTTTGTCAAGGGTGGTGAAAATATGCTTCCCAAGAGCCTTTGGGGGAGGCCATGACTGTTAAAGTGGTATCACAGCGTTTAAATATTGAGTGCGGATGTGGCCTGACATCCTCCTGTGGCCCCGTGTTTGGCATTTATGAGAGTTCTGTATGAGCACAGATCTCTTTCTCACAACTGGGTACCCTGAGCCTGTCCTAGTCCCCAAGCATGTGGAAGGGCCCATCTCATGCACAATCCTTTCACATTAACACTAAATGCCCAGGAGAATTAGCCATGTTCCACCCCATATTCAATATACGTGTTTGGGGGTAGAATATCTGTAGAGCTCAGTTGTCAACCAAACATAGAAGCTCTGAAAAATCTGTCTGTCTCTTTGTACTGGAGATGGCTTCCTGAGATGGGAAGGTCAAACTGGCTTCCATTATCTTTGTTGCTGTCTTGACTCTCCGGAGAGGAGGAAAGCCTTTCTCTCTTGGGATGCCTGGGGGTAGAGAAATAGGTAGCTTTGCTGGTTTCAGTGAAAGGGAACAATGGGAGGAGTTTTTAGTGGGGTGGGGGAGCAGGGAATAAAATATAAAATGTAAATGTTTTCCAGTTGTTTTCAAGAATGAAACTGCATTTCAACAGATCACGCGACTCTGCAGTTATAACCTGTGTATCAAGGGCTGACTGTCTTACTGTGCCATGAGTTGTGACGCATGGTTTTATTTCTGCATTCAGATATTGGAAAAATAGCCACTGTTTATCATTGTCGATCTGAAGCACTTAGCTAGAGTTGCTAATTTTGGTGTAAACATAATGTAGCTACTTAATATCCCGAGTCATTTATTAACAACTTGACAAAAGAAATGACAAACTTCACAATGGTAGTTCATTACTAGAAGAATGTTCACGAGTCTCTCAAGTCCCGTGATTAATCTCTGTTCTGTTTAAAAAAGAAGCAAGCTTAACATTGAACGTAGAGGATTCATGCTTTGCACTTCTAAAGAGGTTTAAACTCAGACCTTTTAGTGGATATCCCTTAGCAATCAGTCAGCTATATTTTTACATGCAGAAAAGTATTGAATGGTGTTTGTTTTTGCATAAGCTGCTGCTGTTTGTTTAAATCTGTTTTCATGTTTTAAAAGTCTTCTGAGTTGCTACTTTTGCTTCTGGGTAACCCTACACAGTGAGACTTTTGGATCAATGACAAAAGGAGGCATGACATTGGATTTTCAAGTAATTCAGGATAACTGTGTCCACATCAACAAAAACAAGACACATCCTGAGTGAAATTCTTCAGTCAGCCATTAATTTTTCTCCCAAAGATTGAAAGTCTATGGACTGAATCTCTGATTGTATGTAGCATTTTTCTCCAACTGTTTATCATATACAAATCCAGTTAAAAACAGGGTGTCATCCACCACTGTAAACATTTTGCAGAGTGGCAGAAGAGGTTTGCTTTCTATCAGTAGTTGTCTTGTTTGTTTCATTTTATATAATAGCTTATATTCATTTTATATAACAGCTTTCCCATACAGAAGAGTGGTGCTGTTACACTCTGCTTGGAACTCTTCGAAAGAACAAAACTGGAACTGATACAGGTCCCGTTGTTTGTTTTTCTCATTCGAACCCTGCAACCCGAGTCCTTCATTCCAATTGCCCTTCCCATTCATTCTTTTCAGGAGTGTTTACTTGAAAGTAGTTTGCCAAATCAGGGAATCTGGGGACATGCAGAAACATGCACCATGAAAATAACCTACTTGTTATTGCTTTCCATTTGGATGTGTTTAGGGCTTGCCACACATTTTATTTTATTAAAGTCAACAGAATAGCTTCTGGCTTTCCCAATCTGAAGAACAGGGTGATCACATGTGGTTATGTGATTTAGTGAGAGTCTTCCTGATTTCTGCTAATATAATTTCAAGTTGTCAGGGTGTTAGAATTAACTTCTCGGGGTTGCTTTGTTAGGTTACATTTCGTGTTTGAGAGCACAACATGAACATGGGCCCTATATAAAGCGGCACTCCATGCATAAATTGTGAATTCCCACCCATCCCTTGCAAAAATAGTCATAAGTGATGACCAAGAAAGGAGCCAGCTCTCTGCCCATCACCACCTATGTATTCTATAGGCAAATGCTACTAATAATTTAAACATAAAGGCACCATCCAGAAATGATGCTGAGCATGTATATTTTGTATTCTAGAGCTTTCAAGTACAAAAGATTGAAAAATTCAAATTTGTTTTTAGACCACAGATCTTAGCAATAAAAGCCGCAAAACTCCCAAAAGAACAAAAAAGATGATTTGTGACCAAACACTGATGCAGTAAAAAATTATTTTCTGTACATTTGCAGGTTCTCCATTATAGCTTGCCCCCTTGTTAGTGAGCAAAGTAATTCAAACATTTGGAGGTTTGACCAATAATCCTTTCTACCTAGCATAGAAAGTATTTGAGATACTTTGATCTTTCCATAATGAACATTGTACAAATGATGCAGCAGGTCTTTAAGAAGCCCACTTCCACATACATAGTGCCTCAAAGTATATGGTATGAGCCTGGATAGCTCAGTTGGTTAGACCATGGTGCTGATAACGCCAAGGTTGCAGGTTCGATCCCTGTATGGACCAGCTGCATATTCCTGCATTGCAGGGGGTTGGACTAGATGATCCTCAGGGTCCCTTCCAACTCTACAGTGCTATGATTCTGCTATGCTATGCTATGATTCTGTCCTATAATGGCCATTTGGGATAGCAGTGGCTATTCGTTGACTGGAAAAGAGTAGGTCTCCTAATTGGATATTTAGTAAGAGTAGATAAGTAGCTTTCGTACCCATGAGAACATTTAATCATATAATAACAGGGGGGAAGTGAATGAAGCAGTCCGCAGGGCCTGTAGCTGGATGCCCTGTTGTCAAATCGAATGCCTTAATTGTGTTTCATAATATTAGGAGCCTCTAAGACTATGAAATGGAGTTTCTACCGCTTTGGAGAGGAGAAACATAATCATTAGTCATTTGAATAAGGGAACTGGAAATATATGAACATTTTAAAATTGCCCTGCTTACTAACATTAAGAGTGAAATGTGACAGCTGTCAGATCAGTAGAAGAGTTCCCACCTGGTGCAGGAGCACCCATGAGGGGTCATTTTGGAGATGTGGAACAGGTAGATAGAACAGAGGGCATAACCCAATCTGCTGCTGCTGGATCCTAAATCCTATAACATTGGGGACATCCACTTTGTTACAGTGATATGTTATGCTGGTAAAAAAATGTGACAAGGGAAGTTGGTGTGGTATGTAGAGGCTTGTAATTATGGTGTGCAGTTGACACTTATTCCTCCTACCTCTTTGAAAGTATAAAAGCAGTTCCTAGCAGTGCACCTTGTAAGAGTAGGATAAGTTTGCTCCTTTAGCTCTTTTTAGAATTTGCTATTATTATTATTGTTGTTGTTAGTACCTGGATGCTGCTATATTTATTGCTTTGCAAATGCATATGTAGATTATGCAGTCCACTGCTCACTTGAATTTGTCAACCGTATTTGAATATCGGTCAAGTTGGGTTCCAGATGATGGTGTGCATTTAGGGTGAAATGAAACTCACATGAGATAAGGCCTATGGAAAAGACTTCTTAGAAAGAGTGCATATTTGCACAAGTCTGGATCCAACCCATAGACTGATAGATCCATCCATCCATAAATAGCATACACAGACAACATCATAGAAAGAAAATTGTATCATTTATTTAAACAATAACAATTTATTCACCCATAGTTTTACATCTGAAGACACCTTAATATACATTTTGATCCTCTTTTATCAGATACGCTGGTGCACGTATTTTCAGAAAGAGGCATGTGGGGTATGAAGTAACAGCTTGCTTCATGTTTTGAGATGAAGACCAGATCCTTCAATATGAGTTGGAATTATGTCATTAACTTGTATGCGGATCACACCTTGTGCCTCATATAAACACTTGTGCGTATGATTGAGCATCTAAGTGGAGCAGAACGGATTCTTAGCAAAGTACTGTTTACCCCCTCAAGGGCTTTGTCTGATTTCATAACACCATACGTCCTCTTGTGACATACTGCCTTCTTCTGGAGCTTGCATACATTTGCCAGTATTGATAGAGATGGAATAGCTGATACCAAACAATGAGGTGGAATGATTTCTGTGGATATGTATAACTGCTCTCACATGTTCTCCACCAGTCCTGCATTGAAATTGTTTTGGAATGAGCCTCTGCTGTTTGGCATTGTCAATCAATTTTGGGTCATGTTGAACTGGATCCTCCCCAGTGGGGATGGGTCATTTGGCAAAATTTGTGACTAATAATAATAATTATTATTATTTGTACCCTGCCTATCTGGCTGGGTTTCCCCAGCCACTCTGGACGGCTTCCAACAAAGATAAAAAATACATTAAAACATCAATCATTAAAAACTTCCCTAAACAGGGCTGCCTTCAGATGTCTTCTAAATGTCAGGTAGTTGTTTATCTCTTTGACATCTGATGGGAGGGCGTTCCACAGGGTGGGTGCCACTACCAAAAAGGCCCCCTGCCTAGTTCCCTGTAACTTGGCTTCTCGTAGTGAGGGAACTGCCAGAAGGCCCTCAGTGCTGAATCTTTATGCCACATAAATGTTTCTTAGCATGGTAATATGATAAAATAGAACTTTAAAGAAACAGTGTTTGTTAATATGGTACTTATTGATGAAATGCCTCAAGGTTAGAACTTGACAAAATAGGATTTCCTAATGATCTTGCAGTAAGCAAGGTCAGCAGGACACTAGCTACAGCTAGTTAAGATTAAGAACTAGGATGATTAAAAACAAGTTCAGAAGTTTTGACAGCATCATCACATTCTTGGTAGGTTTAGGACACCATGACCTACAGTATCAGTCGCAGCTGGTCAATCCAAGAATATAAATAGTGAAAAGAACATTGAATTGGCTGGGAGAAAAGGTTCACTTTGGGTTTTTCCAACAGCTGTTTCCAGGCTGCAGCTTTGATTGAAGTTTACAAGTTGATCAAGTCAACTTGTGAGCGGACCTGGAACATGATAGTGGTATATTTAAAGTGGTAAGTACAGCTAAACAATCTGATATATTCATATTTGGGTAGTATTCGCCACTTAAGATTTTCCTTGGTTATAGCTGTGTTCTTATGTACAGTGGTGATGTCCACATACGTCTACTTAATTATAGGGATAAAAAAAGACTTTGTGGAACTTGAATTATTAGACTATTGTTTGTACTACAAGATTTAAGCCTTTGTAATTTATTTGCAGTGGCCAACATCTTCAAACCATATTGGGATTGTTTGCGGATAATTTACAAGCCTGATATATCCGCACCTTATTGTTTCCATGTGCAAGGTTCTTTCAAAGACAGACAGACGTTCAATGGACATTTTTTTTCTAAGCGGAATACTTTTTGTCTGAGCAGAATAATAACTTTAAAACTAGTTGATAACATCCACTTGCCACAGTTGAATCATCCGTATCTATGATGACTCTCATTGCTCAGTGAAGGAGCATATTAATGTAATAAATTTGACATTTAGCCACTCTAGCACTTATCTACATATAATGGTAATGCTCATTCATGTAGCCATTTTTCCTTAGAATAAGCTTGGAAGCATTACTTTGTTGAAGGATGATCACATCTTTATTCTCTGGGGCTCTCTCCCCTGGAGGTGGGCCAAACCGAGGGCCTCTTTCAGAAACTCCCAAGATCTTTTCAATTGCTGGCTTTCAGTGGGATGACTTAAACTTTCGTTTTATTTTTGCTTGCTCTCATTTTACTTTTGTGTGTACGTTTTTATCAATGTGGCCACCCCGTGTCCTGGAGATGAGGTACATGAGAAAGAGTATAGGTACTCATTTTGTCCTAAGTTATGGTTTTGTGAGAGTCTTTTGCCAAAGTGTTTCATATGGCATGTCAGTTATGGAACTCATGGTATTTCAGGAGAGCTGGATTAATCATTAAGCAAAATAAGCACGTGCTTAAGGCATCAAGGGGAGGGGGTACCACAGAAAATTTCTGTTACTGGATTTACTATGGACCATACGATGCAGCTGAACTAGGTTCCACAAAAAAGACTCCCACATTAAATGAAAAAACACATACAACAATAAAAATATTAAATATAAAATTGTAATAGAGATTAATAATACATGGTTTATTATTGTTTATATTTTTAAATAGATATATTTGGGGGCACCAAAAGCTTTAAAAAATGTTTAGGGCATCTAAAGGTCTTAACCCAACCCTGTATTTCAGGACTGTTTCCAAAGCCTATTAAGCCTGCTGGTAGATGGTCAGTGGAAGAACCAGTCACCCACATCTCTTCCCACCCACCCCCAAGCAAGGCAAAGCCAGAATTTCTAAACTCTTCTCATCTGCCAATCTGTAAGATGCATTGCATTCAAGAAACTATCTGTGGTAAATGTGCTGTATCCCTGCATTTAGAGAAGAGAGAGAACAATGAATATTACCCAGAGTTTAAATGCTGTTGCTTTAAACGGGGCTTAAACTGGTTTTGCCTTTCCCTAGATTGAGCCCAGTAAGTAGCAAGGTGTATTACTCATGGTATGACATTTGAAACAGGTGCATTGTGTATTATTTTCATAAATAGGGCTCTTTCATTAAGAATGGTAACAGGGCGATAGATCAGTGAGAATTTGATTGCTTGTTTTATATCCCAAGGAGCTCAACATGGCTCCTTATATGGTTCTTCCATGCCTGTCCTGCCACTTCAGCCTATGAGGTGGGTTAGGTTGAGAGGTAGTGACTAACGCATGGTCACCTAGTGAGCCTCATGGCTGAGTGGGGATTTGAACCCTGGTCTTCCAGGTCCCAGTGCAACATTCTACACCACAGAAGTAGTTGGCTTTCTTGCTATGGAGCGCCCTCACTGTGTGGGGCTGCCTCACCTTCCCTCGCGATTCCAAGCCTGTATCTGCCTCTTTATAATACTTGGCTGCTCCCTCTTGACATGGAATCATTGAGATTGGCTGGGAATGGATCTTGCAAGATTTTAGCCTCCACATTCTGTCAGTCCAGATGGCACTTGGGTCCTGACAACATTTATTCACATCACACATCAAAGTCAAGTATTACAGCCTGGCGTAAGCTGCCAAATATGATGTCAGTGCAACACCGTGCCTTTTTGCTTCTACAAGGCCAAGGCAGCTTCTCTTCTCAACACCCCTCCTCCCGGCAACATGCAGGGTTGACGCTCAACATAACGCATTAGGGAGGCTTCATTAGTGTTTCAGTGCAATACACATCTTTGATGGTTCAGTCAGCTTTTATTTTCAAAGGAATGGCTGTGGGTGTAGGTAAAGGACCCCTGGACGGTTAAGTCTAGTCAAAGGCGACTATGGGGTGTGGTGCTCATCTTATTTCCAGGCTGAGGGAACCGGCATTTGTCCACAGACAGCTTTCTGGGTTTTGTGGCCAGCATGACTAAACCGCTATTAGTGCGTGGAGACACATGACAAGTGCCAGAATGCACGGAAACACTGTTTACCTTCTTGCCACAGTGGTATCTACTTGTACTGGTATGCTTTTGAACTGCTAGGTTGGCAGGAGCTGGGACCAAGCAAGGGGAGCTCACCCTATCATGCAGACTTGAACGGCTAACCTTCCAATTGGTAAGCCCAAGAGGCTCAGTGGTTTAGACCACAGCGCACCCACGTCCCTGGGTGTGGGTGTAGGGGTGTGGGTGTGGGTGTATGCTACCCAGCTAATGCTGTGGAAACCTGTGCAAGGTTGGTTTTCCATCTTCAGCAAGCTGGGTCTCAGGTTTAAACTGGGACTGTGTTGAAGATGTAGACAAAAGCACTGACTTTATACATTCTCCTCCTTTATACATTTATCCCTTCCATCCCATCTTTTGCTCAAAGGATTTCAGGGACACGTTCAGTGCTATCCTATGCATTGCTACTTAGACATAAGCCCCACTCAAAGAGACTTACTCTCCAGTTAATGGCTAGGGAAGCTGGGGCTCTCCAAATGTTGGTGGACTCCCATCAGCCCAAGCCGGCATAGGCAATGGAAAGGCATGATGGGAGCTGTAGTCCAATGGCATCTGGACGGCCACAGGTTCTCCACCCCTGCTCTAAGTGTTCTTAGGATTTACAGCCTCAGTGTGTGCACCCAGGAATTTGCAGCCCAGTAAACTACATGTGGTCATTGGCAGAATTTCATGTGGCCCTCAGTGTCATCTGGCTCTCTGGATGCCATGTGCACACACTGATCTTAGAATATGTTCCTCTTATGCTCTGTGTGCAGGCAAGAGGTAGAGAAGGGATGGAATGGCATACACAGAGAGAAATTGCTGTGCAGTGCAGCAAACTCTGTCCCCAACAGCTTTGGCTCCCAGCTGACTTTTCCTGAGTGTCTGTAGTCCTTCATAGGTAAAATGATCCCTCCCTCCAGCTTTAAAAATATTGGCAGCTGATAATCTTTCAGTGAATGAAGTCCCAAGAACTTTGGAGGGCTCCTTCAACAAGGAGGCTTCAAAGACTATCCCTGAGCACTTGCACAGGTGAGCTAGCATGACATGGTGACAGTTCTCCATTAAGGTCTCACTTAAGGAAAATGTTTCTCTCTGTCTCTCTCTCTCCTTTACCACGAGTGCCCATGCGACTGTGGTATTCAACCATCCTATGATAATGCTTACCCTGAGCAGTTTTCTGTTGCCCCAGGCTGGTGTTAACAACTGGGTTAACTTGCCTCTGGGTCACATGAGCTTTTCTGAGTGATCATAACCTTGCAGTTTGTAACCTTGGAAGGGAATTAGGCTGGATGTAATGTTTCCAAGAATTGGATACACCCTGTACTATTGAGCTGGTACAGATCTCTGGATCAATTACGACCATTGGCTCAATATTGCTTTAAGGGAATCTTGCAGCTGCGCCATAAGCTTGTTATTATTAGATGGTTAATTGGGGTGTATCAGTGCATGCTAGAGAAACAAGTTAAAGGGGGCAGGAATGAAGCAGCAACAAGTTTTGTTAAATAATTTGCATACACACTGCATATTGAAACAGACTCATGTGGCTAGTATGTATTGTTTATATTTGAGAAACAAAATATATGATATCATTTGATGGAGCACTTTGTGTTCATGTAGGAATATGCAAGCCTTCGAATTACATACCGTTCTTTAAACTGCAGAGTGGATAAGATACCTAATATTCAGGGGTACGTATATGTATGAATACACATAAAACAGAATTGGTTACAATTAATGTCATTCACCAGATAATGATGCATAACCCATTTTGCCTTTTAATTGTTCTGTGAAAGCTATATGATTTTAGCTTTCTTGTTGTTTATTTAGCTCCCTAGTTTATAGGGAATTGTTTTCTTAATGATTTGGTCTAATCAGACAGTTAATATACTACTTAATATATTTTGAGAAAATTGAGCCCACTGTACAGAGATATACTAGGCTTCCCTAGGCAAACCCATTTTAGAAGAACATTTATGCCACCATGTTTACTTTTGAATCTAAAATTAAAATGACTGCCAGTTATTGTTTCCATGATCTTGGTCTATACAGTGCTTGTTTGAACTGAAATCACAGGGAAAAGAAGCAAAAGCGAGAAGAGTGCTAAAGCACTGAACTACTGCTTTTTCTGTTTTTTTTAGTGTGTTGGTAATAAAATTATAGAATTAAATCTTAGTGAGGTTATTTAATGTTGTTTGTAGTTTGCAGTGGTAGCAACATGCAATAAAAGATATTGTCTTTTTGTCAAATGGGAGCATCCCAGACATCTCATAATGCTCTGGTAAGCCATTATATTGCAGTCAGACCCTCATAAGTACCTTCTGAAAAATCTTTCCGTTTGTTCTGCAATATCACCTTTTGTCTGACCTGGTACTGCTTGTCTGACCACAGTGTACTTGCTTGTCAGGTGACTCCATAGTTTCTTTGTATGTTCTGTTTGTCACAGAACATTTAGTTACTTTATGCTTGTGACCTTAGGGGTTCTTTTGTTTGGGAAGGCAGAAATGAGTAAATTGTAGACTTTTTTTTTTACAGGCCACCTGAGATAAGGTGGTGTTTATATTGACTCTTAATCTTTCTCTGAGAGCCCTTGATGGACTTCTCTTATTCCGTGCATTACAGCTGGTGACTTTGCATTTAAGCAGAAGTCACAGCAGCAGTGTTATTGTTAGCAATTATCTCTGTTCTGTGTTTGAAGGCATAGCATAAGGAATTGTTCCCGTGTTGTCCCTAGAGAATGAAAGATACAACCAGGGATGTTGATGCTAAAAGTCAAACAGATTTTAAGAATCTCCTTGCTTGATCAGTCCAAGGACCATTTCCCCATGTATTCTGCTTAACAGTTGCCAGGCAGATGCCCTTGGAAGGTTTACAAGCAACTCATTAAAATTATAGCAATCCTGTGTTTGCTTCTAGTGTCTAGTGCTTCCAGGTATACTACCTCTGAACATGCATGCTCTACTGCTTTATGGCCAATGTTGCCTTTCCTGGCACCTGGATCAAGGTAGCAGCATTAAGTCAGATCCCAGGTTTTCAAATGTAATCACATTTATATCAGACGAACAGGTGGTAGTGCCAGAAGCAATTGCGTTTGGTGTTAAGATGTCACTTGATGGATACATGTCTCTATAAGTGAATACTGGGAAGTGTTGCTATCACTGGCAACAAGGTTAGCAAAGGCTAAGGAGAAATGTTCTGTATCTTGGGAGAATGAGTTTCTATTTTACAGGAAAGTCAATTTACTTAAGATACACTAAATAACTCTGCAGCGAACCAAGCCCCTACTCCACGTCTGCAGAATGTGTGAAATATGTAATTGTGTATAAAGTACTTGGGCTGCCATCCTGTTTACCCTTACTTGAGAGTAAGCACCACTGAACTTTGTGTGCTTTACTTCTGAGTAAATATGCACAGCAGTGTTGAGGGTACATAGTTCTAAGATGTAAAATGTCTCTTCTAGTTCCCCATCCCTGGGCTGTGGTATTGTAGTTAACAACTGGGAGATCTCTGACGTGTGTGTTTCATAACTCAAAAAGTTAGGCATTCTTTACAGGCTATCATATTTAGTGCTGTGTGCATACATATACACAGAGAGAACATTGTTTACTTCCTCTGTAAGTGCTGGGACATTCAGTACTATGAAGTATGATACGCTTGCATAAACACTGGGGCCAGATTTATCTCTCACTCCTATCTTTCCTTTCCAGTCTTGGAAAGTGATTAATCTGCAACACACATTTGTTCTTGGATTGCACTGCATTATTCTCTAATCATTTCCAGTTTTGCTGAACTCTGTTGCTTTCTTGAAAAAGCATTTCTATGCCAGTTGAAACAGAGCAGGTGGGCAGAGCCTAAGTTTGCTGCTAGTTTTGTATTTTTTAAAACAGTTGAAATTTTATGCCTAGGCAAGCCAGGTTTTCTGCCTGGTGCATGTCGTCGCTCTTGGCACTTGTTCCTCACCCGTTGCTGTGAGCACAGCACACCTCTTTCCAGACCTTTCCATCTTTTGATTTAATTCCAAACTTTGCTCCAAAATTACACTTAAAAAAACCCAACACAAAACCCCACCAGAATCCAAAAAACCCTCAGTATTGGAAGCGGAATGTATTATGCAAAATAAGCCAGTAGTTGACTGGATTGCACAGTTTGAATTTCCTTGGCACAAAATTTGAAGGTTGATAGATGAACCCCACAGGGACTTCTAAGAACCAGTATAATGAGCTCCTGGTGCATTTGATTTCTCTCTACACCACCCTAATGTCCATGACTATGTTTATGACTTTTATAAAGGAATACTATACTGTCAGGGAACTGCCCTCAGTGCCGGAGGGAGAGAGCAAAATCCAGAGGGATTCCAGAGAGCGTCCCGGGATTGCGAGAGGCAGCCCATCTTCTGGGGAAGAGAATCAGCGTAGCACCAGTGGAGAAGGGGGGCAGATGGGGGAAGCGGCGAGGCGGTCCCATGACTCCTTGCCTGGGACCAGCGGGGAGAGTAAGGGTCCTCCGTTGCGCAGAAGGCTTTCGCGCAGAGAGTAGGAGAAGACTAGGTGTCAAAGAGCTTCTTTGCTGGAAGAAGTTTAAGAAACGCCCACTGACGGATTCTGCCAGCAATTGAGACAGCCACGGGTGAGTGGCTGTCCGGACAGAAAAGGTTCACTCAGGCAACCCAGCCAGGTGTTTGCACGGGCTTATGCACGAGCAACCCCTAGAACCACTACATATACCAACAACATCACAGGGACATGATACACCATCATTAGCCATGCTGTAATGTCCATTGCATCTGTGTGCAAGTGTAATATTAATAATGGAGATGGGAATAATAATAATTATTATTTATTATTTATACCCCGCCCATCTGGCTGGGCTTTCCCAGCCACTCTGGGTGGCTTCCCACAAAATATTAAAATACAAGAATGCATCAAACATTAAAAGCTTCCCTAATAATAAATGCTGCCTTCCCTGTGGTATGTAAACTTTCCACATGGAGGGAGCTTCTGATCTTGCGAAAATTTTCAAATGAGCAATCACAAGCATCCTGGGGTGCCACAGGCACGATGAGGACTGTACCCCACCAATTCAAAGAAGAGTTCAGATGAAGAAATAGGAGTTCAAATTCCTCTTTAAAGGGGACAACATTACTGAAGTTTGACTCATTCTTCTGCTTTACCAATGTGCAGAGTAGATGGTAGTTTATATTGTACAGGGGTGGGGAACTTCTGGCCCAGAGGCAGAATGAGGCCCTTAATGCTCCTCTGTGTGGCCCTCAGGACTCTTCTAAGGCTGCATACCATTCCTAAGCCACACCTCACACTGGCCTTCCTTCATATGCTACTTGAATATTTTTGCCTGGCTGCAGTGTGTCCTTCAGCTCTGGTAATGTCATTTGTTTTACCAGGTGGAGGACAGAGTTTCTACACATACAAGTATTTGAATGTGTGTAGAAACTAGCCTTCTCTACAAAGTTAGAATTCATATTCATTGCTCCACTCACCATTGCCTCTGGCTCCACTCTCCACAGACATGTTCTGCCTTTCCAGAAGGGGAAAGGTTCACCACCTCTGGACTATACAAAGCATAACCAAGAACTCTGGATACACCCACATGGGACTTCACTGAATGGAATCCTTCTGGGGTAGCAGGGGAAATGGACAGCACATGTACTCATGTTATTAAAATAGGCATGAAGAGAAACAGTACTGCTGTAAGGCATTGATAAGTCCTGTATAAGTATCTTAACACAAACCATCATCTTCCCTGCTGACCCTACAGCGCATTCGGCCACCAAACTCTGCTACTTTATAGCAACCCACAATTCATCTTTTGGAAGAACGTGTATCTTGAGATCAGTTGCACCATGACTGGCCTGGAACAACACTTTCTAAGCTCCTGTCCCGAAAAACCTCTCCGCTGCCTGACATGCTTTGATGACATTTTTAGATTTTAGAGCTACAGAGATTTCAACAACTTCCACCCACTATTAACATAAACCCAGCAGGTACAGTTTTTGGACACTACGGGGAATGACATACTGTTCATATAATCATCACCTTACATCATAAATCTGCAGCCAAGATACAGTTTTACGACTTTATCTGTGGTTTGTGAGAACTATTCCAAGGCACCACACTATGATCTCTGAGGTGGTGGTGGTGGTTTGCTATATTTTGATCTCACTATTCCTCACAAAGGAGCCCTGGCCAGCAAACAGCCAGAGAATAAAAACAATGTAGTTTTTTTAAAAAAAAATGTGCACACAAACCAAATATCATCACAACTAATTCCAAGGTGGGCGGAAACAATATCTTTCAGTATCTTCCATCCCTCAAGTGTCTGAGCAAACTGAAGTGTTTTTAAATTCCACCTAAAAAATAATGAAGTTGTTTATCCTGCTCTGATTATATGCGAATGCATAAACAAAGAGAAAACGTCTTAGTTAAAAGTGCCTTAAGTTCTTTCATTCTTTCAGTACTCAGGAATTTTCCCCAGGATAGTGTGTTATGTGACTGCATTATTGTAGTAAGTTATACTTGGCTATGTGTAGTTTGTGTGTGTTTGTAAAAAAGCAACTGTGCACAGGCATGAAATGTGGCTACTGTTACAGAGATTATTTTAGGTAGACAACTGTTACCAGAAAGATGTCAGCTGTGCCTGCCATTTCCCATTCAGTTGTGGCCACCCTAGATCACAATGGAGGCGGAGCTACTTTTCAATTTCCTGGCTGCTGTTTAAGCCCCTTTGCTTGTTTAGGAGCATCCGCAGCTGAACTAGATTTAATGCTACATGCATCCCACTTCACAAGAACTTTGATAAAGGTGTGTTGCTTGTTTGTGGACTGCCAGTTTCAGGAACTATTGTAGCATTCTTTATGTGTTACTTGCATGAAGGGGAAACGCAAACACAGAAAAGGCTCTCTGCCTACAAAGCTATCCCATGGCGCATGGGGAGGGCAGGTCCTGGAGGCGCCATGTAACTTCAGGGGCGGGGCCTAATGCACGGACCCACAGCCCCTTTGTATCCATGTTGGCCATTTAGGTGGGTAATTCATGGAAAGAGCTGCAGTGTTGCATTTGTAAGAATGAGATCTGCAGCCTGAGCTAAAGTAAGTTTAATTATTCATATAAGCTTCAATAAATAAATGATTTATCAACTAAGTTTAGAAGTAGGTAAAAACAAAATTACAGAAGGAAGAAGAATTATTCGTTTCTAGATGTTTTTTATTCCTTGTAGCAGGCATAATTTTAAAATGCTCTTCCAGCCAAGGGCAAAATGTATGTGATCCAGCTCCCCTCCTGCCTTAAAAGGTTGGGAACAACTTTTCTGAAGTGATTTGGGGAGAAACTGAACATTTAGGCTGTATCTTTTCTGCACTATTATAGTGTGTTTGTTTTTGCCTGTACAAAAATCTGGAGCATTCTCAAGGGCATTTGTGGACTTTGGGGGCTGTCCAACCTCTTGTCTCTCATTGAGCTTCTGAGGACCTATGGCCACTGTGGCTGCAAAGATACAAAGCACCAATGCTGGACTTCTATTGACTTGAGGTTGAAATAAGCATTCCTTTTTGCTTTCTGAGCTCACAAAGCTTTGGGAAAATGCAGACTAAAGGGATGAAACAAGTTTAAATAGCAGCTGCATTCCCACAAGTGCTGCAATATTTAATCAATTAATTGGTTAGGTAAAGGTAAAGGTACCCCTGCCCGTTCGGGCCAGTCTTGCCAGACTCTAGGGTTGTGCGCTTATCTCACTCTATAGGCTGGGAGCCAGCGCTGTCTGCAGACACTTCCGGGTCACGTGGCCAGCGTGACAAGCTGCATCTGGTGAGCCAGCGCAGCACATGGAACGCCGTTTATCTTCCTGCTGGTAAGCGGTCCCTATTTATCTACTTGCACCCGGAGGTGCTTTCGAACTGCTAGGTTGGCAGGCGCTGGGACCGAACGACGGGAGCACACCCCGCCGCGGGGATTCGAACCGCCGACCATGCGATCGGCAAGTCCTAGGCACTGAGGCTTTAACCCACAGCGCCACCCGCGTCCCAGTTGGTTAAGATCAATCAATTAAAAAAATCTTAATCTACTAAAAAGTGTCCCCAATTAATGGGGCAACAGATTAAACAAGGCATACTCATTGGCTTCTATGCAGTGGTTGGGCAAGAGGGAAGCCTCTCATGTACCAAACTTTCTTTTCTGCTGTTCCGTTTCTGTAACCTCTGAACCTTATGAAAACATCTCTAGGGGACCTTACTGAACAGTGGGGGCTATGTTATTTGGGGCTACAGAGAAAAGGAGAATGGTCTGAAATCTGGTTGAGGAACTTTGTGAAAGTTTCCTGTGTCCAGTTTTAGGAAGTTCCCCTTCCCACTGCAACCCTGTAGCCAACACAGCTCAGGAACTGCCCCACTTCCACTGGAGAGAGTTGAGGGCAGCAGAGAAGGAGGAGAAGAGAAAGATCAGCTAGCTACATAAACTCTCTTGTGCTCATGGAACTGTTGAATACATACAACCCGTTGTTTTTAACACTGGTGCTAATACAAATTTCACATGGCAAGTCCCATTTTAAGATGCATTCTCCTTTCCTTATGTCATATAAGACATACTCAATTGTTGCTTTGGATTCAACTCTGATGTCACTTTTTCCTGCTGTCTCTTGGCCCACACTGGCCTCCCCAATCACTGCTAGCAACATGGGACTCAGCTAAATGTAAAGGGTAAAGGGACCCCTGACAGTTAAGCCCAGTCGCGAATGACTCTGGGGTTGTGGCACTCATCTCGCTTTACAGGTCGAGGGAGCTGGCGTATGTCTGCTTCCGCAGACAGTTTTTCCGGGTCATGTGGCCAGCATGACTAAGTCGCTTCTGGCAAAGCCAGAGCAGCGCATGGAAACGCCGTTTACCTTCTGTCCGGAGCAGTACCTATTTATTTACTTGCACTGGTGTGCTTTCAAACTGCTAGGTTGGCAGGAGCTGGGACTGAACAGTGATTTAAACAACAGCTCCACCCGCGTCCCTGGGACAGCTATACAGCTGCAAATAAAAGGTTTTAAGTGTGTTTAAAGTGCAATATACAATGTGATACTAGGTGGTGATTGTGAGCCTTATGGAAAATTCAATGTATTTTTAAAACGCTTTTTTAAAAACCACATTTTCAAAGCAACCAACTAACCTTTGGAAATCACTCTTGTAGACTTTCCTGGACAATGAAAATGCCTTTGTTGCATATTCACTATGCATTCTGCAGAGGCAGAATGAGGAAGTTGGTACAGAAATTAAGAGAAGTTAGCTCTTGGTATAAATAGCTGTGGTGACTGTGGGGGACAGCAGCACTGGTTTGTATTTTAAGACACGCAGACCTAAGAATATCTTGCGAAAATAAGCCTGAAACTATTCACCACAATGAATTCCTCAACACTGAAACCACCATATAATCTAAAATAGATATTCTTGCATGCATTGACATTGGTAATCTGATAACCCTACAGTATTATCTACAGTGCTCAACACAGAGCACTGTGATTTGCAAGCAAACGTGCAACTGTGATGTGCTGGTAACAGGATACTTCTCATTCATGTAGCTCTTGAATTTCTGTGCTTTTCTATTTAGTCCTTCCATCTCCTCCAGATCCACAACGCAAGCACACACACACACACACACACATACATGTGCACACCCAAATACTACAGAAGTAGCAGAAGAGTTGGCTGTTGTGTTTTGTCTCTACACACATAAAGGCTTTCTTCTTTGGAACCCTGATGCCCATGCAATGGGAAAATGTGAGTAGATTAGGGTCATGGCAGGGAGAAGCGATGATTGGTCCAGATCCTGTGCTTGCTCAGGTGTTGGTCCTGCTCTGACTCAAGGTGACGTGAGTAAAAACAGCCCCGCTGGAGTCAACGGATAGCCCAGGGCAACTGCCTTGTATCCTCACATCCACACCAGGGGATCAGATTCCAACAAACTCAGCACACAGCTGAAGCCGAGGACTAAAACTACATAGGTCTCTGTAAGGGAACACAGTGCGTGTCTCTACTGGAAGTATTTTGTCTGGCATAGCGTAGAATCAAAACTGTGCTGTGCCAGCATTAGCCCAGCCCTAGCAGCCCACCAGTATAGCAGGAACTCTAGCACCAGCCTCTTAGAAAGCTCTGCTAGAAGTTCATGTTTCGGTCAGAAATTCAGGAAGCTGCACATTATATTTTTGTCCAGGCTTGGCTTTCGATCATCACAGTTCCTCATCTAAAAATAATATCATGAACTTCAGCAATAAATATTGAAATGAATTCGCTCATTTAAGCTTTAATTAAATGGCTGTAGCTGTGCTGCAGTAAAGGAAGAAGGAAACAATATTGTCATAAATCCTAAATGAAAAAGGTGAACTCACCTCTTCTTCACAGATCTTTTTTTTGTGTGTGTGTGGAACAGTTTACAATAATGTGTAAATGCTGCGATTTACTAACTGTTTAGAGACCCCTTTTCACAGGCAAAATGGGAGTGAGGCATTCTAATTTTATGACTTTTTGTAATCGCATCTCTCTGGCAAGAAGCTCAGACTGGTATACATGCTTTTCTCCCTCCCATTTAATCCTCACAACAACCTTGTGAGGCAGCTTAGGCTGACAGAGTGATAGGCCTAAAGTTACTCAGTAAGCTCCATGGTTCTGTGGAAATGTGAACCAGGTTTGCGAACCTGTCCTCGTCTGTCATTCTGGAAACTATATAGGCTGGCATAAATGGTTTGGGGAAGGTAGACAAAATTATTCTTACTTGAAAATACTTGCACACACACACAATCTCTAAACAATAAAATGTATTTGCCTCTTTGTTTTTAATTCAGCCTTGTACATAAAGTTACTAACCTGCTAAGAAGTAGCTTGTGCTTCAGTTCTGAATAAACAAGAGAAGAGCCCCTCTGTCTCCGTGACTAAGATGGAAATACAAGATACTAGACTCCTAGCAGGCTAGTAAGAGGGGGACAGCCTTCTACTACTAAACAGGCTGACAGAGGAGGAAGAGAGTTGATGGATCTGCACCCCTTACATCACACTTAGTAATGTTGGAGAATTCCACCAGAAATGGAAACGAGCAGAAATAGCTGCAGTTCATATGTTCACCCAAGGTTAGGAACAGAAATCATGCAAGTTAACACAGATACCGTAATATTTGCTATCCTTGTTTTTCCCCTCTGCAAATATTCTGTAAATAATTACATTATTTTCTGCATTTTTCTTTCCCTTCCATTGGCATGCATTGAAATTAATTACCGTATTTTTCGCTCTATAAGACGCACCAGACCACAAGACGCACCTAGTTTTTGGAGGAGGAAAACAAGAAAAAAAATATTCTGAATCTCAGAAGCCAGAACAGCAAGAGGGATCGCTGCGCAGTGAAAGCAGCAATCCCTCTTGCTGTTCTGGCTTCTGGGAAAGCTGCGCAGCCTGCATTCGCTCCATAAGACGCACACACATTTCCCCTTACTTTTTAGGAGGAAAAAAGTGAGTCTTATAGAGCAAAAAATACGGTATGTAATTAAGTTATTTTGAACCATAGTAAATGGCAAGAAAAATAGCATAGGTTTAAATGGAAGTCAAACTGTAGCAGAACAGAAACAGAGCTGATTGCGGTGAATGCAGGGTGCGGTGGAAATTCCTGTTTTCTTACATCCCTAGTCACAGCCAGCATGGAAATCCAAGTAGATAGTCAGAAAAATTGAGAAATTCCTCCCCCAGCCCATTAATTTGCCTACCTGTACTTCCTAGTCACCTATGACTATGAGGTGAGCATAAATCCACGCTATACATGTACAGGACACAGTTGTACATTTCTCTCTCTCTCTCTCTCTCTCTCTCTCTCTCTCTCACACACACACACACACACACACGTCACCCCAGTTTCCAAAAAGGATGTGTTATTATGTAGGTTCATGTTTGGATTTACAGTGGATGAGGAATATTCTACCTCTTATTTTTTAAATCTTTATTTTGATTATAATTCTTTTTGTTTTTTAAAAAAGACATGGATGGTTCAATAAAAAGGCTTATCACGCTTTTAATTTCATTTCATTTTTGTCAGTGTCAGCCATGAAAAGGAAGGCATATGCTATGACTGTGATTTGTGTGGTGCAGCTGGGGTCTCTGAGCCAAATTCACCATTTCTTGTGGATTTGAGAGGCTCATCTGGGAAGCCACTTAAGCAGCCCAGTTCCCGTGAGAGAACTGATAATGGTCAGTGAAAACAATAATCCCAAAAGGCCTAAGGGGATAACAACCAGTCAATAACATGACTCCCATTCTTGAAACTTAATCATGAAATGACATCCTTAACATTTAGAGGAGGTTATTTTTCTAAATGTGTCTGTGGCAGGCAAGGCATTAGATAGGTGCATAATGAAAAATAGGCATGGGAACGTGATAAGATAAATACATCAGAAGAAATGTGGGTTGTTTATGTTGTCATTATTTTCTCAAGTGGTCTTGTTGTTGCACAAGAGTTTTCCAGCTTTCCAGACATACTGGTCACATTTACACAGAATTACACATTTGCATAGCTTAGCATAAATATTAAAGCATACTGGTTTCTTATGGTTATAGATCATGGTTAAGGAGGAGCGATATTAATCACAGTCTCAGGTTCAGATAACATTCTAAGCCACTGTTCTAAGGCAATACTTGGCTTAGCTGCCATCCCACACTGACCTAAAAAGCCAGAGGAGGAGTAAAACAGAAACAAGCCACTGTAACCACCTCCCCGACTGATAAGGAATTAGATGTTTTAATTCCTAAAGGAATATAGAAACTGTAGTTTCTATATCACTTAATGTAAATAACCATTGTTAAAGTGCAAGAATGGAAGTAGCTAACCACATATATCAGAGCTATGGTTGCCGGGTGGAAAACAAAAGTCCTGTTGCTGCAGCAGGTAGGAAAAATGGGTTGTGCACAGGGTGCAGTGGAGAACAAAGGGGGTGATGTAGTGTCTGCATCTTTTACTGCTTTTTGAAACACTTTAAAGGAGTAGACATTATCTCCATGGGACCGAGATAGCCCTTAGTCAAAGCTCATGCACTCAAAACAAGACATCAACAAATATAACGGCTTGTAGAAAAGCAGTTATAAGAGATTGTACCCTGTCAACAAATTCTTGATGTAAACCCTAGCAGCTAAATTAAAGCAATGCACTTCTTTATCTCTGTGCTGATCTTCAAACAGTCGTCAGAGTCGACGTGCTTGGAGGCTACCCCAAAAAGGCACCCACTTTGGGTTCTCTAACTTTGTCAAAACCTAGACAAAACAAAAATAACTCTCTTGGACTATTTCTTGTATTTATTCTCAACAGAACTGACTCATAATGCAAGGCAAAACTCTACACTAGTTGCCTTTCTTGCTTCTGTGTATTTTATACTGGTGCTGTTTGTTCCTGTTCCTAAAAATCCTCTTGGATGACTTTGCAGGCTGGTTCAGGGCTAGCTTCCTGAATGCCCAGAATTTCTTTTTGTACTCCTGGAGGCTTCAGCCAGCCTCCTTTTGTTCTTGCTGCTCCATCTACCTCTACCATCACCTCTTAACAGTATAGAAAGCAAACCTGAACGGGAGCTGTGTTGGCAGCTTTCCCATAGGCTTTTATGGGTCCCCTCCCCCTCGCCTCATTGGCCAACAGCTTTTAGCTTGGCTCAGCTGACAGGGAGTGGATATAGGTCAGTACAGCAATGTGGAATTGACTCGTTGTTCTCATTCCTGAATCCAGCTTTGTTTAATCTGGCACTTTGCCAGCTCTATAAAGTCTCTACACTAGGCTCCTATGCAACAAACAGGACAGCAGAGGCAGAGCTGCAGAGATCGGCAGCGGCAGCACCGAACTAATCTTTTTTTTCTCAGTAGGAAAGGAAACGAAAAACTGAGACAACTTTAAAAACACACACAAACATTTAAGCTGTCTTAATCAAAAAAACAAAAAATTAAAGACCGCTGCTGAGTTAAACGAGAAGCCCTGTCACAATACTTTCTGCATAAGCACAAAGAAGATCAGTGTGTGAGAGTGTGAGGGACTGGTGGATTCTTCTTGGCCTCTTCCCACAACACACACACACCAAAATCGGGTCACTGGCTCAGAAGTTCATTACGGTGCATTGAGACAGCAAGGATTGACAGTTCTTTTTACTTTTAGCAAATGTCTTGCAGTTTAAGGGCTCGCCCTCATTTGAAAAGGTTGTGCTTTATTGCAGTCCCTTACAGTACCAATTCTGCAGAATGGATATAAATACTGTCTAAAGGCCTTTTGCTTTGAATTGTTGATCTTTGCCCCTAAACTTCAATCCTAGCTGTGTAATCCTAGCTACGAGATTTTTTGTTTGTTTTTAA